>NC_064645.1:415322731-416619471 GCF_023864345.2 Schistocerca serialis cubense
AATTTACAGCACGACACAGTATTAGCTACATAAGGGCTATAATCGTGATGTACGCGGTATTATTATTATTATTATTATTATTACTGCTGTTAGTGGCCGTGTCATACTTAAAGCATTAACATCCGGAAGTCTTCCGATTTCTGCCAGTTTATAAATAAGGAGTGCAGCACACAAGTGATTTACGGAAAGCAAGCATAGTGCACACATTTTAACTTCGATGATTTTAAATAGAGTTGCAGTGTGCAGCTCAAGCAAGTGCCGCAATGGAGAGGAGTAATGCAGGGGAAGTACGTTTTCTAACAAGTGTCTACCCTCACTATGGCTAGTTAGCTTTCTTCTCTGAGAAGGAGTTGCGGGTAGTACTTGCGATGCACCATGAATTCAATCGTCGTTCATTCTAACACAATCACACACACACACACACACACAAGCTAATGTCTGATTGGACTCAGCGGTAATGGTCTAAGAAAGGTTGAGAACGACTGCACTAGGGACTGTTCAAAACCAGTCGACGAAATCTGAGCGTGATCTGAAGCAGTAAAATGTGTTAAGGATTTTTCAGCCTTCTTGTTTCGTGTCTCCTGCGATGCCATGAAGGTGGAGGGGGCAGGGCTGGGGTGCAACAGTGGTACACGTGTAAGTAAAACAGCAAAGAGTCCCGATAAGACCCTATGTTCGGCGTATGGAGTGTTTTCTGACGTTGCCCATGAAACACCTTCAGGTACTTTCCAGGAAAACGAAGTCTCTGACTAAACTAACAGAATTGCTTGTCCCAATGAGTTGTTGTGACCCTTACTCTCCTTAATGTATACGGCAACGACCAACCAACGCCTAACACGTGAAAAAGCTTTATACACTGAAGAGCAAAGGAAACTGGTTGTTGTTGTTGTGGTCTTCATTCCTGAGACTGGTTTGATGCAGCTCTCCATGCTACTCTATCCTGTGCAAGCTTCATCATCTCCCACTACCTACTGCAGCCTACATCCTTCTGAATCTGCTTAGTGTATTCATCTCTTGGTCTCCCTCTACGATTTTTACCCTCCACGCTGCCCTCCAATACTAAATTGGTGATCCCTCGATGTCTCAGAACATGTCCTACCAACCGATCCCTTCTTAAGTTGTGCCACAAGCTCCTCTTCTCCCCAATTCTATTCAATACCTCCTCATTAGTTATGTGATCTACCCATCTAATCTTCAGCATTCTTCTGTAGCACCACATTTCAAAAGCTTCTATTCTCTTCTTGGCTAAACTATTTTTCGTCCACGTTTCACTTCCATACATGGCTACACTCCATACAAATACTTTCAGAAACGACTTCCTCACACTTAAATCTACAATCGATATTAACAAATTTCTCTTCTTCAGAAACGCTTTCCTTGCCATTGACAGTCTACATATTATATCCTCTCTACTTCGACCATCATCAGTTATTTTGCTCCCCAAATAGCAAAACTCATTTACTACTTTAAGTGTCTCATTACCTAATCTAATTCCGACTTAATTCGATTACATTCCATTAACCTCGTTTTGCTTTTGTTGATGTTCATCTTATACCCTCCTTTCAAGACACTGTCCATTCCGTTCAACTGCTCTTCCAAGTCCTTTGCTGTCTCTGACAGAATTATAATGTCATCGGCGAACCTCAAAGTTTTTATTTCTTCTCCAAGGATTTTAATACCTACTCCGAACTTTTCTTTTGTTTCCTTTACTGCTTGCTCAATATACAGATTGAATAACATCGGGGATAGGCAACAACCCTGTCTCACTCCCTTCCCAACCACTGCTTCCCTTTCATACCCCTCGACTCTTATAACTGCCATCTGGTTTCTGTACAAATTGTAAATAGCCTTTCGCTCCCTGTATTTTACCCCTGCCACCTTCAGAATCTGAAAGAGAGCATTCCAATCAACATCCTCAAAAGCTTTCTCTAAGTCTACAAATGCTAGAAACATAGGTTTGCCTTTCCTTAATATTTCTTCTAAGAAACTGGTACACGTGCCTAATAGTGTGAAGGGCCTCTGCGAACAAGCAGAAGCGCTGCAACTCGACGTGGCATGCACTCGACTAATGTCTGAAGTAGTGCTGGAGGGAACTGACACCATGAATCCTGCAGGGCTCTCTAAATCCATAAGAGTACGAGGGGGTGGAAATCTCTTCTGAACAGCACATTGAAAGGCATCACAGTTACGCTCAATAATGTTCATGCCTGGGGAGTATGGAGGCCGACGGAAGTGGTGAAACTTAGAAGAGAGTTCCTGAAACCACTCTGTAACAATTCCGGATGTGTGGGGTGTCGCACTGTCCTGCTGAAATTGCCCAAATCCGTCGGAATGCACAATGGACATAAATGGTTGAAGGTGATCAGACAGTATGCTTACGTAGGTGTCACCTGTCAGAGTTGTATCTAAAAGTATCAGGGTTCCCATATTACTCTAACCACACACGCCCCATACCGTTACAAAGCCTCCACCAGGTTGAACAGTCCCCTCCTGACATGCAGGGTCCATGGATTCATGAGGTTATCTCCATACCCGCACACATCCGTCCGTTCGATACAATTTCGAATGAGACTCGTCCGACGAAGCAACAAATTTCCAGTCATCAACAGCCCAGTCTCGGTGTTGACGGGCCCAGACATGGCGTAAAGCCTTGTGTCGTGTGGTCATCAGGGGTACACGAGTGGGCTCCAAAATCCCGTATCGATGATGTTTCGTTGAACGGTTTGCACGCTGACACTTGTTCATGGCCCAGCACTGAAATCTGCAGTAATTTGCGGAAGGACTGCACTTCTGTCACACTGAACGATTCTCTTCAGTCTACGTTGGTCCCGTCCTTGCAGGATCTCTTACCGGCCGCAGTGATGTCGGAGATTTGGTGTTTTACCGGATTCCTGACATTCAAGGTACAGTCGTGAAATGGTCGTACGGGAAGATCCCCACTTCATCGCTATGTCGGAAATGCTTCGTCTCATCGCTGGTGTGCCGACTATAACACCACGTTCCAACGCACTTAAATCTTGATAACTGCCATTGTAACAGCAGTAACTGATCTAACAAGTGCGCCAGACACTTGTTCCGAAATCATCACATCGTTTGCATGTGCTACGATTTTCATATGGACTGCTGTTGACCCCTGGTGAACTTTCCTTGCATGTGGGACATGACTATATTAAAGTGAGCTGGTGAGAGCACAGTTTTTGATGAACCCATCCGTCCGTTCTCAACCATTCTGATTTTTTCTCGTCTATTATAAAACAGTTCAGGCATCTGTTGTAAGTGTCCATGGTTCTCAGTTGCATTCCTTTGCCATATCTCTTCCCTTCTAATAGCCCTTTTTACATCTCTGTATGCAACTACTATATACTTCCAGAATTTCCATTTGTTTTCCACAACCAGTCTGGCTGAAAATATGATGTATATGGTCGGTCTTTCAGATCGAACTACTTATTATTCTTCTTTTAATTTTGATCTTCTGTAATATTATCTTTCCTTAAAGATATCTTTTCTTATGCTATTCCTCTGTGACTGTGATAGAGCGCCTTGTTGCTCTTCTTAAAGACAGATACACTGATCCCTTTGTCCAACCATCAGGAATCTTTCCATATGTCCACGCTTTCCACATTATTCTATACAGCCACTGAACTCCGGTAGGCCCTGCAGCCATCTACTCCAGCTGCTTTGCAACTTTTCATTTCTAATACATATATCTCTACATCCAACATCTATAGATTTCCTCTTCGAATTTTCTCTGTAATGAAGTTACTGTGGTGTCACCGCCAGACACCACACTTGCTAGGTGGTAGCCTTTAAATCGGCCGCGGTCCGTTAGTATACGTCGGACCCGCGTGTCGCCACTGTCAGTGATTCCAGACCGAGCGCCACCACACGGCTGGTCTAGAGAGACTTCCTAGCACTCGCCCCAGTTGTACAGCCGACTTAGCTAGAAAAGGTTCACTGACAAATACGCTCTCATTTGCCGAGACGATAGTTGGTATAGCCTTCAGCTACGTCATTTGCTACGACCTAGCAAGGCGCCATTACCAGTTATATTGAGCTTATTGTTAATGTACCGTCAAGAGCGATGTACACCAATTGTGGATTAAAGTTAAGTATTACATCAACTACGTACTTTATTTGCTACTATTAATTCTCTTAACTGTTCCAGACCTCACGCCAGTCTGCGTGAGTTAAAGCGTGCATTTCGGCCTCCTTTAGCAACACGGTGTTGGCACTTCCGCCAACACTACAGTTACTTCTTTAATCTCCCTTTATCTCTCACGTGTATTTGTTTCATCCTGAACTTCACACAATTTTTGGAAATATTCATCCCGTACTCTCTAAAAATTCTTTCTCCCATTCGGATTTTCCTTCCTTGTGGATGACTTTTGAAGTAATTTCTCTTTCCTTCCTTCTGTTATAATAAGCGACATATTATCTTCGCGTCGTCCTTAAAATTCCGTTCTACTTCTTTCCTGAATTTTTCTCAAGATGTCTTTTTAGTCAGTTCTATCGTTTGCTGCTCTGCTTGGTCGTTTCCATTTGTCTCTATTATGTACCTTTCTGTTTTTGAACCATTCTCTCCATGAGTTATTCTTCTTCTTGGCTGCCTCTATAGTTCCCTCATCACACAATGGAGTTTCCTTGCGTTTAACTTTGTTGATGTCCTTCCACATGTTTCTTCTGCTGCCTTGACTAAGGTCTTTTTCAACCTCCTCCATTCTTCCCAGAAACAGTTATTGTAGCTTCAAAGGCTGTACAGGAATCAGAAATTGAAAGCCAACGGGATTCTAGTAAAGCTACGATTGCCAGAGCAGGCCAGTAGTGGATAACTCATTTGCCTTCAACAATAAAACGAGTCCAGGAATAAATGTTGTATTTAAATTCAAACTGTTGCAGTAAATAAAATCGTATCAATGCTGCATTGAATAGTCAATGTGTTACGCTATTACTCTACTATATACTAATAATCAATAAGTGAAATTAAATTAAGATGAAATATGGACCATGCCGTTCGTGGGGAGGATTTTGAGCCTCAGCGATGCAGATAGCCGTACCGCAGGTGCAACCACAATGGAGGGATATCTGTTGAGAGGCCAAAGAAATGTGTGGTTCCTGAAAAGGGGCAACAGCTTTTCAGTAGTTACAGGGGCAACAGTCTGTGTGATTGACTGACCTGGCCTTGTAACACTAACCAAAACGGCCTTGCTGTGCTGGTACTGCGAATGGCTGAAAACAAGGGGAAACAACAGCCGTAATTTTTCCCGAGGGCATGTAGCTTTACTGTATGGTTAAATGATGGTGGTGTTCTCTTGGATAAAATATTACGGAGGTACAGTAGTCCCCCATTCGGATCTCCGGGATGGGACTACTCAGGAGGACGACGTTACCAGGAGAAAGAAAACTGGCGTTCTGCAGATCGGAGCGTGGAATGTCAGATCCCTTAATCGGGCAGATATGCTAGAAAATTTAAAAATGGAAATCGATAGGTTAAAGTTAGATATAGTGCGAAATAGTGAAGTTTTCTGGATAGAGGAACAAGACTTGTGGTCACGTGAACACAGGGTTATAAATACAAAATCAAGTAGGGTTAATGCACGAGTATGTTTAATAATGAATAAGAAAATTGGAGCCTGGTGAGCTACTACGAACACCACGGTGAACGCATTATTGTAGCCAAGACAGACACGAAGCGCACGCCTATCACGGTAGTATAAGTTTATCTGCGTAGATGATGAAGAGATTCAAAAAATGTATCATGCGATAAGAGAAATTATTCAGATAATTAAGGGAGACGAAAATTTTATAGTCATGGGGGGACTGGAATTCGATTGTAGGAAAAGTAAGAGTAGGAAAAGTAGTAGGTGAATATGGATTGGAGGGCAATTAATGAAAGAGGAAGCCGCCTTGTAGGATTTTCCGCAAAGCATAACATAATCATACTAACACTTGGTTTAAGAATCATGAAAGAAGGTTGTACGCGTGGAAGAGGCCTGGAGACAGATTTCAGTTAGATTATATAATGGTAAGACAGAGATTTAGAAACCAGGTTTTAAACTGTAAGATATTTCCAGGGGCAGATGGGGAATCTGGCCACAATTTATTAGCTATGAACAGTAGATTAAAACTGAATAAACTGCAAAAAGGTACGAATTGAAGTAGATGGGAGCTGTATAACCTGAAAGAACCAGAGGTTGTAGAGAGTTTCAGAGAGAGCAAATACAGAGGAAGAAAATACATTAAACGAAGAATGGGTAATTTTGAGAGATGAAATAGTGAAGGCAGCAGAGGATCAAGTAGGTAAAAAGATGAGTTCTAGTAGAAATCCTTGGTTAACAGAGAAGATATTGAATTTCATTCATGAAAGGAGAAAATGTAAAATGCAGTTAATGAAGCAGTCGATAAGGAATACAAATATGACATCGACAGGAAGTGCAAAATGTCTAAGCAAGGATGGCTAATGGACAAATGTAAGGATGTAGAGGCTATATCACTAAGGGTAAGACAAATATTGCCTACAGAAAAATTAAAGAGACCTTTGCAGAAAAGAGCACCACCTATGTGAATATCAAGAGCTCAAATGGAAAACCAGTCCTAACAAAGGAGGGAAAGCAGAAAGGTGGAAGCAGGGTCCATACAAGGGCGATGTACTTAAGGGCAATATTATGAAAATAGAGGAGGACGTAGATGTAGATGAAATGGGAGAGATGATACTGCGTGAATAATTTGACAGAGCACTGAAAGACTTAATTCAAAAACAGGCCTCGAGTAGACAACATTCCATTAGAACTACTGATAGCCTTGGGACAGCCAGCCATGGCAAGACTCTACCATCTGGTGAGCAAGGTCTATAGGACAGGCGAAATACCCTCAGACTTCAAGAAGGGTTTAATAATTCCAGTTCAAAGAAAACAGGGGCCAACAGGTGTGAAAACTACCGAACTATGAGTTTGATAAGTCATGCCTACAAAATACTCACACGACCTCGGGGAATATCAGTTTGGATTCCGTAGATATGTTGGAACATGTGAGGCAATACTGACGCTAAGACTTATCTTAGAAAATAGATTAAGGATAGGCAAACCTACATTTCTAGCATTTGTAGACTTGGAGAAAGGTTTCGACAACATTGACTGGAATAGTCTGTTTCAAATTCTGAAGGTGGCAGGGGTAAAACACAGGGAGCGAAAGGCTATTTACAATTTGTACAGAAACCAGGTGACAGTCATAAGAGTCGAGGGGCATGAAAGGGAAGTAGTGGTTGGGAAGGGAGTGAGACATGGTTGTAGCCTATCCCCGATGTTATTCGATCTGTATATTGAGCAAGCAGTAAGGGAAACACAAGAAAAATTTTGAGTAGGAATTAAAATCCATGGAGAAGAAATAAAAACTTTGAGGTTTCCCGAAGACATTGTAATTCTGTCAGAGACAGCAAAGGACTTGGAAGAGCAGTTGAACGGAATGGACAGTGTCTTGGAAGGAGGATACAAGATGAACACCAACAAAAACAAAACGAGGATAATGGAACGTAGTCGAATTAAATCAGGTGATGCTGAGGGAATTCCATCAGGAAATGAGACACTTAAAGTAGTAGATGAGCTTTGCTACTTGGGCTGCAAGGTAACATGATGGTAGAAATAGAGAGGATATAAAATGTAGACTGGCTATAGCAAAAAAAGCCTTTCTGAAGATGAGAAATGTGCTAACATCGAGTATAGATTTAAGTGCCAGGGAGTCTTTTCTGGAAGTATTTGCATCGAGAGTAGCAATGAACTTAAGTGAAACATGGATGATGAATATTTTAGACAAGAAGAGAATAGAAGCTTTCGAAATGTAGTGCTACAGAAGAATGCTGAAGATTAGATGGGTAATCAAGTAAGTAATGAGGACGTACTGAATAGAATTAGGGAGAAGAGAAATTTGTGGCACAACCTGACTAAAAGAAGGGATCGGTTGATAAGACACATTCTGAGTTAAGAAGGGATCGCCAATTTAGTATTGCAGGGAAGCGTGGGTGGTAAAAATCGTAGAGGGAGTCCAGGAGATTCAGAAGGATGCAGATTCAGAAGGATGTAGGTTGCAGTAGTTACTCGAAGATGAAGAGACTTGCACAGGATAGAGGAGCATGGAGAGCTGCATCAAACCAGTCTCTGGACTGAAGACCATAACAAACAATTACGAAACACAGTTATAAGTTAAAAACTTTTTGAAATACAACCTATGGGCAACTAACACAAATTGCCTTTTTCGGGACAGGGAAAACCGTGAAAACAATAAACGCACTCAGTTTATTCGCAAATATCATGAGTTGCAAGGCACGACTAACGAAATGTGGCCTGCCCAACAACACGTTATGTAATTAATTCTACGCTGAAGTGAGAAGTCATGGGATAGCTATACGCACATATAAAGATGGTTGTAGTATGGCGTATACGAGGTGTAAAAGGACAGTGCACTGGCGGAGCTGTTATTTTTGCTCGGGTGATTCATACGAAAGGTTTCCAGCCTGATTGTGACTGCACGACGGGAATTAGCAGACTTTGAATGCGGACTAGCAGTTGGAGCTAGACGCTTGAGACATTGCATTTCACAAATCGTTAGGGAATTCAATATAAGGTGCGTAGTGTATGCCGAGAATACCAAATTTCAGGCATTCCCTCTCACCACGGACAACGCAGTGGTAGACGGCATTCACTGAACGACCGATAGCAGCGGCGCTTGCGTACTGTTTTCAGTGCTAACAAACAAATAGCACTGCGTGAAATAACCGCAGAAATCAATTTGTGGCGTCCGACGAACGTATCCGTTAGTAGAGTACGGCGATATTTGGCGTTAATGGGCTGTGGCAGCAGACGACCGACGCGAGTGCGTTTGCTAACAGCACGACATCGCCTGCAGCGCTTCTGCTGGGCTCGTGACCATATCAGTTGGATCCTAGACGACTGAAACACCGTGGCCAGGTGCAATGAGGCGCGATCTCAGTTGGTATGGGGTGATGGTAGGGTTCTAGTGTAGTGCGGACACCACAAGGCCATGGTCCCAGTTTGCCAGCAAGGTACTAGGGAGACTGACAGTGCCTTCACAATGGTGTGGGCTGTGGTTACGTGGAATGGACTGAGTCCTCTGGTCCAACTGAACCGATCTTTGATTTGAATGGTTATGTTCGGCTACTTGGAGACAATATGCTGTTATTCGTGGACATCATGTTGACAAACAACGATCCCGTTTTTACGAATGGCAGTGCGCCATGTCACTCGGTCACAATTGTTCGCAGCTGGTTTGAAGAATATTGTGACCAATTCGAGCGAATGATTTGGCCACTCCGCTCCCCCTATATGAGTCCCATCGAATATTATGGGACATAACAGAGAGGTCAGTTCGCGGACAAAATCCTGCACAGCTGACAGCTGATAAGGACGGCTACAGAGGCAGCGTGGCTCAGTACTTCTGCAGGGGACTTCCAACGACTTGCTGAGTCCATGCCACATCGAGTTGCTGGATTACGTCGGATAAAAGGGGGTTCGATACGATATTAGGAGGTATCACATGGCTTTCGTCACCTGAGTTCAAAATATATGCATTTTTATTCACTGTAAGACACTGTCACTGAAGAATTTACGTTGTCCTCAAAACAGGATTGATACGTTATAAGTATCTAGAACTCGAAGCACGACCTCATGTCTCACAACAACAAAAACAGTAGAGGATGGTGAAAACTACTTGTGACGGTCTCTAGTGCGCGTTCCTTCGTGAGATTCTAAAATCGGTCACTAGTCTGAAACACCTACCACGAAACATCTTTTGGTAATAGGTACACTAGCCATCCGCTGTGGCCGAGAGGTTCTAGGCGCTTCAGTCTGGCACCGCGCTGCTGCTACTGTCGCAGGTTCGAATCCTGCCTCGGGTATGGACGTTTGTGGTGTCCTTAGGTTAGTTAGGTTGAAGTAGTTCTAGGGGACTGATGACTTCAGATGTTGTGTCCCATAGTGCGTATAGCCATTTGAACCTAGGTATACTATCCTCCACGCACAAAACTCTTTACAGATAAAGTGGTTGAATGTTACGAATTAATACTTATCTGTCGACTGCGTTTTATAATTCAACACAACTACGGAACATCTACAGATTTGAATACCGATCCTGCCGGCAGTGGATCGAGTACCTTACACATTGTGCTACCTGACTCGGTACAACTGCTGTAGAACAGACTATAACTCATTCAGCTTTTGTATTCAGCCCCTATGTCTGCAGTTAGCGTATAAATTCTCTGCCACTCCCAATAACTTACGTGTAATGTGCTTAGAGGTTTAGTTGCTGCACGAAACTGCCAGAAGTGTAATCTAGAGAATGTGAGATAATATGTCCATCGCTCGTGAAGTGGCACGAGAAGTCGTTTGCCTGTGGAAGTGCTACATCAACACATTGGTCTATGTGTACTTCGTTGCACGTCCATCCTCGCCAGTAGCGCCAGCAGTAAAGCTTCTAATTTCCACGCGCAGAGCGTGCGGGCATACCGACCGCGTCAACTGCCCTGCCTGTTTACTGTTTACGTGTTTGCGTGCAAACAGGGCTTCCGTGCCGGGCGTACTTTATTTGGCGGGGCGCCAGGCGGTGCGTGACTCACCTACATGCACTTTGCACGTGTCAGCTAACGAGCAATAGCTCACATTTGTTTTCTCACTCATCGCTGGGAAAACACACATCCTGTCTGTGCTATGCCTACGACCCTATTCGCGGCTGATCAACATTCGACACTCAACAGACACAGTACTAGTGGCGAAAACTTTCTCCCATCCAGATGTAAAGTTTTTTCTTGATATCGAGTAATAAAGCTATAAGTTTATTAAAATATAATTCAGTTTTTCTCCTCTGTTATATTACAGCGATCTACATCTACATCCACATCTACATCCATACTCAGCAAGCCACCTGACGGTGTGTGGCGGAGGGTACTCTGTGTACCTCTATTGGTTCTCCCTTCTATTCCAGTCTCGTATTGTTCGTGGAAAGAAAGATTGTCGGTATGCCTCTGTGTGGGCTCTAATCTGTCTGATATTATGCTCATGGTCTCTTCGCGAGATATACGTAGGAGGGAGCAATATACTGCTTGACTCCTCGGTGAAGATATGTTCTCGAAACTTCAACAAAAGCCCTTACCGAGCTACAGAGCGTCTCTCCTGCAAAGTCTTCCACTGGAGTTTATCTATCATCTCCGTAACGCTTTCGCGATTACTAAATGATCCTGTAACGAAGCGCGCTACTCTCCGTTGGATCTTCTCTATCTCTTCTATCAACCCTATCTGTTACGGATCCTACACTGCTGAGCAATATCCAAGCAGTGGGCGAACAAGTGTACTGTAACCTACTTCCTTTGTTTTCGTATTGCATTTCCTTAGGATTTTTCTAATGAATCTCAGTCTGGCATCTGATTTACCGACGATCAACTATATATGATAATTCCATTTTAAATCACTCCTAATGCCTACTCCCAGATAATTTATCGAATTAACTGCTTCCAGTTGCTGACCTGCTATATTGTAGCTAAATGATAAAGGATCTTCCTTTCTATGTATTCGCAGCACATTACACTTGTCAACATAGAGTTTCAATTGCCATTCCCTGCACCATGCGTCAATTCGTTGCAGATCCTCCAGCATTTCAGTACAATTTTCCATCCTACGACACTCCCCTGCGGCACACCTGAAATCACTCTTACTTCGGAAGACTTCTCTCTATTGAGAATGACATGCTGCGTTCTGTTATCTAGGAACTCTTTAATCCAATCACACAATTGGTCTGAGAGTCCATAGGCTCTTACTTTGTTCATTAAATGACTGTGGGGAACTGTATCGAACGCCTTGCGGAAGTCAAGAAACACGGCAACTACCTGGGAACCCGTGTCTATGGCCCCCTGAGTCTCGTGGACGAATAGCGCGAGCTGGGTTTCACATGATCGTCTTTTTCGAAACCCATGCTGATTCCTACAGAAGATTTCTAGTCTCCAGAAAAGTCATCATACTCGAACGATATACGTGTTCCAAAATTCTACAATTGATCGACGTTAGAGATATAGGTCTATAGTTCTGCACATCTGTTCGACGTCCCTTCATAAAAAACGGGGATGACCTGTGTCCTTTTCCAATCCTTTGGAACGCTACGCTCTTCTAGAGGCCTACGGTACACCGCTGCAAGAAGGGGGGCAAGTTCTTTCGCGTACTCTGTGTAATATCGAACTGGTATCCCATCAGGTCCAGCGGCCTTTCCTCTTTTGAGCGATTTTAATTGTTTCTCTATCCCTCTGTCGTCTATTTCGATATCTACCATTTTTTCATCTGTGCGATAATCTAGAGAGGGAACTACAGTGCAGTCTTCCTCTGTGAAACAGCTATGGAAAAAGACATTTAGTATTTCGACGTTTAGTCTGTCATCCGCTGTTTCAGTACCATTTTGGAAACAGAGTGTCTGGACATTTTGTTTTGATCCGCCTACCGCTTTGACATAAGACCAAAATTTCTTAGGATTTTCTGCCAAGTCAATACATAGAACTTTACCTTCGAATTCATTCAACGCCTCTCGCATAGCCCTCCTCGCATTACATCGCTTCGCGTATTTTTCGTTAGTCTGCAAGGCTTTGGCTATGTTTGTGTTTGCTGTGAAGTTCCCTTTGCTTCCGCAGCTGTTTTCTAACTCGGTTGTTGTACCACGGTGGCTCTTTTCCATCTCTTACGATCTTGCTTGGAACATACACAATCGTTTACTTCACGTGATCATCTTTTTTGGGCGATACACCATCCTCAGATGCTTACTGATACCATGTAATTTTACACCTCACCGTGTGTAGATTTATACAGCAGTTACGTATTTAAATTACAGACATACGTTGTACACACCCGTATAGGTTAACTGTAAAATTACAAGGTTATGAGTAAGCACTTCAGAATGGCGTATTGCCGAAGTAAGCTGCTCGTGTGCAGCAATGACTATGGTTGCAATCAAACCCAAGTACAAAATGGAATTCGTACCATATAATTTGTTAAGAATTTGAGGAGAAATTAGCAATATGAAATAAAGCTCTTTGAAACAATAATCTCTTAACAATTAATAACTGCATTCGATTTCATACACCAGGGAAAAATCACGTAAAACAGCACTAAGTTAGGAAAATGTGAAATAATATGTTCATTGCACCAAACAATTTGTTAAAAATTTGAGTAGAATGTAATGTGAAAGCAAGCTATTTCAAACAATAATCTCTTAACAATTAATAACTCCATTGAATATCATACCCTAAGGAAAAATCACATAAAACAGGAGTAAGTTAGGAAAACGTGAAATAATTGACATGAAGCTGGGTCTACTGCATCTAATAATTTGTCAAAAATTTGGGGAGAAATTAACAATGTGGAATTAAGCTATTTTTCAATACAAATCTCTTAACAATTAATAACTGCTACAATGCTTCAATGTGTGTGAATTCCTAAGGGACCAAACTGCTGAGGTCATCGGTCTTTAGACTTAAACACTACTTTAACTTATGCTAATAACAACACACACACACACACACACACACACACACACACACACACACACACACACACACATGGCCGAGGGAGGACTCGAACCTGTGGCTGGAGGGGCCGCTCAATCCTTGCATGGTGCCTCAAACCGCGTGGCCACTGCACTCTAGTGAAAAATCACAAGAAACAGCAGTAACTTAGGAAAACAAGAAGTAACTGACATGAAACTGTATTTATTGTAGCGAATCGGCAACATACGAAACGACTGTCGTCATCTACCGAGAACATACTGCAACATCAGTCTTGCTTCAGTCTTCGAAAACGTCCACACTTCGAATTATAAATGAAAAAAGAGTAATGTGTGTGTTGAACAGAATTAGTTTATTTAATTAACCGGTTTACGAGTCCATTTTCAAACATTAAATGACTATCGTCGGCAAAGAGGGTACAATACTGACCAACGACATTGACAAAGTTGTTACAGAACGACAATATGCTACAAAAACACGGTAAAAGCCATTTATAAAGGCAACAGTCCAGAAACACGCAGGAGTTCCAGCAGGTTAACTTTTTTCGCCTTTGCTTGCTAAGTGGTGGACTTTGTGAAGTGACTGACAGCTGTGGCCTTCGCTCAGTACATGCTCAGCAATGCTGCAATGGCTGCTTCACAGGTTGCCTGGCCCTTGATGGGTTAGGATAAATCTGTGGCAGGACTGGTATAGGAAGTGCTGGTTGGGTGGATTAGGCAGGTTTTGCACCTGGGTCTTCCACAGGGATAAGATCCCTGTGGCAAGGGATTGGGATTGGGAGTAGAGTAGGTATGGACCAGGATGTTGTGGAGGTTGTGTGGGCAATGGAACACCACTTGAGGCGGAAGGCGGGTTGGGAAGTTTCTTGGGTAGGATGTCCCTCATTTCAGGGAACAATGAAACTTAATCAAAGCTCTGTCAAACGATGTGGCTCAGTTGTTCCAGTTGGGGGGGGGGGGGGGTGGGGGGCGGCTTCTGTGTGATGAAGAGGACACTTCTTGGTCCTTGGGGGTGATGAGGGGATTGGGGGGGTGAGGAGAAATGGCTAGGGAGCTACGTTTGTCAGCTAGGTCTGGGGGATAGTGTGTGTCTGTGAAGGCCTTCATGAGACTCTCAGCATACTGAGCAAGGGAGTTTTCGTCTCTGCAGATATGCCATACCCGGGTAGCAAGGCTGTATGGGAGTCATTTTTTGGTGTGAAAGGGATGACAGCTGTCAAACTGCAGGTACTGTTCACGGTTGGTGGGTTTAATGTGAACAGAAGTGTGGATGGAGCCACCAGAGAGGAGGTGGTCAACATCTAGGAAAGTGGCACGCTGGGTTGAGGAGGACCACACGAAGCATGTAGGAGAGAAGGTGTTGAGGCTGTGAAGGAACAAAGATAAAGTGTCTTGGCTCTGAGTCCATATCATGAAGATATCATCAGTGAACCTGAACCAGACTAGGATTTGGTGTTTCAGGAGGCTGGGAAGGTCTCCTCTATATGGCCCATAAAAGGGTTGGCATAGGATTTTGCCATGTGGGTCCCCATGGCTGTGCCACGGATTTGCTTGTATACTTTCCCTTGAAATGAGAAGTAGTTGTGGGTTAGGGCAGAGTTAGTAAGGTATAACGAATGAGATAGTGGGTTTGTAGTCTGAAGGACGTTGGGAAATGTAATGTTCAATAGTGGTAAGACCATGTGCATGATGGATGATGGTATATAGGTAGATGGCATCAACAGTGACAAAGGGGTCTGGGGAGTTAAAGTGGTGGGGAAAGTAGTGGTTGGTGTCTTTCACATAGGAGGCTAGATTATGGGCAATTAGTTGGAGATGGTCAATTCTTTCACTGGGTGCACAATAATCAGCCACAATGGGCATCCAGGATTGTTGGGTTTGTGGATTTTGGGGAGCAGGTAGAACGTGGATGTGCAAGGGTGTCATAGGAATGAGAAGGGATCTGATTCAGGGGAGATGTACTGGGAGGAGCCTAAGGCTTTAAGCAGCGATTGGAGTTTGTGTTTGACTTCTGGGATGGGATCACTCTGGCAGAGTTTATAGGTGGAAGAGGCAGACAACTGGCAGAGGCCTCCTACCAGGTAGTCACTCCGCTTCATAACAACAGTGGTGAAACATTCGTCTCCAGATAGGATGATTAGCTTAGGAGTTGTCTTGAAGTTGTGCATGGTTGTTCTTTCTTCTATTTAAAGGTTGGTGTTCTGAGGAAGGGCCTGTGAAGGACAGTGAGGGTAAGTTGGAGGTAGGAAATTCATGGAAGATGACCAGTAGATGTTTAGATGGGAGGGGGACAGGATCACAGTTAGGTGGTCATATGAACTGGAAGAGGCAGGGTTCAGTGTTGCAGGTAGGGTGGTTTGGATTGGAGGGATTGATGGCAAAGAAGTGCTTGCATTGTAGGGATCAGGAGAAGGAGAGTAGGTCTTTGACAAGTCCAGCATAGATGAATTTAGGTGTGGGGCTAAAGGTGAGGCCTTCAAATAGGACTGAAACTTCTGTGGAGCTGATGTTTTTCGTGGGAAGATTAACAACAGAGTTACAGGAATGTTTTGGCTCAGGATTTGGATTTGGTGGAGTGTTGGTAGGGTGTTTAGGGGGATTTGGCAAGTTGAAAAAGTCAGCTAGAAAAGGTTTAGCGGCTAAGAGGGGTGTACGAGGAGGAACACTGTGGGTACAATAGTAGTTGAATAGCAATGGCCTGAGGTGGCAATAGGATGTCAGCAGCTGGTGTTTGCAATACTCTTCCACGTGCTGGAGAGCAAGGGATTCAGTTGCAGAGATGTGACCTGTGGAGTAGGGATTGCAGAGTAGTAGTATCTTGCAGAGGGAGCAGAGGTGGTTCTGGGATACCAGTGTTTTTGCAGTACCAAGTTTGTGAGTGCCAGGGATTGGCAGAATCTGAAAAGGTGTAGGTCATTGTGAAACGAGGTGTTTTTGCAGTACTAAGTTTGTGAGAGCCAAGAATTGGTGGAATCTGAAAAGGTGTACATCATTTTGAAAGGAGGGGTGGATCCAGAGAAAGGAATCTTTAAAGTTAGGCTGTTTGGGAAAATTCCATGGTTTAAGCAGCATTTGAGAAGCAGGATGTGGGACTGGGTTTTAGCCAGGGAAAAAAGCATCCTGAAGGTCCACCTGTTGGCTGTCTGGTTCCTGCACACTCCACCAGGCAGCATTTGTCTCTCATCCCACAGTTTCGGGGGGTGGGGGGGGGGGGAGGAGGGATCACATGGCTTACAGAGCATTTGAGAAACAGGATATAGGACTGGGTTTTAGCCAGGGAGAGGAAGCCTCCTGATGGTCCACCTGTTGGCTGTCTGGTTTGCACACTCCATCAGGCAGCATTCGTCTCTCTCCCCAATAGCTTCTCTGTACTACACAGATGGGAGTTGTCCTTACAAAATATTCTCTGCTCCCGTAATTATCCCGGCCTCAACCTACAGTAAGATGCTGTCCCCTCACCCTCCTCCCAAAAGTTTCCACCATCTCTGTTCTATCATCTCCTCCGTATTTTCTTCTCCCACCCTGTTTATTTGCAGCCCTCTGCCAATACATCTGCCTGTCTTCCCCTGTTCTTCCCTTTTTTTGTGCTCCTTTTTCCCCCACCTCGATGCCACACAACCCCAGACACTGCATCTGTTGGCAGCGTTGTGTCTGCACACCCCATGAGACAGCCTTCATATCTCCCCATCCGTTACCATCTCTTCTCCTCCCCTTCCCCCACCCTCTCCAAATTGCTGACTGCATTCCATGTCATGTATTCTGGCCCGAGATGCTGGAATTGGCGGTCGTGTGTGCGTGAGGTGTACTTCTTTGTATGTTCGTGTGTGCATGTGTGTGTGTGTGTGTGTGTGTGTGTGTGTGTGTGAATGGTCCATGTGTGTTTCTCTTTTACTGACGAAAGCTGTGGCCAGAAGCTATATGTGAGTGTCTTTTAATTGTGCCTGTCTGCAGCTTGACGTTTCTTTTTTACGATAAGTAGCAGCCTGTCTATTCCAACATTGTTTATATACTTACCTGGATTTTCCATTCTTCAAATTAGTAGTTATATCTCTGCCTCTTCACTTACAGATGAAATGTTGTCGAATCTACAACCAACTATGGGTACAGTACAGAAATTTTTCCCTGCCATCACCTACTACGCAATATAAGAACTTAACCTTCCTTTTTCTTTACACTGTTTTCACCCTCTACATCTCCGTTTAGTACCATGGATGCTATTGCCCGATGTCCTGGCAGATGTCTTACTATCTTGGCACTTCTTCTTGTTAGTATTTTTCTTTCCTCTCTGATTCTGCGGACAACCTCCTCATTTCTTACCTTATCAGTCCACCTAACGTTCGACTTTCTTCTGCTGCATCACATATCAAATGCTTCGATTCTCATCTGTTCAGGTTTTCAAATGATTAAAATGGCTTTAAGCACTATTGGACTTCACATATGAGGTCATCAGTCCCCTAGACTTAAAACTACTTAAACCTAACTAGCCTAAGGACATTACACACATCTATGCCCGAGGCACGATTCGAACCTGCGAACGCAGCAGCAGCGCGGTTCAGGACTGAAGCGCCTAGAACCCCTCGGCCACAGCGGACGGCGTTCAGGCTTTCCTATCGTCTATGTTTCACTGCCACACAATGCAGTACTCCAAACATATATTTTAAGAAATTCCTTTCTCAAATTGATAATAGTAGACTACCCTTGTCTGCATTTGGAATTCCCATTGCACTCTTAATGTTTCCGCCCTTGCTTATAATTTCTCCGAGGTTGTTCCGACTTTTCTGTGTGCTGAGTCAGTCCTACTGATAATCATTTATTTTTCAATTTTTTCACATTCTTCATGTACCATTTCACCTTAACTTCCATGGATTTCCTATTTATCCACGGCTACGCCTTACAAACATATATATATATATATATATATATATATATATATATATATATATATATATATATATATATATATATATATATGGGATCTCTTGTTTCGGACATGTCCGAAAGAACAGACACCATTTTTTTATAGAGGGTGGTCCATTGATCGTGACTGGGCCAAATATCTCACGAAATAAGCGTCAAACGAAAAAACTACAAAGACGAAACTTGTCTAGCTTGAAGGGGGAAACAAGATGGCGCTATGGTTGACCCACTAGATGGCGCTGCCATTTGTCAAACGGATATCAACTGCGTCTTTTTAAATAGGAACTCCCATTTTTTATTACATATTCGTGTAGTACGTAAAGAAATATGAATGTTTTAGTTGGATCACTTTTTTCGCTTTGTGATAGATGGCGCTATAATAGTAACAAACATATGGCACTCAATTTTAGACGAACAGTTGGTAACAAGTAGGTTTTTTAAATTAAAATACACAACGTAGGTACGTTTGAATATTTTATTTCGGTCGTTCCAATGTGATACATTAACCTTCGTGTACTTATCATTTCTGAGTATGCATGCTGTTACAGCGTGATTACCTGTAAATACCACATTAATCCAATAAATGCTCAAAATGATGTCCGTCAACCTCAATGCATTTGGCAATACGTGTAACTATATTCCTCTCAACAGCGAGTAGATTGCCTTCCATAATGTTCGCACATGCATTGACAATGCGCTGACGCATGTTGTCAGGCGTTGTCAGTGGACCACGATAGGAAATATTCTTCAACTTTCTCCACAGAAAGAAATCCGGGGACGTCAGATCCGGTGAACGTGCGGGCCATGGTACGGTGCCTCGATGACCAATCCACCTGTCATGAAATATGCTATTCAATACAACTTCAAACGCACGCGAGTTATGTGCCGGACACACATCATGTTGGAAGTACATTGCCATTCTGTCATGCAGTGAAACATCTTGTAGTAACATCGGTAGATCATTACGTAGGAAATCAGCATACATTCCACCATTTAGATTGCCATCGATAAAATAGGGGCCAATTATCCTTCCTCCCACAATGCCGCACCATACATTAACCCGCCAAGGTCGCTGATGATCCACTTGTCACAGTCATCGTGGATTTTCCGTTGCCCATTACTGCATATTGTGCCGGTTTACGTTAACGCTGTTGGTGAATGACACTTCGTCGCTAAATAGAACGTGTGCAAAAAATCTGTCATCGTCCTGTAATTTCTCTTGTGCCCAGTTCCAGAACTGTACACTATTCAAAGTCGTCGCCATGCAATTCCTGGTGCATAGAAGTATGGTACGGGTGCAATCGATGTTGATGTAGCATCCTCATCACCAACGTTTTTGAGATTCACGATTCTCGCGCAGTTTGTCTGCTACTGATGTGCGGATTAGCCGCGACAGCAGCTAAAACATCTACTTGGACATCATCATTTGTCGCAGGTCGTGGTTGACGTTTCACATGTGGCTGAAAACTTACTATTACCTTAAATAACGTAACTATCCAGCGAACAGTCCCGACACTTGGATGATGTCGTCCAAGATACCGCGCAGCATACATAACACACGCCTGTTGAGGATTTTGATCACAATAGCGATACATCAACACGATATCGACCTCTTCCGCAATTGGTAAACGGTCCATAAAACACGGGTAATGTATCACGAAGCAAATACCGTCCGCACTGACGGAATATTACGTGATACCACGTACTTATACGTTTGTGACTATTACAGCGCCATCTATCACAAAGCGAAAAAAGTGGTCCAACTAAAACATTCATATTTCTTTACGTACTACACGAATATGTACTAAAAAATTGGGGTTCCTATTTTAGAAAAACGCAGTTGATATCCGTTTGACCTATGGCAGCGCCATCTAGCGGGCCAACCATAGCGCCATCTGGTTTCCCCCTTCAAGCTAGACGAGTTTCGTTCTTTGTAGTTTTTTCGTTTTATGCTTATTTCGTGAGATATTTGGTCCGGTCGCTATCAATGGACCACCCTGTATATATGTAATGCTCACCGGCCATTTGACCATCGTCTTCTGTGTGAATGCTCAAACAGTGGCCGAACTCTTACGGGAATCGGCAAAAAAGTCACGAGTAATGAGGGACACTATGAATGTAGTGCGGGACAGTAAGTTGGGAGTGTGGGTCTCACGGGAGGCATGCGAGAGATAAGTCCCCGCATTCGCACTATTGTCTGTGTCATCGGTGGCACAGATGGATAGATCGTCTGCCATGTAAACAAGAGATCCCGTGTTCGAGTGCCGGCCGGAGCACACATTTTCAACTGTCCCCGATGACTTATATCAACGCCTGTATGCAGCTAGGGTCATTCATTTCATTTTAAACCAATATCCGACTGCGAAATCTCTGCCTGACAATGATGTAATTTAACTGAAATCTTCCCGTATCTCCCTTCTTTTCCAGTGTATATCCTCTTGAGAGACTTGGACAGAGTATTCGCTATTACCATCTGAGATTTGAGATTTTTGCAGAACTAAATTAGACTTTCTCTGTCATTTCTCCTACCAGGCTCATATTATTTGGTAAGCCTTTCTCCTCCTCCTTCCATTACAAACGCATTGCAGTCCTGCTCTCTATAACTTTTT
Source organism: Schistocerca serialis cubense (assembly GCF_023864345.2). Classification (NCBI taxonomy): domain Eukaryota; kingdom Metazoa; phylum Arthropoda; class Insecta; order Orthoptera; family Acrididae; genus Schistocerca; species Schistocerca serialis. The sequence continues at coordinate 415,343,800 of NC_064645.1, forward strand.
CATCTCCCCAAACGTATTAAATTACACTTTCAATACGCTCATATATTTCCTCGAACTCTTCATCTTCTGCTTGCGACGGCCGGCCAGTGTGGCCGAGCGGTTCTAGGTGCTTCAGTATGGAGCCGCACGACCGCCACGGTCGCAGGTTCGAATCCTGCCTCGGGCATGGATGTGTGTGATGCCCTTAGGATAGTTCTACGCATTGTAATGATGTATTTTGACGATTTACAAGGACATATGAATCTAGCGCCACTGACGCGCCTAAGAGACTGTAGACTAATTCTGCGCACATGTAGAAACATCGATATTACAGACAGACTCTGAAGACATTTGAATATTACAAAAAACAAGCGCGCAACCCATCGTCCACTGCCGGACGATATCTCTCTCTTTTTATCTCCTGTACAATACGGACGCACCATTACATAGGCATCATTATAAGATTTGTAATTTGTTTAAGTCTATTGAGAAAGACTGTTATTTTGTTGCGTGTGAGACTAGTATGTGTGAAAAACAGAGTGTGGGTATTGAATGGACATTTCTACGTGATTTATAAACTTTTATGAACATAACAAACCACTCAGGCTCTGTCATTGTTATTGACGTAAGTGTTAACATGTTATATGTGTTTCAAATCCAAGCTCTTAATTATAGTGTCAATTACTGTAAATTTGTGTTTGCTTTAGTTCTTGGACAACCTTCATCATTTACTTTCTATGTGCCAAGTATTTTTTTTTTTTTTCCACACATCCAACCGTGTCCGACGTGTCATTTTGTGGACAGAACAGTCGAGCCCGACGTCGACATACTACTTTTATCCCCCCCCCCCCCCCTGTAATATTTTTCAAACTCTGTTGTAAACTGGCCCTTAGGTACATTTTCAGTGCGAGTGACTTCCGGGAATTTCTTAGCAAACTTCACATCTCAAATCGTACATCGCTCGCACAAAGCCTCACTGTTCCATAATGGTACGCGGCACTTTCTAAACGGGAAAGGGAGCCACGCAAGTACATGTTGCTTCCCCTTCTCAATCTGATGCTTAATAATAATAATATTTCCTTACATCAGGCATTCTATGTTGATACTTCTTACACTCCACACCACGACTGGTAGATCGTTACCCTTTCGATGGTTATTCAATCTTTTCTTCATGGTGACCTCCCTGTGGCAGTCTCCTCCCGGAGATCCGAATGGGGGACTAGTTCGGAATCTTTTGTCAATGGAGAGATCATCATGACACTTTTTAATTACAGCTCAATGTCGTGTGGATACAAATTACGTGTGTCTAACGTAGTTGTTTCCATTGCCTTCTGCACCCTCATGTCGTTGATCATTGCTGATTCCTCCAATTTTTAGGGGCGGTTCCCAATCCCAAGGGCAAGACAGTGCCCTGAACGTCTCTCTGGTCTTCCACCCTCTTTGACAGTGGCCGTTGGCCGAAAGAGGGTGACTTCCTAAGCAGGAAGTTTTCGGCCTCCATTGCTGATGCTTTTTATTCAAAACTTAAGCAGTGGCCGCCTTCGTTCTTGAAATTGAGGACACTTTTATGAAAAAAAACACGCTATCCCTAGATTATGGGTGCATACTACTAGCGTAGACAACAATGATACTACTGCCCGTGTATAGAGAGAAATTTGTCGTTAGAGTTTCTGTTACAGTCTGTTAGAACGTGATTTATCATAAGTGTGCATAAAATTCACTGTTAATTATTCGGAGGCTGGCACACTTTTACCTGCTAACATTTGAGAATTACCATATGTGATTGAAAGGAAAGTAATTCAAAGTCAACTACGCTTTATATCAATTCGGCATCGGAGGAAATTAATACCCGTTCATACATAAACGCTTATGGTTAAACGCAAGATACGGAAGATACTTTTTTTTACGTTAGCACACGTCGTGTTATTTCCTCTATGTATAACATGTCTACAGCGTCGAGGGTCGGTGTTAAGTAGGACTCGACACACACATTTTTATGTCCTTTAGCAGTTGGCAAAGTTCTCTTGCGAAGATACGAATACTTAAGCCGAGTCGGCCGTACCGCTTTGGAGTTCGGTTGCCACTGTGTTTTATAGCGCAGCAAGTGGGCGTACTGTCCCATTAAGGGGCTCCACGTGGCCGCGTGGGCAGCAGTATCGCCGCTGCCATGCCCCGCGCATGTGACGTCAAGGGACACCGGGAACTCGTCCCTTGACGACTGAAGGTGGAAAACTTACGTCAGACTCCCATTCCTTGAAATGAAGCACGTTCGAGTTAATAGCACATAAATATATAAAACTTACAAACTATTAAAAATATAGCGGTGTGAGTGGCAGGAAGGAGGAGGACAATTTGGTGTTAAAGACTACTCTTGTCTTCCGGAAATGATAAGCAAAGCAAGGCATTACGTAGTTCAGAATCTAAAAATAAATAAAAAATAAAACCAGCAGAAAGAATTATGCAGGGGGAGTGGTGTCGAATCCGATACAATCATCAGACACCACCAAATTCATATAAGAACTTCTCATTCACAAAGTAGCTAATTTCAATACCCACATGTATCGAACACCAATAAATCATCGCTTTAGTACGTAAAACATATGAAGATCTGACAATTTTAATACACTGATTTCCTTGAGTATCTATAATTACTACGTCTGCAAATACATCAACACTCCGCAACCCCACCTGTGGTGGGCTGGGCAGAATACTTCACGTAACACTTTCACTTTCCTCGTTCCTAGTTCTGGTCGCGAGTGGTGCAGGTCAATCTCCGTAGTTAACTCTTCTGGGAATGGATACTCTACAAATATTAACAGTTTAATGAGGAATAAGTAAGTTGAGCCATGGCGACTGGCGCTAGTTATGTTCCACTTGGGTAGATGATATCGATACACGTCTGGTCTTGTATCTCTCACTGTTCAGCCTATGGTTTTCCGGCTTGGCGTGTGGCCGGGGTCTCTCTCCGGTCGGCCTTCAACGAGGCAGCATTGTTTTGAACGGAAGCCTTCGTCTCCATCCGCGGTGCTTGAGCCTCGCCGTCCTCGCCGTCCTTTGTCGTTTGGCCGCGCGGGATGTATGGTGCTGATCAGCCGGGGCCTTTGCGTACGAAACGGTGGCGGGTTCGTCGTCTCATGCTGGACATCTTCTGGAAGCATTACGTTACGTATGATTCATATTCTGATGTTAACCGGTGAAGATGTGTGAGACTTATGGTGGCATCTGCCGGAGATGAGCTAAAGATAGTTCTGAACTTGGTTCCACAGTGTCCTATTCAATGAGGCTAATGTACTGCTTATTCTACTTCAGGGCATGTACAGTGTGTGTTATCTGAAGTGGTTTGTATGGAAATTTTAGTCTGTATTAGGACACACTGCCCGGTCTGAGCCTGGCCGGGACTATGTACGTGTCCAGCAGCCGTAGAACACAATTGGCTCTGGGTTAGTTCAATCACTTGTTCCAGCAGGATTTGGTATAATTATTTAATGCGGGAATTTCCTTAAGCCTACTGTAAGTGGTGTCTTAAATTGTTGCTAACTGTTAATTTTCCAGGATCACTCCTTAAGAATTTGCATTAACTCTTGGGGGCGTAATTATTATTAATTATAATGTCCGCCCCGATAGCTGCCGGCACGGTACCTCAGCGTGTTCGGTCAGAGGGATAGCTGCCCACTGTAATAAAAAAAACTGAGTTAATCGACCAACAACGAACTTCAACGTATGTCTTACGACGTCCGCCCCGAGCAGAAGCAACGAACAAAAGCGAGCAAAATGAGATAAAAAAAAAAATAGCTCAGTGCTCAGCGTAGCGCATTGCCGTCCTAGGGGCCCGGGATCGATTCCCGGATGGATCGGGGATTTTCTTCGCTCAGGGACTGGGTGTTGTGTTGTCTTCATCATTTCATCCCCATCCGGCGCGCAGGTCGCCCAATGTGGCGTCGAATGTAATAAGAACTGCACCAAGGCGGTGGACCTTCCCCCCTAGGGGCCTCCCGGCCAATGACGCCAAACGCTCGTTTCCATTTTCCATTAATTGTTATCTTGGCTGTGACTGGAGCTTGCACTTATTGGAATTTATTTGTGCTGGAGGGAATTTTGATAAGACTACTTGTGCGCCGGGGTCGGTGCTGTTTACAAATCCCTGTCAGGGCTACTTATGTTGGGACCAGTCGGATTACACATCCGCCAGTTCATGCGATCCTGTACTCCAGTGTTGGGCAGCGAATGCTCGCGCTCTCTGTCTTCCGCAGTGTTATTTTTTCCAAGCGCCGCTATGGCCTTTAAATCTGTTGTTTAAAGTTAAGTTGCAATTTTAGAACGATTTTGAGTCATTCCATTTGTTATATTAAGAGAGACTACCCTTTTATAACCTTATTGCTCCTGGAAGTTATTTAAACATTATACTACTGGTTGAGATAACAACCGTCACTCTTACTTAATGTAAATTTTCCTTATTTGCATGTTGTTGGGGAACGCTGTAACCCTTGCTATCATTCCTGTTTGGTGAGGTTTTTAACTCCGGGTTCTTCTTCTATGGCCCCCTTGAATTTAGCATAAGAATTTTTGGACTGTGGACTATTATGTGGCCTGTTCAGTTTTATTAAATTTTTATTCTCTCTTGTGCCCATCAAGTTTTGGTAATTTTATGGCTGTTTAAATTTGGCTTGAAGGTTGTATCATTAATGTGTTATCTTGTGGTCATGCAAAGAATGAATGCGTGCGAGGTATAATTGACATTTTCTGCCATCGCTAATTATGGTTCAGTATTCAAATTAATTGTTTAATTAGAATCTTAATTGTGTTTAATGTAATTCAGTCTGTGAAAATAAATTTGTATGTTGTACCAGTATGTCTGAATTCAATTTTTATGTTGCCATTTTTTTGATTCGGTAATTTTGTAATAAGGAAAGTTGTTCTGTAGTCAAAATTAAAACTATGTACCAACCACATGTTTGTCCATCAGCAGAGATCCATAGCTTCCTGTTTCCTTGAGTAGCTGTGTAATCTGAGCAGTAAACAGCTCATAAGTTTTAATTAATAAACCAATTACTTGTCGGTTATCACACTACGCTTGATTCCTGTCATAAAGCATCACTTAAATCTAGTGTTAAAACAGTCGAAGTTCATGTATAGCACTTGATGTTTCCGTTAAGCTTCACGTTAATTTTCATTTAAATAAAATGCATCGTGATCTGGACTAAAGTACTAGGCACTACTCTGCCTTTAAACGAAAAAGGAGGAAATGGTCAGCGTTGTATATGTCTTTAATACTGGTTCTCTGATTTAGGAAATGCACTATGTTCCTGATGTTAAAAGCTTCTTTTGCTGGTTCTTCCGCCTTCGCAAATTAAATACTTTTTTTTCCTTTTTTGTTTAAAATAAGTTATTATGCGAAAACACTTTTTGGGCAAGAAAAACACTATTTCCAACTGTTCTGCAGGTGAAATGCTGTCAAGTGGTAAAGGGCAAAACAGCAGGTGACCCTGTATATCAGCGTTCGTCAAACTGTGACCCAAATCAAATATTCGTGCAACTCGCGGTGCTCGGCAGTATTCTATAATAATATCTATTTAGCAACTAATAGCCGACTCCATTAACATTACAATTTTATTTAGACTGTAGTTTTTCTGGATGATCGCCTTGTGTTTTACATGATGACCATGAATCCTGTTTATCGGGGTCCTTTTGCTAATTTTATTCACTCGGCTAGCTTTGTTAATTTCTGTGAGATACGGTTCTAAAATATCCAGGCTGCATGTCTTCAATTCACCCGCTGTGCACAAGTGGCATTTTTACACCGACAACTCTTACGATATTTGTTCCGGCGTAACGACAAGCGCCGGCACGAAGCTCAAGAACGATACAACAGAGAGGGCTGTGAGACGACGTCACGGCGACTACGGCGTCACCACGACAGGAGCGGCCTCTACACGAAGAGAACAAAGCGACGCGCCGCCTAGCCCAGGCCGCACTGGAAACCGGGCACTAGAAGAGCCGTGAATAATGAACTTGTGTTACTAGCTTGCATGGAAATTGTATATATCGTAGGACACTGATTATTTGCATGTCGACAATTGCTTGCGACACCACCTTGTACATACGCAAGTTAAGTATTGTCATTTCAAATCTTCAACTTTTGTACTCCTGTCTTCCACAGTTGCGTGTAATATTACTTTATATTGATAATTTCTATTTTTTGCACCGTCTGACTACAACTGAATGAGACACAATTTTCGTGACATACGCGTTTCGCCTTTATTCTCTGCAAGGCATCTTCAGTGGCCTGGAATATGTACATATTGTATACTATTTAGTTTATATTTTGGGGAAATGTACCTGTAGATTATAAACAGTTCAGGTGGTTGGTTTTTGCTATGATGTAGTAATGTTATAAATTCTACTTACAGGTTGCGCGGACGATTTTCTACATATTACGTATCTGATCCAGTTTTGGTGCTGTTCCTCTTCTTATAATAGTCACTTGGGGTTTATTCCACATGTCACAACACTCGGAACTGAACGCTTCTTTTGATGAGATGTTTTGGTTTGTGTTGCCGACAGTCGGATGTTACTGCCAAATATCGAATGTAATTTTTGAAGTATTTGTGAAGCGTCTCACACCAGAACAGACACACACACACACACACACACACACACACACACACACACACACACACACACACACGCACATGCATACACAAACAGATCACGCTGTCACTTCCGTCCCACCAGAGCCACTCCACATCATTGCCTTGTATCAATCACTCCATCCGCCATACTGCCCATCGCGCCCCCTCGCGCCCACCGTCGCTGAAATCGAGCTGCCGCCGCCGCGAGTGGAAATAAAAAGTTTAACAGTCACTGGCGTAAACATGATGTCTTTCAAAAAACATTCAGGGAGAAGTGTTCATGCTGAAGCTTCTCTTAGCAACTGGTTAACAGATTACTTCAACTCGAAACCACGACAGTACTACAAGAGAGGCACAGAACTCCAGCATTAACATTGGCAGGCGTCCATTGACAAACATGATGATTCCTTCATTGAGTGAACGCGTTGTGAATCAGTCTTTTCATTTTGTATTATATTGTAATGTAACGTATTTTGTGCTAATAAAATCAATCATGGAATTACAAAAACGGCAAAATGTTGTGTACCGACAGTACCGACAGTTCAGGCGGAAAATGTTATAGTCTCTGAAATACTGCAAATTGTGGACCCAAGTAAACAGAAAATGGTTTAGGAATAAAACCCTTTCTCACTTTCTTGTTGAAACAATCTGTCTATATACTTCAATTCTAAAGTTTTCGGTTGTTCTTGTCTGAATTACGCAAGTAGTTCGTATACAGTAATTTGAAAGTTAGAGGTGGCAGACAAATGGTGTTCACCTGCACAGTATGTTTCAAAAACGATATATGTATTACAGAGTATTATATTGTCAAAACTATCGATCGATGCACCACGGCAGAAACGGATACATTGTCCACTTTATATTCAGTGCCGTTAGATATCGGTTGCCTTCTATTCGCTCGACTACCGTCACGTGTTGCAAAATGGCTACTCGGCAGCAGAAATCATTTTGTGGTCATGAGTTTGCGAAGTGTAATGCCGTGATTACAGACTTTTAAAAACGTTATTTTCCATCGCATTAATGAATTTTTAATCATGCCAATGTGCAACAGACGTCTCAGACAGACGTATCACACTGATCCTCCGAATGGATGGAACATTCGCAGAAGGTAACGACAATTTGTAGACGCAGGATATGAATGTAAAGGAAAGAGTACCGGCCGCCTTCCTGTGCCCGATGAAAACATCGCACGAATTCAAACCGCTTTCCAAAGCAGTCCTACATAATCAACAAGTCGCGCCAATCGTGAGTTACAACTGCCTACAATAACAATTTGGCTTGTTTTGAGTCTCGATTGGTTATGAAGCTGTATAATTTCTGTTATAAACTCTACGTCATGATGACAAAGGCAAGCGTGTTGCATTTCAAAATGCTATTGACAATCATAATACTTGCACACTTGCACAAAACGCATCGTGTTCAGGGATGAAACGACTTTCCACCTTAGTGGGAAGGTCAAGGTCAGAATTTGGGACTTACAGGTGTACACGCTGAACACTTACGAGATTTACCCAGTGTCGGGGTATTTTTTGCGGTATCCCACTCATCTGTTTACAGCCCATTCTTCTTTGCTGGAAATACGGTTAACGCTCAGCAGCATCTTGCTGTGTTTCAAAGCTATTTATGTCCGAGACTGAACGAGGAAAACATTTTTCGACAAGTCTCCAAGTTGCTCGTCAAACAGCCGGAGACTTACGACTTCTCACCAGGCCTCCACGGTCATGGATTCTACCTCCTGTGGCTTCTTGCTGTAGGGTTTCATTAAGGCCAACGTTTTTGAACAAATATTACCACGAAACCTAGAACAGCTGAAGAACCGGATCCGTCATGCCATAACATCAGAAACGATGACATGCTTACCCGAGTATGGGAGGAATTCGAGTATCAATGAGATATTGTTCGTGTCGCTGAAGTGGGACACACTGGGCATCTGAAATCTGTACTTGAGAGACTTCGTGGCAGATTGAAACTGTGTGACGGACCGAGACACGAAATCGGGAACTTTGCCCTTCGCGGGCAAGCGCTCTACCATCTGAGCCACCCAAGCACGAATCATGCCCCGTCCTCACAGCTTTACTTCTGCCAGTATCTCGTCTCCTACCTTCCAAACTTTACAGAAGCTCTCCTGCGAACCATGCAGAACTAGCACTCCTGAAGGAAAGGATACTGCGGTGACATGTCTTAGCCGGCCAGAGTGACCTTGCGGTTCTAGGCGCTGCAGTCTGGGACCGAGCGACCGCTACGGTCGCAGGATCGAATCCAACGTCAGGCATGGATGTGTGTGATGTCCTTAGGTTAGTTAGGTATAATTACTTCTAAGTTCTAGGCGACTGATGACCTCAGAAGTTAAGTCGCATAGTGCTCAGAGCCATTTGAACCATTTTTGACATGGCTTAGCCACAGCCTGGGGGATGTTTCCAGCATGAGATTTTCACTTTGATACTTGGGTAGCTCAGATGGTAGAACACTTTCCCGCGAAAGGCAAAGGTACCGAGTTCGAGTCTCGGTTCTGCACAGAATTTGAATGTGCCAGGAAGTTTCATATCACCGCACACTGCGCTACAGAGTGAAAATCTCATTCTGAACTTGAGAGGTTCGTAAATATGTGTTCCAAATTCGTAGCTGTATGTATTACAGTCTAATAAATACATACGTTCGAAACGCGTTCATGCTTTTTGAGACACCCTGTATATTACGTAGCGCTTCCCCGCACATAAATCCGGCGCACCTGCTAGCGGAGCAGCTGGTACCTACTTGCTAGGCTGTCGCTACGACACTCTCCGACTCAGAAAGCGCAGCCAAGTACTGACGGTTTCGCTAAATGTTCCCGAACACGTGGCCACAGGCTTACCGAGCAGGGCCATTTGTTCCGCAAAACCTTCATTTCGGCAGTCGGCTCGGCTCCGGCGCAGTCATTTGTTAATGCCAGAGGCGAGAAACTTCGCCGGCCATACTTTGCAATATGGCGCCGTGCGAGAGAAGTGATTAATCCGTAATAGCCATAATGCAAAACCGCGGGCGCGGAAGTTGGTCTCCTGTGGCTGACAGTTTAATGAAATCCCGCGGGCCAGCAAGTGGCGGCGGCGGCTGGGCGCTGCAGACTGCCGGCGCTGTCTCTGGTGGAGCGCGACAGGCGCGCCTGTTGCTGTAGCCATTAGTCGCCGTCCTTCAAGATTAGTCAGCGGGCTGACTTAAACAGACGGCCTCCTCCCTTGTGCCGCGAACACTTCACCGTGGCCCTTGGCTTTTATAAAGAGTGAGTTACCTGAAGCAAAATTAGGCCACCGTATTTTGGGCAAGGCATTTGTGACTACTGCCATGTACACATTTTTCACAGCTCCTGAAACAAACTCGTGAGCGCTCAACGACATACCATGAAGATAACCGTATAAGGTTGCAATCCGTTACTTGATTCAATCATAAATATACGAGGGTGATTCAAATGAAAACCTTAAATATTTTTTAAAATATTATTTATTGTGCAGAAGTGGTACAAGGCTGTATCACTTTTCAACATAATCTCCCCCGCGCTCAATGCAATCCTCCAGCGCGTACAAAGTGCATAAATTCCTTTAGAATAAAATTCTTTTGGTAGTCCGCGCAACCACTCATGCACCGCGTGGCGTACTTCTTCATCAGAACGGAACTTCTTTCCTCCATTGCGTCTTTGAATGGTCCAGACATATGGAAATCACTTGGGGCAAGGTCTGGAGAGTATGGTGGATGAGGAAGTCACTCAGAATGCAGGTATGTGATTGTTGCAACTGTTGTACGGGCAGTGTAGGTCATGCATTGTCATGTTGCCAAAGGACACCTGCTGACAGCAATCCACGTCGCTCTGATTTGATTGCAGGCCGCAGATGATTTTTTAGGAGATCTGTGTATGATGCACTGGTGACAGTGGACCCTCTAGGCATGTAATGCTCCAAAATGACGCCTTTTTCATCCTAAAAGAGAGTCAGCATAAGCTTCCTTGCTGACGGTTCTGTTCGAAACTTCTTTTGTTTTGGAGATGAGGAATGGCGCCGTTCCTTGCTCGCTCTCTTCGTTTCCGGTTGGTGAAAGTGAACCCATGTTTCGTCCCCAGTAACGATACTTGCCAGAAAGCCATCACCTTCTCACTCAAAGCACCGAAGAAGTTCTTCACAAGCATCAACAAGTCGTTCCCTCATTTCAGGAGTCAGCTGCCGTGGCATCCATCTCGCAAACACTGTGTGAAACTGAAGCACATCATACACAATGTGTTTTGCTGACCCATGACTAATCTCTAAACATGCTGCAATGCCATTCAGTGTTACTCGGCGGTTTTCCTTCACTATGGCACCAACTGCTGCAATGTTCTGTGGAGTCACAACTCGTTGTGCCTGGCCTGGACGAGGAGCATCTTCCACTGAGGTCACACCTTTTGCGAACTTCCTACTCCATTCGTAGACTTGCTGCTGTGACAAACATGCATCACCGTGCTGAACCTTCATTCTTGGATGAATTTCTATAGGTTTCACACCTTCACTACGCAAAAACCGAACAACAGAACGCTGTTGTTCCCTGGTGCAAGTCGCAAGTGGGGCGGCCATTTTTATACTGTTACTGCGACGGTATATGTGCATCTGCACTATGCTGCCACCTACAGGCCATTCTGCACGCTGTTTGTAGCACGCTCACCAACTTACAGGATAACGGCGCGAAATTTCGATTTATTATTACAAATTTAAGGTTTTCATTTGGCTCACCCTCGTATGTCTGAGTAGTGCTAAATGTTATTATCTTTACATAAGGAAAAGTTTTATCTTCTCAATAACCTTCAAATTGTGAGATACACACTTAATTTTTATGCGCAAAATTAGTGAATTTACTCACGACACTTTGTTGCCTATGCCTGTGGTCACTTTCAGAACTCAAATTAGTCAAAATGGTTCAAATGGCTCTGAGCACTATGGGACTCAACTGCTGAGGTCATTAGTCCCCTAGAACTTAGAACTAGTTAAACCTAACTAACCTAAGGACATCACAAACATCCATGCCCGAGGCAGGATTCGAACCTGCGACCGTAGCGGTCTTGCGGTTCCAGACTGCAGCGCCTTTAGCCGCACGGCCACTTCGGCCGGCTCAAATTAGTCAATTAATTAATTTAATAAAATTGAGCCTTAAATTGCTCGTGTACCCATGTACCACCACAATAAAATAAAAACAGTGAGTAGTCGAGGGAGTACGAATGACAACTGTGGCGTGTTTAAGTTCACAAAATAAAGACAAGTTTTATAACTACAACGAGCTGATAAATCTTACATAAAGAATGACAAACGCAAATCAGAAATGAGATGGTGTTTAGTTGGAAAAGAATACACTGGGCTGGAAGATATACAAATTCTCTCCTGAACTGATCCCTTTTACAACAAAATATGTTGACGTGAGCCCAATGTGAGGCTCAGTTCTGTTCAAATGGAATCAACTATGACAAAGTATACCACAAATTATGGTTCACCTGAGAACAGGAATCCCTGAATATGATTTTAACAACCATATGCCGCTGCAGCAATACTTTTCCTTCGACCTTGATTCAGGCGGCAGCAGAAAATCGCGCGGTGTGGGCGAGGATCAGCGAGTTGCGGCAGTTGTAATGTTCTGACGCGTCCACGAAAATTTGCAGACCATGTGGTCTGGCGTTCCGATTATCAGAACGCGAGAAACTTCCCTGTCGGAGCCCTGAAATCCCAGAAGATTTCAGTGTGAGGTGCACCCGCTCGCTGAATTCGCCAAGCCAATTTGACTCACAGGCACGACTGTGCATGCTGGAATTGTCAAACGTTAGCCAGCCGACCTAGGACGAATAAAACAATAAACTGGTAGCCAAGATCGCAGGAATTTTTTCTATTCCATGATTACCGGTTTCGGCGAAACTAAAGCCGCTAACATCGGATCTTAGGACACATACTGGTTACAACATCAAGGCGACAATGGTGATATTAATAGTTGCCTATAACACGCAGCCCTTACAAAATTGTCGTAAGTAGCACATAGGCGCCCAAGAGAGATGACATTATAAATGTTAAGTTTGTCCATCACATACAAGCGCAAGCCTATTATGAGGCGAGCTGTGACTCATTGGCACCTCTCGCGACGCGGCCTGTAGTGTAAGAACAGAGCCGGAGTTGCGGTAGTACCTAGCTTGCGCTTGTATGTGATGGACTCACTTAACATTTATAATGTCATCTCTCTTGGACGCCTATGTGCTACTTACGACAATTTTGTAAGGCCTGCGTGTTGTAGGCAACTATAAATATCACCATTGTTTGCCTTGATGTTGTAACCTGTATGTGTCCCAAGATCCGATGATGGCGGCTTTAGTTTCGCCGAAACCGGTAATCATGGAATAAAATGAATTCCTGCGATCTTGGCTACCAGTTTATTGTTTTACAAGCATCTTGATCACTCTCACATGCGCACAATGTGCTTCCTACAAAATTAGGACGAATAACTTCACCCTCGTGGCACACGATATGTCCAAGATAATATGCAGCTCCACTGTTGACACAGTTGGAATATGCACTCACACTAGGGAAAGACGTGAAGTTATTCACCAGTGGAGGACCAGAAAACGAAGCAAGCAAAGAAAAACCACCATTTCCCACCAGCCCTCGGTATGGAAGCCGAATTATCAAAAACTAAACCGCCCCCGCATTGCACAAACTTTCGAACTACCCTCTACTCATTGAATCTACCCTCTTCATTGTTATGCTGGCTTGGTACCCCATCAAGATACAGTACCATGGTTACCACAATGGAGAAGCAACACTCTACTTTGCATATCCTGAGAGGCGCCAATAAGTGACTGAAAAAATAAGATTTTAGACTGGGGGGGGGGGGGGTGTCATTCTCACGGCAAGCATGGCCATGTCTGGACAAAAAATAAACATCTACCTAGATGGGACCACAGTCCCTCATTTACAGAACATCTGCATCTACATCTACATGGATACTCTGCAAATCACATTTAAGTGCCTGGCAGAGGATTCATCGAACCACCTTCACAATTCTCTATTATTCCAATCTCGTATGGCGCGCGGAAAGAATGAAGACCTTTATCTTTCCGTACGAGCCCTGATTTCCCTTATTTTATCGAGGTGATCTTTCCTCCCTATGTAGGTCGGTGTCAACAAAATTTTTTCGCATTCGGAGGAGAAACTTGGTGATTAGAATTACATGAGAAGATTCCGTCTCAACGAAAAACGCCTTTCTTTTAATGATTTCCAGCCCAAATCGTGTATATTTCTGTGATACTCTCTCCCATATTTCATGATAATACAAGACGTGCTGCCTTCCTTTGAACTTTTTCTATGTAGACCGTCAGTCATATCTGGTAAGAATCCCACACCGAGTAGCAGCATTCTGAAAGAGGACGGACAAGCGTAGTGTAGGTAGTCTCCTTAATAGATCTGCTACATTTTCTAAGTGTCCTGCCAATAAAACGCAGTCTTTGGTTAGCCTTCCACACAACATTTTCTATGCGTTCCTTCCAATTTAAGTTGTTCGTAATTCTAATACCTAGGTATTTAGTTGAATTTACGGTTTTTAAATTAGACTGATTTATCGTGTAACCGAAGTTTAACGTATTCCTTTTAGAACTCATGTGAATGACCTCACACTTTTCGTTATTTAAGGTCAACTGTCACTTTTCGCACCATTCAGATATTTATTCTAAATCGTTTTGCAGTTTGTTTTGATCTTCGGGTGACTTTATTAGTCGATAAACGACAGCGTCATCTGCAAACAACCTAAGACGGCTGCTCAGATTGTCTCCCAAATCGTTTATATACATAAGTAACAGCAAATGACATGTAACACTACTTTGGGGAACGCCAGAAATCACTTCTGTTTTACTCGATGACTACTGTCCGTCAATTACTACGAACTGTGGCCTCTCTAACAGGAAATCACAAATCCAGTCACATAACTGAGACGATATTCCATAATCACGCAATTTCACTACGATCCGCTTGTGTCGTACAGTGTCAAAAGACTTCCGGAAATCCAGAAATACGGAATCGATATGAAATCCTTTGTCAGTAGCATTCAACACTTCATGTGAATAAAGAGCTAGCTGTGTTTCACAGGAACGATGTTTTCTAAACCCGTGTTGACTGTGTGTCAATAAACCGTTTTCTGTGTGTGCAATCTTATGGGACTTAACTGCTAAGGTCATCAGTCCCTAAGCTTACACACTACTTAACCTAAATTATACTAATGACAAACACACACACCCGCACCCGAGGGAGGACTCGAACCTCCGCCGTGACCAGCCGCACAGTCCACGGCTGCAGCGCCTTAGACTGCTCGGCTAATCCCGCGCGGCAATAAACCGTTTTCTTCGAGGTAATTCATAATGTTCGAACACAATATATGATCTCTAATCCTGCCACATATCGACGTTAACGATATGGGCCTGTAATTTAGTGGGTTACTCCTACTACCTTTCTTGAAAATTGGTGTGACCTGTGCAACTTTCCAGTCTTTGGGTACAGACCTTTCGTCGAGCGAACGGTTGTATATGATTGTTAAGTATGGAGCTAATGCATCAGCATACTCCGAAAGGAACCTGACTGGTATACAGTCTGGACCAGAATACTTGCCAAATGCCGGGATGGTTCCTTTGAAAGGGCACGGCCGACTTCCTTCCCCATCCCTCCCTACTCCTATGAGACCGATAACCTCGCTGTTTGGTCTCTTCCCTCAAACAACCAACCAACCAACCAGAATAGTTGCTTTTATTTAGTGATTTAAGTTGCTTCACTACTCCGAGGTTATTTACTTCTACGTTATTCATGTTGGCAGCTGTTCTCGATTCGAATTCTGGAATATTTACTTCGTGTTCTTTTGTGAAGGTATTTCGGAAGGCTGCGTTTAGTTACTCTGCTTTTGCAGCACTGTCTTCGATAGTATCAGGATTGCTATCGGGCTGAGAAGGCAGTGATTGTTTCTTGCCGCTAACATACTTTACATACGAGTTGTAGGCATCTCGCATTGAAGTCCGCTCTAAATTTGGAGCTTCTCTAAAAGATCGTCAATCTTGGGGATTTTGCGTCTGTTTAAATTTGTCATGCTTGTTTCGTTGTTTCAGCAACAGTGTTCTAACCCGTTTTGTGTACCAAGGAGGATCAGCTCCGTCGTTTGTTAATTTATATGGTATAAATCTCTCAATTGCTGCCGATACTATTTCTTTGAATTTAAGTCACATCTGGTCTACACTTATATTATTAATTTGGAATGAGTGGAGATTGTCTCTCAAGAAGGCGTCAAGTGAATTTTTATCTGCTTTTTTGAATAGGTATATTTTTCGCTTATTTTTCGAGGATTTGGGGATTACAATATTCAATCTCGTTACGACAACCCTGTGTTCACTAATCCCTGCTTCGGTTTTGATGCTCGTTATTAACACAGGATTATTTATTGCTAAGAAGTGCGAAAGATCTAATCTTTCCAGGCCGACCATTTACAATTTCTGAAAGATGGCTGTTACGCTTCCCAGACAGTGATGCACCTGAAATACATATGTTTTACCTGCTCGCTAGAAAAACATGGTGACTTCTTTGTGTCAGGGGAGTTACCGTCTTGCCTGCAGTAAACACGTGCGCTGGGCACTCTGCCCGTATAATCCCAGCTTCTAACAGTAGAATGCAGGGAGTTTTATGACTTTCCCATCATTTGCACAAGGGCTCAATTTACAGTAGTCTTTCTTAAATGGCTTCCTCTGCTAACTGCCCGCCTTTGTCATGGACTGCCACCCACCCCAGGTAAACTGTTTTGCCAGCTGGTGCTGATTCCTGTCTGACGCTAAGCCTAAGGAGGAGAGTACTACGACGAAAAGTCCCTCTGCAGGAACGGTCAACTGAGCGCTGCTTCCAAGAATCACTCACGCAGCCTGATCGCTGCTCGCGGAATTTATGGCCCCCAATCCGTCTATCTCCCTGTTCTCCCTCGCCTCCACTACAGCCCCTTGGGTAAAGTTTCCCTACGGGCTACGCATGCAGTTGTAAGAACATTCTGCCCAAAATTTCCTAATGGAAAGAAGTTATAAGCCACACATACCAAATGTAGTACTGGGGAACACAGAGAACATTACCTAAAATATGAATATTAATCTGACTGCCAATGTTGTTCAAGTGAGATAATGATGTGCCACCTCTCAAGGCGTATATCGAAGATTACATTGCACAACAACATATGAAAATGGGAGAAAAAAGAATACATCCATCTTCACAGCCTCCCTCACCCTACTTAGTCTTTCTCTCTCTCCATGTCCTTCCATTCCTTCTCCCGTTCCTCTCTCATTCTTCTCTCCTGTTAACCACTGACCTTCCTCAGCTTCATTTGTTTTTCACTTCCATTCTCAGTCTTCCCTCTGGCTCTCCTTCCAACAATCATAACCATCTCTTCCATTCCTTTCCTTTAGGCTTTCGTTTCCCACTTCTGTTGTCTTCCTGTATCAAACTTTACAAGGGACAGATGTCCTGTCATGCTGTCCCTTCTTCTTGTCAGTGTTTGCAATACATTCCTTTCTTCGCCGATTCTGCAGAGAACCTTTTCGTTCATTACCTTATCAGTCCACCTAATTTTCAACATTCTTCTATAGCACCATATCTCAAATCCTTCGAATCTCTTTTGTTCTGCTTTCGCCATGAACCATGTTTCACAACTATACGGTACTATATTCTAAATGCACATTTTCAGAAATTCTTCCTCAAATTAATATCTATATTTGATACTAGTAGACTTATCTTGGCCAGGAATTCCTTTAACCTCGTCTACTTTGTCATCACCAACCCTGATGTTAAGTTTCTCGCTATTCTCATTTCTGCTACTCCTCATTATTTCCGTCTTTCTTCGACTTTCTCTCAGTCCATATTCTGTACTTATTTGACTGTTCATACCACTCAACAGATCCTGTAATTCTTCTTCACTTTCACCGAAGCAGCAATGTCACCAGCGAATCTTATCACTGATATCCTTTCACCTTGAATATTAAAACCCATGAAGAGGCGAAGAACTGCCTGCCTGGATCTACCTGTTAGGGATTTCTGCCCACAGCAGGGACTGGGGCGTAGGAGGGAAAGTAGATCGCCTGGGAAAGGTGTTTAGACATTGTGTTAAACGCCCATTGTGTGAAGACCTGGCGTTCTTAAAACTCCGCATGTTTTCGTATTCGCCTTGGACTGGACGCCATAGACAGAGCCATCAGCTGGTGTTCTCCCTCTGCCTGCTGTGTTTTCGGGAAGCCTCTGGCCTTCTGGAGAATTTTACGACAGAATGTAGCATTTGTGGTGGCTCTGAAATGGTATATGTTGGGACACAAAATCGTTTCTCTTAGTTTAGTCAAGGCACCTGGTTGGACATGATGTAACGTTTGGCCCGTCGAGATAACGATCTCTTCGCTAAATGTGTTGTTCACTTTGGGCCTAACCGAAAACTCTCAAAACGCAGTGCCTAAAGTTGCCATGGGAAAAGCAAATCGGCAGTGTAACATCTCCTCCTCCGCGCTTGAAAATTTACGAGTCAGGGTTTGGCTGCTTCCCCAGCAGGGAAAATAATATTATTAACTTTGGCTAGGTAGAGCAACGAGCAGTAGGGAAGATATGGTGCTCATGGAGTATTGTGATAAGCGCAAAATTCGTATGTGGCGGTTGTGTTCGTGCACTTTTGGAGTTTACCGAGTCTTGATGAAATGGGACGAGCAGAGAAATGCTTCGTCGGATTCAGACTCCAGCCTGGAGAGGAGGTTCTGGTCTTGACTCTTGACATGAGTAGATTGCACTTGAGACATGCATCCTAAGTATGAGTTTGCACTGGCGCTGGCCTTCACTGGAGAGCCTGTGGTGAGGTTTAGCTGTACCGACAGTTCCCATCTCAATCATTTCGGACATCTCGCAGTGCTGAGGATGACCTTATTTGTATCAGGTCTGCCACCTTGACGTTCGATCTTCGCGTGTGCCCTGTCTTATGAGTGAGTCAAATTGTTCAGTGGTGAAACCAACGAATGGGAATGTCACACCCTGGAATCTGCCAAGATTTCAGGGTTCTGTTAGAGAGTAATCGTCATCTGCTTGACAGATTGCCTACTCGTGTCTTTGCATACTTTTTGCCCACGAAACAAATTACAGGTGCCGCACATCATTACTCTGACGACGCTTGCACCACGACCGTCACGTGAGACAACGCTACACATCGAGAATGGGGTTTAGTGTTGCTGCCCAACCTCTTGGGA
Organism: Schistocerca serialis cubense; assembly: GCF_023864345.2. NCBI lineage: Eukaryota > Metazoa > Arthropoda > Insecta > Orthoptera > Acrididae > Schistocerca > Schistocerca serialis. Next base: position 415,362,664 of record NC_064645.1, read on the forward strand.
CAAACAAAATCGCAGTCTCGCAACTTGTTCTCTGCTGCACGAACATAGTGTTACTTCTGTGCAGAATCAATGCATCAACGTCTGTTCAGTATTATATAATTTCAAATTCCATTATCTATGTTTTCAGCCAAAGGACACACAGTGGAGTGCTAATTCTATTTGTGTTATCAACAGTTCATGATTTATTTGTCATCTCGCTTAGGTTGTGTTATTTGCCCTATTTATGATTAATAAACTCTTGCCACTCTTTTTGGAAAAGTGTAATCACATATTGATATATTAATTGACGATAATAATAACAGGACCATATTTTCTTTATTGCTTCCCAGCATTCTAGTTCCATTTAAGGTCTTGATGAAAGTGATAACTTCCAATGCAGGCTAGCAATAACAACCACTGCCAGAGGGCAGAATCAGTTCAGAAGATACATGGCCACGTAGACGAGTGGAAGGCTTACAAGTTAAAACGATTGCTCTCAGCGTGTAAATTGACAGTCACCTGCAGCCTCTCAAACTACAAGACCAGTGTAGTCTTCCTTCAATTTCAGTCGTTGCTTCCGGCTCAATAACGAATAAAAACGAGAAAGAATGGTTATAATCATTTTCACAGTTTCCCTCCCTCTATTCAGCCTCCCTCTCCCCACCCATTCCTTCTCCTTTCTGTCTGTCTGTCTCTCTCTCTCTCTCTCTCTCTCTCTCTCCCTCTCTCTTCCTCCTTCCTCCTCACTCTTCCTCTTCCTTCACTACCCTTCCTTACCTTCACTTCAGTTTCCCTCTGTTCTTCATCTGTCAACATTCCCACCAGTCCTCTTTCCAATAGTCACACCTATCTCCTCCATTCCCTTCCTCTACTCCTTCACTTCCCTCTTCTATCGTCTTCCTCCCTTCCAAACCATCATTCCTTCTCACAAATTGCTCTGCTGATCGTTTACCTCATTCACTCCTTTCCTCCTCCTCCTAATTCCTTCTCTCTTCCTCATTTCACTCCTAAGTTCCTATTTACGTTTTCCTCATCACCATATTTTCTCTCCGCACCTTCTTCCTCTCCATAAAGTTCTCCCTTTCTGACGTTAACACTGTAACTTTTGTGTTACATCTGTTACGTAAGTTTATTCCTCTTAATGAGTAGAATACGGCAGCATTTTAAATTTTTAAATTGAGGCAGTTATTGTACGAAATTAGTCTGTCAGCTTGCCATTGCTGCCATTCACCGTTACATCCATTTAGTAATACCGATTCTCATACTTGGTACTAAGCACCAGGTGACCACTATGTGTTACTGTGTTGATAGTGACATCATCAGTTATGATTTCAGTGAGCACAGAATCATCGAAGTTGGACTGTGGATGAATGGAAACATATCTTGTTTCAACAATCGGATGGCTGTGTCCGTATATGCCAATATCTAGGCGATCAGCCTCTGAAAGCATGTAGCACAGAACGGACGTGGGCCAATGAAGGCCGTATCGTGCTGTGATGGACATCATCTTCATTGTGAGGTACAATGGCAGCTGTGGACTTCGTGCACATTATTGCAGACGCTCTCCATCCTTTGACGCATGATGTCTTCTTTGACAGTGACTGAATGCTGTAGCAGACTAACAGCCCTTGTGAGAATGCCAGAAACGTACTGTAGTGATTTCAGAAGCATGATGGCGAACTCATTTTGATATTTTGGCCAACCGGTTCGCCTGAGCTGAACGAAATGGAAGACATCTGGGACGATATCAGTGGACAGCACCGGGGCCGCAAGCCAGTAGCCCGTACTTTATCTGTATTGCATGATTTATGCATAGACATCTGGTGCTAAATACTAAAATGTATTAATCAAAGGAGGGCTGTGTAATGAAATGACTGAAATTTAATCCTCTGAAAGAGAATTACTATACGAAGATGGGCCACATAACATGAACACAGCAGGAGCACATTAAAAAACATGGATAATCAGAATTTTAATGTTAATAAGGTTTAAAACACCTACTTGACCGAAGATGTTTCCACTGCCTTCTGTTTTATGATGACTTTCAGAGTCAGGTGCAGTTTTATACTTGTGTAGCGGAAAATCTTGGTAACTGCCGAACGTGATGATAGGAAGTATAATGAAACAAACAATTTGCATTCCGCAAAAACGGTAATCGGACTCTGTATGAGAAACGTAGATTGCAAGATTCGATTTGTAAAAATGAAATTGTGTGTATGACGGCGCACAGTCGACACGTCAACAAAGCAATAGCTTGCCAACGTGGTTAAATAGATGAAATGAATATCGACCAACTGCTTCGAAAGAAAAACATTAATTAACTCCCATAACATTATCATCATAATCAGAACTACAGAGAATACGGAAATGCATCCTTATGTGAAAACAGCGTGAGACAAAAGGTAATAAGAAGGAGAATTTAAGTACCTCAGTTATTTCGAAAACATATGAAACGCGAAATTACAGAAGCGATACTAATCTTTGCAACGACGCTGGTTATAGTTTGATCTCTGGCATAGCAAGGTACATTAATTTGTTGTAATGCCTCCCTGAATGGCTAAGATAGTGTCTTTTACATATTTTCAAAGAGCCATTCAACTGCATTACTGGGGGGCTTCTGTTTAATTACCGTTTTGGGGCATAGTAGTAGTAATGAAATAGTTATATTTATGAAGTCGCTCCATCATCAAATGTTTGGAAGTTGTCACATAACAGTTTTCTCTTTTACGCAAAAATTTTCAGGCAGTTAATGCTGAAGACGTGATTCTCCTACCGTGGCCTTTGGTAAAACAAGCTAATCGTTATGGTTTGCTTAACATCTCGTTAGTAGAAAATTAGGCATGACGGCTTAGTATGAAAGGCCGGAATTTTGACTGAGCACAAAACTCTTTACGTTAATATTTGAAAGACAAGTTGATCTAATATGCAATTTACGATTACTGACATAAATTAACGTACTGCACTTTAGCAGCTTAAGTTCTTGCGGTAAATCTGCGTTTACTGTAAATGTTTTACGTCCTTTGTTATGACGAAGAGTATTTGTGAGTTAACCATTTCCGTAAATAAAAAAGTCACTGGGTCATGATACACAAAGAGGTCACAACAAGAAAGGAATTGATTAGATGTTGCGGCAAGCACTGACCAGTTGCGATGGAGTAAAGTGTAAGGTGCATGCGACATCTTTGGCTGTGATAGGATTCATCCTAATGGTCAGTTTCTGGACAGAAAGGTCATCGATCGGACGGTAAGCGAGCAAGATTCACTCAGCTCTACTTGCATCTCAAGGTTGCCTCCGTTAGTTCAGCATTACCAGGTTACATGGAACAGTGGTACTGCTGAATTAGTACTACTACATAGTATATGACCTATACAGATTACACTGAAAGAAATCTTTTTGAGACACGAACCAAAATTTTACAATGATTTAAATAACAGAATATAATTGTAATATACTAAATGAATATGTGTTTGGCAGGGGGGAAGGGGCGGATTTTTTCATGTTTCATTTGTAAAGTATCAGACATTGTCCATTCCACAATGACTTAAAATTCTAAAATTTATGATGAGCGAGGTATTAAATCGAAACCGCGTTTGTAATTAATATCCACAACACGCGCAATGTCAGCGTCTGTGCTCGGGAAATGTTATACCTCTAAACACATAGTTCAACTCAATAATGACGTAGAGCCGAGCATTCGCAACGTAAGTCAGGACTCTCATACCACCTCGCAGGACGGTTGGAACATGCCAGAGCGTGATGATTCTTGCGCGTCGAAACTAAATTCTCTAGCGTGATGTTCGCATGTGTGCGAACAGATGTCGCATCTCGCACTCGGAAAACTTCATCATCCTCCACTACAACAGGGAGCGCATAGCATATATCTGAGTTGATCCCAAGGTAAGCGCAAAATTCATCGTAGACAGTGCACCAGGTTTTGCTTTTTGTTATCCACGACAACACGCCCTAAAATAGTGTTAATTTGATTATTACGTAACTATTCCCGGTGTGTCTTAGTCACTGTCCCATATGCTCATCACATACTATGACGAATGGTTCAAATGGCTCTGAGCACTATGGGACGTAACATCTGAGGTCATCAGTCCCCTAGACTTAGAACTACTTAAACTTAACTTACCTAAGGACTTGACACACATCCAGGTCCAAGGCAGGATTCGAACCTGTGTCCGTGGTTCCGGACTGAAGTGTCCAGATCCGCTCGGCCACAGCGGCCGGCTACACTGACGAGCCAAAACATTATGACTACCTGCTCAATAGCCTATTGAGCCACCTTTGTAACGCAATACATCTCCGATTCTGCGTACCATCGATTCTACAGTTCTTTGGTAGATTTGTGGAGCTATGTGGCACCAGATGCCTACGCACAAGTCATGTAATTCCAGTAAATAAATTGCTGCTGATTTGTGCACGCGGCGATGGTGCTCAATAGCGACCCCTATGGGAACCATCGGTTTGGCATCATGTGAAACTGGTGGCCAAGACATTAACGTGATTTCACTATCATGCTTCTCGAACCACTGTGTCACGAATCTGGCTTCGAGACGCGGACAGATATGCTGCTGAAAGATGACATCGTCGTCAGGGAAAACATCAAGCATGAAGGGATGCAAATGGTCCGCAGCTGACGTGGTGTCTTCGATTACTACCACAGGTCCCATGCAAGTGCAAGAGTATGTCATATCATAATATTGCTCCCACTAGCCCGCTCCATTGCATGGTGCACGTTTCGAGCAGGCGTTCGCCTGGATGACGTCGTTCGTCGAGACGACAATCGACCTGGTGAAGTGAAAACGTCATTCATACGACGTCATTATTTCGCCAGATGTACCACAAGTCGCCATCTATCGTACTTTACAGAGTACACAAGCCAAACGATCTGTGAAGAGTCGTGGACGTCCAACCACTTTGCGCCTAGTGGTAGTTTCACAGCCCTTCATCCACTTTCTGTAGATGCTCACGACAGTAGCACGTGAACATTCGACCAGCTCCCCGTTTTCGAGATACTCGTTCACAGGCTCTGCATAATAATGATCTGCCCTTTGGCATAGTCGCTCATATCAGTGGATTTCCCTACTTGCGGCGCATAGGTAATACCCCATCCGTCTCTGCTCGGTTTACATACATTTCTCACTGTGTTACGTGCCCGCAATTCCACCAGGAGACATCCAGCCTTGCAGTGAACAGTGGTCGTAATGTTTGGCCTGTCAGTGTATTCACTAACACAGTAATCTTTACTTTAGAAATTTTCCAGTGTTCCAGTTCATTAGTTTAGTATTTACCGTCCATGTATTTGCGTCTCTCCCACTTATGTCAAGTGCTAATAGTAAAACATAGACAGATAACATGTTTACAAAACGAAAGTGTATATCCCTCTGCAGAAAATATTTCCATACATTCCAACAGAAATAGGCTTACTATCATTAAATATCTTTCGTATCGCAACTATCGCCTGACTTTATGTAATTCTACTCTGTATAAGAATCACATTTTGCAGGCTAGGACAACAGTCTACTAACAGGACAAAACCAGAACCATTCCAAAGAGTGTTAAACCAAATCCACATGAGGAGCTCGAAAAAGCAAACTGAAAGCACAAAAACGTATGCTCAAAGCTGAGCATAACACATACCTATAATTCACGATGGGCTATGAAAACTGAATTCATTCAAAGCCGGGTTGCATTTCGACTTTACATGACTTTCAACAGCACTAATACCGAAATCAACTTCTTAAACCTACGTTATAGTAAAATTACGTACTAATATCTACAGAAAGTTAAGGAGCAGCAGGTGGCGAAGAGGTGTGGGCCCGAGGGGGCCATCCAGAGGGGCTGCTGCCATTGTCGAGAGAACCAGTGTGCCACAGATGTCATAGCCGTCATTTAGTAGGCTGCCGGCCATTCACAGGCCTCCTGTCTTCATTACTGGGCGCTGACACGCCATCCCAGATGAACGACACCACACATACGTCGCTGCCCGCCAAGTACAACAAGGAAAAGCCTGTTTGCCTGACTGAGCCCAAAGTAATATATACTGAAGACATTGTTTGTTGTCAGCAGTGTTTGAGTGGGCCACTTCGAGCCCACTATCCCACTGCACCCGTCAGCATGGTGTTAGGGCGGTCATCACCTCTGTCACCCTTCACTTCTTACTTGGTTTTCAATGTCGTCAGTCTGACTACAGAGTGAAGGTGTACTACCGGTGTATACTGTCTTTTCCTCAAGTAACTTTACGCTTAAGCCCAGGTAGTATTTACCATACTTCAATCCTGATTTCACTACATCAACTACAGTCCTCTGGCTATCGAAATGCAGAAAGCATTTGCCTAAAGAGAAGTCGACTATTGCATCCTACTCGCTTAGGAAATCAATGTCTAACATGCATTCTACTATCGGTTCACTTCTAACTAGAAGTAGGCATTTTGTGACTCAGTTTCCTATTTTATCTTTAATATTTTTTGCATCTTGACATTGTGCAATTTAACTACAGTAGCTTTATGATTTATGGGTACTTTTGTCACCTCACAAATCATATTGATCGAATTGGTTAGCACAATACTCACCATAGTACCTGTGTCTATTTCAATTGTATTCAGTATATGTCCCACTACAGCATGTATAGTGGTTAGGAAGATATCTTCCCTCTGAGAAAGGCATTTGAGATAATCTGTAGTTAGTTCTTCTGTAATGTCCTTTTCATCATTCTAACATAACATATTTACTTCTTTATTTATGCTACCTCTTACACTGTCAACATCTGTGAGCACAGTGGGGGAGAAAACAGTTTGTTGATCTGGACTTAGTGTACTGTTACTCTTACGCTACTTCAGTGATGTTCACACCACGGGTTTGTGTTTACCAATCCCCTTCAAAAGTACAGTTTTGTACTGGTCCCTCATGCATGTTATTACTCTTATGCATGGTTGGTTGGTTGTCATTTCCTATCTGAGAATTCCATCTGTTTTTGTTGTGGTTGTTATTATGGTCCTGAAAGTGACCATTACCATTACCATAACAATCTGGATGATAGTGTTTATCAGTTCTTTTTTTTATTAACGTTTGGTGGACCATAATCAATCTGCTATCGGTTAGACATGTGAGTTGGTCCCAGCTGCTTCGTGTAGTTTACCCAGCTCTTTTGTCCAGCTGTGGTTGTACTACTGAAGAAGATTTTCTTTATTGTCATTGTTATGGTTATTCGATTTCGAATCTTCTTGTACAAGGTCAAGTGAGTCCAGTGCAGACATAAAATGTTCAAGATCGGTTTTTAAATACATGAATTAACTTTTTCCCAAGATCCAGCAGCAGTTTAGCTTTTAGTACTCTTAGAATATCCCAATTAGATAAGGGTTCTGCCAGTATCTTGTTCTATTTAGGCACTTTTCAGAGTATTTGCAGAGACTACCCTCCTTAATATTATTCAGTTCTGTGTTAAATACCTACTTTCAGAGGCTTTTCAAATCATACTTTGACCAGTACTTGGCTAAGATTGCTCTCTCAAATACATATTGACAATTCTGTGCAGTCCCAGTGGCCAAAATGGTGGCCTCTCTCTAAATGAAACCTCCGAATGAGTGATTTCTTTGTTGACTAGTCCACAATATGGGTAACACACCTTTAAAGAACTTAAGACAACAGGGTGAATACATTTTTATCCAAAATGAACACTTGAAATTGTCTATGCTTTAGTAGGCTTTCATCCAACAGAACTGATGAGAATAGCGGTGCTGCCACCATCCCACACACTACAGGGTTACGTGACATACCAGTGTGTCTGAAATCATTACTGTACCTTCGTTCATATATCATAGGACCAATATTTTCGTCGTTTACTCTAATAACGAAGGGTGGGGAGTCATTTAACTTTGCATAACCAGTAACTCCTGTTGGATGTCACAGGTTAGCGGCACAGCATTTTCTTGCCAATTCAGTAAATCCTCATCTAGCGCTGTCTTCATTCCAGTAACCTCTGCGTTAATTAGAGCCTACTTCTGCTGAAGTGCCTACCTGAGATAACACCTCGTTAACTTCATCATCATCATCTTCGTTTCCCATCCAACATCTGGTCGGGTTGGGGTATCAATGGTACTTCGCCACTTTACTCTGTCTTTCCACCAATCATCTTCCACAATTTGGTCCCGTAGCATGTTTCTCCGCCTTAAACTCATCTTTATTGCATCTATCCATCTTGTTCTCGGTCTTCCTCTTGGCCTCTTGCCCTGAATCTTGAACTCCATCATTCTTCTTGGTATTCTTCCCTCTCCCATCCTCTTCACATGCCCAAACCATTTTAATCTATCCTTTTCAATTTTCTCAGTCAACTTCTCCATTCCAATTTCCTTCCTAACATCTTCATTTTTCACTCTGTCTCTCCTCATCTTCCCTAGCATACGTCTTAGAAACTTCATTTCACTGGATTGTATCCTACTCTCCTCTCTTCCCGTCATAGTCAAAGTCTCTGAGCCGTAAATTAGTATGGGTGTGAAGTAAGTCTTGTATCAGCTTGCACCTCATTGTCACTTCCCTTCTCCACACTAAGCTCCTCACACACTGGAAAAATGTATTACTCTGTTGTATTCTTTTGCTAATTTCTGTCTCCAGACGAGCATTCCCCATTAATACGCTTCCTAAGTATTTAAAGTTGTCCACTATTTCAATATCCCGTTCCTTAATATGAATTTGTCCCTTGCCCTCTCTTTCCCCTCTGGTTACGATCATGGTCTTGCTTTTCTCGACACGAAATTTCATTCCATGTTTCTCGACCTTATCTTTTAGAATGTCTATTTCTTTATTTTTACCTCCTTACTGCTTGTTCCCCACACCACAATATCATCAGCAAATAGTAACAGCTTCATTCCCCTTCTTTCGTCTCTTTGAGTGTTCCATCCGTCACCATTATAAGCAGTAGTGGTGATATCACACTTCCTTGTCTTAGTCCGATAACATTCTTAAACCATTCAGTTCTTCTAACTGGTGTCTGCACACAACTAGTGCTTTTTTCATACATTGCCTGTATGACTTCAAGTGTTTGCTTTCCAACTCCCTCTCCCTTCAAGGTTGCCATACCTTCTCCCTGGGAACACTGTCATACGCTTTCACTAGGTCGAGAACGGTCATCACGAGGTCTTCCCCATACTCCCAATGTCTTTCCATCAACTGAATCAAAGATGAAGCCATGGCTTTATACAGTCGAAAAAGTTTTTATTTCGCAGCTGCAGCTGTTCGTTGAGAATGAGGCCATCATGACGAGAGAGATGTTTGAAAATCTCCAGTTGCTGTAAAACATCTAACCTACGCCCCTTCTTTTCGGTATGCAGAATATTGTTATCGCCTATGGCTTTAGGCACGTGTCCAGTACATAAGAGATGTGCAAACTGGACGTGCTTTCGCCATCAGACTGCAAACTGGACGTGTTTTCACCATCAGATATAAAGAACATCTTTTGAGAAAGAACGGCACCAGTCCCCTAAATTCATCCTTTGCGGTCATCTCTTATCTACTGGACACGTGCCTAAATCCATAGGCGATAACAATATTCTGCATACCGAAAAGATGTTTTAGAGGAATTGGAGATTTTCAAACATCTCTCTCGTCACGGTGGCCTCATTCTCAACAAACAGCTGCAGCTGCGAAGTAAAAACTTTTTCTACTATATAAAGCCATGGCTTCATCTTTGATTCAGATTTCCTCATGCAATTTACCGAAATGTTGATTTCCTTTTACATCGTTGCTGTTATCTTGTATGTCATAACTAACGTTTTTTCACGTTACAAAATGTATCTCTGTTTAAAGCAGATAAATATGTAACTTCATCCTATTATTATTAGTGCTTACATTATGCCTGAATCAGCTGCATCACAATTTCATGTGTCTAATTTTGAATGTACAGTAGCCTAGTTGTTTCTGCGGCTACTAGATGGCGCTCGTAGCAACACCATGTTTACTTGCCCACACTTTCTAACGTAGACACCTCAGTCTTGTTGCAACCCTTGTTCACTAAAGTACGAGCAGCCCTTAGCGGCTCGCCATCTTACTTACAACTATTCATGACGTCGCCTTTCCGGCTTAGATCTTTTTTAATATGTGACTTGTAAGTGTTGCATTTTTTTTCAGTCAGTACAAACTTTAATTTTATTGATATATTATATACTTAATATGTTTTAGAACAGTTAGTCTAATTCTGAAGACGACGCTCATAGCAGCGTCGAAACCTGGTCAATTTTGACTTAATATTTGTGACCAAGGGCTTATTTGATCTAATATAATTCTGACACGGTCACTGAACCTTAGCAGCTATGTTCAAAGTTTTAAACTTTCTCTTTGTGTTTCAAATTGAAGTTTAATCTTATTGGCCTGTTCTGCAGAGCAATTATTTACTTCCACACATTGATGAGCGAACTATTTCATTTGTTTTTCTTCATCAGACAACTACGTTACTGCATCAGGTGGACCCTGATAGGCAATTTTCAGTGCTGTAATTTCAGTAGTTAATGTGCTGCACTGTAATAACAAACTTGTTATGCCACTTATCATAGCATTTGCACCATTGTTGAATCTGATATAGTTGTGGTTAGGTATGTTACCTGAGAAGATATTTCATAACGCTTAGTTGACATCTCATTACACAGAGTTGAAGAGTTGATATATCATTCAGTTTTGTTGACATTTCATTATGATAATACTTATTTTTAATTGACATTTCCTGCATCGTATCCACTAAACTATTCATCGTTGTGATGTTTGGACCTGCTATATTGGTGACAGTCATAGCACTAATTACTTCACTTTCAGCCCACGAATCACCTACTGAAGAGTCTACACCCTCAATAGCCACGTCTGCGAATTTGATTTTATCAGCATTCATTTCTATCTTATGCAGCGTTTAAAGTTCCATTTTGGTAAATTTCCCAATTTTTACCATAACACGTAAGTGAAATCACGTAATCCAAATTAATATCAGCAGACAACTGATTCATATTTCTGAAATACGACGGTACTCACATGAAAAAGCAAGTTATCATTTGTCATGACGATTTCTCGCTCTTCTACAAATCAAATTTTTACTCATGTAGAAGTTAATTACTACAGAAATTTCAAACTTTAATGCACTACGCTAAATCTTGCTTTGAATGGGTACCAGTGATATGTGAATTCACTCTACAGGCAAAGGTAAATAGACAATCTCGCCCTTATCCTTTCTTTTTCAAGATAGGATAGACAGCAGATGTCCATTACTTTCAAAAAATTTCTAATTCTTCTAGTTATACATTTTTGGTTATTTACATTAGTTATTTTGGTATCTTGCTCAGAGTTCTCGTGCGTTATCATATTATTTCCTTTAGTTATAAATTATTTTTTGTTGTTCATTCTAACAATGTTACATTAACGAGGTTTACATATCACACACATAAAAATTATATGATGTCAAGTCACAGTGCCGCCAGTGTAATATATCCCTCAGAGACTGAATGGCCTTCCACACCTCTCCACTCCTTTGGTGAGTTGAGTACGCACTTGGCTGCTGTGGGGTTTCTGAGCTGGAAATTGGTAAGAGTCACCATTCCTCTGTCACTGTAAGCTCTGGGCACGCTTCAGTGATCACTGTACAACACAGTGGTGGAACACCGTGTGTCACAAGGAAGGCGGATCTTGGCTTGCCACAGATGGTGCAAATTGTGATCCGTTATGGGTTTGGGAACCATGCGCTTCAACGTTTTGTGAGGGTACTGGTGAACCTTCGAAATATTCCTGTGGACGTCAGAATGACAAGCATCAGTTCAACTGGCCGATAGATCGCTCCCCTTGTACTCACATGAATTTAATAAAAAATGCGTGGCGCAATGGATAATTAACAAGGAAGGTTGGCCTCAGCAAACACGAAACATGAATGCTGTACGTCACAAAAGATAACAAACGGGGCATTCACCTACCACTGATACCTATTAATTACAAATTTCAATACTGACATAAGAGTACATTAATAACAAGTTATCACAGAATTAGTTCGATCACAAGCAATGCAGAAAATAAGGAAACCATCGGTTTTAAACATGGTACAACACATATTGACAGAGATTGGGTAATTCAGTTGGATGGGACAAGACGGCAATCTACACAGGACTTACGGAAAAATAAATGCTCGTTGGTCCAACTCGATCCTCTCCATGGTGGAACGGTAAAGACGGAACATTAGAACCTGTCTGGCATCGGCAGTACTCATCTCAAAATGCTCTGCCATCGTATGCACAGTGTGTCCATTGTTACAAGAATGCTGCTGTAGGGAACTGACTGCCTTTACTGAAAATCCTCTGAATGGCTTCCCTTACTGTTATAGAACAAGTGGAATGGTTGATGGAGTCCAGTACCTATTCTTGCTCTCCTCGATGGTGTGTTGATCCTTGGCCATCGCTAACCGAAGGGCTGTGAGGATTTCTGCTGTTGATCGGCATATAAACCGTCACAGAGCTTCACGCCTGATCCAGATTACTGAACAGCAGTCAACAGGCCACTAAGGGACAGGTTGCCTGCTAGGATGACCTGAGTACGTTGGCATTGAGGGCAGCACCATGAGGGATCTTTCGTAAAATATGGTCCACCCACTACTGGATGCTGTTGTGGCGTTCAAATACAGGTAGCTGGTTGAGCAGCGCCCATTTGGCTCTGCTGATCATCTATCACGCTTACATCCTTTCGGAAGGAGCCCCTTCCAGTAGGTGAATAACTTCCCACTGACCAGAGTCTATGAGGGCTAAACAGCACAAAGAGAGCAGCACAGAAATGAGTGAGAGTACTTCTGTTGAGGATGTACAGCTTGTGAGATGTCATAAGGCTCTCCAAAACCCAACACCAAGGGCTAGTAGAGGTCGAGCCTCACAATATATGATGGGAAGTTTCCCAGTGGGAGAAATGGTAGGAGAAGTTGTTCCATAGGATCTGTTACAGCCTCAGCGTCAATCGCATGTTGCAGAGATAAATACAGTGAGTAAACTTCACCTGAAACTGCCTGCAGGACAGTAGCTTTGGGGAGAGCAGAGAAATGGTGTCCGACTCCTCTCTTGGCCCTTCCCTAATCAGGTCATCCTTACAATGGAGCATATAGGCCCATAGTTAAGGGAAATCAGACACTTTAAAATGCGCTGCCTGCAAACACAAGCACAGGGGGCGTTCCTGTGCTAGGAATCTCAGTTCCTCCACGCTTCCTGAACCGATTAACGTTCCGTTAAAATATGGGAACCATCAATTATGGGGATAGCACTTTCACCCTGTCTTTCTGCCAGCGAGTGGAGTCCACAGTGCGTGGACGCTCAGTCACAGTCATGGGGAAAGACGATTATCCCAGCCTGACATCGAGGCTCTTCAGCTCTGAAGAAGATTAGAGAGAGACAACAAAGAGGATGATGTGGACTTTGTTTTTTTTTCGCTTTTTTTTTGTTTTTTTTTTTGCCTGGATAGGCAATGTGAATTTTGTTTGCATTTTTTGGCACCGAACTCTGGTGAACAAATGAACACTGACTGGGCTGGGACACACAACAAACCACAATCACACTGTGTTTTGGTGAAGTGAAAAGTGTTTTACTACGTTATTTGTGGAAAATACTTGTTATAGTTACGTGTGCATCACAACACCTCACCACGATGCGGTGAATGAAACTGCTTGCCACACGAAAACGAAAGTAAAAACGAATATAGGCGCGAAAACATCGTGACAAACTAAATTACATTTTAGAAGATAGTTTAACTCCCAGCAGAAAGCTTTCTCATCAACATCGTTTGGTTGCAAATGACAAGCCACCTGTATTAATTAACACACAAGTGATCCGGAAAATTCATGCACATCAGATATAAAGGTATTTACAAAAAGGAACGATCTACTTCTTGAACTAAACAGCCACATAATTTTATAATCATTTAACAAAAGTGTTCACATTACAGAATAAATAAAAACGAAAACCAACTGATTTTGGCACAGTGGTGCCGAAACATCTTTGGGTACTGAAAAAAAAAACGGTGTTTTGCGTAACTGGCGGACCTCACATCCAACAATTATGAAAACAGTATAGCAGCACTTGACAGTGGACAAGACGGAAATTTAGAACGGACAGGAAGCTCCTCAATGTCTTTTCTGATGTTCTAGGAGGGGGATAATATAGGGTTGAATATAACTGCAACAGCACAAGGGTATCGACAAACGCATGTGTTAGTGTTGGAATTGGCAACTTCCGTTTGAGTAGCAGCATCATGTTTCTCAACAGCAAAGGAGATAGCGAACGTGGGGAGCAGCATGGCTTTAAATATGTTTCTGGCCTCACCACACGAGATGCGCTTCATAGCTTTAATTTCGTATCTTCCATTCTTGAAAATGTACACTGCAGCCCTGTTCCAAACAGGACGAGCCAAGATCACAAACTTCAAAGGAGATGAACAGGTACTCCTTAATGGGCGGACCTATAACATTTGTCACAAATGTCTTCTCCCTTACACCCATGAGCTTCTCCCTTACACCCATGAGTAGTATGCCCAAAATACTGGAATTCGAAACAGCACGTCGGGTTGGGGACATAAGGCCGCATGCATAGACGGAGGAAGCCTGCCTTGAGAAGCTCTGAAAGTTTCGTGCTATTGAACGTCAGGGTAAAGGAGATACCCATCCACCCTCTTCATGATTTTTTGCACGTCGACTATATCTTCTTGAGCCCACTGTCTTTGGATTCCACATTGGGAATGTCCATCAGATCCCTGCTGTAATTGAAGGTGGTGTGGAGCTCAGTGGCATATTCTCCAAAGTTTTTCGCTTCCTGCAGATTTGTCCCTTATTGGGAACTAGAGATTTCGACCAGCAGTGTGTCAGAATGTCCAACTGCTTAACACTTTAATGTCTCTGCTATACCCTCTAAACCTTTTTGAATATAAGAAATCGATACAGGGAACAACACATTACTTTTCCACGCATACATCACTGTAATATCTTTATTCCCCAAGCAGACTACAAAAAATGGCTCTGAGCACTATGGGACTTAACATCTGTGGTCATCAGTCCCCTAGAACTTAGAACTACTTAAACCTAACTAACCTAAGGACATCACACACATCCATGCCCAAGGCAGGATTCGAACCTGCGACCGTAGCAGTCGCGCGGTTCCGGACTGAGCGCCTAGAACCGCTAGACCACCGCGGCCGGCAGCAGACTACAGTTTTATAAATTGACAAGTCAACATTCTCCCATTCGAAGTCAGTCTCTCGGTCAAATGACTCTTTATGTCGTCGACGATGGACAGGGATGAACTGTGGTACCTGTGAACAACAGTGAACAACGTTCTCCTCCCTAACTTTTCTTAACTAAACACGTGATGCAGCCGTTTAATGGCTGCCAGTTAGATCATAATTTAAATAGTTTAAATCGCACGCCGCGCCACCGTGCTCACTTCCACAGAACCTTCTTGCCACAATGAAGTCTCCAGCGGCGCTCCACAAATTCGGAGCCGAGTACCCCGCCGAAATTCTGTATGGCTCTGCATTCCATCGCCAAGGATTTTCGGGAACAAATCTGGCAAAATTCGAATCGGGTGTGGATACCAGAAAACAAACACTTTCCGAAACCATCCAGGATCTACAATGAACGCTTCCCCCAGTAGAATCGATACAAACAGATCTCAATTACACAGTAAACAATTGATTTACAGCGTTTCCAAGATATTCTTCAATGATTCTGACACGTTATTCAAGTCCCACTAGAGACAAGCACCTCGTGTCAGATTCCCAATCGACGACATCGGTGAACTGATATTTTCTTTTAATTTAAGTAACTACACTCAAAACTAACAACAAATGTGAACAAATCTCGCCCCTCGTATAATTCCGTGCAGTGAAGCTACGTATATAAAACGTTACTCGATACAGCAATAGATTTTCCCCCAAAATATTATTAGATAAGTAGATAAACATACATCTGTCGTCGTAGGTAAGCATAATTGATTTTCATTTTTCCAAAATTCTCCGACCTCAATGCACTCAAGTTGGCGTGACCATAACTTATAATTTGGAAATTACAACAAACATAAAACCATCCAAAAACTTAAGCCTAACACATAAATAAATCCCTTACATTCCCTCAAAAACCTAATTTATATGCATATTGTGCGCTGATTCTTGACCTTATACCGTTCAGCAAATAATTTAGTTCACCAACCTCCTCACACCCAAATGTGCATCTAATCTATCTCTTTATAATTCCATGCACCTTGTGCTCATAAAAAATCCTTATGGGACGAAACAACAAACAAGCTACAATAAATCATAAAATAAAACATTGAAAATTATTCCTCCAAACTTGTCACACATCACAATCACGGGTAATTATGATGGCGCAATGTGATTCTCCCCTGTCAAAACATTCTTAAATTTTACTTTCCTTTTTACACCCTCAATTTCAATATCCAAGCATCTTCCCACACAGTGAAGCAAAGTTTTATATTTACATACGAAATCTGTTCCCGGCACCACATCATTTACAAGTCCATTCACTACAAAGCATCCTATACTAAAATGATTCTCCTCGCACTTGAATTCCAAGAGCACTTCTTGCCTTATCGATTTACTTAAACTTCCAAATGTGATTTTAATTTTTTACACCATTTGCAGGTAGTAATACTAATTTCTTATTCTTTATCCTACGTACAAAACCTTCCGAAACTGCCGACACATTACTTCCAGAATCGAGCAGTGCGTCTACTTTCTCATTATTTACTTTAATTTCAACGATAGGCTGAACATTAATCATTTATTTCCGCTCCAGACACTGTTCCCTCAATAAATCATTCTCTACGTCTCGTCCCTTCTCTTCCATCTCTATCCTGTTCTATCCACCCCTCAATTTCGTACTCATCCCAAAATAACTCGTTAAATGCCTCTTTCGGCCGAATTTCATTTTTTCTCCCTTCTAGATCTCTCGCTATCTTAAACTTTTCTCGAGTCTACAAATGAGGCAATAACGATCGTAATGTTCTACCATACCATCGCCAATCAGTTACAGTAAAATCACATTCATCCTTAAGATACCATTCTGGCCAAATATCACTTTCTATATTAGAATCGAATTCACTGTATTCTCCCTTAAAATATCGACATTAGCAGCTACAACATCATTATCATGAAATAAAGCATTACTTTTTACTTCCACGACACTAAAAACACCTTCACAAACAGCACTTTCAACAGCTGCTGATGCATCGTATAACTCACTACATAAATCCTCATGTACCTCCATCGACAAATCACCAATATAAGAAACGTTCATAGTTTCACCATCCTCTGCCGTTACACCATATAAATTACAGGTACAGCGTCGTGCAATTTCAGAATCAACAGTATCATTAAATTCCACTGCATTTTGATTTAAACCTGAGCATAATATCTTTTCCTCTCCTACACGCTCCTGCACTACATTAATTTCAGATCGCACATCAAATTCAGATCCACATTCATTCAGAAACAAACATTCAAGATCCACAGATCCATCCACAATTTCGGGTTCACCTCCATTAGTAGAAAGATATGCGCACCTTTCTTCTTCTGAAGTATCAATACCAGCAGCTTCAATTTTCGTAACTTCAGCACATAAAACATCATTACTACCTTCCTTCAACAATAATTCACCAGTATCCACCGATACACACACAAATTCATCTACAGCTGACGAGACTAATGCTTCGCAGCCCTTATTAACCTCCTTAAGAACTTTCGCCGCCACAATATCACCTGAAACATCATCACCTTCATTACTATAATCGTAACTCCTGGTTAGTACCTCTTTACAATTTTCTATACCATCTATCTCCAGCAAATTCAGCTCCACCTCAGCCTCCTTTTGGCACACAGAATCTTTCATTGCATTAATATTCACACGCTTTATCGTCTCACATTCATAAAACTAATCATTTAGCCCTAAATCGTCGTCATCGCCTTTATAGTTACCTTTCATTATCTTAGGATCACGTCTTTTATGTACGATCTGAGTTGAAAATTTACCTATTTGATTCTCGTCTCTTAATAATATCATTTCAATATTCTGACGCCTTTCTGCCGATTTATTACCACCTATAACGTTTCCGTTCACTCGCGTCCTATTCATCGCCGGTTCATTTTGCTGTCTCCGGACCTGAGATGCGGCTAAACTTAAGTTTCCCGATCTCCCATTACGCTCGCTCATTTCGCCAGGTGCCGGTCCCTAAACTCTACGTTCTTGGTGTCGGTACCTGTCACCGAAGTATCCGTTCCCATTACTCCTTTGAAATTTATCGTTGAATGTGTTCATGTTACGTTTCCATTATCAAAACTGTTGTTTGCGTTTCTTTGATAACTTCCCGGATGTTTTTCATAGTAGTTACTCGGACTGTAGTTATAATTTCCACTCTGGAAACTATTTGCCTGCTTACTTTGCGTTTAAATTTCAACGCCCATTCTAATTTTTCTACAAAGTCCAAAAATTCCTCTACTGAGTTGCTAGGACTGTGCACTAGATCCCACTGCAAATTTTCCGGTATCCACCTTTTCAGCGTCGTAATTTCAGTAAGCATTCCCATTGGACGTTTCACATGCATTGATATCTCAAGTTCACGTTTACAAAATTCTCGCATCGACCCGTTCCCATATTTAAAAGTTGACCCGTTCAGAAACGCATTTTGGAGCCGTGTTTGCTTCGGTTCAGTCCAGAACTTGTTCAGGAAGCTGGTTTGAAATATTTCGTTGATAGTGAACGAATCACTGTGTATATTAGCCCACGTTTGTGGCTCGCCTTCCAAATGTCTTTTCACGAATTTTTATCTTCGCCTCGTCGGCCATTCCCCATATAAAACAATCCCTGCATGCTACTAGAAAATTTACTGGGTGGTATTTCCCGTCCTCTCCAAAACATTGGACTGATCCTGAGTTCATCCACGGAACACTGATCGCTGTAGAGGTTTTATGTGCATCTAAAGAATTCAATTCGCTTTTTATTACATTGATTTGCTTTATAATTTCACTGTTTTCAATTTTAATGCCAGAATGTACTTGTTCCTTTATTTTATCTACTTCTTTCTCCCCTTTACCTATTCGAACGGATAAGCTGCTAATAACCTCTGTCGTCTCAGTCATTAGAGCATCTTGGCTACTCATACAATTTCTTACGTTGCCTCCCAAATCTGCCTGCAACTTCTCCACCTTATCATTGCCCATTTCATCCCGACTGGTTTTTAATTTCTCGTCTATCAATTCCTCGATTCCACTAGCCATTTTACCTACTTAGTCTTTCACAACCGAAGCTATTTCCGATTGAACTTAATCAATTTTTAAATTTATGTCAACCATATCGGTTTTAACAGGGTCAATTTTTAAATTTACGTCACCCATATAGGTTCTAACAGAATCAATTTTGGATCCCATATCGGTTTTAACATAATCAATTTTGGATCCCAATCCTCTTATCATTTGCATTACCTGCGACATCATGTCTCCCCCAAATTCATCTCCCTTGCATGATTTCGGACTATTTGCCCTACTAAATTCACCGCCGATCACGCTCTCCCGTTTCGACTTCGGTATAAGCGGCTCGCTAGTATTTTCGGACCCACACAAACAGGCCGACTGTTTAATATTAGCGACGTCTGTTATTGGCAATGGAACTACAGAATCATGCATAATCTCGCTATCAGCGCAGGTACTTAGCTTTGTCGTGCTGGATCCTTCTGCCTTGGTATTGCTGCCGATGTTGTAGTTGAAGCCGAGGCTGAAGATCTCGTAGTCTGTGATATTGCAACCGCCGCTGCGCGATGAATCGCCCTTGAAGATACCGCTGCTGGCTGGAGCCACGTGCTTTCGATGTCGTGTCTTCTTCTGCGTTTCTTTTTTATCACTCCTAGCCACTGGTAAAACTCGGTGCACACAATTGTTGCAAAATTCGTAGCTCAGAGCCCGCACGCAAATTGCCTAAACTGCCACAGACTTTGGACCTAGGTCACAGAATGTCATCAACTGTGAGAATTACAATTGTAATTTCACAACTATTAAAGAAACCTAATATTCAGTCCTGAACATGTGTCACATTTAACTTTAGTGAGAGGTCCCGCCTATCGAAGTTCAGAAAATAGTTTTGGAAACACTTTGCAGAATTCACATCGAATTCTAAACTTTCCAGAGTTCACATTCCGCAACTAACACTACCCAAAATCCAATTCTGTTCCAACACTTTGCAACATTCTTATCCCCCAACTAACACTTTCCAAATTCCTATCCCGGACGAGCCCCCAATTGCGAGCTAAGATACCAAAGATGTTCGGGCTCACATGCGGTTCCTCTTCGTCGAAATTACTTGGCTCAAACACGTCTAGGGGTTGAACTGCATGCGTCGCATTACACACCGTAAATTAGACACTTGTGAAACTTTCGTTAAATTGTCTGGCTGATGGTAAGTTTGAGAAAGCCACAGTTAATATAACGTATAATAACAGTAATAACAATATCGGGAACTAAATGACCGACCCATAAATTATGTAGGCCATACAGTTGCGCTTTGGTTAGAATAACGTTTATTCAGAAAGCAAACTAATAGCGACAGTATAAAGATAGAAACTATTCTCGAAAGAACAGATACCATTGTTGACCGTGTAGCTTCTCGAGAACAAATGATAATTAATTGAAGCCCTCAGCTGCGGGCGGTTGTTGTAGATATACGTCAATGGGGAGAACTGAAGATGTGTGCCCCGACCGGGACTCGAACCCGGGATTTCCTGCTTACATGGTAGACGCTCCACCCATCTGAGCCACCGAGGACACAGATGTATAGCTCGACTGCAGGGACTTATTCCTTGCACGCTTCCCGTGAGACCCACATTCCCAACTGTCCACAATCTACATACGTAATGTACTTAATAGGTATTTGCCCATCCACTCATTACTCGCGCACACTAAGGTGACGATTCCCGTAAGAGTTCGGGCAACCTGTGCGCATACGCACAGGCGAAGGTCAATGGCTGGTAGCCTTTGCCTATATATATGGAGATAGTAATTGTTCTCGAGTTAATGAGTGGATGGGCAAATATCTATTAAGTACATTACGTATGTAGATTGTGGACAGTTGGGAATGTGAGTCTCACGGGAAGCGTGCAAGGGATAAGTCCCTGCAGTCGCGCTATTCATCTGTGTCCTCGGTGGCTCAGATGGATGGAACGTCTGCCATCTAAGCAGGAGATGCCGGGTTCGAGTCCCGGTCGGGGCACACATTTTCAGCTGTCCTCATCGAGGTATATCAACAACACCTATCGGCAGCTGAGGGTTTCAATTAATTATCATTTATATTAGCAAAAGTGGTCGTATTTAGAATTACTATTACACTCGCGCGCATATCCATTTGACACAGTTCGATCATTCACATTGTCATCGTGAATTAAAAGTCCAACACTCAACCTCGTTAACTACGCGAAAAGTTAAGAGTTCACACCAGGCGCGTGGCTGCTCACCGCTCAGTGCCACGATACCACAAAACGCGAAATTTTCTAATTCGTTTCACTTGCTAGCTGCCTAAAGACCGAACGTCTACTTTCGCGTCTGCATCCGAACTGTAACCTTTGGTGTCTCCAGCCGATCTGCCCTCTCTCACGTCTGCACCAGCACTGTCTCTCTGCCCGTCCCCGGCCGCGTTTCCCGCACGCCGAATACCCTCGCTCGACTGACAAGTGCAGTTCCCTTTCCTGAGGCCGTCCATCTGATTGGCTACAGCTTATTCTACATTATTTTACATTTTAACATGTTTAAATAATCAAAGCATGACCACTTTCACGTTCTAAATAAAGTAACAATAATATCCACTACCTAATAAATGTTAAATTCTTTTACATAAAAGCAATACAATTTCTGATGTGAAGGTCGATGGCAGAGGTCGATGGCAGCATGTCATGACCTCACACAAATGCAGGATGCTTTTCAATCGGTACCCCTGGGATTTCCAATGGGATGATAGAGGCTAGCACGAGTGGGGGGTTGTAAGAATCAGGAACATTCTATAATAATTAGTACTGGAATACTTTAGTAAATAACCTCTACTTAACGTTGTCCTGCTACTGCACTCCAGGAACATAACTAATAACAACTATCTTTCTTGAATACAAGTGACTCATTAACAAACATTAACTGGATTATACAACAAGTAAAATAACACAATTCTGGTATCACGTGCGTAATACATGCGCGAACTAGAGGCTGAGAACCTAGCAACCTGGAAGCTATTCTAATATGACTTCGCTCACGACCTGTAGATGACTCGGCCGAAGAGATCTGCAAGTCTCTGTCCGTGCCATACGGCGGCGCTGCAAGGGCCAGCGATTCCAGAGAGGTTGCAAGTGCTGGACCGTTATCGATTATCGCAACCTCTAGCGTGGTTATAACGCTGACATCACAATTTCCTTCTTAACTTTGAATGTCATTGCCAGTAGCCTTGAACCAATGTGCTTCCTGATAAATAAATAAACTTTACAACAAATATTCTGTCACCTTGTTAACAGAATCTTCCGTCGGCTCTTGGTAGAACAACCTTATAATGAATGAAAAGCACGAGTTTGCTTTTCATTTATTGTTCTGTTACCTAGTGATTCAATAAGGTGTCATGCTGTCTTCGTTCAATGGGTTTTGTGTGGAGGAAATGCTGATCTGATGCTCAAATGAAAATACTGATAACTTAAATTTACTACATCTTTCAAACACATAAAGTTATAGAGTTGATATTTACAATATTTGTCATTTTAATGAGGTGCTTCTATATGAAATGTCGATGGCTAAGCTCGACTAAAGCGTTCAGATTTTAGCATTCAGGTATTTGTTACAAAACTTGTGAATTTCACTTTATCAATTAATTCTAAACTATTATAGATACGATCAGTTTTATTTGGATCACCATGATAATTTATGAAGGATGGTACATTAATATTAGTTTGGAATTCATTCCCTGCATTACTACGCTATTAAATAGTTTCCATAAATGTTTTCCTTTATGGCCGATCTTAGGTCCGCCATATTTAACACTGCTATTTCTCCTTGGCCACAAACGGCTTCTACTGGGTTTTCCTAAGACGTAGGTTCTCGTCTGTCTCACTTGCACAATACAGCGCGTAGGCCTCAATAGACAATAGACGCCTGTTTCCCCCTCTCGTGGTGAATCTGTGCTCTTTGTGGCACGCGGCTCTGGACCAAAGGGTTCGTTTCACAATTCCTGAAGGCTGACTCTTTCGGCCATATACTTAAATGAGAGCGAAATGCTCGTTAAGTCACACACTGATCAAGCAGTATAGAAAACAAGGAGAAATTCCGAAAGGGAATTAAAGCTGATGGAAGAAAAATGCGAACTTTAAGTTTTACTGAGGACACTGTAATTCTGTCAAAGAGAACAAAGGATTTGGAAGAACAGGTGAACAAAATTAATAGTGCCTCGAAAAGTTGTAATAAGATGGACGAAAAATCCTAAATCAAATGGACTATAGTAGAACTAAATCTGGAATTTCTGAGTGAGCTAGACTAGGAGATGAGACATTAAAAGTAGTTGATGAGTCTTGCTGTATGTGTGGCAAAATAATCAACGATGAACAAAGTAGAGACGATGTAGAATGGAGACTGGTAATAGTAAGGGAAATATTTTTGAAGAAGAAAAGATTAAATATTAGAGAGTTTTTCTTAAGGTAATTGTTTTGAGTGTTGCCTCGTACAGAAGCGAAAAGTGGACATAAGTAGTTCAAACAAGAGGATAGTAGGAGCTTTTGAAATTTGCTGATACAGAAAAATATTGAAGATTAAATAGGTAAGTCGAAAACTATTGAAGAGGTACTAATCGAAATGGGAGAATTACAAATTTTAGGCATAACCTGACTAAAAGAATGGTTTGGTCCATAGCACACACTCTGAGGCACCAAGATATCGTCAAAATGCCAATGGAGGGCAGTATGGAGGGTAAAAATTGTAGAAGAGGATCAAGACTCGATTATAGCAAGAAGGATGAAACCGATGTTTAGCAGTTATACTGAGAGAAAAAGGCTTACACGGGATAGTGTGGAGACTTGCATCAAACCAGTCTTCGGACTGAAGACTACAAAAAACTACACTTTTCCACTACAAATTTTACTAACAGTCCTACCACCGTTCTCATATTAAGTAAACTGTAAGTCCATAGCAAATGTTCAGTTAATCTTTTACGTTGTTTCCATTCTGTACTTACACTACTGGCCATTACAATTGCTACACCACGAAGATGACGTACTACAGACGTGAAATTTAAGCGACAGGAAGAGGATGGTGTGATATGCAAATGATTAGCTTTTCAGAGCATTCACACAAGGTTGGCGCCGATGGCGACACCTACAACGTGCTGACATGAGGAAAGTTTCCAACCGATTTCTCATACACAAACAGCAGTTGACCGGCGTTGCCTGGTGAAACGTTGTTGTGATGCCTCGTGTAAAGAGGAGAAATGCGTACCATCACGTTTCCGACTTTGATAAAGGTCGGATTGTAGCCTTTCGCGATTGCGGTTTATCGTATCGCGACACTACTGCTCGCGTTGGTCGAGATCCAATGATTGTTAGCAGAATATGGAAACGATGGTTTCAGGAGGGTAATACGGAAGGCCGTACTGGATCTCAACGGCCTCGTATCTCTAGCAGTCGAAAAGATAGGCATCTTTTCCGCATGGGTGTAACGGATCGTGCAGCCACGTCTCGATCCCTGAGTCAACAGATGGGGACGTTTGCAAGACAACAACCATCTGCACGAACAGTTCGACGACGTTTGCAGCAGCATATACTACCAGCTCGGAGACCATGGCTGCGTTTACCCTTGACGCTGCATCACAGACAGGAGCGCCTGCGACGGTGTACTCAACGGCGAACCTGGGTGCACGAATGGCAAAATGTCATTTTTTCGGATGAATCCAAATTCTGTTTACAGCATCATGATGGTCGCATCCGTGTTTGGCGACATCGTGGTGAACGCACATTTGAAGCGTGTATTTGTCATCGCCATACTGGCGTATCATCCAGCGTGATGGTATGGGATGTCATTGGTTACACGTCTCGGTCACCTCTTGTTCGCATTGACGGCACTTTGAACAGTGGACGTTACATTTCAGATGTGTTACGACCCGTGGCTCTACCCTTCATTCGATCCCTGCGAAACCCTACATTTCAGCAGGATAATGCATGACCGCATGTTGCAGGTCGTGTACGGGCTTTTCTGGATACAGAAATTGTTGGACTGCTGCCCTGGCCAGCACGTTCTCCAGATATCTCACCAACTGAAAACGTCTGGTCAATGGTAGCCGAGCAACTGGCTCGTCACAATACGCCAATCACTACTCTTGATAAACTGTGGTATCGTGTTGAAGCTGCATGGGCAGCCGTACCTGTACACGCCATCCAAGCTCTGTTTGACTCAATGCCCAGGCGTATCAAGGCCGTTATTACGGCCAGAGGTGGTTGTTCTGGGTACTGATTTCTCAGGATCTATGCACCCAAATTGCGTGAAAATGTAATCACATATCAGTTCTAGTATAATATATTTGTCCAATGAATACCCGTTTATCATCCGCATTTCTTCTTGTAGCAATTTTAATGGCCAGTAGTGTAATTTGTCCGCTATGTGCCGCCATGAAATGATGAACTGTTTGGCTCCTACCATTCATATTTTGTCTCATCGATATATCCCCGCTCGCTGCTCTTTCAAATAATTATTCACCGATCATACATTAGTGACGTAGAAATATTCAAATCCGGCGCAGCGTCACCCTTACTTAGGTACCATACACTTGGTCATTCATTATTATCTTACGAGTAGCCTTTATAAGTATATTCCGATGTCTTATTACCTAAGTCAGAAAATTAATTTGTTTAGTAGCAATGCATTTTATGGCTTTTGAAGCTTATCGTCCTGTACTGTGTGAGTTAACATTTGACCATCATGAATAACGGATATGTTAAGTTAATAGAGAATGCTAGGTGTAATATTTAGTGGTGAGTAGTGAGGTTACAGCCTTCTGTAAGTAATTTGTGTTAGTATATTGTAACCATGATTTATCACGCGGATGTTTCTGTAATATTCTCACCTGTCAGCACCTCTTGAGAACGATTCTGTTGGTCGCTATTTGAACTCAACTGTCTATCACGTTTTAAGTGTTACATCCACCACAGAAATATTTCCATTGACTTGCTGGGTATTACACAATAGAAAAATTTTGTAGGCAGATAAGTAAGTGCATATTCACAGGTTCACGAGAAAATCTTAAAACATTAAGGAGAAATTTCTGACGTTTTATTGCCACAGCTTTAGTACTGAGAAATGGGTAGTAAACAGAACCAGCACGGGCCTGAGGGCATTTCATGTAGTGTGAGTAAGATACAATTGTAATTAATAATAAAATACGAGCATTAAGCTTCACGTGTGTTATTTTATGATTCTTGGAAGTGTCTCTGCAGTCTTTCTCTCCCACCTACAAGTAGAATTCTCCTCAACAGAAAGATGGAGCATATACTGAAATCAGGAGAGAGGGAGTCAACAATTGCGTTATCATTACCAACTGTCGGCATAAAACACCAAATATTTATTCTTAGTAAGCAAGAGAGGTGTGAGTATGAGCGCTATAGGAAAGTTAATGCTATTAAATTATGCTCACCAAGGAATTAATTAACATTAGGCGTGATGATGATAATGGAAAGCTAGCTCGAGTCACATGGCACACGCTAGCAGACGAAGGATTTTCCACTACCACAACCTCACAACCTCAGAGACTCCCACCACCATGAATGGTGGGCTTCTCGGTCTAAGACCACCGCTTGCCATATTGTGCCGGCAGACTTCGTCGTCACCACCAGAGTAGGACCAGGATTTGCAGCGTCTTGAATTTCTCTCAGACGACGCGACTGAATCTGCTCTCATGAATAATTTATCGGGGTCCGCTGCGCGCTGTTTCATCGCCCTCTATGCTTCGGTGTCCGAGGGTCAGACATCAGCGACGCACTAACGCCTCGGGTGCTCCATTTTTCACGAAGGCTCAGGATTTCCCACGCATCCCACAGACACCGAGATGAAAAAGTAAGCGGAAATTTCTGGGCGACCTCTGACTTATATAACATTGCCAAAGCCGCCGCAACTAAGAGACATGTTTCATATAGCAACACTTCGATGGCCACAGCGTTATTTTAAAAATAACGTTTTCTAATACTGCTCCCTGTTAAGCACATAAGGAATACTTGAAAAAAAACTGGCGCGCTGTGTGATTATTTCCTCACACCGAACAAATAGGAAAAAAATTTGGGTGCAGAAAAATAGAGAAAAACCTATGAGAATATTTTGTGCAACATGGCTACAAATATCTCTTTAATAAACTCATATAGTCCTAAACTAAGACGTGATGTCATAGGGGCCTATCCCTTATGTTCATTAAACATGTATCTCTAGCATTTTAGCCACGTTAGTAAAGATGCACTCCACCAATTTCCACCGTAATACTTCTGATACATTTGGAAGATAGATTTCAAAAGTCAAACGAAGCAATACGAGGGACCGTTTTCAGGTGTCATCTTTTTTCTTTTGACTATATTAGCTGTATCTGGTCGATTTTATTCGCTTGTAATATTGAGCTAGCAGTAAAGGAAAGAAAAGAAAAATTCGGAGTAGGAATTAAAATCCATGGAGAAGATGACATTGTAATTCTGTCAGAGACAGCAAAGGACCTGGAAGAGCAGCTGAACGGAATGGACAGTGTCTTGAAAGGAGGATATAAGATGAACATCAACAAAAGCAAAACGACGTTAATGTAATGTACTCGAATTAAATCAGGTGATGCTGAGGGAATTAGTTTAGGAAATGAGACACTTAAAGTAGGAAATGAGTTTTGCTATTTAGTGAGCAAACTAACTGATGATGGTCGAAGTAGAGAGGATACAAATTGTAGACTGCCAATGGCAAGGAAAGGGTCTCTGAAGAAGAGAAATTTGTTAACATCGAGTATAGATTTAAATGTCAGGAAGTCGTATATGAAAGTATTTGTATGGAGTGTGCCAATGTATGGAAGTGAAATGTGGACCGTAATTAGTTTGGAAGAGAAGAGAATAGAAGCTTTCGAAATGTGGAGCTACAGAAGAATGCTGAAGATTAGATGCTTAGACCACATAACTAATGAGGAGGTATTGAATATAATTGTGGAGGAGAGAAATTTGTGGCACAACTTGACTAACAGAAGGGATCGCTTGGTAGGACATATTCTGAGGCATCAAGGGATCACCAATTTAGTATTGCAGGGCAATGTGGAGGGTAAAAATCGTAGAGGGAGAGCAAGAGATGAATACACTAAACAGATTCAGAAAGATATAGGTTGCAGTAGGTAGTGGGAGATGAAGAAGCTTGCACAGGATAGAGTAGCATGGAGAGTTGGATGAAACCAGTCTCTGGACTGAAGACCACAACAACAACAACAAGCCACCTCATTTTATATGTTTCTTAAAAAATGAGAAATCGTCGCCATTGTTGTGATAATACGTATGCTGATAGCCAGAACGGGTATATGTAATACACAAAACCTTTCCAAAAGCTGTATGCCTTTGCTTCGTCCATGTCAATCATATTATTCTCAAATGACCCTATGAGGCCTTCGGCGTTGAATTTTTGTTTATTTGCGCACCGTTGCCCAATTTCGTCCTGTTGAAACAATGTTCGATCTTCAATACGTTATTCGTAGTCTAAATTAAAGTTAAAACTGGCATTATTTTTCTATTTTCGGTACATTGTAGATCAAGCTGAAGTTGAAATATTAATTATAAACAATATACTAAGGTCCACCATTGTTTATGCAAAATCTTGTTAATAGCGAGCTTGAAACTGTCTTAAAGGTTAAATTATGCAGTAGTCAAAAGTAAACTAAATTTCAACAGTTCATCGCTTCATTGTGGAATTTAAGAAATTTGCAGCAACTCCGCACACGATTTATGGGAAAAATTTTAAAAGAAACTAATGTATCGGCTCACCTATTATTTTATTACTTGTTGCTAGGACAATTAGGTAAAAAAATTTGCCTAAATGATAACACTTTTGTTGTCTGATTCTTCTATTATTTATTTTTAGACGCTATTGCAAATTCACCTGCTAGTAATTTTCAAATTTAAAATGGGTTTATGACTGAAATTGGAATATTGTATTAAAAAGTCAAATGACGAAAATCTGATCGTTTAGGGGAATCAACAGGAGCTCAACTTACATAAACTGGAAATTTTTTAAGATAATATCGCATTGTACTATTCTGTTTCAACAGTACTGTTTCCAGAATTTCCCTTCTACAGTTCCTCACAATCTTTCGTTCCTATCTAAAATAATCGCTATAACTGACTTTCCTTATTAAAAGTAACTTGAAAAATACCTGTGACACGTGTATCTAGACTGACAGTAACTCAACAAGAGAAAACTGTAGCTGAATGCAAGAAGGCTTGCGGATGATAGACGTTTGATGCAGTAGCTGGTTGTTGACCATCAGTACAAATGAATGTAACTTTTCGTGTGTAAGTAGATGAATCGATTATTTTTATTACGCTATTGCCGAGAAATCACAGTAAATAATAACAAATGTAAAATATTTTACAGTTGTGGTTAGTAATGATATAAATGGAAAGACCACATTAAACTAGTCATCGGAAGTACGGGATGACAGGCTGATATTCACCTATGGAAATGAAATTCACGCACGAAAGATACCAAACCCTCTTTGGACTAATTCTTCAATACTGATCGTCAAATTGGGACCCATAAAAATAGAGGAGACAGATAAGATCTAGCAAGAACCTTTAATAGCAGACGATGCGAAAGAGGCTTTGCGGATCACGGAAAGGCTTAGTATTAAAGTTTCCAGTGCATAGATTTCAAGAAGTTCAGCCACAAATGGGGTGAAGTTGATCACTGGAGTGAAGCTGACTGAAAAGTTCAAAAAGCATTTTACATTCAATAACTACATGTTGGTGATCAAAATTCTTTTATTTTAACTATCACATTTATTGTTAGAAAGTTCTTAAGGCGTGACAGTAGCTAAATATACAGTATTCCGAACCTCTGTCTGAGTACTAATTGTTTTCAGAATTGATTTTTTAATTTTTTAAGTATCTGAAATTGTTATTCATGTAGCTTACACAAAACAACTAATGTGTCTAGATCTGTTGTAAGCCTGCAGCTGATTATTCACATCGATGACTTGAGCAATAACAAAAGTTTATCTATTATACTTAATCTCAGACACATTAATAAAACTTTGCAAATTCTTGGTGAAATCGGGATGAACTAAGAGCGAAGCATACCTCCTTTTCTCGAGTGGTTCTTTTATGAAAAAAAAATCGAGAATGCGACAACAATGTGACCTAATGAACGTAGCGACACTGTGACACAGTGTATGTAGCAGCAATTGACTGTATGAGTCTAGTGATGGAGTGTCTGTGTAGTGTTTTGTGTTAACTTATGAAACTGTCGTGTAAGCCGCAGTTCTGTTTGTTGCATCATACAGTTGAGATCATAAGATTTGTCAGTGCGAAAAGACCGCGTGTCTACAAAGGAGAATCGAGTGAAATCAAGAAATTCAGCGCGGATATTTATTTTTAGATGTTACCATCAAATGGGATGAAATTGACTGCTGGGGTGAACTTGACATAAAAGTTAAGAAAATGTTTCGGATATCGTAAAAAAATTTCCCAAATCCATTTGACATAAGAAGGAAGGAATTTTTCTTTTGAAGTTGACTAGTCAGGGCTACAATGTACAGAGAACTTCAAAGGCAATTTGTGGTCACTTTTTTCTGTTCTTGAACTTTCTGTCCTACTTTGAAGTTAGTTTTAAAGTATAATTATTATGTTGCATGTAGTTCTCAATCATCGATAAAGTTCCAGAATGTTCATAGCCACCATAGAGTGTTAAGCAGTGCACAATTATCTCATAGCAGATAAACACTCAAACTCATCCCCAGGCCGGATGAAGTGGACCGACGTTTTTTTCTTTTTTTTAATTTCTGTTGGAGCAAAAGGTTATAAACCATAAAAATTTATTAACTACATCTCAATACGCATGCTCTGAAAAAAAAAATTGTTAGTTCTATTGGTTTCAAAAATATTTTTGTTCAAAGTCCAAAATTGTTAACTTTACCTTACTTTACGGTACCCGAAAATATGTCTTCCATCCAAGTACACCTCGAGAAAGAACCATTACAGGAAAATTAGAGAAATTCAATCTCATGTGGATGTTTACTAGCAATCATTCATCCAGAGCATTTTCGTGACTGAAGCAGGAGAGGAAGTAAATCGTACTAGTGTCACAAGTATCTTCCCCAAAACACGGAAAGGTGACTCGTATAGACCTTTCATTAAGGAAAATATAAACCAACTTACCATTGAAGGAAGCTGTGAAGGACATAACTTATCATCGATAACAAATCAAACGAGGGCGAGTCAAATGAAAACCTTAAATTTGTAATAACAAACCGAAATTTCGCGCCGTTATCCAGTAAGTTGGTAAGCGTGCTACAAACAGCGTGCAGAATGGCCTGTAAGTGGCAGCATAGTGCAGATGCACACATCGCATCGCAGTATCAGTATAAAGATGGCCGCCCCACTTGCGACTCGCACAACACCGTTCTGTTATTCGGTTTTTGCGTAGTGAAGGTGTGAAACCTATTGAAATTCATCAACACATGAAGGTTCAGTATGGTGATGCACGTTTGTCACAGCTAGTCTAAGAATGGACTAGAAGGTTCGCAAACGGTGTGACTTCAGTGGAAGTTGCTCCTCGTCCAGGTCAGGCACAACGAGTTGTGACGCCACAGAACATTGCAGCAGTTGAAGCCATAGTGAAGGAAAACCACCGAGTGACACTGAATGACATTGCAGCATGTTTACAGATTAGTCACGCACATTGTGCATGATATGCTCCAGTTTCACAAAGTGTCTGCAGGATGGGTGCCACGGCAGCTGACTCCTGAAATGAGAGAACGACGTGTTGATGCTTGTGTAAAACTTCTTCGGTGCTTTGAACGAGAAGATGATGGCTTCCTTGCAAGAATCGATACTGGGGACGAAACCTGGGTTCACTTTCACCAACCGGAAACGAAGAGAGCGAGCAAGGAATGGCGCCATTCCTCATCACCAAAACCAAAGAAGTTTCGAACAGAACCATCAGCTGGGAAAGCTATGCTGACTTTCTTTTGGGACGAAAAAGACGTCATTTTGGAGCATTACATGCCTAGAGGGACCACTGTCATCAGTGCATCATACACAGATCTCCTAAAAAATTATCTGCGGCCTGCAATCAAATCAAAGCGACGTGGATTGCTGTCAGCAGGTGTCCTTTTGCAACATGATAATGCAAGGCCCCACACTGCCCGTACAACAGTTGCAACAATCACAGACCTGTATTTTGAGTGTCTTCCTCATCCATCATACTCACCAGACCTTGCCCCAAGTGATTTCCATATGTTTGGACCACTGAAAGACGCAATGGGAGGAAATAAGTTCCGTTCTGATGAAGAGGTACGCCACGCGATGCATGAGTGGTTGCGCGGGCTACCAAAAGAATTTTTCTCTAAAGGAATTTATGCACTTTGTAAGCGCTGGAGGACTTGCATTAAGCGTGGGGGAGATTATGTTGAAAATTGATGCAGCTTTGTACCACTTCTGCACAATAAATAATATTTAAAAAAAATATTTTTAAAGTTTTCGTTTGACTCACCCTAGTAATATACATAATGTTGTGAGTAGCAAGCATGCAGATATGAGAAGAGCTTCACAAGACAGGAGGAACGAGAAAATGAATCAAACCAGTTGTAAGGCTGCTGAATTAAAAAACTGACATAAAAGAACGCCGAGACACTGGAGCTCGAAATGATCTCATTCTCGACACGACCCTCAACAGGCACCGTCGATGTGCGGCAGGAGCTCATTTGCTGCGTAACAGGATTGCAAGTCGATCAGAGGCGTCTCAGAGCGCAAGCAAACGAGAAAGCCCATTTACCTGACTCTCACTTGCAACAAGATCAGTGCTGCCTGCAAAATCTGATTTTCTCACAGCAGCCGTCGATACAGGAGCAGGTTTTGAAACTTTGATGGTGGTAACACCAAAGAACACTTGCGGGAGCGTGGAGAGATACAGCCTTAATGAAAATAGTAGTCGGAGACGGAGAAGGCTCTCGGCTCACTGTTAATCCTCAACCGGTCGCACCGTTGTATTTTGTAAAATTGTAACCTAGCATATTATTACGGGATAACATTTATTGCAGTAAGATACGCAGACGTGGAGCCGGTGGGTGAAAGGAGGCTGCAGAATTGTGTCTTAGCGATGACTCATAGCAGAACTGTCGCTGCGAGCCAGCATGAGAACGGGCTACCGTGTCATCTACTAGAAACGTATATTCATACCTCCTGCGAATCTAAATAAACTATAGTAAATATTATCCAATTGGTTTCAAACTTGGTATACTACTTTTTGTTATTCAGTAGAAGATCTCATTGAAATTTCAACGTTTTATCTGTTACAGTTTCGGAGACTGAAAAAAATTACCTAAAAGTCATAAAACCGACACTCAGTTTACAAAACTTTTGTAGGAATAATGACATTTGGTCTTTCGTTATCATTTGAAGTCATTACCAGAATTTTCAGGAAGTAAAATAATTTAATAGGACTTGTTTCTTTTCAAAGACTTTAATTACTTTTCATTTCGTAGCATAAAAGTCATGAAAAATTAGTATTTGGTTATTATGTTGTTGTGTGAATAAATGGGAATGAATGAGAGAGTGTATGTTGGACATACGTTAAAATTCAGTATTATTTTTTGTGAAACTTGTCGAAGCTGGACCGTGGGAAAGAAGCATTGTACCCACGTTGCTGATGACATATGTTGAGGTGTGTCTGCTTTTGTAAAAGAGCAGACAGAATATCAGTTGGAAGTGTAAACGGTTTCTAAATTAATTTAAAGATTATTTTTCATTTCGATCTTTTTTGTTAAACATTATATTAATATTTGCATTTTGAAATGACGTAAATTACGTTCTGAAGAGTGAATTGGCTTAGGCAAGTTTTGCCCCGAGAATGATCTAGAAGGATCATTCCGATTGGTCAGTCAGACTGATCAGCCAATCAGAATTAAGAGGTTCCCGCGTACTGAAAGTAGATAGGTAGAGAGTGGGGTAGCATCAAGAGAGTCGCTCGTTAGCCATCGTATGTAAAAGGTCTACTCTACATCTACATCTGCATCTACATGGATATTCTGCAAATCAAATTTAAGTGCCTGGCAAAGGGTCCCTCGAACCACCTTCACAATTATTTAATATTCAAATCTAGTACAGCGCGGGGAAAAAATTAACACCTATATCTTTCCGTACAAGCTCTGATTTCCCTTATTTTATCGTGGTGATCGTTTCTCCCTATGTAGGTCGGTGTCAACAAAATATTTTTGCATTCAGAGGAGAAAGTTGGTGATTTGAATTTCGTGAGAAGATTCCGTCGCAACGAATAAGCCTTTCTTTTAATGATGTCAAGCCCAAATCCGGTATCATTTCTATGACACTCTCTCCCATATTTCGCGATAATACAAAACGTACTGCCCTTCTTTGAACTTTTTCAATGTACTCCGTCAGTACTAACTGGTAAGGATCCCACACTGCACAGAAGTATTCTAAAAGAGGGCGGACAAGCGTAGTGTAGGCAGTCTCCTTAGCAGAGGTCATGTTAGATGTGACGGTGAAAAGTATGTACAAAATGAAGAATTGTTGAGTTAGTGGCAT
Source organism: Schistocerca serialis cubense (assembly GCF_023864345.2). NCBI lineage: Eukaryota > Metazoa > Arthropoda > Insecta > Orthoptera > Acrididae > Schistocerca > Schistocerca serialis. The sequence continues at coordinate 415,397,467 of NC_064645.1, forward strand.
TTAGGACTAATCATAACGCGGGAGATTTCATTTACGAACAATTTGAGTAAAGTTTGATGTGTTTGAGTCTATTGGTTGAAGAGTTATGAGCGTGTGAGATTTCGGACCCTATTAAAAATTCTGCGTGGCATATTCCGCATTTCATTATGGAATATTTGGTGAGTATTTCTTTTATAAAAGCCCACTGATAAAATCGAATGTGAAACTCACTTATAATAGTTGAGTAGTGAGTGGGAGATCGTGTATTCAGTCGGATCGGACTTGTATAGAATCTGGCTGCTTTTGCATGTGAAATCTGTAGTTGTGACTGTGAATTGTGACTGATAGAGAAGTATATCACTAAATAAGGACTTGGTAGCTATTTTCCTCTGTTTTCTAAACAATAAACATACTGATCTTGGAATTTTCGGACGCTTATTTCAGTCAAAAATACACCAAATTACCGCCCGAAATCTTGATAAATATGAACTTGCAGGAACTGTTTTTCAGTACAAGAGTTACTCGGCCTCAGCAAGGTAGGTATTAGGTGGCATTTTTCTTCAGCGCTGCTTTTTCGCTGCCTAGTAAGTACCTACGTTGCAGAGTGAAGTGATGTCGAGCGGAAGCCGTACTGAGGTAGGTGGACAGTATAACACGAGCCGTGCGAGGGACGAAACGACCCCGCCCCGCAGCAAAATGTCTGGCTTATTTTAACTGCCCATCGCTTCCGGTCATTTTCCTGGAATTTTAGCGCCAGACGTTCCTCGCAACATTAGTCTTTTGCCGCCTGCCCCTTGCGACCCGTTTTGTTTCTGCTACGTTTCTGCCCATAAACAGTTTAGTCAGTACGCGCCTGGCTGTTGTATACATTTAGATATGTGACTGATTTCTACTGTTAGCAACAGGGCACACATAACGTCAAGGAAGGTAAAGTACATGTGCAGTCTAAATAACAACTAAATCTAATGTCAACATACTCTTAACCTACAAAAACTTTGTATATACATATTTCAGAAACAATGAAAGGAAAATTACGAGTGAGGATGTCATAATTGAGACAGAACATGTTTGGGGAATAAACCAGAAGCAAAAACTGTGTTCTCGCTTTAATTCACTGACATTTAAATTTAACGAAATACAACAGAAAAAAAATTGGACATAATAAGACTGGCGAATGGCGTGTCCAGCAAATAAACATACAATTTGGGGCAGATATGTGACTAAGTAAATTAACTCGAAGGTATGTCCTACATGGCTTAGTAGGATATCGATAAACAAACGCTACTCCATGAACTGTGGTATGAGCCAACATTTCAACATGTCTATTGATGACGGATTCCGTCACAAGAGAAATTTTATCACCTTTAGCGTATTTCATTTCATTTATTCTCTTTGGCTCTACACTAGCCCATTTAACTTTAAAGGGCCCAAATCTACTGTGGGTGAAGTGACACAGCTTCAGTCATGTGACTCAACTTCAGCATCTAATGCGGAGCGGGACGCTACCTATAAGTCCAGGGCCACGTCTCGGTCCCCGAATAGGGACCTCGCTACAAAGTCGGGTCGTTGTGAGAGACTTTACTTTAAGTCCTGGAGTGAGGCACTTTGGAGGTCGGTGGAGTGTCGAGACTGCAGTTATGAGTGTAAACTATTATTACCATGGAGGCCAGTAGACAATCGACGCAGTTTAACCCACCAACAACACTGCATGTAAAAGCTGTCGGCCGCAAAATGCTGTCTCATCATTCACTCGATGCAACACACTAGCTGATATGGAAATGCCTACAGCGCTCCCAAACCTACCTACCAATGTTCCATTCGCCTTTCTTTTAAATTAATAACTAACACTCAAGAAATTACTCTGAAGTTGGCGTAGTGGACACATAATTTATATGTACGGAGCAAAAATGTTAATCGTTTAAAATAAGTTTTTGCAAAGAATAACTCAAATCAGTTCAAAAGGTAGGTGCATGAAATGCATGTATCTAATAGTGGCTGAAAAATCCCCAATGCCATTTTGATAGTTAAAAAGTATCTTACTCTTCTTCTTCCTTAACGTTTGTCTCGTATCCGAGGCGGAGTGTGCTATTTTGGCTCTCTGCCGCCATTTTATCCGATGTCTTCCATAATCATGTTGCAGGCCTTAGATCTTGAGATCTTTGTGCAGGGAGTCAAATCATCACTGCGTATGTTGTCCTATTGGCTGTTCACCGTTTACTCTCAAAGTAAAACCAGCCTTTGCCACTGCTGCTGCGTCTGCTCTAAGAACGTGCCCGTACCGTCGTAGATAGCTTTCTCTCTTATTATCTACTATTGGTGCTACTCCATGTAACTTAAGAACTTCATAGTTTGATAGTTAATAACGGTAACCAATGTAAATTATTTTCTCTAGCTGGACAGTATGATATATCTGTCAGGTACAGATGCCTAGTTACGAACTAGCTTTCAGAATTGGGCGTTTCAAGGAGATAGTGACATGCAAAAAGCTGCTCAATCCGAACGAATTCAAAAGTAATAGCAGTGTACATGGCTACAACACTAGGAGCAAGGATGGTCTTCACTATTCAAGGTTAAATCTAACTTTGGCTCAGAAGGGGGTAAATTATGCTGCCACAAAAGTCTTTGGTCACTTACCTAATAGCATCAAAAGTCTGACAGATAGCCATATAGCATTTAAAAGGAAATTAAAAGAATTTATTAAAGGCAACTCCTTCTACTCATTAGATGAATTTTTGGATATAGTAAGTGGGTAATTTCCCAACCCCACAAAAAAAAATTAAAAATATTGAGTGTCATGTAATATTTTGTCTAATGTAATGTCTTGTATAGACACCTTTTATTAACCTGACACGTTCCACATCGTTACTAAGTGTCGTATTCATGATCTATCTAATCTACTCTAATCTAATTTAGTTCACTACAAATGTTTTGCATGAGATTATAATACCAAAAGATAACCAGAGAGATTTCATAAAAAGTACCAACGTGACAACGTATTTACGACTGATAGCAAAGCATGTACGCAATATTTACTGAACATATGTTTGTATGAACAGAATCACGCACAAGAAAGTCAACGATCAAGATTATAAGATAATGCGGCACACAACCGCTTTTAGCTGACCACATATCAGGAATACATTTATTCAGCTCTCGGAGCCAGGAGACAAAGGAAGCTAAAAGCGAAGGGCGAAGAGGTGAATATTTCCCCTCGCCTGACGTGGACAGATGACAGCGGCGAGAGGTGATACGTGACACGTGTTAGGTGGCGCTTGGTGTTCCTTAGACCTGTCTGGAGAGCCACGAGGGAAAGACAGGTGCCACAGGTGGCGAAGGCTGTCCGCAGGTCGCAACAGCTGGCTGGCATCCAAACATGAAGGCACCCTTACTGCGAGTGTTATGTCGTCTTGCGTGCGATCAAGCAGAGACACTTGTTCCATTGTTCGGCTGTTTGTTCTTTATTGCGACGAAAGAGTGAACACGGTAACACTGAATCCAATACTACGCAAAAAGTGCTAAGGACACTGGAAAGCTGTGAAAATATTTTCAACTTAATGAAAGTAGTAAAATGCCTGGAATAACTTAATCTTTCAGCAATTTACTTCCTAGGACTCACTGTTGCTGACAACATCAAACACCAAAGCTTGCAGGTGAATTCGAAGCTACTGCATACAAAAGAAAATAGAAAATTCAGGTGGGTTACGTGTTAATGAATCAATACAAAGGGTTTATCAGTACCCTAGCCGGCCGCGGTGGTCTAGCGGTTCTAGGCGCTCAGTCAGGAACCGCGCGACTGCTATGGTCGCAGGTTCGAATCCTGCCTCGGGCATGGATGTGTGTGATGTCCTTATGTTAGTTAGGTTTAAGTAGTTCTAAGTTCTAGGGGACTTATGACCGCAGATGTTGAGTCCCATAGTGCTCAGAGCCATTTTTCAGTACCCTAAAGAATTTAAGAACCTTCAACATCGCAGCGCGTCAGCAATCGTTGGTTAATACATTAAAAAACTAAAAACTCTCCACGACTGCGAAAAAAGCATCTAGTGTTCAGAGTCGCCTATTCTACTAATAATAGTTTACATAGGAATTTAATTCACTATTTGCAGAGTAAGAGCGATAAATTTTCCCAACCAGGAGTATATAAAATTACATGTGGGGATTGTCCAAAATTTTACATCGGGCAAACGGGACAAGCTCTGGGTCTCAGATATAAAGAGCATATTCCTGCTAGAAGCGGTAACGGTACTAAGTGCTCTACTTATGCGGATCACCTTGTGCCAACGGCTCATGCGCAGAGCCCTCCAGTTAATATCGAGTTACTTCATGCCGAGGTTAAGGGCTTAAAACTGGATGTTTTGGAAGAAATACAGATCTTTAAGCATCTGCAACATGCTAAAGACAATTTCCTTAATGACCAACTCCTACTAAGAAATAGAAAATTTTTTGAAGGTTTCGCGCTTTTACTTTGTTCTTCATACTTGTAAATCTGATGATCTGGGGATTTTCACATGTGTGCGCTGCTTGGCGAGCGCGGTTGGTCAAGCTGTTCATCTTCTTTCTTTTTATCCTCATTTTCCTTTTACGATGAAGGTGATTTTAGCCCGTTGAACACCTCACGTTTTATCCCTATATCTATATTACCACAACATCTTTAGATTACGTCCCCTCAGCCCCTCCCCCAGTCTGACTACTGGCTTTAGATATAGTTTTTAAGAGTTCCTCCTGCTGTCATAGGTAGCTTCATACATAAGTTTCTTTACTAGCATAAGCAACCGTGTGGGGTTCTTTTTAGGTTTCATCTCCCATTTAACTCGTCTCTTGTTCTGTCCATTCCATTTTTTGACATACGTTGATCTACGGCTGGGAATATATGGGCTATTTAGCCCCGACCCATGTATAAACTTGCTCGTATTCGTATGCACATGCGCATTCAAGTAACTTCCCTTGTCTTGGCCTTGTGCATAGGTAGCGGGTCAGGCTTGTAAGTGAGCGACCATTTGTAGCTGCAGTTTATGGAGGGTCATGGCCCATCGAACATAGGCCGGTGTGAGGTGGAGTTTTGATTTTGTACATATATACTGTTTGTGTTTTCCTTTTCTTTTTCGTTTATAATTGTATAGCTATGGTGTTCTTTTACTCATTTCTGCACTGACGGCGACCATGGACCACATGTCACCTAACATCCAGCACGGTAGCCAGTCCGTTGTGGTGGAGCCGCCATGTACCCTGTTGGTTGTAGCCCCCTGACAACACAGGGATCGCTCTACTGATGCCTGCGCCGTTAACTCCCCACGTATGCCAAGGAGTAGATGCCCATCTCCCTGGGGCATCGGGACTCCCGGCAATGGCCATCCTGCCAGGTGGCCTTTGCTGTGGCTGGGTGGCGCCCGTGGGGAGGGCCCTTGGTCGGAGTAGGTGGCATCAGGGCGGATGACCCGCAATGAAGCGTGGTACATCGTCTCTCGCTGGTGGCCAGCCGCCAGCAGTCTCTAAGCGTTCTCGGGCTCAAGTTAACGCTCAGAAGTACGATCCGAAAACGTTCCCCTCCCTGGCCACACCGTGGGAGGAACGTAAGTCTCAGGATGGCAGTGCAGTTATTCGCCCCGATTCTTAGTTTGTACGAGAGCTGATGTGGAGTCATTTTATCTGTTTCTAATATCGTGTTATAATTTCATGTATTGACTCGTTCCATGACCATGGAGACTTCTCCTTAATTTGGTCCCACGGAACAATAAATAAATAAATAAATAAATTGACAAAGGTCTTCTTAGGCACTTGGGGGTTTTATTGTTGTTCTGAAGAAGGTGTAGTTATCTACGCCGAAACCTGGTTCAAAATGGCTCTGAGCACTATGGGACTTAACATCTGTGGTCATCAGTCCCCTAGAACTTAGAACTACTTAAACCTTACTAACCTAAGGACATCACACACACCCATGCCCGAGGCAGGATTCGAACCGGTGACCGTAGCGGTCACGCGGTTAATACCCTAAAGAATGTTTAGCAATCAGTTCTCTATCTCTGGTGGGAGTCAAGTAAGGGCTCGCTCATAATCAGATTTGGGCCTACGAACCTAACGCCTTGAAGATAACGAGTGCCTCTTGAAATTATTATGCAATCCACGCAAATATGTAAATCAACTGGCCACCTGTGTTGAAAACCATCAAGTTCTTAGGTAGACAGTGCAATCAAGGGAATCAGGCTGAGAATATTCTTCCTCTTACCGGTAGCAGTCCCGAAAACCTAGATCATCGACCTTATGAGAGCTTACTTCTCTAAAAAATGTTACCCGCTAATCACAAACACCCTAGCGCATTCCACCCAGCCCTTCCTTCATCGCAAAATAGTCATTCAATATTTCATAAGTCGCCGTCAGATAATAAAGTCCATCGTTAATCCTGTTCTCGGTGTTGCTGTAATTACTGTCTGTATTTCGAGACACACAACCAAACGCTACTCCCAGAGCCCTTTCCCTTCAAGTAATCACATGAAAAACTGCGAAACTCAGTTCGCTCTCTTTTTCCGTGAGGTCTAGAGCGTCGTAAACAAGTTGAGTTCCTATTCCTTGACATCCGGAAGGCATTCGATATTGTTCCGGTCTGCCGTTTACTGATTAAGATTTCGAGCTTACAGAATATCCGACAAGATCTATGAATGGTTCAGGACTCCCTTGCAGATATAACACAACGTATTGTTCTTAACAGGAAAGAAAACTAAGGAGGCAAAGGTTTTTCTGGAGTATCCCAAGGAAGTGTGATACGGCCGTTATTGTTTACGAAACACACAAATGATCTAGTTAATACCATGAGATGGTCCATGAGACAGTTCGCAGACGATCTTGTCGTATATAGAAAGACAGCAACGCCAGAAGACTTGTTCAGCCTATTTCTGTGTATTGTTCATCAGCCTGGGACTATTATCAAGTAGGATAAACAGAAGAGAGAGAAATATCCAACGAAAAGCGGCGCGTTTCGTTACGGGGTCGTATAGTCGGTAAGAGATCGTTACCGAAGTGCTCAACAAACTCCAGTGGCTCTAGTTAAAACAGAGTCATTGTGCATAAAGGAGAGATTTCGATAGGAAACATCGAGAGCATACCTTTGCAGATGAATCGCGAAATGTATTTCTTCGACCCATACACGTCTCGCGAAGTGATCGTGATCAGAAAATCAGAGAATCAGAGAAGTTTGATCTCATGCGGACCTTCACTGAAAGTCTCCCTACCATTATTCGTGTACGGAACATGGATAAGTGGAGAAGGGGATTGGGGTGAAGGTAGTGGAAGCAGAGACTTCACCACACACTGTCAGTTGGGTGTGGGTGGCAAAAGGGTGGGGGGATATGGAAGATAGTAGAAACAGAAATAACCCCACCACCACCTCAAATCCTAAGGTGACTTGTGGACTATAGATGTAGGTTTAGAAACTGTAGTTCTGATGTACTTTTAGTTTCAAAGGAGATCGAAATATTCACCTTCGCTAGTGGTGTCGGATTGGCGCCGTACGACATGCTGTGAATCATGTTGTATAACTCCAGGATCTTGTTTCGTAGTTAGCCTGTCAATGTACAGTATCTCTTTTCCTGAGATTACTGGCTTTGCAAGATATCTATTAAATAACCACTTTAAATTTCTAGTTGTGTTATTACCGTACTGCGCGAATCAGTCATCCGTAAGGTAACACAAAGTTGGTATCTTGCTTCAAGAATCACTGCAGACGACTTGGTTAGTTCGTGCAAGCTCTGAAGATCTCAAGAAGTCGTGCGTTTGGATATGGTTCAATGAGCCAATCGCAGCCCTACCCGCCGAGAGGGGAAGTGTTCAGTCTGTCTGTCTTATGCTGATCCCTGAGGAGGGGAAGTGCTGAGTTGAATGGAGCCGGTCGCTGCTTTTGATATTTGGTGAGCTGTCTTTCGTTATTCACCTTATGTGAAGGTATTACTTATGGGTAAAGAGAATTTATTAATCGTTCGTGATAATTTGCATACCCCGCGTAAATTTTTGCTAATTTATGTAGTAAGCGAATTCTGGCTCCACTCGTCGTTGCTACGTCTCTGTCTTATGACATCAGTAGCCAGGAGACTTGGTACAGAATACGAATTCAGTTATTTAATCCGAAGAGAAGTTCAGTCGACTTGTAACCTCCCCCTCACTTATCGACCTTAATGACAGTGAAATATTTAACCGCGTGTACCTAATGGAAATTTGGGAAAAGCAATCGTCACCGAAGTTAATCTGTCGGTAAAGAGGGAGGAAAGGGTTACATCTAATTGAAAGGAAAAATGCAAATGAAACTGGTGGAAATTAATTTTGAAAAGGGGTAAAGTTAATAAAGAAAGTAAATGTGCGGCCATTACGTTAGCAATTAACGAGCGGTAATTAGATATTGGAGACCTGGGGGAAATTACGGTCGCCAGTCCTATGGACAATTACTATAGTAACTGAAAAAGAAAGGTTATTACACATATAATTAGCACTAGAAGCGTGGCAACTGAACGTTGACACGTGTAGTGTGAAAACTGAAAGTTTGTCAGAAGTAATAAATTTCGCTACACTATGACTTAATTTAGCAAAAGAATTAATAAAACCGGAAAACTGAAAGTTAATTTAGTGACTGAAATTAATAGTGAGCTTCGTTTCTGAAGCAAATTCAGTAAAATACGGTTAGTCTTGGTCTACCTCAACAATCATTTCAAAAGCTACTTGAATCTACGCAGTTTAGAAATAAGAGATTTACCTTTGAACTTGAATTAAATGATTCTGAACAATTAACAATAGTAAAATTTAGAACGTACCAAGCTGAGCTGCAGTCACAGGTAAGCTAAAACATGGCAACAAAACTCGCACTCTTAATTTGTACTTGTGTAATCTAAATATTGTAGCCAGCTATAAATACCTTAACTGAACTTTGAAATTAAAGCAGTGAAATCGAATGATATTACTTTAATGCTGGCGTTTGAATTTCAACGACACTCGGGTTCATTCCAGAAAAGGAAGGGACCCTGCTTGGTAATGCAATTGGGACAATGAGCAACAAAGGTCCATGCTACGTTGCTGTAATTTAGTTATGAAAATGGAACAGTTTGAAAAGCTGAGGTCTGCCATACAGTTCTAAAACTTTACGTGCTTCCAGTCTTCATTGTTGGTTGATTGAAGGTTTGAAGCCGTCGATCGAGGAGGTGGCGACAGTCACTCATTGCCGGCCGTCGCAGTTGCCGAAGCTGGATGTTGGCGCGCCTCCTTCTCGACATGGTCACCAGGCGAAATGGGCTCTTGATGTGCGCCATCTAATGCTTCCCGTCCGCGACACCGTGTCAGAAACTATCATAGCAATTCGAGCGTAATTACATGCTGCCAAACCCCGAAAGAGCGGCAACTCGCGGGAGCGTCACACAACACACCTGCTCCACTGCACTACTCCAGCCAGACTCTCTCTGCTCTGCCCGCGCTCCACGCGGCAGAGTTAACACTACCCAAGATCCTAAACACTTTGGTTCGCCACACGACCTATCGATGTAATCGTTCGATAGCATAGTTTTCCCTAGGCCAGACCCAGCATAAAAATACAAATAATATTCACAAACCAAGCCAATTATAGATCGACATAAATGCATAAATATATATATATATATATATATATAAATAGTAAAACAATTACAATATATAAAGACACAGAAACGTCATATCTTCAGGTAACAAAATAAGGAAAAATCTATAGTACAATAGATGGAAATAGGAGGATATGCATTTCCGGCGTTACACGTGCCCCACATTGTCTGAGGATGTTCGTGTAACCTAAACAGACTGAGAAAATGTCCCAAAAAAGAAACAGCAGAAATGCATATGCTCAAAACATCAACAAAATTTAGCATTCGTCTAATTGAACATAAATCAATTTTCAGACCTTAATAATTGTGTGGAGACACTCCTAATCTTATTCCACCCTGTCATCTTACACAAAAGAAAACAGGTTGACAACATATTAAAATTATAGAAAACATAGAAAATGGTTTAGCTACTCTAAAATCATCAAAGTTTCTAACAGTATCTAGAAATGGAATTCTATTTACAAAATTAACAAAGTACATGGTAATAAAAAACAGGTATATCAGAATACGCAAATTAATAATTAATTACATAGAATATACATTTTATACAACATTTTCATAATTAATATTCTCGTCATGAGAGTCCACTTAACGCTAGACAAGAAAATAATATGCAGCAGATCGACAAAAACATAAATATTGGCAGCAGAATTCTTTCGCGTCAGCTGTCCGGGAAGAAAAACAACTCCGCCTTCCATACCCGCAAGTACAAAGAGTGCCGACAGCGGCTCAAGAGCCGACAGCGGCTCAGCCTCGCCAGTGCGGCACGCTTGATCTCACTCGCCCTTGTAACGGCATTTGCAGAACGTCCGTTTCACTGAATTCTTTCGGAAAAGTCACTCCCGAGTAATCTCAAGGTGTCCATTAACACTATCACAGTGGATAACTCAACACTGTCCATCATCACACGCATGTACTAGCCTGAAACTTAAAACAGCGTCTAAGTACATCGGCAATGACTAGTAAAACAAACATTCATGAAATCTTACAGCTAGTTACAAAATCATATATACATTCCTTAATCTACTGTGACTCAGCTGAAAACTTAAACTAGCAGCTTGGATTTTTCAATTGATAAATAATCACTCTCTCTTAAATCATTTAGTAAAAATTAATTACTTATTAATTACAACTTCTTTAATGTCCTCTTCGTCAGGCAAAAGCATGGCAATCTAGCAAATCGTTTAAATCTTACACTCTATATTTACATACTGTACAAATTACCCATTCTGTGGTATTAATCAATCCTAGGTTGGTACAATTTCAAGTCTACAATGTTCCGTATGCCTAATAGTTTTCCAGAGCTTGGATACTCTAAGCAATAAGCATTTGTGTGAGGTATACCAATGACTTTATATGGTCCATTATAAACAAACTTAAATTTAGAGATTCCATTGTCTATCTCGCTCGATTTCTCATGAGCTTTTACAAGTACTAAGTCTCCGATTGCAAACGTAGCAAAACGTGCTTTGGCGTCATGACGACGTATGCGAGCATCGGCATTTAGCTTCATTATATCTCGCAAACGATTTTTTTTCACACCAATACTAATGTCAGTCCGTGGAGGGAATTTGATTATCTCTTCCACAAGTCCCGGCCTGTCTGAAAACACACTCTTATTCCTCATTATTACTTCATACAGGCCCCATCTTTGTTCGTGTGTTACGTTTGACACATCGTCAACAATACTTTCCAATTCACCTTCTACACTATTGTCAATCCCGTGACTCCTCACATTACAGTAGTTCAAATTCATACCTACATCAATAGCATCCGGCCAGTTAACAATGTGTATAGGCTGGTATTGCTTATGCACACCGTCTCCTGCCTCGTCAAAACTAACTACTATTGTTTCATCTTGTGACGTACATGTCAAAGTTTTGCTTTCGCAATTAATCACTGCGCGCTACTTTAATAGCCAATCTAACCCAATAATTACTTCCGTACTTAAGTCTTGCACGACGACAAACTGTTGTTCAAATTGTGCCCCACATATCTCGAAGTTGACAAAAATCTGTTTTGTGACCGGTTTACTGGCCTTCCCAGTAGCACCGATAATTTTCACTTCTGTTACTGGCATAACTACGATACCAGGTCTGTCTTTCAGTAACTCTAACATTTTCCCAGATACAGCACTCAATTCTGCACCGGTGTCAATCAACACGTTTAGTTGTAGGTCGTGCATATTAACAGACTCTACTATCTGTCTACACTTGTCCTCGACTGTTTTCCCACAATAAATCCACATCTATATCCAGGTCATTCCAGAAAAAACCATCGGGCTTTGATCCTAAATCCGGCTTATCTGGCAGCTTTTTCAGCCTCTGTTCACATACAGTTTTCATTTCAACACGTTTGTCCTGAGGCTTAGTCTGTAGCTTCGTCTCCAATACCTAAACCTTTTCCAGTAACTCGTCAACTAGTGAGTGTTGCTTTGCTATCAATTCACTAATTGCCATCTTCGTTGATTCCTCTTTGGTCAGATTGATCTCATCTGCCAATCTACCTGGAGGAATGTGCCCAGTAGTATCTGCAATTACTTCCTCTGGATCTGCGCAACCCACACTGCTACCGTCTGACCGTATAACGTCAGCTCTAACCTCAAACACGCGGTAATCTACGTGCTTTTCTACCAATCGTGTCCGGCATTCACTAAAATTCTCGTAATCTTTCTCGTTAATACTTTCGCAATTTTTAAACTGGAGTTTTGCGTCGGATGGGTCGGCCACTTCTACCACTATAACTTTCGGTAAGGTCTGCCGGTTAGGGCCAGAACTTTCCGTTACTACTTCAGCATCCAACTCCTGCGGAACGAAACACGACGAATCTTGCTCGTGCTCCTTATTAACATCAACTATTTCTGGTAAAGTCTGCCGGTTAGGGCCAGAACTTTCTATCACTTCACAAATACTATCCTCCTGTGGGACAAGACGTGGCAAATCCTGCCCGCGGTCCCCATAAACACTTCTCCCGTACAGGCCCCTATAATCTCGTAGTTCGTCGTATAAGCGACTGAACTGCCTTAATCAGACCTCATCCCCCTCTGCATCCCCTCGCTCGATGACGCACGTGTTATCCGACATCTGATCTTCTCTCAACACTTGCGAATCATTCTTAAAGTCAATCTCAAGTTCCGCTGTGGGTGTTACAGCTGCCACTTTATAATCGATTTCCGGAAGACTACTTAAATTGTTCTCACTGACAGTTAATGTATTTTCTACTGCCGTGTCTACAGCTGATCTACTACTTGCGGGCGCTCTCCTTTCTCCTAACACTGGTACACTCTCCCGCCGTTGATTAGTCCATACGGAATTTTCATAACGACGACACCTCGGTTTTCTATTGTTATTTGGCCGCCAAAATTTCTCCACGCCCGGTCGGCCCCTCACAGGCGCGGCTAATGGTTTGGATACGCCCCCCGGATGCTGCTGAGGCGGCTGATCACACCCTCTGGCGTTATTACTATTCTGTGAAGCCCGTATCACGCTAGTATGATACTGGTTTCCGTCATTCCTGTTATTATTTGCATTGTACCGATTGTCATTACTGCCTGAACCACTATTGTTATTGCTGCCAAGATTGTGGTATGCATTATTCCCAAAGTTATCATTGTTGTGGTTACTGTGGAACCCGTTGTTGTTACCACGGCCTCTAGCACTGTCGCGATTATTGCGCCAATTGTCCTCGTCCTTAACTCTTTCCAGGAAATCATTGATTGTCCTGTACTTGCTTCCTACGTAGCGTTTTGTATCATCTGGAAGCTTCTTGTAGAGTTCCCAGATTATTTCGGATTCCGTGCGGCGATCACGCAAATATTCCAACTTGCGGATCCAGCCCTCACAAAACTCCTTCATCGAGCCGCGCGAATTCGCATCGAAAGGCCTCGATACGACAAATTCGCGCCAGACACTTGGTTGTTCTTGCTCTAACCAGTATTCAGCCAGAAACAAATTTTTAAACTCGTCAAAAGTCAGGTTCGTAATGTCGAGGTTTAGGCCCAAACGCTTGGCATCACCAGCCAACACGTCAATAACCGCATTTATTTTTCTCTCATTAGTCCATGATCTGGGTAAAACTCTTTCACAATTTTTAATGAAATCCGTCGCGTGAATACTGACTTTTTTCAAGGGGTCGAACCGCTCCTCTTTCGTCAACAATTCCGAACTATGTGCACAGATTGGCACATAGCTCTGTTTTTCGTCAAGTTTCTTTTCTAATTCCGAAACTCTCGTAATTACTTGACAAGTGGTTGTCGCAAGCGTTTCCACTTCCCTCTTTTTCTCTTCGCAGGTATTAGCCTGCTTCCTCACTTTGGTATCTACTTCGGATACTAAAGCCTTTAAAGTTTCCCCTTCTTTTGATCCTCTTTTTTCTCTAATTGAATTCGTTCCGTCACCTTATTCTCGATGATCGGAGCAACTGCTTCTCCTACACTTTTCTCGATTCTGCTAATTTCGGAATTAAAACGAGTATTTATGCTAGCAATTTCCGCCTGAACGCCCATCATTTCCTGTTTAAGATTACCGATTTCGGTATTAATTACAACAATATCTTCTTTGATTTTATCAACTTTTGTGTTAACAACTCCAACATTGTTGTTAACATTAATAGCTTTGTTCTGATTGTCTAGCTTCCGTTCAATATTTTCTGACTGAGCTTCTTGCTTGGCAGACTGAGCTTCTTGCTTAGCTGTCTGAGCTTTAATTTCTGCCGATTGACTCTTGATTTCGTAAATCAAAACATTCAATAAATCAGTTAAATTCTCGGTAACTACCGGTTTTACTTCCGTAGCGGCTTCCTCTTTAATTGTCCCCCCGTATTCTTCATCAAGGGGTTCAGATTTGATTTTCACTTCCTTTTCCGAAACATGTTCTAAAGTTTGTAATTCCATTTCTGCTCTTTGTTGCGTTTCGGCGGTCGCGTCTTTCATGCTAGCCGCCTGCCCCTGAACAATGGGTACCGCGATGCGCGTTTCCCACTGTTCGACCGACTGTTCCGTATCCAAGTCTACCGAATTTTGGTAATTGTTGCCTTCACTCATTTTAATAATTTTCAATATAAATGACAAATCTCAAATCTAATTAGGATTCCTCCCACTACTTAATCTCGCTGAGGTAACGATCTGTTCGTAACCAATACTGTGTTACGAGATTTGCGCCATACAAAATTCGTGTCGAGAACAACCTCAGATCTGAAGATTGTCCTGTCACCAGGTCGCCACGTGTAACCTCCCCCTCACTTATCGACCTTAATGACAGTGAAAAATTCAACAGCGTGTACCTAATGGAAATTTGGGAAAAGCAATCGTCACCGAAGATAATCTGTCGGTAAAGAGGGAGGAAAGGGTTACATCTAAATGAAAGGAAAAATGCAAGTGAAACTGGTGGATGGCTCTGAGCACTATGGGACTCAACTGCTGAGGTCATTAGTCCCCTAGAACTTAGAACTAATTAAACCTAACTAACCTAAGGACATCACACACATCCATGCCCGAGGCAGGATTCGAACCTGCGACCGTAGCGGTCTCGCGGTTCCAGTGAAACTGGTCGAAATTAATTTTGAAAAGGGGTAAAGTTAATAAAGAAAGTAAATGTGCGGCCGTTACGTTAACAATTAACTAGCGGTAATTAGATATTTGAGATCTGGGGGAAATTACGGTCGCCAGTCCTATGGACAATTACTATAGTATCTGAAAAAGAAAGGTTATTACACATATAATTAGCACTAGAAGCGTGGCAACTGAACGTTGACACGTGTAGTGTGAAAACTGGAAGTTTGTCAGAAGTAATAAATTTCGCTACACTCTGGCTGAATTTAGCAAAAGAATTAATAAAACCGGAAAACTGAAAGTTAATTTAGTGACTGAAATTAATAGTGAGCTTCGTTTCTGAAGCAAATTCAGTAAAATACGGTTAGTCTTGGTCTACCTCAACAATCATTTCAAAAGCTACTTGAATCTACGCAGTTTAGAAATAAGAGATTTACCTTTGAACTTGAATTAAATGATTCTGAACAATTAACAATAGTAAAATTTAGAACGTACCAAGCTGAGCTGCAGTCACAGGTAAGCTAAAACATGGCAACAAAACTCGCACTCTTAATTTGTACTTGTGTAATCTAAATATTGTAGCCAGCTATAAATACCTTAACTGAACTTTGAAATTAAAGCAGTGAAATCGAATGATATTACTTTAATGCTGGCGTTTGAATTTCAACGACACTCGGGTTCATTCCAGAAAAGGAAGGGACCCTGATTGGTAATGCAATTGGGACAACGAGCAACAAAGGTCCATGCTACGTTGCTGTAATTTAGTTATGAAAATGGAACAGTTTGAAAAGCTGAGGTCTGCCATACAGTTCTAAAACTTTACGTGCTTCCAGTCTTCCTTGTTGGTTGATTGAAGGTTTGAAGCCGTCGATCGAGGAGGTGGCGACAGTCACTCATTGTCGGCCGTCGCAGTTGCAGAAGCTGGATGTTGGCGCGCCTCCTTCTCGAC
Source organism: Schistocerca serialis cubense (assembly GCF_023864345.2). Taxonomy (NCBI): domain Eukaryota; kingdom Metazoa; phylum Arthropoda; class Insecta; order Orthoptera; family Acrididae; genus Schistocerca; species Schistocerca serialis. The sequence continues at coordinate 415,413,545 of NC_064645.1, forward strand.
ATGGTCACCAGGCGAAACGGGCTCTTGATGTGCGCCATCTAATGCTTCCCGTCGGCGACACCGTGTCAGAAACTATCATAGCAATTCGAGCGTAATTACATGCTGCCAAACCCCGAAAGCGCGGCAACTCGCGGGAGCGTCACACAACACACCTGCTCCACTGCACTACTCCAGCCAGACTCTCTCTGCTCTGCCCGCGCTCCACGCGGCAGAGTTAACACTACCCAAGATCCTAAACACTTTGGTTCGCCACACGACCTGTCGATGTAATCGTTCGATAGCATAGTTTTCCCTCGGCCAGACCCAGCATAAAAATACAAATAATATTCACAAAACAAACCAATTATACATCGACATATATATATATATATATATATATATATATATATATATATATATATATATATATATATATATACAAATAGTAAAACAATTACAATATATAAAGACACAGAAACGTCATATCTTCAGGTAACAAAATAAGGAAAAATCTATAGTACAATAGATGGAAATAGGAGGATATGCGCCGGCCGGTGTGGCCGTGCGGTTAAAAGCGCTTCAGTCTGGAACCGCGTGGCCGCTACGGTCGCAGGTTCGAATCCTGCCTCGGGCATGGATGTCTGTGATGTCCTTAGGTTAGTTAGGTTTAATTAGTTCTAAGTTCTAGGCGACTGATGACCTCAGAAGTTAAGTCACATAGTGCTGAGAGCCATTTTTTTAGGAGGATATGCATTTCCGGCGTTACAGACTCATTCAATCTTCCATACATTTTAGTTCATTAAAATTTTATATCGTCTGTAAGAATCGGTTCATACAACGTTTGCATATCTAGTACATTCGCTACGTGCCTCTGTGAGATTATGAGGCCATGTTTTACTTTGTTTACTTCAGTTTTGAATTAATTATGTAACGTGGAACTCAACCATTTTCTCTCATAGAAACTATTCTGTTCACTGACTTGATACCAGCGAGCATTGACATCACTTTGACTCATCAGCCATTACATGATCGCGTGTTGCATAACGAAATCTGATCTCTAAACAACGAGAAGACCAGTTTGAAATATCAACAGTTGTGGAAAGGATGTTCTATTCAGCGTAAAGATGATACGTGGGGTTGCAGACAGGCACGACGAAAAGACTGTTACACATTAAGCTTTCGGCCAAATCCTTCATCAGATGAAGGCTTTATCTGATGAAAGCTTTGCCCGAAAGCTTAATACGTAACAATCTTTCGCTGTGCCCACCTGCAGCTCAACGTATCGTCTTTACAGTCTGTAGCATCAATCCTTTCCATAATTACATATATGAAATGTCCGAAAGAACAGATACCATCTTCATATATATCGGGAAAAAAAAATGCTGGTACGGTAGCTCAGTGTGTTCGGTCAGAGAGCTGGTTGACCCATGCAATAAAAAACTGAGGGGAAGGATCAACAAACGAACTTGAACGTATGTCGTGTGACGTCCGCAACGACCAAACAACGAACAAAATGCAAAAAAAAAGAAGAAGAAGAGAAAGGATGGATAGATCGTCTGTCATGTAAGCAGGCGATCCACGGTTCGAGTCCCAGTCGGGTCACACATTTTCAACTGTCCCCGTTGACGTATATTAATGCCTGTATGCAGCTAAGGGTATTCATTTCACCGTGTTGATTTAATCGTAAATTCTTTTCATAATTGTTGAAATCTAATCTCTGATAACTGATATGTTAGCTAATTTTTGTGTAATTTGAAGAGTCACTTTGTAAGTGCATTTCGAACTGCAGGTAATTCAGTAGATGACATAGAATACGTGAGATACAAAGCGAGCAGACCAACAACAATGAGTGACTGACAGAGTGCTTTTCCTACCAGGGCTATACAGAAAGTAGGGATCGTTTTGGCATTAAAAAGAAACTAAGTACGAGAAATACATTTTATTATATACATATGAAAGAGCGACTGACGTACTACTTTTCCACGTAGTCACCAAACACATTGAAGCACGTATCAAAGAGGTGAACAAGCTTCGCATCGTCATCAAAGCGCTGCGATGCAAGCCAATTCTTCATCTTGGGAAACAAGTGGAAGACGCTTGGTTCAAGATCGGGGCTGTAGGGCGGATGGGGAAAAATTTCCCATTTGAATGGATGAAGGAGTTCTTTAGAGCGGTTTGCCATTTGAGTTCGGGAGTTGTGAAAAAACAATATTTTGAACGTCAGCTTTCCTCGGCGTTTGTTTTAAACTGCTCTTCTAAGGCAGTGCAAAGTTTGACTGTACCGGGCATAATTTATGGTTGCCCAACGCTCGAAAAAATCAATAAGAAGCACACCTTGCCTATCCCAAATTCCTTGCTTACAAGGTTTGTAAACATTTTCTTGAATGAGATTTTCACTCTGCAGCGGAGTGTGCGCTGATATGAAACTTCCTGGCAAATTAAAACTGTGTTCCGGACCGAGAGTCGAACTCGGGACCTTTGCCTTTCACGGGCAAGTGCTCTACCATCTTTTTTTGTGTGTGTTTCGCTGATCTCATTTTGTTCGTAATTGTTCGTTGGATATGTTCAGGGTGGACGTCCCATGACGCCTGTTAAAGGTCATCGTTGATCCGCTAGCTCAGTTTTTTATTAGAGAGGGCAACTAACCCTCTGACCGAAAACGCTGAGCTACCGTGCCGGCTAGGTAGATGAGCTTCTGCGAAGCTTGGAAGGTAGGAGACGAGGTACTGGCAGAACTGAAGCTGTGAGGACGGGTTGTGACTCTTGCCTGGATAGCTCAGATGGTAGAGCACTTGCCTAGAGCACTAGCCCGCGAAAGGCAAAGGTCCCGAGTTCGAGTCTCGGCCCGGCACACAGTTTTAATCTGACAGGAAGTTTCACCATTTTCTTGGTTTCTGGGGGGGGAGGGGGGGGGACCTTGTGTGCCCCCCTCGATGGACTGTAATTTTTTCTCGCAGTTGACGTGTTTCAACCTAGTCTCGTCACCGGTTACGATTCGATCCAGTAATTAATCACTATGTTTGTGGTAGGCCTCCAGAAATGTCAATGGTGCCCCCATTCGCTGTTCTTCATGGTGTTCTGTGAACATTCTGGGCACCCATCGTGCACAAAATTTGTAGTAGCCTAGCTTTTGAGTGACAATTTCAAACAAGGGAGTCCGTGAAACTTGTGGAAAAGAAAGAGAAAACTCCCCTATTGTGAAGCGACGGTTTTCACCAATCCTTTCATCAGCTTTAGCGACAAGATTGTCAGTCACATTGCTCGGGCGTCTCATTTTCTCTTCATAATGAACGTTGGTTAGGCCATTTTTAAACCGAATGCACCATTTCTGGACGGAACATTCACTCATTACATTGTTTCCATACACTCCGCACAGTTCACGATAAATTTCTATAGGTTTTAGGTTCTTTGCCAACAAAAACCGTATCACAGACCGCACCTTACAACTGGCGGGATTTTCGATTGCAGCGCACATTTCGAATTCGAATATCGAAAAAACCAGACACACAGAGACGTTCCCGCTGTCACGAATGGATGCCGACTGAGCTTCCGAGGCTGCACATACCACAATAAACGCGATCGGCGCGTGCCTAGCGGCGTCAGACGGAAACGTTCCCTGCTTTCTGAATAGCCCTCGTAATATGTACCTTAGTTGCACACTGAGAACGACCTTCTTCGACACGACACAAAATACAAACCAAACAGGTTTTTTTCTTTTTTTAAAAAAAAAAAAAAGTAAAACTCTAGAGGAGGGTTGTTTTACGTTAGGGTATAATGAAAAGTATTGCGTACACGTTATCAAACAGTATCTTTTAAATGTTGTTTACAGTACAGTACAGTACATTTATATGTATCACTGACGTCTTTGCCAGTTCCCTTACGTCCCACGCTACAGCTAACAAGTTCTTTTGTGAATACGATGCAGTGCTGCACAGACGACTGCTGTAGGTGCTATATAGAGTCAGTTTTGAGCTGATCAGAGCGAACTGGCCTACATGGAGAGGCCAGCGCTTCTAGAAGCTACTGCATCAGAGCACGAAGGGTTTGTGGTCCATGGCCGATCAGAGACATTCATTTGTTGGCCCAAACTTACAGCAAAAAGTAGTACAATGTGAACAATCCTGTTGGAGCGTATTGATGTCAGCCACTTGATTTAAAGGGTCTTCAAACAATACGAACCAAGTAGCTGCGTACCGTCAGTCTTGTCAAGTTCATCAACTGCAACGAATCGCTTTCGATTTCATCATTAAAGTGTGAACCTCCTTCTGCCGGAAAAAAAATATAAGACTGTGCGATTTGCAATATATAGTAAGCTTATCTGGAAACGTAACGTCCTTCCGACCTTTTGCACACTAGAAACAGGTGATCACCTTTTGATGATCGTACAAGCTACATGCCTTACGATAGTAAACTCGGAAAATCATTTAGGCTGAGCGAATACTTGAAAGGTGTACATTAACTAGCAAATGGTCGCATATCCAGTAGCTTAAACTGTATCTACCTGTTAGTTTTATAATGGCGTAGCGAAAAGTAACTTTTCTGCTACCTTGAAGTAACTACTGCAGCCAATACTAGCCTCCGTAGCCGAGGTCACCAATGCAAGCCTATGCGCAGGGGTGAGCTCGGAGGTAGGACTGTTCGAATCCTGTGAGTGGAAGAAGTTTTAAGTGCCAATATTTAGACGCCAAGGGAAGGAGGAATGGTAGCCTAAAGTTAATCCCGGTAGCCCCCTGCATATTACTCAAGAGGAGTGGGGGATATGCGGGCACCAAGTTTAGTCACTCGTTTCTATCAACATTGTACGTACGGTCGCAGGTTCAAATCCTGCCTCGGGCGTGTATGTGTGTGGTGTCCTTAGGTTAGTTAGGTTTAAGTAGTTCTAAGCTCTAGGGGACTGATGACCTCAGAAGTAGAGTCCCATATTGCTCAGAGCCATTGGACCATTTCAACATAGTACGAAAGAAACATGACGTCCCACTATGCATGCAACCAATACAGACATCTGTACTCAATAAATAATCTTGCGACAAACTTAAAGATACCTGAAAGAAAGTGGTCACTGTGCACCATGGAAGAAATGCCTTGCCGATTAGGCGGTTGCATAACACCATAACACCCTGTGGTCCCTCAGCCAAAACTGCCTTACGATTATTTCTCTTCTTTACTCCAGCTAACGGAAACTTGATAATGTTCTGTGATCGACCACTACGACATCAACAACAGGTGCTAGTGAGTAACTGCTGAATATCCATTGCACACATGAGACCCTGTTGGTTTTAAGGGCCTCCTAACCCCCAATTTGCATGTCACTCTCATTTTTTTATTTCTTTACAGATATAAACATTTGATAAGTTTGTAAAACGTTCCCAACTGAAACATATTTTCTTGTAAAGCCCTTTCGGTGTATGCTAGGCGACTGCGGTCACTGTACATAAAATAGTGTTAATAATTTTGGTTGCAGGAAAAATGGACAGCCAACAAATTGCAAAAAACGGTGGTTTTCCAATAACCTTGATCACGGTTTCGACGAATCTAAACCCATCTTCTTCCGAAGGACACACAGCTTCACATTAGCAATCCTTTCAGTAAAAGCTGTCTCCACATGACAATTATCGGCAACGGTCTGGATGCCCATATGTAAAAATTAAGACCCGTAGAAACATGGGCTTGTCACATCAGATCCTTGATTTTTACATATGGACATACAGAGCGTTGCCGATAAATGTCGTGTGGAGACAGCTTTTACTGAATGAACTGCTAATATGAAGTCTTCCCAGGTCTTCTATAACCATTGCTGTAGTGTAGCCATGTTCTAAACATTGAATGGTTTTGTTCCTTCTCAGATCTATCTTCTTGGGATTTTTAGGATTTCATTGTTCTAGAACTTTGTTATATATCTTAAAAAGGATTGGTGCCAGACGACACCGTTGTTTTATTCCATGGTGTATAGAAATATGGTTCAAATGGCTCTGAGCACTATAGGACTTAACATCTGAGGTCATCACCAACAACTTAGAACTACTTAAACATAACTAACCTAAGGACATCACAACATCCATGCGCGAGGCAGGATTCGAACTTGCGACCGCGGTTCCAGACTGAAGCGCCTAGAACCGCTCGGCCATAACGGGCGGCCGTGTATAGAAACAAGCTTTCCTTTATACTAGTTATACTGATATCGTACAGTGGTTTAAAGGCAGTCAACAAATGTAGGCGTACATTCTGGTCACTGAGTATTGTTCATACTTACATCCTACCTACCTTATCACAAGCCTTTTATTAGTCTGGAGAAAACAGAAATAGAGGTTTGTTGGACCCTCTTCTGTTTTCTATCGGTTTTGATGTCAATAATAGACATTCCTGCAAGTTAAAACGAAAACCACAAATATACAGCTACATACCTAAATATACAGAATGAGTCAAGGGGAAAGGTGCGTGCTTTGAGGGGTGATATTATTAGTGGTGCTGAACAAAATACATCGTATCGACATAGTCCTGTTTTTAAAAGTTTCCGAGGAAGCTGATGGAAATAATGTGAAACGGGACAAGTCCAGATGATAGTAAATGGAACATTGTGACCTAATACTTCGTTTAATTGCGTACATTTACTCACAAAATATATTCAAAAAGTCCACCGTCAACTGCAATGCATTTTGCAGCTCTTGTAGACAGCTGATCTATTACTGACCTGAGCACATTCGTAGGGTCCTTTACATGAGCATACGCTTGTAAAGTGCGAGCAACAGTATTGACATGGCCAGTAAAGACGACACTACGTACACCATGTAGCCTAATGTCCCTTTTTTTCTGGCGTGTGAGTGCTAGTGAAGAAGAACGTGCGACTGACGCTCACGACTTTAAAACAGACGTATTTCGGATACGGTTAAGAAAAGGACATTTGTTCATTTGAAGTTTTTTTGTTGAGAATTCTATACAATCACCTCTCAGAGCACGTACCTTTCCTCCTAACTGTATATTTTCATGAAATATGATGTTCTCATTACATAAGCATACAGTCACATAACAATCAAGCGTTTCGTGGCAGTTCTTATCGACAAAAGTATAAATAACTTGTTAGCACAGCTCATACTTCTTTGCAGACTGTCAAGCCGTAATTCTAACATGACGTCAAAAGACCTGAGGACGTATGACACTGAGAAAAAGGACAGGTAACACTGCCGGTAAAAATGCCGAGTCGTCAGAAGTTATGAAAAAAAGAACTAAAAGAGCAGAGAAACAGGTGGACTCCCCGCACAGAAAAAGAGAAAGGGGAAAAAAATCTGCGTCGCTTAGTCAGGCAACTGGCGCGCCAGCCACGGAGACCGCGGCCCGTCCCCGTCCGATAATTATGCAAATGTCGGCACACCTCGCCGCGGCGTGGAGGCTCACGTCAGTGTCGGAATGGCCACCGAGGAATATAGCGGGCGGGCGCGCCCTCCCGCGCTATCGCGCGCCGCGAGGGAATGGCTGACGATCCCGGCTCCGCGCTGGAACTTCCGCTACGGGCTGAGATAACCCTCTGCAGGGACTTCTGGGCCGGAGAGGACGCCCCACTTCGTGACAGTGAATAGTAGGGGTGAATGGTGGTCTTGGAAAAGTATAGTTTACGAATTACGGCATAAAGAGGCCGTCAACTCGAAAACTGGCTGAAACATCACCTAAATACGCATGGTTGTACTGGGGGTGGTATGCCCTCTGCCCTCCTCTGAACTCCGACACTTCTTAGCTAGACATACAAGGGACTTACCAATGTACATACACCAAAAAAGTTTTGCATTAGCGTGGTTCCGATAACTCCGGAACCTGTACAGGAAACTGGAATAGAGATCAACATAAACATCATTTCTGCCCTTTTTATTCCTCATGAAAACCACACATTGCATGTTGTACCAGCGTACAGCGAGACCTTCGGAGGTGGTGGTCCAGATTTCTGTACACACCGGTACATCTAATACATAGTAGCACGTCCTCTTGCCTTGATGCACGCCTGTATTCGTCGTGGCATACTACCCAGAAGTTCATCAAGGCACTGTTGATCCAGATTGTCCCATTCCTCAACGGCGATTCGATATAGATCCCGCAGAGTGATTGGTGGGTCGCGTCGTCCGTAACCAGCCCTTTTCAGTCTGTCCCAGGTTTGCAAACGATAGGGTTCATGTCTGGAAAACATGCTGGCCACTCTAGTCGAGCGATGTCATTATCCTGAAGGAAGTCATTCACGAGATGTGCACGATGGGGACACGATACCGATACCGATACCGATACCGATACCGACACCGATACCGATATGATTGCACTATCGGTCGGAGGATGGCATTCACGTATCATACGCCTTCCATGACCACCAGCGGCGTACGGCGGCCCCACGTAATGCCACCACAAAACAGCAGGGAACCTCCACCTTGCTGCACTCGCTGGATAGCGTTTGTAAGGCTTTCGTGGTTACAATACTGAAGGCCGAAAGACCCCTTAGCGCGTACATTGTGGGTGGGTGGTTGCACTCTGGCGCAATGGACTGACTGAGATGCCTCCAAATACCTTTCCGACCATTGTCTGGTTGAAGGCATATGCGACAGTCTTTGGTGAAGAGAACGTGATGCCAATCCTGAGCGGTCCACTCGGCATGTTGTTGAGCCCATCTGTAGCGCGCTGCAAGGTGTCGTGGTTGCAAAGATGGATCTCCCCATGGACGTCGGGAGTGACGTTGCGCATCATGCAGCCTATTGCGCAGTTTGACTCGTAATACGACGTCCAGTGGCTGCACGATAAGCATTATTCAACATGGTGGCGTTGCTGTCAGGGTTCCTTCGAGCCATAATCCGTAGGTAGCGGTCATCCACTGCAGCAGTAGCCCTTGGGCGGTTCTAGGCGCTACAGTCTGGAACCATGCGACCGCTACGGTTTCAGGTTCGAATCCTGTCTCGGGCATGGATGTGTGTGATGTCCTTAGGTTAGTTAGGTTTAAGTAGTTCTAAGTTCTAGGAGACTGATGACCTGAGAATATACGTCCCATAGTGCTCAGAGCCATTTGAACCATTTTAACCCTTGCGCGGCCTGAGGGAGGGCCACCCGCTGTGGTCGAGTGGTTCTAGGCGCTTCAGTCCGGAACCACGCGGCTGCTACGGACGCAGGTTGAATTCTGCCTCGGGCGTGAATGTGTGTGATGTCCTTACGTTAGTTAGGTTTACGTAGTTCTAAGTCTAGGGGACTGATGACCTCAGATGTTAAGTCCCATAGTGCTTCGAGCCATTTGAACCATTTTTTAACCTGATGGAGGCATGTCATCGACACCTCCTGACCCTCTGTATCTCCTCAGAGTAACATCGCTTTGGTTCACTCCAAGACGCCTGGACACATCCCTTTTTGAGAGTCCTTCCCGGCACAAAGTAACAATGCGAACACGATCGAACTGAGGTATTGACCGTCAAGGCATGGTTGAACTACAGACAACACGAGCCGTGTATCTCCTTCCCGTTGAAATGACCCTAAATGATCGGCTGCCGGACCCCCTCCGTCTAATACACGCCGCTCATGTGTGGTTGTTTACATCTTTTGGCGTGTTTAGTGACGTCTCAGAACAGTCAAAGGGACTGTGTCTGTGATACAATACCCACAGTCAGCGTCTATCTTCAGGAGTTCTGGGAACTGGGGTGATGCAAAACTTTTTTTGATGTGTGTATATACCCGGTGGGTGATGCAAGCTACTAATGAATGGATGTGCCCAGCCAGCAAGTGATCAATAGAGCTTTTTTTAGTTTCCTGAATAAATGCAGCAACATCTTCTTAGAAGGTATGAGCCGTACCATGAATGCTAGCCGTTCTCACTGATGTCGCACAAGTCTGTCATGAGAGAGTATCACTGTCATAGCCGGAAACTGTACTTGTGTGAATCTATTCAATAATGGCAGAAGCTGAGGAAATGAAATAAAACTTGTGCCACAGTCACGACTTGAACCCAGTTCTACTGTTTAGTGGGCATATGTGCCTTACCATTACACCATCGTAGTAGTATAGGTTCCGTGGTTGACCGATTCCGGGAAGGGGACCAAACAGCGACGTCATCAGTCCCATCGGATTAGGGAAGGATGGGGAAGGAAGTGGGCTGTTCCTTGTCACAGGAACCATCCCGGCATTTACTTGCAGACATTTAGGGAAATCAGAGGAGATCTAAATCAGGATGGCCGGACACGGGTTTGACGCATTGTCCTCCCGACTACGAGTCCAGCGAGCTAACCACTTTCCCTTTGTCAATTCGTCAGTATTGGTGAGGTTCTCCAGTATTGGAATAGCACTCCAGTTTTGTACTTAATGGGAAATCCTGCCTGTATTTCAGGCGTAGGAGATCTATTGATCTCAAGTTATTAAATTTTCATTGAGACATATGTGTTTCAAATTGAAGCCGGGTTACTGTTTCAGTACCAGAAAGCCTCGGCAATACTGATGTCTTAAGAAAGGGAAACAAAGCAGAAGATGTGAAATGAAGTCTGTGGTAACGAAGGCATTGGACTAGGGTAGTGTATGCACCTGTGTCAGCTACACTGCTACGGTGGTGTAAGGGTTAACATATCTGCCCAGTAAGCAGGGCACATTGCTTCAAGTCCTGGCTGTGACACAAATCATAATTTATTTTTTCAGCTTCTGTCATTATTGAAGATAAAGTTGAAACTCATATGTCTCAAGGAAAATGTAATTCCAAAAGATCAATACATGTATGTAGTCCATGACTGGGGCACTCAAGATGATTCGACAACGTGGACACCACATGTGAGGCCGTGATCTCTGAAAATGTGGTACACAGTGTGGCTGGCGTGAATCCCAGAATTCACTGCATGCTCAGCGATGGGACTCTGGTCGAAGAACCTGTAGCCGGCTGCTGTGGCCGAGCGCTTATAGATGCTTCAGTCCGGAACCACGCTACTGCTACGGTCGCAGGTTCGAATCCTGCCTCGGGCATGGATGTGTGTGATGTCCTTAGGTTAGTTAGGTTTAAGTAGTTCTAAGTTCTAGGGAACTCATGACCTCAGATATTAAGTCACACAGTGCTTAGAGCCATTTGAACCATTTTGAAGAACCTGTTGGCGCGGTCGGAATTGAACCCAAAGCACCATGAACTGTGAACTCACGTTATAGAATCCCCAGAGTTGTAGCTGCTCAGACTGCTATAAAGCTGTCCAGCAAAATGATACCTTTAAATGGGGGTAGTGGCACAAGACTCACAGAGGAGAGACAGTGCTGAGAATAGCAACGGTGGAGGATGATGGGCATAGCCCCGCCTGGAACTGTGCTGGCTACTGGAGATGTGATCTCCTGTGGTTGAGTTGCCGTTGTACTGCAATGTTGACAACTCGCAGTACACTACTGTGTGGCTGGTGGATGGGCCATAACCGAAATCCTAGGTTACAGCATTTACAGTTTACGCTACAACGGTAAAGCTATATAGGGTTCTTGATTCACTTTATAGGAAGTACCAAAAATTAGCTATATGTGGTGACTTCAATATTAAATTTATATATAATTGTGCTAGAAAAAATTATTTGGTAGATCTCCTAAATTCATACGGTCTGATGCAGGCTCTGTTTTTTCCAACTAGGGTGCAGGGATAATATTTGTATTCATTCTTCATTACTAGATGGGCATTCTGTTAGTAAAAAAGTGAATGGCCTTTCAGACCATAATGCTCCAATTTTAACACTAAAGGGCTTTTGTACTCAAAAAAATGTCACACGTAATTACAAACTACTAGGTCTACAACTTTGCTTGCGCCGTTTTTTCTCGAAGATCGGAGCTTTACTGTGAAAAAGATTATGATTCATAGTACTGCCCATCGCTGGCCACTACATTCTCCCATCTTTCGGATAGCATACGAATCCCGTGGCGGAAGAACTGGGCGTTTTTTGTGGGGATCCATGAATTGATTCAATTTTGCACTTGTTCATATGATCGGAAGTGCTGGTCAGCGACACTGTATGCCACTGATCTAAAAAGGTGATAATCAGAGAGCAACGTATGGAGAATACGGCGGCAGGGATAGGATTCCTCATTTCAACGTTTCCGTGTATATTATGACGGATTTTGCGACATGGGGTCGAGCACTGACCTGCTGCTAAATTACCTTTACGTGTTTTCTCTGTATTGTGGCCATTTGTGTTTCACTGCTGGGCTAGAACGCATCAATTGCTTTCGATAATGATGTCCTGTGACTGTCTTCGTCTGTTTCAGTAGCTACGAAAACGTTCCGTCTTCCACCACCATGCCGGTCTTCGACATCTAAATCACCGTTCTTAAGGCGTTTAAAACGTTTTAAGCACGTTCTTCCACTAATAGTTCACTCAGCATTGGTCGTATACAGCGTTTTAAGAGCCACAGCCGCAGATTTCTTCGTGTTTAAGCAGAAAATTAAAACTTCCCGCAAATGGCGAGAAATGAGTGCGTAAGTTGACGTACTTAATCGAGAATAACGTTATGAAGCAATCACAAATCGACTAATATTTTTATGGCATTATGTTTACAGATGCCTAAGATTATTGTATTACACCTATGACCAACCACACGAACTCGACTTTCAGCTACTGCCGTCTATTGCAAAACGACGACAGCAATGTTGTTGGCCTAATATGTAAGAAAGCTAATTCAACGCCAATAGAGTTTCTTAAACCTCATTAAGGAGCACGAGTGGCAGGATGTTTATAGTGCCGATAACATAGATGACTAATATAATGTTTTCCTTAACACATTTCTCATGCTCTTTGAGTGTTGCTTTCCATTAGAACATGGGTTCCCAAACTGGGGAGCGCACCCCCTGGGAGGGCGTGATGATGTTGCAAGGGGGGCGCGGGTGGAGTTAGCGGTGTAAACCTAATATTTCTTTTAAATACAGATATTTTAATAATAATGAGTGTGCAGGTATTAATGATAGATTATGGTGCTAAATGCAATCGTTTGGCGTCCCATTTCCCGCAATCCTGTCTCAATAACCTATCCTAGAACATACAGCTTTTGAAGATCACGTTTAGAATGTCACACACAAAAACTCTCAAAATTACGAAGGCGATATGCATTAATTCTAATATATCAGATTTGTAAATAACTTACTCTTGACAATTGGAAAACAGAAAAGTCAGGTATTAACTATTCTGTACATTTGTACACATGAACTGAACGTAATCATGTTATAACTTTTAGTCGTAGTAGGCTATGTTCATCAGTGTAATAATCACTTATACTGCGTAACTGCAAAAATGCCGTTTTATTACCCTGTCATCCCACGGATCCCCATGTGATGCGATTACAGTGACTTTAATAGACTGTATACGCTTCAAATGAACTGGCGGGTTCGTAATTTGGACGCCAGGGTTATGCCCTTTGTCACCAGAAAAATGTGCACGACGTGAATGCGAAACGAGTACAAGTGTTCGTTCTGAGCGGAGTACTTCACGCTGTATTGTCGTGACCGCTAACAATGAAACATAACCCAGCTAGGTAGACAATGAAGTCCATCATTAGTGAGGCTTTTTTTTTCTTTACTACAGCTCTTTCATTCGGATTACTTATCTGACAAAACAGTTATTTTTCTTCTGCTGCGACAATGACGTCTTTTGGCACGAGTACAGACATAACTGCTTGGCACTGTGCTCAGTTTCCAGCGATGTATGAGGTGTATCCATGACCCTACTTAATTACTGTGAAATTTGACAACTAATTCCTTGATATTATCTCAAAACTTATAACGTTTCATTTATAAGTAACAAAAGATAGGGGGCACGAAAACGATTTTTGCATTAAACCCCAGGCTGCACTGCTCAGAACAGCACCGCAGAACAGGTAGCAAATTCTTAGGGTGCCTGTGGGATGTTCCCACCCAAACCCGGCAAAAGCCCGTTTCTCCCAGCAAGAGCCCTGCTCGGCCACCAGGTCGCAGACAGGCAGTGCACTGACTACCTGCTCTGCGGCTGGGCTTACCCGTTCTTCACCCCACTCCTCACAGGCAGTCATCTGAGGTGCCGACAGACGACAGTAGCTTTCCTTTATTTCAGCTGGTTGCTTGCAGTTGTTGACACATCTGATGTATTGGATTTTGCTGAAATCGCGTTGAATCTTTCACAGTTGTGCCTCAGTAAAATCAGTGTTACTACGAAATTATACTGTTAACTTCTTGTTTTCTTTTTACTTCACCATGAGTGTCGTGAAAAAACGTAAATATAATGATGATTATATCAAATACGGTTTTGCTTCTATACAAAAAAATAGTGTTGACCAGCCGCAAAGTGTTATTTGCTATGAGGTATTTGGCAATGATTCCGTGAGACCACCTCGTCTGGAACGCCATTTGTGGGCAAAGCATGATGCATTGAAAGAGAAGCTGAAGGAATTTTTTGCTGAAAAATGTGATAATTTGAAACGAATGAAGTTGGACACTGCTGGATCCTTCACTCATACATCAGAAAAGGTACTGGAAGCCTCGTTTGAGTTATTACTACTTATTTCAAGGACCAAGAAAAGTCATGTTATCGGAGAGACACTAGTCAAACCCTGTTTGTTGAAAGCTGCTGATATTGTTCTTGGGTCAGAAAGCAAACAAAAACTTTCACAAATACCGCTTTCTGACAATACTGTGAAACGTCGGATTGATGATATGCCCGAAGACATACAAAATCAATTAGTTACGGTCATCAAACAATCGCAGTTTTTCGCAATACAGTTAGACGAGAGTACCAATGTTGCGAATTGTTTCGAATTGTTGCCAACTGCTAGCTTTCGTTCGTTATATAGAAGATTAAGCAATTAAAGAAGAGTTACTGTTTTCTACAGAGTTAAAGTCAACTTCAAAAGCAATTCATATAACGGCAGCCGTCTCTGAATTCTTTTGTAAAAATGAGCTACCATGGCAGAAACTGATAGGCGTATGCACAGACGGCGCCCCATCAGTGCTTGGATGTCGCTCAGGATTCGTGCAGATGGTCAGAGAAAAAAAAACCAGTGTTACTGCTATCCACTGTGTAATACACCGTCAAGCAGTGGCAGCTAAGGCACTTCCAAAGGAACTCAATGATGTCTTGAAACTGTGCATCAAAATCGTGAATCATATTAAAAAAGAGTGCGTTAAATTCCGGGTTATTTACGGCTCTTTGTGAAGACTTGAGAGCAGAGTATAAAACAGTTATTTCATACAGAAGTACGCTGGCTCTCAAAAGGAAATATGCTAGGAAGATTATTTGAACTTCCAGACGAAGTGATGCAGTTTTTGGAAAATAACAAACAAACTGAATTGTATATGGAATTTAGAAAGCCCGGTGTTCATGTTGCATTGGCTTATCTGTCAGATATTTTCGAATCTTTAAACACATTGAATTTGAAATAACAAGGTGGAGAGTCAAACATAATTTTTCATCAGGCGTTTACTGATAAGTTGCAACTATGGAAACGTAAAATTTTAGCCTGCAATTATTCCTGCTTTCTCAGATTGTTTGGAATCCTGGGAGAAGCCCGATTTCAAAACGATTTTAAGGATACTGATACTAATAGTAAAACATCGAACCATTTGCAGCACCTCATTGATGAATTCGAACGATACTTCCCTAAAAGTCGTGATGATAAAATTTATTATACGCTAGCGACGGATCCATCTCACGTTGACGTGGATGTGTTGCCAGACGGACTACAAGAGGAAGTCTTAGAAATTAAAAATGATTCTGCAGCGAAGTATGACTTTGAGAAGATGGATAAGCCTTTATTTTGGGTGAAATATCTCACGGTGTATCCCAGCACAGCAGAACAAGCACTGAAACTGTATTTACCATTTTCAAGCACTTATTTGTGCGAAAGAGCATTTTCAGCGGTAGTGGCGATAAAAAATAAGCTGAGAAGCAAACTCAGCATTGCCAATGATTTACGTTGCGCAGTTTCTACTATTCAGCCAAGAATTCAAAATCTTGTAAAAAATATGCAAGCTCATTCTTCATATTGATTTATTTGTTTCATTTCTTGCCATATGTGTGTGGAAATAATATTTGTATAATAAATACGTCACATTATAAGAGAACATGTTATTTTCCTCCTAACTATCCTTACATGTAGGTAATACTGTAAAATTACAAAAAACTATTTCGAAGAAACAATATAAAATAATCACAGTGTATCTGATTTAAATATAAATACTGCGTGTGATCCTTATGGATTCTGATGTTACGTGTGGTATGTTATATCAACTAATAATAGTATTTCTTCTGGATGGACACGCAGCAAAAGTTTATCCTAGATATAGCAAGCGAAGAGTAGTCCTAAAATTGTATACTGGTGAAGAAATGGTGTGCAGCAAGGGAATGTAATCAAGGTAAGGAAGTTGTTTTATTCATATTTTTTAAAATTCTGTGTAGTCTGCAAAATTATTTCGTAAAACTTATTTTTTAATTTTTTCTGGTTCTCGGAACTGGGCCTTTGTCAAAGTTCGGTAACTGTCGTCGTTGACATAAATGCCAACCTATGCGCAATGACAATGGGGAGCGCTATAGGCGTACAAATCAGTGATGTCCGTTAACACTGTGACTGAGTGACTATTTTTGATAATGAGTGAAAGTAATAAGCTACACTCAACTTAAAATAATGGCCCGCATCCACTAATCTGCAAAGGTCGCAACCATTTTTCCTTGTTTACCAAGGACTTTCTTTGCTTTAGGAGTGGCTTATAATCACTAGACTAGACTGATAACGTAATAACTGCGACTCGATACATTAACAGCCCACCATGTTACATGACGTCACCATCACAAACTTTTCGATAGTTTCTTGATAATTAATAAAAATCTCTATATTTTTTAGGGGGGGGGGGGGGGCACGGAAGACTTTTTTTCGGCAGAAGGGGGGCGTGACAAACAAAAGTTTGGGAACCTCTGCATTAGAAAGTTCTAAATGGGGTACTAGCAGTAAAAGGCAGCCTGTTGGCTGACTAGTGGGATAAGGATATCATGTATAACAAAGCTGACTTGTGGGATAAGGATATCATATAGAACAAAGCGGAAATTATATCAAAATGTTGGAAGTAATCATAATCAAGCTACAGTAGCCCATAACAGACAGTATTGTAAGGTGCTTAAAAATGTTAATGTGGTACGCCAATAGAATAGCTAATTCACTGGATAAAAATAAAACCATATGGTCAGTTGTGAAGAAAGTCTCTGGTCAGAGGCACAAGGCGGTGATATAAAGTAAGTTCGTAGTAAAACATATTTATGTTACCGGTAAGGCACGTATGTATACAGTTTTTAACAATATTTTCTGAGCATTATTGGTGAATTAAATAAAAAATAAGTTTCTACTGGGAATCATATAACTCTCTTGGAAAATGCCTTTCCGAGACTGATGTCTGAATTACTCCTCTGTGACACTGACAAGGGGGAGATTGACTCAATAATTAAATCACTGAAGACTAAGGACTCTCATGGATATGGTGAAGTACCTAGCAGAATATTAAAGTACTGTGATGCACATATTAGCCCTGTACTTAGCCATATTTGTAATTTTTCCTTTAAGAATGATCAGTTTCCTAAACGATTGCTCAGTAGTAAAGCCACTTTATAAAAATGAAGAAAGGGATAAGTTATACAATTTTAATTTCTATGCTATCACTGTTTGCTAAAGTTATTGAAAAGGCTGTGTATGTAAGGATAACTGATCATTTTATATTCATTCTTATTTGCTATCAAACATACATTTCGGCTTTCGAAGTTCGTTTAACAACTGAAAATGCTACATTCTCTTGTCCCTGTGAGGTAGTGGATGGATTAAACAAAAGGTTTCGTACGTCACGGATTTTGTTTTTATTTAACTCAGGCGTTTGATTGTGTTGATCACAAAACACTGCTCCAAAAATTGGACCATTATGGAATACGAGGAGCAGCTCACAAATGGTTCACCTCTTACTTTAACAACAGACAGCAAAATGTCATCATTCAAAGTGTTGAGAATAGCTGTGATGCGGAGTCGGCTTGGGGTGTGGTCAAATAGAGGGTGCCCCAGGGATCAGTGTTGGGGCTACTCCTGTTCCTTATTTATATAAATGATATGCCCTCTACTATTACGGGTGATTCTAAAATATTTCTGTCCGCTGATGACACTACCTTGGCAGTAAAGGATGTTGTGTGCGAGATTGGCTCTGTTTCAAATACAGCGGTTTATGACATAAGTTCATGGCTTCTAGAAAATAAACTAACGCTAAATCATAGTAAGACTCAGTTTTTACAGTTTCTAACGCACAGTTCAACAAAACCCGGCATTTTAATTTCACAGAATGGACATATGATTAGTGAAACTGTACAGTTCAAGTTTCCAGGTGTTCAGACAAATGTGAAACTGTCTTCTTGAAAGACTTAATGCTGCCATTTTTACTATTCGGACTGTATATGAGGTAAGCGATCGTTCGTACGAAAAATTAGCATACATCGCTCAAAAAAAAAAAATGGAAATTTGTGTATAAGGTTATAAAACTACCCCCCACTACTGTTATACTATGTCCTCAAAGTTGAAGGCAGTTCGTATAATGAAAGTATTTTAATTAAAGCAATTACCGTGTAAAGAAGCAGAGCAGTGTTACCGTCTGAAAGGAATTTTGTTGTTTTGACCGTGATGTACCTTAACAGAGGTAGCTTATCGAAAGTGAAAGTCAGAATTACGTAAATATTAAACAATAACAAACATTATTTTGCCCATCCACACCATCCAAACGATAAAAAAAAACGGTCGCCAGCCTAATTAGGCATGAGAATGATTAACATTCTTGCTCAAGAAAATAGATATGAGTGACTTTAATGGACAGACACGGCCTATACTTAATCACATGAGAGTGCAATGAATTGCCAATAGCAGATGTTGACGTTAAAGAAAGTGCTAACAGTTATAGAAGAACAAAGGTATTTGCATAAGTACAACAGATAATGACATGCACTTTTGCCTTCAAGGCTTGGTCAAACTGAATGGCTTCAATAATATTACCATTAAAGTCCACTTTAGGATTATACAATCAAGCATTGATTTAGTCTCACTTTTCAAATCCATTCCTATCTGACATGAAATGTGAATATGGTTCACTGCAAAATTATGTATTGTGCATATATTAAGTCTCTCTGTCCTAAATACTTTTCTACTTAGCACGAAAGTTAAATGGAATTCACTAGCAAACACTTTCTCACTGACGTTTGAATAAAAAAATGTTACTGTTTTCATAGGTAGTGGTCTTTCTGTTAATTGTTATCTAGCGCGAGCACAATAGACAAACCGTGGGTCCTATTACATTATTAATATAAACTTTCAATACACAAGAGGAATAAGCACAGCAAGCAAGAGTATATAACTTCCCACATTTACAGTTCTCAACCTTTACTGCAGTGAGACACAAAGTTGACAAATTTATAAGATACTGACTCACCTTTTGCAATTTACAACAGGCAGCACTACGATCATTTACTATGCAAAACTTTATAAGCCTCAGTTTTAAGAACTTTTAATTTTGAAGTTGACAGCAAACGGTTTTAATACCTGTTTGTGCTACTTTATTATTTTAAATTCTGTTTTTCACTTTAGGTTTTTTAGCAAGCCCACAAACTTTTAATAAGCAGTTTTAATTCAAAATTACTTTCAGCAAACATTCCTTACTTTGACACACTCTTTTGCCACATTAACTTTAACTTTCCTTTTAATATGTTCAAGAGGCATTAATTAGTGAAACACTGGGCTTTAATATTCTTTCAGTAAGGACACTCGGTAAGCATTTTAGCATGGGAAGGACCCTAAGTGAATATGCGACTGGGGCTAAATCAAAGTAAGTTTACATAGATAGTCTTTTTGTTCACCTTATTACTGAAAACAAATAAATAATTCACATGAGCTGATCCGTCACTGTACACTTCTACAATTCCTTGGTTCCGTTCCGTTAGAGTGATTGCACAACGTGGTGGCGAGTGCATGTTGGTGGGTGGATTTGCAGGCGGAAATGCTGGACTTTGTCATTTCATGGTGGCGATGATACATACCTGTTCCAGAAAAGTTCCAGCTATTTATGCATACATCCGAGGCTTTGGCACATTGGAAAACGGCACGATAATCCTCTCTCGGCAACAGCACAGAACACAACTTTTACATGAGCTGTTGGCAGGTAGGTAGCTCGTCCCTGACTGACTCTTCCGTACACCTTTCTATACATGCCAACCACATTTAGCGTGCGTTACAAACATCGGTTTCGGAGGGGAACCACACCATGTTTTATATCATACAATAGTTAAAATCCCTTAGTGAGGGTGAGTAATTTACATATCAGCAAACAGTCACTTTAAATAAAATAGACTAGTTACACATATTGGTATTTCTACAAAAAATTATTCACACAGAAATCACAGTTATATACAGTACGTTTTGCCCCCTCCAAATGAGGCAAAGAATTTAAATAACAGAGACACTACATTATATAGGAATAAACCATGACATCAAAGTTTTTACAAAGGAAAAAGCGAACAGTCTTGTGGTATCAATACAGTGAAACAATATTTACAGTATCTTAATGACAGAAGGAAGAACAGACAGAAAAGAAAAATTTATGTCAGTAGAGCTATGGAGCTCTGGTGTTTCAAGTTCTTAAGGGACCAAACTGCTGAGGTCATCGGTCCCTAAGCTTACACACTATTTAATCTAACTCACACTAACTTACGCTAAGGACGACATATACACACACACCCATGCTCGAGGGAGGTCTCGAACCTCCGACAAGGAAATCCGCGCAGACCGTGACAAGACGCCTCACACCACGCGGCTACCCCGCGCGGCCTACTACGCTCATTTTCATTCGCCTATGTTGTATGGTATTTTATTTTAAGGTAACTCTTCCCATTCTAAACGGATATTTTTGGCTCAGAAATGGGCAGTTCGGGCGGTAAGTGGTGTAAGTTCGCGAACCTCTTGTCGACCCCTGTTCACTAGTCTTCGTATTTTGACATTAGCTTCTCAGTATATATATTCCCTACTGTCGTTTCTTGTTGACTATAACATCTTATTCCCAAGAATTAGCATCTTTCGCTCAGTTAATACTCGGCAGAAATTCAATCTGCATCTGGATCGAACTTCGTTGACTCTTGTGCAGAAAGGTCTGCGGTATACTGCTGCATCCATTTTCAGTAACCTCCCACAAGAACTCAAAAGTATTAGCAGTAACCAACGCGCTTTCATATCGAAACTGAAGAGTTTCCTCATACATCACTCCTATTCTGTTGAGCAGTTCCTTGAAAAATTGAGCTGATTCTTATGTTACATTGTTGATTGCGTTTACTTAAACTTATAGTTTCTATTTTGGGGTTCATAAACATTTTGTCTGTTATTACTTTTATGTTTTAATTTCATGTACTGACACGTTCCATGACATTGGAGATTTGCTCCTCAATTTGGCCCTACGGAAGTAGACGTGTAAATAAATAAAGAAATAAATCGTAAACACGTGTACACATGTAAATAA
Source organism: Schistocerca serialis cubense (assembly GCF_023864345.2). Lineage (NCBI taxonomy): Eukaryota > Metazoa > Arthropoda > Insecta > Orthoptera > Acrididae > Schistocerca > Schistocerca serialis. The sequence continues at coordinate 415,435,014 of NC_064645.1, forward strand.
CTGAGTACCACCATAACCTACAAAAAGGAAGAAATGCTCTGCCGTCACAGATGTACCAGTTTGAACCACAGGCTGCCATGTCATCCTCAGACAGAGATGTCTTTTCGATGTGGTATGGTGTCTTGTCGGGACAGCACAATGTTATCTTAGCTACTTCTCATTCAAACGGCTCCTCAGATGGCTTAACAAGGCTGAACTGCCCCATGCCAGTCCTACCACCAAAGAAAAATTCCTGATAGTACCAAGAATTAAGCCCAGTCCACTGAGAGACACTCAGCCGTGTTGAACCCCGCAGCTAGAGATGTGTATACTGTAACCTAAATATACACTTTTGCCGTTATAACATTTATTGGCCATCAGACATTAACATTAACAGCTTGATCTTTGTGTCCTGAAAAATTTAAAGTCCATAATAACAAGTTGCACTTCTATCACAGGATGCAACCAGTGACGGTAACAGCACGAGAAAGGTAGACTTTTCGAGGTAACATAGGCCACAGATATATAGATATCCTCAAGAGTGTTTCAGAGTCCACCACTGTGGGCGAGAACGGTTGGCAGAGTGAAAGCCCCTTGCAGGCATGTTTCTTAATAGGGTGTGTGACAGCAAAGGACGCTAATGTATACTCTGCAATGTGCTCCCATTCTGGTCACAAGGTTGGTCAGCAGTTCTACTGGTAGGGCATTCCATTCCTCTACCATCACTGCAGTGGTCCATGTGGACGTGCTGCAGCAGGTCTCACCGTCCCCCCCTCCCCCATTTGCATCTCACACAGACTGGATGGGATTTAAGTAGGAGTGACGGGCAGGCAAGTCCATTCTTCGAATATCTTCTTTCACCTGCGCATTTCGTTGTGGTCTCGCACTGTCATCGATTCTGTCGATTGGAGTTGGTCGTAGACGTGGCCTGTCTCGTTGACTGTGGTTTCAACATACTTGGTGTGTGCAGAGTTCTGCCAGACTGGTGCTGCTTATTCAGTTGTGGAGAAGGGTAAAGCTAGGGCAGATGTGCGTAGGACATTTGGTTGAGCTCACCATGAGCTATTAGTGAGCTTGCGTATTCTATTATTTAAGCTGCTGACTTTGAACTTTGTTTTCTCGCAGTGATCTTTGACAGTGAGGGTTCGCTCAGGCTTTACGCAAGGTATGTAGGGGTCTATGTGTGTTTTAATTACATTCCCCGCCAAGTTATATCCAGTTTTCTTCTGGCTTGTCTATTCCTCAAGTGAAACGCACAGACCTGTGTTTGGGATGGGTTAGGCTTTATATGGATGTTGTCATAGAACTTTGTCAGGTGTTCGAGGGCCGCAGTCAGTTTCATTTCCACCTCTTCAAATGTAATTAGAATTATATATTAATATCTTTAGCTGCTGACGGGCGTTGATATATATCAATGGGGACAGGTGAAAATGTGTGCCCCAACCGGGACTCGAACCCGGGCTCTCCTGTTTACATGGCAGACGCTCTATCCATCTAAGACACCGAGGGCACAGAGGATAGTGCGACTGCAGGGACTATCTCTCGCACGCCTTCCGCGAGACCCACATTCTCATCCTATACGCCCACACACTACATTCGTAGTACAGCAGTCGTAGCTGCCGCATCGCGGTCGCGAAGTGGGGCCGAGGCAGTTTCAGATAAGTTTTATAGTCTGACGATAATTTATGGATTTGTTGTTTTAGCTTGACGATGTCCACTGTGGACAAACGGTAGTTACTGTCATTCTGAAGAAGGTTGCGTTATCCCAAGTGAAACCTAGGTAAATTCTAGGTAAAGGGTGCAACTGAGGCTGTTGATTATTAAAATTAAAATTAATATTTATACAGTTGCTGACAGGGCCGCGAAATGTTGAAGATATTTACATTCGTAGTGTCCCTACCCAACAAACTCATTACTCGTGGAAGACCTTCTTACCAAGTCTCGTAAGAGTTCGGGTAATATGTGTGCATCCGCAAAGAAGGGGAAGGTCATGGCCGGTATTGCCAGAACTATATACTTATATGGATATGGTGTCTGTTCTTTCGGACATGTCCGAAAGAACAGACTTGAGGGTGACCATTCTTCTGTATTCTCCGTCGACTTCTGTTGTTGTTCAGGATGACGAAGACATGCCTGTTTTGAAGTAAGCATTAGGTGATCGGCATTAATCGATAGTCCTTGGTGATTGTATAAATCTTCCTTATGAGTTGGTTGTGATTTACTGTATCACACGTTGCTGTTAGGTCCACGAATGCCACACCTGTAATTTGCTCTCTCTCGTATCCGTCTATGTGCTGCGTTAGGTTGAGGACCTGGTGACAACATGATATTCCTGGCCGAAATTCTGCCTGTTGTTCCATTAGACTCCGGTATTGTAGACATGTTTGATTTTGTAAATAATTTCGCTGTACTGTCCTGGGTACGAAAATAATAATAATAACCCATAAAAATGAAGGAACGGCCGAATGCACCCCTCAAAAGCCGCACGTGGGGAGGGAGAACAGTGTCACAATAATTGTAACCAGTGAATGTAATGTGTTCGCCCATGAAACATTCTGCCCATCCACACCATAACACCTGGACCACCAAAACGATCAGGTTAGACAGTGTTCCTGGGAGCATTATGTATTCCCGCCACTCGAAACATGAAGGCACGTAATACCCTCACGAACACTATTTAACATGTTCGTCATGAGGACCCTGGTGCTATGACGTGGACAGGCGTATGTCGCATCCCTTCAAATCTTATAACACGGTCAACTGGTCAACGTTATTGTGACGCTATACTTCTTCTCCATGTGCGTCGTTTCAATGCTGAATTCCAACCTGACACTGCTTTCTTATACATTGGCATCGAACTGTTCAATTGGAGGAAATCCTGGAATGAGAGGGTATTCGGCAGATGGACCGAATTGCCAGTTCCCGCGACATGAATAGCATTGAGCACGCATGGGATATGTTTGGGAGACTTGTTGCAGCAGATCCACACGTACCAACGAGCATCCAGCAGGTGTCACTCACGCTGCCGAGCGGGATAGCGGCGAGATTTAGGGCGCCTTTCACGGTTCGCTCGGCTCCACTCGTCGCAGATTAGAGTCCTCCCTAGGGCACGGGTTTGTGTATTGTCCTTAGCGTAAGTCAGTATAAGTTACAGTACCTAGTGTGTAAGCTTAGGAAATGGATGAAACGTCTGTGATAAATACATGAAGTGAAATCTTCATGTATTTTTAACAATTGCTTCACTAACTTACAAACGATTATAAATTACAGAAAATATATTATTTAGACACCCTTAGATCATCACATAGATAGAGAAAAGCGTTACAGTTTTTCAAAGAAACAAATGAAGGCTTTACAGATTTTCACTGGCAAGTACGTCGTAATCTTTAAAATAACTGGATTAGGATTCAGATATATTCATTGAAACCTGTGTTGAAATGATCATTATGAAACAATACAAATAATTAATTATTAGAGCCTGGCTTCTTAAGAAGATTCTACTTGGTAGTTTTATACCAAGGTTTCAACTAGCATTCAGATTACACAAACTTGAAAATAACCTTTTGTTGTGTACATACAAGTAAAATAACTTAAACTACGGTGTTAGATAAATTCGTTTCCAAATACAGGCACATCGTACTTGGTATTGCAAACGTAGAGAACTTGAGAATGTAGTAGGCAGCGTGTTTTATCAAATTTGTGGTCATTATTTCTTAATTAACTTTATGTCATTTTAGAGTATTTCTCGTGTTCTGTTTCTGTCTCGTGCAAATACAGAAGTATGCTACATTATTAGACACTAAGTGTAAAATAAAAATATCGAAGAAGCGAATGCGTATCCAGGACTCGCATTGTGCAAAGCGGTCTTCTGATCCTTCCTGATTCAGATTTTCTATAGTTTTCCTTAATACGTTCCGACTTATTCCGGGCTGATTCCTTATTCAAGTCCCAACTGATTTCTTGGCGCTCTTCCTCAGCTGAACTACAGCCAGGTCTTTAATAACTTCGATATCGACGAACCGTTGACCTTACGTGTCACTGATACTTTCTTCTCCCTGCAATTGTAGGCCGTTAAATTACGCCACAAGCTCTCTCTTATTCGATTTTGTTTTTCATTTTTTCAGCCTAAGCCCCTTCCTCGTAGGAGCGTGGTCTTCGGGTGATTCAGCACCAGTAACAAGAGTTTCACAGTCTCCTTTCTTGCAGTGGAGCATCGACGAGGCATACCATAGCGCTCTTTGCACGAAATATTCTTTTCGCCTGGAAGGCATGAGTGTGGCTGGGCACTGTCGTTAGTATGCCAGTTCCTCACTGTACTATGTCGAGTGTAAACGAAAAGACGTTTTATGAAGCCCAAGTTCAGCTCCTTTACAACCTGATGAAAATGCATTTTGTAAATGGCTTTCCTGCCGTTTTTAATTTCCTCTCCACGTAATGTAAACACATTTAATATGTTTAAGTTACACAAGCTGTAAATGAAGGATATTGGATTGTATCTGCTTTTCTGTGATGAAAATTTGCTGCAGACGCTGGTAAGAGGATGTAATAAAACAGGGGAACCAACTGCAAGACTTTTATCTATTCAGTACCCGGTATCAGAGCACCTTAGCTACTATCTTTGGGAGCTAGCGTTCCGTTAAGACAACGAATTTTAAATTACGGCTGCTACGTTATTCACTATCTTACGTTGTTGATCCTCACCAGCCTCTTGACGCCAAGTGACGGATTGGGTACACGACAAATCACGCAAATTTAAGCGTTGTTTCAACTACCTATGGATTACAGTTACGAGCAACATTAATTGGAACCATCACATAGAATATTTTGTGAGGGAGGCGAAGCGAAAACTGAATTTTATTGGCAGAATAATAAGAAGTTGCAATAAATTCACTAAATACAGTCTACAATACGGTTGTTCGTCTTCTTTTGGAGTACTGTTATGTGGTATAGGCTCCTTATCGGATAAGTTTGATGGAGGAAATCCAAAATTGTTTAAAGGAAGAAAGTTTGTATTAGAAGGAAAGAATATAATAAGCGAGTTGTGGTGGCAGTAATTAAAACAAAAGCGTTAGTCGTTAGTCGTGATCTTTTCTAGAAATATCACTCATCAACTTTCACCTGCAAATGCTATAGGATTTTGTTGCTGCCTACCTACAAGGGTTGCCCAGAAGGTAATGCATCGCATTTTTTCTTAAACAAGTCTTTGTTGAACATTATGAGAATTATACACACGGAAGAATGGCGTTTTATATGCACAACATATTTTTCCTGGTAATCTCCATCCCGCTGTATGGCCATCCTCCAGTGCGAAAAAAGGGCATGTATGCCCTGTCGGAGCCAATTCTTTTGTTGGTGGCGGAGCCAGTGCTTCACTGCGTGAATCTCCTCCTCATCGTCCTCAAAATCCCGAGTCGCATTGCTTCTGCCCTCGCAATTGACAACATCAGCTCGCTGCAACATGTCAGGTGTGACAGCCGTGGATGGTCTCCCCGACCGCTGCAAATCGTGGAGCTCCGCCGAACCGCCTTCTGATGACCTCACCCTCCGTGCCCAGCGACTAACTGTACCTCTTTCGACAGCAGATGCCCCATAGACTTTGCACAAACGTTTGTGATTATTGCCCGTAGTTTCCTTCTCCGCAGTGAGAAATTCAATGACGGCACGTTGCTTGTAACGTACATCACCTACAGACACCAATTTGAAACTGTTCTGCGGCTACGCTATCTGTCGAAAGTGACGGAAACTTGGCGTTCTCACTCAGGAGACTTCAAATAATACATGTGTAGCATTTCACACTCACAGCATTGTTTTCGGCAGTGATAAAAATGCAGTGCGTTACTTTCTGGACAACCCTCGTAATATAAATCATATTTAGGACGGAAATATTTAAATGTTCATTTTTCGATAGATTGTGTCAGAGCGGAAGAGTAGAGAAAGTGGTCCCATCAACTCTCTGCGACATACTTACGGTAAGTGTGAATTGCAGGGTAATTAGCGCAGATATCAATGTAGACATCGATACAGGCCTCCTCCATACTTCATGTTTTATATCTTCACCTACACTCATCCAGTTTGTTCTTGTATTTTCTAATGTTTCCTTTAATGAAAATGGTATTTTTGGTCTTCTCTTTTGGAATTCAATAATTCCTCATTCCCTCGACCACTTTCTCTCGTGGTTTTATTGCTTACCCATCATATTAGCATTCTGATTATAGTCTCAATGAAGTCTTATAAACGGAACGAGAAAGTAGTTATTTTTTCTCGCTATTCTTATCGCGTGAGATTTACAGGCCTTGGACAAAAATATGGAAACAGCAAAAACACAACGTAGTACCTTGCGTGATACGCCTATAGAAAGCGGTTGGCATTAAAAACAGCTTCCACTTGGCACGGGATGGAGGTGGGTAGTGATCACGCACCCTTCTCTCCAAAATAGACATCAAAAGCTCAACAATACTGAAATCTGGTGACTGTGTGCCCAGTGGAGACACGGCAATTCATCTTTGTGCAGACAAAACCAGCCCTGGACAATGCAAGCTGTGTGAACAGGCGCACTGCTGTCTTCTCAAGCTTTCGACGACTTCTTCTTTACGCGATGTCATACAGATGTAACAAAGTCACGGAATTTCCTTATGGTACTAGGGATCATGTCGATATATGTGCTGGAGGAATGTAAGTAGCGATGCTGATATGTTAGATAGCAGATTTTTTATTTCTTTGTAGCCTTCTGCATTGAGAGCTCGATTCCATGCACTATTAACGGTATAGCCGCCGTCCTGGTTGCCGTTGATGGTGGTGCTGTAGGTGGTAAGTTTCTGTGGGACGAAACTGCTGAGGTCATCGGTCTCTAGGCTTGTTATTGTGCTCTTCAGTCCAGAGACTGGTTTGTGTAGCCCTCCATGCTACGCTATCTTGCGCAAGCTTCTTCATCTCCAAGTAACTACTGCAACCTACATCCTTCTGAATCTGCTTAGTGTATCCATCTCTTGGTCACCCTCTGCGATTTTTACCCTCCACACTGCCCTCCAATATGAGATTGGTGATCCTTTGATGGCTCAGAACGTCTCCTACCAACCGATCACTTCTTCTAATTAAGTTGTGCCACAAATTCCTCTTCTCCCCAGTTCTATTCCGTACCACTTCATTAGTTACCTGATCTACCACTCCAATCTTCAGAATTCTTCTGTAGCACCACATTTCGAAAGCTTCTATTCTCTTCCTGTCTCAACTAGTTATCGTCCATGTTTCACTTCTATACATGGCTACACTCCATACAAATACTTTCAGAAAAGACCTTCTTACACTGAAATCGATACTCGATGTCAACAAATTACTCTTCTTCAGAAAAGCTTTCCTCGCATAGCTAGTCTACATTTTATATCCTCTCTTTTTCGATCATCATCAATTATTTTGCTCCCCAAAAAGCAATGGATTTTAATCCCTACTCTAAATTTTTCATTTGCTTCCTTTACTGCTTGCTGAATATACAGATTGAATAACATAGGGGATAGGCTATAACGCTGTCTCACTCGCTTCCCAACCACAGCGTCCCTTCCATGCCCCTCGACTCTTCTTACTGCCGTCTGGTGTTTGTACAAATTGTAAATAGCCTTTCGCTAACTTAAGCTAACTTACGCTAAGGACAACACACACTCCCATGCCCGAGGGAAGATTCGAACCTCCCAGGAAGGGGGAGGGGGGGGGGCAGCCGCGCGAACCGTGTCAAGGCGCCTCAGACCGCGTGGCTACCCCGCATGACACTGACGTTATTCTGTAGATATATACAGGGGATTTCGTGAAAAAAAATTTATATTTTTCAGACTATGTTCGACAGGAGTAGATATGTCAAAATGGCGATGGTTAATGTCTCATCTGTACTCCGTGCAACGTTCTGAAATTGCACGTATAGACTACCCAATGTAGCTATTACGGCATTCACAAGGAATTTTTGTAATTCCAAGAACAGTGCGAACAAGGCAAGTTTTTACTGCGTGCCATAACCCTTTAATTTCCATCGGTGGTCAGAAAATGGGATGAATAAATTATCTGCCATGCGTGTTTTATTTGACGAAGCTCAGAAGAAAGGAAGATAACATCAAATATAAATCTCATCGACTCCTGCAGATTTATTTGAGATTACGTCATTTGGGGCGTTTCCATGCCCTCACCACGTAAATAAGTTACCATTTTTTTCAGAACGTACGCCGCTGCAGTATTTCCGTTAAAACATTCTAGGAAAATTTCTTTAGATTTCTCCATTATGTCCTCTGGCTGAACGGCACAGTACTGTTCATTTCATTTCGATGCCAACAATCCCGCTAGCTTCCCATCTCATGCAATTCATTATCGTATTTACTTCTTCCATCGAAAATGGAGTATCTTCTGGACTAGCCACAGTTTTTCGTTTGGTTCACTACTGCACTTACCTGGGTCTTAACAGCCTTAATTGTCATCTTCTAAATGATCATCAACCCTTCAAATTAACTTGTGTAAGCGTATTTCCAGTTCTTCTAATTCTTTCTTAATTTGCCAACTCACTAGTATGTTCACTTTCGATGCTCTGGCTAAGTTTCACCCTAGGTGCAACATTACTATGTCCATACATTTTTATCTAGCAGTGATGTAGTTCTTTTGATTTCCTGCAATACCTTACGGATTTTTGCAAGCATACGTTCTTTCCTCTTTACTTCCTACACGAAGTTAGTAGTATCAATTCATTTCTTTTCCTTCTCTACCATAGCATTTCAACGCTCAATACTGACATTCATGAACAGTAATTTGTTGCTTCACTGTCGCTTAAATATACACAAAATACTCAGATGAGCGGCTTCGATAGGTGGTTACCATGTTCAGATGCACTTCGTCCACTAAAAAACTTCGTATAGATATGCAATAAACACAGTTAGGCATTTTGAACGTCATGCACAACAATATTTTTTATATATTTGTACGAAGCTTTAAATATAAGCGGTCACGTCGCAATAAATGATATACTGTGGTCGCATATTTCCAACCGGCAATATGTCTATTTAAAAAAATGACCCTGTCTAAGCAATGTATAGTTTCTTATTGCATCAACGTAAATCATACATATCGTCAAAAGAAGCAACTTTTTGCTAACGGGAATGCAGATAATACACTTTCCCGCGGCGATTCACACCTTCGTTGGCGAGATCAAGACAGCCTTTACATTCTGCCCATACAAGAAATGATCGTTTTGTATACCCTGACTATTTAATTCTGATCGTAGATTCTGACGGCTCATGAAATTACAAATCGAATGGCCGCAATCGTGGATTATATGTGTATTAAGCAAATCCATTGACTTAATATGCAAGTCTCTGTCAATAAATTAGTTATGCACGAAGTTTGAAATTATCACCGTCTTGAGGAAGGACTTGACTTCTTGACTAGCAAACAGTGCCTTCATAACACTTATTTGGTTACAATAAATTAAATTTATTAAATACACCTCTATGGGGGACGTTACTTGGGAAAAGCCTTTTGTAGTCTTTTGTTAGTGGACCATGCGGACATGGAAGAAGATCTCCATGTCTTCCTGTTGGTATCACGTGTAGAGCAACCCTAGAGCTAAAAATGTCCTCGCCCCCCGTCATAAAGACGTAATAGAGACATGTAAGTGCAGCTACCCTATACGGATGCCAACGCGGGCTATGCTTTTAGCATTTACTGGTTTTATCTCATTTGTCGAAATAGTTCCCCGTCAATGCGTACATTGGCGCAGCAGCCTCACGCCCTGCTAGCTAACAGCATGCTCTCACTTCCATTATCATAGAGTCAGACTTGCAGAGCCCAGGCTTACTACCACACGTAATTCGGTCGCGTCGCGAGGATATGGCGTCGAGAGGCGATGGAGCAGAGACCACACTGTAACTCGCCGCCCACCAACGGGCCCTCACCCCCCCCCACCCCCCGCCCCCACCCCTACCACCAATGCATTTTTGTTTTTTACGCAAGCATGGTACTTAATTAGGCCGCTGCCATCTTGTCATTCCGACTCTAATACAATATTGGATGGAATAAACTTACTTCTCTATTCATCTTTGGATCTGCAGCTCTTGTCATTTCTTTCCTAGTTTGCATTTAAATTATAGGATATAGGTTCCGTCTTTTTGCAAACACACTCTTTTTTATTTTCACCCAAACATGTTTCAGCACCTCTGTGATATCAGCAGTGGGGTTCTTTTCATTGAAAACTGTAAAAACGGAACATATTTTAGGTTACAATTGATCTAACAAAGTGATGCCTGAAGAAAGATTTTTGTTCGTTTGGTTTCTCACCGTGATTTTATATTATATGGTTTTGTAGCATCAACTATATCGTGTCGTGCACTTATAGCTTGTCATCTGTAAACCAAACGATGTAAATGTGAATTTCATGGGCGACTTAACACATCCCTTGATTTTTAAAAATCGTGATTTTGGTGTGTCAGAATGTTTTGCGTATGTATTTGTTACTACTCACGTTTTGCTGTAACTGATCCTTCGTCTTCTGCATTCTGAGGACACTGCATACACATATTAATGTACTTCGTGTAGTTTCGTTCTTTATAAACGCATTTTTACTTCACAAAATTGCGGTGACCATTATGTTATTGTGTTTCCTTACCCCATCAGCGGTCATTTGTTCGCGAGAGAATTTGGCACCGGATTTGAGTTTTGTTTCCCTTTTCTCACTCTGTCCGTGTGTATGTGTAAGTTTCTTTAGCTGTTTCTGTTGCCTTTTCTGTAAAGTTCTTTAATGTGTTAGATATTGTGCCATTACAGAGTCTAGAGTTTTCATTTAAAACTTGTTTGCCTTCTGCTATTGCCTTCTTCTATAAGTGGAAGTTCTCTTCTACTGTCAGTTTTTGGTATAGACTGTGGGTGGATTTCAGTATTTTTGCATCTGCTGATATTGTAGTTGCGTGATGGTTATGGGGTGTTAGGTGGTCAGTGAATGTGCTCTGGGTGGTGTTATTTTTTAGGGCGCTGAGGTGTTCTCTTTTTAAACTTCCTGCATGTTTGTCCTATGTATACTGATTGACAAGTGTTGCGTGTGAGTTCATATATTCGGGACCTGTTGAATTTACCTGTGGGTATCTCCTGTGTTCTGAATTTTTTTCTGTGTTGTCTGTCCTGTATCTTCCTGGAAGTCTCTGTGTCTTCAATATGTGGTCTATTCTGTGGACAATTTTGTTATTGTAGGTATGTTCCATTTTGTTTTGTATTTGTGCTGTTGTGTCTTGCATGTGGTCATCGTTTGCATGCTATGTTGATCTGTGTTGTGTAAGGTTTACTGTGTGTGTGTGTGTGTGTGTGTGTGTGTGTGTGAGGGAGTGTGTTCAGCTTCCGTTTCTTTTCTGTTTACAAATTTTTTGGTTTAATTTCTCTTTTATGTGGTGCTCGTAACCATTTTCTTCCGCTATCTCCTTCAATTGTATTTAGCGCCTGTGTGTCATTCTGTTTGCTTACAAGTGTTCTGTTCAGTCTGTGGAGAATGAATCTGAAGTTTTCTAGCTTGTGTGCCAGCGGTTGGTTTGACAAGTTGTGAATGTGGTGCTCTTGACTCCACATACAGAAGGCAATAGCAGAAGGCAAATAAGTTTTAACTAAAAACACTAAACTCTGTAAAGGCACATTATTTAACACGTTAAAGGAACTTTACAGAAAAGGCAACAGAAAGAGCTAGAGGATCTTACGCGAGTGCACACAAACACACACACACACACACACACACACACACACACACACACACATAGAAAGAGACAGAAAAAGTAAGCAAATTCAAATTCTCTCAGGAACATATGAGTGAAACAACTATACGCAAAACATTTTGACGCAACAGAATTAGGTTGTTTTTTTTTTTAAACAATACATGTGTTCTGTCGCTGATGAAATTCACATTTATATTGCCTGGTTTGCAGCTGACGAGCTATCAGTGCTGGACACCATACAGTTGGTCCTGCAAACCAATATAACGTAAAAGCAAGGTAAGAAACAAAACGAACAAAACACTCCTCACTTTGTTAGATCAGTTACAAACTAAAATATGATTACTTTTAACAGTTTTCAATAAACAAAAACCCACTGACGATGGCACAAAGGTGCTGAAACATGTTTGGGTAAAAAGGCGGAACGCACATCCTATATCTTCTCTACATTTTTAATATCTTTCTTTCATAAAAATTTCCTGTGCATGACATAGCTATTTCCACTACTGATCCGGTGTTGAGGATTACTGGCTCCCAAACCAGAAAGACGTCTAAACTTTTATTCTTACTGAAGACTATATTCAAATCAAGTTAAAGTTCTGCTGTTTCTTGTTCGTAACCCTTCCATCTGACCCAGAATATTTATACAGCAAGTTTAGGTAGAAACAGCTGCAGTACAACAACAAGTCTGATTCTGCCACGGTAATGATGGCAGGGAAAATTCTCTGGAGATAAGAAACTACATATCTGCGACATGGGAAGGAACCGACAGTTTGGGAAAGACTGCAGCCATTGTAATAAATTAATCTGCCGTGATAAGTCAAAGATCAAATTATATCTTATGTCTCTATGAGTGTTATAAAATCGATGATGTAACTTTGTTCTTCAACTTATAAAATAATTGAGTCAGTATAACCTCCTCCCTATTACCTTCTTTCTTCCGCCATCCTTCATGTAGGGATGCATTTCTTAGTTACTTATAATTTCATGAAAAATTATGATAATATTAAATTCATTTATACTCCTATGTTTTTAGTAATCAAGTAGAAATATTTTTACCAATGATGAGTTCAGAATTTATGCCTGTTTAAGTTTTTGATAACGATGGGAAGCAGTTGGTTTGGTGACTTGTCGATTGCATGCCATTCGCGCACCATTGTATGCACATTTGCATATTTCATAAGATGAACTTTGCAATGTAATTTTCTTGTTACGAAGTCCGATTGCTGTTATTCTTTGTGTATTGCACGTTATACCGTCGCCTGTCACCAAGCTTTTCTGCTCCCCAGCAACCACTCTGCACCTGAATACGAAGAAAACAGGCAATGCAAGAGTTTTACTTTGGCCAAGCAGGAGGTTTGAATGCAACCAAAACTGAGCTTCCGATGATAAGTCTTTCTTTATTGCGCTCCTGCTGCTGCGATTGTAATGTGTCCCGCTTCCGAACAACAGGCTTTCGGAAGAATTAAGCACAAGCATTAGCAGTTTATTTCATTTTCTCTCTTGATTTCTTAAGGAGATACATTATGATATACAGGATCCGTAGCCGTTAATGCTGCTAGCTTCATGATCTGAAAGACACAGTTCCACATACTTGTTACTCTAAAACTTCACAAACATTTCCAGACTAACTGCAGTATTTAGAACGTTGGTGTCTGTTTTTAACATTAAGCTAACAGACATCACATGCTGCAAAACATACGAAAGCAGAATACTGCACCTCTGCGATGCCAGTAAGAAAAAGAGACAAACAACAAGGGACTTCCATTTATGGAGTCCTAGACCTAGTGTATCCAGTCAAGTTTAATATGAAAAATACGTCTTTCACAGACCAAAAACATTTGGTGGGCTAATGAAATAGCGTCCTTTAAGTATGTTACTTTTCCTGAAGTCCAAAAGTCGTCATTGGAATAATACTGCAATGCTATGAAGCAGGTAAGCGTCAGTTTCAAGTCCTCAACTACTGAGTCAGTAGAAGTGACCAGTAATAAGTGGATCAATTTATTGCTGTGGCGTACAGAAAATTTATCTAGTTAGTAGAGATACACTACACTTACAAGTCCACATCTTTTACGATGTATGTACCTTCATTCGCTTTTGTTCTGCTAAGACTTTCCACTTATAAAGTGTAATTGCGGAACGTCTGCTAAGTGACTGCAATATCTCTTCATTAGGCTGAAAAAGTTTTCATTCCTCAAATTTCATGGGGAAGAACGAAGGGAGATTAGGATTTAACGTCCTGTCGACAACAGTGTCCTAAGATAAGGAAAATTTTATTAGATGTGAGAATAAATGGAGGTATGAGGGTGTCAGATTTGTTGATTGGTGCGCAAGGTCCAACAATTGCTACTTCAAGTAGCTCTTTTCCCCATTTCACAATACTTCTATCAGCAGATTTATCATTCTGTGTCCTGCTGATGGTACGTTCTGTCCTTCGGAAGGGAGAAGAGAAGGATATTCGTTATAAACGTTCTACCAAGGTCCAGATTGCGAAATGATATCCTTCCTTTCTAAAGCAATTGTTATGCAGCCGCTTTTCCTGGAAGTCACGTAACGTACGTAAATTCACAGTGAAAGACCCCTACTCTTCATTATTTCAGGATTGTGATTTGCATGCCTTATGTAAATGAAAGACTTTGACAGCATTTTGAACGGTGCAGAAACACGCAGGCTGCCAGGGGAATAAAAGTAGCCCTCCACACACAAGGCCATTTCGTAGAAGGAGGCCTAAGGGATAGTCTACGGACTGGACAGCTCTTTGTATTGCCGCACTGGGTCGCCCAAAGGTTCGTGGACGAACGCAGATACGATCTCCTTTCGTGCAAGCGTCCTGCATAAAACATTTTGCAACCCAGCAGAGTGGGAACAGGATAACCCTTTTCAGCAGAAGGCACCATCGAGAAAAAGACAGAAAGCTGTATTTTAGTCTATAAAGCACAAAATATCACAAATAAACATCTCACAAATTAAATGGGAATCCTCAGTTTTTGGGCCTTTGAAGGCGTTAGATGCTGCTGAGTTGACCCCACAAAAAGTGAATATATTCGCTGTATAAGAATCGCAAGAATTGTCTAACGTAAGCAAACGAGAGGTTACGACTAAAGCTGTGCTGTGCTGATGAGGACCGTCTCATTGGTCGCAGAAGGAGACACGACTTTTTTCTGCAAAACGGTACCAGCGTGCTCTAAGAAGCCGTCTTATTGGTCGGTTCTCAGAAGATCCGAAGCCCAACCAATGTGAACCAGTAAGCCGTGGAAAATGTCAATGCAAGGTTTTCTTGTAAAAAACATTCGATCAGAAATCTCATCATTTTAGGCTTCACCTTCCTCACCGGCATCGCGACCTCAGACTATTGAGAGCTACAGTCAAACTATCACCACTACAGCTGATGTATCGAGGAACTTAAAGAAATTTCAGGCTCCTTTGCACCCTGCCACTTGCAGCAATGACTGATTCTACAAGCACTTCAGTACTGTTATGAGATAGAACCACAGCAAACAGATGATGTGTAGGAAAATTAAAGTCATTTTTAACAGTCTGAGTGTTTCAAGTTTCGCTTTGAAGACTTGCATTTTAATTCAGTGAACAATCTGCTTTCAACTTCAACACAGATGCAAGGTGTTCCCGTCTGTTGTGCTATAGTGCTACTGGCCTTAACATCAACATCACAACAACTACTGTGCACTTCACAACTACAATCAATTCACTTGCACAATTATTAGATCCTTTCTTCCTACCATCAGACATGCCAGGGTATCATTGTAACATTACTGTCACTGTCTGTCAACTGTTTTATGAATAACTTTAGAAAAATAAACCAGAGTAATAGTGATTCTTGTCTCACTGTCGTTCTTGGCCGGCCGAAGTGGCCGTGCGGTTAAAGGCGCTGCAGTCTGGAACCGCAAGACCGCTACGTCGCAGGTTCGAATCCTGCCTCGGGCATGGATGTTTGTGATGTCCTTAGGTTCGTTAGGTTTAACTAGTTCTAAGTTCTAGGGGACTAATGACCTCAGCAGTTGAGTCCCATAGTGCACAGAGCCATTTTTTTGTCGTTCTTGACTCATTTACTAGTTACATGATTTCTAATTCATTGTCTTGGAGGATGATTAATCAACGTATGTCAGTTAAAGAGCCCACTTTCACATTCATGCATAAATGAGATTAGATTAGATTAGATTAGTACTTGTTCCATAGATCATGAATACGACACTTCATAATGATGTGGAACGTGTCAGGTTAATAAAAGGTGTTTATATAAGATATTACATTACACAAAATATGACATGACACTTAATATTTTTTTTTTATTTTTTTTTGGTGGGGTTGGGGAAATTACCCACTTACGGTATCCAAAAATTCATCTAATCAGTAGAAGAAGTTACCATTCAGAAATTCTTTTAATTTCCTTTTAAATGCTATATGGCTATCTGTCAGACTTTTGATGCTATTACGTAAGTGTTTTAAAATGTGTGTGAAATCTTATGGGAATTAACTGCTAAGGTCATCAGTCCCCAAGCTTACACACTACTTAACCTAAAATCATCCTAAGGACAAACACACACACCCATGCCCAAGGGAGGACTCGGACCTCCGCCGGGACCATCCGCACAGTCCATGACAGCAGCGCCCTAGACCGCTCGGCTAATCCCGCGCTGCTATTAGGTAAGCAACCCAAGACTTTTGTGGCAGCATAATTTACCCCTTTGTGAGCCAAAGTTAGATTTAACCTTGAGTAGCGAAGATCATCCTTTCTCCTACTGTTGTATCCATGTACACCGCTATTACTTTTGAATTCGTTCGGATTGTTAATAACAAATTTCATGAGTGAATATATATATTGTGAGGCTACAGCGAAGATCCCTAGCTCTTTAAATAAGTGTCTGCAGGATGATCTTGGATGAGCTCTAGCAATTATTTTGATTACACGCTTTTGTGCAATGAACACTCTTTTACTCAATGACGAGTTATCCAGAATATGATGCCATACGAAAGTAGAGAATGAAAATAGGCGCGATTAGCTAATTTACTAAGATGCATATCGCCAAAATTTGCAATGACCCTAATAGCATAAGTAGCTGAAATCAAACGTTTCAGCAGATCTTCAGTGTGTTTTTTCCAGTTCAACCCCTCATCAGTGCATACACCTAGAAATTTTGAATATTAGCTACCGATTTCTGATCGAAGTCCATATTTATTAATGGTGTCATTTCATTTACCGTGTGGAACTGTATGTACTGTGTTTTGTCAAAGTTTAATTAGAGCCCATTTGCAGAGAACCACTTAATGATTTTCTGAAAATCATCGTTTACAATTTCACCAGTTACTTCTTGTCTGTTGCATGTGATAGCTATACTTGTATTATCGGCAAAAAGTACCAGCTTTGTATCCTCGTGAACACAGAATGGCAAGTCATTAACATATATTAAGAACAGCAGAGGACCCAAGACCGAACCTTGTGGCACACCATTCCTGATTGTTCCCCAGTTTGAGAAATCGCCAGTTTTTTGCATAGTATGTGAACTGCTTGTTTCAACTTTCTGCACTCTTCCAGTTAGGTATGATTTAAACCATTTTAGCGGTGTCCCATTCATACCACAGTACTTGAGCTTATCAAGAAGTATTCCATGATTTACACAATCAAGAGCCTTTGAGAGCTCACAAATAATCTCAACGGGTGACTTCCGGTTACTCAGAGCATTTAATATTTTATTAGTGAAAGTATATATAGCATTTTCAGTTGGAAAACCCTTCTGGAAACCAAACTGACATTTTGTTAAAACTTTATTTGTACAAAGGTGTGAAGCTACTCTACAATACATTACTTTTTCAATAGTTTTGGATAAGGCAGCGAAAAGAGAGATTGGGCAGTAGTTGTTGACATCAGCCATATCCCCTTTCTTAGGCAGTGCTTTAACAATGGCATACTTCAGTCAATCTGGGAAGATACTCTGCTTCAGAGAGCTATTACATGCGTGGCTAAGAATCCCACTTATTTCTTGGGAACGAGCTTTTATTATCCTGCTGGAAATGTCATCAATTCCATGTGAGCTTTTATTCTTGAGACAGTTTATTATCTTCTTAATTTCAGAAGGAGAGGTGGGTGGAATTTCAGTTGTATCAAATGGTGTGGGTAAGGCCTCTTCCATTAACTGCCTTGCTTCTTCTAACGAACATTTAGATCCTATTTTCTCTACAACATTTAAAAAATGATTATTCAAAATGTTTTAGACTTCCGGCTTGTTGTTTGTCAAGTTTCCATTCGCTTTGATGATAACGCCGTCATCCTGTACTCTTGGTTGCCCTGTCTCCCTTGTAATTATATTCCAAATTGTTTTGATTTTGTTATCACAGTTATTAATATCAGACATGGTGCACATACTTCTGGACTTTTTAATAATTTTTCTTAATGTAGCACAGTAGTTTCTCTTTCTCGTTGTTAGATGCAGTTCCCTTTTGTGGTTACAAGATATTTTTATTCCTTTAGTAAGCCAAGGTTTTTTGCACGGTTTCTTTAATTAGATTTAACTACTTTCTTAGGGACACAGTTTTCAAATTCTCTTACAAGTGTATCTTTAAATAAGTTATATTTTAAATTAAGATCATGGTTCTTGTATGCCTCATCACAGTCTAACTGCTGAAGATTATCTCTGAAATTTCTAATTGTTGAGTCTTTAATTGAATGCACAACTTTGGAGGGTAGTTTTGAATTACTGAATGGAGCTATGTCATATACTGTAACTAGATAAGCACCGTGATCAGAAAGGCCATTCTCAACAGGACAAGCATTTATGTTTTTAAACTTACATTTGTCTATAATAGTGTTATCTATTAACGTGCTGCTGTCCTTTACTACACGAGTAGGAAAATTAATGACAGATGTCAAATTGAAAGAACCGAGCAGGACTTCCAGGTCATTCTTCCTATTATACTCTTTCAGTGAATCAACATTGAACTCCCCACAAATAATAATTTGCTTTCCTGTATCTGACAGATAGCATTTTTCCACGAATAAATGAAAGTTTCCTGAAGGGGACCTATATACTGTACAATTATAAAAGAGCCCTCCTTCAGTTTAAGTTGACAGGCACATGCATCTGTATGTTGCTCTAGACAAAACTCTTTTGTATCTAAGCTCTTTACACAGTGATAACTTTCGACATATATGGCAACTCCTCCTCTCACCTTATTCTCTCTACTCATATATGCAGCTAGTTTATAACCACTGATAGTTACCTTTTCCATACAGACACAATGTGATTCTCAGACATGCGTAGTATATCTATTACGTTATCAGATTCAATGTCATCTAATCAAACCAGGAGCTCATCTACTTCAGGAGCTCATCTACTCTTAACAACCCCCAACAAGTGTCCAATAGCTCAACCATTGTGACATTTGTCTTAAATGATTTAGGAAAACCACAAAATATGTCATCTTGATCAACGTTTATGTAAACTAGATTCATCGTCATCCCAAATGCGAATCCAGTGTCTTACCACTCCATCACCTCGTTTTGCGTTCTTCACGAACGTTCGCATGTTTCCACATCTTTCATTATGTTGATCCCAACCATTTCCGTAATACTCGATAAAGTTTCGTGAGTCTAAAAGCGTGCAATACGAGTCGCCTGTGGTATTAACTCAAGAATATCCTGTAGAGGCGTGTTCAAGAAACTAGGGATACCAACTGCTGTAACTGCTGCTTCCCAATACATTTATTCCCTAAGGAAATTTCTTACTAACAGATATCTCTTTTTCAGACCGAGAGACCAGTTCATGGAATTAAATGCTACAAATAAGAATAATCTTCATAAAGATTTAAAGTCAGTTACTTTGGTCCTGGAAAGTTCCACTATTCAGTAGCGTTTTCAATAATTTGCTAGCATCTATAAAATGTTTAACTACTACTAAAGTTCACTTTAAGAGGAGCCAAAAGGATCTATCGGTGGCCAGTCCATCTACCCCAACGACGATTATCCTAAAAGATCACATTGACATACATACTATATTATTAATAATATGAATAATGTAAATATTACGTAACATCTGACGTCTGTAAATCACCAGGGCATTAATGTGGTCGTACACTGACGATTTCTTTGGTCATAAGCGACTGCAGTAACCTAAGAATTCTACATCAACAACTACATAGATACTCCACAAGCCATTGCAGGGCGCGTAGCGAAGGGTACCTCTATCACTAATACTCATTTCCTTTCCTGTTCCACTCGCAAATACAGCGAGGGAAGCACGACTGTCTATATGCCTCCGTATGAAGCCTAATTTCTCGTATCTTATCTAGGTGGTCCGTACACGCAGTCTCTGTTGGCGTCAATAGAATCGTTCAGCAGCACCAGTCCGCAGATCATTTTTAAGGTCTGTCTTACCATTTCCAACATAATAGCCAAAAATATTCAGATTTTAAATGTATTGAACACAAAAAATGTGTTTAGAGCAGAATGCCGAAACATCGTAATGTAAATATGTATTTAATTCCTACACGTGACTTTCAACACTCAGTAGCCATACAACTACAATGGATTCCACTTCCACTGCGATGCAAAAAGTTGTCAATGTCGCCACCTTCAGTACAAACCTTCCTCGTGTTTTAGTTCTGTTAGCCGGCCGCGGTGGTCGAGCGGTTCTAGGCGCTTCAGTCCACAACCGTGAGACTGCTACGGTCGCAGGTTCGAATCCTGCCTCGGGCATGGATGTGTGTTATGTCCTTAGGTTAGTTAGGTTTAAGTAGTTCAACTTCTAGAGGCTGATGACCTCCGATGTTAAGTCCCATAGCGCTCAGAGCCATTTGAACCATTTTTAGTCCTGTAGCAAGAGCGTGCCACTGAAAGGAGGTTCCTGCAGTAACGCCAGCATCTTCGCAACGTTAGTATTCAACATGACAGAGCACGATAACCAAAGGATATTTTAATCTGCACTGTATACCACACAAAAGAGGATTACCAAGCTCTCTGGATGAGTACAGATCTCTGGGGCATACACTGACAAAAATCAGAGTAGAATACTTGTTCAATGAAGTAAATTAGGAAAACTAAAACAGGTAAGTCAAATTGCTTCACAAAATCGAATGAATTCCTCGTGCTCTTAATTTTTTGATATCCTTTTCAAAATCTGCAAAAATATGGTGGGAACAAGAGAAAAAGGAAGTGAGAAATTACAGTTTCGACACTAGTGAACTATAATATGTACCTCGGTATATTGTAAATTTAAATGTTTTCTGATAATTTTGATGTCACCTCTAAATGAAAACATGTTTAAGAATTTTCTACTTGTTCCTCATCCTCGAGTACGTTTTCATTTAA
Organism: Schistocerca serialis cubense; assembly: GCF_023864345.2. Lineage (NCBI taxonomy): Eukaryota > Metazoa > Arthropoda > Insecta > Orthoptera > Acrididae > Schistocerca > Schistocerca serialis. The sequence continues at coordinate 415,456,026 of NC_064645.1, forward strand.
TATCTGTGACGTGGACATTAGGACAGCTTTATTTTTTATAAATATGTATACATTCTCTTGTTTTCTGAGAATTTCTACGTCCTTAAGAACGTTTTCGCTATGGACGTGTTGAACAGAAAGTATGCTTCAAATATTGTTTTACACTTTCGAAGGTAATAAACAAAAATGCTTAATACTACATCTCAGAAAACGGGTATTAGCAACGTTTAACAACCGCAAACAACGTAAGAGTCAGGAGGAACTCCAGCGCAAGACACATACTATCGTAGCTGGCGCAAGACCGAAGGAATAGTTGACACACCAAGAGGTCAGACGTACGTCTCTTTTGCGTGTACGCATATTGACGGGAATGACGACCCTCGTAGCGGTTCAAGGGGCCTAATCATAAAATGAGAGAGGTCAGCTGCAACAGTGTTGGCTTCACTGCCATGAATGCTGCTCGTTAGATACGTAGGCCTACTGCCTTACGCTTTGCTGCTGATGTAGGGTGCGTTGTAGAAAAGCCTAATTATTTTTAATTGCGTAGATCGCAGTGAGGCCGGCGCAAAGGAGGATCGTTACTCGGTAATCCACGGTGGGAGCGGGATTAGTCTTTTTATTTCTTTGTGCTTCTGTTCTACAGATCCGTGTTCATCATACACAAGGGACCAGAAATGTTGTCATTATTTTGGATTATGATGTACATAAAAAGAAATAACGTCCGACTGTCACAGTTAATGTTCTCCCTTGTAGCTTTACGTATATTAACGCGAGCTAATCCGCTCCCCAGAGCAGCTACGAGGTATTTGATGCACTGCTGAATGCTAGCGGGCCAAGGGCTCAGGGGGGATCGCCGTGCCCGCTTCAGGTGAACGTTGTGCGTCAGCTAAGGACGGGATGTGCAATAATCCCAGAACAGGGAATTCTGGCGACGGACGCGCGCTTAGCAGGGCAGGCAATGCTCCAAAAAAACGTGAGACAGTCTTACAGCTCTCTGAACTTCGACAATAAATCATACTTACATATTAATCCAAATCTGAATACATTGACGATCTCAGCTAAATGCGGTGACAGAAAAATATTTCAATATCTTTAAAACTACAAAAGTTAATATTTCACAGTGAATAATATACAATGAACCTCTTAAATAACAGCTTATAACTGCTTCATGCTATTTCAATAAATGATACCTCGCCTGACAGCATTGCACTATGGCCATTACCTCTGAAAGCTTCGAATCTGTATCTGCTTTATTTCTTGACTAATTGCGTCTTTTACATCTATTTATTACGCAAATGACAGAACATAGTATTCTCCAACACCTACACAGCAAATGAAAGCAGGATGAATACTTCGTATTATGTCATATTGCTGTATGTCCCTAATGAACTGTTTACTATTTTGCCAGTAACTTTATTTACATGCTGACCGCATGTGCCATTGAAAAAGTTGTGCTAATTTGAGAGTGGTCCGTTACATGTCTTATTGGATGCCACATTTAGAAAGAGAACCCAAAAGATCCTTCTGTCATGAAAGTATGAATAGTAGTTTACACAATACTTAACAAAAATTTGTTGTCATTTAACGTGAGTGCACTTGCGCAAGGATATTAGTTTACTTATTTATAAACAAATCTTTATTTGTAATGATTGTGAATGATCTGTGTGTGATCGAATATCTATGACATTCCTGTGGTGTCACCGCCAGACACCACACTTGCTAGGTAGTAGCTTTAAATCGGCCGCGGTCCATTAGTACATGTCGGACCCGCGTGTCGCCACTTTCAGTGATAGCAGACCGAGCGCCACCACACGGCTGGTCTAGAGAGACTGACTAGCACTTGTAACGTCTAGTAAGAAACAAAAACAACATATTATGTAGTAACGAGAAAATTATATGTATCATATTGTGTTATTGTATAAAATTATGTATTTTTTTTTATTATTTATTTTTGAGAATATCTGCGTCGGCGAGTAATGAAACCGCCACAGACGATAAATGTCGAACAAAGATTAAAATAAGTAACTAGTATATAATACGTGACGAATAGCAATTTCTTTGTCGTCTTAATTTGGAAGTTGTGCGAGTAAGATCTCCTGTTGTTGTCGTAGAGAACGCCAGTGTAGCATTCTTTTGTCGAGACTAAGCAATGTACGCCATTACGTGTGAATTCACAAAGGTCTGTAATCACTGAGATATTTAAAGGTTTTAATAGAGTTGTTTAAATGAAAACTTGTATTATTTATTGTTAAGCTTGCTTGCATATTATCCCATCCTGTTGAGACATTTTTCAGTTATATAAATATTATCTGTGGTGCTGAGCTGCGTGGAGAAGAAGAGCCGCTGCCGCGGCGTATTTAAACGACTTACAATATAGTCGAGCATACCGCAAGGAAGCGGTAAAATAATAGTAAAATAATATTATTTCTTTTAGCCCCCAGACTGGCAGTGAAGATCAGCAGATTTTATGATGTGTTGCAGATTGACGCGGGCTGCTGATAGGATATAATTTACAGTGCAAATAATTTAATGTACCTTCAGAATCTGATAGGAATCTTGCTGTGCTCCGTTCTGATCTGGCAAACTTTATAGTGACAACGTATTTTTTAATGAGAGTCTCATGTTCTTGGGCTAGTCGTGGTATGAAATAGCATTTTAACGAGAAATAAAATCCACTGCGAACTTGTGTTTTTGAACGATCACACGGACTGTAACATCAGTGCTCATAACAAAGTAATTTCAACTTTTAATCACTATGAAGTAGGGAAGATATATTGATTCTTAGCATGAGTTGCAGTTACGAAAAATCGTTCCTTAAATTGTAGGCCAGATACAGAACAATAAGACTTCCATATATACATTTTATTCCGCTAAAGGGTAATGATGATAAAGAAAAGCAAAGCACAGCATTATTAACAGATATTTCGCGGCTCTTTTCGTATATGCGATAATAAAAAACGCGAAACACTCGCCCCAGTTGTACGGACGACGTGGCTAGCGATGCACACTGACGAAGCCTAGCTCATTTGCAGAGCAGATAGTTAGAATAGCCTTCAGCTAAGTCAATGGCTACGACCTAGCAAGGCGCCATTACCCTTACAAGGCTTGTATCTAAAGAGTCTAACTTGTATCGTCAAAAGCGATATACAAATGATGGATTAAAGTTAAGTATTCCAGAAGCTACGTACTTTTCTTTATAGCATTCATTACGTATCCTGTTTCAGACCTCACGCCATCTGCTTGAGCTTAGCGCGTGCCTTTCGGCTTCCTCTCATTGTGTCTAGGCTGTCTTGCCTAGACACAACAATTCCTTTATTTAAATTTGGTTGTAATGTATTAGTTTAGTCCTGCAAGTGGTCATGTCGAATCAAACCATGTCTGTAGAGCTTCAGAACGGTTTATTTTTGGTGGGGACGACCTTCAGCCAATATAAAATCAGATAGTGAAACGTCCCCTTTGAACAATTATACAAGACTGACACACAATATTTTTAGCGCAACGCAATCTGACTTTCAAAATCCCTACAAAAGAAAGGCCCTGACTAACATTAACCTATACGTTTCACAAATCACTTACCTCACAAAAATCTTCGTTACTCGAACTACTGCAATACAGCGAGCGCCACTACTGCCAGCTAAATAAAAGATTCAAACTACTGAAGGCACTAACTGCTGATAGGTACTGTTAGCAAAAGAAAGATTTTGATAGAGAACAAACAATTTATTTACCTTAACAGTGTTCAGAAGTCATAATATATATATATACATATATCAGTTCATGGCATACAGTCTTACAAATGTTCTGCTTCTGATGGACACACGTACAGATCATCCGCTCTCATAACTCCGCCATCTCTCTCCCCACATCCACCACTGCTGGCGGCTCACCTCCAACTGCGCAACGCTACACGCTGTTAACAGCCAACTGCCCAACACTACAATGGCGAATATTACAACAATGCTAACCAGCCACAGACTGCACGCAGCACAGCCAGTGATTTTCATACAGAGCGCTACGTGGCGTTACCAATATAAAACCTAAACGGCCTACTTACAATAGTAGTGGAGCACTACGGGAGTCAGTTGGAGACTGGGACTTTTCGAGTGAAGAGATCAAGGGTGTTGTTCTGGTCAATTGATGCCGAATACTGAAAGAAGGCCGACCCGCCTATTGTAATGTATGTGTTTCAGTTGTATACGTGAGGGAGGTGATCAGCCGCTATGAGACTTTAACTTCTGAGAACACTGTTCGGTTGGATATTGAAAGGGATACTTTTACGTTTATTCTGGAAGGAGGCAGATCTCTCAGTGGTAACGTGGGTGATTTGATCGTCTGGGTGATTCATTCTGACCGCTCAACAGCTGCTACCACACGCTAATTTCTGAAGGGACTCATGTCTCGACAGATCTGAATGTACCTCAATATAGAATTCTTACTTTTTCCTCTTCTATTACGGAACATGGCAGACAGAGTATGAGTTCGACTCGCATTCTTACATACGTTGATTTGCGAATCATCGTGTTGAATTCTGAACTGTTTTGAGCTAGTGAAAAATTCGTGTATTGTCACTGCAGAATCGACTTAGTTTTTGTGTATCTTCGATGGCTATTTTGTCTGGGGATTTTGCTACCATTCTCGTAACGCTCTCAACATAACTTTACTAGGTTTGATAAGGGTATTTTCTATCTGTCTTTTAACTGAATATCGTAGGACTACTTCCCGGTTATTTCAGATGTCCTTTTTTGAGTAGACATTATTCCACGTAATTCTCTGTCACCTACATCAATAACAAACGTTAGAATAGAATCCATTTTATAAAATTATTCATTTATATTTCTTCTGTGTTATTTATTAATCTGAAATTCTATCCAATGCATAGACTATTTGCCTGCACGATCACAGCTACAGATTGTTATTTGCAGCGAATTAGCTGTGAGGCATGAGAAAAGACGTAGGCGCCCTTATCCTGTGACTATGTCGAGTTATTGTTTTTAAACACAGCCGTGCGTAGCCCAAGTACCTAAAGAACGACTAACTATAGGTAAAAATGCAGCTTGATTGCTCGTATGGGAAGCTGTCAGGCAGAATAATTACACAGGCAGTAACCGTTAGCTATCGTTGCACCCTGGCGCTAATTACTGTTTACGTGATGGCGTCGATAACCGCCCTTTAGCTCCCGATACCTCAGATGAAGACTTGGGGTGCCTGAAAGGGAGCGCCTCGTACATTGCATGTCAGTCGATGTTCAAGTACCCAGTCGAAGATGTAGCTACTAATTCCAGATATAATAAATGAGGAAACCCCCTGGATAAATATCTTCACGTATTAAATGAAACAACAAGTTCACTATTACCAGTCACCGTTTTAATTATTTCCACGACGCGTTTCGAAGGTTTAAACCTCCATCTTCGGGTGGATTTACATTAGTTAGTATTACATTTATGTGTGTGTTGTGTTACGATTTTTGGAGGAACTTGTGGTACTGCCTCCAGTGGTCACAGGTTCCTTTTGCTGTCGTAACACATCACATGTATACTGCCACATTTGTAAACAGTGAACTTGTTGTTTCATTTAATGTCAGTAACAATCACGGTAAAGCCTAACCTAAAAATGTTCGCATTTGAAGTATCTTCACGTAGCTGCACACAGAGATGTGAAATGGAACGGAAGACAAAAAACATTATTCTGATAAACCGATTGTTTCAGTGAAGAAAATTGTACTATATTTCGCGTTTCTGTCGTCATCCTCACGCAATAATGACCCATACAGATGTACAATAAAAGTTTCTTGCAGTCAAATACATGTAAAATGGAGAGTTCAACGTGATTCAAATGGTTCAAATGGCTCTGAGCACTATGGGACTTAACATCTCAGGTCATCAGTCTCCTAGAACTTAGAACTACTTAAACCTAACTAACCTAAGGACATCACACACATCCATGCCCGAGGTAGGATTCGAACCTGCGACCGTAGCGGTTGCGCGGTTCCAGACTGAAGCGCCTAGAACCGCTCGGCCACCAGCGGCCGGCGCTCAACGTGATTATACACACACATACACACACACACACACACACACACACACACACACACACACACACACAATTTCAATGTTTGTTTATGACAGCAGCCAACATTGTACAATAAATAAATTTAAACAGTTTCATCCCTTCATTCTGACCAAGGTTCTCGACAGCTTTCTCTTGGACTTCAGCAGATTGCTGGATTACTGCTACTGGAAATCCCCTCTCAAAGATTATCAATTGGGGGTACTCCACTACCAAACTGTAGGGATATTTCCGAAACTCCTTCACCAAAGAAGGCGAAGTAAATATTCCTGAATTTCAATCAAGAACAACTGCCAAGATGAGAAACATAGAAGTAGATATCCTCGGTGTAGCAAAGCAGCTTGACTCACTTGATAAAGGCAAGGCCTTGTATACCAGTCAGGTTCCTCTCAGAGTATGCTGATAAAATAGCTCCATATTTAGCAATTATATACAACCACTCGCTCACAGAAAGATCAGTACCTAAAGACTGGAAAATTGCTCAAATCACACCAATGCCCAAAAAGGGATGTAGGAGTAATCCGCTGAATTTCAGGCCTGTATCACTAACGTCGATTTGCAGTAGGGTTTTGGAACATATACTGTATTCGAACATTATGAAGTACCTCGAACAAAACGATTTATTGACACATAGTCAGCACGGATTCAGAAAATACCGTTCTTGTGAAACACAACTACCTCTATATACTCATGGATTAATAAGTGCTATCGACAGGGGATGTCAAATTGATTCCATATTTATAGATTTCCAGAAGGTTTTCGACACCGTTCCTCACAAGCGTCTTCTAACCAAACTGCGTGCCTACGGAGTTTCGCCGAAGTTGTGCGACTGGATTCGTGACTTTCTTTCAGGAAGGTCACATTTTTGTTGATTGGACCGTAAATCTTCCTGAGAATTTTTCTTTCCTGCTTTTCTATTTCCTTAATTTTAGAATGACTATCAATCACCATTGTTTCAGCTGCATAGATTGCTTCTGGAAGAATCACTGTTGTATAGTGCCTTAATTTCGCGTCTGTCGAAATGCACTTCTTGTTGTAATGCGTCCATGTTAGCTTGTAGGCTTTCTGGAGCTTGGTGATTCTTTGTTCATTGGCAATTCGGTTTAATCCTGAGGACTGTATAGTTTCACCGAGGTATTTAAAATGGCAGACTTGTGCAATTTTACCATATTTTGTTATTAAAGGGGATTTATTTTCTGGCTGCCTTTCCATATATTGGGTTTTTTCATAAGATATCTGTAGTCCGGTTTTTTGTGAAATTTCATGTAGTTTTTCCACTGCGTGAATCGCTTCTGTTCTGTTATTGGTGATAATTGCAATATCGTCAGCGAAAGCAAGGCACTTGACTTTAATGCGGTTCTCTTTCTTGATACCAATTTGGATACCCTTTACGTGAGGTTCCCATTCCCTGATTATCTTTTCTAGAACAACATTGAAAAGGATTGGGGATAGTCCGTCCCCCTGTCGGACTCCAGATTTGATTTCGAAGGGTTCTGATACTTCGCCCATGAATTTCACTTTGGCCGTTGTTCCTGTAAGTGTCTGTTCTGTGATTTTTCGTGTCTATACATATATATATATATATATATATATATATATATATATATATATATATATATATATATATCCTCCTTACAGGCGACGCTTAAATCCTAATGGCTTTAACCTTTAACACAAGCCGAACACAGAGAAATCGTCCTGACATGAGAAGACAGAAGTGCCCGTCTCATCGCAGAAAATACCAAACAACGCCACCCAGCCAAATCACTCATTACTCACAGTGTATTTATGAAACCACCCCCCAAATGGCTTGAACTGGCTTTGCCGCAGACAAAACCGATAGCTAGACGATTGAAAGGAATAAGGATGAAGGCAACAACAACCGCTGTCCTATAATCCTTCAGCAAGAGCCCAGAGCTGTGAATTTTGCAACAGTTGTCTCGTTATTTTTCGTCACGATCCTCTTCAGTGACCATTCGTGACGATCACTCAGTGCACACTTTCTTTCTCGTTGTGACTTAGCTGATGACGTTTTCTTCGCTTTCCCTCTATGCGGCTAGAGCTGCATACGGTGCCTCTTCAAACACGAGACACGTCGATTAACTTGGCTACGTAAGCACCCACTATTCACTTCGCTCCAAGATAATGCACCAACAACTACACAGAACACTGTTCCGACCACAGCTGAAACTTGCAGCGTCTTGTCGATATTGCGCAGGTGTCGTACTCTGACAAATGCATCAGCACAACGTGTACGCTTGACCAGCAACTGCATTCATTTTTAAGCATACACTTTTCGAGGTGTTTTCAATGTTTTTGTCCACTTACTCGTGAATGAATAAAGTTACGTTTAAATAAAAGATACTATAGGTATTTTCGTGTAATTCACTATTTCTTTGGTATGTCATATAAACCCTTCCCGTTTGAAGATAACGAATTACATCTAGGATTTCCGCTTCAAAAATGACTGCCATGTTGGTAACGTAGTCCCAGATGTTTTCCCCTTTACCCACCCCATATAAACACCTGGGACACTGTGACCATTAGACTACTTCATACCCAAGTTTATTAGCTGGCTGAAGAAAAGATTAATTCCTTGTCTGCCTTTAATCTATGTTGTTCTGCAGAACGGAAGAAACATCAAATGTTACCAATCTATATCTACATCTCCATATATACTCCGCTAGCCACCAAGCGGTGTGTGGCGAAGGGCACAATTTGCGCCAAAGTCATATTCCCCCCCCCCCCCCCCCCCCCCCGCTCCTTTTTCCACTCGTGCAGTACGAGCTCTAATTTCCCTTATCTTTGAATGGCGATCATTGCGCGATTTGAAAGTTGGTGGTAATAATATATGCTCCACACCCTCGGCGAAGATCGGATTTCGGAATTTACTGAGCAGCCCCTTCTGTTTAGCGCGCCGTCTATCTGAAAGTGTGTCCCACTTCAAACTTTCTAAGAGATTTGTAACGCTCTCGCGATGGCTAAATGTACCAGTCACGAATCTTGCCGCTCTTCTTTGGACCTTCTCAGTCTCTTGAATGAGACCCAAATGGTTAGTGTCCCATACAGACGAACAATACTCTAATACAGGACGAACTAATGTACTGTAAGCAATTTCCTTTGTTGAAGGGCTGCATCGGTTCAGGATTCTACCAATAAACCGCAATCTAGAGTTCGCCTTGCCCGATACTTGTGTAATCTGATCATTCCATTTGAGATCATTTCGAATAGTCACACCCAGATACTTGACTGATGTTACCGCTTCCAACGACTAGGCATTTATTTTGTACTCGTACATTAATTGGGATTTTCGTCTTGTTATACGCAGTAAGTTACACTTACTAATATTGGGAGATAACTGCCAGTCATTACACCACGCATTTATTTTCTGAAAATCCTCATTGATTCGTTCACAACTTTCGTGTGATACTACTTTCCTGTAAACTACAGCATCATCGGCAAACAGTCTAATGCCGCTGTCAATACCATCAACCAGATCGTTTATGTAAATCGTAAAAAGCAGTGGACCTCTTACGCTGCCCTGGGGCACACCTGAAGTTATGCTTGTTTCTGTTGAAGTCACGACATACTTTTCTCTGTCTGTTAGAAAACTTTCTATCCAACCGCATATGTCATCGGATAGACCGTAAGCGCGCACTTTTTGGAGCAAGCGACACACCGTTGATAGTGTGATAGGCAATTCTTTCTGTTAACTGATTATGAATGGTTAAATTTGGTGCCAAAATGGTGCTCTCCCGATATCGATTTCCCTCTTGGAACGGTTGTCTCGGAAACAGCTTTCTTCTGTAGAACAATGGAATCTTTGTACATCAAAGTCGCCTTGAAAGGGCCCGTGGTTATATTCTGTGGAATTCTTTATTAACTGGGAATAGGTCACCCCCACAGTAATTCAAAAATTTGAGTCCCTGGCAAATCTGTTTGCCATTAACTGATGCAAAGCATACAACATAGACAGGGACCATTAGACTACATTGTAACCATTAGAACTTCCATTGGCACCGTTAGATCTTCCAATGGCTCATTTCGCTGAAATTCATGTTTGCTTCGACCCATCATCAAAAAGGATGAGACACAGGGCTAATATTTCGGTATGGAGTAGGATGCGAAGTCACTACAGCTGCAGCGGACAGACATTTGCTGATAAGCATCATCTAAAGTGTTTGACAGAAAATGGAGATAACCTTGGAGCCCAGTAAATTTGCTGTGATTATGACCTATGTTGTATTTTTCATGTTGTATTTTTTCTCCTTAATGATTTCCAGTATAAAATCTGAAGTTTGTTTCAGAATTGCTGTTTTTCACCTTGTTGCTTATTCTTGCGTCGCAGCAGTAACGTACGTCATTCATGGTGGTTAGCGAACGTTTCGTTGAGCTGCCTCTCCTAATCTTGTATGGCCTCTGCTTTAACGCTCTGAAGGGAACGCAAGTTACAAAGGCTGTTCGCATGCTATAAAGTTATTACAGATTGACCGTTTCAGGTAAAAAAAGGTTGTGGCTCTATGTATGATTCACAAACAATTTCTATGGTTATCTAACCGGAAGCTGAATATTTTTTTTTTTTTTTTGTATCTATAGCTTACACTACGGAAATACAAAACTCTCCTGCTTCATTCGAGAATAAAATTGACGTTACATTACTAGTGAATGGCCATCAACATTTACTTCAGACTGAACGTATGTGTGACGAAATTACTATGTAAATATGAAGTAGATACCCACAGTTTATCACGAAACACGCACAGTGTAATGACTCGATACGTATTTTAATGACTTTGTGAGTATAACTCCCAAAACGTGCACATGAAGTTAATTTGCAGCCACCCGTGTATCTGCCTCGTGCAGATTTGAACCCCGTAATAAAAAGAGAAATTATCTCTTTGTGGACGGAAATCGAAGAGGGACCGCTGTAATGAGAAATAATTGCCCTTTCGGAGTTACACAGTGCAATTTAATGATAATAATTACGCAACTGATCATTGCAGCGAACAATTTAATACATTAGAGAGCAATTACATGCGAATTGATTGACTCCAGTGTCCAATACTCACTCGTTACATGACAGCCGTGGGCAATTAAAGGACAAAAAGAATCGATATCGCTCCCTCTCAGCCGCCATTCATTTATTTTTAAAGAGGGAGCCCAGACCTGCTTTTAGGCAGGAACAGCGGAGGCGAGTTACTGCAGCCGGCGCGGCACAAAGCCCTGCGAGGCGTCCGTGTTGAACTTTGGCTGATTGCTTGGCAAGTGCGAGCCTCTTACTTTGAGATGTTTAATTCACCGCCAATCAGCGGACGATAACGAATGCCCTTTGTTGCTTTGAACTGCCCAGCGAGCAAGTGGTCCCCGCGCTGTTCAATAAATAATTATTGTGAGCCAATTTCATTGCCATGAAATTTAAAATGAGTCTAAAGTGTTGCTACTTTCACTCGAGGCTGCTCTTTGGTGGTGGAATGCTTGCCATCAGAGACTAGCGTCGAGGTCGACTTCTGCGAATTGACCTGGAAAAAATGAAAAGAGTTTACAACGCAACAGGGACGCTTTCGGATTGTATACCAATTTTAACTTCCAACCATAATACAAAATAAACGCAAGCAAAGGAAATGTGTAAGATTACGTTATCTGCTTACGTGAATGAGTTCGTACCGTGTATAAATATCTATCATTCACACATCCTCTGGTCTCCATTTATCTTGTCCTAGGAGCATACTTCACACTGTTTTTCAAATTCTGCATTTTCTTGTGAAATACAAAGTACCGATCTGTAACTATTGGAACACGGTGGACGTACTGGCTACTTGAATTTCTCCACATGTGTGAGAGGCACCCTGGAAAAGTCTATGGTTTATGGATTGCCTCATTGTCATTGACAACAAACGTAGGTATTGCTTCTTTGTTTGAAACCAGGTGGTTGTAAAATTCCTTCTTGCTCTATTTTGGCGCTAAACAGTTCTACAACACCTCTGCGAACCTTATGGAAGTCATTGCTTACTCAACATTTTTGCTACGGTAACGGCTGTATAATGACACTTTCGCGCCTGCGTAGTATTACGTGTATTACGTAGCAGTGGTAGCATTGTTCTACTTAATGCTCTTCGCAAATTAGTGTCTGCTCCATACTGAATGGGATAATGGACATTCCGATACGAGGCTAGCGGCACAGTCGATCACCAATAGCATTTTATACGTTCATCTGTCTTCCGTCGACCAGCTAAAACTAACAACCAAGCACTCTGTGCCATAAGGTACCATTAAGACATTTCACTAAGAAATTCTAGGTCGCGTGGTCATTCTCAAAGCGGAGATGCGACTTCATTTTGCAGTCAGATTCTCTCACGCTCAGTTCAGATATTAATCGATTCGCGAGACATTTTTCCGCAAGTACACAGTACCACGATTAACAAGAAGGTACTGCTAACTCGGGAAGCTCTAAAGCGGTATGGGCTCTAGCCAGACTTCAGTCTACAGCATTCCAACAAGACGTCTCCTCTTCACCCACCCAAAATCGAAAGCTGCACGTTGGTTGGTTTCGTCACATGTGCTGGAGGGTGCTTCGTATCTTTAGCGAATGTTTTCACCTAAATTGAGATTTTCAGTAGCCTTACATAGCTTCGGTGATTGGATCGTTGTCCTCAGACTAAAATGCATTCTTATGATATGCTCATCTGTTTCTAGTACACTAATTCTAGTTGCTCCTATTATAAAATGTCGTTCCTCTGGCAGAGTATACAGGGTGGTCCATTGATCGTGACCGGGCAAAATATCTCACGAAATAAGCGTCAAACGAAAAAACTACAAAGAACGAAACTTGTCTAGCTTGAAGGGGGAAACATGATGGCGCTATGGTTGTCCGCTGTATGGCGCTGCCATAGGTCAAACGGATATCAACTCCGTCTTTTTAAAATAGGATCCCCCATTTTTATTACATATTGGTGTAGTTGTAAAGAAATATGAAAGTTTTAGTTGGACCACATTTTTCGCTCTGTGATAGATGGCGCTGTAATAGTCACAAACATATGGCTCACAATTTTAGACGAACAGAAGGTACCAGGTAGGTTTTTTAAATTAAAATACAGAACGTAGGTACGTTTGAACATTTTATTGCGGTTGTTCCAATGTGATACATGTACCTTTGTGAACTTATCGTTTCTGAGAACGCATGCTGTTACAGCGTGATTACCTGTAAATACTACATTAATTCAATAAATGCTCAAAATGATGTCCGTCAACCTCAATGCATTTGGCAATACGTGTGACGACATTCCTCTCAACAGCGAGTAGTTCGCCTTCCGTAACGTTCGCACATGCATTGACAATGCGCCGACGCATGTTGTCAGGCGTTGTCGGTGGATCACGATAGCAAATATCCTTCAACTTTCCCTACAGAAAGAAATCCGGGGACGTCAAATCCGGTGAACGTCCTGGCCATGGTATGGTGCTTCGACGACCAATCCACCTGTCATGAAATATGCTATTCAATACCGTTTCAACCGCACGCGAGCTGTGTGCCGGACATCCATCATGTTGGAAGTACACCGTCATTCTGTCATGTAGTAAAACATCTTGTAGTAACATCGGTAGAACATTACGTAGGAAATCAGCATACATTGCACCATTTAGATTGCCATCGATAAAATGGGGGCCAATTATCCTTCCTCCCACAATGCCGCACATTACATTAACCCACCAAGGTCGCTGATGTTCCACTTGTCGCAGCCATCGTGGATTTTCCGTTGCCCAATAGTGCATATTATGCTGGTTTACGTTACCGCTGTTGGTGAATGACGCTGCATCGCTAAATACAGCGCGTGCAAAAAATCTGTGTCATCGTCCCGTAATTTCTCTTGTGCCCAGCGGCAGAACTGTACACGACGTTCAAATTCGTCGCCATGCAATTCCTGGTGCATAGAAATATGGTACGGGTGCAATCGATGTTGCTGTAGCATTCTCAACACCGACGTTTTTGTGACTCCGGATTCTCGCGCAATTTGTCTGCTACTGATGTGCGGATTAGCCGTGACAGCAGCTAAAACACCTACTTGGGCATCATCATTTGTTGCAGGTCGTGGTTGACGTTTCACATGTGGCTGAACACTTCCTGTTTCCTTAAATAAAGTAACTATCCGGCGAACGGTCCGAACACGTGGATGATGTCGTCCAGGATACCGAGCAGCATACATAGCAAACGCTCGTTGGGCATTTTGATCACAATAGCCATACATCAACACGATATCGATCTTTTCGGCAATTGGTAAACGGTCCATTTTAACACGGGTAATGTATAATTAAGCAAATACCGTCCACACTGGTGGAATGTTACGTGATACTACGTGCTTATACGTTTGTGACTATTACAGCGCCATCTGTCACAAAGCGAAAAAGTGATCCAACTAAAACATTCATATTTCTTTAGGTACTACACGAATATGTAATAAAAATGGAGGTTCCTATTTTAAAAAACGCAGTTGTTATCCGTTTGACCTATGGCAGTGGCATCTAGTGGGCCAACCATAGCGCCATCTTGTTTCCCCCTTCAAGCTGGACGAGTTTCGTTATTTGTATTTTTTTCGTTTGATGCTTATTTCGTGAGATATTTAGCCAGGTCACTATCAATGGACCATCCTGTATTTGCGTATATCCATTTTCCATGTGCTCAAAAGCTGACTCGCAGCTGGAGGAAGCTGTAGGCAAATACGGCAATAATGTCAATGTTCGTATATGTTGACGTGGTCACCAGCAGTATGAACACTCAGAAGGTTGCTAGCTACATTTGCACTTACTAAAGAAACGTTACCAACGCTTTCAGGATAACAGTAGGGTAGAATTCTGTGGCTTGGAACGCTTTTCAGTCCTTCCAGCCTATAATAGAAGTCTAATATATTTTTGTTCCATGATTCACTTCTTTTGTGCTGCAGACTTGCTCTGAAATTATAATAATTATTTCGGAAAAGTAAGGATTTTTTCAAATGTGGAAACGTGTTCCAAGGTGCAACATGGTCATGTACCTAGAAAGAAACGTTCGATTGAAATTTAAAGGCGCTGCAACCGTATCTCCGTTACATTATAACTCTACTACAAAGCAATAATCAATAAATTAAATTTAATAAAGCAGAACTGTTATTAAGAAGCTGTCCAAGTTACAAACATATTGAAATTGAAGATACTGGAAACTAACAGAAATGTCTGTTTTCAAGGCAGGTAATATTGATACGACAGTAACAAAACTCAATCAATTTGCAGATATCACATGTTCCATAATAAAAGGCCTCTTTCTGTTTCAAGGTTCGAGATGGTGCGCGGCCAACGAAGTAAGGCTTAACTAAACACATGTTTTATCAGCAGTTCTCACCACGAAATTCTGTACGGGAAGAATTAACAACATATTCCAAATTGCTTTAATATAGTACACAAGACCCACGAACCTACTACGGTGTCGTAGCAGGCGGAGAGGTGATACTCCGACGTGGCGCGTCCCAGGTGGCGGATAGGGGGGTCCTCACCGGTTTACCGGCGGACTTGAGCGAAATAAAATAGCTCTCGCGGACCAAACACTAAGCAACCTCTACGGCTAACAACCGTAGTTGTAACTCGGAGCTTGCTCCATACAAGGTTGACTACCTTTGAAAGTCAAACATGGAAGGAAATCTTTCAAGGAATAATCCACCGCTTGGCAATAACCAAGGAAGACTGCACTCGGATACGGTGGGCAGTCACCTGAAAGATAACTTGGATGAGTCGGAGCATCTGAAAATACCCAAAACGGACAGACGACCAAAACTCAAGACAGGACAAATAAACTACATTGCGACACACAATATAAATTCCCTCATACAACCAGGCAAACTCAAAATTCTGACGGATGAAATGGATCGCAAGGGGATTCTCATAACCGGACTTCAAGAAATGAGAAATACTGATCAGGAGCCGATAGAATCACAAGGATATAGGATTTATAAGGGAATACCAGGGAAAAGAGTCATGAAACAGTGTCCACAATTTGGAACAGGATTCGTGGTGAGTCTGAAAATAACAGAGTCCATAATAGAATTTAAAGCACAATCTCCCAGGCTCTCAACATTAACTCTAAAAGCTGCAAATAAAATGTACACAATAATAAATGCCCATGCCCCGACAAATAATAAAAATAATCAAAAAGAACACAGAGAACAGGTAGAAAAATTTTGGGAGCTCTTAGATCAAACGACGAATAACATTAATAAAAATCACATCAAAATTTTAATTGGAGACTTCAATGCCCAGTTAGGAAGGGAAAAGAGATATAGAGACATAATAGGGAAATGGACAGCACAAAGAAGAACAAACAAAAATGGCATAAGACTAGTGGAATTTTGCAGAAACCATGACATGATCTCAAAGTCGACGTATTTTAAGAGAAGACCAAGTAAACTAAAAACTTGGAAACATCCAGACTGGAAAAAAGGAGAATGGCAACTGGACCACGTCTGCATGGATAAGAATTACCACAAGGAAATTTACAATGTGAAAGTACTGAGAGGGACAGATACCGGATCAGATCATTACATGATAAAAATTAAAATTAAATTAACCCCATTAGCAAAGAAAAAATCCCACCAGAAGAAGAAGAGAACCTATGACCCTCATAAACTGATACGAAATGAGGATTATGAAGCACAAACCAGGGATATAAAAATAACAGATGATCTGGAAGAAATAATTCCCAAATTGAAACAAATAGCTGAACAAGTTGCCCCTATAAATCCAAGGAAAAAACACCAGTGGTGGAATGATGAATGTGATGAAGCAGTGTTGGATCGACACCAAGCTTGGTTAAGGCATCAAAATGAAAAAACAGAAAAATCATATTTGGAACTCACAAAACAAAGGAAGACAACACAAAATATAATAAGGAGAGTTAAACGTCAGTACCAAAAAGATATACTTCTAATGATAGAAACAAATAGTGAAAAAACAAACTCAAGAGACTATTACAAAATATTTGGCAGACAATTACAAAGATATGATCCTCCAACATTAATGTTAAAAGATAAAGATAATAACCTAGCCCATAGCAATAGTAAAAATACAGAAATTCTAGCAGAAACATTCAACAAGTTACTAAATTGTGAAGATCCCCCAGAACTTCTTCAGATAAACACAGAAACCCCAATTAAAACACCAGCAGAAAATATAAATCCACCTACAATTAATGAGGTCTACAGAGCTTTGAAAGAACTCAAAAACTACAAAGCAAGTGGAGAAGATCAAACGTTTGCTGAACTTTGGAAATATGCAGCAGAACCAGTAAAGATAGCATTACACCAATGCATAGTAAAAATCTGGAATGAAGAGAAATTACCAGAAAATTGGACTACTGCTATAATACATCCATTACATAAGAAAGGAGAAAAATCAAATCCATACAACTATAGAGGAATTTCCCTTTTGGACTGCACGTATAAGATCATGTCAAGAATACTATACAACCGCTGTAAAGATCAACTAGAACTGGAACTGGGAGAATATCAAGGAGGGTTTAGATCCTGGAGAAGCTGCCCAGAACAGATAATCACCTTGAAGTTAGTTATGGATGTCTACAAAAGAAGGCAAAAACAACTAGTCATAACCTTTGTAGATTTCAAAAAGGCGTATGATTGCATCCATAGATCTTCAATGATGAAAATATTAAGGAATTTTGGACTTCATCCTAAATTAATAAAAATGATACAGTTAACCTTAACAAACACCAAATCCAAAGTAAAATTTAGAGGAGAAATATCTGAACCATTTACGATTAAAACAGGGTTGAGACAAGGAGATTGTTTATCACCATTGCTATTCAATTGTGCTCTTGAATATGTAATGAGAGAATGGTACAAGGAAAATCCTATGAATATTAAAATTGGAACTAAGAAAGATAAAATAAACCTAAATTGCTTGGGATTTGCTGATGACCTAGCATTACTAGCTAATAATATTCAGGAAGCCACGAAACAAATAACAAGCTTACAAAATATAGCACAAAAATTAGGACTCCAGATATCATTTGAAAAGACTGAAATAATGGTAACGGATCCACTTGTAATAGATCACATCACAGTGAACAATAGGGAAATTAAAATAGTGAAACAATTTAAATACCTGGGTGAAATTATAACACATAAATTGGACGAGAAACCTGCATGGCGAGCAAGAACTAATAAAATGATAAAAGCTCAAAAACTAACATGGTCTACGTACAATAAAAAATGTCTATCAATTAAAACAAAATTAAAACATTACAAGACGGTGGTTCAACCAGAGGTTGCATACGGAAGTGAAACTCTTTTTAAAGTCACCCAGAAAAACAGAATTGACAAAATTTTAAAAGTAGAGAGAAGAATTGCTAGAACATGCATAAATAAGAAATATCAAAAAGCTGGGCAATGGCGGATAGTTCCAAATGAAGTGGTATACAGAGAACTGGAGCCCATCACCGATACTATACGAAAGAAAAGGATCTCTTTTTGTGGTCACATTCTGAGGACACCAGAAACCAGATTATCAAGGAAAATTATTGAGAAACTCTGGAATTTGAAACAACAAGGAGGATGGCTTAAGGAAATAAGAGAGGATATGGAAGAACTGGAAATAACTCTGGATGATTTGCAGAACAAAACGCCAAATTTAAAGAAGTTGAGGGACACAGAAATAAGATTTAAACCAAAAATTGACAAACGACATACAATGAAAAGGGTATTTACAGATGAGGAACGACGAAAAGCATCGGAAAGAATGAAGAGATACTGGGCCACTCGGAAGGGGAAAATACCAAAGAAGAGGACCAGAAATGATTGACTGAAGTGGTCCAATGAGGCCGTAAAAGCAGAAGAAGAAGAAGAAGTACACAAGACTCGAAATATAAGAGACATTCAAAAAGTATCCGATTAAGGGCGGTGCCGCAGGTGTGGCTATACAGGGTGATCGGACACAGTCTGAAAAGTTTGTAAGTGTGTTGCAGTATCGTTGTGCTGAGATATGATAGTTAAGAAAAAAATCGACACATTACCCCGTTTCCGAGCTAATCAGCATTTAAGTTAGTCAATGAGACCGCTGGGCGTGCAAATCCAAACGATCCGCCAGAGACGGTGTCGCCAAACGCGATTCTCTTTCGGTTTCCTAAAACCAACAAGGAACAATATTGAAACTGGACATGAGATGGCAGTACGGATCGAATCCAATTCAAAGGTTGAGCAGTCCCGTGCGCTGTCACCTAAACTGTCAGAACAATTGACGCTGACTGTGCCTGACGGGCTCCTGAATTTGCGCGCACAACGGCCCGATTGGCTAAATTCAACACTAATTAACTCGGCATCAGCGCAGTATATCGAATTTTTATTAAGGATTATTTCTCAACAAAATCTACCCTCCCCAACGCCCTTACAAGCTTTTCAGACTGTTTCCGACCACTTTTTACAAGCATTGACATGTAGGAAAGGAATTAGTGTGGCATTCGTGTCTTTCCAGCTTGTGTGCGGTAAATGCGGAACCTCAAACTATGGCGACGTCATTACCAAATGTGCCCAAACAGGACCACCGTGCTGTTATTCGTCTCTTGGCGCTCTGGTAGACGTCCACCGGCGAATGAAGAATGCGTATGGGGCAGCACGTCCGTCGAAAACCAACGCTGTGGAATGGTGCGACAACGGGCACCGCTGCTTCATGACAACGCACGCCGCCATAACGGAGATGTCGTAACGCAGGAATTACACCAACTCAAATGAGACATACTCGAGCATCCATCCTGTAGACCTGATCTCTCCTCGTGCGATTATCACGCTCTCGATCCCTTAAAGAGGCCTTGAACGATCGACGATTCCAGTCGCGCAAGTGTGTACTGCAGGCAGTTGCGGACCTCTTCAAGCAGCAGGATCCTGTTTTCTCCAAACGGGTATCTTCAATCTGGTGCGTCTGTGGGATGATTGCCTCAGTCCCACCTAGACCTAATGGCCTTCGAATGGCAACTTTTTGATAGCCCCTTACACTTACAAATCCTGTGCTAAACATAACCTCAAACCTAACAACGACAAGAACTGCACAAAATGGCGGTCTCTAGCATACATTCCCTCAAGTGAATCTCAAATCTGTCACTAGAATGAAGTTTGTACTTTTTTCTTTTTGGGATATCAGTCTTCTGACTGGTTTAACGCTACCCGCCACGAATTCCTCTCCTGTGCCAACCTCTTCATATCAGAGTATCACTTGCAACCTTCGTCCTCAATTATGTGTTGGATGTTTTCCCGTCTTTGTCTTCCTCTATAGTTCTTGCACTCTATAGTTCCCTATAGTACCATGGAAGTCATTCCCTCATGTCTTACAGATATCGTATCATCATGTCCCTTCTCCTTATCAGTGTCTTCCAGATATTCCTTTCCTCTCCGATTCTGCATAGAACCTCCTCATTCCTTACCTTATCATCACGACAACTCAAATGCTTCGATTCTCTTCTGCTCCGGTTTTCCCGCAGTCCATGTTTCACTACCATGCAATGCTGTACTCCAGACGTACGTTCTCAGAAATTCCTCCTCAAATTAAGGCCGATGTTTGATACTAGTACACTTTTCTTGCCCCGAAATGCACTTTTTGCCATTGCTCGTCTGGCTTTGATGTTCTCCTTGATCCGTCCCTAGTTGGTTATTTTACTGCTTAGGTAGGTCCCGTGGTCTAGGGGTAGCGTCTTTGATTCATAATCAAAACGTCTTCGGTCCCGGGTTCGATCACCGCCACTGCCTAAATGTTGATAAATAATCAGCATTGGCGGCCGAAGACTTCCGGCATAAGAAGTCAGCCTCATTCTGCCAACGGCCTTGTCAAAGAGGGTGGAGGAACGGATGGAGGTTCAGGGCACTCTCTTGTCCTAGGGGTGGGAAATTGCCCCTAAAGGCGGAAGAATCAGCAATGATGAACGACATGAGGATGCAGAAGGCAATGGAAACCACTGCATTAAAGACACGTAACGTGTATCCACAGGACATGTGGGCTGTAATTGAAGAAGTATCATGATGATCTCTCCATTGGCAAAAGATTCCGGAATAGTCCCCCATTCGGATCTCCGGGAGGCGACTGTCAAGGGGGAGGTTACCATGAGAAAAAGATTGAATAATCAACGAAAGGATAACGTTCTACGAGTCGGGGAGTGGAACGTCAGAAGCTTGAAGATGGTAGGGAAACTAGAAAATCTGAAAAGGGAAATGAAAAGGCTCACTCTAGATATAGTAGGGGTCAGTGAAGTGGAAGCAAGACAAGGATTTCTGGTCAGATGAGTACCGGGTAATATCAACAGCAGCAGAAAATGGTATAACAGATGTAGGATTCGTTATGAATAGGAAGGTAGGGCAGAGGGTGTGTTACTGTGAACAATTCAGTGACTGGGTTGTTCTAATCAGAATCGACAGCAGACCAACACCGACAACGATAGTTCAGGTATACATGCCGACGTCGCAAGCTGAAGATGAACAGACAGAAAAAGTGTATGAGGATATTGAAAGGGTAATGGAGTATGTAAAGGGGGACGAAAATCTAACAGTCATGAGCGACTGGAATGCAGTTGTAGGGGAAGGAGTAGAAGAAAAGGTTACAGGAGAATATGGGCTTGGGACAAGGAATGAAAGAGTAGAAAGACTAATTGAGCTCTGTAACAAGTTTCAGCTAGTAATAGCGAATACCCTGTTCAAGAATCACAAGAGGAGGACGTATACTTGGAAAAGGCCGGGAGATACGGGAAGATTTCAATCAGATTACATCATGGTCAGACAGAGATTCCGAAATCAGACACTGGATTGTAAGGCGTAGCCAGGAGCAGATATAGACTTAGATCACAATGTAGTATTGATGAAGAGTAGGCTGAAGTTCAAGACATTAGTCAGGAAGAATCAATACGCAAAGAAGTGGGATACGGAAGTATTAAGGAATGACGAGATACTTTTGAAGTTCTCTAACGCTATAGATACAGCAACAAGGAATAGCACAGTAGGCAGTACAGTTAAAGAGGAATGGACATCTCTAAGAAGGGCCATCACAGAAGTTGGGAAGGAAAACATAGGTACAAAGAAGGTAGCTGCGAAGAAATCATGGGTAACAGAAGAAATACTTCAGTTGATTGATGAGAGGAGGAAGTACAAACATGTTCCGGGAAAATCAGGAATACAGAAATACAAGTCGCTGAGGAATGAAATAAATAGGAAGTGCATGGAAGCTAAGACGAAATGGCTGCAGGAAAAATATGAAGACATCGAAAAAGATATGATTGTCGGAAGGACAGACTCAGCATACAGGAAAGTCATAACAACCTTTGGTGACATTTATAGCAACGGTGGTAACATTAAGAGTGCAACGGGAATTCCACTGTTAAATGCAGAGGAGAGAGCAGATAGGTGGAAAGAATACATTGAAAGCCTCTATGAGGGTGAAGATTTGTCTGATGTGATAGAAGGAGAAACAGGAGTCGATTTAGAAGAGATAGGGGATCCAGTATTAGAATCGGAATTTAAAAGAGCTTTGGAGGACTTACGGTCAAATAAGGCAGAAGGGATAGATAACATTCCATCAGAATTTCTAAAATCATTGGGGGAAGTGGCATTGGTGTGTAGAATATATGAGTCTGGCGACATACCATCTGACTTTCGGAAAACCATCATCCACACAATTCCGAAGACGGCAAGAGCTGACAAGTGCGAGAATTATCGCACAATCAGCTTAACAGCTCATGCATTGAAGCTGCTTACAAGAATAATATACAGAAGAATGGAAAAGAAAATTGAGAATGCGCTAGGTGACGATCAGTTTGGCTTTAGGAAAACTAAAGGGTCGAGAGAGGCAATTCTGACGTTACGGCTAATAATGGAAGCAAGGCTAAAGAAAAATCAAGACACGTTCATAGGATTTGTCGACCTGGAAAAAGCGTTCTACAATATAAAATGGTGCAAGCTGTTCGAGATTCTGAAAAAAGTAGGGGTAAGCTATAAGGAGAGACGGGTCATATACAATATGTACAACAACCAAGAGGGAATAATAAGAGTGGACGATCAAGAACGAAGTGCTCGTATTAAGAAGGGTGTAAGACAAGGCTGTAGCCTTTCGCCCCTACTCTTCAATCTGTACATCGAGGAAGCAATGATGGAAATAAAAGAAAGGTTCAGGAGTGGAATTAAAATACAATGTGAAAGGATATCAACGACAAGATTCGCTGATGACATTGCTATCCTGAGTGAAAGTGAACAAGAATTAAATGATCTGCGGAATGGAATGAACAGTCTAATGAGTGCACAGTATGGTTTGAGAGTAAATCGGAGAAAGACGAAGGTAATGAGAAGTTGCAGAAATGAGAACAGCGAAAACTTAACATCAGGATTGATGGCCACGAAGTCAATGAAGTTAAGGAATTCTGCTACCTAGGCAGTAAAATAACCAATGACGGACGGAGAAAGGAGGACATCAAAAGAAGACTCGCTATGGGAAAAAAGGCATTTCTGGCCAAGAGAAGTCTACTAATATCAAATACCGGCCTTAATTTGAGGAAGAAATTTCTGAGGATGTACGTCTGGAGTACAGCATTGTATGGTAGTGAAACATGGACTGTGGGAAAACCGGAACAGAAGAGAATCGAAGCATTTGAGATGTGGTGCTATAGATGAATGTTGAAAATTAGGTGGACTGAGGAATGAGGAGGTTCTACGCAGAATTGGAGAGGAAAGGAATATGTGGAAAACACTGATAAGGAGAAGGGACCGGATGATAGGACATCTGCTGAGACATGAGGGAATGACTTCCATGGTACTAGAGGGAGCTGTAGAGGGCAAAAACCGTAGAGGAAGACAGAGTTTTGGAATACGTCAAGCAAGTAATTGAGAAAAAAAGAGGTAGCTGAATTCCGTAACTTCATCTGCTTCGTGACCATCAATCCTTGTGTTAAGTTTATCGCTGTTCTCATTTCTGCTGCATCTCATTACTTCCGCCTTTCTTAGATTTACTCTCAATTCATATTCTGCAGTCATTAGATTGTTCATTCCGTTCAGCAGATGATGTAATTTTTCTTCACTTTCACTCAGGATAGCAACGTCATCAGTGAATCGTTATCATTGATATTCTTTCACCGTGAATTTTACTTTCATTCCTAGACCTTTCTTTTATTTCCACCATTGCTTCTTCGATGTACAGATTGAACAGTAGGGGCTAAAGACTACATCCCTGTCTTACACCCTTTTTAATCCGAGCATTTCGTTCTTGGTCATCCACTCTTATTATTCCCTCTTGGTTCTCGTACACATTGTACAAGGGCTATTCGGAAAGTAAAGAACAATAGGCCGCGAAATCGAAACCGCAGTGAAAATCAAAACTGTTTTATTTGCAGTGGTTGGCTAAACGTTGCAGCTACTTCTCTACACAGTCGCAGCTTGGACTTAGACATCTGTCGTAGCGTCGTACCAACTTTGCAATTCCCTCGTTTTAGAATACAGCCGCCAGTACTTTTCGACAATTTTCTACTCTGCACTGCAGCTCGTTGTCTGTGTCAAAATATTGTTTTCATAACCAGCGATTCATCTGAACAGAGATGAACCTCAGGGGTAGCCAATTATGGGCTGTATTGTGGGTGATCAAACACTTCCCATCGAAAACGATGCTGGAGCAACTTCATTGCCCCTGCAGAGTGTGGCCGAGAATTGTCGTGTAGAACGAACTGCATGACAGTTATGTCATGTCGATTGCCTAGCTTCAGGCGAAATCTTTCGTTAGACCCTCATACTTGGCGGGAGACGCTAATTTCTAGCCATCCTTACGTTCTCACTGTGAGTTCAGAACTGAAAAGAGCGACATGATGCGATCGGTGGGTGTACTAGACACAGTGCCCAATACATCCGTGCAAAGTTTCATCAGATTTTCACTGCATTTTCCACTTCGCGACCGATCGTTCCTTACCTTCCGAATAACCCTCTTATATTATCCATCTGTCCCTATAGCTTACCCCTACTTTTCTCGAAATTTCGAACATCTGGCGCCATTTTACATTGTCGAACGCTCTTTCCAGGTCGACAAATGCTACGAACGTGTCTTGAATTTTCCTTAGTCTTGCTTCCATTGTCAACCGCAACCTGATAATTGGCTCTCTGGTGCCTTTGCCTTGCCTGAAGCCAAACTAATCATCATCACCTCACGTCTGACAACACCAAACACTGTACAAATGACGGTCTCTAGCGTCATGTGAACCGGAAATCCGTCACTAGACTGAAGTATCGACCAATACATATAATGTGTTCCTTGGTAACAACACTTGCGTCTCATACAAAATCGATGCATAAATATCTGACAGCTGGAGATGAAATATAAATGGGGTTTAAATAATTGTGGACAGGAAACAGTTCCGAAACTGCTACCACTAACGAAGACTGAATATCACTCTGAATATCACCTGCTGCCAATGAAGTCTCCAATAGAAGTGAACGCCACTCAACCTACACGATAAGTGAGCTTTACCATGTCTCTATCGGAAATGAGGGCGAATACTGGGCAGATGCCACCTTCTGCATTTCTTGAGAAGTACTAGACAATCACAGGGCATCCAGCCCACCTAGTTTTGATATTATTTTTCAGTATTTGGTTATATAATATTAAATTTCTGTTTTCCTGGCAGGATTATTACTCCTTATATGTCTTTTTTATTGAGAATGTCGTTGGAATGGACATAAGACGTATAAGAGCTAATAACGATTAACTTAGTTCGAGCAGAATCTCATAACGTATGCTCATAGCAGGCGTACTTCATCCGAGAGAACTGCTGGTAAAGATGTTCGGCCGCAGTTCAATAGTGATTGTGCAGAAGCCGTGAACAAGTTTGCGCTGCACGCAGAAGTGGTTGTGTTTTGCATTCCACGCAATTGTGTATAGTGACCACAGTTTTAAATAAAATCTCTACTGAAGCATTCGTATGTGGAAATCGACTTGCCGCTCGAACAGGAAATGTACAGTATAATTCGCAGTATACCATGTTGATAGGGAAGAGAAAACATACTATTCAGCATTTCCAGTGAACTGGATCCATTCAGTTTTATATGAAGGGATGTGCAAGTTACTCATTAAACTTAGCGTCTTTAAGCCTACACAGTGTTTCGAAATGGCGGCCCAGAGTGCTCAAAATAATTGAATTTTCTCATTTTGAGAAGTCCGAAGAAGAGATCTGTTTTACATGCTAAAAAACATTCAACAGCCAAGATCGCATAAATATTTCTTTACTTAAAACAAAATCTGCTGCCAACCCCTAGTCTTAAAAAACCCTCTGCTTATGAAACGTGTTCATTTTACATTGGACCTGCACATGACAACTTGGCATGAGGTCCAACGTAAAATGAACACGTTTCGTAACAAAAAGATTTTTTAAGACCTGAAGATAACAGCAAGGTCTGTCGAAACCAGTTGTTTTAAGTCAAGATATGTTTACACGATCTTGGTTGTTGATTGTTTATTGGCATGTTCAAAATAATTTGAAGCGTGAAATTAGGATGATGCTGGCTGGATCTATGCCGTTTGACGCTGGGGCCACACAAAGGAAAATAAAAATGAATCATGGTACATGAAGAGTACGAAAACGTCGAACTCCATCCGAGGTGATTCATCTCTCTTGGCGACTATTTGCTGCAAAGGGAGATCCTGGAGGTATTACGCTAGCATGGAGCTATTTACATGGGACGTAACTGTGCCCATTACATATACACTGTGTGATCAAAAGTATCCAGACACCACCAAAAGCATACGTATTTCATATTAGGTGCATTGTGCTGCCACCTACTGCTGGGTACTCCATATCAGCGACCTCAGTAGTCATTACACATCGTGAGAGAGCAGAATGGGGCACTCCGCGGAACTCACGGACACCGAACGTGGTCAGGTGACTGGGTGTCACCTCTGTCATGCGTCTGTACGCGAGATTTCCACTGTCGTAAACATCCTTAGGTCTACTGTTTCCCACGTGATAGTGAAGTGGAAATGTGAAGGGACACATACAGTACAAAAGCGTACAGGCCGACCTCGTCTGTTGACCGACAGAGACCGCCGGCAGTTGAAGAGGGTCGTAATGTGTAGTAGGCAGACATCTATCCATACCATGACACAGGAATTCCAAACTGCATCAGGATCCAGCGCAAGAACTACGACAGTTAGGTGGGAGGTGAGAAAACTGGGATTTCATGGTCGAGCAACTGCTCATTATCCACACATCCCGCCTGTAAATTCCAAACGACGCCTCGCGTGGTGTAAGGAGCGTAAACACTGGACGACTGAACAGTGTAAAAACGTTGTGTGAAGTGACGAATCACGCTACACAAGGTGGCGATCCGATGGTAGGGTGTGAATATGGCGAATTCCCGGTGAACGTCATCTGCCAGCGTGTGTAGTGCCAACAGTAAAATTCGGGGTCGGCGGTGTTACGGTGTGGTCGTGTTTTCATGGAGAGGGCTTACACCCCTTGTTGTTTTGAGTGGCACTATCACAGTACAGGCCTACATTGACGTTTAAAGCACCTTCTTCTGTTGAAGAGGAATTCGGGGATGGCGATTTCATCTTTCAACATGATCGAGCACCCGTTCATAATGTACCGCCTGTGGCGTAGTGGTTACACGACAGTAACACCCCTGTCATGGACTGACCTGCACAGAGTCCTGCCCTGAATCCTATAGAACACCTTTGGGATGTTTTGGAACGCCGTGACAGGCCTTACCGATCGACATGGGTACCTCTCCTCAATGCAGCACTCCGTGAAGAATGGGTTGCCATTCCCCAAGAAACCTTCCAGTGGAAGCTGTCTACATCTACATCTATACTCCGCAAGCCACCTGACGGTGTGTGTTGGAGTGTACCTTGAGTACCTCTATCGGTTCTCCCTTTTGTTCCAGTCTCGTATTGTTCGTGGAAAGGAAGATTGTCGGTATGCCTCTGTGTGGGCTCTATTCTCTCTGATTTTATCCTCATGGTCTCCTTGCGAGATATACGTATGAGGGAGCTATGTTCTCGAAGCTTCAACAAAAGCCCGTACCGAGCTACTGAGCGTCTCTCCTGCAGAGTCTTCCACAGGAGTTTATCTATCATCTCCGTAACGCTTTCGCGATTACTAAATGATGCTGTAACGAAGCGCGCTGCTCTCCGTTGGATCTTCTCTATCTCTTCCATCAACCCTATCTGGTACGGATCCCACACCGGTGAGCAGTATTCAAGCAGTGGGCGAACAAGTGTACTATAACCTACTTCCTTTGTTTTCGGACTGCATTTCCTTAGGATTCCTCGAATGAATCTCAATCTGGAATCTGCTTTACCGACGATTAATTTTGTATGCTCATTCCATTTTAAATCACTCCTAATGCCTACTCCCAGATAATTTATGGAATTAACTGCTTCCAGTTGCTGACCTGCTATATTGTAGCTAAATGAAATACGACCTTTCTTTCTATGTATTCTTAGCACATTACACTTGTCTACATTGAGATTCAGTTGCCATTCCTTGCACACACCTAGGCTAAAGTTGGGCCAACATAATACTGAATTCCAGCATTGCCGATGGAGGGCGCCACTAACTTGTAAGTCATTTTCAACCAGGTGTCCTGCTACTTTTGATCACATAGTATATTTTTCTGTCCTATAGCAGTCAGAGCAGTCAGTAACATACCTGAATCTTCGTCAACACAGTCTATCACATAGTCGCTCCAGCATACCGTCCATGCACTTGTCATCCATGCAGCAGCAATACTGTGTCTGCGGGAAACCCTGAAGTTATACTGTCTTCTGATAATGCGCCATCCTTTTGGGATCTAGTCTTATCGTGCAACTACATCTGTAACTTCAAAATGTTCAAATGTGTGTGAAATCTTATGGGACTTAACTGCTAGGGCCATCAGTCCCTAAGCTTACACATTACTTAACCTAAATTATCCTAACGACGAACACACACACCCATGCCCGAGGGAGGACTCGAACCCCCGCCGGGACCAGCCGCACAGTCTATGGCTGTAGCGCCCTAGGCCGCTCGACTAATCCCGCGCGGCCATCTGTAACTAAAGTCCCTAAGTATAATGTGCAACTACAACGAAACTTGTAAGTGTGTTACATAGTAAATGATGTTCAGTTGCGCTACGTTACATTCAGGGTGCTCAGAATCGGTCTGGAAAGCTTGTAAGGGTGCTGCAGGGCAGTTTGTGCTGAGATACAATTTTTTAAAAAATTTCGATACGTTACGCCATTTGCGAATTAATTAGCATTTCAGTTAGCCAATCAAGCAGCTGCACACGCATATTCAAGTGGTCTGCCAGAGAGAGTATCGCCGAACTTGTTCTTTGTTTGGGTTTTCTAAACATTAGCAAGTGAACGATACAAAAATTGGACATGGGACGAACCCAAAGTAAAGGCTGAGCAGTCTGGTGCG
Organism: Schistocerca serialis cubense; assembly: GCF_023864345.2. Lineage (NCBI taxonomy): Eukaryota > Metazoa > Arthropoda > Insecta > Orthoptera > Acrididae > Schistocerca > Schistocerca serialis. The sequence goes on from NC_064645.1 coordinate 415,485,508, forward strand.
CTATCGTCTACGTTATGACAACCGCGGACACTAACCGTATCTGGCGGACAGCATGATGAGAGCTCGACGGCTGATTGGCTAACTTCAATGCTAAGTAACTCGGAAACGGCACAAAGTACCGAATTTCGTTTCTTATAGTTATTTCTCGGCACAGCCTACCTTACAACACCGTTTCAAGCTTTTCAAACTGTTTCTGTCCACTCTCTATATAGGAATAATGAATAATGCCCCTACAGCAGTTTCATACCTATCATTATGTTTACTGCACGTGCCATAGCAATGTAACTGGATGTAATGGTAGTCCAGCAAAAAGTCTTGTTGTTCAGGAAAAATGGCGCATATTGTCTCTCATTTTCGAAAAATGAGTCACACTTATTTCAGTGATCTTTTGCATTGTTTGTAATGGGAACAAAGAGACAAACGTTGCCGCCTGTACTGAAACACTGAGAGGTCGTTCTTCTCCATCACTCTTGAGTACGTATACACGAAAAGACGCAGAGCGTCTCTTTTTAATGACGCTCCCTGCTGAAAAGCCCGCTCGCATGTCGCGCAGTTATTGTCACTCCCACAGTGTGACGTCATGCGGCTAACCCGACCCTGTCTCTGTGGCGGCCTCACATTCATCTGGCTTTCATCGCGGATGCCGGCGAGTCACCGCGACCAGACTCCTTTGCTTCGCACACATTCAGCGCCAGCGGTGCACATTCGGCGCTGGCTTGAGGATCCCGGAGTGCTGCACACCGACTGCCCTCTCAGACCACTTTTCTTCTCTCCTACAGTCTGCTTGCTTGTCTTGTTCTCCGTTCACAAATCTCCTGGCTGCCTTTCAAACGACGTCCACACACTTTTCAAACTGATGTCGCCACTTCTGCTGTATTTAGTTCACTAGGTGGCAGTTGGTCCTGAATACGATCACTAAGATGACAGAAGACGACAGTGGCAAACCGAAGCCTCCTTTCAACAACTACAACAGACTTGGTCTCTCTGCCTGCGGTTTTCACCACTACGTTCACCATTCACCGTTACGTTTAGGCACAGAAATGTTCAAAAACGTATCGTTACTTTTTCGACAAAGGAAATGTGAGGGGTGAAAGTTGTAGATTACAGTAAACGGGTTCACATAAATCTAATTTGCAGTAGCTATACAGAAATAAAGAGCCAGAATGAGATTTTCACTCTGCAGCGGAGTGTGCGCTGATATGAAACTTCCTGACAGATTAAAACTGCGTGCCGGACCGAGACTCGAGCTCGGGACCTTTGCCTTTCACTGGCAAGTGCTGTACCAACTGAGCTACCCAAGCACGACTCACGCCCCATCCCCACAGCTTTACTTCCGCCAGCCTTGAGGACGGGGAGTGAGTCGTGCTTGGGTAGCTCAGTTGGTAGAGCACTTGCCAGTGAAAGGCAAAGGTCCCGAGCTCGAGTCTCGTTCCGGCACGCAGTTTTAATCTGCCAGAAATAAATAGGCTGGCAGAGGATATATCAGACATTTTGAGCTCCACCAGTGCCGCCTTCGGAATGAAGACTAGAACAACAACAGCCTTGCGATTAACATAGCGATATCTCCCTTCCACGACATTGCATGTAGCCGACATTTTCAGCAACGTGTGATGTACAAACCACTTTATCGTCTTCTAAAATTGTACGACTGTTACTGCCTCCGATGCGTCTTCCCCATCTTTCTGTTGCTACATTCCGTATATTTTTTCTCCTACCAGATGACTTGGACAAACAGAATGTTTCGTAAGTTGATCTGGTTGTCGAAAGGTTGCACAACGGTTAGCATATCGGACTCGCAACCGGGAGGATCACTGTTGAAATCCCCGCCAGAAAATTCAGATCTAGGTTTTCCTTGATTCTCCTCGATCGCTCCAGGAAAATGCCAGGATTGTTCGTCTGAAAAGAGCACAGCAGATTTCCCTCCCCGACCTTTGGTAATCTGAGCCTCCATTGACCGAGCTGTCAACGGGACCTTATACTCTAATCTTCCTTTTCCTTTCTTGAGTATCGATAGAAAGTTTTCTCTAAATGGAAGTACTCAAATGGCTAAGTAATGTAATGTACAACTGCATCTCTTTCATCTACCGAGATACTGAAGCTACTGCCTGTCTTATTTTAATGGAATGATATATGTTTTTAATGGCATTACAAACCTCTTGAAACCAACAGTTATGTTTGTCAAGGTTTGCAGTACAATTGCCTATTGTGCAAGTATCACAAATTACGACTGCACTGCACATGGTTAACGTAACTGGCTTGAAAATACAATTCCATTATTGTAGATTTATTTTTTCCTCAAATTTTTTCCGTCCCAGGGGCGTGTGATTGCTCTTATTCTATCTACATTTCTCAGCCGTGCGTGCGTTAGTATTGATACTGTTCGCCCATTTAGCTTCTCTGGACTTTGTGCCACAGCGACAAGGCAACGTAGCTACGCCACGAGCAGATTTAGCTGCACGCGAGTGATTGCTTTCTGCTCGGGGTGGCAACGGGGATTGCTCACCGAGGACTGAGGACGGATTCATAATCGTACTGATGGCGACCTTATGGAAAGTGTGCCTACCGTATTTCAAGAATTACTGTTCCGCTCTGCCTTGTGCTCGCGCGTATGTGTCTTTAGCGTCGGCACGTCGCTTGTTTGTACTGCTTTGGTTTGTGCACTCCGAGCTGCCAGTACCTATCAGCAAAGAACTGAAAAAATTTTTACTAGTGATTAACGTACTGGTTGTTATTTGCGAGAACCCTTGGTCTTTGAGTAAGGTCCTTTTCTGTGTCATCACTCTTCTCACTGGTTTGAATCGAATTCCTCTCCAGTGCAAACCTCTTCATCTCAGATTAATATTTGAAACTTCCGTCCTCAATTATTTGCAGGACCTACTCCCCTACAGATTTTACCCTCTGTAGCTCGCTCTAGTACCACCGGAGTTATTCCCTGATGTCTTAACAGGTGTCCTATCATCCTATTCCTTCCTCTTGTCCGTCTTTTCAGTATATTCCTCTCGTCGCCGGTTCTACGGAGAACCTGCTCATTCCTTACATTATTAGACCACCTAATTTTCAACATTCTTGTGTAGTACCACTTCTCAAATCCTTTGATTATCCTCTCTTCCAGTTTTCTCACAGATCATGTTCCACAAACGTACAATGTTCTGATCCAAACACATTCTCACAAATTTATTCCTCAGACCAAGGCCTAAGCTTGGTGACTTTTCTTGGGCAGGAATGCCGTTTTTGCCAGTTTCAGTCTCCTCACTCCATCCGTCATGGGTTATTCGGTAGCCTAGCTAGCAGAATCTTTTGTGACCCACAATTCTGTCGTTAAGTTTCTCACTGTTCTCATTTCTACTACTTCTCGTTACTTCCATCTGTCTTCGATTTACTCTCAGTCCACATTCTGTACTCTTTTGACTATTCATTTCATTCAACAGATTCTGTAAATCTTCAAATGGTTCAAATGGCTTTGAGCACTATAGGACTTAACATCTATGGTCATCAGTCTCCTAGAACTTAGAACTACTTAAACCTAACTAACCTAAGGACAGCACACAACACCCAGTCGTCACGAGGCAGAGAAAATCCCTGACCCCGCCGGGAATCGAACCCGAGAACCCGGGTGTGGGAAGCGAGAACGCTACCGCACGACCACGAGCTGCGGACGTAAATCTTCTTCATTTTCACTGAGGATAGCAATACCATCAGCGAATCGTATCATTGACATTCTTTCACCCTGATTTTTAATCCGCCACCTGATTTTTTTTCACTCATCGTTTCTTCGATGTATAGATTGAGTAGTAGGAACGAAAGACTACATCCCTGTCTTACACCCTTTCTAATCCGAGCATTTTCTTCTTTGTTTCCCACAGTTATTGTTCGCTCTTGCTGCTTGTACGTTTTACATATGCCGGTCTTTCCCTATAGCTCACCCCTACTTTTCTCAGAATTTAAAACACCTTGCACCATTTTACACTTTCCAACACCTTTTTTTAGGTCGACATATCCTATGAACGTGTCTTGAGTCTTTAAGTAATTTTTCTTGTTGTCCTTTGAACTTTACGTAGTTAATTCAGCATTCTAAATCCAAACAACGGAAACATTTTAGCACAGTATGGACGTGAATGGAATAACAAAAGAGACATGAAATATACTTACAGTTAAGTAATTCGCAAAAAATAAGTATTTCATTTTCACTCAAGAGACTTCCTTCACTTTTCACGTTCATTATTCTTGCCCACGGGTGCACTTCCCTGCAGGAAGTTCGATGTGTCTGAGCGTTCCCAGTACGTCCTTGTACAGGGACGCCCCATTTCTTCCTTCCCCTTTTGTCTCGCAGTGGATATAGCGTCAGTAGAACACTTTGTCATTACCCGTGTGGCAATATAGTTGGTCTCGAAGTCCGGTAAATTTGTATTACCATCGTTAAATGAATCACTAATGAAGTAATAAAATGAAGAGAATGATTAACAGCCGAAGCACTCGTAGTTGCTTTCTCTAGTCTTCTGAGGCTTCAGCTCTCAGTAAAACGTCAACCAAAATGGCTATTCGTATCCTATCAATGTCAAGAAGCAGCAACATTTGTCACAGTAATTTAAAGGCTGTATCTAATGTTGTAATTAGGACGTTCTTGAAGATTTATTTATATTTAGGTGGACCTCGAGTAGACAACGCGTGCTTATGTGATAAGTATAGTTTGCGATTTAGCGCTATTTGGGTTAATTTAACGATGGTAATACGAATGTGCCGGATCTCGAAAACAACTGCACTGCCAAGGAGGTAATGACAAAATATTCTGCTGATGCTAATTATACTGCCCGACAAAAAAAGTGAAGCACCCAGAACAAGTGGTCGGATGTGTACAGACGACCGGCCGATATATAAATGCACTTCTCTGTGAAAGGTAGAATGGACACCGTTAGTGTTGCTCGTGTTTAGTGTCATCGCCAGGCCTGGTAGGGTACATAAGGAGAGTGATTAGCGCCATGTAGAATGACCATTGTGGAGATCATAGATATGCCGTGTGCTTGCGTGCGACATCACTATCAGCACCTGACAGAGCATGAAATGAGCCCCGATGATGGTCTCCTTTTGACCGGCTGATCCAGTCATGCAATACCAGATCTGTGAGCATTAGGATTGTGCCAGTAGCCCGATGCTGTTTCCAGCCAACAACTTGTGACCACCATAAGGAAATATCGCCGTACTGTGCTCCAGGCATCTTCACTTCTGCATCTGCCATCACAGAACAACTAACAGATTCCCTGCAACATTCTGTATCATGTTGCAAAAGGCTAACAGCACACGTACCAGACAACCACCGTCCCGCAACAAAAACGGCTGCTTCTGTGTTGGTGCCGCGACCGGGAAGCATGAACTGTTGATGGATGATGTCGTATTATGTTCAGCAAGGGATCATGATGTCGTATTATGTTCAGCAAGGGATCATGATTCTACACTACCTCGAATCACCATCGTCAGTGAGTAAAGCGACCACAATCTCCAGTGTGTTGGAGAAGACAGGTGTCTTACTCCAGGGAACATCTTCTGGGAAGCCACTGGGTACGGCCTCAGGTAACAGCTAGTACTCGTGGTAACTGAGGGATCACTGACAGTGCAACAGAACGCCACGGGCACTCTGCGTTCTCAAGTGTTATCTCTCATGCGAAAGTATTGTGCTGATGTGCTGACATTTTTCAATAGAACAATGTTCGTCCACACATTGAACTTGCCACTTTGGGCTGCCACAGGCATCTTGCGTCCTCATTTCTTATCTCTCATGCGAAAGTATTCAACAGAACAATGCTCGTCCACACATCGAATTTGCCACTTTGGGCTGCCACGGGCATCCTGCGTCCTAATGTGGTACCTCTAATTCGACAGTACCATGGTACCATTTTTCAATAGAACAATTCTCGTCCACACGTGGCACTTGCCACGATGAACTGGCCGCCTGATGTTGAGGTACCCCTCCCATGGGCAGCTAAATGCCCATATTTGTCGGTAACAGAACGTGTGTGGGATAGGTCTCAGTGCTTGTATCCAGAATATCAACGGCCAGTTACAACATCTGTGGGCTACCTTGCCTCAGGAGAGGATATAACAGCTTTATGACACCTTCCATAATCGAATCAGTGCATGCACCGAGGTCAGATGGGGAGCAACGCCATGCTGATAAGTGGGCTCATACTGCGAAGTTCTTTGTAAATTTGATTCGAATTTGTGATCACTGACATACGAGGTGTGTGACAAAAGAAACACGGCTAACAACACTGCGAGCGCTCTGGCAACACTGTGTTGCTCTGCTTGTGCAGATCGGTGTGGCCATGACTTCCAGACCTCAGTGCGAGTTTCAGCTCCGTACAGCCAGCACGTGATTTTTGAGAGCGCCATCAGTAAAGATTTGTTTTGGTGGTGTGTAACGAAAATGGAACAGTGGAATTTAGAGCAACGTTAAGCCATCAAGTTTCCTGTTAAACTTGAGGAATCTGCCAGTGTGACCTTTGAAAAGTTGAGACAGGCCTATGGGCAACATTTCTTATCAATGGCACAAGTTTTTCGCACGCACAAATAATTTTTGGAAGGCTGAGAACACATTGAACACGTGCCACGCTCAGGGAGACCTTCAGTTTCAAAAATGATGAGAATGTCGAATGTGAGCGTGTTCTTGTGAGATCAGACCGGATTTATTCCTCCAGGACAAATTGTCACCGTGTGTTCTACAAAGACGTACTTGAAAGGCCTAAAAAAACGGTAAATCGAGTGAGACCGGACACTGCAGACGGCCATTTTCATCACGGAATTTTGGACCTCAAAAGGCATTCCTGTTGCTCCACAACCCATTATTCACCTGATCTGAATCATTGTGGCGTTTTTCCTTTCCGGAAATTGAAAAATGTGTTAAAAGGCCATCATTTTGGGGCGCTGAAGGACATTCAAAAGAGTGTGATCGACATGTTAAAAATCCTACTAGTGGAAGCCTTTCATCGCTGCTACCAAGACTGGGAACTACTTTGAAGGGGGCAATGTTGCTGTTTGAAAAAGATAAAACCTGTGGTAGATAAAAAATCAATCTCATTACTTTTTTCACACACCCCTTAACATCACATACCATCTCAACTCGTGTAACTTCATTTAGTTTCTTCTACCCCTTCTCTTTACTTGTCACGTAGTGCACTGGAGCACTAGCGTTCTGAAACCAAAAACTAGCGGATAACTGCAAGGAAACGTCCTTCCGAAGTTAAAGAGACGCTCTCTCCAGAAAATTGAAAGATCACGCTGCACCATTCAAAGATATGTGGTCCAATAGAGTGATCTCCAAGAATTCCAGCCCAAATGTTCACTCTGAACCTCAACTCGTAACTTCTCGTACAGGCAGTGCTGCATATTTTCAGTAGCCTAGTGGCAGCTGTAGAAACTTTCACATTTCTGGCTATAGGTTCCTGATATCAAAACCGTTACGATTTCATGCCCTACTGTATCCGAAATGTTTAAAGCGTAATTCTGTAACACGTTGAGTATCTCTTTTCTTTTAGTTTAAGTCCTACGTCTTTGTGTACAGGTCTAATCACTCCAAAAATTACAGAGCAGAAAAACTGGACATAACTTCCCTGTGTTGTACATAGTAAGATGCGTACGTTTTCCCAAAGGTTGGACCATTCCTTCCCATCAGCTTAACACAACTACATCGGACGTCCACCTAATTGGCTTCAGCTCTTGGAGACGGAAGTAGCTGCCACAAAATACCAATCCTTCACCTTATCTGTTTTATTTAATTCGTCGAAGTCCACTAAATAATAGAAGAAATGAAAATAAATTGCGTCAAAAATATAGTTTTTCCGCAGACATAAACTGGTCCAGAACATCCGCGCATAGAGCTGAATACACACGAAAATACGAGCGACGTGGCGCAGTAATTAGCAAACAGAACTCCCATTTGGGAGGACGAAGGTTCAGATCCGCGTTTGGTCATCCAAATTTAAGCTTTCCGTAATTCCCATAAATCACTCCCGGCAAATGCCGGTATGTTTCCTATGAAAGGTCATGGCCGATTTGCTATCCCATTCTTGAAACGCCGTCTCTCGTGACCTCGACGTTGACGGGACATTAAAGTACCATCTGCAATTTTGTCGTATGATGACTTGATGGAGACCGCGGCTGTTATTTGAAGACAAATGTTGATGGTGTTAGGACAGCAACCAGCCAAAAATTTACTTTCAGTTCCTCTATTCAAAGGGTACCGTTACCGGTTTCGAATCGTTGTTATTCATCATCAGACGGTTTATACGCTTTCCTTATGACACATCATAGGTAAATTTGTGGATGGTTGCTGTCCTAACACCATCAAAGTACCATCTTCCCTCCTCCTTCCTTCTTACATACCAAAGCAAAGCGAGAAATAAAGATACGATTACAGATATTTCACACTTTTTCATGGCTCATTCATCAAATATACGTAACTTACCTATACAGTCACCGCCATTATACATATATATATATATTACAAGCTAAAGCAGAAATATTTTATTTTACGTTTTGACGTCCGCACCTGCAAGTAGTGGCTATGCTCTGTAGTAAAACGCCGCGAGAAGGTCAGAACGTTTCTTTTCAATGGCTCACAGACCAACAGTAGCGCTCAAACTTGCCTGTTTATATTTGCTGCTCATTTACTTCAGAGCCGTACAGGGCGGTGCGCAACGAAGAGAATTAACGTCGAAAAAATAATTACATTAATTGCTATCTGTGTAGTGGTTCTGTTCTAGAAATTCAGAAAGCAATCTGTTTACCTGTTACAGGGAGCAGCCCAGAGATTTGTTTTGCACAGAAAAGGCGAGACAGAAACATACGTAAATTGAACAGGGACAAAATTCAAATTAGTTGGTAAGTCAATATCCAAAGGGTCACATCTGTCTTATTAAATTTCCCATGGAAGCTGCTCACATCACAATGAAAATAACACATCGACAAATTCATTTCCTCAGAGCGGGCAACTCCAGCTGTGCTTTTAGTAGAAACGAGTTCTGCAATAAGGCAGGATGAGACGGCAGTGCGTAAACAAACAATGGGTTGCCCCGCTTGGAGCGGGATTTTCACTGCAGAGCCGAGTCAGGTAATTGCTTTTTTAAATGCATGGAACCTGTAATCCCTCAGAGAATGAGATTTAATTTCTTCTTTCAGAGGAAGGAAAAGGTTGGCTTAATACAACTTGCTTGTGGCTAACATTGGAGGCAGCGAACTGGATTTACGAGGAAACAAAAGGTCTGTCTCTTTTGCTGTTGCCAAACCCAAGACGGACGTCAAGCAAGTGTTCGCTTAGCAAGTATTTCCTTAGCTGTGCATGTAGGATAATATTCTAAAAACCTATTTCTTATGCTTGTGCATGTCACATATACGGTTTGACAGTCATCCATGCAAAAGTCAGTTATTCTGCTTTTGTTCGTAGCCTCTTCTGCTTTTGTTCATTAACAGTAGAAAAAATATTTCTAACATAGAGCTGTTCGCACTTAACGCAACTACCTAAACAAATTCGGATAAAAGCCATCTTGAAACAGAGAGAATAAATGTACTCACCACATAACCTACACTTTCAGGTAATTAACCTGTATCGGTAAAAGCAAGGATTTTTTATTATCGCTTAATTATTGTCCTACAGACTTCAAAAGAGTCGTGGAATAGTGACGCTGTAATTTAATTTTGTGACCAGGTGAGATATGTATGTAACAAAAGTCAAAGTCACAATAACTTGTATTGTTTTTAAGTCCTCACACAAAACAAGTACAGTAGTTGCAATGAAGTATAAGATGATCATGGTCAATAACATCTTAGTCACTAAAAAATTATCGCGTGAACACGAAACAGTTACAAGTAACAACGTTTGGCGGAGATTCAAGCTCAAGAACTGATAGGTGGGTTAGTACATTATTAGCATACTGATCTGTTACCGCGATCTGGCAACAATGGTTGTCAAAATTTGAGTTCGTAAAATTATGTATACCTGAAGGACGTCCTCCTCCTGCTCATTAACAGGATGAAGTTTACTAAGTACTTTGCGACCTATACATGCTTAAGCCGATTAAAAATCTTATCATTTTCTTCTTTTCTTACTTTTTTCTTTTTGACAGTGTTCACTGGAATATTCTCTTTCAAATTCCAAAGATGGCAGCGGTAAAATACAGGGAGTGTGAGGCTATTTACAATGTGTACGTGAACCAGAGGACTGTTATAAGAATCGAGGGGTATGAAAGTGAAGCAGTGGTTGAGAAGGGACTGAGACAGGGTTGTAGCCTATCGCCAATGTTATTCAATGTGTGTACTGAGCAAGCAGTAAAGGAAACAAAAGAAAAGTTTGCAGTAGGAATTGAAGTCCAGAGAGAAGGAATAAAAACTTTCAGGTCTGCCGATGACATTGTAATTCTGCCAGAGTCAGCAAAGGACTTGGAAGAGCAGTTGAACAGAATGTACAGTATCTTGAAAGGAGGATATAAGATGATCAATAAAGAAAAACTAGGATACCTGAATGTAGTCGAATCAAGACAGGTGGTACTGAAGGAATTAGATTATGAAATGACACACTTAAAGTAGTAAATGTGTTTTGCTATTTGGGAAGCAGAATAACTGATGATGGGCGAAGTAGGGAGGATATGAAATGGAGACTGGCAATGATAAGAAAAGTGTTTCTGAAGCAGATAAATTTATTCAAATGGCTCTGAGCACTATGGGACTTAACATCTGAGGTCATCAGTCCCCTAGAACTTAGAACTACTTAACCTAACTATCCTAAGGACATCACACACATCCATGCCCGAGGCAGGATTCAAACCTGCGACCACAGCGGTCGCGTGGTTTCAGACTGAAGCGCCTAGAACCACTCGGTCACAGCGGCCGGCATCAATTTATTAACATCGAGTGTAGATTTAAGTATTTGTGTGCACTCTAGCCATGTATGGAAATGAAACACGGACGATAAACAGTTTAGACGAGAAGAGAATAGAAGCTTTGGGAATGTGGAGCTACAGAAGAATTCTGAAGATTAGATGGGTAGATGAGAAGGTACTGAGTAGAATTGGGCTGAAGTTTGTGGCATATCCTCACTAAAAGAAGGGATATGTTGGTGGAACATATTCGGAAGCATCAAGGGATCACCAATTTGGTACTGGAGGGAAGCGGGGGGTGGGGGGGGGGGGGGGAGAGGGAATCATAGAGGGAGACCAACAGATGAATACAGTGAGCAGATTCAGACGTATGTAGGTTGCAGTAGTTACTCGGAGATGAAGAGGCTTACACAGGACATAGCAGCACAGAGAGCTCCATCAAACCACTCTTTGGATCGAAGACCACAACAGCAACAGTGTCGTTGTGTTGTCTGCCAGTGCTACTGTCACCAGCCACTGTGTCAAGTGATGCCCGTGTATCCTGAAAAGCTACATGACAATTACGTTACACCATGCTCCAATTGGAGCTGCAAAATGAAATGACCACTTGTCACTGCTCACTAGTAGCGGAAGAAGTATCACAGTAGTTACTCCTATCTTCCCTCATAAAATTTACCCCTTCTTAAGGAGCCAGTCCCAACTTCTCATGAGTAGACATCAAATGACAAGAATCAATTCTCCTGGAGCGTCCTCCCACTCACTTCTCAATAATTTTCCAAACCTACTACTTCAGACCACGCTGGCAACTGAAATTCCCACATTTTCGCGTCCAGAGGCCTACAGCTAAAGCAATGAACGCATCTTGGCACTGTCCTGTTGGTACCTCAAAGAAGCGCATTAGCATGTACTTTCCTACGACCCTACTAAGCTTCCTTTCTGATTTATATACGGTATATGAGGGCCTGCTACAGGTATTTTTGGGATTACAAAGTTGCAGCCTAACACATATAGAATCTTCACGCCGCGCCTACCGTATACCGCCGAGAGCATAAAAGTCATAAATACGTGTAGCTTTCACAGAGCCTGCGTAGCGTTCACCGGTATAATGCGCTCCTATCAGCAGACTGGCGACCCGTCGTTCCTGCATTCTCCATCCAAGACTCACTGTCGCCCAATTTCTGGGAACTTCACTGTACTTTACACCGGATCACCGCAGAAAACCGCTTTAGGAATGTGGGAGCAGCTGCCATCTCATGCAGGATTCCAGTGACTGCGCTGCCGCCGTTCGGGCAGCCTCGGAGTTACCTGCTGTCTGTGCTGTATTCACTCAGACGGGCATCACTTCAATAGCACATAAACAGCCTATGGCGAACCCTGTTCTCCCTGGCGTCGACTTCGCCTTTTACAACCTGCAGTAAGTTGATGGTGCCCTTCAGCTTGCTTCGATCTGCTGTCTGCCTGTTAAATTGCCAGAAGGGCAGCCAAACGTAATTCTGAAGAAATAAAAACCCTGCAAGTATTTCATGTATTGGCAATCACTTATGGACAATGTTTAATGAAAATAAAGGAATACACTACATATCGACAGCATGAAATTGGACGAAACCGTCAGTTTCGCCATCGTTCAAAGAAAACTTATCATTGACAAAATGGCTCTGAGCACTATGGGACTCAACTGCTGAGGTCATTAGTCCCCTAGAACTTAGGAATAGTTAAACCTAACTAACCTAAAGACATCACAAACATCCATGCCCGAGGCAGGATTCGAACCTGCGACCGTAGCGGTCTTGCGGTTCCAGACTGCAGCGCCTTTAACCGCACGGCCACTTCGGCCGGCTATCATTGACATTCAAGTCGCCGAAGTGGTATTACATAAAGACTTGCACTAGCCGGCTGAACTCTCAGAAACAGGACTTCCGGCCGTAAATGCCGTATGCAATTTTTTTGTTATTTTCTGAGTGCATGATACACTACTGGCCATTAAAATTGCTACACCAAATAGAAATGCAGATGATAAACGAGTATTCATCGGACCAATATATTATACTAGAACTGACAAGTCATAACATTTTCACGCAATTTGGGTGCATAGATCCTAAGAAATCAGTACCCAGATCAAACACCTCTGGCCGTAATAACGGCCTTGATACGCCTGGGCGTTGAGTCAAACAGAGCTTGGACGGCGTGTACACGTACAGCTGCCCATGCAGCTTTCACACGATACCACAGCTCATCAAGAGTAGAGACTGGCGTATTGTGACGAGCCAAGAGTAGTGACTGGCGTATTGTCATGAGCCAGTTGCTCAGCCACCAATGACCATTCGTTTTCAATTGCTGAGAGATCTGGTGAATGTGCTGGCCAGGGCAGCAGTCGAACTTTTTCTGTATCCAGAAAGGCCCGTACAGAACCTGCAACATGCGGTCGTGCATTATCCTGCTGAAATGTAGGGTTTCGCAGGGATAGAATGAAGGGTAGAGACACGGGTCGTAACACATCTGAAATGTAACGTCCACTTTTCAAAGTGCCGTCAATGCGGACCAGAGGTAACCGAGACGTGTAACCAATGGCACCCCATGCCATCACGCCGGGTGATACGCCAGTATGGCGATGACGAATACACGCTTCCAACGTGCGTTCACCGCGATGTCGTCAAACACGGATGCGACCATCATGATGCTGTAAACCGAACATGGATTCATCCGAAAAAATGAAGTTTTGCCCAGGTTCGTCGTTGAGTACACCATCGCAGGCGCTCCAGTCTGTGCTGCAGCGTCAAGAATAACCGCAGCCGCGGTCTCCGAGCTGATAGTCTATGCTGCTGCAAACGTCGTCGAACTGTTCGTGCAGATGGTTGTCGTCTTGCAAACGATCCCATCTGTTGACTCAGGGATTGAGACGTGGCCGCACGATCCATTACTGTCATGCGGATAAGATGCCTGTCATCTCGACTGCTAGTGATACGAGGTCGTTGGGATCCAGCACGGCGTTCCGTATTACCCTCCTGAACCCACCGATTCCATATTCTGTTGACAGTCATTGCATCTCGACCAACGCGAGCAACAATGTCGCGATACGATAAACTGCAATTTCGATAAGCTACAATCCGACCTTTATCAAAATCGGAAACGTGATGGGATGCTTTTCTCCTCCTTACGCGAGGCATCACAACAACGTTTCACCAGGCAACGCCGGTCAACTGCTGTTTGTGTATGAGAAATCGGTTGGAAACTTTCCTCATGTCAGCACGTTGTAGCTGTCGCCACCGGCGCCAACCTTGTGTGAATGCTCTGAAAAGCTAATCATTTGCATATCACAGCATTTTCTTCCTGTCGGTTAAATTTCGCGTCTGTAGCACGTCATCATCGTGGTGTAGCAATTTTAATGGGTAGTAGTGTACCATGTTTTCAGAAAGAGCCCCAAATATCGATCACCTTCTACATGAGGTTTTGATTCAAAAACTTGTTTATAACGCATTCTGAGTACGTTTTCTTCCTCCCTGCTTCAATGTACCAGCGTTCATAGTGTTTATCAGAGACATACTATCCAGGTTCCTGGAAGACATCCCACTTGTTATTCGTCAATGGATGTTGTCTCTCACTTTCGACTGGGCGTTTGTGAACATCTGGATCAGACATTTCCTGAATAATGGATAGGCAGAGGTGGGTTTCATGGCCAGCATGCTTCATCTCATCTCACCCCACCCGATTTCCTTTGGTGAAGCCAATTGGAAAGTCTTGTGTGGCAAGATGAATGTCGAAACTGACACAGTTCAGACGACACCAGGAATATGAAGAACAGATAACGACAGAACTGCGTGCGACGATGCAATGCCTGCGTTGACTCTGCCCCTCCCCCCCCCCCCCCCCCCCCCCCCAGTTTTAACAAGCTTGTGAAATTTGTTCAGGCAAATGGAATTCATTATAAACGTTCCGTAGACTTTTCGGTCCCCGTGACATCAGTTTAAGTGCGCCATTGCTAGTTCAGCAACAGGAAAAATTATCTGAGGTCATTCGGGAGTATTTGGCGGGAATTCTATAAGTCATGATCAGGTGTTCGGAAAGTTGGGAAACTTAGATTGAGCGTTGCACAATACTAACAAGGGAACCTCCCCATCGCACCCCCGTCAGATTTAGTTATAAGTTGGCACAGTGGATAGACCTTAAAAAACTGAACACAGATCAATCGAGAAAAAAGGAAGAAGTTGCGTAGAACTATGAAAAAAATAAGCAAAATATACAAACTGAGTAGTCCATGCGCAAGATAGGCAACATCAAGGCGAATCTGAGCTCAGGAGCGCCGTGGTCCCGTGGTTAGCGTGAGCAGCTGCGAAACGAGAGGTACTTGGTTCAAGTCTTGCCTCGAGTGAAAAAGTTTACTTTTTTTATTATCTGTCCGTTCGTTCATTGACGTCTCTGTTCACTGTATTTAGTGTCTGTGTTTTTGCGATCGCACCGCAAAACCGTGCGATTAGTAGACGAAAGGACGTGCCTCTCCAATGCGAACGGAAAACATTTGATCGCAAGGTCATAGGTCAACCGATTCCTCCACAGGAAAACACGTCTGATGTATTCTATTCGACGCTGGTGACGGCATGTGCGTCACATGACAGGAATATGTTGTCGACCCACCTAACTTGTACACTTGGCGAATGGGTAAAAAGATTCTTCTACCTCGCCCGATTTAGGTTTTCTTGTTTTTTGTGGACGTGATAATCAATCCCAAAAAAAAGTGATCGCATCGGACGGACAGATAATAATTGTCTGAAAAGAAGAAGTTAAACTTTTCACTCTAGGGAAGACTTGAACCAAGGACCTCTTGCTCGGCAGCCGCTCACGCTAACCACGGGACCACGGCGCTCCTGAGCTCAGGCTATCTTTGATGTTATTTGTCCAGTGCATGGACTACTCAGTTTGTATATTTTGCTCTTTCTTCCATAGTTCCACACAACTTCTACCTGTTTTCTCGATTGATCTGTGTTTAGTTTTTCAAGGCCTGTCCACTGTGCCAACTTATAACTAAATCTGAGGGGGGGGGGGGGGGGGGGGGGGTGCGATGGGGAGGTTCCCTTGTAAGGCAGAACTTGAGTAGATAGTAGATTTTTCACTTGTACCTTCCGACTAGATCGTTTCTCGGCCTCATATTGATACATTTACCTTTCTCCGTAATCTCTGAAAGTTTTAACACCGCCATGGAATCAACCGTCCGCTGCTCGTGGCCTTGCGGTAGCGTTCTCGCTTCCCGCGCATGGGGTCCCGGGTTCGATTCCCGGCGGGGTCAGGGATTTTCTCTGCCTCGAGATGACTGGGTCTTGTGTGTCTTTCATCATCATTTCATCATCATTTCATCCTCATTCACTCGCAGGTCGCCGTAGTGGCGTAAAAGAACTTGTGGAGCGGCGGCCGAACCGCCCCGCGAGGGGTCTCCCGGCCACCAATGCCATACGCTCATTATTACGGAATCAACCTGCATATTCATGATGAATACGCTGTGGGTACTTCCGTTTCCAAAGATGACCAAAGCTCCATACATTCCTGCTTTGACGAATACGTAGGTACATTAATGTCCCTCTACGGGTTCGCTAAATTATCCGATCTTAAAATCATAGAAAATGTCTAGGACTATTTGGAGCAACTTATGGAACGTACAGGTCAACACCCCGGTATCTAAACAATGAGTGGCTGTATTTGTGAGCAGCTTATGGAACGTAAAGGGCAACACCCCGGTATCTAAACAATGAGTGGCTGTATTTGTGCGGGTAGTCCATGAATTATCCTTACAACTTAAGACTTTAAAATTGTACTAGGTATTAACATATGGTTTTCAACGTGTGATAACTCGTCGATTTTTTTTTTTTACCTTCAGGTGACGTAATTTTGACCCAAAGTTGAACTTGAAAACCTGATAAAGTGTGTACGGCACAGAAGAAAGCTCAGTGTGTGGCCTGGTTCATACTGATGGCGTCCGATATCCAAGTGCAACGAAATTTTCGAACGTGGTATGGAAAGCAACCGCCGTCCCGACCAACTATTCGGGCCTGGCATACTTCTTTTATCTAAATAGATAGTATTCTCCACAAAAAGGAGGCAGGTCGCCCATCTGTTGCAGAGGCCACTGTGGACAAGGTATGGAGATGTTTGCAAGAAGCCCGACAAAATCATTGCCTACTGTGGCCAGAGAGTTGCCGATGAGACGATCACAGCACACAATGTCTTACCTAAGAGGTTACGCCTATACCTCTACAGTGTGCAGGTGCTTCAGCATTAAAACCTACGAACATACCTCACAGCGAACAGTTTTCAGTGGATATGCCAGGCAAGACTGACGCAAGTAATTACATTTTGAAAAAATAGGTAACGTTTCATGTATCTGGTGAATTGAATCTGGTGTTGCACGTGAAAGAGACAGTCACAGTGTCAATGTTTGGTGCAGACTGAAGCACAATTGCGTCATTGGTCCATCCCTTTTCATCGAGTCTACAGTCAACCGTGGTGTTTACCTGGACATGTTACAAGAGTTTGCAGTTCCACAATTGGAACACCTGAAACCTGACGTTACATTCCAGCAGGATTGGGCAACACCCCAGTGGCCCCTAAATGTCAGTCAAATTCTAAATGAGGAGTTTCTGGATAGGTGGACTGGACGAGATTGTACAATTTGATGGCCCCCACGATCCACTGATCTCTCACTGCTACATTCCTGTGGGGTTTGTAAACGATATGGTGTAGAGAACGAAGGTTACAGACAGAGGACTTAAAGGCACA
Organism: Schistocerca serialis cubense; assembly: GCF_023864345.2. NCBI lineage: Eukaryota > Metazoa > Arthropoda > Insecta > Orthoptera > Acrididae > Schistocerca > Schistocerca serialis. The sequence continues at coordinate 415,503,132 of NC_064645.1, forward strand.
CTTTCGCAATACATTTGAACAAGTCACCGTGGAGATCTCGAATCGTACGTGGAGAGGAATAGAATTCCAACTAGAAATTATCTGTGCAACTAAGTGTGTACAACTTGATGTGTATGAATGAGAAAACAAAATTTTATGACTTATCGCACGTTGGAAACCATTTGTTAATATCCAGTGTAGTTTTAAAGATATTGAAGTCTTAACTTGTAAAGACAATTTATGGACACCCTGCAGATGGCACGGCTGAAGAAACTTGTGGACTCTATTCCTCGCTGAATCGGGACCTTTATCAGGTCTTGATTCAGTGTTACACAGTGTTAACGTGATATTCCCTGAGAGTGGCAATGTTTTTGTCCGGTGTGATTATTGCTTTCTTCCGTTTTTTTTTCCTTTCGATTCTAATGGTCTCGATTTCGACTGGACGATTCCCCTCATTCATTTCGTTTCCTTCTCCGCTGTGTTTCGTTGGCATCTGCTATTTACGATACAAATGGTTTTCGTGATCTAGCCAGGGTTCATCGTTCATTTAACTCACACTTCGCTCTTTGGTCTGGGGCTGCTTGCAGCCTACTGATTTCTATTTATTTTAGTGACTCGATTTTTTTTATCCTGATGAATATGGAGAACGTAGCTATGTCGTTGCTTGTTTATAACCCATAATTCTCTTCCATCTGCCGTCTCATAAATTAAGCGTTGTGTTCTTTCCAGTGTTTCCTTATCGCAGAGACACACAGAGACATAAATTATAATGAAATGTCTTATATCTGAAGTGCAGTACAGTAGCGGACCTGGCAGTATTCATGAAAGCTTCGCGGTAAACCTTATCATGCTTAGCTATAAAAGATTTATGGATACGACGGAGAGGTAGGTATTCTAAAACACGATATACTGCAGTTACGAACAGAGACTCAGAACCATTTAGGTTTGGTCTCTGTGTCTCGCACAAGTGGAAGTGCTTTGGCTGGTGGAGTTATCCTCGACTTCGTCCGAGAATAACAGACGATTCTGGATCTGTCTTGGAAAGAAGGCAGAGCATGGCGTTTAACACTTCAGACTGCTGTGTCGGTAGCATCTCGCAATCTCCGGCCTCACTAATCGGTTGATGAGATAATATGACCGTGATCGCGCATGCCTAATGAAATGGATTTTCGACAAGGCTATCGTCTCCAAAGAAAATGTCATCGGTTAGTGGGGAGAAGTGTACAACAGATTATTCTAAAGAGCAACTAACTCTGATTCTGCGCTTTCTACTTATTTGGATTTGGTTAAATGATTAAACAGTGCCATTACTCACGTAAAATATGAAACAAAAAAGGGAACCGCATGATTCAAAGATTTCATATCATATCTAACTGAAATAATGCCGAAATTAATTAATACGGTCGCCAATCCAATTGGACACTGTCTACTGTCTGATCAATAAAGCGGACACGCCGGCCGAGGTGGCCGAGCGGTTCTAGGCGCTACGGTCTGGAACTGCGCCACCGCTACGGTCGCAAGTTCGTATCCTGCCTCGCGCATGGGTGTGTGTGATGTAATTAGGTTAGTTTAAGTAGTTCTAAGTTCTAGGGGCTGATGACCTCAGATGTTAAGTCCCTTAGTGCTCAGAGCCATTTGAACCAATAAAGCGGACAGCAATGAGTACTTAATCGTTTGGCTGAAGGTGTAGCTATAGTAAGTTGACACATGTTTCTGACTACACAGTAGTTACGAAATAATAATCAGTAAATAAAGCAATTGTCTTACATGTTTAATAGTCAGATATGTTAATTTGGAAAAAATATTTAAACTCGTTACTGAAAAGTAAATGGTTTACTGCAGATAGCTCTTTTGTTACGACAGTAACGTCATATTAGCGTTCACTTATGTGCACTAGTTTACCGAACATGGCAAGCTAAATACATTGAACAGATTGTAATTACTACGAAAATTTACTAGGTCAAACAAGCAGCTGCTGGTTTTCAACAGAGTGACATTGCCGGAACATGAACCAAGTAAGTACACTACAACATTATTACATCATATGAAAAATGTGAACTTGATTTATTCTTTTCTTTGATTTTCAACTGTCAGAATTACTTTAATTTTAAGTTGCTTTACTTTACTTTGTCTTCCCTCAGTTAGCAAGAATGACATTGCCTCTGGATGTTATCGAACAACACTGTCAACTTATTGAGGCTTCATTATTAATTACTTTCAATTATCTTCAAGCAAACAAACAAAACTGGCAATAACAGTCTTTTAATACTTTTCTTTTAACTATCTATACAACGGCACTCGGGGTATTCAATAAGTGGAAAGGAACGAGACGCGAAGTAGCTGACAATGGCTGACAATAATGACAAGTTCAGGTAACAAGATCAGGTATCTGAACGTTTTCGTTACAACACTTATTATTGACACAAAATTCACTGAGACTGTCAGTGTATAATTCCTCAAAAAGTTTTTAACGCGACGTAAGTATAACAGCCTTACAGTTCGTTGCAGATGTTAAGCCGTCGTCTTCGTTGTCGTCTACCGAGCTCCCATTGTTGGCCCACCTTGATTCGTAACGACCAATTACCGGCCAGACACTTAATGTTATTGGAGCCTCCTACATCCTCTCGGGTTCATTATGCTCTTGGCGCCTCGTTAGTAACAACTGCGGCTCGCATAGGCCCCACAATGAACGTCACCTGCTTGTGTTCGGTCTTACGGATCACAACCAAGTAAGTCTCCAGCGCGCTCGAGTCCGGAGACAGCGCTCTTACAGAAGTCTTTACTCTTTACCAACGATATCGCTTTTTCTAACTTTCTATAACGGTATTAATCTATAAAAGATACATCATAATACAAAATACTTTATACAGTTTAAAACACATATCACATTCCTAATAAACGCACTGTTCCTAAAGATTTACAGAATAAATCAAGTACATCATATTTGGAATAAACATAATGCGCAAAAGTTTTGGGTAGGAAAACGGTAATATAGTGTCACATCCTGATACGTAACGCGCGTAGCTCAGGGATCAATAAGCTCTTGTATGTTTCAAATAACTTAGGGTATCTAAAGATTTACAGAATACATAGTATTTACAATACACACAATGGCCAAAACTTTAGGTAACATATCTGGAGAGTAGTGTGACGCCGACCGGAGTGGCCGAGCGGTTTTAGGCGCTTCAGTCTGGAACCGAGCTACCGCTACGGTCGCAGGTTCGAATCCTGCCTCGGGCATGGATGTGTGTGATATCCTTAGGTTAGTTAGGTTTAAGTAGTTCTAAGTTCTAGGGGCTGATGGCCTCAGATGTTAAGTCCCATAGTGCTGAGAGCAATTTGAACCATTTTGAATTTGTAGTGTGACAATATGTCCACACAACTGTACACAGACTCAAACTGGAGCTCTACTAAATAACGACGGTGCCCTGCGAACAGATACACCGATGTGAAGAGTTAAATGGCGCAACAATTTTCTCATACTTCTTCTCAAGGCCGGTCTTAACTTTTCTAGTTCGTCTGCGTTCAGTATGCCACCCAACGAAGCCTGAGGAATTACAAATCTTTAGCGTAGTGCAGCGCTTCAGCAACCGTGAATTGTTCATAAATTAAGAAATTCAGCCCTCAGTTGCAGTTCCCGTGTGGAGTTTGCTGGTCTCCCATCGGGCGCCTCCCCAGGTGGCGGATAGGGGAATGCTCACCAGATATGGTGGGTACCGGGGAAATAAAATACCCGGGGTGGACCAAAACTAGCAACTGCTGCCTTGTAGTATGATATTGGCTTATCAAAGGCTAAAGGAAGAAAACCTTGAGTAAAAATTACCTGGTCCTCCGGGTTGGGGGTTGTGCAGTGGGCCACTTCATCACTCACATAAAAACATAAAAATGCTAAAAAACCTAATAATATGCCTCGGAAAAATTGGAACTTTGGACGACGAACTGGTAATGAGAAACGGAAAATTATGTTTGGATGCTGGAATGCGCAAGATATTTCCACTAAAATAAATTTACTCCCTGCAGAACTTGACATGTTCAACATGGATGTTGTCGTACTCTCTGAAACAAAGAAGAAAGGCCAAGGAGAAGAAGAACTGGATAATTATGTACATATCTGGAGTGGGGTATCAAAAGCAGTAAGAGCCAAAGCAGGAGTCTCCATTATGATAAAGAAATCATGGAAAGAAAGAATCACAAATTGGACATTCATCAATCAACGTATTATAACTGTTGAAATGACATTATATGCTAGGGAAGTTGTGATTATTGGCGTATATGCACTCACGAACGACACAAAAGATAAGGAGAAAGATACATTTTGGGACACCCTCAGGGAGACTATTGAAAAAATCCCAAGAAGAAAGAAACTGATTATCATGGGAGATCTGAATGGAAGGGTAGGAATTAGAGAATCTTGTAGAATAGTAGGAAAACATGGAGAGGACGAATATAATGACAATGGGGAACGACTGATTGCAATTTGTGAACAATGTGATCTAAAAATTACCAACACATTTTTCAAACATAAGGACATCCATAAATATACTTGGCAACAGAACACCAAAGAACTTCGTTCTATAATAAATTATATTATCATTAGGCAAACAAGCAGTTTCAAGGCAGTAGACGTCAGATCTTATAGAGGAGCCCAGTGTGGATCAGACCACTATCTAGTTAAAATGAAGTCTTTCTGGCCATGGAAGAATGCAAGGAGTGATACAAGTAACATAAATAAAACGAGCCAGACTGAGACAGACGAAAATATACCTTTTAATATTGACAGCCTACAAGACGAAAGTATCAGAACACTCTTTGCGGCCAGGATGGAAAGGAAACTGGTTGAATCATTTGAAGGAAGTACAGAGGAAATATATTACTATATAAAAGCTAATGTGAAAATCATAGCAACAGAGGTGTGGGTAAAAAAGTTAGCAACCATAACCGTGCAGCAGAGTGGTGGTCAGAGGAATTAGAGGTCCTCGTTAGAGAAAAACGAAATGCATTCCTTCAGTGGTTGAATGATAAATCAGAAGAAACAAGGTCAATATACAAGGAAAAGAAGAATGAAGTGATGAAACAAAAAGGATGGCAAAAAATTAAGCATGGGAAAGAACATGTGCCAAGGTGAATAGCAAATTAGGATTTGGGAGAGCAAAAGAAGCATGGTCAGTATTGAAAGGACTTCGACAGGATACAAAAAGCAAATCTAATCTCCAGCTGATAACACAAAAGGAATGGGAAGAGTATTTCAAAAATTATTAAATGAGGACAGAGAAGAATATCTAGAAGAAGGAACAGGGGAAGATAAAGGACATGAAGATGATGAGATCCAGATTTTAGAAAGTGAAGTACTTCAGGCGTTGAGAACAGGAAAGAATGGTAAATCACCGGGACCAGGCAATATCAATCTGGAGTGTCTGAAATATGGTGGTGACAAAATTGTGAAACTGATAACACAGCTCTTCAACAAAATGATACATGGAGATTCAATACCCAACGAGATGAAGCTAGGTTACATTAATACAATATTTAAGAAAGGGGATCGCAAAATTTGTTCAAACTATCGAGGAATTTGTGTTACAAACACATTAATGAGAATTTTTGCGAAAGTAATTAAAAACAAACTGGAAAAAAATTTTAGAACCCAAGAAGAACAATGTGGATTCACGGCTGGGAGATCATGTGTAGACCATATTTTCACATTACGACAGATTTTGGAGAAACATAGGGAAAAATCAAAAAATATAGGATTAATTTTCATAGATCTAGAAAAAGCGTATGATACTGTTCCAAGAAAATTACCTTGGAGAGCACTATATATGGCAAACATAAACCCTTCCTTGATTAAAATAATACAACAGATGTACAAAGATAACATTTGCCAAGTTAAAGTTGGTAATAAACTTTCACAGAAATTTAGAACAAGCAAAGGCCTTTTACAGGGCTGTCCCATGTCACCATCATTATTTAAAATCTATATAGATATTAGCCTTAGAACATGGTCTCGTAAATGTAATAGTATGGGATTAGAAATAAGAGATGGAGTGTACCTACATCATTTATTATTTGCTGATGATCAAGTAGTCGTAGCACAAGATGGGGAGGATGCTAACTATATGTGCAATCAACTAGCAGTAGCATACAAAACTTGTGGTTTGAAGATTAATTACCAAAAAACAGAATACTTGACTAATGATTCAGATGAGCTATACATTGAAGGAAAGAAAATCAAAAAGATAAACACTTTCTGTTATTTGGGATCCATTTTAGAAATCGAGGGAAAATCAGAGTCAGAAATCAATAAAAGAATTAGTAGCCGACGGAGGGTCATTGGGATGCTTAACTCAGTCTTATGGAGCAGGAATGTAATGAGCAGAACTAAAAAATTAATATACAAATCCATATTAGAGAGTGTGGTTCTGTATGGAACGGAGACCTGGACAATTAACATGAAGCACATTAAAAAATTACAAGCTCTAGAGATGGACTTTTGGAGAAGGTCGGCAAGAATCTCCAGGAAAGAAAAGATAAGGAACACCGAAGTAATAAGGAGAATGGAAATAAAAGAAAGAATATATGACGTAATGGATAGGAAGAAATTACAGTGGTACGGCCATGTACCACGAATGGAGGAAGCCAGAATACCAAAATTGATACTGGAGTGCGAACCGGAGGGGAGAAGAAGAAGAGGACGACCTGTGACCACCTGGCTCCAAAATGTACAGCACACAATGAGGAGAATGGGCGCAGAGGAAGAGGACACGCAAGATCGAAACACCTGGAGAAATATTTTGAGAGTATAGTTTAAGAACGTTTATTGTTTGTATTGTAATTTCCAAGTAAATTATTATGTTGGAGATAAGCCTCTGTAATGAGGAAAAGCTCAAAAATAAAATAAGTTGCAAGTTAAAATTTTATTAGTTTACCTAGGTTTTGATACCAATAATGGTATCTTCTTCAGAACCTATAAATTAACCCATATGGACATTTGTTACACACTGAAATACATAATGACCTCATAATAAAGAAAATCGTGGTGCTTACAAAAACAATATTATTTTGAGGGTCAAACGTTGGCCATGTCACAGAATAAAATTAAAACAGAATAAGGACGCATAGTCATAAGATTATGTCTGTCAAAACTGAAACCATTAAGACAAACGTAGACGGAGCTACGCCGGCCAGGAACAAGAGTCACACGTAAGTAACTAGGAAACTAGGCGTCGTGAGCAATTCCGCGGCGAGGCTCGCCCAGCAGCCAAGCGCATGCGCAAGCGGCGTAGCTCCGTCTACGTTTGTCTTAATGGTTTTAGTTTTGACAGACATAATCTTATGACTATGCGTCCTTTTACTGTTTTAATTTTATTTTGTGACATGGCCAACGCTTGGCCCTCAAAATAATTTAATTTTTGTAAGTACCACGACTTTCTTTATTATGAAGTCATTAGATTGATGATGTATCTCAGTGTGTAACATCCGTATGGGATAATTTATAGGTTCTGAAGAAGATACCATTGTTGGCATCGAAACCTAGGTAAACTAATAAAATTTTACCTTGCAACTGAAGGCCGAATTTCTTAATTTCCGAGGAATTATCCGGCTCTTGTGCAACGAACGGAACCTGCCTCCACTGTAGCGGTTCTTCAGCAATACCGCACGCGGCGCTTGTTTCTTATGTGGTTAAAGGTAACTGAATACCTCGGGCATGGGTGTGTGTGTTTGTCCTTAGGATAATTTAGGTTAAGTAGTGTGTAAGCTTAGGGACTAATGACTTTAGCAGTGAAGTCCCAGAAGATGTCACACACATTTGAACATTTTTGTAATTGAATAGATCTTCGATTCCTTTTCTTGAGATTACTACATGTTGTCTGTTACGAAAAATGTTGTCATAATTCTTTCATGTCTCTTCTGGTTTCACGAGTCGCTTTAGTGGTCTGTACACTAATGAGCCAAACTATTATCATCATTGAATGGCATCTGATGTCGTTGAAAGCACGTGACACTGTAAAGTATTTAAGCGGACCAGAGACGAATGGGGAATCATTTTAGAGACAACCCGGGCCGCAAATGAGGAAATCCACCGACAAAACTTACTTTTTTTTCAGTTAAACCTTCCGAACTGAGAGGCCGTGGTCGATGTATAAAATTTCCACCTAACGCTTCGTCTCCATCTGCGGGAAACATCATCTGAGGTCGTCAGGCTACTGCCACTGAGGCCCCAGGTACTCTCGCATTAATAGAGCGCATAGAGGGCACCACCATTCGTCACGTGATGCCGACGGTATGCCTATCTTTCGAAGGCGTCATCATTCTCGATTAACAGTAATTGATTGTCATTCTGCTGGCCCAACGTCGACATCCATATTTTGCCCAAGTTTAAAACTTCCTCTTTTCTACTAAAATTATTATGGTGTTTGTGAATCTCTATTGCTTGTCTATACATGCCTGCATGATAATGGGATGTTCGTGCTAGAACACTTGTCTCATTAAATTTAATTTCGGGGTTCCATCTCGAAAAACATGTTCAGCTACGGACGATTTTTCGATGTGTCGTAAGCGACAGTTTCTTTTATGTTCGGCTAAGCGGGTGTTTACATTTCTTTTCGTTGTTCCAATATATACTTGTCCACAACTTCATGGAATTTTGTATACCCCATGTATTGCTAGGGGGTGTCGGGCGTCTTTTGCAGTTCTTAAATATTCCTTAATCTTCTTGGTGGGTCTGAAGATTGTTTCGATTCCATACCTGGCCAGAACTTTCCCGATACGGTCCGTGACTTTATTAATGAACGGTACGAAAACTTTTCTAGTAGGTGACCGTTGTTGCTCTTGAGTTCTGGGTTCTTTTCTACTTTGATGGAGGGCTCGATCAATTTCCTTGCTGGTATATCCGTTTCTCATGAAGGCTGACCTTAAGTGATTTAATTCATCTTGCAAGTAAGCCGGCACGCAGATTTTGTTGGCTCTGTCCATCAAGGTTTTCATGACACCTCTTTTTGCCTAGTACGATGGTTTGATTCCTTGTGGAGTTATCGATCCGTGTGAGTGTTCTTTCTATACATATTGTGGCCCAACGTCCCATCCACCCGTTTAATTACCGACTCATCCACGAAACTGAGTTGACCGTTGCTCTCTTTCTCCATCGTAAACTGTATCTTCGGGTTAATACTGTTCAGATGCACCAAGAAGACATCTAGCTCTTCTTCACCATGATTCCACACTACAAATGTGTCATCACAATAGGGGTACCATTTAGCTGGCTTTTTACTGGCAGTCTGCAGCGGTCGCTGTTCGAAAATCTCCATAAGTAAATTAGCAACAGTTGGGCTGAGAGGGCTTTCCATCGTCACCCCTTCGTGAGACAAGCGTTCTAGCACGAACATCCCATTATCAAATGGTTCAAATGGCTCTGAGCACTATGGGACTCAACTGCTGTGGTCATAAGTCCCCTAGAACTTAGAACTACTTAAACCTAACTAACCTAAGGACAGCACACAACACCCAGCCATCACGAGGCAGAGAAAATCCCTGACCCCGCCGGGAATCGAACCCGGGAACCCGGGCGTGGGAAGCGAGAACGCTACCGCACGACCACGAGATGCGGGCCATCCCATTATCATGAGCGCATGTATAGAGAAGCAATAGAGTTTCACAAACACCATAATAATTTTAATAGAAAAGAGGAAGTTTTAAACTTGGACAAAATATGGATGTCGACGTTGCGCCAGCGTAATGACAATCGATTGCTCTTAATCGAGAATGATGACCCCTTCCAAAGATAGGCATGCCGTCGGCATCACGTGACGAATGGTGGTGCCCTCTATGCGCTCTATTAATGCGAGAGTACCTGGGGCCTCAGTGGCAGTAGCCGAACGACCTCAGAAGATGTCTCCCGCAGATGGAGACGAAACGTTAGGCTGAAATTTTATAGATGAACCACGGCCTCTCAGTCCGGAAGTATTAACTGAAGACAACACAGGCCGTGAAAGTCTACATTGTATAATTAAAACTCACTTTGACAGAACGCTTCTACGTCTACATAGATACTCCTCAAGCCACCGTATGGTGCTTGGTGGAGGGTAACCTGTACCACTACTAGTCATTTCGTTTCCTGTTCCACTCGCAAATAGGGCTCGCGAAAAACGACTGTCTACATTCCTCGATACGAGACCTAATCTCTCTAATTTTACCTTCCTGATCATTATGCGAAATTTCTGCTGGCGGGAGTAGAATTGTTCTGTAGTCAACCTCAAATGGCGGGTCTCTAAATTTTCTCGACAGTACTGTTCGAAGAGAACGTCACGTTGCCTCCAGTGATTCCCATTTTAGTTTCAGAACCATCTCCGTAATGCATTCGATGTCTTTCTTTAATCCGACGTGGTGCGGATCCCATACACTCCACAATCCGTCGCACTAGCGTCATATATAAAAAGCACTCCGTCTTCAGGCCTACCGGGACCATCCGTCCGCCGTGTCATCCTCGGTGGAGTATGCGGATAGGAGGGGCATGGGGTCAGCACACCGCTCTCCCGGTGGTTATGATGGTATTCTTGACCGAAGCCGCTACTATTCGGTCGAGTAGCTCTTCAGTTGGCATCATGAGGCTGAGTGCGCCCATCCAAGTGCCGGCCACGCCCGAAAGCGCTTAACTTCGGTGATCTCACAGGAACCGGTGTAACCACTGTGGCAAGGCTGTTGCCCAGCGTCATGGACTTATTTCCATAATGGTACAAGTCCATTACCTCCACTTTTCTGTCTATAATGCTTCTGACATTAGTGGTCCAAACTAACAGAAAGAAAGGTTCATCTCTAGCAAGAAGCCATATGCTTGAATATTTCTGGTATCTCAATTGCAGATTGTTCAGCGCTCATTTAACTTTATGGCTCTGTATCTCAGAATGAATAAAAGTGGACTTGTACGACTATTGAAATAAGCCCTTCATATGTCGCCTTCTTTACAGATGAACCACAATTTTCTAAAATTCTACCAATAAACCGAAGTCGCTATTTTACCTTCCCTACCACAATCCTTGCATGTTCATTCCACTTCACGTTGATTTGAAGCGAAACGTGTAGGCATTTAGTCGACGGGACTGTGTCAGGCAGCACACTACTAATGCTGGATTCGAACATTATGGGTTTGTTGCTCATACTCATCTCCATTAATTTTTCTATTTCAGAACAAAAATTGTCTCGGTTGCGAAATTGTTTAATGTCAACGGCGCGTTTCGCCCATTCGGGGCATCATCAGATGGTGTCAATTTACCCAATCTGATGATGCCCCAATAAGGCGAAACGCGTCATTGACATTAAATAATTTCGCAACCGAGACTGTCTCTCAAATAACTTACGGGTTTTCCGTCGGGTGACGTCGTCGACCACCGCCGACATTCTCAAGGCACAACTGCATGGTAGGGTGTGCTCCTGTCGAAATATCGGCGGTGGTCAACGACGTCACCCGGCAGCAAACGCGTAAGTTATTTGAATATTTAGTTCGCCGAGAAAAGTTAAGGTCGAGGCTGTCTGTGTTCTGAAACACTTTTAAAATCGATTCTGTAGAGCCTTCCACGATAGAATGGGAAAATTTTTACATCAATTTCCTACATTAAGGCAGATTCCTACGGCCATGTATCTGGGAGCGAGCGTCTCGGAAACGGAGAAGCTGATCGACATTGCGCTTACTGCTCTCGTGAGCATCTAAGGAGAGTGGAGCAGGAAGGTGAAACGACGACTAGGCGATAAGGTGATGCACTTCCACTCCTCGTCACAGGCACTGGATATCGCAGGCTTGACCAATTTTTAAAGCAGAATAGGCGGTGATTCATGGCAGATCCGACGGCAGAGTACAATGCTGGTGCAGACACGATTGTTTCGGAGCACACCGTTCGACGCACATTGTGGAATATCGGGTTCCGCAGGAGATGATCACTACGTGTTCTCACGCTGACTCGACGACAACATGTATTGTAACTGTAGTAGCCACGGGATCATAGAGTGTGTCAATGGACATGTTTCACGCTTGTAACGGCTGCGCGAACATATACCGCCACACGGATACAGGCCAGTGGGTACATTTTTATGCTTTTGGGGACATTTACCTCGGCATCCGTGAGAGCTGTGGTAGAAATGAAAGGCACAACTACACCTGTGGACCATGTGAATATTACAGGGGAACTCATACATCCCTGTACACCGGTTCCCGTGAGATTACCGAAGTTAAGCGCTGTCGGGCGTGGTCGGCACCTGGATGGATGACCATCCAGGCCGCCTTGCACTGTTGCCATTTTTCGGGGTGCGCTCAGCCTCGTGATGCCAATTGAGGAGCTACTCGACGGAACAGCAGCGGCTTCGGTCAAGAATACCATCATAAAGACTGGGAGAGCGATGTGCTGACCCCACGCCCCTCGTATCCGCATCCTCCACTGAGGACGACACGGCGGTCGGATGGTCTCGGCAGGCCACTCGTGGCCTAAAGACGGAGTGCTTTTTCATACATCCCTGAATGCCAAACATCTTCTTCGACGGCGATGCGTCTTCCAACAGGATAACTGTCCAGAATCGCACAACAGTGGTGTGAGGAGCACACTAACATTGAAGCTTTGGCCACGAAACGAGTCTGATCTGGAATGCTCTGTGTCCAAAAATCACGTTTAGGAGGGGCGATCAATGTGTAATGCAAAACTTTTCCTTTCTGCCAGTTTCGGCTGAAAGACGAAGAATTTGCTGTGGCGCATCATGAAATATGCCCGCTTAAGCTCCTGTAGTTTCATAACATTTCGATACGCAGCCTTCAAATTCGCATCTGTAACCGAGGTGCGTTCCAAGCAGAGAGTTCTCAACGAGTCTCTTTTTGCGGAAAATCAAAACATTGCAGATATACCCTAAACGCTAGCAGAATGTGTATGGGGACCTGGTAGTGAACAAAAGCACTTGATTCGTTGGGCGAGGCGTCTGTCACCGAAAACCTCTCCAATCTCCGGCGTAAAGGCCGGCCGCGCAGAACTGTGACTCATGCAGTTTTGGAGCGTGCGGACACTCTTATTCGAGGTAATCGACGGATCACAATCAGACACCTTACTGCTCTAGTGGACGAATTTGTTGGTAGTACTGACACACTCGTCCATCAGTTGGGGTACTCAGAAGTGTGTTCCTCGTCGCCTGACTGATTATAAACAGCAACGAAGGAGCATCCGCGCGCAGTTGCTTGCACGTTGCGAGGCTGATAGTATCCATTTTTTGTCAGACATCGTCACAGGTGATAAAATATATTTTCCGCACTTGAAACCAGAAAGAAAACACCAATCTACGTAGTGCCGAAGAAAAAGTTCAGTCGTTAAAGTTATGGCGACAGTATTCTGGGACTCTGAAAGTGTTATTGTATTTGACGTCCTCCTTCATCTACATCTACATCTACATCCACATCTACATCTATGTGATTACTATGCTATTTACAATAAAGTGACTGGCAGAGGGTTCAATGACCACCTTCAAGCTGTCTCTCTACCGTTCCACTCTCGAACGGCACACGGGAAAAACGAGCACTTAAATTTTTCTGTGCGAGCCCGGATTTCTCGTATGTTATCGTGATGATCATTTCTCCCTACATAGGTGGGTGTCAACAGAATGTTTTCGCAAACGGAGGAGAAAACTGGTGATTGAAATTTCATGAGAAGATCCCGTCGCAACGAAAAACGCCTTTGTTTTAATGATTGCCACTCCAATTCACGTATCATGTCTGTGATACTATTTCCCCTATTTCGCGATAATAGAAAACACGCTGCCCATCTTTTTCGATGTCATCCGTCAGTCCCACCTGATGCGGATCCCACACCGCACAGCAATACTCCAGAATAGGGCGGACAAGCGTGATGTAAGCAGTCTATTTATTAGACCTGTTGCACCTTCTAAATATTCTGCCAATGAATCGCAGTCTTTGGGTTGGTCTACCCACAATATGATCTATGTGATCGTTCCAATTTAGGTTATTTATAATCGTAATCCCTAAGTATTTAGTTGAATTTACAGCCTTATGATTTGTGTGATTTATCGCGCAATCGAAATTTAGCGGATTTCTTTTAGTACTCATCTGAATAACTTCACACTTTTCCTTATTCAGGGTCTATTGGTTATGAACTGTAGATTAAAACTGAAGAAACTGCAAAAAGGTGTGAATTTAAGGAGATGGGACCTGGATAAACTGACTAAACCAGAGGTTGTACAGAGTTTCAGGGAGAGGATAAGGGGACAATTGACTGGAATGAGGGAAATAAATACAGTAGAAGAAGAAAGGGTAGCTCTGAGGGATGAAGTAGTGAAGGCGGCAGAGGATCAAGTAGGTAAAAAGACAAGGACTAGTAGAAATCCTTGGGTAACAGAAGAAATATTAAATTTAATTGACGAAAGGAGAAAATATAAAAACGCAGAAAATTAAGCAGGCAAAAAGGAAATCAAACGTCTCAAAAATGAGATTGACAGGAAGTGCAAAATGGCTAAGCAGGGATGGCTAGAGGACAAATGTAAGGATGTAGAGGCTTATCTCACTAGGGGTAAGATAGATACTGCCTACAGGAAAATTAAAGAGACCTTTGGAGAAAAGAGAGCCACTTGTATGAATATCAAGAGCTCAGATGGAAACCCAGTTCTAAGCAAAGAAGGGAAAGCAGAAAGGTGGAAGGAGTATATAGAGGGTCTATACAAGGATGATGTACTTGAGCACAATATTACGGAAATTGAAGAGGATGTAGATGAAGATGAAATGGGAGACACGATACTGCGTGAAGAATTTGACAGAGCACTGAAAGACCTGAGTCGAAACAAGGCCCCGGGAATAGACAACATTCCATTGGAACTACTGACGCCCTTGGGAGAGCCAGTCCTGACAGAACTCTACCATCTGGTAAGCAAGATGTATGAGACAGGTGAAATACCCTCAGACTTCAAGAAGAATATAATAATTCCAATCCCAAAGAAAGCAGGTGTTGACAGATGTGAATATTACCGAACTATCAGTTTAATAAGTCACGGCTGCAAAATACTAACGCGAATTCTTTACAGACGAATGGAAAAACTGGTAGAAGCCGACCTCGGAGAAGATCAGTTTGGATTCCGCAGAAATGTTGTAACACGTGAGGCAATACTGACCCTACGACTTATCTTAGAAAATAGATTAAGGAAAGGCAAACCTACGTTTCTAGCATTTGTAGACTTAGAGAAAGCTTTACACAATGTTGACTCGAATACTGTCTTTCAAATTCTAAAGATGGCAAGGGTAAAATACAGGGAGCGAAAGGCTATTTACAATTTGTACAGAAACCAGATGGCAGTTATAAGAGTCGAGAGACATCAAAGGGAACCAGTGGTTGAGAAGGGAGTGAGACAGGGTTATAGCCTGTCCCCGATGTTATCCAATCTGTATATTGAGTAAGCAGTAAAGGAAACGACAGAAAAATTCGGAGTAGGTATTAAAATCCATGAAGAAGCAGTAAAAATGTTGAGGTTCGCCGATGACATTGTAATTCTGTCAGAGACAGCAAAGGACTTGGAAGAGCAGTTGAACGGAATGGACAGTGTCTTGAAAGGAGTATATAAGACGAACATCAACAAAAGCAAAACGAGGATAATGGAATTTAGTTGAAATAAATCGGGTGATGCTGAGGAAATTAGATTAGGAAATCAGACACTTAAAGTAGTAAAGGAGCTTTGCTATTTGGGGAGCAAAATAACTGATGATGGTCGAAGCAGAGAGGATATAAAATGTAGACTGGCAATGGGAAGGAAAGCGTTTCTGAAGAAGAGAAATTTGTTAACATCGAGTATTGATTTAAGTGTCAGGAAGTCGTTTCTGAAAGTATTTGTATGGAGTGTAGTCATGTATGGAAGTGAAACATGGACTATAAATAGTTTGGACAAGTAGAGAATAGAAGCTTTTGAAATGTGGTGCTACAGAAGAATGCTGAAGATTAGATGGGTAGATCACGTAACTAATGAGGAGGTATTGAATAGAATTGGGGAGAAGAGGAGTTTGTAGCACAACTTGACAAGAAGAAGGGATCGGTTGGTAGGACATTTTCTGAGGCATCAAGGGATCACAAATTTAGCATTGGAGGGCAGCGTGGAGGGTAAAAATCGTAGAGGGAGACCAAGAGATGAATACACTAAGCAGAATCAGAAGGATGTAGGTTGCAGTAAGTACTAGGAGATGAAGAAGCATGGAGATCTGCATCAAACCAGTCTCAGGACTGAAGACAACAACAACAACATCGCGCAATTGAAATTTAGCGGATTTCTTTTAGCACTCATCTGAGTGACTTCACACTTTTCCTTATTCAGGTTCAATTTTCACTTTTCGCACCATACAGATATCTTATCTAAATCATATTCTAAGTCGTTTTGATCATCTGATGATTTTACAGGACGGCAAATGACAGCATCATCTGCAAACAATCTAAGACGGCTACTCAGATTGTCTCCTATGTCCCTCATGCTGCAACCATCAGCTGTCACGTGTACTTTGCCACCCTCAGGAAACTGAAGAAACGACTTCAGCGTATTAGTCGCCACAAAAATGCTAACGAACTTCTCCTCTTCCACGACAACGCAAGGCCTCGCATGAATCTGTGCTCCCGAGAGGAGCTCACAATACTTCATTGAACTGTTCCTCCTCATCTGTGTTCCAGCACGCATCCCGCGCCTTCCGACTTCTGTTTGACGTCATGAAGGATGCACCCTGTGGGAAGCAGTACGTGCACGAAGGGGAGGTTACTGATGCAGCAAGGCGTTGGCTCCGACTTCCATCAGCAGAGTCGTACCATGCGAACTTGCGAGCCCTCTCAGTAAGGGGGCGTAAGGCCTCCGCGTTGAACAGAGATTATGTTGAATAATAAGCTTTTGTAGCCAAAAGGGCGAGGAATAATATGGCATTCTGAAAGACAGAAAAAACTAATCCGCTTTCAGAAAAAAATTATGAAATCCCTGGGCTAACAGGACAGAGTGGATGCGGTTATATTTGTGGAAAGGGGCCATAATAAGTTACTGTCAGTTGCACTCAACATATAAACTTTATTTCTTAAAACACACACTCACATAAGAAAGAATCAAAAACTCTCAAGGTTTTAACGAAAGACAAACTTTGATTAAGTTTAGATCGGCAGAAGGCCACATCGAAAATCCAAGGCACAAGGTCTAAGCAAGGAATTGAGGTACAGGAGTTCTTCTGCGGGTTTCACTTCTTTAGAAAAAAAAGTTTTATCTTCAATATAAATAGGCTGAGAGCCTTAGCTTAAATTTTTCCATAGATCTCAGCTGAAGGCCTCACATTAATCAAGAACAGTGTTACGGCTTAAGGCTGAGACAAAGATTTTCAATGTTTAATCTAAATAGGCTGAAAACTCGGCTGAAGGCCGCATTTCAACAAACAATTTAACGGCTTAGGGCCTAGGAAGAAGAGCTTTCAATTTGGAAAGCTGAAGGCCTTATCTTAAAATATTTCGTGTAAAACTCGGCTGAAGGCCTCATACTAAATAATAACAATAGGATGACTTAAGAGCACGACAAGGATTTTGAATTTTTTATTTAAGAGAGATTAAAACTCGGCTGAAGGCCACACACCATGCAGAAAACAGTTTTGCGGCTTGAGGCCTAAAGAGAAGGGCTTCTAAATTTCAACTAAAATAGGCTAAAGGCTTTATCCTAAAATGCTTCACATAAAACTCGGCTGAAGGCCACATACGAAACCCAAACAATCTCACGGCTTAAAGCCCAGGCAAAGAAATTAATTTTTTTTAATTTAAGCTGGGAAACTCGGCTGAAGGCCACATACAAACTAGAAAGTATTTCTTACGGCTTAAGGCCTAGACAAAATTTTTCAGCTTTTGATTTCAAAAGGCTGAAAACTAGACTGAAGGCCACATACCAACATGAAACAAATTTATGGCTTAACGCCTAGACACAAGGAATTTTCAACTTTAATTTTGAAAGGCTCAAACTCGCCTGAAGGCCACATACCAAACAAGAAACATTTTGTTTTCTTTTTTACGGCTTAAAGCCTAAGAAGACAATCCTTGCAATTTCAGTAAACTAGAACTCGGCTGAAGACCACACAGAGTACTTGAGACTAAAAGGAAATCACTTTGTGAAAGACATGGAGCGCCACTCAGAAGTTTCGAAGGGTCCGCCTGGGAAGGTAACAGTAACGCACATTTAGGTGAGACAGGCAGCCAGACCGACAATCTCTTAAGCGGAAGGCAACCCAACTGAAAGCCAGCTGACGAACCAATCAACAAGATCAGTTCTGCTCCACCCAACCAGAAAAAACGACTACAAGATGTCAGTAGCACAACGTTCTGGATACTAGTGCCCAATCCAGCCAAGTCAGAATGACCGCCCAAAACTACCAACAACACCTCAGCTGTGGAACTACACGCTTTGTTGGACAGCATCAACACGACGAGGAAAATACACTGCCAAAAACCACGTCAACGACCAGGCCAGGTCACTGGAACGTCAACGGCCACAAAGCAGAAGACACCGTTGGTACACTTCATTAATGAAGGAATGAATTAAATTAAGTTAAACACCACACAGGGAGCCGACTGCAATTCTAGCCAACTTCAATGCACATACGTTGTTACTCGCGGGAATCTCCCAGAAAGCCATAACCAGGATCAGATGAAGAGATACGATAGCAGTTGAGGCTTGATAGTAGGTTAAGTGAGCACTCAACATTAGTGTCCACGCTCGATGGGCGACGAACTTCGTAACCCTCGCAAGAAGCGCCTCACAACTCCAACCGCGCGTGCACGCCGCCACCGGCTCCAGCCTGACCACGCGCCACGGAGACTTCCTCGTTGCTCTGCGCTAACCGACCAACTTCCTAGACCCGGAAACGGTCAAAGGACCAAATACACGTCGGCCGATGGGACGACCGATAGAAACCCAGCGGTGGCCGAGCACTGGCTGTCCGCACCTCACCGGCGCTCCGTCCCCGACTTCACAGCTGCTGCGTCCCGACCCAGCTCCCAACCCACTCTCGACACACAATGACCCGTAACCGTTTCTTCTGTTCTTTCGCCTACAACCGCGTTCCTATCCCCTTGACTATCAGATTTTCGTCTCTCTTTACGTACTGAATTATCCGTTCAATATCCTCAAGTACTTTCTCTATCTCTTCGTTTTCTGCTTGCAACGATGACATGTATACCTAAACTATTGTTGTCGGTAGTGCCAGTTATTCATCGAATCTGATGAGAAGAACCATATCGCTGAACTGTTTTAAGTAATTCACAGGAGACCTTCCTGTTGAAAGAGAGGGTGAATGCCGCGCAGGATTAGTCGAGCGGTCTCATGTACTGCAGTCATGGACTGTGCGGCTGATCCCAGCGGAGGTTTGAGTCCTCCCTCGCGCATGGGTGTGAGTGTTTGTCCGTAGGATAATGTAGGTTAAGTAGTGTGTAAGCTTAGGGACTGATGACCTTAGCAGTTAAGTCCCATAACATCACACACACACGTTTGAACAGAGAGGGTGAATGATGAGAACGTCGTTGCGGAATTCGGGAAGATTAACGGCATAAGCGGCACTTTCTGCTGTGAGGTTAATTTATTAATTATTGCTCTACTCTTGTAAGCTGGAGTCCGGAGTATAATACAGGCAGTAATGAGCAGTAAAACCAATTAAATTTAGTCAAGTTCCTGCACCGAAGATCCTCTCAATATTAATAAAATTAAGACACCTCCAAGAAACGAAAGAGAGGAGAAAAGAAGAAAGAGCGACGAACACCGGGAACGAGAGAAATAGAGGAAAATACGAAAACACTGTAGCTACAGTTACCTGGACAATGTTCCAAATCACAGCATTTTTCGTCCCTAGCGCTAGTTAAAAGATAAAAATTGCAACTTTTTTATATTCGTGTACGAATAATTATATTCAAAGGTTGGTAGAAATTGGTTGCAAGAGCACTGCTTACAGACTCAGCTCGTATTTATGTTGTACACGCCTCACACATGTCTGATTTCCTACGCAGAACACTAAGTCTTCAGTAGGAGTTATACAGCCTCTCTGGCTTTTATTACCCAGCTTCTTCTCTAAATAATAAAGCTGTATGAGAACCTTTGTGCTCCGTCATAAAATGAATTCTGTGCAATCTAGGGGAAGTGTACTGAGCTCGCTTTGCTGACGTCTTCATCTTCAGTACAGTTTTACAACCGCTCCGTTCATTTTTTTCTTCAGCTGCTTACTTCAACTTATTGCTAATTATGTCCCCTCTCATCCTTTACTTTACTTAAACTTTCATTCTGACGATACGTGAAAGTACACCCTCTAAATTTCAGATCTTTGTGATGCAGTACCAACATTCCTAGTCAGCGGCTTCCTGCATTCCTGTTTAGAATAGCACATTATAATCTGAGTGGCCATCAGACGGTTATAGCCGTTCAGTGTTTGCAGGTCGACAAATTGGTTGTAATGCGTAACTCAACGTTTGGGGTCGCTTAACGGTATGCATATTAACTCTCTGGAGGTACTGAATATATGACAGAAATTATTTTTGTAATTTGTTATGGTCGAAGGGTTTCTTTCTGGCACAGGGTCGGTAAATGTGCACTACTGCTCTATAACAGTCCAATTACCTACTTATCTCTTTTCATTGGATTGATTCAACTACAGAGAAAAGTCTCTGATTCTTGATAGATTCTTCTTACTAGCATAGATATTTATTTAGGACTACCGCCTATAATATATGTCTGACTAATACACAAAGCGGTATCCACTATCTCCCGTTCTATTAAATATGATGCCCGCAGTATATCACTCTTATGTGACATTTTTGTGCAGTAACATGGTGAGCGACACGTGATCCTAATGAAGAAAACAGGACAAGTGCCACTAGGACTCTTGGTCTGAGGGTTCCCTGCGAACTTAAACATATATATATATATATATATATATATATATATATATATATATATATATATATATATATATATATATACAGTTCATCCATAGATTTGATGAGTGAGTGATCCTATAAGGGTGTTCTGTGGCTACTTACTGAAGTATGGAGCTATAAAAAGTGGGCACAGAGGATCTCTAGAGACAAAAGGACCTACATTATTTTAGTATAGAGATGGGGGAGAAAACCAGTCATTCAGGCAACGTGCAAATCAGCCAACGTTAGACGCGATCTCCGAGGAAACGATCGCATCACTCTTGTGAAGTGAAAGTTGAACACGTGATTTTTCTTCATTGAGGAACTGTAAGGACGTGCAAGGTTTTTAGCAAGCAGTACACAACTACCATTAATTCTTGAATAGTGGTTCTTTGTATACCCGGTAACGACGGTAAGATGTGCTATGAGGAAGCTGATGGGCATGGACGTTTACTCACAAATTTCGAAGGCATGTTCGTACCTCGTCCACACCGTCTATGTACATACACTAAGTCTAAGAGTAAAGTGACACCGCCCCGTAAGGAAAACGTTTTGATTTTATTGTTATACACTCTTCCTGTCTCAGACCACTTGACGGACGAGGTAAAATGTTATGCACGGAAGCGCCAAAGAAACTGGTATAGGCATGCGTATTCAAATACAGAGATATGGAAACAGCTGCGCTGCGCTGCGCTGCGGTCGGCAACCTCTAAATAAGACAAGTGTCTGGCACAGTTGTTAAATCGGTTACTGCTGCTTCAGTGGCAGGTTATTAAGATTTAAGTGAGTTTGAACGTGGTGTTGTAGGCGGCGCATGAGCGATGAGACACAGCATCTCTGAGGTAGCGATGAAGTGGGAATTTTCCCGTACGCCCATTTCACGAGAGTAGCGTGAATACCAGGAATCCGCTAAAACATCATATCTCCGCCGCAAACGAAAGAAGGTCCTGCAAGAACGGGCCCAACGAAGATTGAAGAGAGTCGTTCAGAGTGACAGAAGTGCAACCGTTCCCCAAATTGATGCAGATTTCAACGCTGGGCTATCAACAGGTGTCAGTGTCCGAACCATTCAACGAAACATCATGCATATGGACTTTCGGAGCCGAAGGCCCAATCGTGTATTCTTGATGACTGCACGACACAAAACTTTACGCCTCGCCTGGGCCCGTCAACATTGACATTGGACTGTTGATGACCGGAAACATGTTGCCAAGTCGTATGAGTCTCGTTTCAAATTGTATCGAGCGGATAGACGTATACGGGTATGAAGAGAACCTCATGAATTCATGGACCCTTCAAGTCAGCAGGGAACTGTTCAAGATGGTGGAGGCTCTGTAATGGCGTGGAACGTGTGAGTTGGAGTGGTGTGGGACCCCTGATGCGTCTAGATACGACTCTGACAGGTGACACGTACGTAAGCATCCTGTCTGATGACCTGCATCCATTCATGTCCATCGTGCATTCCGACGGACTTGGGCAATTCCAGCAGGACAATGCGAAACCCCACACGTCCATAATTGCTACAGAGTGGCTCCAGGAACACTCTTCTGAGTTTAAACACTTCCGCTGGCCATCAAACTTCCCAGGCATGAACACTATTGAGCATATCTGGGATGCCTTCAACCTGCTGTTCAGAAGTGATCTCCATCCTTCGTACTCCTGCGAATTCATGGAAGCCCTGCAGGACTCATTGTGTTAATTCCGTCCAGCACTGCTTCAGATATTAGTCGAGTCCATGCCACGTCGTGTTGCGGCACTTCTGCGATCTTAAGCAGGTGTACCAGTTTCTTTACCTTTTCAGTGTAGATTAAGTTGTTGCTACAAGATCAGTGGTTTATTCAAGTAATGATGACATTATGTGCATGCAAGAGTGTGTGTGTTAGAAGCTTATATCTCTACTGGTCCATTTAAGGGAACGTGAAATTTTTCTTGAACAAGTTCCGAATGCCAGTACTCCTACAAAAATTGGTTTTCATAAATTGAAATGAATATGGCCATCCAGTAGCGAATCCATTAATTCAAGCTGTACCCGTAAGCCTTCAGATCGGAATCTGGAAACGGTTCCAAGAGTTTTGCTGAAAATTACTGATATTCTCTCAGCCGGCTTTTGCTACGCACACATGTTAACCTGTACATCTTGTCACTTGCACTTTAATCCTTATACCTGAAGTACTGCGAGTGGTAGACTAAAAGGATTGTGGATGGCGAACTTGAGAGAAAACTGTATTTTGTGAGCGATAAAGCTCGAATTCATCTTTATGATCATGTGAAGAGCCAAATTTATCCCTACTGAGCCACCGAAAAGCCCCACATTGTGAATCAAATTGCTTTTCACGACAAAAAAAAATGGATTGAAGTGCGTGGTTTCTGATAGTCTATTTATCGGCCGATGTTCTTTGAAACCACAGTCAATACAAATCTTTTATCTTCAAATTTTAGAGAACTTCTCAGAAACTTGAATGGAAGTACTGTTTTTTTCAGCAAGATGGAACTAAGTGTCAAAGAAGCCGTGAATTCCTGTTTCATATTCATTACAATTTCACAGAAGAATGCAGAATAAGGAAAGGATCGTAGCCGCGTCGTTCGCCAGACTATTCTGCAAGTGACTTTTATCTGTGGGGGTATCTGGAGCAAAAAGTGTATTAAAATAATCCTAAAAGGGTAGATTAAGCGAAGGAAAACATACGTGAGCGTACTGCGTAATGTGAGTCCGAATGTGTTTTCACGAACACAGAATGCGTAAAGAACCAGTGAGAGCAGATTGAGCACATCTACGTCTACATGGGTACTCTGCAAATCACATTTAATTGCCTGGCGGAGCGTTCAACGAACCACCTTCATAATTCTCTGTTTTTCCAAACTCGTATAGAATGCAGAAAGAAAGAACACCTATATCCTTCCGTACGAGTACTGATTTCCCTTATTTTATCATGGTGATGGTTTCTTCCTATGTATGTCGGTGTCAACAAAATATTTTCCCATTCGGAGGATAAAGTTGGTGATTGTAATTTCGTGAGAAGATTCCATCGCAACGAAAAACGCCTTTGTTTTAATTATGTACACCACTAATTCTGTATCATTTGTGTGACACTCTCTCCCCTATTTCGCGATAGTACAAAACGTGCTGCCCTTCTTTGAACTTTTTCGATGTACTCCGTCAATCCTATCTGGTAAGAATCCCACACCGCGAAGCTGTACTCTAAATGAGAGACGGACAAGCGTAGTGTAGGCCGTCTCCTTAGTAAATCTGTTACATTTTCTAAGTGTCCTCCCAATAAAATGCAGTCTTTGGTTAGCATTCCTACAACATTTTCCATGTGTTCCTTCCATTTTAAGTTGTTCGTGATTGTAATTCCTATGTATTTAGCTAAATAATGGCCTTTACATTTGACTCATTTATCGCGTAACGGAAGTTTAAAGGATTCCTTTTAGCACTCATGTGGATGACCTCACACGTTTGGTTATCTAGGGTCAAATGCCTATTTTCGCACCGTATAGATATCTTTTCTAAATCTTTTTGCAGTTTGTTTTGATCTTCTGATGACTTAGTAGTCGATAAACGACAGCGTCATCTGAAGACAACCTAAGGCGGTTGCTGAGATTGTCTCCCAAATAGTTTCTATAGGTAAGGAACTGCACAGGATCTATTACACTACGCCGGGGAACGCCAGAAATCACTTCTGTTTTACCCGATGACTTTCCGTCAGTTACTACGAACTGTGACCTCTCTGACAGGAAATCACAAATCCAGTCACGTAACTGAGATGATATTCCATAAGCACGCAATTTCACTACGAGCCGCTTGTGTGGCACAGTGTCAAAAGCCTTCCGGAAATCCAGAAATACGGAATCGATCTGAAATCCCTTGACAATAGCACTCAACACTTCATGCAAGTAAAGAGATAGTTGTGTTTCACAAGAACGATGTTTTCTAAATCCACGCTGACTGTGTGTCAATAGACCGTTTTCTTCGAGGTAATTCATAATATTCGAACGGAATATATGTTCCAAAATCCTGCTGCATACCGACGTTAATGATATGGGCCTGTAGTTTAGTGGATTGCCCCTACCACCTTTCTTGAATATTGGTATGACCTGTGCAACTTTCCAGTTTTTGTATTTTAAAAGGATTTTGTGTTTTAAAATTAAATGATGCTTTATGGAATGAATGCATATGTTACAAACGCGGGTTATCTTGGGCATAATGCAGTTACATGCTGTAGTATAACTGGCAGTCAAATGAAAACGAGACAGATTATTTAAAAAATAATCGCCACAACTGTTAAAGCATATATCCAACTGTGAGACAAGGCGGTCAGTGCCTTCATGGAAAAATGTTTGCGGGTTCCCGGTGTAATGGTTCTTTATTTACGTGACCATTACGGCAGACCAACCCCAGTTCTCGATACCAGTAATATCGTCCTACTTTTCTGCGAAGTAACAGACATATTTCTGTGACAAATATTCGTATTTGGTTTTATTAATGTATAGGTACTCCGATGTATCGATATATTACAGTGATATGGTTTTTGTGTGTATTCATTTCTGTGAGACTGTCATAATTTTTGACTTACTTGTAACCGTTTTGGCGCGAATGCGCACAGAGCAGTCTTCGTTTCACTTTGCAGAGTTTCAGTTGTTATTTCTATTTTTAAAAGAACAGTCAAGTCTTGTGTTTGGTTAAAGTGGAAATTAAATATATGAAGATTGATACAAAACTGTTTTCTTGATGATGTGACAATTAAGAAGAAGTATATGTGAACTTACAAGATGTATAATAAAAATGTGGATCGTGAACACCAAGTCAAAAATTATTTCTACCATACCATTGTTCTGATCTGGGATTGTTTGATCATTAAGAATTTCCTGAAAAACGCATTTGTTAGCTCTCCAAATATTACTAAAATACAGATATGGACCTTCTAGCACTCAAAGTTGAATCACCCTAGAATCAACAAGATGAGCCATAACAACTTCGACGAAATCTACGTGGGAATCCATTCAAGATAAGTGCCAAAATTAATGACTTTTTTACAGTGACTTCATTATTTCCATTCTGACGATACCATCCACAGTCAATAGCCTTGTTGTTGCCCGATAAAGCGAACATATGCTGCGTGAGCAACATTATCAATCTGATTTCTAACCTACTTTGCGAGTGGTGGTATTGTTAGACCGGATAAACGTGACTATCCAGACGTGCACATCCTCGTCTGAAGCGAATCGACGGCTACAAATGTCTTTCTCCAGGGCTCCAAAAATATAGGAATCACATGAGGAGTGATCGTGGCTGTATGGAGGATATGCAGCGACTTCCCAGTGAAACCTGTGCAGCGTACTCGAAACAACCTCGGCAAAACGTGGGTTGCCCTTGGGGAGGTCCTTAAACATCCTCCATAAAGTCCCGATCTTTTCTCATGTGATTTCCATGTTTCTGGAGTCCTCCAGGAAGACATTCGTGGCAGTCGATTTGCTTCGGACGAAGAGCTGCACACCTGGGTACAGTCATGGCTCCATAGGGATCTGCAGGCATTTTTCCATGAAGGCTCTGACCGTCTTGTCACACAGTGGGATAAATGTATTAACATAATGGCTTTCTCTTTTCAAATAGTAAACAGTTTACTTACTTTTTTTCCATCTCTGTCATTGCCATTTCACTGCCCTTTATAGCACAGATGCAGCAATGAACATCAAAAATGCTACACCATCACGGTGTCATGCAGCATACGTCACACTGTCGTGAAGTACATTACATTCACAGATATACAAATGACATTTAGTACAAATGCAGAAAGTAATTCCATACACATTTCTACAGGGAGTAACAGTTGCAAGTGCAGACTTTTTGTATGTGGTGCCTTAATACGTACACACATCAGGGTGTTCGTTATTTTCTCTCTGCATCGAACAGTCTTCCCGCATCACAGACATTACGAACTGATGTTTTCTGCACTGCCATAGTGCACAAGTAAGTGGACTACGCCTGTTAGTATAGTCTAACGGTTTTGTGTTAATGTTTCCACACTTCAACACTTGCCTTGCTGCCCAGGGGAAAATAAGCATGTACGGCTTGCTTTTGCCACATGTTCTTGGAGGTACTAGCCAATCTAAGAACGTACACCGTTAGTGGCTATAATTGTTAGTCTTCAAATGACGTAAATACTGATATAACATTGTTCGGTACCCAGTCGCCAATAGAAATAGCTGCACTTACATCCGTTACACCCAGTACGCAAGGAAATATTGCGCTGTGGTTTCTCATTCGAAAATCACATCTGATATAATCTTGTAGATTTACATACCTGTCGATGGTGTGTACGTGGACGAAGTCACATTGACATCTGACCATATATTCGGGGTAAGGCAGTGTATGTACGCTATTGACGATTAAAATTAAATCACATAAAAGTAAAGAAATTTTAGGGTATAGAAAAATATCCGCTACCAGTCACAATAAAAGGTTATTTATTTGTCACACGACCGGTTTCGGGTTTGAGCATTTCTTCAGGTGTTCATACATTCATGTAAATGTTTATATTGTTGGAGACCACTGTATAAAAAAAAATTATTTGCTGGTGGCTACACGGGCACAAGTGGGATAACTGTAAGTGGCAAGGCAGCATTTGACGAAAATATATCTGTACTTACATAAAGATGAAGCACCACTGCCGGCCGTGGTGGTCTAGCGGTTCTAGGCACGCAGTCCGGAACCGCGCGACTGCTACGATCGCAGGCTCGAATCCTGCCTCGGGGATGGATGTGTGTGATGTCCTTAGGTTAGTTAGGTTTAAGTAGTTATAAGTTCTAGGGGACTGATGACCACAGATGTTAAGTCCCATAGTGCTCCGAGCCATTTGAACCATTAAAAAAAAAAAAAAAAAAAAAAAAAAAAAAAAAAAAGCACCATTATTACAGTTACGCTGTGATGACAGTTTTGCCATTTGGTTACACACTTATTATCATTTTCACGTCCATATTTCAGTTTTACCAAGTATAGCTTCATATTTCACTATTACGATGTGCACTCGTGAAATACACTATTTTTACATACAACCATGTGGGCTGTGGTGAAAGAACTTAGACGTAGCAGATGTTGCTCATACAGAAACATGTATGTTATGATCAAAGAACTTAGCTCCAGGATGTGCAAGGGTGTTGCGTATATAGAAACTTAAAAAGCTATTATAGACAGCGAAGTTTTTTGATACACATTATGAAATTTCATAATAACCTTTTATTGTGACTGGTAGCGGATACTTTTCTACACCCTATAAAGGAACAGTCACGGAGTTCGACAGCATCCACTGTGGATAAAATTGAAAGAAATTTTGCTTGTGAAGAAAATGTACTTCTGGTATCACTGTAACGGCCACCCCTCCCGTGTCCCCCCACCCCCACCGCCCCTCTCCCGTACCCCGCGCTCTCATTTACTGCTCCAGTTAGTAATGGCGCACACATAAATAACTTGAGCTCTAATTTCTCCAATTTTCTCGTCTTAATCATTTCGCAAGACGTTTGTTGAACAAAATACTGTGTTTCTTGACTCTTCTCCGAAAGTATGCTCTCGAAATACGAACAGCAAACCTCTTCGTGATGCTCAACGCCTATGATGTACCGTCAACCACTGGAGACTGCTGAACGCTTCCGTAACGCTCGCGCAGACTAATCGATCCCGCGAGGAATCACGAAGCTCTTCATTGGATCTTACCTACCTCTATTACTATCCCTTCTCTGAGCAGTACTCAGGAATGGGTCGTACGATCGTTTTGTGTTTCCTTGAAATTCTCCCAACTAATCTCAATCTTATATCTGCTTTCCCTGCTATTTATTTTATGCGGTCGTTCCATATTAGGTCACTGCTGATTGTTACGCCTAAGAATTTTACTGTTGTTCCTGTTTCCAGCGGATTGGCGCCCTTAGTGTAACTCAACATCAATTGATCTCTTACACTCTACACTGCTGATTGTTACGCCTAAGAATTTTACTGTTGTTCCTGTTTCCAGCGGATTGGCGCCCTTAGTGTAACTCAACATCAATTGATCTCTTACAAACTATAAGTTACGTTTATTTACGTTCACAAACAGGTGACATTCAAAGCACCTATCGTCGATCTGAGGCGTAGCGCCGTATACCGATCCTGCCTTGGAGGCGGTTAAGTGGGAGATGTGTCTCAGAACTGGATAGTGACAGATGGTGACGCGAGACTGAACACGCACGTAGTTTATGTATCAGCCGATAGAGGACAGTATAGGATAGGGGACTTTGATTTAGTTTCGATTGTGCCCACTAGAGTGCATAGAATGTTTTTCATAAACTGTTCTAGTATTTTCATAAAGTGTTATTATGTCTTTTTGTGTATCTAAAATGTTATAAATGTGTTTTAGCAGTATGAATGATGCGTGAGTGTGGTTTAAGGTTAATATAAATATAATTGTTTAACGAGTTATGTAGTGGGATTTAGTGTCGGAACATTCCGAAGAAGTATGGATGTGGACAAAGGGAATTTATGTAGAATAGACTTGTAAAGTAAGTTTATGGGAAAGGGAAAGTTAATTCAGATATAAATAACAATAGTAAATAACTTTATGCATAAACAAAACTACAGCATATTAGATAATTACGTCGGTAAAAGGTGCAGTCGTTAGGTTTACTATTTTGCGATTGGTTATTGATGAAAAGCGCGGACTGACGCGGGAGAATGTTGTTTTGCTATTGGCTGTTGAGTAAACTGACCAATGGTAAAGCAATATTCTTCACGATCATTTCTCTGCTGGTAGAGAAGACTTAGAGTAATCTAGGAGTCGGAGCCTAGCCGTGAAACAGTTCAGATGTGTGTAGTAGTAGTTCCGATGGAAATGATAAGTTGCTGGATCTAGCAGTTTTTCATACATCAAAAGCGTTGTAAAGTGACGCCATAATTATTCCGATGGTTGTGTAGAAATTCCGGAATTTTTAAGTGAATTTTGTGACGAGAAAATTCCGCGTGACGTATTGAGTAGGTCGGTGGCTAAAAACTGTGACTGCATTAGCTACCGACAAACTTAATATTTGTCGAGCATTCTCAATCAAAAACAATACGTATTTTTGTAGCTATTACATTTTCGGGATAATCAACACCATAAACTTGCTAACGTGAGTGAAAGGGATTGTGAGTGACTGTGTTATGACTAGCACGGGCTTGGCAGTGATACTTGTTCACCTAAGTTTCAGAATGTATTAATTAAGGACAAAATTTCTAACCTTTCATTTCGTGTGAAAACTTTCTCCCGAAACGTAGATTAGTGACTTTAATTACAGCCTAATTCACGTCGAAGTACAGTAGGTTTCGCTTCCCTACTGATGATCTACTGGGACAATGTTCACAAGTAGGTGCAGGTTCGTCGTAAAGGGACGGAAAGAACCGCGCCGCCGCAGATCCTCTGCAGGTCTTCCAGCAATTCGCACAGCTTCCTGATGTTGCATCTGTCCTATCGACAACACCACCCTCAGTAAAGGGCCTCCAACATTACCCATCGCATCATTAATACAAACTGTAAATTGTATCAGCACAATAACTGTCCCTTCGCGTACTCCCGAAAGTAGCTCTTCAGAAAGACATGTTGAGTTCCATCTGGAAGGAAGTCCTGTAGCCAGTCGCAAATTTTGTCGGATACGCGGAAATCTCCTGTTTCGTTTGCTAGCCGACAACGTGAAACTGTACCGAACGTTCTCGTGAAGTCAAGAAACACGGCGTGGGCGGCGAAGTCTATGGGGCCCAAAATCTTACGGAATCACTGAGAGGGCTAAATAACGCCAGATTCCTGTTTCCGGAATCGGTGATGATTTTCGTAGATATTTTAATTCTCCGAAAACCTCAGAATGACTAAACATAAAATGTGTTCCATAATTCTACAACAGACTGATGTCAGCGAATTAAGCTTACAGTTAAGAGCGTCTGTTCGACAACCTTGTTTGGAAACGGGAATGAGCTGCTTCTTCGCTAGATATCATTCGTTGCACCATCGAATTAGGAAAAATTGCTGCTAGAAGGTAACAAGTTCTTTCTCATAATCTCTGCAGAAGCTAACAGGTATCTAATCCAGTACAGCTGTCTTTCCACTGCTGAGCTGTTTCAGTTGATTTTCTGTTCCGCGATCGCTAATCTCAGTACCTGCCATGTCGGCACTAGTGCGATGGTTCAAAGAAGAGACCGTATTACAATCTTCCGCGGAGTAACAATTTCGGAAGACCAACTTCAGTTTTTTGACCTTCTCTGCGTTATCTTTCCTTTCTCAGCTTTTATGGTCACTGGAGCACTGAACAGATGATTTCGATGCACTTACTGTCTTTACATATACCGAAATTTATTACAGTGTTTAGTGAGACCGTTGGCTAAATTTTACTTTGACATCCCTTGCGTCAAATTCTCACCTCTTTTGTGTCAGTGAACGAAGTAATGCTTCTAAATTATAACATTTGCTTTACTGCAGGCGTCTTCTTACTGTATCTGTAACTCAGATATCACAAACCGCTGTAGAGATGTATACGCTTACGTTAATCGCTGAAAAGCCTGCCATGATCCTGAAAGTGGCCAATATGATCGGAACGAGCTCTATAGCAAGACACATTCCTTGCTACCAAGAACGGAATTTATGTAGTAGACTAGGCTACACTGGGTTATTGTTGTGTAACGAGCATATGCTTTAGATGTTAATTACAACAAGCCGGCCGCGGTGGCCGTGCGGTTCTAGGCGCTGCAGTTCGGAACCGCGGGACTGCTACGGTCGCAGGTTCGAATTCTGCCTCGGGCATGGATGTGTGTGATGTCCTTAAGTTAGTTAGGTTTAACTAGTTCTAGGTTCTAGGGGACTGATGACCTAAGATGTTAAGTCCCATAGTGCTCAGAGCCATTTGAACCAAGCCAATTACAACAAATTGTGATAAAGATTATTTTTTAATGTCTCGCAGATGGAGAGCGCGTTATATTCCTGAAAAATCCCTCTGCATTTTGGTTCCAAAGTACCTGAATGTAGTCATCAGCTTTCCCCTTCAAGTTGCGTAACAAAATTGCGTTTTCTTTTCCTGTTTCGGTGTTGTTGATCTTCATACCACACATCTCTGTTATGATAACCTCCATCTCTCGAAGTGCCTTCTGCAGCTCATTTTTGAAGGCTCTTAATTTGATCCAAATGGATGTTCATTACTGAAGCACAAGTATTTAGAATAATGCATAAGCAACCATAACAACTTTATCTACTAGTAAAGTGCATTTTACGAGAAGCGTGAAGCGTTTATTGTTACTCATCGACAAAATACTGCACAAATCCGTGGGTATGTTATTAATGATTTCATGTGACCTACTTTCCATTCCTGAGGTCATGTACGGAAAAGCAGCGTAACTTACTCCTTTTGGCTCTGCTTAGTTCCAATGGGCTAACAGTTATTTGATGTGCATTTCTATGGGTACAATTGGAAATTCCCCCCATGAACCATGGACCTTGCCGTTGGTGGGGAGGCTTGCGTGCCTCAGCGATACAGATAGCCGTACCGTAGGTGCAACCACAATGGAGGGGTATCTGTTGAGAGGCCAGACAAACGTGTGGTTCCTGAAGAGGGGCAGCAGCCTTTTCAGTAGTTGCAAGGGCAACAGTCTGGATGATTGACTGATCTGGCCTTGTAACAATAACCAAAACGGCCTTGCTGTGCTGGTACTGCGAACGGCTGAAAGCAAGGGGAAACTACAGCCGTAATTTTTCCCGAGGGCATGCAGCTTTACTGTATGATTACATGATGATGGCGTCCTCTTGGGTAAAATATTCCGGAGGTAAAATAGTCCCCCATTCGGATCTCCGGGCGGGGACTACTCAAGAGGATGTCGTTATCAGGAGAAAGAAAACTGGTGTTCTACGGATCGGAGCGTGGAATGTCAGATCCCTTAATCGGGCAGGTAGGTTAGAAAATTTAAAAAGGGAAATGGATAGGTTGAAGTTAGATATAGTGGGAATTAGTGAAGTTCGGTGGCAGGAGGAACAAGACTTCTGGTCAGGTGACTACAGGGTTATAAACACAAAATCAAATAGGGGTAATGCAGGAGTAGGTTTAATAATGAATAGGAAAATAGGAATGCGGGTAAGCTACTACAAACAGCATAGTGAACGCATTATTGTGGCCAAGATAGATACGAAGCCCACACCTACTACAGTAGTACAAGTTTATATGCCAACTAGCTCTGCAGATGACGAAGAAATTGAAGAAATGTATGATGAAATAAAAGAAATTATTCAGATTGTGAAGGGAGACGAAAATTTAATAGTCATGGGTGACTGGAATTCGAGTGTAGGAAAAGGGAGAGAAGGAAACATAGTAGGTGAATATGGATTGGGGGACAGAAATGAAAGAGGAAGCCGCCTGGTAGAATTTTGCACAGAGCACAACATAATCATAACTAACACTTGGTTTAAGAATCATGAAAGAAGGTTGTATACATGGAAGAACCCTGGAGATATTAGAAGGTATCAGATAGATTATATAATGGTAAGACAGAGATTTAGGAACCAGGTTTTAAATTGTAAGACATTTCCAGGGGCAGATGTGGCCTCTGACCACAATCTATTGGTTATGACCTGTAGATTAAAACTGAAGAAACTGCAAAAAGGTGGGAATTTAAGGAGATGGGACCTGGATAAACTAAAAGAACCAGAGGTTGTACAGAGATTCAGGGAGAGCATAAGGGAGCAATTGACAGGAATGGGGGAAATAAATACAGTAGAAGAAGAATGGGTAGCTTTGAGGGATGAAGTAGTGAAGGCAGCAGAGGATCAAGTAGGTAAAAAGACGAGGGCTAGTAGAAATCCTTGGGTAACAGAAGAAATATTGAATTTAATTGATGAAAGGAGAAAATATAAAAATGCAGTAAGTGAAACAGGCAAAAAGGAATACAAACGTCTCAAAAATGAGATCGACAGGAAGTGCAAAATGGCTAAGCAGAGATGGCTAGAGGACAAATGTAAGGATGTAGAGGCCTATCTCACTAGGGGTAAGATAGATACCGCCTACAGGAAAATTAAAGAGACCTTTGGAGATAAGAGAACGACTTGTATGAATATCAAGAGCTCAGATGGAAACCCAGTTCTAAGCAAAGAAGGGAAAGCAGAAAGGTGGAAGGAGTATATAGAGGGTCTATACAAGGGCGATGTACTTGAGGACAATATTATGGAAATGGAAGAGGATGTAGATGAAGATGAAATGGGAGATACGATACTGCGTGAAGAATTTGACAGAGCACTGAAAGACCTGAGTCGAAACAAGGCCCCCGGAGTAGACAATATTCCATTGGAACTACTGACGGCCGTGGGAGAGCCAGTCCTGACAAAACTCTACCATCTGGTGAGCAAGATGTATGAAACAGGCGAAATACCCTCAGACTTCAAGAAGAATATAGTAATTCCAATCCCAAAGAAAGCAGGTGTTGACAGATGTGAAAATTACCGAACTATCAGCTTAATAAGTCACAGCTGCAAAATACTAACACGAATTCTTTACAGACGAATGGAAAAACTAGTAGAAGCCAACCTCGGGGAAGATCAGTTTGGATTCCGTAGAAACACTGGAACACGTGAGGCAATACTGACCTTACGACTTATCTTAGAAGAAAGATTAAGGAAAGGCAAACCTACGTTTCTAGCATTTGTAGACTTAGAGAAAGCTTTTGACAATGTTGACTGGAATACTCTCTTTCAAATTCTAAAGGTGGCAGGGGTAAAATACAGGGAGCGAAAGGCTATTTACAATTTGTACAGAAACCAGATGGCAGTTATAAGAGTCGAGGGACATGAAAGGGAAGCAGTGGTTGGGAAGGGAGTAAGACAGGGTTGTAGCCTCTCCCCGATGTTGTTCAATCTGTATATTGAGCAAGCAGTAAAGGAAACAAAAGAAAAATTCGGAGTAGGTATTAAAATTCATGGAGAAGAAATAAAAACTTTGAGGTTCGCCGATGACATTGTAATTCTGTCAGAGACAGCAAAGGACTTGGAAGAGCAGTTGAATGGAATGGACAGTGTCTTGAAAGGAGGATATAAGATGAACATCAACAAAAGCAAAACAAGGATAATGGAGTGTAGTCTAATTAAGTCGGGTGATGCTGACGGAATTAGATTAGGAAATGAGGCACTTAAAGTAGTAAAGGAGTTTTGCTATTTGGGGAGCAAAATAACTGATGATGGTCGAAGTAGAGAGGATATAAAATGTAGGCTGGCAATGGCAAGGAAAGCGTTTCTGAAGAAGAGAAATTTGTTAACATCCAGTATTGATTTAAGTGTCAGGAAGTCATTTCTGAAAGTATTCGTATGGAGTGTGGCCATGTATGGAAGTGAAACATGGACGATAAATAGTTTGGACAAGAAGAGAATAGAAGCTTTCGAAATGTGGTGCTACAGAAGAATGCTGAAGATTAGATGGGTAGATCACATAACTAATGAGGAAGTATTGAATAGGATTGGGGAGAAGAGAAGTTTGTGGCACAACTTGACCAGAAGAAGGGATCGGTTGGTAGGACATGTTCTGAGGCATCAAGGGATCACCAATTTAGTATTGGAGGGCAGCGTGGAGGGTAAAAATCGTAGGGGGAGACCAAGAGATGAATACACTAAGCAGATTCAGAAGGATGTAGGTTGCAGTAGGTACTGGGAGATGAAAAAGCTTGCACAGGATAGAGTAGCATGGAGAGCTGCATCAAACCAGTCTCAGGACTGAAGACCACAACAACAACAACAATTGGAAATTTGTGACACCTCTGTGGACATTGTACGTTTTTAATAATTTTTGACTTGGTCCTCAGTCCACAGTACTAGTTTATTTATAGTCCGCAGAATGAACATTTAATTTTATTCTTCAATAATTTTTCCATTACTTCTGTTTTTCTTATACGTCATCTACGACAATCTCCACACTGTGGGATCAAACAATACACTCATCTATTTGTCGGTATACTTTTCCATCTGTTCTCTGAACGCAAACTCGAACAAGAAAGGAGAAAATGAACATTTCGCCTTAAGCAATTTCAGGAACCCGTGTAAGACGTACAGCTAGTGGCGT
The DNA here is from genome assembly GCF_023864345.2 of Schistocerca serialis cubense. Classification (NCBI taxonomy): domain Eukaryota; kingdom Metazoa; phylum Arthropoda; class Insecta; order Orthoptera; family Acrididae; genus Schistocerca; species Schistocerca serialis. The sequence goes on from NC_064645.1 coordinate 415,539,101, forward strand.
TAATATTACTTTGTACCGTCGCAACTTTATCCTTCGCAAAACAAACAAAATTTTTAATCAAGTGTTATATTAAGTTATATGTCCTGTAAATAACAGCATAAACTTTATTAACATAAATTAAAAAAGTTCTTTAATAAAACTATTTAAATAAAACCCAGTCCTATTTCACATTACTTTAACATTCAACACTGTGGCACATTGCTAATGATCATCTTTTTCAAATAGTCGGTACGCAGATCGTGCCGTTCTTTTTTTAAGCGACGCTTCGAAGTATCTACGGAAGATCTTAAAAAAAGAAAAGTCGCTCTAGTTCTTCCCACGCATTCTCGACAGGACTGACATCTGGTGATTGTGGTGATGGCAATTTTACAACAAATACTCTTGACAATGCGAGACATGTTCCCGGTCATTGTCCTGGTAAAATTTGAACATGTTTGATACTCTTATATTTCCAGCACTCTTCAGTAATTGTTTTTCAGTATGTTCAGATAGGCATATTTCTACATAATTCTGTCGATCAACACCATTTCTCCCGATCCAAACTCAACATCATTTCTCCCGATCCAAACGCGGATATACAGCCTCAGACAAGAACATTGCCAACTTCATGCTTTACAGTCGGCTTGACATTTATGACTTTAAATTCTTCATTCGTCTTCCGCCACACCATCTTTCGTCCATGCGACCCAAAAACGTTAAATTTACTGTTGTCGGTGAAAATGAAATCGTTATTCTTTAGCAAAGTCCAATCTCTTTTTTATATTCAGTTCATTCATATAAAGTTTCTTCCGGGACACTTTTCCATTATAGCCACCATCCTTCAATGCTGTACGAGTCGTTTTAGGGTGTACCTTCTTTCCAGTCTCGTTTAGAAGCTCACTTCCCAGTTTAATTTGTATGCACTGAGTGTAGGATCTTTCTTCATTTTTCGTATTAGACTCCTCTTATCGCGTGCATCAAACTTCTTTGCTTGGTTATTTTTAGGCGTAGGGTCCACACGGTCCTCGTTTTTGAATCGTCTGACGATATCTGCCACAGTACTGTTATCCATGTTGAGCATGGCAGCCGTTTCTCTATGTGATTTACACTTGTATAGCAAAAGGTCATGGGATAACGATTCGCCCATATAGAGATGACGGTAGTATCACGTACAAATGGACAGTGCATTGGCAATGTTGTCATTTGTACTCAAGTGATTCCGGTGGAAAGAATTCCTTTATCACTACGGCCTCATGACGGGAATTAACAGACTTCGCATGCGGAATGGTAGTTGTAACTAGACGCGTGAGACAGTCAGTTTCGGAAATCGTTAGGGAATTCAATGTTCCGAGATGCACAGTGTCAAGACTGTGCCGAGAATACCAAATTTCAGCATTACTTCTCACCACGGACAACGCAGTTGCAGACGTCCTTCACTTAACGACCGAGAACAGCGGCATTTGCGTGGAGTTGTCTGTGCTACCAGACAAGCAACACTGCGTGAAGTAACCGCTGAAATCAATGTGGGACGTACGACGAACGTGTGCGTCAGGAGAGTGTGCCGAAAGTTGTTAAATGGGCTATGGGAGTAGACGACTGACGCAAGTGCCTTTGCTAACACCAAGACATCGCCTGCAGCGCCTCTTCTGCACTCGTGATCCTATCGGTTGGACCCTAGACGACTGTAAAACATGGCCTGGTCAAATTAATACCAGTTTGAATTGGTAAGAGGTGATGGTAAGGTACGAGCGTGTCGCAGTCCCTATGAAACCGTGGACCCAAGTTGTCAACAAGGCACTGTGCAAGCTGATTGTGGCTCCATAAGAGTGTGAGCTGCGTTTACGTGATATAGACTGGTTCTTCTGGACGAAATGAACCGATCATTGACTGGAAATGGTTGTGTTCGGCTACCTGGAGACCATTTGTTCCCAAACAACGATGGTATTTTTATGGATGACAGTGCTGAAACCTGGTACCAAGGAAAGCAGGATTAGGTTACGATTGTAGATGGAGCCATAATCAATTGCTGTTGGTTAGTTTATTTTTCAATCACGTACACTTTATTTGGAAACAACAATAATAAAAGGTGACAATAAATTAAGAAGTGTTCCACGGCTGAAGGCCTTATTGACAACAAATTCAAAACTATTTCTCGGCTGAAGGCCCCAATAGTGATAATTTAAAAACTGTTTCACGGCTGAAGGCCTGAATAGCAACCTTAAGAACCAATTAAACTACTCCAACCTGCAATTACAGTTATTAAAATATTTTTGAAAGAACAGTCATCAAAATTTCACTGCTAGAATTCAATTGTATAATTAAAATTTTAAGACAAGTGAGACCCGCGAATGAAGGCCTTAATGACAACAAATTCAAACTATTTCTCGGCTGAAGGCCCCAATAGTAAAAATTTAGAAACTATTTCACGGCTGAAGGCCTGAATAGCAATCTCTTAAGAACCAGTTATTAAATTTAAAAAAAAAAAAAAACACTCATCATATCTGATCAAACCATGGATGGGGGGGGAGGGGGGTGCGACCTGGGAAAGTCCCTCAAAACTTCGCAAGCGATGAGACCAGGCAGCCAAGAGTTGCATTCACTTCATGACATAGTAACTAAGACTAGTGGCAGCTTAAACGCATGACCAATAACCATTTGCCGAATCTACCTAACGTCCGATGATCAATGCAACGATGGAATGACACACCCAAGCTGGAACTGGCCATCAGCACTACGTCTTCATACTCCGGTGTTTAGCATCCAGAAGTAGGAAGCAACCACTATTACCAGAGTAGAAAAAAATAAAAAACACACCACCCGGCCCACAAATCAAGGAAGCTGTCGAACTACATGCCTTACCGGACAGCAGTGGCAAGGCGCGGAAAAGTACACTGCCGTAACATACACTATGCCCCAGGGCAGGTAACTTGGGCGTTAGCGGCCACTAGGCAGGAAAAATACCACTCGTTGAACTTCACAAATAATGACATATAGGATGCAACAATTAATAATACGAAGTGGAGGAAGGCTAATTAGGTTGACCTTCCCCAAACGCTCCACTCGCTGCTCTTGTCCCAGCAACACTACGAGCAGCAACACACAAGCAAATAGCGAGATCTCACAATGGTGGAAGTTTCAATACTTGAATTAAGGTCCACTCAACTTTAACTTCCCGGGTCCGGTTGACAACGAGGTTGTACCCCTCGCGACTACAGCCCTCCCATCCGGCAGCTCGTGTGTGCCGCCAGAGGTCCCGGCGTGTTTGCTCGCTGCGCGGACCTGGCTGCTCGTCAGTTTCCAACTGAACTGCCAACTCACACCACACGCAAAAACCACAACGTCGCTCCAAAGATAGTACCACCGTTACTAGATGTCGATAGCCGCCGCTGCTGCCACTAGCGGACAACACTTGCAAACGGAGTGGCGCCAGTGAACACAAGAAGAAGACGACAACCGTAACTATACCAACTAAACGATGCCAACCTAGCAACGGCAACAACGCGAGCCGCAGCACGGCTCAAGTGCACCATATCACCAAGCCACAATTGTTGGGATTGGTTCGGAGAAGATTCGGGGCCGGCCACTGTGGCCGAGCAGTTCTAGGCGCTTCAGTCCGGAACCGCGCTGCTGCTACGGTCGCAGGTTCGAATCCTGCCTCGGGCATGGATGTGTGTGATGTCCTGAGGTTAGTTAGGTTTAAGTAGTTCTAAGTCTAGGGGACTGATGACCTCAGATGTTAAGTCCCATAGTGCTTAGAGCCATTTGAACCATTTGAAGATTCTGACAGTTCGAGCGAATGATTTGGTCATACAGATCGCCTGTAATGAACCCCAGTTAGTGCTCAGAATTCTGCACCGGCAGCACTTTCTCAGTTACGAACTGTTGTAGACATATCATAGCTCAATATTTCTGCAGGGGACTTCCAACGACTTGTTGAGTCCACGCCACGTTGAGATGTTGCACTACGGAGGGCAAACGAGTGTCCGCCATGATACCAGCAGGTTTCCCAAGACACTGTCACCTCATAGTACCCTTTGCACTACGAAAACAACAAGTTGTTGTATATCAAAACCGGTGAGCCAGATCGCTGGTCGATCATCAGCGATCGGCTTGTTATCTTTGGCGCGTCCCCGGGCATGAGCATCTTTGCGTTTTCGGCTGGTGCAGTCGGTTTGGGGCGGCCGGTGAGACTGGCGGAGTTGTGGCTCTGGCGTAGGCACATGTGTGATGTCTGTTACGCTGCGGCTGTTTGCTAATAGTAAAACTCCTGCGGCGGTTACTGGTTGCCTGGAAGGGATTTCATATAAACTGTGCCAAGCCTCGCAGTGAGAGGGGAGTCCGGAGTTGGTGTTGGCCTAGATGTTTGCGAAATTGAGATGCCTGTGTGAGAAGCACGGCGTGGGCCTGTTGGTTGCTTCGTCCTTCTGGCAGCCACCGAAAGCGGATGTTCGGCCGGAATGTCTACAGTTTGTGGTGAGCATAGTGTGAACAAGTTCTCGTAGGATGTGCTCCCAGCCTGACTCTTAGCCTGTGTTATTTGTGAGTGCCGACCCCTTGCCTGTTACTGCTTCCGCGTGTCCTGTAAGATTTCACAGCAAAACTGTGTTTTTGTGGCGTTCTGTGTTTAAGGCTCAGCCTCCGCCTAGAAAAGGGAAAGATTTGGAATTCCTTAAGGGGGGTAGGACGTCAAACGGGCCGACTTGGAGCAGGAGAGGCACCACACGACATTTTAATTTTCACTGTATATACTTTTACAAATAAATTCATAAAACTTTAGCGGCATGACCAGGAAGGATTCAGGATTCATACTCATGGCAGTGGAAGCTCAAAAATGTAACAAAACACATTTGTTTTTACATGTGAAATTTCATCATTTTTTCACTTACTACTGGCTGCATTTGTTGCTGTAGGTACAATTTTATTCGTAAGGAAGAGATATTCTTCGATGACTTTTGCACAGCATACAAATCATAGTTACAGGTGTATGGAACTCCAGAAGTTATTTAATTTATGAAAAAATGAATGAACTGTTACATTTTAAACTTGATGTTTAGAAAAAATTCAAGTTTTATAGTTAATTATCTCAATTTTTCCATAGTTTTTTAATAGATTTGTAAAATTCTAGAGTTTCATACACCTGTAACTACTGTTTGTATGCTATGAAAAATTCATCGAAGAATCTCTAACTTAGGAAGAAAAGTGTACCTATAGCAACAAATGCAGACTGTAATAAGTGAAAAAATTATGAAATTTCACATGTAAAAAAAGGTGTTTTGCTACGTTTTTTAACTTCCACTGCGATGAGTGTTCGTCCTAAATCCTTCTTGGACATGGCGACAAAGTTTTATGAATTTATTTGTAAAAGTATAGACAGTGACAATTAAAATGTCCTGTGGTGCCTCTCTTGCTCCAAGTCGGCCCGTTTGACGTCCTACCCCCCCTTAATGCTGTAATTTAAACATAAAAAAATGTTCTTCCAGAATAAGCGCCTGTTTCTTTGGGACCCTGCAGTTCAAACAGGGGTGGCGTAATGTTAGTGAGTATTCATTAATCGCCAGATGAAGTGTATTTAATGTTTTGCTGTTTTTCTGGGGCACGCAGCTGTGTTATTGAATTCATTTTGAAGGGTTCTGTCGGGTGAATGACTGCTCCCCACTTCAGTGTATTCTTTTGAATAGTATTGTAAGGTTTTTTTGGATATTTGTCATTGGGGTGTATTGATTCAATTTTGTTTTTCTCTTTCTTTTGAATTACGGTGAATTGTTTAGTTTACCTGATTATTGGCTTAACTCGCGCTTCACGCACTAAATCAGCTGATATTGCAATTGTTTTTTTTTTTTTGTTCCTGTTTAATGTCAGACAGATTCAAATGTAACTTCATTTATGTTATTTGAAATAAATGTGTTGGATTGACCTTAGTGAATTATGTGTAATCGAAGTAAGGGACCCAGTCCTTCATTAGTGCTTAACAGTGGCGTGTGGTTCGGGTTGTGAAGCCCGTGCTCGGACCAACCGGTATTAATTTTGCTTGGCATTGTACCATGGGGACAATCGACCGCACTTGTAAACGAAAACTGGCTTCTAACACAGGATATACAACTTTGCGTAAACGATCGAAACAAGTGCTTCACTGCCAACTGTCCGAATATTAAAGTAACGTGAATATCGACTGTCTTAAAACATTACGTTACATCGCACTATTTAACAACTGTTATAAGTTGTTTAAGAAATGTTCAACCCATTATTTACTGGGCGTCACCCTTAATATAACAGTTGGCTATTTTTTATTTTTATATTGTTAGGAATAAAAAATCCTCATATTGTCCGAACATTAAAATTGCTCACTGTAAAACAGCATTTGGATCCTCACACTGCTGAATACGGGCCCTCCCAATGACCGTGCCCTCTGAATCGGAAGCTATCAATTTTTTTACTGTTCTTGCATATTAAAAGGACACTGGTGAGGATTTAACATGACAGATTGACACTATTAAACGTTTGCTGTTTATTTGGGGACGGTCGTTGCTCCGTCACGTCTCTGTTGCAAACTTTCCCTTCTGAGGCTGGAGCATGTCTTTCATCACAAGAGGTGCTCTGTCGATATCGTTTCAAGTAACGGTAGTATAAATCCGTCCATTGATGAATGTTCTGTCCCACTTTTTCCAAGTCTTCTTTTAGTAAGAAACCACGTCTCCAGTCATAAAATATTTCTGAAAGCACTCGAAATACTTTGTCCTCTTAAGACCCGTTTCATTACAAGCAAATAATTCGCCGAGAAATTTCTGCCTCCTCTGACAGGCAAACGAACGTAAACTCTCAGAGGATGTTTCTGCGCAGAAGGCAATTACGGATTGCCGTTTATGAAGCGAACGACCTTTGACTTGTTACAGACTCTTGACCTTTGCCGCAAAGCGGTTCTGAAGACAGAAACGACCCAAGTTAAAAAGAAAATCATGGTAACCACTTTCCTACAACTGTCTGCTCTGTGCAGTTCTCTTATTCCTTAACATTTCAAGAAACCCATCGGAATATCGATTGTGGACAAGGACCGTGGACGGAAAAAGAAACAGCCGCGAACTCTAATACTACCATTTGCTTTAAAAGAATGATTTAATTTTATCCGTTTGAAATTTTCAGTTGCTTTTGGAATGGTCACGTGGCAGAAGGAAACATAAGGAGTTGTAAAGTCACTGTGTACGATATACGCCTGAGTGTTATGTTTGTCACTTTGTCATCGTGGTTGTAAGCATGTGCTGTTGATAGTCTCTTGAAATAATGTGATTATATGTGAAAATTAGTAAAGTACGAAAAATCAGAAATAAGTTAGACATTTACGAAACCAGCTTTAAAGTTGAAAATTGTTCGAAAGAATTTAAGATCTATAATTGTAAAATGTGTTAAATTACCTTTGGTCATGTAGCAAAGGATATGGGTGTGACGGCATTTGGGCTGGGGGGATGTGCAGGCGTGAGCTCGATTTTACAAAGTATTTAAAAATAGAAAATATTCTTCTTGACAACAGAGAAATGCTAACAAACACAACTTAGTTTACAGCCGAGTAGAGTTATTGAAGGCAGGGCTCACCATAGAATAACAATATGAAATACCTTTAACATAATGAAACCAAAATTCAAATAGACTTCGCCTCATCAGGCAGAATCGGACAAAAAGGATAATAGTTTGCAAAATACGGTCCTCGCTGACAGGCAGAAAAAGATAATAAACTTAGCTTCTGAAATTAAATGCAGGAGAACAAACTTGGGCACAATTACCACGCCCGTTACCAACTATTTATTAAAGCAAAGCTACTATCATCCATCTGCAGGACTACTTACGCAAACAGCTTAGCACATTTGTAAGTAGGCTGTTTAGGTTTTTATGTTGGTGACGCCACGTAGCGCTCTGTATGAAAGTCACTGAGAGCGCTGTGTGCAGTCTGTGGCTGTTTGGACTCATTGTTGGAGTATTCGCTATTGTAGTGTTGGGCAGTTGGATGTGAGCAGCGCGTAGCGTTGTGCAGTTGGAGGTGAGCCGCCAGCAGTGGTGGATGTGGGGAGAGAGATAGCAGAGTTTTGAGAGGTTGCTATAAGCGGACGATCTGGACGTGTGTCCGCCAGAAAAAGCAAATTTGTAAAGATGGATGTCATGAATTGATAAATGTATATATGATGTCTTTTGAACACTATTAAATTAAATACATAGTTTGTTCTCTATCAAAATCTTTCATTTGCTAACTATGCCTATCAATAGTTAGTGCCTTCAGTAGTTAGAATCTTTTATTTAGATGGCAGTATTTGCACTCGCTGTATTGCAGTAGTTCGAGTAATGAAGTTTTTTGTGAGGTAAGTGATTCATGAAAGGCATGGGTTATTGTTTGTCAGGGCCATTCTTTTGTAGTAATTATTAAAAGTCAGATTGCGTTGGGCTAAAAATATTGTGTCAGTTTAGTGATGATCGGAATAAGTAAAGAGAAAAGTGTTTGAGTACGTTGAGTTTTGCTCAGCTGTTTGAAAATCAAATAACGTAAGAGGTTTACCAGCACAGTCATTTCTAAAACTTTCTAAGGAGACGTTACACATTTTTCTGTACAATGTGACATACGAAACAGATCACTCTTACAGAATAAAATAACTAGTTAATTTTCTTGATTAAAGAAGTCTTGGTTGCGAAAATATTGCTTTAATGTCGCGTTTCGCCTTTTTAATGTGAATCCTGTCAGATTCATATTTCATTAATGTTCCTTATCCATAGTGCTCCTGCAGCTTAATTTTGGAATTTTTATTATAAATCTTAAGTTATGGCATGAAAACTAAGCGCCATCTGCTTGTGTTACCTCTACTTAAGTGCACGCTGCGCTCAAAAAATGGTTCAAATGGCTCTGAGCACTATGGGACTCAACTGCTGAGGTCATAAGTCCCATAGAACTTAGAACTACTTAAACCTAACGAACCTAAGGACAACACACACATCCATGCCCGAGGCAGGATTCGAATCTGCGACCGTAGCGGTCGCGCGGTTCCAGACTGAAGCGCCAGAACCGCTCGGCCACCAGCGGCCGGCACGCTGCGCTCAGCCTAATGCTCAGATGTACACGGTTTCATGCTCGGTGCTCTACTGTGCCAATATACATGTTCGACATCTTCTACTGTGATATCTGATTTTTGTTCCATTATGATTAGCGAAGCAAGATTTGTGCATTTCTTGATGTGTAGTCCTATCGCTGCACCACGGCACCTACCGTCATGACTGCATTGGAGGTATTCTTTTCCATTTTAACCCTTTTCTAAGTTACCACTATGTCACTGAATATTTGTTTTTAACGTTGGATATCAGTTTGTGCTCACTGTCTAGGCACATGCCGCGGTTATCTCGATCCGGATGTATGCTTATTCCACAGCTTTACATTTCTACGAAGATCTCTCAATCCATGGTTCGAAAAAAAAGGAAAAATAATAGATATTTTATTACAACCGTGCATGGAAGGACCACCTTAACTACTTATTTCCTTTTATTATTTTTGTAGGTGGTCAGATGATTCCCTTTCAAAAAAATTGCTCTGAGCACTATGGGCCTTAACACCTGTGGTCATCAGTCCCCTAGAACTTAGAACTAGTTAAACCTAACTAACCTAAGGACATCACACAACACCCAGTCATCACGAGGCAGAGAAAATCCCTGACCCCGCCGGGAATCGAACCCGGGCGCGGGAAGCGAGAACGCTACCGCACGACTACGAGCTGCGGACAGATTCCCTTTCAAATGCGAAATGCACCATACTAGCAATATTTTCTCAACCAATACTTTTTATTCAAGAATAATTTTACACGGTTGCTATACCAGTGGACCAGATCTTGTAAGATAATTTTTGGGAACATGGGATCAAAAAAGTTAATCACACTCAGAGTCTTGTAGCAACAAGAGCACCTTCTGTACAATGACACATGCAAAATCAGTCACGCTCAACACGCATACGACTCTCCCTTTGAGAGAAAACATCCGTATGCCGAGCGTGACGTGACGCAACACCCAGAACACGCCGAACTGCGCCCACAGACCTTACGTGTGTTACGTTACCGATCATCCGATACACTCAATGTACATCCTGTACTCTTCACTATGCACTATGTTGTGTCACTCGACCAAGCAAAATATTGCTGTCTGCCACTCAAGCATCCAGTTAGCGCTCTTCTTGTAATCTGGAAGCCTGTTTCTGGGTCCCCTGTTCAACTGTCGTCCTCATGTCCAAGAAAATTTCCCGAACACCCCACTCCTTGCAGCCATCTGGCACTGCCCCAATTAGACTGAGTGGCTCCAGCAGCGTCACAGACGCCTCCCGTCACACTACCGCAGAGAACTAGACATCCCACGAATTACAGACTCATGGCACAGTAGTGAACCGTTGCGCGATCGATAGCTCGCGCCACATCTCCTGGAACAGTCTTTGGCGTGAAGGGGGCGTGGCACGTTTGCCGCGGGGGCTGTTGAGACCGTTATGCTGGGAGAGGCAGTGTATGAAGTAGCAAGGACAGCGCAGTGCTATGGGGCAAGAGCCGGCTGTTTGTTCTATCACCCGTGTGCCTCCCAAGTTGGTCGGGATGAGCGTGTTCTGGATACGAGGTACCTGCACTGGGAACGGAAGAGAACGCACTATTTCTTTGGCCAACCAGGTCTGGAGGCGAGCGGTGGGTCGTCCTCATCCACAAATCTTCTGTCGGCTCCAAGTTTTTCCATTCTTTGTCATCATACAGCGGCTTTGTATGCCCGGTGACCTACTTTTAGTGCTTTGCTACGGTCCTGAGACCACGCCGCATTTGTAGAGACTGGTCTTGCCTTCCACAGAGAGCGTGACAGTTGACACTGGTTAACTTCCAGCACAAGTGTTTTCCGTGCTGCTTCTATATCTGATTCGGTTCAGCCTTCTGTTGCTGTTGTTCCATATTCCTTTGTCTGGCCAGGTGATCCAAGGAGCGTGTCGTTCGTATCAAAAGATAATAGCTTCCATCTGATAACTATTATAGAGCTGTGATTTGATGACGTCATTTAACTTATTGGGGTTTTCTAAAATCGCTTCAATGTTTAATGAGTCATTATTTAGGACGTACAAAGTAGTTTTGTGTCATATATCTTGGGCAATAAATTACCAAGTCGGTTTCTTTAGTCATTTAGAACTGGCAAGCTTATGCGCCTCACCGGGGCAAATCATGTTGCATGTAATCTGGTGGGCTACACTTCGAAGATAAGCTTGTGTTTATGAAGGTGAAGTTCATCAGACAACCGTTTGCGTCTTCCTTCCACGTATGTATCCCGTCCAGCGCGACGGTTAGGTATTTACCGTTTCCGCCTCGTGCTGTGATTTGAAGCTGAGTGTCGGTTGGCAGCTGAAGTTCTTTACTGTCAGGTGTGAGTAGGGATGGTAGCCTTGTCCACTTATCTTGTTGTGTTTTAGCGACTCTTCATAAATACTTCAGCTACACTATCAGCATGTAATGTGATGACTTAAGTTTTTACTCATTTTACTTCAAAATTATTTCTCTTTTCATCATTGTATGTTTCTGCCTTGGGGCGTGTTCCCACTGGTTGATAAGCAAAGGAGTGTTTCGGCGAACGCATCGGGCCTAATTTCAGGTCCATTCGACTCGACCACTTTGCCTGACTTGTGGTGGTTTAACACTAGGGAGCTATAATAGTTTTGTTCCTTTTAATGAACTCCTATTTCGGTAAAGCCTAATCATTTGTTGTATTTCAGTCAAACACATTCTAGATATAGTGGTGAGCTGCCTCTTGGCAAGACTGTTTTCTTATAACCTTTGAAGAAATTGTTATGTTAGTTCAATTACTGAAATTTTATCTTCTTTCTCTTACAGAAACTGGCTGTAAATGTTTGAACAATAGTATCCAGTGGCACACAAAAATTGTATATTTAGTAAAGGGAGTATTTGTTGTAAATTTAAATTTTCATACTACCTGTTCACATGCAGATCTTTGGAGAGCTGAGAGGAAGTGCATGAATTAACAGTGTAGCTTTTCGTTATTTGATCCCACTCAAATATTTGATAAAAACGTTGGTCTATTACCAGTTATTGTTCTTGAACTGTCTTGAAGTTATTTTTCCCTAAAGGTGGTAATAAAAATCTTTATATGAATGACGTTCAATCCTTACTTGGCCTGATCTTCCGCTCGCAGGTGACCTTACGCCATTACTGCAAACCATTCTGGTAGGAGAGCATGGTTTTTTTCTGAAAGTTGAGGGATTGAATTATATGAACATATATATTTAAATGTATATTAATACCTGTCTGTCTACTCACAATCTGTTGCTTTTGGCTCAGGATTTCAGTGCATTCATCTGTTATGGAGCTCTGGTCGTGTTTGGAGTGGGTTGCCGTCGCAAGGACCAGTTGAGATACGAGAATAAAATCTGAGCATTTACAGAGGATGGGGACCTCGATGAGCTATCGGCAGCTATCGTGCAGCTATGGGGGCTCCGGTGTAGGTGACGGTGGGGGGTACTGGTCAACTGAGGGTGACCATCGAGCACTGCATCGCTTCCCTGTCGCGGAGATAGAGAAGACCTTAAAGTTTCTTCGGTTTAGTGCCCCACCCAGCACTCAGCTGTACCGCATGCAGGTGCAAATTAGGAACTAGTTGTATAGAGCTGAAGATCTGGTTTCAGTAGTCACGGATTCCCAGTTCAAATCCAAGGTTGATCAACTTCATAAAGTCGCGGTAAATCTACAAATTAGTTTCAGTGCCCTAGAGTGGGAGAGCGATCAGGGACTTAGTGAATTCCAAAGCCGGTGCTTACCGAAAACGAAACCGTTTCTCGGGGGCCCACAAATGGCGGTATAGAGAGACGCAATCTAGTTTTGCGAAATTACCTATTCCTTTCTTGAACGTGTTGCACTGAATAGAATGCCTTGCTGTCAATACTCGACAGGAGTTGGTTAAATTTTTGTGGTTTACCGTTACCTCAGAAAAAGAAATTAACGTCTTTGAATTGTCTTGGGAAACAGTTTTGCAGTTGATGTTGTAAGCTGCCAAGACATGGGCACTTACACGTTAGCCTACCATCATTAGTATTAACAATAAAGGGACTGGCCAAGGCATCAGATCATGACTCTATTGAATTGTGATAAATATGAGGCACACTCGAGCAGTATTCCCTGCATGTCTGCATGATTGAGCCACTAACTTAAAGCGTTGGTGAAAAGTATCGGAAGTTGAGGATTGTGCAACGTAAAGTCTGCAGATGGCCGTAGCTCGCCGGGCCGCCGTGGGCGACAGGTAGCGGTCACCGGAAACGCGGGACAATACGGAGCTTTTGGGGATAGCCCGGCATACGGAGCCACCTGTGCTGGGCAACACGTGGCGAAGACGGGAATTACGTTTGCCTAGGGGAGTTATGACCTACTCGATGGAGGAGGACTTCGCCTTCAGCCATCGAGCGGTACGCACTTGGAGACGGCGTCTTGGCCATCGTCTTCGAAGGGTGATATACGGTCTGTACCGCAGCATTGCACCAACGCGTGTTCCGTGCGGAGTTCTGCGGTTAGAGCTCTTTGTGTGCTCAGAAGCGAGATTTTCACCAACGCCTAATCACTTCCAACAACTTACCTAATATTCTCGATCTAGAAGTTATCTTTGCGAGGTGCCGGGTATTTATCAACGCAGCTGCCAGTGATAGGGGCGCGTAATGGCAAATTGTTAATGTGCCACTCTCAGGTGTGTGTGGGTGGACAAAGAGATTCACTTTTTTTTAATTTTGTCAGTTGTGGGGAATATCAAATTAAAATGCCAATTTTACGATCGAATTATCGAATTCATTGTAACTAGCATTTACCCTGTCCCAGTAAGCTTTACATGTACTCTTTAGTCACTGCACAGCTTGCCCAGACGGGAAGGAAAGAAGGTTTGCAGTCTTCTATGTCAGCGACGGACTGATAAGATTACAATGTATCCCTTGTGTCAAGGGTCCTTGGCCGAAACGGTCAGTGACATTTTAGCGAGGAAGGGTTTTTTAAGGGAACGGCGTCCCCGCGTGCCTGCCAGGGCGAAGTGCGACCTCGTTAATCAATATTTTTGTAGAGTACGACATGATTACGAGAATCTAGTTAAAAATATTCGCGAAGTGCCCACGGGTACCTTTCCTTTTGATCTAGAGATGACTGAGTATGAGACTTTTGCCACCATTTTGCGAGGGATTAAACTGGAGGATCGTTCCAAGGACTTTTTTTTTAGAGAGACCAAGTACCTATCGTGACTTGAATAATTTACTCTTGTGGAGGAGGTTAAGCAAGCCGATCAAAGGAGAGGCCGTGAAAAGGCGTCATCTCAGTCTTACACCAAACCCACCTCAGTTACGGTTACCGCTAATAAGATGAGGTTATTCCAAGGTAGGTGTTCCGCTGTGGTTGACAGGGGCAATTTGTTCGCCAGTTCGAGGCCAACAGAAAAAGCTCTTGTAACTTCTGGCGCCGTAGGCAGGGACGGCGCGGCACTTTTTTCACGTTGACTAGTGCATGTAATCAAGTAAAAGGGGTGGTTCATAATCCTCTTTCGTTTGTACGTGGGTACGTCAATCATGAGCCGCTCTGTGCGCTATTAGATTCTGACAGCCGTGTTTCTTTAATGAGTCGCTTAAATCCCATGGGTAGAACTTTTAGAACTGTTAATGGTCAAGCTCTTCCCTCCATAGGATTCACGTGCATTTCTTGTCACGTCGATGAATACTCTTGCCCTGCGGAGTTATTGGTGGCGGAGGGTTTAAGCACCGACCTCCTCTTAAGGTGTGATTTTGTAAGCGACACAGTATTAATTTTGGATTATGCCCTTGGGAAATTTTGTATCGCGTTTCGGCCTGAGGTGAAGTTTCGCTTGTTCTGCCATTCTAGGAGGGTAGTTCTCTGTAATACTAACGCTAATGGGGCGGAGTTCGACGTCACGCACTTACCTCCTGATCAGGCTGAGGTTCTCCTTCACATGTTGCTTGGTTTCCCGGAAGTGTTGACTGATAAAATAGGTGTGACTAATCGTACTGAATACCGGATATTACTTTCCATCCATATTCCTCTCATGCAGTCACCCTACCAGCTATCTCCAACTAGGATGAAGACATTGCATGAGATGATAGATAACATGCTTGCTGAGGGGGTTATTAGGCCTTTATGCATCACCGATATTTCTGGTGCCCAAGAATAATTGGGGCCGGTCGCTGTGGCCGAGCGGTTCTAGGCGCTTCAGTCCGGAACCGCGCTGCTGCTACGGTCGCAGGCTCGAATCCTGCCTCGGCTATTGATGTGTGTGCTCTCCTTAGGTTAGTTAGGTTTAAGTAGTTCTAAGTCTAGGGGACTGATGACCTCAGATGTTTAGTCCCATAGTGCTTAGAGCCATTTGAACCATTTGAGTAATTGGGGGGAGTGAGAGGTTTGAGACCCTTTGTGGCCTGTCGTGTCCTTAATCAGAAAGCAATTTTGTAGTCTGCCCATCTACCTGATCTACACGGGTGGTTTTCACGGATTTCCGGCGCTCATTTTCGATCTTCATCAGGCTTATCACCAGATTCCCCTTTCCGAAAAATCCATGGATGCCACTGCCTTTTTGCAGTGACTGGAACTATCAGGAACTCAGCAGGGTGCTTTTCGGTCTTTCTACTGCGGCGACAGTTCTTTCTAGGTTAGTCGATTCCGTGCTCAGAAATCTGAAGTTCAGGTGTGTGTATAACTACTTGGACGATGTTGTCATTTACAGTGCCACCTTCCCCGAGCATCTAGAGCATTTGCGACTGGTTTTGGAGCATCTGAGGCAAGCGCGTCTAACTGTCAAACCGTCTAAAGTTACCTTAGCTCGTCGTGGGAAATCTTTTCTCGGAAAGCTAGTCTCAGCCGAGGGCGTTAGGATTGATCAGTTTAGGACCCGAGCTAGTTACAGTTTCCATCCTCTGATACTAACAGATGGGTAGCCCTCTTCATGAGAATGACTAGCTTCTTCCAGAAATTGGTTCCAAAGTTTGCTCAGCTAGTCGCTCCATTACACCTTTTGCGAAAGAAGGGCGAGCCATTTGTTTGGACCGACAGCCAGCAGGTTGCGTTTTATGCGCTTAAGATCGCTCCTGTTCTGGCCGGTCCTGACTTCGGTCAACACTTCATGATACATATCGACGCGTGTAACTCAGAGATTGCCTCCATGGTGCTTCAGGAGTAAGGTGGCGAGCGGAAACCCTCAGCCTATGCCTCTAGGAGCCCATCTCCAGCTGAGAAGAAATACTCTACCGATGAGTTGGAAGCGCTGGCTGTCATCTTCGATGTAGTGAAATTTAAATACTACTTCGAACACCGAGCATTCGCACTGGAGACGGACAACCAGGCCGTTAGCTGGCTTCTCCCTCGCCTACGCCAAACTGGCCATATTGCGAGGTGGGCTGTCCGAATTTCAGTCTTCCACTTCAACGTGTGCCGTATTAGCGGGTGCAATAACGTTGTAGTCGATACCTTGAGCAGAATTTTCGAAGAGGAAGAGGGTTCCTCGTCCCACAACGCCAAGGTGGTAGAAGATCTAGTTAATTCTGTGCTTACTGAGGTTCCGGTGTTGTTTGCTGGCCTTGCACAACAAAAACAGGATCCCAATCAGGGTTCTATTAGGGAGCAGTCGAGAGCCGGTCAACAACAAATTTCCGGGTACGAATTGCGGAAGGACATACTCTGCTGCCGCAGATAGTGCCGCGATGAAGAGCCTAAAATCTGTCTTCCCCACGTTTGTTCTTGCTGTTCTCAAATATTATCGTAATTCTGTTGTCATCTGGGGGTATATAAAACCTTTCACAAGATCCGAGAGTCCCTAACCTGGCGCAGCTGTATTGTGATTTTTGAAAAATGGTTATTCAATGTCTGGGACGCAAGATGGCGAAGCCGAATTCCGATGGGCGTAGGGGGGTGGCGGTGGGGGGGGGGGGGGGGGGGAGGATGGGGATTGGTTGCTTCAGTCAACTCTGGTGGTTTTTACTGCCGGACAAACTGTTACCCATTTGAGTAAGATTTTCTCTTGGCAAGTCTCCGAAAGTCATTGCCAGCGATAATGTACCTTGTTTGTCTTCGAAGGAGTTTCGAAGCTCCTATTTCTGATCAGGGGTTAAACACTTCACCATGACACCTTACCGCAGTGGTTAGCACACTGGACTCCCATTCGGAAGGACGATGGTTCAATCCCGCTTCCTGCCATCCTGATTTGGGTTTTACGTGATTTCCCTAAATCGCTTCACGCAAATGCCGGAATGGTTCCTTTGAGAGGGCACGACCGGCTTCCTTCCTCATCCTTCCCTAATCCGATGAAGCCGATGGCCTCACTGTTTGGTCCCTTCCTCCAAACCAACCAACCGTGACACCTTATTGCCCTCCGCTGCTCTCCACTGTGAGCACTGTGACTGGTTCGCTTCCTGCGCGTGTTTCCGTATCGGATTCGGTTCAGCCAGTTGTTATTTTCGTTCCCTTTTCGAGTGTCCGATCAAGGTGGTCTGAGAACAATAATAGATTCCATTTGGAAAATGCCATGGAGCTATGATGTGATGTTTTGTGTTTTAAAATTACTGGGGTTTTCTGAATTACTTTAATGTTTAATGTGTCATTATTTGTGACGTTCAAAGTATTTTTTGTGTCAGGTACATTGTGCACCAAATCTCCAATTCGCTTTCTTTAGTTATTTGGAGCTCACATACTTACGCGCCTTGCCGAGGAAAATCTTGCTGCATATGTTTTGGTGAGTTATTCTTCCAAGCCAATCTTGTGTTTACGTAGGTGAAGTTCATCAGCCAACAGTTCACGTCTTAATTCCACCTATGTTTTCCGTATCGTGCTAGGGCTATGTATTCATCGTTTCCGCCTAGTGGCGTGATTTGAAACTGAATGTTGGGTAGCCGTTGAACTTCTTCCCTATCAGGTACAAGTGGGTGTGGTAGCCTTGGCCGGTTATCTTATCCATTAACGTATTTTCATAAATATTTTGTCAACACTGCCAGTGTGTAATCTAATGAACTAAGGTTTTCTCGTTTTAGTTAAAAATTACTTATCTGTTCATCAGGCAACCATTGGAAGTTTTGTGCCTTGATGCGTGTTCCCACTGGTTGCCTAGAAAAGGAGTATGCCGAGCAATATATCGGGCCTAACGTAAGTAACTTCAGGTCCGTTCATCTGGACCACATTGCCCAACGTGTGGTCATTTCATATCAAGGAGCTTTAATTGTCTTTTGTTTCCTTTTAATGAACCCCTCTTTCGATAAACCTGAATTATTTCGTTAACAAACATATTCAACAGTTTGTTTTCAAGACTGTTTTCTTAGAACCCATGAAGAGAACGTCATGTAACTTCAGTTCCTGAAATATTATCCTGCTTCTCTCATTGAGATTGGCTGCAGATATTTTAACAGTAACCAGTGGCACACAAAAATGGTGTTTTTGAAAAGAGAATATTCGTTGTAAATTTAAATTTTCACCCTTCATGTTCCACTGGAGAGTTGAGAGCAAGTATTTGAAATAACATTATAGCTTTTGGTTATCTGCTCCGAATGAAATTTTTGATAAAATTGTTGACTGATTATCAAGAATTGTTCTTAAATTGTTTTAAAATTGTTTTCCCTGAGGGTATTAATAAAAATCTTGATACGGATGATGTTCAATCCTTATTGGGCCTGATCCTTCTGCTGGCAGGTATCCTTAAGTCAGTAGTGCATACCAAGAAGGAACTCGTTTTAATGTCTCTATAGCTCCTCTAGTTCGCTGCTACTCCACTACATAGCTAAAGGTGCGAGAGACGCAGTCGTTATATACGGCGTGATTGAGCTGCCCTTACCAATGGGTTTTATGCAACCCGCAGTGCCTTCAAAAACCACATGCGAGATTTTCATGTTCTATTGCTTGCTATGTGTAAACTATTAGTCCTACAGTAACAATGAACGGGACCTTTTTGTAACAGATGTGATGTAGTTACATTAAATATTGATACACATTTCTGCTGGAGACCACAGTTTTCGAGTTATTCAAGTAAAGCAAGTTTGAAGGTCAGTTTTGTATGTTTTTGTTGAATAATTCGAAAACTACAGCCTCCAGTGAAAAGGTATCCCAGTAACAAATTTAACTACCTTAATTTTCCCACAAAAAAGCTGCTGTTCATTTCTTTCTGTAGGACTAATAGTTTTCATGTAGCGAGAGAGAGAATATGAAAATCTCGCGTGTGGTTTTTGAAGGCACTGAGAGTTGCATAAAAACCAT
Organism: Schistocerca serialis cubense; assembly: GCF_023864345.2. Taxonomy (NCBI): domain Eukaryota; kingdom Metazoa; phylum Arthropoda; class Insecta; order Orthoptera; family Acrididae; genus Schistocerca; species Schistocerca serialis. The sequence goes on from NC_064645.1 coordinate 415,558,336, forward strand.
TGGTGCAGGCAACTGGATCACCTTATATGTCAGTGAGTTCCAGCGTTTGTAGCACGTGGAGGCAACTGGATCACCTTGTATGTCAGTGAGTTCCAGCGTTTGCAGCACGTACATGATTATCCACGTAATTAGCTATGGTTTTGCTCCTTAGATGTCTTAGAAACACATTTCGAATGAAACCCTCACATATTCGTGAGAGAGTCACACATTATCATTAGGCTCTCTGCTACCTAGTAAAGTGCACTAGTACTGAGCACAAAGTATCTGTACAGAGAGAGTATCAGGTAGCTGTATACTTGAGTTTATCGAAGTGGGTTAAGCCCTCACATTAGGAATATGAAGTGAACATTCAGATATTTGGAAATCAATTCTTGTTCAGAACGTATACCACCTCCGTTTACATATTAAGAGTGATCAGGTGTGGAATTGAAGAATTTACTGCCAGTAACTGGGGAGCCCAACCTCAAGTCACCAGATACTCTGACGCGGTACTCGTTCTCTGTCCAGGGTACTATGTCCACAATGGACAGCTGGATGTGACCAACTTCAAACGTGGATGAAATGCGGTGAGATCTATCGCCGGGAGCTATTCCAAACTGTTTCTCCAGGAACTCATTGAATAGACTAGGATTATGTGTTGGTGAACACAGGAAGTGAAATGCAAAAAAGAGAAGGACTTCTGGTAACATGAGTACAGGGTAATATCAACAGCAGCAGAAAATAATGTAACTAGAGTAAGATTCGTTATGAATAGGAAGGTAGGACAGAGAATGAGTTTCTGTGATCAGTTTGTAACACTACCTCCCTTTTTTCGGACGTAGGTTAGCTATATAAAGCCTGTACTGTAATAAGTTCACGGGCTTCACCTTATGAACAAGGATTTTAGTACAAAAGTTGACCGCGTGTACCTAATAGAAGCAAGGTCGGACTTATACTCAGTCAATAACTACAGTGATGCATCAAGCAAATGTACAGTATAATTATTCTTTCGCATGGACAAGAAGTACACACAGTAGATGCTACCTATAACTAACAATTCGGTCGCCAGCCTACTAAGGCAATTAGTGAGTTTTTCCTTGTACAAGTGGGTGCATGTACAAGCATAGTACGCATTCGGGAGGACGACGGTTCAATCCCGTCTCCGGCCATCCTGATTTAGGTTTTCCGTGATTTCCCTAAATCGTTTCAGGCAAATGCCGGGATGGTTCCTTTGAACGGGCACGGCCGATTTCCTTCCCCATCCTTACCTAACCTGAGCTTGCGCTCCGTCTCTAATGACCTCGTTGTCGACGGGACGTTAAACACCACTAACCTAACCTAACCTACAAGCATAGTAACACGTAGTAATGATGCGTTATATGGCAAAGTTTGGAACCCGAAAAATCCACTGAACTAAAGTTTTCTCTTTTTTTTTGTACTAATTTGGACGAGCTACATTTACACAACACCACACAGTAATGATTACTACGAACTGCATTTTGTATGTTGAGCAGACGGAAATCGAGCATAGATTGCCCTAGCGTCGACAATCTTAAAAGTACACACACAATATCACTATGAATAATGGAAAAACTCTAATACATTTAGGATTAATATAGAATTTAGCTTTACTGGTCAAATTTGATCAGTACACATCAAGGTTTGAACGAATGAACAAGAGCAAAAAGGGGGGGGGGGGCCTGAAACTGTTATAGTCGTTATACTGAAACTATCTAGTACTGAAGGCAAATTAACACACAAAATTTATCAATCTCTGGATAACTACTCTTTTGTCTTACTTCTGAATAATTTAACTGTCATTATTTCTGTCTCAAATTAATTAAATAACATCGCTAACTCAATCCAACAAAAACTCTTTTGTTCTTTACCAAAATTTGCAAAAGCACACAGAACTATAGATTCCTTTATGGCATAATTAATCTGCTGATAATTTTCATTAACACAAACATTAAACTTTCAGTTTAGGATACTCGGATTGCACAATACGAGGTAAGGATCCTGTCTAGGTCAGTGATCAGGATAAGTCATGGCTAAAGCAATTCTGGTGAAAGTCACGTTATTATTGAACCATTAGAAACAGTTTCGACACTGGTCCACACAGATACACTTCTAAGGATGAAATAAATGTTTGACCTGTGCAGTCGGTGCGTCGGTTGGCGGGCAGCGAGATAGCGGGCAGCACGGCACACATGCAAGCACGGCTAAGGCTCACACAACATCGGCACTTTCCATCTTCTTAGCGTCGTAATCTTTCCAATTTTGTGCCTCAGAATATAGCCATGCCAAGTAGTCGTCGGAATCGGTTCATCCGAGGCTCAATGGAATCCTCTTTTCCTGGGTAGCCTCCTCGGTACAGTACGTGTACTTCCGACTGTTGCTCGCCTCCGACTGTGTTACTGTGCCCGTTGTGCCGAACCGCGCCCAGTGTGCGTTTTCCCGCCTCGCCTGCCTCCACCTTTTTCCGCTCCCCTACAGGTAGGGTATTCACCACAGGTTTTCTATTACACATATCCTAATGCATTACCTACGTATGGACCAAGTGTATAAATTACAATTTTCACATCTTACAATAGTTTTAACATTAAATGCACTTTCCTTTGATTACCACATTATTTGAAATCTAACATAAATAATATTCGTTTCAAAAGTTACTCACAGTTTCTTTAACATGACACGAAAAGAATCGAAAAAGAAATTCAACACATTGCTATTATTAATTTATCTAAATTCATAAAGAAAAAAATTCTTATACGTATAATTCTCGTTACACATGCCCCTGTTTCCAGAAAATTTTCTTAAGTCCAAATTTTATGGGAACACTAAACCTTACAATTATACAGTGGTTCTGAATTTTTACTTAATTGTCCAAAAAGGTTTACACTACATATTTCCTTTTGCTCACTGTATATAGGTTTACACTTTTTTAATACTTCAAGAATACTGACTTGTCATTTACTCAAGTGCCTTTCGAACAGTCCAACTTCCCATCACAATCTCACTAAAATAGCAATTTACTTATTTTTTCTAAATTTCTCAAAGAAATAATTTAAAATTCTGGAATACAAACATTTAACTACAAAAACAATTTCATATTTTGTGTACACTATAAGAAAATTTATCGCTGCATGCTTTGAATAGCAGTCCATTTTCTTACTTATTAAACAAAACACACACACACATATATTCAGAAAATTAACTACATATATTTGCTGCCTATTATGTGGATTTGGGCAGTCCTTTTTACTTCATATTGTCACATCTCCTGGATCACATTTACAATTTTCCATCGATTATTTATCTGCCCTCATTGGTATTTGGCAGTCCTTCATATTATAGTTCATACACTGCCCATTTTCATTTTTTGACAGTCCCATCTTTTATCTGGCTGATAGTATTTATCCTTTCTTTCAGCCCTTTTCTCCATACATTTTTACAGTTACAGTACAATTGGTAATCTGAAACTCACATAACTACATTGGCACACTTTCAAGGGTATACAGACATTTACAAAGATTAGATACATTTAGGATAACTTGGGTTCAGCATAAGATACAGCACATTTACTCGTTCCTAGGTACATACAGTTTCAGGTCCACAATATTTCTTACGTCTAAAGGTCTTTTGGACTTTGGGTAGATCAGGTAGTAAGCATTGTCGTGTGGAATATTCTGTATTAGATATGGTCCATTATAAATATATTTAAATTTTGAAATTTCATGGTTTAGTTCACTAGACTTTTCGTGGGTTTTTAAAAGAACATAATCTCCAATTTTAAATTTTGAAACTTTTAAATTTTTATTGTGTCTTTTAGATCTAGATTCAGCCTTTTGCTTTGCCCTTTTTATCACCAATTCTTTCTTTTTATCCAATCCTAAACTTGTACAAGGTGGAAACTCTAGTTTTTCTTCAATTAAACTTTTACTACTTCTGCCTAACAAAATTTCTTCCGGTGGATATCCTGTAGTTTCATGATGTAATGTGTTCATGACATTCTCAAAATCCAATATAAATCTGCCCCAGGCTCTATGATTGTGACTGCAGTATGTTCTACACAATCTCCCTATTTCTCGCATGTACCTTTCAACCGGGTTGCTAGCAGGATGATAAGCTGAGATATATTTAACCTCCACACCATTTCTCTCCATTCCTTCTTTCCAAATTTTGGATATGAACTGGGGTCCATTGTCAGATAGTACTGCTTTGGGTTTCCCGATGGTCCTAAAGTATTCGACCATCCTATTAAATACAGCTTTTGCTGTTGCTTTTTTCAAGGGGTATAATTTCACAAATTTTGAAAATACTTCCAATATCACCAAAATATACGCACAATTTCCCGAAGTCTTCGGGAGGGGACCATATAAATCTACCGATAATAAGTCTAGGGTGTCTTCAGGCAACGTACTTTGCATTGGTCCCTTACTAGTTTTGTTCGGCACTTTGGCTTTTTGACAGACATCACATGACTTAATTCGTTCCTTTACCTTCTTACTGACACTACCAACAATCACTACTACATTATTCAATTTATCCAAACATTTCTTTGGCCCACTATGCCCCAATGCTAAATGAAAATGATCTATGACCTCGGTATCAAACTGGTGTGGCCAACACACTCTCCATTCCTCAGTGGCTAAATCTTTCCTCCTATATAAAATGCCTTTAAATATTTTGTAATATTTCTTAATTTGAGGATGCTGTACACTGTCAAAATTTACCTTCACTGATTTCCAGGTTGAATCCTTATTCTGATGGTATCTCATATTTTTACATATCTGCTCCATTTTCCTCTTTCCTGAAACCTCTTTCATATACCTTATCTGAAAAGTACCCTCTTCACCATTTTCATTTGGCACTTCACTCATACCATTAGGCAATCGAGATAAAGCATCTGCCACATAATTCTCAGTACCTTTAACATAGTAAATATCGTAATCAAATTGTTGTAGGTACAAAGCCCAACGAGTCAGCCTACCATTAAGTAAACGGCAATCTTTAAGAAAAGTTAAAGCTTTGTGGTCAGTATGTATAATGAGCTTATGGCCCCACAGATAATTTCTAAATTTCTTTAGCCCCCAGATAATGGCTAAAGCTTCCTTTTCCGAAATAGTGTAGTTCATCTCGTATTTTGTTAGAGTTCTACTTGCAGATGCGATAGTCCTGTGTTCGATTTCTTTATCATTACAGATTTCTTGGAAAACTTCTATACCAATTCCATAAGCACTGCTGTCAGTACTCATATGGAAAGGTTCTGATAGTATGGGGTGATGCAAAACATTGTCATTCAAAAGTTCGTTCTTCAATTTTTCAAAATCTCTCATGCACCCTTCAGTCCACACAAAAGCACTATTTTTCTTAAGTAAATTATTCAGATGAGGACTATTAAAAACTTGCCCCATGACGAACTTTCTATAGAACCCACATAAACCTAAAAAGGCTTTCAACTGTTTTCTATTTCTAGGAGCCGGACATCCTGATATTGCACTTAACTTTTCCGGATCCTTGCCAATGCCATTTGTAGTAATAATGTGCCCCAGAAACTTTATTTCTGATTTCACAAATTCACATTTCTTCCACTTAAGGGCATGCCCCCTGCTTGTAGAGCAACAAAAACTTTCCGCAACAACTCGCAATGCTCTTGCCATGCTTCTGTAGTAATCAGTAAATCATCTACATAAATGGTTAGCCGGGAACTCAGTTCTCTCCCTAACACAAAGTCTAGTGCCCTAATAAATACTGCCACAGAAGTGCTAAGCCCAAACGGCACTACTTTATACTGATAGCATTTCCCGGCGAATAGAAAAGCGGTGTATTTACGGGATTCTTTACTTAATGGGATTTGCCAGTATCCGGCTGTCATATCCAGACTGGTTAAATACTTTACGTTATAAAATTTTTGGAGCATTTCGTCCAGATTTTCAGGTCTGTCTATTTCCTTCTTTACAATTTTGTTCAAAGTTCTATCGTCGATAACTACTCTCACTCCCCCATCCCTTTTGTTCACTATGATAAGGGGACTGTTATACTCGCTGCTACTTCGTTCGATTACCCCCCACTCTATCATTTTATCTATTTCCACTTGAACAGCCTGCCTCTTTGATATGGGTATCGAAAACGGTCTTACGAAGAAAGGTTTATGCTCTATGGTCTCAATCTGGTATTCAAAATTCTTAACTAGGCCAGGTTTGTCCGAAAATACGGGGTGGTTACTATCTAAAATTTCAAGTAATTCTGCTTTCTGTTCGGGAGATATTCCCTCTAAATTTTCCACCATTACCTTAAATTCCTGCCCCTGCTTGTCACTCTCACTTAATATTCTCTGGACATGGTACACCTCGTACTTGCTTGTCAACCCATCATTCCCTTGGTCGATCTCCAACAACAAAGAATCGATTTCTGAATCAAACACTTTCCCACGTTCCTCCAAAATTAATTCCAAATTCCTAAATGTACTATTTATTTTGATCACTCCCTGGCTACAGTCAATAATAACCTTTTCTTTATCCAACCAATCTATCCCCAAAATCATTTCAGTACTCAAGTCTGGCACAACTAAGAAATCATGTTCAAAATTTTGTCCTTTTATACTAAATTCAACCAAAATCTGGTTCTTTACCGGCTTGCTAGCCTTACCAGTTGCACCAACAATTTTTACACCTGTCACTGACATAATTACTAGCCCAGGCTTATCACAAATATGTTCGAAAAATGACTGAGAAACTGCACTTATCTGAGACCCAGTATCCAGAAGTACTTGCAATTCCACATTATAAATTTCAATTGGTATTATAGTTTGTTTAACCGTCGAATGTCTTTCATTACCGTGGTCTTCCTTGAGCAAATCCGGGTCGACAATAACATCGTCTCAAGATATGCTTTTAACATTCACTTCACATATATCTGGCGGTTTCTTGGGTTCCGGAAGTTCAAAGTTATCAATTACCTGAACTCTTCGCGAAATAAACACAGAGTTGTCAGGTGGCTCTTTCTTTCTTTGTTCGGTCTCAACGTCTGGATTTTGTTTTGATACGTCGTCATCGTTAGGTACAATATCGTACTTAACTGCATCCCCTTTATTTCCACTGATTTTCTCATACCCTCTTTCAGTAAAAGTATATTCATTTTCCTTTACACCTGAAAATTCATCTTCACTAGATTCATCACTACTCTCTTCCTCAACATCAGATTCACTTAAGCACGCTACTTTTGCACAATAGGGAACGTTAGTACATTCATTTTCGTCTATATTTATGTATCTTTCATCATCCGAATTATCGTCGGAACCCGACCATTCCGGATCGCTTTCAGGTTCTAACATAAAAGCTTTTCTGAGACAGGCACTAAGTTCTTCCTCTGTATTGTTGTCAGGTTTAGATTTTAATTCAATCTCCTCTTTTGGCAAAACGGCCTCATCCTCAGTTTTATTCACATCCACTGTGACTTCATATTCGGTGTAATTCTCGTGGACTTTAATTACTTTCAGGTAATCATCTACCTCTTCTACACGGTGCCCCTCGGTAGCAGCTTGTACTATTGGCGGACTGTTAGCAGGAGTTATTTCTTCGTCAATGCTGAGGATTTCATCCTCCAAATCCATCCTATCATTAACCTTCATCCTATTGGCGGCAAGCGTACTTTGCGCGGCGCTATTTATTCTCCCCTCTTCAAATTTGGGCCACGTCACTTTATGGACGTCCCTACTATCTCTCTTTCCACCAACTAATTTCTTCGCCTCATACTCCCTTTTAAAATCCTCCCACTCACATTGCTTTAGGCCCTTGTACAGATCATCGATCTGCACACGCCAATCAGTAACTTCTGCTAATTCACTATCGCCTTTTACCTCATTGCAAACACTGCTAACCGCACCTCTCTGTGTACTCACAGTCTCATTTATTGTTTCCTTTGCCACGGAATTATTACTCGTAAATTTTTCATTAGCTCTGACTGCTACGTTCGTACCTACTGCCGCCGTATTGCTAGCGGCTTCTTTCCGAACAGATGTTCGGCTAGGCTGGGCCGTTGCCCTCTGATGCTCCACTCGCCTGTTAACATGTAGCGCTCTGTGCGGCAGCGATGATTCATTCTGGCTCGCACCTGACGCTTGTTTCGCCACAACACGTCGCGGCGTTCCATGCTCGTCCCTAGCCTGTCTCATTACATTACGGTCGGTCCGGTATCTTTTCTTGAATCGGGGCCGGTATGTATTGTCCGCTTCCGTTTGGCCCGCAACGTTCGCGGAAATTAGTTTCCCGCGTCGTTATTGTTTTGCGCGGTATACCCTCTACCGCGACCTGGATTATTTCCTCTGCCTCTTCCTCTTTGTATTACATTGACGCGAAATCCATCGCCGTCGTTTCGTTCGTCATTGTGTCGGTTATTACGATTACCAAAATTTTGATAATTGGCACGACTTTCGCGCCAATGGTCTTCATCTTCGACCCTTTCTAGAAAAGCTTGGAAGCTACGATGATTGCTTCCTACATACCTCTTTGAATCCTCCGGAAGCTTTTTATATAGCTCCCAGATAATTTCTGAATCTGATCTTCGGCCTTTTAAATGCGTCAATTTCCGGTACCAATGCTCGCAGAAATCTTTCAAAGAATTTCTGCCCCGGTTATCATGCTGTTTGGCCATGTTAAAATCGCGCCATAAATGGTCCTGCTTTTGTTCAGACCAATATTCTTCCGTAAATCTCTGCCTAAATTCCTCGAACGTCATTCGTTCGGTATTTAAATTTATTCCCCAGCGCTTAGCATCACCCGCTAAGGCGCTAATTACAACGTTTATCTTTTCCTGATCAGACAAGTGCTCAGGAAATACTCTCTCGCAATTTTTAATAAAATCTAACGGATGCCACCCGTTATGTTTCTTGGCTGGATCGAAGCGTTCCTCGCCTTCTAATAGCTTCGTAATTGGTGTGCCATTACAGACAACACCAGGCCTATCTTTAATTTTGCTCTCCAGATCGAAAATTTTGCCCTGAATTTTCGTAGTATTTTGTTCACAATTTTGAACACATTCGAATACTTTTTTACTTAAATTACTTTCAGTGTCCAAAACTACCTTTTTCAATTGCGATATCCCGTGTTGACATTTGTTTACGACCTCAGTTTTAAGACCGAAAACTTTTTCGTCTACCTTAGTTTCAACCAGAGGTTCTACTTTCTCTTGGATGTTGAGAATTTCAACATCAAATCTACTATTAATGTTTCCAATTTCCTCCTGCATAGTATCCATATTTTTGTTAATGGTATCAATTTCAAATTTCAGAGTATTTACCACAGAACTTAAATTACCCACTTTTTGTTCTACCTGTTCTATTTGTTTACTAATTTTAATTCCCTGTCCTTCGACCTGTGCTTTAATCTGATCACTCTGTGTTTTGAGCTGCTCGTTCTGTGTTTTGAGTTGCTCGTCAACGTGTGTTTTGAGCTGATTAACCTGATTGCCGACTTGTTTTTGAAGTTGCTCATTCTGTGTTTTAATCTGCTCACTCTGTCCTGAAATTTGTTTGGTTAATTGTTCAAATAAATCGTTTATGCTTAAAATTTTCACACTGTTTTGTTCTACGGGATCGGTGTTTTCCGATCCTACTTCAAAAGTTTCTTTCGGTTCTTTCTTTATCTGTGGAGAATCAAACATGTCAGTGGATTCATTCACATAACCACTATCATCTACAAAGTCACCTTCTACTTCCTGTTTTATTCCTTGCTGTGTCCGAGGCGATCTCAACCTTTCAATCTGTTCATTGACATGTTCGTGGTATTGTATGTATGCCAACTGTCTTTCGCTAACGCCATCTGTTATCTGGCCGCGTAAACTCCGGCTACTGCCAGCCGCATTCTCCATTTCGCTCGGCGCATCTACCCCCTCTACGTTTCTGTCCATACTAAATGCCAACTATACCACACTATTATACTTGACTCACACTGCAGTTTCTTTTACTGAACTTTATTGCTATTCGTGCCACTGAACATCCATTGTTCGGTATTTACATTAATTTGTAACCGACAACAGATGGATGTCCTGTCACCGGGAAGCCACTTGTAACACTACCTCCCTTTTTTCGGACGTAGGTTAGCTATATAAAGCCTGTACTGTAATAAGTTCACGGGCTTCACCTTATGAACAAGGATTTTAGTACAAAAGTTGACCGCGTGTACCTAATAGAAGCAAGATCGGACTTATACTCAGTCAATAACTACAGTGATGCATCAAGCAAATGTACAGTATAATTATTCTTTCGCATGGACAAGAAGTACACACAGTAGATGCTACCTATAACTAACAATTCGGTCGCCAGCCTACTAAGGCAATTAGTGAGTTTTTCCTTGTACAAGTGGGTGCATGTACAAGCATAGTAACACGTAGTAATGATGCGTTATATGGCAAAGTTTGGAACCCGAAAAATCCACTGAACTAAAGTTTTCTCTTTTTTTTTGTACTAATTTGGACGAGCTACATTTACACAACACCACACAGTAATGATTACTACGAACTGCATTTTGTATGTTGAGCAGACGGAAATCGAGCATAGATTGCCCTAGCGTCGACAATCTTAAAAGTACACACACAATATCACTACGAATAATGGAAAAACTCTAATACATTTAGGATTAATATAGAATTTAGCTTTACTGGTCAAATTTGATCAGTACACATCAAGGTTTGAACGAATGAACAAGAGCAAAAAGGGGGGGGGGGGCCTGAAACTGTTATAGTCGTTATACTGAAACTATCTAGTACTGAAGGCAAATTAACACACAAAATTTATCAATCTCTGGATAACTACTCTTTTGTCTTACTTCTGAATAATTTAACTGTCATTATTTCTGTCTCAAATTAATTAAATAACATCGCTAACTCAATCCAACAAAAACTCTTTTGTTCTTTACCAAAATTTGCAAAAGCACACAGAACTATAGATTCCTTTATGGCATAATTAATCTGCTGATAATTTTCATTAACACAAACATTAAACTTTCAGTTTAGGATACTCGGATTGCACAATACGAGGTAAGGATCCTGTCTAGGTCAGTGATCAGGATAAGTCATGGCTAAAGCAATTCTGGTGAAAGTCACGTTATTGTTGAACCATTAGAAACAGTTTCGACACTGGTCCACACAGATACACTTCTAAGGATGAAATAAATGTTTGACCTGTGCAGTCGGTGCGGCGGTTGGCGGGCAGCGAGATAGCGGGCAGCACGGCACACATGCAAGCACGGCTAAGGCTCACACAACATCGGCACTTTCCATCTTCTTAGCGTCGTAATCTTTCCAATTTTGTGCCTCAGAATATAGCCATGCCAAGTAGTCGTCGGAATCGGTTCATCCGAGGCTCAATGGAATCCTCTTTTCCTGGGTAGCCTCCTCGGTACAGTACGTGTACTTCCGACTGTTGCTCGCCTCCGACTGTGTTACTGTGCCCGTTGTGCCGAACCGCGCCCAGTGTGCGTTTTCCCGCCTCGCCTGCCTCCACCTTTTTCCGCTCCCCTACAGGTAGGGTATTCACCACAGGTTTTCTATTACACATATCCTAATGCATTACCTACGTATGGACCAAGTGTATAAATTACAATTTTCACATCTTACAATAGTTTTAACATTAAATACACTTTCCTTTGATTACCACATTATTTGAAATCTAACATAAATAATATTCGTTTCAAAAGTTACTCACAGTTTCTTTAACATGACACGAAAAGAATCGAAAAAGAAATTCAACACATTGCTATTATTAATTTATCTAAATTCATAAAGAAAAAAATTCTTATACGTATAATTCTCGTTACAAGTTCAGTGATACAGTTGTTCTCATCAGAATCGACGGTAAACCAACACCGACAACGACGTCACAAGCTGAAGATGAAGAGATAGAGTACATGGGGATATCGAATGGCTAATTAAGTACGTAAACCGAGATGAAAATGTAACAGTCATCAGAGATTAGGCTGCAGTGTAAGGGGAAGGAGTAGAAGTAAGGACTACGGCAGAATATGGACCTGGTGCTAGGAAGGAGAGAGGAGGAGGACTAACTGAATTTTGCAATTAATTTCAGCTAGTAATACGGAATACTCTGTTCAAGAATCACAAAACGAAGAGGTATACTTGGAAGATGCCTGGAGGTAAGGGAAGATTTCAGTTAGCTTTCATCATAGTCAGTCAGAGATTCCGAAATCAGATACTGGATTGTAAGCTGTTCCCAGTAGCAAATACGGACTCAGATCACAATTTGATAGTGATGAAAGTAGACTGAAGTTTAAGAGACTACTCAGGAAAAATCAAAAGGCAAATAAATGGGATACGAAAGTACTAAGGAATGATGAGAGACGCTTGACCGTCTCTCAGGCTATAGATACGGCGATAAGGAATAGCTCAGTAGGCAGTGCTGTTGAACAGGAATGGACGTCTCTAAAAAGGCCAACAACAGAAGTTGCAAAGAAAAACATAGGTCATGGAAGGTAACTGCAAAGAAAAAAATAGGTAACAGAAGAAATATATCACTTCAGAGAAGAAAGAATGAAGCACAAAAATTACCATGGATTCAGGAATACAGAAATACGAGTCAAAATAAATAAATAGTAAGTGCAGGGAAACTAAGAAGAAACGGCTGCATGAAAAATGTGAAGACATCGAAAAAGAAATGATAGACAGGAGGATTGAGTCAGCGTACATAACAGTCAAAACAACCTTCGGTGAAATTTTAAAAAATGGTTCAAATGGCTCTGAGCAGTATGGGACTTAACATCTGAGGTCATCAGTCCCGTAGAACTAACTAACCTAAGAACATCACACACATCCCTGCCCGAGGCAGGATTCGAACCTGCGACCGTAGAAGTTGCGCGGTTCCGGACTGAAGCGCCTAGAACCGCTCGGCCACCGCGGCCGGCTGGTGAAATTAAAAGCAAGGGTGATAACATTAAGAGTGCAATCGGAATTCCATTACTAAACGCAAACAAGAGAGAACGGATGGGTGGAAAGGGTACGCTGAAGGCCTCTCGAAGGAGGAAGACCTGTCTGATGGCGTGATAGAGGAAGAAACAGGAGTCAATCTGAAAGAGATAGGGGATCTATAATTACTACCAGTATTTAAAGGAACTTTGAAGATCGAACAAAGCACAAGGAAAAACGTAACAGTCAAACAGAATTTCTAAAATCATTGGGGGTAGTGGCAACATGACGACTATTCAAGTTGGTGTGTAGAATGTGTGAAACTGGCACTATACTTTCTGACTTTCGGAGAAACGTCATCCACACAATTCCGAAAATTGCAAAAGCAGAAAAGTACAACAATTATCGCACAACCAGGTAAACAAGTCATGCACCCAAGTTGCTTACACGAAAAACATACAGAAGAATGGAAAAGAAAAATGAGGAGCCTGATTTTTCTTTGGTATGCTTCTCTGGTGCTTTTACCTTTCTTAAAGCCATTTATGACTTAAGAAAGGTAAAACATCAGAGAAGCAGACCAAAGAAAGATCAGGATCCTCAATTTTCATTTCCTTTCTTCTGTATGTTATTCCTGTAAGCAACTTCAATGTATGACTTGTTAGCTGGTTGTGCGATACATGTCGCACTTGTCGTCTTTTGCACTGTTCGGAATTGTGTGGATGACGTTTCTCTGAAAGTCAAAAAGTATATTGCCAGTCTCATACATCCCACACACCAACTTGAATAATCGTCATGTTGCCACTTCCTCCAATGATTTTAGAAATTCTGGTGGAATGTTGCCTGTTCCTTCTGCTTTGTACGATCTTAAATCTTCCAAAGATCCTATTTTTGAATTCAGATTTTTCTTTGGTCTGCCTCTCCAATGCTTAAGTCATAGATGACGATCAGTTTGGCTTTAAGAAAGATATAAGCACCAGAGAAGCAGACAAAGAAAAATCAGGATCCAATCATAGGATCTGTCGACCTGGAAAAAGCGTTCGACAATGTCAAATGGTTCAAGATGTCAGAAATTCTGAAAATTAGGTGTAAGCTACAAGGAAAGAGGGTAATATTCAATATGTACGAGAACGAAGAGTGAAGAAGAAGAGTGGAAGACAAAGAACGTGTAAGTAGGCTGTTTAGGTTTTCTTATTAGTAACACCACGTAGCACTTTGTATGAAAATCGCTGGCTGTGCTGTGTGCAGTCTGTGGCTGGTTAGCATTGTTGTAATATTCGCCATTGTAGTGTTGGGCAGTTGGCTGTTAACAGCGCATAGCGTTGCACAGTTTGAGGTGAGCCGCCAGCAGTGGTGGATGTGGGGACGTGAGATGGCGGATTTTTGAGAATGGATAATCTGGAGGTGTGTCCATCAGAAACAGTACATTTGTAAGAATGGATGTCATGAACTGCTATATATATTATGACTATTAAGGTAAATACATTGTTTGTTCTCTATTAAAATCTTTCATTTGCTAACTATGCCTATCAGTAGTTAGTGCTTTCTGTAGTTTGAATCTTTTATTTAGCTGGCAGTAGTGGCGCTCGCTGTATTGCAGTAGTTCGAGTAACGAAGATTTTTGTGAGGTAAGTGATTTGTGAAAGGTATAGGTTAATGTTAGTCAGGGCCATTCTTTTGTAGAGATTATTGAAAGTCAGACTGCGTTGCGCTAAAAAAATATTGTGTCAGTTTAAGCACAGTCATGCATAATTTTTCTAAGGGGACGTTTCATATGGCGACCCTTTCTGAATTCTTCTGGAAAGTAAAACATGTTTTAGTAGTAACTTTTGTGGTATAGCTACAATGAGACAGCCTTTTCCCTAGCACAACAATACGTTACATTATAGTATTTTCTTGATCACGGTAAGGTAAGTAATAACTACGACATCTATACGCAAAGCATTTCACTTTTGTTTATGATGAGGTGAGTACATTGACTTCTGCAGAACTTAGCTTTCGGAGGACGATAACTACGACACTTCCACAGAGATTATCTTACACCAAGACGCACATTTAGCGCTACAGGACACGCATTTGAGTGATTAATTTTGTACTTGAACCATTTATTTTTCAAGATTTTTGAATTGCAAAGAAAGTTTTCCATGATACATTTCATTCCATTGCTGTAATCTGTAACACCTGAGGCTATAATTACATTAATCCTCAAGGGGGTACACGCTTACTTTGTGTACCATGTGTCTGGCAAGCACAAGGAGCCTTAGCTAATATTATATTTGCTTATACAATTTTACACATCGGTACCATATTTCTCCAACACAGAATTATACAGCTATCTGATTATTTAACAGAGAAACAAAATTTTTTTTACTGTGTCAGTGACACATGTTTACCCAGTTACACAGTTGGATAAGTTCACACTTATGAAATTGTATTTTGTCTGTACTCTATGAACTGTTCATATTTTTTCGGAACCATTGTGATACTATGAGAGCTTTGAATGATGTATTTCGTAAGGGATCATGATTTTTGAAGTATGTTTGAGGTAGATGACTTTATTGAAGGCCTTGAAATTATTGAAAGAAGCTGCGACGATTTTGAGATGTGATTGATCTGTTATGATGTTATTATGACAATGATGTGTATTATATTGT
Organism: Schistocerca serialis cubense; assembly: GCF_023864345.2. Classification (NCBI taxonomy): domain Eukaryota; kingdom Metazoa; phylum Arthropoda; class Insecta; order Orthoptera; family Acrididae; genus Schistocerca; species Schistocerca serialis. Next base: position 415,573,881 of record NC_064645.1, read on the forward strand.
TGAGGTATATTTATGATCAATAAGCTGATGCTATATGAGGAATTTGATTATGCTACGTATCTGTTATGATGAAATATTGAAGAAGTGTCAACGAATATGTATATGTGTAATAAGGTAAGGAATAATGAGTAGTGGTTAGGAACTCTGATTTGTAAAAAAGGATGTTGGAAACCGAGAATGGTACTTTAAGAGTTATGAAATGTGTGTAAATGCATGAATGTATCACAATGCTGACGAAATTTTTTTGGACACTGTTATATTTATAGGATTTTGTTTCTACAGATTTGTAACGCAAATATTTCGACCTGTGAAATATTATTTGTATCAAACTGTCACTGTAGCAGAAACTGATGTCGTAAATATTTCGGTAAGGAAGGTAGGTCACTTTAAGCACCCAGCTGCACGACATTCGCCTGGAAAAAAGCCATTAGTGTGTGCCTTTCAGAGGCACAGGTGGAGAAAAAAAGAGGCTATTATCCTCGCTATTGGCATTTCTTTGTAGAAAGCATCACAAATACCACACGCCCAAACTTGAAAACATATGATTACACTGTCGAGCTCTTAATTTATGATATTTACTAAATTGCCTAATGTAATGATGAGAAACATTTTTACATATATTGTCTTTCTAGTTAAGAGATTTTTTACTGCCTTTGAAAATGCCAAACGGCTAGTGAATGACGTTTCACGTCTTGCTTTGCCTATTTTGTTTAATATCTAGTTTCTAGCTGCACTGCAGAATTGGTTAAAATAAAATTTTATAGACGTACTAATATAAATATTTTTTGTCTACAGATCCAGTAAATAATAATTTTGTGATACACTTCCAAAAAAATGAGGGAGCACAAAAAGACATTTCCCTTCACAGGAACTGCTTACATAATTTTCTTTTCAACTACTTGGTAATTTATTTCATACAATAAGTTTTTGTGGTGCACCACTTTAATTACATAGACATTAAGATGTGAATATACATTTCCCTTACCTGCGTTGTTGTCTTTAGTGTACTATTTTTTCTGCTTGTGGGTTTGTCATGTTTAGATATAAGTTATTACATTTACTGCTGCTTGCTTTGCCAATTTCCATTTTTTTGTTATTGCTGTTTGTGTTGTTTTGTGCTGCTGCATTGCCTTGCCCCTTAGTTTAGCATCTGAGCTCAGTAGATTTAAGTTAGCTTAAGATGGGGTAGGCTATATGAGAGAACGAGTTGTGATGAATTGGAAGAAATGCATTGAGAAGCTATAAGAAAATGGTTTGGCCAAAAAAGGATTTTGAAAGAGGATATGAACAAAAATTAGGGTTTAGGGACAACAGGTTTAGGTAGGATTTTCTTGGAAATAAATGATGAGGTAAGATAATGGATAATAAATAATGAGGTAAGAAATATGTGAACATATAAATACAGAAAGCATGCTTGGATTGGATTTTTTTGGTGGAAACAAATGTTGAAATAAGACGAAAGATCTATGGAATGAAGTTTTGGGTTGGACTGCAGTACCAAATGTTACACTGAAAACAAACCCTGTCCTTTCCTCCTGTGTTATTTTGCTATGTGTTTGCATACGCTTGTGTATTTGTGTTTTTCCTGTCTTTATGTGTTTAGCTAATAAAATTTATATTGTTGAATTTTTCTAATACTCAGCTACATTCACTATGGTGAGGAATAATGTTGTCCTCAAATATGATTTGCATTAATAATATGTTATTTTCTTTGTAAAGGTGTTTATAGACATTATTAATTCTGTTCTGTTTCAATGCTCATGTGTGAAATTAATGTTCCAAAAACTGTTCTCATTATTTTATATATTTACTTATGTCATAATTCCTGTAACACTGATGTATATGTCTATCTCTATTGTTTTGTAAAGCCTGTATTACTACAAATGTTATCTGTATTACTATGTTTTAATGCTGTTTTCTGTATCTTTGTAATTGTATTCTCATGTTATAAAATTGTAATGGACACCAGTTCATCAAATTAAGTTGAAAACTAGGTGGACTGATACTGTAAGGAATGAGGAGATTCTCTCTACGGAGAGGAATATATGGAAAACACTGACAAGAAGAAGGAACAGACTGGTAGGACGTCTGTAAAGACATCACGGAAAAACTTCCATTGTACTAGAGGGAGCAATAGAGAGTAAAATTTGTAGAAGAAGACAGAGATTGAGATGCATCCAGGAAATAATTGAGGACGTAGGTTGCAATTGCTACTCTGAGATGAAGAGATTGGCACAGGAGAGGGATTCGTCGCGGGGCGTGTCAAACAACCCGGAAGACTGATGACTCTAAAAAAGGGGTCAGACTTGTCAGATGGGGACTTTGCACAGGACTAACAAAACGTGAATACGGAGGAGAATAGACAGAGGATCGCCTATGCCACTGACCATGCTGCCCTGAGTTATGCAGGAATGAAGAGCTGATTAAGGCTGAAAGTGGCGCAGTTGCCCAATTCTGGACGTATTATGCAAACTATGTAAATTGTAAATCATGAGAATTGTTGTTTTAGGAGTATCGCACAGTTATGTGCTGTAGAGTTTTGCACGTCATCTGACTCATGTAAATAAATAGGTGCCTAGGTAATTTTTATTCAGTATCTTAATATCTTCAATAAAATTGACTTTAGGGTTTAAAGAGTTAAATGAAACGCCATTTCTATGTTTACTACAAATGTCACAACTCAGATGTCACTGTTTGTGCTACAGAAAAGAGGAATAGCCGACACTTTAAGTTTTTTACTGCACTCCCTCGTACTACAGAGTCTGTTTCAATCAGTTATGGTGCATTGGCGTTGTCAAACGGCTTCCTAGTCGCCATAAAGAAAAGATCTCAAAAAATACAGGAAATTTTAGGCTATCATTTACAGCAAAATTGTGATTTATCGCCCACTGACATATTGGTAGGAGCCAAAGTCTTCCGGTTTTCTGATCCGTTAAGTTTAATCTCCGTTCATCCTTAGGGAAACTAAAATAGTAGTCACATACACTCACATTCTCCATGGCATAGGTGCAAGGACTATAATTTCTTATAGTAGTTAATACAAGCAGTATGTTTTGGAGAGCCATATAGTCCAGAGGTAATTTATATAAACCTTACCTGCAAGTGAAAATTACTCGAAATTTTTACATATTTAACGGAGTGACTGACAGCACAGTATGACATTGCCGAATGTAGTTTTTTTTAGTATAATACAGTCACATAAATTGTCCCTACGATATTAACTCTTTATTCTACTATCTTTCAATATTCTTCAATGCTTATATCACTTATCACTAGTTTGATAAACGTAACTAGACCTTTGTGGTACTTACTACTGACAGCAGTTCTTCATCCTTTGGTGTATTTAACAATTATTCACCAGAGCCGTTACTAACAGATAAATGTCGAAAAAGAGGGCAGATAAGTAGAACATCAAAGTTTCGGTCTTAGCATAAAATGCTGAGAGACATCATGCAAAGCTCACTCCATGCATGTTACAAGTTTATTGTGAATCCCATATTGAATACAAGTAATAGTCTCTTCCCCATTAAAAATAATAAGTATGTAACATAAAACCATCAGCGGCATTTGAAACATACTTCACTTAACAATTCTAATGAGAGAATTTTGATTAATTCCTACATGTGATATTTCACGAGGTAAATCCTACATCCCATACGCAAAGCAAGTACTGCACGAGTGGAAAATATGCAAACACTAGGCTTGTCTTGCTGTTCCCAATCATGTGGTACATTTGCTACTGACATCCGCGCACTGTCCATCAATTGCAAATACAGATTAAGTGTTCCTGTGAATCCCGTACCGTATTCACAAATTGTGCTGAATAATGAGCCAGTACCAACGCACAGAGTGCAGCGACACCAAAGTGCGTCGATTGACTATTATCTGCCTAAACTGACCTCTGCGAGGTCCTCATCGCACTGGCATTAACTCCCAATTCAGATGAAACGGAAGCTGCAAATAAATGAGCAGCAAACAGTCATACTACGACAATTTTTCTGCAGTTTCTGCCAGCGAACACGTTCATGTGGTAATCACGAACAGAGCGTACGCCACAACAGCAGGGTGACTCGCACCCAACGACAGGGTTAACAGCCAATCAGGGGACTCAGTTCTTCCCAAATGGATTCCTTTGATGTTCACTTGCTATTAACTGGCGTATTATTCTCACACGCTGATGTATCTCTCACAGCTCCGCTAACGATGTATGTCAGTCTTCTGTGATATACGATAAAACTGTCAATTGGGAGGATGCCGTAATTAAAATAATAATTCTGTTTTCTTTTATTTAACCGTAAGAAAGTCACACAGAATTAGACAAACGGCGGCTAGTTTGGCCACTTAAGCCAAAATTGGTATTGAATGTTTTCAAATAAGTTGTCGCCGCATAAAACCTTTACATGAACTCTTGTTTGGGAGTAAATGGTGAAAAAAAGATTTCTAGCCAAAACGACATACAGCAAAAAAAGATTTTCTACGACTTACAACTCAAGATGTTAAGCAAAGAGTCCGGTAGTATGGGTCATATATGGAAACATATGTTCTATATAAAAAGTGACGAATTTGTTTATTTATTAAAATTAAAAGATAATAAAAATAGTTGACTGAACAACCTTTGAGTCTGTACAATGGAACTTGACACAACGCATTAAACTTGAGGACAGATTTTCTGTAAGACAGTTTGTAACACACCCGGGAGTATAAATGGCGCGGGGGTACCTTAAACTGGTTGTCATTTCTGCTTTTCTTCACCGTGCGCCCTGTCCACACAACGTACCTAATAATCCCGCGGCGGTCGTACTGTTCTGCTCCACACTGCTACTGGCTTGCCTGAAATTATCTATCCAAATATGCAAGCGGATTTAGGTGAGCCACTCAACGTTAAAACGCAACACTGTTCTACGTCTGGTATGAACAACTATATTCTGAGACGATAAAAGAAAATCGCAGGTTGCACTGTTTACATTCTAATTCATAAGTGTTCATACCAATTAATGGATGATTACCAGTCCACAATATCATTCAGACGAGCGTACGCGTAATCGACACGACGCGGGTGGTTGTTGATGATGCGGAAGCCGAATGGTCGCACGAGAGTTTTTACGCTCGTCACGCATACACAGATATTTGGTACCAGTCCTCCTTGAAACTAGTAACGATATGGCACTGTTCGTGAAGTTAGTTTTACAGTTTACGGTTCTCAATTGTACGAGCGTGGGCGTAACCGTCGCGGCACGGTTGATTGTTTATGATGCGGAACGCGATGACCGAACGCACGTTCTCACGTTCGCTACAAATCACTGGCACTTGATTGCACTCTTTTATGGTAACTAATTTAAATTGATTACATTAGTTCATTCTCGAAAACCGAACACGGCGCGGATGATTGATGCTGTGCGACGCGCAACGAGAGGATACACAAATACGTTATCGGTGGCACTGCTCATTTTTAATTACATCTTGACGCACTTTCGTCTGAATCACTTCCGTATTTCACCACTTTACGGTAATAGCACCTGTATCAACATTTCAACTTCCATACTAACAATGCTTCTTACATGCAGAGCTACCCACAACACAACATAACAGTTCCCTGTCCCGTGCTCGACTCTGCAGACGCGGTTGTCCGCATTGATACTCCGCAACCAATCCAGCGATATGACAGTACGCTTACAAGTTCCGGGTGTTTCTTCACTAAGTTTGGACAGAAATCTTTACCTGCGAATTCTCCTTCTCTGCCAAATCAAGGAGACAGTATTAAATATTCCGCCTAATAATAAGCCAACACTTGAAACTCAATCTTAGCTGGTAGCATTAGCCAGAAACTAAATCTCCTCACGTGTGCTACAAGCATTTCTTCGTAATCTTCTTCAAATGTCCGTTTCAAACACTTTATTTGAGTTTTCACAGGTGTCTGCCTGTCCCATATACACTGATCAGTCAGACAATTATGACCACCAACCTAATAGACGGAATTTTCACCTTCGGCACAGATATAGAGGCGAAGCGTTGTGGCAGGGAAGCCACGAGGCCTTGGTATGTCGCTGGAGGAAGTTGGCACCACATCTGCACGTACAAGTCATATAATTCACGAAAATCCCTGGCAGGGGGCGATGAACTCAGACGATAACTTCAATCACGTCGCAGGTGTGTTCGATCGGGTTCAGATCTGGCGATCTGTGGGGCCAGCATATCAACAGGAGCTCGCCACAGTCTTCTTGGCACCACTCCTTCACACTTTTGGCCTTGTGACATGGCGCGTTGTCTTGTTGGAAAATGCCACTGAAGTTGGGAAGGGGTGTAAATGGCCAGCAACTAGTGTACGATACTCCTTGGGCTTCATGGTGCCTTGCACGAGCTCCACTGGACCCATGGATGCTCAAGTGAATGCTCCCCAGAGCATAACGGATCCGCCGCCAGCTTGTCTCCGTCCCGCAGTACAGGTGTCGAGGAACTGTTCCCCTGGAGGATTCGCGCCATCCCATCGCCATGATGAAGTAGGTATCGATATTCATCAGACCATGCAACGCTCTGTCTCTGTAGCGACATCCACTGCCGAGGGTTACGTGCCCCTTTCAGTCGTAGTTGCCGTTGTCGTGGTGTTAACATTGGCACAGACATGATTTGTCGGGTGCAGAGGCCCGTTATTAGGAGTGCTCGGTGCACTGTGTGTTCAGACACACTTGTACTGTGCGCAGCATTAACGTCTGACGTTAGTTCTTTCACAGTTCGCCGCCTGTCCTGTTTTACCAGTCTGCCCAGCCTACGATGTTCGACATCTGTAACGAGAGGTGGCAGCCCAAACCCGTGACATCTGAACGTGGTTTCACCTTAGATTCGCCAGGTATTGAAGACACTCACCACAGCACTCCTCGAACACCCGAGAAGTCGTGTAGTTTCCGAAATGCTCGTTCCGAGTAGTCTCCAGGTCGTCACAATCTAGCCTCGGTCGGACACAAATAGATCACCTGCCTTCCCCAGTCCACACACGGACAGTACGCTCATTGATACTACATGCACCATGCATGTATCTGATTAGCAGTCTTTCCCCGCCAGGTGATGCTGCCATCGCCTGGACAGGTTTATATCGATAGCAGGTCGGTGGTCATAATTTTGTGGCTTATCAGCGTAATTGATTTTAATCTCCTGGCTAGTGTAGTTGTGGGAACATAAAAGCGAGCAGCAGCAGCAGTTTCGGCCAGTTCGCATTCTAAATGACTTGAAATTGCTGGTACGTTACAACCTCAGACCACGCCCCTCGAACCTCACTGGCATGGTTTATCTTCAGTCTTAGCATCGCGCTGTAAACACATAACAAAATATTACTCTATGGACCATAGCACCCGACTTTGCTACTGCTCAGACTACCTGACTGACATTGCGCATTCGTACATGGCGCAAACCGAAACAAGCTTGAGTGATGGGAATGTCTTTATAACAATACCGACCACTTACATATTAATATTAACTACAAATAGCGGTCTGGGGAGGGCAACCACAGCTCAGAGACATTGTGAATAACAATAAAAATCACTCAACACACAATAACTATTCAAATTATTACAAAAATTATATCAATTAAACAATCCAGAATGCTGAGTAAGTTATGTTTTATCTTTTATTTTATACCTACAATAAGTTTTTTTTTTTGTCTGTAGTTCTCAGCCTTCGGTTGTTTATCTAGTCATGATTTCCTCCTTGCCGCTGATCATGCGTTTACTTTCTTTTTCTCTTCGCTTCCGTGGCCTTCCTCCTTCCATTCTATTGCTAGCATCCAGGAGCTGCGTACACCACATCGGCCTGTTAGCAATAGGGCATATGTACGCACATCATACAGCATTTTCTGTTTTACTTACATAGGTTTTATACGGCTGGTATCTACGGAATCCTGTAATTATCCTAAGAGGTGATGTCCGGTAAGCTATTTTTCATATTTCTTCCATTCTTGAAGTTTTGGTTCAATTCTGTACTATTAATTTTTGTGTTTTTTATCCCCATTAATATTAGCGTCTCATTGATTATTTGTTTTTCCGTGCTTTTTGCTGTGTTTGGTCTATTCGCAATGTGTACACTCTTGACAAATATCTTTTGTCTATACTCAATTTTATTATGACAACCCATCAATATGACTTCGAACGTGGAGAACTTCTCGAGTGCTAGGAATCTCCAGCTATCGATCTACATTATGAAAACATAACTTTTGTGAGTACCTCACATTTTATTTGTTGAATGCTCACACTATCTATGGTTCAGCATTTCTTCTATTTCGTAAATTTCACAAGTATTTTACATTCTTCGCAGAGAAGCGTGAATATGCGTCTCTACTGATGTGTAACCGTTAGTTGCGAATAAAGCACCTTCACGCAACTGTGCGACTTTAGGAAACACCTCACAATTTTTTACTTTCATAGCTACTGTAATTTTCGCCATAATTTAACTGGTTATTGAGTGTCGAGTTTTTAGCTGTTATTCATAATGTTAACTGGTGTGACGATATAATTTCTTACATTTAAAAGATCAAACCGATACTGTAAATTACATTATCTGTATGGACCGTAACTGTTCGTTTGCACGTTTTTGACATGGTTATTGCATTTTCGGAACTGCCAATTTGACTATCTGTTACGATTATTTGAAACTACAAAACAGAGAATAAAAAAGTGAATTTGAAAGTATGGCTAGTTTTTCGTTGTACTGATTAACAGAAGTTGCTGACCTATAATTATTTCAGCACGCTTGAAATTCTTGAAGTCATTCCTTGCCTGATGTATGGCTTTTACAATTGCGACCCAGTCTTCTGGAATACAGAACTACTGATTGTTTAAATTTCAAGTCTGACGTCGGATAACAAATGACAGAAGAAAACTTTTTCGTGTGATATACTTACAAATTAACAATTTTCTGATTTTCTCTTTACTTGTACTTTGAAATGTTACTTCATTCCAAATTTCATCATTGTAGATCAACGGAAAATGCCCTATAGGTTTTGATTTGTGAGTTTGCGAGTGTCAAAACATGTGACATAAATCGCCGTTCCTTTTGACTGCACTGACTTACAAGCTTCAGTTTTTTACACCACCAAGGAACCACAGATCTCAGTATGTGACAGAAATTTCTATTTATGCGTCAACCTATTCCTGAAAAAAATGGGTTTTTAACAGTCAGGCAGACAGACAGACTGACGGAGGACGGCCGGAACCACGAACGGACAACATAGTGGTCATATAAGGGTTCCTTTTTTACCGATTGAGACACGGAACCCTAAAAATCACGTATACAGTCAGCAGAGATGAAGTTCAAGAGAAATGCTAGAGGTCGTAATGAAATGAATTATGAAACAATAAAATCAGATTTATAGATATTGTCAGTTAATGACGAGACAGAAGAGGATAGAATTAAATGGAAGGATCATGTTGACAGAATGACAGAAAAGAGATTGCCTAAAAGGTAAAGAATTGTCGGCCGAGTGGAAACAGGAATTAGGTAGATTTCATAAGAAATGGATGGAGAGATGATAGTGTCCCCCATAACACATTCATAAAATATGTACTTCCCTAGGCTTATTTACAATTTTGTGAATGTTTTTTTGCTGGTTAAAATGTTCCTACCTCAAAGCTACCATCAATGGATTATACAATATTTAAACGAAAACTTCAGCTTACTTTTGCTTAGTATTTATGTCTCGCAGCAATTACACCACATGCATAGCTGGAGGCGAACTATCTATTTCTTGAGTTTTGTCCCGCAGTTACGCAGGGTCAGCCATCGTTAATCGGATTTGGCATGTTAATGTTTAAGGGGTGACCAGATGCCCTTCCTGCCACCACCCCATACCCCCCAGGACGGAATTAGTGTATTCTAACCGTCTCCGTCGAGTGTAATCCAGGGAATAGTGCGAATGTGTTCAGATGTCTGCAAGCCGTATAACTGAGGCAGAACATGGGGAACAGCCCGGTATTCACCTAGTGGGATGTGGAAAACCGCCTAAAAACCACATCCAGCCTGGCCGTCATATCGGGCCTCGTCGTTAATCCGCCGCACGGATTCGATCCATAGCCGGCGCGCGTACCCGATTCCAGGAAGCAGCGCGTTAGCGCTCTCGGCTACGCTGGGGTGTGCATAGCTAGAGGCGAACGTCGCATTGTTACTGTTGGGCCTCTGGCTGCCCCTGCCGCATACATCCCTTCCCAAATATCTGTGTTGCGGGTTGCCGGCCTCACAGGCAACATAGTGAGAACGCCAGTCCGACATCTGATCAACAGAGGTCGCCTACAGTATAGAAGCTACTTGGCCGCACCTCCCACAAGGCAGGTCACGATATCATCATCCACCCAAGGAAGCCAACCTGCGACTATCTCACTATTTCCGACAGTAGCATCAATCGCGCGATTCCACTTTAGTTGTCCACGCGTTAGTACAACCGGAGACAGAGGGCCACAGAGGCAGTCACGGAGTCGCGCCCTTCGGTTCTTCAGTCACAATGGATTTACTTGAACATGCCGTTGTAGTGACGGTTATGTTATTATAACAAGCAAACTCTTTCGCTATTTGGACTTAACCTCCGGCAGTGTATTTGTGTTCAGATTTCTCGTCAAGACATTGGTGACTTATAATAAAACAGAGTTTTGGACTTGGCCTAATTTAATATGTAGTCGTTTCAGAATAATAAATTGGCACAGTCGTTCAGAGTGACGTACATCACCAGCAGTGAGAGAGCACAACTACAGTTACGTACAATACTGTCAAAATAATTTTACTTTAAAAAAAAATAAAATCACGTTGATGGTCCACGGGTGTTTTGCCAAATTAATCGCATTGTTTTCTGTTGATATTCGTGGTTCATTTCAGAGCATCCATTCGACCAGTGCAGCGCCAGAGATCAAAACTGTATATGATGCAAGTTAAGATTCAGGCAATAGTTACACCCAACTGAGACTGAGAGACAACGGATATCGATACAGATTTCTAATAGTGCTATGATTGTAAGTGGCAGTAGGACAGGATGGGAATATTTATTTATAACATAATATAGGATAATGTATTTGTTATCTGTTAATAAGCTCTCACATTGACTTAAGTGCTCGTAAATGAGATGAAGACAGAGCTCTGATATATAATACTTTGTGTGCTTATACATTTTGTGATGTATGATGTCGACAGATGAAAGGACTTTACGATATAAAGCTTATAAGTTGTATCCTTGGTGTGAACTGTCTTTGCTACGTGCACAGTTAGTATCTGTAGTAAATGTATTTTCGCGCCAACAGACTTACCTCCACATGTTGTCAGTGCACCTGAGCTTTTATTTGTGATAGATTATCAGAACGATGGTAACATTGACAATACAGCACATATTTATCAACATTTTACCACGTAATAAGTTTCGTACTCATCAGACGTTGTGGGATTCTCGCAGTCAAAAGGCTGCATTTTGACGACGTCTTATATATGTGACAGAATATTAGTCATACAGTTTTCACTAATTTTTATAATTATGCTACTATTTTAGTGAAATGTTTGTTTAATTACGTATATACACCCTGTGTTCTATTTAGTATTTTTGTGTTTAGGTAACTTGCAGAGTTACTTGAAAATGGCACTAAGGCTGCAATTGCAATCGTAATAATAAGTATTTCATACAGTCAACGGCGAATCTGATGTCTTTTAAGAAACTTTCGTTTTGCATCAAGCGAGATGACGTATAATATTCTACGACGACCAGACTGAATAAGAAAAGCTATGGATAACTTGAATAGAGATGTGGAACCGTGTGGATGATAACATAATGTGATTTAACTTTTGATACCGAAGGGACATCTCCTATGAACCTAAAATGTAATAAATACAGAGCCTAGCACGAACTATTCTAATTTCAAAAGACCTTTCTCATCATTTTTTAAAATTGTTACTAGCTTAGTTATGTGTAGCAGTGAGAGAAGGAGTCTGATAAGACACGAGTCACTAAGGCACATAGTTTGGATCCTCACTACCGTGATACGCGGTCCTTGGCGGTAAAGCTCGCTACCAATAGGACCTAAAACTAAAGAATACGGTATTCGACAATTAACATTAACACAAGACCATCACGGGGGTTTACAAGACTTGAAGGGACACCCATCACAGATCGCACTCCGACAGAGTGGAAACTTAGCAAGGTGCAAGAAGTAAGGGGACACCTATTTTGATTTAGGAGCCGACAATCCGTATTTATCGAAAAATGGCGGCCAGACATTCGAGGCTGTTTCATTAGTCTGCTCACGTGACGTAAAACCAATAGAATCAGCAGTGCAGTGACTAAGAACAACAGCATTAGATATTTGTGCCCCGTGTTCAAACCCAATCTGAGGTTCTTTCTCCTTTCCTCTCGTTGTGAGGAAACTATATGATATCAACATCTTTTGTGACATCGCGGAACACAATGGAATTACTGACAAAAGGAATTAACATTACAGATTTTATGAAAAATAGATTTTATCATCACAAAACTTTTTTAATTAACAGTAAATCAAAATGAAAATATTTAAGTTGCAATAGTCCATCTTTTGCTTTCATTTTTACTCTTACTCTTCAAGAGAACCAGTGTATTCTCCGCAGTGATATCTATCACAAAAGCATTAAAAACGTAAACATTCGGAGCGCGCAAAGACATATACGCCACAGTCACACTTTTTAGTGTGGGTATCAATAAGAAATGTAACTCGATAGCGTTACTGAGTAGCTCGCGATCTGGTGATGATTTCTCGGCAAACCACGCTTTGCGAAACTACTTCTCGAAATCTGGAGACTGCAATTAATTATAAATAAAAACGTGTTTCTTAGTTGCAGTTCTCATACTTTCCATTTCCCTCTGCTGTTCGATGAGAATAGGTTCTTCTGTAATCACCAGTGTAATACTTCAACTGTCGGTAAAATTATACGTCGCAGGGTTATGAGAAGGGGATACACTTAGGCGGAGTTACCTTTAATGATCACGGCGGTATTCCGATTTCTTCTCAAAACAGACCATCGTGTAAGAATGGATGGCTGTAACCACCCCTTCAGTCAATAACGTACAGAAATGGCTCCATTTTTATGTAAGCACCCGGAAATCTTCGTCCAAAATCTGAATCACATGGCTGTTGCGTACGGATTCTAATACCGTCTCATTAAATGATTTACGTATTGTTCAGGATCAAATTTTCCACTGCTTTTTGGAGATCAAGAAAATTGGAAACGGCGAGGCTGTTTCAACTTCAAAGCTGGGATGTGAGTGTGACACCTCTGGTAGGATAACATCGCCGTTTAGAGGTGATAAAATAACGGATGTAGCTGTCGGCCAAATTAATCAGCTAACGCATCGTACACTGCCCATTGTGCACTGACACTTCCAGGAAAATAGTTTTCAACAGTTTTTATCTCATAAGAAGTCAGTGAAAATTTTTATATTCGGTTCTAACATGACGTAAAATAATTAATGAAACCGCATCAGACTGCTGTGTGCACATTGGCATCAACATCTGAAAAGCTCACAAAAGAAATCTATCAGTATTTGTAGAGTCCTGCTTGACACAGTCAATTCGCTTAAATATCTGGGCGTAACGATGCAAATCGATGTGAAATGGACGTGTATGTGAGGACTGTGAAGGCGATGGTCGACTTCGGTTTATTGGAAGAATTTTGGGGAAGTGTGGTTCACCTACAAAGGAGACCGCATATAGGACGCTGGTGCGATCTATTCTTCCGTGCTGCTCGAGAGTTTGAGATCCGTGCCAGGTCGAATTGAAGGAAGACATCGAAGCAAATCAAGGCGGGCTACTAGATTTGTTACCTTTAGGTTCGAATAACAGTGAAGTGTTACGGAGATGCTTCGGGAACTCAAATGGGAATCACTGGTGGGAGGGCGAAGTTCTTTTCGAGAAACACTATTGAGAAATGTTTCCCTGAGACATTTAAGCCTCTTTTTATTATCTGCTTCGATTACTATTGAGAAAATTTAGAAACCGGCAGTCGAACAATTCTACTGTCGTCAACGTACATTGCGCGTAAGGACCACGAAGATAGGATACGAGAAAGAGGCATTCAGACAGTTGTTTTCACCTCGCTCTGTTTCCGAGTGCAGAACGAAATGAAATGACTAGTACTGGTACAGGGTACCCTCCGCCACGCACCGTCCGGTGCCTTGCTGAGTATCTCTGTAGATGTATATTTACATAATCAGTTGCAGGCTCCAGCATTCGAAAAAAAGACTGGTTATACGTGATTTTCCTCACAATTATCACCGCACTGCGAGGTGTTTAGCGCCGTTAACGAGGCTGCCTTCCCTAATGATATTCAAATTAAAAAATGCGACTGTGGCGTATGTGCCTTCGCACGTTGTCGTGGTGCTCCGAACTTTCAGTGTTTTGTGGTAGATATTATCCTGAGGAATGTGCAGTTTCTATTGAACTATAAAAGTAAAAATCAGAGCAAAAATTGAAATATTCGTATTTATATTTCCAGTTGCTACTAATTACATAAGATTTGCGATGAAAAAATCTATTTTTAATAAAATTTTGAATGCTTACTTCTTTTGTCAGTTCCATTTTATATCACGAAGCCAAAAATATATTAAACTACACACTTCAACAAAAGAAAAAAGAAGTGTAACTTATTTGTCCGTCGCTGACATAGAAGACCGCAAACCTTCTTTCCGTCCCGTCTGGGCAAGCTGTGCAGTCACTAGAGCACATGTAAAGCTTACAGGGACAGGAGCAAATGCTAGCTACAATGAAGACGATAATTCGATTGTAATGCTGGCATTTTAATTGGATATCCCCCATAACTGACAAAATTTACAAAAAAATATGAATTTCCCTGTCCACCCACACCCTCTTGAGAATGGCACATTAACAATTTGCAATTACCCGCCCCTATTGCCGGCAGCTACGTTGATAAATACTCGTCACCTCGCAAGGATAACTACCAGATCAAGATTATTAGGTAAGTTGTTGGAAGTGGTTAAGCGTTGGTGAAAATCTCGCTTCTGAGCACACAAACAGCTCTAACCCCAGAACTCTGCACGGAACACGCGTTGGTGCAGTGCTGCGATACAGACCGTAGATCTCCCTTCGAAGACGATGGCCAAGACGCCGCCTCCAAGTCCGTACCGCTCGATGGCTGAAGGCTAAGTCCCCTCTCCACAATTCTCCCGGCTCCCACGCGTACGAAAACGCGGTGGAAGAATACTCGGTTTCGGCCAATTGCGAACGCTCTATCATCGCCAAAATCACTCCAACGGCATTTCTGAGATCTACCCAATGATGAAGTAGGTCATAATGCCCCTAGGCAAACGAAATTCCCGTCTTCGCCACGTGTTGCCCAGCACAGGTGGCTCCGGATGCCGGGCTATCCCCAAAAGCGCCGTATTGTCTCGCGTTTCCGGTGACCGCTACCTGCCGCCCACGGCGACCCGGCGAGCTAAGGCCATCTGCAGACTTTATATTCCACAATTCTCAAATTCCGACACTTTTCACCAACGCTTTAAGTTAGTGACTTAATTATGCAAACATGCAGGGAATACTGCTCGAGAGTGCCTCATACTTATCATAATTCAATAGAGTCATGATCTGATGCCGTTGCCAGTACCTTTATTATTAATCTTAATGTTGGTAAGCTAACGTGTAAGTGTCCACATCCTGCCACCTTATAGAAGCACAAAGCTGGATTTGAACACAGAGTACAAAAATTGAAAACTTAGCCATTGCACTACCGACTCACCACGGTTCATGCTGTAAAAGCAGACTTATGAGGTGATGTCGAATCTATGACAGTCATTTAATATGAAACTAGAGAGTATCGTCACCTAAGTCAAAATAAGTGTCCCTTTATTTTTACCCTGCCAAGTTTCGACTGTGTCAGAGAGCGACCTTTGTAGGCTTTCTCTTGTGAACCACGTATGGGCACAGGCACAATAAAATTGTGGGTTCTTGACTATGTCTGCTTTTTCTACTTCGTTATAAATTCAGTTACACTTAATTTTCTCGTGCACAAACAATTTTATAAAGGTCTTTTCTCGGCAGATTATTTCATCCTTTCGTCTAAAATTGTTGTAAATATGTCATCATTTCCATATGAATAACATACTGTAAATTTTATTTGTGCAATTTCTAACTTATATTGTGCAGGAAAGCGTTTCTGAAGAAGAGAAATTTGTTAACATCGAGTATAGATTTAAGTCTCAGGAAATCGTTTCTGAAAGTATTTGTATGGAGTGTAGCCATGTATGGGAGTGAAACGTGGACGATAAATAGTTTAGACAAGAAGAGAATAGAAGGTTTCGAAATGTGGTGCTACAGAAGAATGCTGAAGATTATGTGGGTAGATCACATAACTAATGAGGAGGTATTGAATAGAATTGGGGAGATGAGGAGTTTGTGGCACAACTTGACAAGAAGAAGGGACCGGTTGGTAGGACATGTTCTGAAGCATCTAGGGATCACAAATTTAGCATTGGAGGGCAGCGTGGAGGGTAAAAATCGTAGAGGGAGACCAAGAGATGAATACACTAAGCAGATTCAGAAGGATGTAGGTTGCAGTAAGTTCTGGGAGTCGAAGAAGCTTGCACAGGATAGAGTAGCATGGAGTGCTGCATCAAACCAGTCTCAGGACTGGAGACCATAACAACAACATTGTGCATTGTCAAATACCTACTTAATTCATATTTATTAGATAAAAATAACACAATTACCATTCATTGATATGAAAAGTCGTCGTTTTACGAGGGGCGTTCAGAAAGTAAGCTCCGATCGGTCGCGAAATGGAAACGACTATGAAAATCCGATAAAGCTTTGCACAGATGTGTTGGGTAGTGTCTCTAGTATAACCCCAGTTAGCATCACGTCGCTCTTCTCATTTCTGAGCTCGCAGTGAGTGCGTAAAGATGTCTAGAAAATAGTGTCTGCCGCCAAGTACGAGGGCCTGGTGAGAAATTTCGCCTGAAGCTATGCAGCTAACATTACATAACTGTCGTGCTGTTTCGTCTTCACGACAATTCTCAGCCGCATTCTGCAGGGGCAATGAAGATGCTCCTGCATCGTTTTCAAATGGAAATGTTAGATTACCCACAATACAGTCCGCAATTGTCTCCCCCTGAGTTTCATCTCTGCTCACATGAGCCGCTGTCTTTGAAGACAACATTTTGACACAGACAACGAGGTGTAGCCCAGCGTGGAGAATTGGCGGAAAGCACTGGCGGCTGCCTTCTATGAACGCTATGACAAAAGTCTAAGTCAGAACGGCGACTACGTAGAGAAGTAGCTGAAAGGTGTAGCTAATTGTTACAAGTAAAACATTTCTGATGTTCACTGTGGTTTCAATTTGGCAATCAATCGGAGCTTACTTTCTGAACAGGCCTCGTATATTGCTAAAACAAAGAAGTAACCAGCATTTGGGTAATTTTATCTCTCATCATCACATTGCTAATTATGAAACAAAATCTTCCAAAGGAGCGGAATCCTCTTATTAGCATCCAAAAATGTAAAAAGTGTTAACGACAGGACTTACCAGAATCCCAAAAGAAACTGTTATATATCAAGAAACAGGCAACACTACACAGATTTTAAAACAGTTCGTTTCTCTCTGAAGCAGTTACACTTCACCGCACATAGGCTACTCCCACTCTGAAAGGAATAAACTAGTCGCACCGCTTAGTGTCCCAAGCCGATTGTCGGAACACGTTCAATACCTCTGCACTTCATAAGACTCTTCGGAGAGGCCCGAGGTACAAGCCACGGCGGCGGCGCACTGCTTGCTGACGATATACGATCTCCAGCCGCCATCTGTCGCCCTTGTCCCATATCCAGCTAATAAAAACAGACCACCCGACCACTACTCGAGCTGTCTACCCCAGTGGAGACCCAGAAAACTAGCGCATGTCGGTAGTCCAATCTACGGAGGCATGTACGGAAATGTGTGTATATAATATCTAAATTAACGCTTGAGAAGATCTTAAAACAAAAATGCTAGATTTTCTCTATGCATTCATTCGATGTCATTTGTATTTGTTGTATTGCGAGCCTCCATTACGAACTCACCTTTTTGCTGGTAAGGTGCAATCTCTGCCAGAATAAAATGAGAAGGACCAATAATCACTTCATGGATTGCTACAGTTCGTTACTCATTGCTTTTGGCAACACATGTGCATTATACAGCGGACACTTCGATGTGTACGGCAAATAAAAAGACCTACAGATAATGCTTAGAGGAATCAAAATGATCCCTTTTTTCTTGCAAATCAGAATTTAGAGAGATGTGGCTACTTTCCTGTACCCCACAAACGACAAGTCGTAAGTACATGAAACTAACTAATTCATACGTAAAATGGTACAGTTATAAGGATTTAATGGACTTCCTTTTACTAAAAATGTCTTCTAGTGCAGATCGTATCATAATGTATACTGTAAGATGTAACCAATAAGGATGCATTACAAACAGTGAATCGTCAGGAAGCTCAGAATGTGGCCAGTGTACTATGAGCGTAATAGAGAACCACCACAATAAATAAATTTACAGTGTACTATTACGGATGATGTGTGTCTTTAAAAGACTATGTCTGGTCTTACAAAAACAGTAATAAATATTATACATATTATGAGAAATTATATCATTAACGATTCTGCAGTTGAAGCAAGCCTTTACAAAAAGACGCGAAAATATCTTTGGTTAGTAAATGTATGAAAATGATTTCTAAGTGCCTGAGCAGTAAACATGCAACTCTACAGAGGAGAAACGAGCTTCAGTCAGTTTAAACCAATTTTTTGTAGTAAGTTGAGTAAGCGGATCAAAATTGTACACACAGTTCTTAATCACAATGAAACTTAAAAAAGGTGAATGAAATACTAAAGTGTTTCTTCTGAATTGCTTCAGTTAAGATCACGTAAAAGGTCATCATATAGAACTACACACGGACGCGAAGTTAACAGATGTATGATAAGTGAATAATAAGGCAGCTAGCAGCGATCGACTGTAAAAAGCAAGCTGGATCTTTAACGTTCTGAATTTATTATCCGAATGAATGAGCCGTCTTACAGCAGCAGTTTGTCCTAGGTTTCTGTAACATTCGTGCACTGCGTGTGGTTCTGAAATAGCGCAAGTGAGCCCAAGTTTGTAGAACATTATAGAACAGATTCAAAACTGCAGACGTATACCATAAACACCAATTGTAGAATTATGGAACATATCACGTTCTCTCGTCTAATGAAATTTTCAGGGAACGAACTATTAGTTTGTACGAAACAAACTAATTTCTTAATAACGAATTATTCACTAACTGCAAGATATTTTGATAGTGAGCGCAAGTTAGTCCCGTGTTTCTAGGCTTAGTTTGTAGTACGGCTAATGTGCCGGCGCTACGCCAAAGGCTGGCCATCTGTGGATATTGGCGCATTTAACATCAGTTATAGAAGACCTAAGATATCTTATGCTTTCCTTCTTTTTATGTTCTAGTATGGCTCTGTATGATTCGATTCCGTTTCTGTGGGTGTTGATTTAGACTAAAAATACATACAGAAAAAAGTGAACTAATTAATCATCCAATACATTTTTGGATAGGACACATCGACATAAATTCGTAAATTTGAAAGTGTCCTATTAGAAAACGTCTTTCGAATCATTTTTCTTACGAGAGTTGTAAGTCGCTCGCGAAGTGCAAAGACTTTCAAAGTATTGTTTTCGTCTGCTAGGAAGGTCACAGTGTTTGATTATATATGTACGTGGTACTTTGGAACAGTAACTTTGTGACCAATCAGCCTACAGGGCGGTCGAGATCTGAGTTAGCGTAGCCTTGTGGACGAAGAGACAAGGCACACCTGAATTCCGCCGAATGCTGGGGTACTCACATTGCGTGGACGGTGCCTGCAGTTTTCATCATTCTACTGGTTCAAATTCGACGCCTTTGTCCAACGTTTCATTTCGGTGGCCGTTTCTACGCAGCAACATACAGCAGTGTATGGTTAAAACGATGCTTGCTAATGCACTTCAGTGTAAAATTTCAACCGTACATAAGTTTCGGGTTTAAAGGTGTGCCTTCTTCATAACCAAGGTTAAATTTCTTACTTCCAGTAAAAGTCTTTGTTCCATGTCAAAGCATCTACATCGGTTCTTCACTAACTCATTCGTGAACAAAGGTACGGTTTACGTTACTGTCCAACTTCTGTAGTATTATATGCAGCGATTAGACGTTATATTGGGTTTCTTCTACTCTGTTTATGATAACTGGTAGTGCTGTATTTAGTGTAATCCCATGGAGTACATATGTAGTTCCAGTACATAAATTTTCTTGCTTGTTCCTTGAATAATAATCGAAAATGGTTTCGAGTTCTCATAAATTGTTTTTCATCCCTAACACATAACTCATCAAGCCCTAGGGGTCAGACTCCCTGTGTTCACCTGTCCTTTGTTTAAAGTCGTAGTTCTACCTGCAGTGGAATCACTATTTAAACAAGTTGCCATCGGTAGATAATTTAGTTATTTCTTTGCGTACGTATTACAGTAAGTATAAGGTATGTCTCAGCTGCTGAGAACTTCGACACACACGCTGACCCTGAATATTTTAAGACTGACCGTTACAATTAACTCTTCTTGTAGTTAGATACAACGTGGAGTCTACCTATCCACTGCACGCACTCTCTGTGTAAGAGAGGATTTAGTATACTTTCAGCTTTGTTTAACATGTTTGGGCGTATTGTTCGTAAATACGTACTTGTTAAAACGTATATTCAAGCCCCCCTACATTTATGGAATAGGAGATTAGTTTTCAACGTCCTGTCGAGAACGAGTTCATTAGAGACGGAGCACAAGATCAGATTACGGAAGGATGGGGAAGGAAATCGGCCGTGCCCTTTAAAAGTAAACATTCCGCCATTTGCCTGAAGCGATTTAGGGGAATCACGGAAAACCTAGATCAGGATGGTAGGACGCAGATTTTAACGGTCGTCCTCCCGAATGCGAGTCCAACGTGCTAATCACTGCGCCACCTCGCACGATCCCATATATTTATCGTTGCGCTATGAAAGTTTTTCCTACCTCCAAATATCTCATACATAGAAGTCATGTCAGGTTATTTTTCATTCATGGGTCAACGTTTTGTATGTATAGGAGAATATTTTTAGGGATTAATATTGGCCGCGCGGGATTAGCCGAGCGGCCTAAGGCGCTGCAGTCATAGACTGTGCGGCTGGTCCCGGCGGAGGTTCGAGTCCTCCCTTGGGCATGGGTGTGTGTGTTTGTCCTTGGGATAATTTAGGTTAAATAGTGTGTAAGCTTAGTGACTGATGACCTTAACAGTTAAGTCCCATAAGATTTCACATACATTTGAACATTGATTAGTATTGACGTCACACCACTTATATTCTGAGATTAAATTTAGAAAGGAGTAGGAGTCTTTCAGTGCTATATAAGAATTCAGATGGGAACTAATCCGAATTAATGTTTTTCTGTAAATAATGGGATATTTAATGCTATCTATTATGTCAAATAAAATATTCACTGTGTTTAACACTGTTTTGAAGAAAATGTTATTAATTTAATTTCCTTTGCAAATTGATGCTACTGCACAGAACTGTAGAATTCCAGGGGAAACATGCCCCCTTAAATCTAAGATCAGGAGCAAAACATTCAAATAATATTGTACTCCTGCCCCGTAATTACGTCACCTATGGACATCTTAAAACAGGTACAGGCTTGTAAAACTAGACATTTATACACTTGTAACTGTGCTCTCGCGCTTCCTTGAGATTCGAGGCGCGCAACTTTCAGTTTATATGGCGTTTCTTTCTCGAGAACAACATATTGGATTCCGCTAGGAAGTCCTCGTCCAAGTCGCATATCAGATCCAATATTCCGTATATGCCTTTAACGCTGAATACCGAAAGACGAGAAGCGAAATACATTGTCCTTACGTCGTCGCCTGATATGTGAGGGAACGTTGCGTGATACAAACTCTCTCTTGTTCGATACCTGCACCACTGTACCTAAGACGAAGTTTTTTATCGTCTTCTGTTACATCGGTCGAAACATGTGCCGGCGGGAAAGCGACGAATGGCGATGGCAGCGAGAAGGACGTTCAGTTACATCTCCGTGCTTTCTTACGTTGTTACAGAAGCCTCGGTGAAGACTGACTCTCGCGTGGTTCTGTACTGTCCGAAAATAGTGCAGACGATTAACCGTAACAGCAGGTTATAATGCCTATCTGATTTCTGAGTTTCATGATGAAGTTTCTGCTTACTTCCTTACTCATTTCATCAATCAAAATGTCTGGCCAGTGATAGTGTGACAGTCTTAGCCACCGCCAAAGACCCTTTGTGTAGAAATAGGCTGAAACGGCACGGGCAACACGTGGTCTGGCGTTATCTTGTTGAAAGGTAAGGTACTGCCGCTGGAAGGGCTCAACAACTGGCTAATTCTCAGCATGAACTCTCGCACTTGCTCAGGTTTTGGTAAGACGGATATAGAGGAATTATGGGCAAAGTTTAAGCAGCCGAGAATTCGGGTTGTATGACCGTGGACCATGGAACTCTTCTATCCCTGACGTTTCGTCCAAACCTACGCTGGACATCTTCGGAGGTGCTCTTGGTGGTGCTGAGTCTTGCCGACTGACGATTCGGACGTCGAAGAACAGCCTAAATACCGTGGAAAGTGGGCGTGGTCTGGATTTCACGTGATATAGAGGTAAACATTGTGAAGCATAAAATATAACTATCGATCATAGTACATCAAAGATAAAAACTGAAGTCTTATGCACTATGACGAACTATTATCCACGGTTATAAAGAGAAGCCATCGAAATCTATAAACATGAGGATAATTTTAACAGAAAAGAAGAAGAAAATGAAACTCAGAGATATGTGGACAGTTGCGCTACAGAATCGATGAGAAGTTTTTATCTTTGAAGTACTATGATCGATAGTTATATTTTATCCTTGACAATGTTTATCTCTGTTATCACGTAAAATCCAGACCACGCCTACTTTCCACGGTATTTAGGCTGTTTTTCGACGTCCGACTCGTCAGTCTGCAAGACTCAGCGCAACCAGAAGCACCTCCGAAGATCTCCAACGTAGCTTTTGATGAAACGTCAGCGATAGAAGAGTTCCATGAACCACGGCCATACAACCCGGAAGAATTCTCAAATGTTTCAAATGGCTCTGAGCACTATGGGACTTAACATTGGAGGTCATCAGTCCCATAGAACTTAGAACTACTTAAACCTAACTAACCTAAGGACATCACACACATCCATGCAGCAGTCGTGCGGTTCAGGACTGAAGCGCCAAGAACCGCTCGGTCGCCGAGGCCGGCGAAGAATTCTCGGCAGCTGAAACATCCGTTCGTGAAAGCAAAAATGTTCAAACGTGTTTGAAATCTTATGGGACTTAACTGCTAAGCTCATCAGTCCCTAAGCTTACACACTACTTAACCTAAATTATCCTAAGGACAAACACACACACACACACACCCATGCCCGAGGGAGTACTCGAACCTCCGCCGGGATCAGCCGCACAGTCTTCGACTGCAGCGCCCATAGACCGCTCGGCTAATCGCGCGCGGTTTCGTGAAAGCCTTCATTGAAAGTTTAAACAGATCTTAAATCGTGGTCCGGAGAGTTACGTGCCTAGTAAGTCGATAAAGGATGGAAAAGACCCACCCACCAAGATTTAATAACGAAATTCAAAGGATGCTACGGAAGCAGGGGCTTTTGCACTCTCAGCTGCAAATGGAACACACAAATGACGACAACCAAAGGTTAGTAGAGATTCAGGCATACGTGAAAAAATCTATATGCGAAGCATACAACTACCACCGTCACACCTTAATAAAAGAGAACTCGAGGAAAATCTGGTGTTACGTAAAATCGCTGAGCGGGTCTAAGGCTTCCATTTCGTCCCTTATTGACCAGTCTGGCGTGGCAGTTGAAGATAGCAACCCGGAAGCCAAAGTTTTGAATTTCATTTGCAAGAAATCGTTCACACATGAGACTCGTATAAACATAGCGTCATTTGACCATCGGACAGCTTCTCGTATGGTCGACTTAGTAATAAGCATCCGTAGCGTAGAGAGAAAGATTTGAAGAAAATAAATCACCAGGTCCGGATGAAATTACTCTACGGCATTGGCTCTTTACCTAGCTTGCATTTGTCGTGAATCTCTCGCCCAGCACAAAATCCCAAGCGACTGGAAAATTACGCAGGTGACTCCAGTATATGAGAAAGCTAAAAGAACGTACCCGCAAAATTGCAGACCAATAACTCTAACTTATGTTTTCTACAGAAAGCTTGAACATATTCTCGGTTCAAATGTAATAAGTTTACTAGACACTAATAAGCTTATGTCCACGATCAGCGTAGTTTTGCATAGCATCGCTGGTGCGAAACTCATCATTCCCTTTTCTCACATGATGTACTGAGAGCCATGGATCAAGGGCAACAGACTACTTCCAAATTTCTAGATTTCCGGAAAGCATTTGACTCTGTGTTCCATTGCAGGCTCTTAACGAAGGCACGAATATATAGAATAAGTTCACAGATATGTGAGTGTCCTCGACGGCGAGGGTATCGTCAGGAGTGCTGGTGTGACGAATGGTAGCTAGCCCTAAATTTGGAAAAATGTAAGTTAATGCGGATGAGAAGGAAGATCGAACCTGAAACGTTCGGATACCGTATTAGTAGTGTCCTGCTTGACACAGTCAAGTCGTTTAAATATTTGGTCGTAACGTTCCAAATCGATGTGAAATGGAACAAGCACGCGATAACAGTGGTAGATAAGGCGAATGGTCGACTTCGGTTTATTGGGAGAATTTTAGGAAAGTGTGGTTCACCTGTAAAGGAGACAGCATGTAGGACGCTGGTGCGACCTATTCTTGCGTATTGCTCGAGTGTTTGGGATCCGTACCAGGTCGGACTGATGGAAGAATATCGAAGCACTTCGGAGGCGAGCTACTAGATTTGTTACCGGTACAGCACGCAAGGGTTACAGATTTGCTTCAGAAACTCATAAGGGAAACGCTGCAGAGAGGGCGACTTTCTTTTCGAGAAACTCTATTGAGAAATTTAGAGAACTGGATTTGAAGGTGATTGCCGAACGATTCTATTGCCGCCAACATACTTTGCGTGTAAGCACTGCGAAGGTAAGATACGAGAAATTAGTGTTCATGCGGAGGCATGTTGACGGTCTTTTTTCCCTCACTCTACTTGTAAGTGGAACAGGAAAGGAAATGACTAGTACTGCTACAGGGTACACTCAGCCGCGCACCGTACGCTGGCTTGCAGTGATCTATGTAGATGTAGAAGTAGAAACGGAAAATGTGAATGACCTGAATGTAGGGAAGGTGTTTTGAAACTTAAAAAGAAATTTTTGTGAAGAGGAGGAAGGATAGGGAGCTACAAAATTGCACTACTTTTAGGAAAGGCTTCGCGTCTTTTCATATATGGTGATTTAATAAATGAACACTTTGTAGTTGCTGCCAAGCGTCTGTATTCATGTCACGTGGGGCCATTGTCAAACATGACAATCGTCTGTCCCACACTGGTTACGAAAGACGAAATTCAGAGACACTTTGCAAGATCTTTGTGAAATTTTTGTTGTATATTCTTTAGCGCTCTATGAACATTTGATGTCACAGGCACATAGCTGCATGTGACATTCTTGCCAGTGGTAAAGGAAGTGTGGAAAATGTAGGTTTGTCAAGGACGTCGTTAGTTCATGTGTCTACAGACGGAGTGCAAGTTATGTTGGGACGCAAACCATGATTCGCAATGCAAGTGAATGGGAAAATAAAAAAAATATTCGAATTCCCTATTCGCGCTGATATGAACCTTGAAATATCTGAAAAGCAGCACGTAGCTTAAAACCACTCAAGATTTCTCCAGGCATTTGCCTCGGGATCGATTTCCTTGTTTACGCTTGTCTCCATGCTTATTCTGGTTATGAGGGGGGGGAGGGGTCACACTGCTCGTTGCTCACCAACTTACTCTCACGTTTGAGGTTTTGCTGTGAAGCGATGGGATATGCGAAGCAGAAGTGATAGTCTTGAGTATTCAGTATGGCAGTCCATATCACCATGCCAGGTGCTGCAACCGAATGACGATGACGAATTCAATATGGCAACGCTCTTTCTAATCGGAGACTGCACAGACGGATACGTTCCACTTGATACTGCACGGAGAGCCGGGAAGTATCTCAAAAGGCGACTTGGTAGCACTCCTGTGACCAGTATTGTCCTTGGGCGCCATGCTATCAGCCCTCATGATCCGAACGTCATCGCGCTGTCCCTGTGGACACTTCTTTAGCTCCAATCAAACCATTTTTGGACCAAAGGTACTTGACGTGGATGTGTGGTTATAAACAGCTGAGAGAAAAAGGTGTCCGCACTCTCGAGCGCTAGTCGCTTAGGACCGTTGACATCTTGTATGGAGTTGAGTACAGTCTTTTGAACTGATCGATCATATATTCGCCTTCCAGACCTTGGATTTTAAGCAGCTGGAGGTGCAGAGTCATGGAAGGACAATAAACAGCTGTCTCCATGTGCCATGATCCTGACGCTGTCAAACATTGACACATCTCGGAATATGCTCCTGCTTACGTCTTGTCCCGTCCAAATGTCTTCAGGTTCCGCATTCCCCCTGTTATTCATGCATTCTAGTCGTTCCTACGTGTAAATCTTTACCGTCTTGGTGGCGATCTCCAGGCCCACATTTTCTGAGGGATTCTATCCCCACCCATTCCTTATATGTGACCACACCATTCTAGTTGTTTCATTTCAACCAAATATTTCATCGTTCGGCTTATGCTTCATTCCTTACCCTGTTCATTATTAAGGTTTTGCAAAACCTCCAAATATTGTGATTTTTTAAAAATTTGGAGCAGTTATTTTCAGTACCACTATTTTTATTCAATGCCCTCAAAACATAATGAGTTATTACTCATTATTTTTAGTACTGTTGCATAGTCTCAAAATTAATGTTGCACCTGAGCCATTATTCTGTCGTTTCTGTAAATGAGTCTTCTAACAGAGATCTAATTTTATTTCAAGCCACTCTGTTGGCGCTAATATTTGTGAAGATTCTTTGTTTTTGTTCTGCATAGTGCTTGCAATAGAATGTTAGTACTAGAAGGATCGTAATAATAAATGGCAATATATACAACGTCCAGCAGAAGACATTAGTTTCTCTACTAACCACGATTTTACCGTCTGTCATAACTTTACAAGCTGCTGATATTGTAGTCGTTGTCATCATCGTCAGTAAACAGGCTGGTTTCATATACAGCGTAACCCAAATGTGCGTTAACATTTTAAAATTCAGTACTTCACGCAATAGCGTAGGTAGAGAGACAAAATTTGACACACATGCTTGAAATGACTTAGAGCGTTATTGAAACCGAAAACGTGGACAAAATGACCAGGAAATGGCACTTCATACGATAGAAAAGCAATAATTAGCAAAACAATTGAGTTTTAACAAAGACCGTGTTCATTATAATAAATGCTCAACATGTCGGCGTTTATTCATCAACAATACCTGTAGTTGCGGGACAATGTTTTGAACAGCACTGTACAGCATATCAGTAGGTGTGGTGAGAAATTATCGTCGGATGTTGTCTTTTAGCATCCGTACTGAGGGTGGACAATCGCGGTAGACTTGCGACTTCAAGTAACCTCACAACCACTTATCATGCGGATTACGGGACTGGGGAACTAGGGAGCCAAGCACGATGAACGTGCCGGCTCAGCACGCGACCCTCACTAAACAATGTGAGCAAGAGATCTTTCACGCGTGTAGCAATGTCGGGAGACACGCCATCCTGCATAAAGTCGAACCTTCTTACAGATGGTTATCAAACACCTAGGGATGATCTACCCACAGCTCATTTTGTACAATATTCTCAAGCGGCGTCATTGCCGTGTTGCTGTCCAGCGCCATCTGCTGGCCAGTTTTTGCATTCGTTTTTGTTTTCAAAAGAAC
The DNA here is from genome assembly GCF_023864345.2 of Schistocerca serialis cubense. NCBI lineage: Eukaryota > Metazoa > Arthropoda > Insecta > Orthoptera > Acrididae > Schistocerca > Schistocerca serialis. The sequence continues at coordinate 415,601,855 of NC_064645.1, forward strand.
CCCATGTCATTTCAGGAATGTGTGTCAATCGTTACCTCTTTACCGCCATTATTCCGTGAGTTACTGCATTTTCAAATGTCAACGGACTTTTGAGTCACCCTGTACATCTGGCGCTAATCTGTCTTGTACAATTCTCACGTGCGTAATTGCGGCGCCCTACAGCTACAATCTTCTTACTCTATTCAAGCTTTGGTCTCTCTTTACAATTTCTACCGTCCGCATTTCCCCTGATTATCAATTTGATTAGTCCTTGCTACGTTACGATATTTCATATCAAACTCTCTTTTCTTTTCATCAAGTCCTGCCATAAAGCTATTTTCTCTCTAGCTCTATTCTGTACCTCTTCATGAGTTACATGTTCTACCCATCTAGGCCTACTCTTCAGCATTCTTCCGTAGTATCACATTTCAGCATTTCACAGGGAGCTATTCTGTATCTGTCTGTACTGTTTATCATCCACAATTCACGTATCTACAATGCTACCCTAGACAAATACTGCCAGAAAAGGGTAATCTACATGTTACAGCCTCTCTATTTGTCCCATCGTCTGTTGTTTTACAGCGCACGTAGCAAGACTCGTTCGTTACTTCCAGAATCTCAATTGCTAATCAGATTCCGTCAGCGTCAACAGACTTAAACGACTACGCCCACTACTGCTGGTTAAATTTTGTTTATGTTGTTCTTACAAACACTTTCGAGGACACTAACCATTTCTTTCAAATGATCTTGAAAGTCTTTTACATCTCTCACAGATTTACAATGTCACCAAAAGAGCTAGGACATTCTTTTCTTCTACCTCTACTTTCATTCCCTTTTCTAGTATCTCCTTAACTTCATTTAATACGAGGCCTGTCCAGAAAGTAAGTTACGATTGATCGCGAAATGAAAACCACAGTGAATATCAGAAATGTTTTATTTGTAACAGTTAGCTGCGCCTTCCAGCTAGTTCTCTACGTAGTCGCCGTTCTGACTTAGACATTTGTCTTAGCGTTGTACGAACTTTTCAATACCCTCATCATAGAAGGCAGCCGCAAGTGCTTTCCGCCAATTCTCCACGCTGGCCTACAGCTCGTTTTCTGTGCCAAAATGTTGTCTTCTTAGACAGAGGTTCATGTGACCAGAGATGAAACTCGGAGAGAGACAATTACGGGCTGTATTGTGGGTAATCAAACATTTCCAATTGAAAACGATGCAGGAGCATCTTCATTGCCCCTGCAGAATGCGGCTCAGAATTATCTTGAAGAAGAAACAGCACGACAGTTATGTAATGTTGGCTGCATAGTTTCAGGCGAAATTTCTCACCAGGCCCTCGTACTTGGCGGGAGACACTATTTTCTATACGTCTTTACGCGCTCATTGTGAGCTCATAAATGAGAAGAGCGACGCGATGCTATCTGGGGTCATACTAGAGACACTGCCCAACACGCCTGTGCAAATCTTTATCGGATTTTCATAGTCGTTTCCATTTTGCGACCGATCGGAACTTACTTTCTGGACGCCCCTCGTATTTACTCAGTGCGCACACTGAATAATATCGAGGGATAGGCTGCAATCTAGCACCACTCTTCTCTTATTTTAGCCCTAATAAGCCTTATCATATCGTAAGCAACTGTTATTCATTCGTAACAGACTCTTATAACCCTCTCTTTCCTGGAGTTTATGCCGTATAAGAGGTCCGCTGTTTATTTAATTTGACATATTTATTTTATCTATGTGGCTTGATGCTCTGCCTGACACCGCAGTCGACAGTTAATTTCATTCCGATTTAGTTGACACTTGATGTTTACGGTTCTACGTTTAGTTGTAGCGTTGTTGCGACAAGTTTTGTCTCCCGGCAACCGCCACAGCGCTTTACTTTCTGCGCCGATAGGGATACATTGTAAGGCCTCTCTGTCTCCCTCAAAAATCAGATAAAATTCTGATTTTCGGGAATGATCTCGATCATTATAGTGCCTATAAATTTGTGTCAATTAGTATCACAGATAAGAGTTTTCTACGTAAGCGACATTTTCGTGTCCGTAAAAGTTTCATACTTGAGAACTCACTGAATCAATAATAAGCGCAGTGGAAGCGGTGACGCAATGGGAGCTGATCATGCCAGGTAACCTACCTGATCGAAAGTATCCAGACATTAATATGGGGTGTGTCCACCCTTCGTGTTTACAACGGCTTGAGCACTGCTGCGGTCACTTTCAGGGTGGTGTCTGGAGGAAAGGAAAGCTATTACTCCTCAGATCCGAAACGAGAGGAGGAAGTGACTTGGCCGCTGTGGCCAGCAGCGAATTCTTCTAACATGTTCCACCTGGTTGAGGTCGGGACTCTGAACAGGTCAGTCCACTTCAAGAATGTTGTTCTCCACAAACTATTGCCTCAGCTTTGTGTGGATTGTACATAAAGTGTAACAGACAGCCAACCTGTAGCACACAACTTTTTTAAAAAACACATTAACCAGTTACCTAGAAAAAAATATAAGGTACAGGTAAAATACATGAAAATAGTTACATATGTGAAAATTCTCAGGATAAATTCTAGAGTACAATTCCACTCATCGGCTTTGAGCAATGACGTCATACCTAAGGCAAAGACGCTACGTATAATCAATCTATGAAAGCAACGGGTCATATTCGTAGACAAAATTACAATCACGTTCACGCAGTTGTTTACTTAGACGTGAATTACATCGAAACGAACTGGAGATAACGAAAACAATTAAGAACAAGAATTAAAAACAAATTTTCATTTCTGGTAAGAAGTATTCTAATTTATGCTACTACAAAAGCACAGAGAACCTTTAAATTGCGTTACAGAAAAGCACATGGTGAAATCATACGGTTATAAAATACCGTTAATTTTATATAAATGCTTGAATCTAACAGGAGAAGCGCAGGAAAGTTGGGATTTTGAGTGGGGAGAAACTACAATGTATCAGAGAAACGAGAAAACTAAATGAATCACAACAAATACGAAATAGTGCCATGAAATGTGGAGAAACCGACACACTAAATTCTAAAATAAAAACCAGTACTTGACAAACGAATATCTACAAAAAAAATAAAGACTATTGGAATCGATAACTAGAATAAACCTCTGTAGGTAAATTCCACTTACAGATTCCAACCGCTCCATGATTCAAATGTAAACTATTTTTGCGGTTATATGCACTGAAACGTAATATCATTTCTACATTTGTAATTGCTCTCTAAAACTACTGCGGTGTATAACAAAAACTGCACTAGGTAACTAGAACTGACCTATATAGGTCAATTCTAGTTACGGATTCCAATATTAGTAACTTTTTTGCAGTAGTTCAGAGGGCAATTAAAATGCAGAAATTATTTTAGCCTATATCTTAATACACACATTTGTTGAAAAAACGATCTAATTAATGAATCATCGACTGGTTGGAATCGATAATTAGAACTGGCCTATATGGGAGCTCAGTTCTAGATACCAATTCCTGCTTTTCAATGGTTCATAATTTTGGACATTTTTGCAGTAAATCTGTGGACTACGTTTTCGTAGAATTTCTTATTGGTCTCAGAACTACTACGAAACCTAATAAGTATTGTAGGTACAGCTTCCAAATTTTTCTCTTTCTCATAGTAATGAAGACAGTAATACCATATGCAGAAATCTTGTAACACTCTAGTGTGCACACTTGTTGTTAAGACGATCTAAATAACGAACCGTGGAATGGTTGGAATTAACCTATATAGGTCGGTTAAAATAACCGATTTCAATATTTGTTAGACCCTACTTTTTGTCGAATTTCGTTCTTGTGTAGATTTAACAATTAGTATTAAAAGTTAACTCTGATTCATGGTATTATGACTTCATCATGCGCTATACTATACCGGGTTTAAAGGTTCTCTGTGCTTTTCTTACCCGCATAAATTACGATAATTATTTTTTTCAGACATGTATACTCCTCTTTTTCTATTCTTATGTATTTTCGTTACCTTCAGTTTTTGTCAGTACAATTTGTGGATCGGTAATTAATCACGTGAACTTTGTAATTTTATCGTACGCTACATTCGGCAGTTTATGAAAAGAGAACCACTTGTATCAATATCAAGAGCTCAGATGGAAACCCAGTTCTAAGCAAAGAAGGGAAAGCAGAAAGGTGGAAGGAGTATATAGAGAGTCTATACAAGGGCGATGTACTTGAGGACAATATTATGGAAATGGAAGAGGATGTAGATGAAGATGAAATGGGAGATATGATACTGCGTGAAGATTTAGACAGAGCACTGAAGGACCTGAGTGGAAACAAGGCCCCCGGAGTAGACAACATTCCATTAGAACGACTGACGGCCTTGGGAGAGCCAGTCCTGACAAAACTCTACCATCTGGTGAGCAAGATGTATGAGACAGGCGAAATACCCTCAGACTTCAAGAAGAATATCATAATCCCAATCCCAAAGAGAGCAGGTGTTGACAGATGTGAAAATTACCGAACTATCAGCTTAATAAGTCACGGCTGCAAAATACTAACGCGAATTCTTTACAGACGAATGGAAAAACTAGTAGAAGCCGATCTTGGGGAAGATCAGTTTGGCTTCCGTAGAAATGTTGGAACACGTGAGGCAATACTGACCCTACGGCTTATCTTAGAAGCTAGTTTAAGGAAAGGCAAACCTACGTTTCTAGCATTTGTAGACTCAGAGAAAGCTTTTGACAATGTTGACTGGAATACTCTCTTTCAAATTCTGAAGGTGGCAGGGGTAAAATATAGGGAGCGAAAGGCTATTTACAATTTGTATAGAAACCAAATGGCAGTTATAACAGTTGAGGGGCATGAAAGGGAAGCAGTCGTTGGGAAGGAAGTGAGACAGGGTTGTAGCCTCTCCCCGATGTTATTCAATCTGTATATTGAGCAATCAGTGAAGGAAATTAAAGAAAAATTAGGAGTAGGAATTAAAATCCATGGAGAAGAAATAAGAACTTTGAGGTTCACCGATGACATTGTAATTCTGTCAGAGACAGCAAAGGACTTGGAAGAGCAGTTGAACGGAATGGATGGTGTCTTGAAGGGAGGATATAAGATGAACATCAACAAAAGCAAAACGAGGATAATGGAATGTAGTCGAATTAACTCGGGTGATGTTGAGGGAATTAGATTAGGAAATGAGGCACTTAAAGTAGTAAAGGAGTTTTGCTATTTGGGGAGCAAAATAACTGATGATGGTCGAAGTAGAGAGGATATAAAATGTAGACTGGCAATGGGAAGGAAAGCGTTTCTGAAGAAGAGAAATTTGTTAACATCGAGTATTGATTTAAGTGTTAGGAAGTCGTTTCTGAAAGTATTTGTATGGAGTGTAGCCATGTATGGAAGTGAAACGTGGACGATAAACAGTTTAGACAAGAAGAGAATAGAAGCTTTCGAAATGTGGTGCTACAGAAGAATGCTGAAGATTAGATGGGTAGATCACATAACTAATGAGGAGGTGTTGAATAGGATTGGGGAGAAGAGAAGTTTGTGGCACAACTTGACTAGAAGAAGGTATGGGTTGGTAGGACATGTTCTGAGGCATCAAGGGATCACCAATTTAGTATTGGAGGGCAGCGTGGAGGGTAAAAATCGTAGAGGGAGACCAAGAGATGAATACACCTAGCAGATTCAGAAGGATGTAGGTTGCAGTAGGTACTGGGAGATGAAGAAGCTTGCACAGGATAGAGTAGCATGGAGAGCTGCATCAAACCAGTCTCAGGACTGAAGACCACAACAACAACAACAACAACAACATGAATATGATGAGTCGCTATCAGAGTTTGCCTCTATGTAGTTTCTCTGCCTTAGGTATGATGTCATTTCTCAAAGCCGACGTGAGGAATTGACCCAATTCTAGAGTAAAACCCAGAAACTTGTACTAACGTGAACTCGCATGACAACTTTAATTCTGTACCATTTCTTGGAACTGTCTCTTACAGAATACAGCGTCTTTTGCAAAACAAATATGATTACAAAGTATCTTTTCCCACCAGTAATTCTCTAAAAAATAATCTTATTCGCAATCTGGATTCAACACGGACTCATTTGCCAAAGTCAGGGGTTTATGTAGGTTAATTCTTACAAAGAAGACAACAGCAACCAGCCACTATTAATACTTCTATTTATTTAAGTAAATAGCACCGTTACCGGTTTCGAAATGGCATGTACATCATCAGACGGCTGTCCACATGATTTTCAAGATACACTTTACATTATCGTTCGTTTTCAATTTTCATTATTCCACTGTGGCGAAGTATTTTTGGTGTGTTGTTGCCCTACGGTGGAAAACAGTTTTAGAGGGCAATGAAAATATTTCATCGTTTGGAGGTTAGTTATTTTCACATAGGGTGCTTCTAACACTGTTTTCTACCGTAGGGCAGCAACACACCAAAAATACTTCGCCACAGTGGAATAATAAAAATCGAAAACGGACGATAATGTAAAGTGTATCTTGAAAATCATGTGAACAGCCGTCTGATGATGAACTTGCCATTTCGAAACCGGTAACGGCGCTATTTACCTAAATAAATAGCAGTATTAATAAGTGGCTGGTTGTTGTTTTCTTCTTTGTAAGAATTAACCTACATTAATTGTACACAGCCGCGGTCTCACCATGTCAGTTTTAGACAAAATAGCAGAGTCAGGAGTTTACAAAATCGTCTGTGACTCTTGTCCGGTCTATTACATAGGGCAAACTGGGCGAGCTACAGCTGTAAGATTTAGAGAACATCTTCAAGGAAGAAGGGGTACTAATGCTCATAATTCATCCATGGCTGACCACTTGTTAATCACAGTCCACAAAACCAAGGAAGTGCAAGATGTCAGTATCCTACAGTCCGAGAAACAGGTTTCTGACTCGATATCCTTGAGAAGCTGGAAATTTTCAAACACCTGTCGCTTAAAGACGATCAATTGCAGTTGCGTACTAAAAACTTCTTTCAAGGTTTAGAGTTGTTATTTAGAACCGCCTGATTTTTGGAATTTTCCTGACAGTAGCGTCGGGAAAGTCCGTTTCCCTTATTCAACTGTCATTATCTGTCTTCTCCTTTATTTAAAACTGCCTGCAAAAAGGATGATTTACTGTTTTCGAACTTTCGTATTGCCTATTATCTGGGTACTATATGTCACTAATGTATACCTACAGCCATGTAATTTTACTCTTATCGTAGATGTTTATAAGTTTGTCGTTTGGTTACTAGATGGCACTACTAATCCTCCTGTCCATCTCATGGCAGTGTCGGCTTACATGCCGTTTAGTCTGGTATCTCTTGCACTGTGTATGTGCCGGCTTTAGCCAGCTGCAACAGTTAACTTGTGTCGCCGCTTGCAAAAAAGGGTTCAAATGGCTCTGAGCACTATGGGACTTAACATCTGAGTTCATCAGTCCGCTAGAACTTAGAACTACTTAAACCCAACTAACCTAAGGACATCACACACATTCATGCCCGAGGCAGGATTCGAACCTGCGACCGGTGCGGTCGCGCGGTTCCAGACTGAAGCGCCTGGAACCGCTCGGCCACAGCGGCCGGCTCGCCGCTTGCAACTATGATTTCATTACTCTGATAACTATCTGTCTACTCTATTATAACCTATATTCTTGACTCGTGGAACAAAACCGTGTCATTTGACGAATACATTGCTGCTGAAAATTTAAAAGTTTTCATGTGAGTTTATGTAAGTACAATTTTCTGGTTTTTATTTGAGAATTTTCACATATGTAACTGTTTTCATTTATATTACCTGTACCTTATATATTTTTCTGGGTAATTTTTACCATTCTTATGAAGATAGTCTTAGAGGTATCGAAACCCGGTTAATGTGTTTTTAAAAAAAGATGTGTGCAGCCGGTTGGCTGACAGTTACACTTTATATATTTGCCTACACGGTTGCTGAGCGTGCAGCCAAAAAATATTTAAATTACCAGGGCGGATTGTCACTCATACAGTCGTCGTCTTCCAACTGTTCCACTATTGTTCATATCTTTCCGCATTTGGCGTTTTCTTAAAGATAATAACAGGACCACTCTCTAACCACGAAAAACACCCCAAAATCGTAACACCACCTCCTCCAAGCTTCTCTGTTAGCACTACACATGATGGCAGGGAAAGCTCACCAGGATTCGCCGAAACTTTCCATCGGATTGCCGCAGGGTGTACCACGATCATCACTCCAAATCATTCATTTGATCAGTTTAAGTTTGCAGAACCATGAGTTGTGGTGTTAGAAGAAAAGTAATTGCATTGGTTTCCTTCCTTAATTCAACCCCAGTCTCTCTTCCACTATGAACATATGCCCATTATAATTATTTCTTTTCATTATTAATTTTCCTGTATTAAGACATTCGAGATGGTTAATCCTTAATGAATATGTTACGGTTGTGGTGACCCTAATATTTTATTACTTTATAAATAAAAAAATGTTTCTGGATCACAGTTTTGAATTAATAATTTGTGGGATGACTCAGATTATTGTAGCTACGTTACTATCGATAGTAATTTTGTCGTTGCAGCTAGTAATAATAACTAATTGTTTATCAGTTTAGAAGTAGATAGCACCTACCTATGGGTTGATTTTTTGGTGACCGCTAAGTTCATGGGGGCCCTTGCATCATAGGATCCAGAGTATCAGGGATTAATATGAACAAATCTGTTATAGAAAGCCCGAGTGATTTACGGTGTAGCAAATTTACTTAAAAAACCTTTAATTCTTCTTATGAAGTAGCTATTATAGTCCGTTCGTAAGGATACATTGTTTTTATATAATGGTTCTTTTCTACTTTTATTTCTTTACGCTTTTTTCTTTATTAGATTTTTAATCATATCATTTATATATAAACTGAACAAACTTGGAGAAAGGTTAGAACTTTGTTTAACTCCTTGGTTAGCTATAACGCCGTTCTTACTTATTTTGTTCTCTATATTTACTATACATATAGATTCGGTGTCTACATGTGGTGAGTCATATGAAGTGTCATGGATTTTACTTTATTGTAATATTGACCATAATTCTATGCTGTTTAATTTCTCAAACGCCTTGACATAGTCGACAAAAGATATGGAAGTGTCTCATTTCCAAATTTTCTCTTTTTATTTGTAGATACCCTCAAGGTAAATATATTTTCAATTGTTGATCGTCCATATCTAAATCCAGTGAGGTTTTCAGCTGAAACTGTTTCGGCTATTTATCTTAAACTTAGAGGTAAAATTTTTTAGTATACTTTAAAATCAGGTGTTAAAAGACTTTCTCCAATTATTACAGTCTTTTCTATCTCCTTTCCTAAAATCTAAGTAAACAACAACTGTTGTCCGGATTTCCGGTATGCTCTCTTTCTCCCAGCATAGATTCAGGAAACGTAAAAATCTTGGAGTAAGAATAATCCAGAATGTAATAACTCCCTGTCAATGCCATCTATTCCAGTTGTCTTTTTGTATTTCACTGTTTTTAAATCTGCTTCTAGTTTTGCTAATGTCTGTACATCTATCCTGTTCCCACCTTCAAAATTTCTTCTTCTTCCAAGAAGTTTTGGCCATACCACAATTTCTTATAATTTTCTTCTCGTTGTTTTTCGTTGATTGTACTGAAGTTTAATGTATATTTCCCTCGTCTATTTAAATATGTGAATGCTTTATAGGAAATGCAAATTGCGATGAGGATTTAATCTGGATCTGGCTCACATCTCAATCTCGCACTCTAGACCGGTGTGCGTTGTGCTATACGATGAGGTGTTGGCTAACAGACCGCTGACGATCAATAAAATAACAATTCAGCGTGACCGTTAGCTGCATCTCATGCATATCGCTCCTACGACAGCAGTGACTCTGTTCGGCTCCGAGTGTCAGAGCCAGGAGATGGAAAGGAAATATTGGGAGTATTTTGCGTCGCTCTGGTCGCGTGAGCATGCAGACGCTCCAGACGTGCAGATGTCCCGCTGACACCCGAGCCGGCGGCTGTGGCGGCGGCGGCGGCGGCGCAGATAACGAGGCCTCTGCGGTGCCACGTGCTGCGGCCGGGCCCGCACGTGCAAGCGCGCTGGCGGCGCGGCGCGCAGAGCCGAGCGGAGCCGGCGGGAATTCGCGGCGTCGCTAACGAGACGCGTGATCCGTGCTACTAGTAGCGGAGTGGGGGAGGGGGGAGACTGCCGTGCTGATAGCGCGGTAGCAGCGTGGAGCGGAGAGGGCCGGATTAGGGCTACACTACCTGCCGCCTACGGCGGAGCGCGCTCCATCTGCAAACCTGCGGTCGAACGCACACCTCCGACACCGTGGTGCGCAAAATGCTCAGAGGGCGTTCAACTACGGGAACCATGCTACAGGTTTTTTCTGAATACAATAATGTTGAGTGTATACTTACTTACACTACTGGCCATTAAAATTGCTACACCAATAAGAAATGCAGATGATAAACGGCTATGCATTGGACAAATATATTATACTACAACTGACATATGATTACATTTTCACGCAATTTGGGTGCATAGATCCTGAGAAACCAGTACCCAGAACAACCACCTCTGGCCGTAATAACGGCCTTGATACGCCTGGGCATCGAATCAATCAGAGCTCTGATGGCGTATACGGCACAGCTGCCCATGCAGCTTCAACACGATACCACAGTTCATCAAGAGTAGTGACTGGTCTACTGTGACGAGCCAGTTGCTCGGCCACCATTGAACAGACGTTTTCAGTTGGTGAGAGATCTGGAGAATTTGCTGGCCAGGGCAGCAGTCGAACATTTTCTGCATCCAGAAACGCCCGTACAGGACTTGCAGCATACGGTCGTGCATTATCCTGCTGAAATGTAGCGTTTCGCAGGGATCGAATGAAGGACACAGCCACGGCTCGTAACTCATCGGAAATGTAACGCCTACTGTTCAAAGTGCCGTCAATGCGAACAAGAGGTGACCGAGACGTGTAACCAGTGGAACCCCATACCATGACGCCGGGTGATACGCAAGGGTGGCGATGACGAATACACGCTTCCAATGTGCGTTCACCGCGATGTCCCCAAACACTAATGCGACCATCATGATGATGTAAACTAAACCTGGATACACCCGAAAAAATGACGTGTTGCCATTCGTGCACCCAGGTTCGTCGTTGAGTACACCATCGCAGGCGCTCCTGTCTGTGCTGCAGCGTCAAGGGTAACCGCAGCCATGGTCTCCGAGCTGATGGTCCATGCTGCTGCAAACGTCGTCGAACTGTTCGTGCAGATGGTTGTAGTTTTTCAAACGTCCCCATATGTTGACTCATCGATCGAGACGTGGCTGCACGATCGGTTACAGCCATGCGGATAAGATGGCTGTCATCTCGACTGCTAGTGATACGAGGCCGTTGGGATCCAGCACGACGATCCGTATTACCCTCCCGAACCCACCGATTCCATATTCTGCTAACAGTCATTGGGTATCGACCAACGCGAGCAGCAATGTCGCGATACGATAAACCGCAATCGCGGTAGGCTACAATCCGACCTTTATCAAAGTCGCAGAGATCGAATGAATGGTAGAGCCACGGGTCGTAACACATATGAAATTTAACGTCCACTGCTCAAAGTGCCGTCAATGCGAACAAGAGGTGACCGAGACGTGTAACCAATGGCACCCCATCCCATCACGCCGGGTGATAAGCCAATATGGCGATGACGAATACACGCTTCCAATGTGCGTTCATCGCGATGTCGCCAAACACGGATGCGACCGTCATGATGCTGTAAACAGAACCTGGATTCATCCGAAAAAATGACGTTTTGCCATTCGTGCACCCAGGTTCGTCTTTGAGTACACCATCGCAGGCGCTCCCGTCTGTGATGCAGCGTCAAGGGTACCCGCAGCCACGGTCTCCGAGCTGATAGTCCATGCTACTGCAAACGTCGTCGAACTGTTGGTGCAGATGCTTGATGTCTTGCAAAGGTCCCCATCTGTTGACTCAGGGATCGAGATGTTTCTGCACGATCCCTTACAGCCATGCGGATAAGATGCCTGTCATCTCGACTACTAGTGATACGAGGCCGTTAGGATCCAGCACGGCGTTCCGTATTACCCTCCTGAACCCACTGATTCCATACTCTGCTAACAGTCATTGGATCTCGACCAACGCGAGCAGCAATGTCGCGATACGATAAACCGCAATCGCGATAGGCTACAATCCGACCTTTATCAAAGTCGGAAATGTGATGGCACGCATTTCTCCTCGTTACACGAGGTATCACAACAATGTTTCACCAGGCAACGCCGGTTAACTGCTGTTTGTGTATGAGAAATCGGTTGGAAACTTTCCTCATCTCAGCACGTTGTAGGTGTCGCCACCGACGTCAACATTGTTTGAATGCTCTGAAAAGCTAATCATTTGCATATCACAGAGTCTTCTTCCTGTCGGTGAAATTTCACGTCACTAGCACGTCATCTTCGTGGTGTAGCAATTTTAATGGCCATTGCTGCATTTGGATGATCCTTATCTACGAGAGTCGTTCTCTAAGTAATTCCCCACATTTTTTTTCTCCTCAGATCATATTCTTCTACATGGATACTCTGCAAATCACATTTAACTGCCTGGCAGAGGGTTCATCGAAACACCTTCACAATTCGTTATCATTCCTCTTACAGCGCGCGGAAAGAAGGAACACCTATCTCTTTCCGTACGAGCTCTGATTTTCCTTATTTTATCTTGGTGATGGTTCCTCCCTACGTAGGTCGGTGTCAACAAAATATTTTCGCATTCGGAGGAGAAAGTTGGTGACTGGAATTACGTGAGAAGATTCCGTCGCAACGAAAAATACCTTGCTCTTAATGATGTCCAGCCCAAATCCTGTATCATTTCAGTGACAAACTCTCCCAAATTTCGCGATAATACAAAACGTGCTGCCTTTCTTTGAAGTTTTTCGATGTACTCCGTCAGTCCTATCTGGTAAGGATCCCACACCGCGCAGCACTATTCTAAAAGAGGACAGACAGGCGTAGTGTACGCAGTCTCCTTAGTAGGTCTGTTACATTTTTTAAGTGCCCTGCCAATAAAACGCAGTCTTTGGTTAGCCTTCCCCACAACATTTTCTATGCGTTCCTTCCAATTTAAGTCGTTCGTAATTGTAATACCTAGGTATTTAGTTGAATTTACGGCTCTTAGATTAGACTGATTTATCGTGTAACCGAAGTTTAGCGAGTTCCTTTTAACACTCATGTGAATAAAATCACACTTTTCGGTATTTATGGTCAACTGCCACTTTTCGCACCATTCAGATATCTTTTCTAAATCGTTTTGCAGTTTGTTTTGATCTTCTGATGACTTTATTAGTCGATAAAAGACAGCGTCATCTGCAAACAACAGAATACGGCTGCTCAGGTTGTCTGCCAAATCGTTAATATAGATAAGGAACAGCAAAGGGCCTATAACATTATTTTGGGGAACGCCTGAAATCACTTGTGTTTTACTCTATGACTTTCTGTCAATTACTACGAACTGTGACCTCTGTGACAGGAAATCACACATCCAGTCACATAACTGATACAATATTTCATAACTACGCATTTTCACTAAGAGCCGCTTGTGTGGTACAGTGTGAAAAGCCTTCCGGAAATCCAGAAACACGGAATCGATCTGAAATCCCTTGTCAATAGCACTCAACGCTTCATGTGAATAAAGAGCTAGTTGTGTTTCACAGGAACGATGTTTTCTAAACCCATTTTGACTGTGTGTCAATAGACCGTTTTCTTCGAGGTAATTCATAGTGTTCGAACACAATATATGTTCTAAAATTCAGCTGCATATCGACGTTAACGGTATGGGCCTGTAATTTATTGGATTACTCCTACTACCTTTCTTGAATATTGGTGTGACCTGTGCAACTTTCCAGTCTTTGGGTACGGATCTTTCGTCGAGCGAACGGTTCTATATGATTGTTAACTATGGAGCTAATGCATCAGCATACTCCGAAAGGAACCTATTGGTATACAGTCTGGACCAGAAGACTTGCTTTTATTAAGTGATTTAAGTTACCTCACTACTCCTGGGATATTTACTTCTACGTTACTCATGTTGGCAGCTGTTCTCGATTCGAATTCTCGAATATTTACTTCGTCTTCTTTTCTGAAGGCATTTCGGAAAGCTGTGTTTAGTCACTCTGCTTTGGCAGCACTGTCTTAGATAGTATCTCCATTGCTATCGTGCAGAGAAGGCATTGATTGTTTCTTGCCGCTAACATACTTCACATACGACCAGAATCTCTTTGGATTTTCTGCCGGGTTTCGAGACAAAGTTTCGTTGTGGAAACTGTTATATGCATCTCGCATTGAAGTCCGCGTTAAATTTCGAGCTTCTGTAAAGAGCCCAAAGAGATGGAAGTTGGGAGCCTGGCTGATCATGGAGATCGGTTTCTGCATTTCCAGAGGCTGTAATTTTCTTTACCCATCGTCCAATTGTACACTTATCAACTGCAGCATCGCCATACACTGCACATAAACGTTAACGGATGTTCACCACGGTTTCTTTTTCTGCACATAAGAATTCAATAACAGCAGGCTGCTTGTAATGTGAGTCGCATGTAGATGCCATTTTGACGCTGTACTAGGGTTCTTCCATGTTCCAGAACCGTTAGAAACTTCACCGGCGCACAGAACAAACATCAAATGTGAAGCTCCAATAAGGACGTTCGTCTATGTATATTAATGGCTTTTTTTAAAAAAATGTGGAGCATTGCTTATTGAACGATCCTCGTATATGTAATTTTCTGGAAGTTCTCCTACCTCCAATTTTGTTACAGTTGACAGAAAAAGGGGTCTGCGAGAAACGCCATCTCACTCCCATCTAAGAGGCCGTCAGACACAATGAAGTTGAAACATGGCATCTGTCCCTATATTGACCGGCCATGTGCAACAGACATGGAACTCCATCCCACAAACTGATATCCCGCAGCTGTACAACACAATGGATGCACGTTTGCGTGCCTGCATTTAACATTCTGGCAGTTGCGCCGGTTATTAATGTACCAGCATTTCACATTTGCAGTCGCTTATCTCGCGCTTGTATTAACATGTGATCTTGCAATGTTAATCACCGAATATGTTACCTAGACAAAAGTATTCGCGAAATTTTATTACTCTACATTAATTATTTTCTGGTGTTGCGATTTTTTCCGTCAGTGTATGTGCAGTTGATTAATCAAGGGAACATGTAGCTCGATCGTTCCATAAGACAGTAAAATTAGATGGCGGAAGCTCAATCCTGGTAGTCATTATCATAATCATGATACAAAATGTATGGATTTGAATAAAGCAGCTCAATCCCCATGGAGAACGCCGCATGTAAAGGCAATAAAAGATTAAATATGAAAGATATCGGTCCAATTGTACGCTAACGCTTCCAACTTATTTCTTCGAATCCCCTTTTATCTGTAAGTTTTTATCATTTCGGTTCCTGACCACTGTGTCTGAAGTACTGTCCACGTGAGACGGCAGGTACAGGGGCGTTGTGTAGTGGCAATGGGCAGTGTATCGTGTGGCACTCCAGTGTGTATACAGGACTTTTTTCATTGACTTTCCTGTTACTTTAGGTGTGATTAAGTATTCGTAGCTACTGTAATGTTTATTGTGGGTGGCGTAAAGCAAAAACCGTGACAGCGATAATGTTCTGAGCATATAAATTTAACTATGGAGAGTCAGAGGCAGTGCTTGGGGCTCAGTGTGGCGCTTACCTCCTATCTCCTAGTTACCAGTATAAGCAACACCTTTCAGTGCTGTAAATTAATGCTAAGATTTTTTCACCAATTCAATACGAAACGTAATCCTGTCACAAAGATGTTAGCCAATAGGCGGTACAGGTGCACATCGAAAATAAATTCCACGATGTAAATGTATCATTTTTCGTATGACGATGATGGCGTGAGCGTTGAAAATGTAAACTGATGCACTTCACAGAACTCATAAACATAGTTCCAATCACTACAATAGTTTAGTGAAAATCAGTATAAAGACAGCATTACACGAAAGTAATAATGCAATGTCTGAAACATACATGTACCCAACTTACCATGAAATTAGTAGATAAATATAAGACATAAAAATCATGATGGAGTTACATAGTTTCTTTCATACTGCGAGTAACAAAATAAGGCGTTTGCATTTCCTGGATGGAAATAGTCATAAATGCACTCACTGTGCTATTGCGATATTTCTCTGTTTTTCCAACCTCCGTTCTTCCTAATAAGCTTAAAAGTTCACTTTGGCATTGATTTTGTCAGGGTTAGTACACTGAAGAGCCAAAGAAACTGTGTAACGTCCCCTTAGAAAAATTAATGAATTACTGTGCTGGTAAACCTCTTACATTATTTGCTTTTCAAACAGCTGAGCAAAACTGAACGTACTTAGACATTACTCTCTTTACCTATTCTTATCAACACTAAACTGACACACAATATTTTTAGCGCAACGCAATCTGACTTTCAATAATCCCTACATAATAAATACATAGCCTAATCAAATTCCTCATATAGCATCAGCTTATTGATCATAAACATACCGCAACAGCGTAATACACATCGTCATCATAACATCATAAAACCTCAGCCAAATCTCAAAATCGTCGTAGCTTCCTCCAATAATTTCAAAACCTAAAAAAAATTCTCTGCCCATGTCAAAAGTGTCATCTACCTCAAACGTACTTTAAAAATCATGATCCCATACCAAATACATCATTCAAAGCTCTCATAGTATCACAATGGTTCCGAAAAAATATGAACATTTTTCAAAGTACAGAAAAAATACAATTTCATAAGTGTGAAGTTATCCAACTGTGTAATTACGTAAACATGTGTCACTGACATAGAAAAAAGAATGTTTGTTTCTCTGTCAAATAATCAGATAGCTGTGTAATTCTGTGTTAGATAAATATGGTACCTATGTGTAAAATTGTATAAGCAAATACCATATTAGCTAAGACTCCTTGTGCTTGCCAAACACATGGTACAGAAAGTAAGTGTGTACCCCCCTGAGGATTAATGTAATTATACCCTCAGGTATTACAGATTACAGCAATGGAATGAAATGTATCACAGAAAACTTTCTTTGTAATTCAAAAATCTTTAAAAATAAATGTTTCAGTTAAAAATTAATCACTCAAATACGTGTACTATAGTGCTAAATGTGCAACTTGCTGTAAGATAATTCTGTGGAAGTGTCGTAGTTATCATCTTCTGCAAGCGAAGTTCTGCTGAAGTCAATGTACTCACCTCATCATAAACAAAAGTGAAATGCTTTGCGTATAGATATCGTAGTTATTACGTACTTTACCGTGATCAAGAAAGTACTATAATGTAACGTATTGTTGTGCTAGGGAAAAGGCTGTCTCATTGTAGCTATACCACAAAAGTTACTACTAAAACATGTTTTCCTTTCCAGAAGAATTCAGAAAAACTGTGCAAATATAAAACAGAAACACCGCAAAAGCAACATTGTAAATTGTCACTCATTAGTAGTGTCGTGATAAAATCGTGTAGCTGTCACATAAACTAACCACTGTGTCATCTGGTATCTCGCAGAAAGTACTTTAAATCCAGAATGTATTTTCAAGTAAACCAAAATGTTGCATTAAAATCTCATTAGCAGTACCAGTATATGTTCTAAGTATGTAAGCCTGATAGTCGTTACGTAATCGTGCAACTAACAAGCAAAAATGTACACACACAATAACACTGTGTCGTCTGTTCAC
Organism: Schistocerca serialis cubense; assembly: GCF_023864345.2. NCBI lineage: Eukaryota > Metazoa > Arthropoda > Insecta > Orthoptera > Acrididae > Schistocerca > Schistocerca serialis. Next base: position 415,619,543 of record NC_064645.1, read on the forward strand.
TATAACAATGTATTCGTAATTACTGCCAAAATATGTTCCCCAGGTTCTTGACTGGATAGTTAACTTTAAAACATAGTTGCATGTTAACAGATTCTAAGTGTGACAAAGAGTACCAAGAACGTTAAGTGAATTTTTTATGGCAAAGACTAAGTTAAAAAGCAGATTATCTTTCAACAAACGGTTTTACATGTGAAATGTGTTGCAAGCCTTTACCCTTCCTACTAAGCAGAGTTTCAACTTCCAAGCAATTATCATGTTGTATACATCGGTAAGGAATGCTAAAATTTTTCTCAAGGTTAGCGTGTATGTTATTTTTCTCTGAGCCAGCCGGAGCACGTGGCTGCCTGCGGTGCGAGTCATTGTCTGTCTCTTTGTTGGCGCGCTTCGTTATTAGGATTAGGAGACCTAACTTCTACAAATTCACCTTGTCCAGAGTGCCCTGCTCTGTTTGAATCTCGGCAGTTCTGATGCAATTATATCGTCTGTCGTCATGTCTGTAGTTTCTGTAGTTTCTTTCTTGTCGGTTAAGTGGTGGAGAATTTCTCCCTGAATCGTAACTGCACGCTGAACTGTTGCGTCTGACGTTATTCTGTCTCCTGTGATAATAACAGTTCTGGTTGCCATATTGTCTGTTTCTATGATTGTCTCTCTTATATTCATTGCTGCGGAGAGGTGATCTTTCCCTGTAATTATTACTACTCTGCCAACGGTTGTCATACGGGTAGTGTCTGTTTTGGTCACGATTTACGTTGTAAGAATAGCCTTGTCGTGTCCAATTATTATTTCTGTCATTGTGGAATTGTGACAGATGTGACCTTTAATTGTTGTGCTCCTGTTTTCACGTTCCGCGATTCTCAGTGCCAATTTCCAGTTCTTGTAACAGTCCCTGAAAAGCTTCAATGTCGTCTTCGCAACGTCCTGCTAAAATAATATGTCGTAAATGTTCAGGCAATTTGATTAAACAAATGCGGAAGAGTTCTGAGGAGCTGTATGGCTTTGAAAGATACTGATTCTTATGCAACGTGTCTTCAAAATATTTCACAAGACTGGAAAATTCAGATTGTTCGAAATGTTTCATCATTATGATGCTATGTTTTACTCTGTCTTGTGTAGCTTGAGACCAATACGCTGAGAGGAAGGCATGATAAAGTTCTCCTTCACTGTGACAATCGTGAATGACCGATCGCATTCTTACAGCTGGTTCATTCTCCAAGTAGCCACACATAAATTCTAACCTGTGCTCCAATGACCAGTTGGGAGGAAAACAATGAGAGAATTGATGAAGCCATGCTTTTGGATGAATGTCGTTGTCAAAATTCTTAAATGTTTTGAATTAACGTTTAGTAATGAACAGCTTATAGACAAAATCATCGTGTCGGCGAGTCGCACATCGCTCATTGTTACTTCGTTTCGGCGGTTCCATCTCAAAATTGAATGCGCCTTGCCAATTTCTTTCACAATTTCCGAAGTGTCCTGTGTTATTATTTTGTGGTTGTTCCGTATTTCTACACTCCTGGAAATGGAAAAAACAACACATTGACACCGGTGTGTCAGACCCACCATACTTGCTCCGGACACTGCGAGAGGGCTGTACAAGCAATGATCACACGCACGGCACAGCGGACACACCAGGAACCGCGGTGTTGGCCGTCGAATGGCGCTAGCTGCGCAGCATTTGTGCAACTCCGCCGTCAGTGTCAGCCAGTTTGCCGTGGCATACGGAGTTCCAGCGCAGTCTTTAACACTGGTAGCATGCCGCGACAGCGTGGACGTGAACCGTATGTGCAGTTGACGGACTTTGAGCGAGGGTGTATAGTGGGCATGCGGGAGGCCGGGTGGACGTACCGCCGAATTGCTCAACACGTGGGGCGTGAGGTCTCCACAGTACATCGATGTTGTCGCCAGTGGTCGGCGGAAGGTGCACGTGCCCGTCGGCCTGGGACCGGACGACAGCGACGCACGGATGCACACCAAGACCGTAGGATCCTACGCAGTGCCGTAGGGGGCCGCACCGCCACTTCCCAGCAAATTAGGGACACTTTTGCTCCTGGGGTATCAGCGAGGACCATTCGCAACCGTCTCCATGAAGCTGGGCTACGATCCCGCACACCGTTAGGCCGTCTTCCGCTCACGCCCCAACATCGTGCAGCCCGCCTCCAGTGGTGTCGCGACAGGCGTGAATGGAGGGACGAATGGAGACGTGTCGTCTTCAGCGATGAGAGTCGCTTCTGCCTTGGTGCCAATGATGGTCGTATGCGTGTTTGGCGCCGTGCAGGTGAGCGCCACAATCAGGACTGCATACGACCGAGGCACACAGGGCCAACACCCGGCATCATGGTGTGGGGAGCGATCTCCTACACTGGCCGTACACCACTGGTGATCGTCGAGGGGACACTGAATAGTGCACGGTACATCCAAACCGTCATCGAACCCATCGTTCTACCATTCCTAGACAGGCAAGGGAACTTGCTGTTCCAACAGGACATTGCACGTCCGCATGTATCCCGTGCCACCCAACGTGCTCTACAAGGTGTAAGTAACTACCCTGGCCAGCAAGATCTCCGGATCTGTCCCCCATTGAGCATGTTTGGGACTGGATGAAGCGTCGTCTCACGCGGTCTGCACGTCCAGCACGAACGCTGGTCCAACTGAGGCGCCAGGTGGAAATGGCATGGCAAGCCGTTCCACAGGACTACATCCAGCATCTCTACGATCGTCTCCATGGGAGAATAGCAGCCTGCATTGCTGCGAAAGGTGGATATACACTGTACTAGTGCCGACATTGTGCATGCTCTGTTGCCTGTGTCTATGTGCCTGTGGTTCTGTCAGTGTGATCATGTGATGTATCTGACCCCAGGAATGTGTCAATAAAGTTTCCCCTTCCAGGGACAATGAATTCACGGTGTTCTTATTTCAATTTCCAGGAGTGTATGTCCCTCTTCCCGTACTGGAGCGCGAGCGTCCTCTGAAATATGTAATTCTTTTATTACTTGTGCCAACTGATCTGTACTTCCCGGATTTCTCTTTTGTACTGTGTATTGATTTGATTTTGATTTTGTTTGAATTTTCTGATTTGTTCATACTCCTCAGTGTCAGTAAAGGCTACAGGTGTTGTGTCATTCAGATCATCATCTACCTTTTTAGGTAAGTTGGTGAACTGATCTGAAAGTTCGGCTACTTTATCCGATAGTGAAATTATTTCCTCTGTGTGTTTTTCTGAACCAAGTTTCAGAGTGTCCATTTGTGTTGAAATCGTATCTACTGTGTCCTTTAGGTTATCCTGAGTTTTTGCAAGTTGCGTAACCGAATCGGTAGATGCAACTGAGTTAATTTTAGCTTGCAAGGTGTCGTGATTTTCATGAACAATAGTTTGCAGTTCTTTTATGGCTGCTTCGTGATTCTGTAATGCATTTTCATGACGCGAAAAAATAGGTTGGAAATGCTCAAAAATTTGTGTTTTTACGTCATTACAGACTTTTTGACATTTCGATTCGATTTTAAGTAACTCAGCAGTTAAACCTTCACGTGTTTGTTCAAGTGTGGTGTCTAACTGTCGAAGATTTTCTTCCATTGTGTCTAACTTTTGAAGCTTTTGCTGTGTTTGTCTCTGATTTTGTTCCATCGTGTCTAACTTTTGAAGCTTTTGCTGTGTTTGTCTCTGATTTTGTTCCATCGTGTCTAACTTTGGAAGATTTTGTTCCATTGTATCTAACCTTAAAGATTTTGTCCCATTTGTTTCTGATTTTGTTCAAGCATTGTGTCTAACTTTTGTAGCCTTTGTCCCATTTGTTGCATTAACTGTGATAACAATGCACTGGTGTCTGAAACATGTTCCTCAGTGCTATTCGGCAGTGCATTTGAACCGGCAATATTCGCATTTTGAAAAGCAGATAATGTGTCTTGACTTATTTGAGAAAACGGCGAGGACGCAAAACCTGAATCTACAGTATTTGCAAGATTGTGTCCTGTCGTTTCAGAATCTTGAGGCGAGCTTTTGCCGACCGATCGATCGATAATGCTTCCCTGTTCACTAATTGTTTTACTGTCTACACCATTATTTGCAGCCCGCTCCATTTCCCTATGCACAATTACCAAATTACTACTTTGAACACTAGTTAATTCATTACTCGGTGGCGCTAACACACTGCTTTCGTCTTCACTGTCATTTCTCAGTTTACTTTGGAGCCTAGTATTACGTTTTTCACACGCCATTATTGTCACAATATTTCACACGATAACACAGAAAAGCACAATTTGAAGAGCAAAATAAGAAAACACATTAACATAGCACTGAAAATAATATCTAGTTAATTGCAAGCGCAGCTGCGATGCATGCCACAACTGTCTTACTGTACAAGAATGAAAAAACTACAACTACAAAGGAAATTCTCTCTACAATTACGCACTAGCAATAAACAAAAGCTACACTAATTACACAAACTACAAGAAAAAATCAGAAGATTCCAGGTTCAAATCCTGGCAGGGTCGCCATATGTAACGTCCCCTTAGAAAAATTAATGAATTGCTGTGCTGGTAAACGTCTTACATTATTTGCTTTTCAAACAGCTGAGCAAAACTGAATGTACTCAGACATTACTCTCTTTACTTATTCTGATCAACACTAAACTGACACACAATATTTTTAGCGCAACGCAATCTGACTTTCAATAATCCCTACAATAGAATGGCCCTGACTAACATTAACCTATACCTTTCACAAATCACTTACCTCACAAAGATCTTCGTTACTCAAGTTACTGCAATACAGCGAGCACCACTACTGCCACCTAAATAAAAGATTCAAACTACTGAAGACACTAACTACTGATAGGCATAGTTAGCAAATGAAAGATTTTGATAGAGAACAAACAATGTATTTACCTCAATAGTATTCAAAAGCCATAATGTATATAGCAGTTCATGACATCCAGTCTCACAAATTTCAAAACTCCGCCATCTCTCTCCCCACATCCACCACTGCTGGCGGCTCACCTCCAACTGCGCAACGCTACGCGCTGTTAACATCCAGCTGCCCAACACTACAATGGCAGACAACAACGCAAACTAGCCACAGACTGCACACAGCACAGCCAGTGATTTTCATACAGAGCGCTACGTGGTGTTACCAATAAGAAAACCTAACCAGCCTATTTACAACTGGTATACCCGCCTAATGTCGTGTAGGGACCCGCGAGCACGCAGAAGTGCCGCAAGACGATGTGACACGTAGTCGACTAAGGTCTCAAGTACTGCTGAAGAGAACTGACACCATGAATCGAACAGGGTTGTCCATAAATCCGTAAAAGTACGAGGTGTAACGTCGCGAGTCAATACGCAGTAGCATTTTATTGTAGTAAACTACTTTGAAGTATGGCCTCGTAGCTTTGGAGCCGTTGGCGGTGGCAATATACAGCCGCTGGTATCTTAGCGTGATTCACTCGCACCTATCGCTAGCCTAGCTGTGGGAAGCGCAACCTGTGTTAGTTCGAGCGACAGAATATTCAAGCCCCAAGGAATATAAATAAACGGTATTAAATATTATTCATTTTGTTAAAAGTCAATATACAGCCCTTTGTTATTAAAAGGAAAATTGGATTAAAATCTCAGCTATCTAGCTGAGAGACTTTCAGATTTAGAGACAATTACCTAAAAGACCAAAAACCGTCACTTATAAGATTAAAGTCAGTTAGGATTCTTAGCAGATTGTCTTCTAGTATCATTTGGAATTATTACTGAAGTTCACTAAATGGCAGAACAATTTATTTACATATTTTATAATTAAAAACATTCAGTATTTTTCATTTTCTTAACATAGAATTCAGAAACAATTAATATTTATTTAATAACTATTTGTTTTGTTGCGTGAATAAATGAGAGTGAGTAACAGTGTATATGTGGGACATACGTAAAGATTCAATATTATCTGATGTTAAACATTACATAACTATGTCATGGGAAAGTGTGAAGCAAGCAGTTGCAATAAAATCTGTAATTTCCCTACCTTGCTAATGACGTATGTCCAAGGGTACTTGCTTTTGTAAGAAGGCAGCCAGAATAGCCATTTGCAGAATAATGATTTTCTAAAGTCGTTTCAAGATTAGTTTTCTTTTCGTTTGGTTTTGTTGAACATTTTATTAATATTTGCACGGCGAAGTGACGTAAATGCGTCTGCGAATATTGATTGTCGTAGGACAGTTTTGGCGCAAGTGAGAACTCGAAGGATTTTTTGATTGGCTGGTCATATTGAACAACCAATGAGAGTTAATCATTTCCCGTGCTCTATCAAGTAGTTATAGGCCCTGGAAGGAACGGCAGGGAGTCAGTCGTTGGCTAGTTATCGGACGTACACATCATGTTGGACGTGTCCGTCTACGTTATGAGTGAAATGAAGCAGTTACTGGTATTTCACGTCCAGATGGTATTGCTGTGAAAGCAGTTGCATTTACGGACAGACTGGAAATTTGAGCTTCGTGAAGTGTTTAGTTGGAAAGATGTTTCATATTCATCTATGGAATAGTTGGTGAGCAGTTTCTTTATTAGAAATCTATTGAAAAAAAGACCGAATGTGAAACTCATATATTGTAGCAGAGCATCGACTGTAGATCAGGTAATAATTCGGGTCGGACTTAAGTAGATTTCTGGCTGTCTTGCTTGTATACTGGGTTGTATAAATTGTGAGCTGAGGAAATTGATATTAGTCGTTTAAATAAATACGGGCTGATGGCTAATTCTGTAATTTTGAACCTAAAGAAATAAAGAACTTGTTGCGGAATTTTGACATTTTTTTTATAAAAGAATCAAGCAATCGCCCTCCACCCGAGAATCGTTATATTACGCGATAGCGTGGTACCAGTTTAGACGGACTTTGCAAATGTAAGTATTGACGATGTTTTTCTTCAATGCTCCTTTTACATCGTCTGAATAGTATCTACGTATGCAGAGAATCGGGCTGGTGACAAGATGCCGTACTGAGGTAGGTGGAACTTTTTGTAGTGCACGGTACGACGAAAGACAATGGTCAAACAATTACGCAACGCAACGTGACTTGTAACCCGCCTCGCCGCAGAGGGATGTAATCTCTTCTGAACAGCACTTTGCAAGGCCTCCTGGATATGCTCAATAATGTTCATGTCTAGGACGTTTGGTGGCCAGCGGCTTTAAACTCAGAAGAGTGTTCCTGGAGCCAATCTGTAGCAGTTCTGGATGTGTGGGGTGTCTCAGTGTCCTGCTCGAATTGCCCAAGACGTTGGGAAAGCACAATGTTCATGAATGGATGCAGATGATCAGACAGGACGTTTACGTACGTGTCATGTGTCAGAGTCGTATCTAGACTTACCAGGGGTCCTATATCACTCAAACTGCGCACGCCCCACACCATTATAGAATCTCCACCAGCTTGAGCAGTCCCCTGCTGACATGCAGGGTCCATGGCTTCATGAGGTTGTTTCCATAGCCGTACACGTCAATCCGCTCGATACAATATGAAACGCGACTCGTCCAACCAGGCAACATGTTTCCTGTCATCAACAGTCCAATGTCAGTGTTGACAGGCCCAGGTGACGCGAAAGACTTTATGTTGCGCAGTCATCAAGGATACATGAGTGGACCTTCGGCTCCAAAAGCCCATATCGATCATGTAGCATTGAAATCTGCAGCAGTTTGGGGAAGGGTTGTATTTCTGTCACGTTGAACGATTCTCTTCGGTCGTCATTGGTCCCGTTCTTGTAGGATCTTTTCCCGGCCGCAGCGATGTTGGAGATTTGATGTTTTGCAGGATTCCTGTTATTCACGGTACACTCTTGAAGAGGTCGCACGGGAAAATCGCCACTTCATCGCTACCTTGGAGATTCTGTGTCCTATCGCTCGTGCGCCAACTATAACACCACGTTCAAACTCACTTAAATCTTGATAAGCTACCATTGTAACAGCAGTAGTCGATCTAACAATTGCACCAGACACTCGCTGTCTTATACAGGCGTTGCCGACCGCAGCGCCGTATTCTGTCTGTTTACATATCTCTGTATTTGAATATTCATGCCTGGCGCTTCAATGCAGTTCTTGCAGTGAAATTGTCGCCCACTTCTCTCGTGTCGCTCTTTTCAGCCATACGGCCCCAGATTATCTTCTGTTGAGATAAATACGCCACACTGGTATTCCCTGAATGTTCTCCTCGGGGTTCAGATCTGGGCTACATGCAGTCCAGGGCAAGACATCGATATCTTTATCTTCAAACGACTTTTTGACTGCAGCTGAAGCATTATATTGTTGACGCATTATATTGTTGAAAAACTATAATTTCGTCCCATAGGTCTCCATGCTTCTAATAAATGCTGTCTCTAGCATCTCAGAATACATGGAAGCGTTCAGTCAAGCAAAGCGTGACTTAATTTTATCACAGAAGCAGTCCAAATCATAATACTTCGACCATCAAAATTTCTGCTCATTCTTAGCTCCTGCTTTATTCTCACATCACGCCAATGATATTCAAATCCATCCTCCCCATCTACATTAAACTTCTTCTCATCACTGAAGATCACTTTACCGCATTCTGAAGTCCATGAGTTTTCATAAAACTCCAAAGTAGCCTGTTTATGTGTGGGTGTTAAAGAGGATTCTTGCTGTCGTTTCTTGAATGCAAGATGTTGTATGTGCGACGCAAACTGTCGTACTCGTCTGGCAGTTATTGGCAACTGTTAATCTGTAACACGTTAAGAACCATAACGATTTGTGATCCTTGCTTTCCTCAGAAGTAACACTTTCTGTGGGTCAGATAATTTTCCAGTTTACCCATATTTTCCGACCTGTACATACAGTGCACTCAATGTAATGAAATTATCAATGTCTGTATTTGAACAATTAAGCTTCTTGGCACTCTGACGACCAGAGAGTTCCTTTTTCTTGTACGGAATGATTTTGGCTTTTTCATCACATGTAACTGTTTGCCGTGTGGCATTGTCACAGTCGTGCTTTATGTACACAACACACATTGTTACTGATGGTGTCTGTTTTCTGTTAACAGTAAAGGTACGTACGCACACACTAACATCGACTGCCTTCATACCGAGTTCCAACCTCTATCACTCGAATTCTTGATATCTTGTTATATACTGTACTACTGACATCAAATGCGATAACATTTGACTACATTTGTCGGTATACTGTATTTCATGCTGTTGCATATACACTGATCAGTCACAGCATTATACCGAGCGAGGTGGCGCATTGGTTAGGCCACCGGACTCGTACTAGGGAGGACAGCGGTTCAAACTCGCTACCGGCCACCCTGATTTAGGTTCCCCGTGATTTCCCTGCGTCTCTTCTGGCAAATGCCGGGATGGTTCCTTTGAAAGGGCACGGCCGACTTCCTTCCACATCCTTCCCCAATCTGATGGGACCGATGACTTCGCTGTTTAGTCCCCTCCCCCAAATCATGCAACCATCCAACCAGAACATTATGACCACCGACGTACTATCGATATAAACCTGCCCAGGCGACAGCTGCGTCACCTGGCGGGGAATCATTGATAGTCAGACACACGCACGGTGCATGTAGTGTGAATGAGTGTGATGTATGTGTGTAGAGTGGGAATGCGCGTGATCTATCTTTGACCGAGCGCAGATCGTGATGGCTCGGAGGCTCTTCACAAGCATTTCGAAACTGGTCGGCCTGTCGGTTGTTCGAGGAGTGGTGTGGCGAGCGTCTTCATCACGTGGCGAAACCAAGGTGAAACCACGTCCAGACTGTGGGGTTGGGTGGCCACACCTCATTACACATGTCGGGCGTCGTAAGCTGGGCATACAGGCAAAACAGGACAGTCGGCGAACTGTGGCGGTAGTAACATCAGATTTCAATGCTCGGCAGAGTAGATCTGTGTCTGAACACTCAGTACGCTGAACATTCCTAACGATGGGCCTCCGCAGCCGACAACCCATGCGTGTGCCAACGTTAACACCACGACATCGGCAGCTACGACAGATATGGTCAAGTGACCATTGCCACTGGACGCTGGCTCAGTGGCGGAGCGTTGCATGGTCTGATGAATACGGATACCTTCTTCACCACGCAAATGGGAGCACGTGAACGCGTCTCTTCCAGGGGAACAGCTCCTTGACACCTATACTCCCGGACTGAAATTGGCGGCGGCTCCATTAGCTCTGGCCAACATTCACGTTGGAATCCTTGAGTCCAATGGAGATCGTGCAAGACACCATGAAGGCCAAGGAGTATAGTGCGCTGGTTGCTGACCATGTACAGCCCTTCGTAATGATCATATTTCTCGACGTCAGTGGCATTTTTCAACAAGATAATACACCATGTCACAAGGCCAAGCGTGTGATGGAGTGGTCTGAGGAACACAGTGGCGAGATCCAATTGATGTGCTGCGCCCCCCCCCCCCCCCCCACAAGTCACTAGATGTGAATCTGATAGAACACGACTAGGATGTGGTTGAACGTGGCGTCAGAGGTCATCCCCCCCCCCCCCCCCTCCGAAGTTTACAGGAATTAGGTGACTTAGGTGTGCAGGTGTGGTGTCAACTCCCTCCACCAACCTACCAAGGGCTCTGTGCTTCCATGCTACGAAACGTCGCCGCTGTTACTCCGTTCCGGCTATTAGGTACGTGGTTGTAATGTTCTGGCTGATCAGCGTACATTGTACACAACAGTTCCAACAGACAATTTTAAGTTTCCTGCAAATGTCCATGCCTGAATACTGATTTCCCCTGAAGTATCAGTGAGACAAAATCCAATCAGTTTAGTAGAACAAATACATAGGTGTAACAAACACTTGTGGGAATCTCAAATGGAATGATCACGTATGCTCAGTCGTAGTGGCACACTTTGGTTCAGTAGTTGGATACTGGGAAAGTGGAGTCAGACTTCAAAAAAGATTATCTACAAAACATTCGCGTGACCCATCCTAGAATACTGGTCAGGTGTCTTGGGCCCTTGCCAAACACACAGATCAGCGCTTGGTTATGACCACAACCCACTGCGGGACTGAATACCGCCTGGAAGCTTTGCAGGCAAGTGACACGTTAAGGAAAGTAGGACATAAGCGAACTAGAGACGAATTTGGAATCACACCCAGCAATGATACAGGCCACAAGTAGGGAAATCCATTGAAATGAGCGACTTTGACAATGGGAATATTGTTGTGACACGGCTCCTGGTATCACGGTATAAGTGTATATGTGTGGGTGTGTGTGGCCACTTGTCACAAGATAATTATACACTTTTTATTTTTATTATTATATATTTTATGATTTTGGTTGAGGTGGTTCTAATATTTTGGGCTAGCATGAGACTTTTAATTAAGCTATACCGCGATAACACTCCTACGGACATCGGCTACCCCGAAGTGCGTACGATATAATATTTTTTAAACACAACGCGCGACTCACCGCCTTCTAATAAATACTTTGCATGAGCGCTGCTATTTAGAAAAGAAAATATGTGTATTCTTACGTAAACTGTAATTATTAACATGTGTCTCAGGGGCTACTGGTTATTTATGTATCAAATTACACAAAGGTTGGTTGAGATATTGCGGAAGGCAATGATTTTCAATATTTCTTGTTCATTATTTGCAAGGCAAAACTGGCCGTTAGGCGGCCAAAATGAAACATACTGAACTCATTCAGTGCTGTGAATTTTAGTAAATAAAATTTATCCCTGTTGTCTTTAACTTCGAAATTAATGAAAGATCAAAACTGAGAAGTCTCCCGCATTTACATTTAATAATATGAATCGTCAGCGCAATGGCCGGCTAAGTCCTGCTAGGGGACGTGAGCTCCCTGCACTACCAAGTTCTGTAAAAATCTTGTTAATCATAATTAATGGTTGCGATCATGAGAGGTGACAACTAAGTCTACATTAAATATTGACCAGCGCTACAATGGCGGCTACCGTTAGACGAAAGAAAACAGGAGAGCTAGTTCAGTCAAAGCATTGACTCTTGATCTTCATGGCCTATGTTACACAGAGATTATACCAAAAAACCGAGTTTTGTTAATTACATCGATATTTGTGTTTTGATAATAATAACTTACGTTCTTTACTATTTGTTATACATCGCGCTCACGTACACAGTCTTGAAATAATTTATAATTCACACGTCTCATAACAAAAACTTGCAGGCCGGAGTGGCCGAGCGGTTCTAGGCGCTACAGTCTGGAATCGCGCGACCGCTACGGTCGCAGGTTCGAATCCGGCCTCGGGCATGGATGTGTGTGATGTCCTTAGGTTAGTTAGGTGCGCACATTGTGCTCAGAGCCTTTTGAACCATTTTTTTGAACAAAAACTTCCTTTCACTTTCTCCAAAAGTCCATTTATGTGACGTACCGTCACACTGGGAACGAGCGTCTCACAAAAAGTGCTGTTGTTCTGAGCCGTCCGCAGCAAGTGCTTGAAGGACGGTGAATCCATGAATAAGCGACAACGTGTTGGATGTCCGCTGCTCGTCACAGAAGATGGTTTACCAGTACAGTAAAGGAGGACAGGTGGCGATGTATTACGGATTTGCCGACACACTACAGTCCTGCTGCAGGGACAAGCTATTCGGAGCACACCTTCTGCGCACATTGTTGAATATGCAGCTCCACAGCAGACGAAACCTACGTGTTCCGCGACATCCCCATGCAGCGACATTGCCAGTTACGATTGTAGTGGTCCCTAGATCATGAACCCTGACTCCATGTAAACGCTTCACCTGAACGGATGAATTACGTTTCTTATTGCCACAGCTCGATTTAGTCTGGTTACTTCATCATCCGGCTGAACGGCTGACCCGAGGGGGCTGCATTAAGCTACTGGCGACGTTCACGTGGTCTTCCAGGGGACCTGTGGTTATGATCGAAGGCACCACACGATCTGTGAAGCACGTGAACATCGTTGCGGACCACCTGAATCCCTTCATGCTGTATCTTAGCGTGAGAGTGATAACGTATTCCAGCTGGAAAGCTACCCGTGTTGCAAGGACAGAATCGTGTACAGTGGTTTGAGGAGCATGCTAGTTAACTCATGGTGAAGTCATGGCCATCAGATTTACCTGCTTTGAAGCCTCTGTAACACGTCTGGTAACCTATCAGGCGCCTGGTCTGCACTCACAAACCACTGGTTCGTAATTTACGGTAAGTGCGTAAACTGTGCATAGACACCTTGTGCTCTACACGTCCCCAAACTTGTCTAATCCACGCTACCCTGAGTCGCTGTTACGCTGCGTTCCATAGATGCGCCAACACACTTTCAAGCAATAGGTCGTATTGTTTTGGGTCATCATTGTAGATCGGGATATCGAATGTATGCAAAGAAGGATAGCATCATTACGCGAGGACCAAAAAGACAAGATTAGTCTAATTACAATGTGCACAAAGACATTTTAGCAATCATTGTTGCCCCACTCTATACAGGAATTGAACTGTAAGAAACCCTAATCTACGGTTCAATGGGAACTACTCTTTAGCCGGCCGGGGTGGCCAAGCGGTTCTAGGCGCTACAGTCTGGAACCGCGCGACCGCTACGGTCGCAGGTTCGAATCCTGCCTCGGGCATGGGTGTATGTGATGTCCTTAGATTAGTTAGGTTTGTTCTAAGTTCTAGGGGACTGATGACCTCAGAAGTTAAGTCCCATAGTGCTCAGAGCCATTTGAACCATTTTTTTGAACTACTCTTTACTATGTACCTCACAACTGTCTTCATGGAATGGCTGCAGATGTAGATTTCAACTGAAACCTATAGCGATATCTCAAACAAACAGTGACCGAAAAAGTAAATCGTTAATTATTTTACATGTTAAGCCTGTTTGTTCGCTAGGTAACTGAGACATCCCTTAGCAGACAAAATAATCTTGAATACCAGCAAAGTGTTTTGTCCGTCGACTGGGGTCTGAGTTGTTTGGATTCACTGCTGCATCATATGCTGAACTCAGTTCCTACACACACGATACAGATACCGGCAACTGTTGTCAGATATTACAGAAAGTTGGTCATAGCATCTGCTGTTGTGGGATACATGGAACATCACTTTTTTGTAGACATTCGCTACTGACAGAACTGGTGAACGTTTCCATTTCGCTCCGGGACCTTCGGAAATACCACTGGTGAAGTAACGAGTCCTGAGGCAGCTGTAAGCTCTTCGCTTCTCAGTGGCTGATCAAAAACGGAGTGAGGACTTTTCTTGGCGGTTCGCCAAGGAGACTACTGTCGAGGCCACAGGTGTCAGTGGTAACCTTCCAAAGCGCGTAATGGAGCAATTGCTAGTGGAAGATAGAATGGTAGTCGAGCATTAACACGATCATATTTCTCGGAAAGTTTACAAGGCAGTATTCCCAATGGATATTGCAGGGGGCAGTGTGCGCTCACAATCAATGTAGAACGGAATAAAAGCTCAGAAAGGGGCAGATTAGAGAAGAGCAGAGATTCAGCGAGTAATCCGGGAAGCCGGCGTACAGTGACGCTCTTCAGCAGCACCTGATGGATCAATAGACACTTCAACTATGGGAAGGTAGTGGTAGACTTTCGTAGACGCACGGCAATTGCTGGTTAAGCAGCAGATTTCAGTATTCTTTGGAACAGCATTGAAAAGAGACTGCCTGTCTCTGTCCAAAGAATTATGTCACAGGAATTTCAGTGAAGAGCAGGGACAAGTTACTGACTGGTACTTGTATCTTGTACTACAGGGCAAGTGACCCTTGACTGATAGTAAGTTATTTCAAAGTATTGATGATTTATGAGTGGTCAGTAGTTAACAGAGCGAGTGGCAGTGGAAGAACTCGTGTCTGATAAAGGTCTTTCCTAGTGATTACTAGGAGCATCTGACATTCTGTTGAGAGGTTTTAGTCTGATACCTCAATAAAAAAATGTGTCGGGAAGAACAATAAAAGAACTGACGAAAAGTAATAACTCGCTGCTTCAGCAGATCAATCCTGCCAACTCCATATGATTTACCAACCTGTTGTAACCCAACGATCATCCAAACTAAGGTGAGCTTCTCGTTCTCATCTCCACTATAAACGTTGATAAACAGGCTAACTAAACTGACTGAGCCAAGCACATACCAAGGATGCCAAAAGAAAAAAAAATGGTGTAGGGAAATTGTGCCGAGATGTGACATAAATGGACTTGTTCGTAGGCGCGAGATTCCTATTGAACAAAACAATGCTTATCTTTACTCCAACTTCCACTGAATGCCACGCCGTGGGAAGTCACATAAACATTATTTGAATTTGGCTCTATCTTCCGTCACAAAGAAACCGCGCAATGGAAATTTAACTACTGAATTCTGATCAACCGATCTGAGAACGAACTTAACTGCATGTTTCCTAGTATCATTCTCTTACTGAGAAAATGAGATTAATGACTACAGGAGGTGTAATGACGGCTGGTATGCACACTGCAGAAAAGTTTAGCGAACTAAGTTAATTCCTAACTGACATTTGTTCAAAAAACAAGCGCACTCATTACGTCAGTAAATATTTAATACGTATGATATCCCAACGCCATGGTTCCTTGAGCGGAATCTGTTTCTCATTACTTTAGTCGTCATTGTTCACCGAGGACTAGGTCAACAAACGAGGAGCCATAATCCGATTTCCCAGAAACTTCGCTCAGTGGAAGAGCGGTCAAAATAAGCGAACATGTGTCTCTGCTTGTCCCTATATATTCTACCATTTCTCATTGAAAAAGGCGGGCGAATTTTTAGAGGTACTTTATGTGCCTTTTAGAAAGTACTTTGGTCAGCCGAAACTGGTTAGCGGTGCAACCTCACACGTTTGCCCATCTTGTTCGAAACCCAATTGTTATTCTTCTTTATGATTTTCATACATCTACCCATGTCCATAGAAGATTATTACATGAACATTTTCCAATGCATATCGAACTCCTGAAATTTTCAGCAATGTTAATGACATTTCTTTCCCAAGTAAGGTTTTTACAAAGAAATGTCAGTCTGGCAATCCTGCCCTCGCGCGGTGTTTAATGGTACTCGGAATTGCTGCACGTCGTATGTTACGATCGGTGTCATCCAAGGCATTGTACCAAATGTTCCTGAAGACGAAACAAAAGAATAAAATATAAGAATTAAGAATTCGTATAACAATCGACTATACGAATACAAAAATTTAAAAAAAAACATTTATCCCTGAAAATACCGTACACAGACATATTACATTATAAATGTACACTACTGGCCATTAAAATTGCTACACCAAGAAGAAATGCAGATAATAAACGGGTATTCATTGGACAAATATATCACACTAGAACTGACATGTGATTACATTTTCCCGCAATTTGGGTGCATAGGTCCTAAGTAATCAGTACCCAGAACAACCACCTCTGGCCGTAATAACGGCTTTGATACGCCTGGGCTTCCAGTCAAACAGACCTTGGATGGAGTGTACAGGTACAGCTGCCCATGCAGCTTCAACACGATACCACAGTTCATCAAGAGTAGTGACTGGCGTATTGTGACGAGCCAGTTGCTCGGCCACCATTGACCAGACGTTTTCAGTTGGTGAGAGATCTGGAGAATGTGCTGGCCAGGGCAGCAGTCGAACATTTTCTATATCCACAAAGGACAGTACACGACCTGCAACATGCGGTCGTGCATTATACTGCTGAAATGTAGGGTTTCGCAGAGATCGAATGAATGGTAGAGCCACGGATCGTAACACATATGAAATTTAACGCCCACTGTTCAAAGTGCCGTCAATGCGAACAAGATGTGATCGAGACGCGTAACCAATGGCACCCCATACCATCAAGCCGGGTGATACGCCAGTATGGCGAAGTCGAATACACGATTCCAATGTGCGTTCACCGCGAGGTCGCCAAACACGGATGCGACCATCATGATGCTGTAAACAGAACCTGGATTCATCCGAAAAAATGACGTTTTGCCATTCGTGCACCCAGGTTCGACGTTGAATACATCATCGCAGGCGCTTCTGTCAGTGATGCAGCGTCAAGGGTAACCGCAGCCATGGTCTCCGAGCTGATAGTCCATGCTGCTGCAAATGTCGTCGAACTCTTGGTGCAGATGGTCGTTGTCTTGCAAACGTCCCCATCTGTTGACTCAGGGATCGAGACGTGGCTGCACGATCCGTTACAGCCATGCGTATAAGATGCCTGTCATCTCGACTGCTAGTGATACGAGGCCGTAGAGATCCAGCACGGCGTTCCGTGTTAGCCTCCTGAACCCACCGATTCCATATTCTGATAACAGTCATTGGATCTCGACCAACGCGAGCAGCAATGTCGCGATACCATAAACCGTAATCGCGATAGGCTACAATCCGACGTTTATCATAATCGGAAACGTGATGGTACGCATTTGTCCTCCTTACACGAAGCATCACAACAACGTTTCACCAGGCAACGCCGGTCAAGTGCCGTTTGTGCATGAGAAATCGGTTGGAAACTTTCCTCATGTCAGCACGTTGTAGGTATCGCCACCGGTGCCAACCTTGTGTGAATGCCCTGAAAAGCTAATCATTTACATATCACAGCATCTTCTTGCTGTCGGTTGAATTTCGCGTCTGTAGCTCGTCATCTTCGTGGTGTAGCAATTTTAATGGCCAGTAGTGTATAACAGTTATTGTGAAATCCGGTTGCAATTTTACAATTAATATAACGCACTTGTAGCCCCTAACGTGATAACGAACATTCTTGTAGTAACCATCTACGGAGATGGGTATATGAGCAAAAAAAATAAAATGAATTAAATAAAAATAGTAATCGGATGTCGAACACAGGACGTGAAACTGGGAGTCCATGACGCTAACCATATGCTACCAGTGTGCTGAGCTTATCGTACCTCTTCGCTGGCAATCGGGCTCATTTGGGAGAGGGTGTCATCACTGAAGACAGTTCTACTCCCATGGATGACATTCCTAACCGAGGACGTGTCTGGAGGCTGCCCAGACAGTATACCAACCTGATCCGTAGCCGGCCATACAGTCCGACAGCCAGGAGTGATGGACTGGGATTCCATTTCTTTTCATAACAGGATCCCTTTGTTTAGCATCCTCGGTACCCATACATCATAGCGGTATTTCGACGATATTCTACACCCCGTTTTGATTCCTTTCATGGCAAGCCATTCTGGGCGCAAATTTCAGCAAGATAATGCACGTTCGGTCTCTATTGTCTGTTTTCGTGCTTGCAAAACCCTACCATAGCCAACAAGGTCGCCGGATCTCTCCCCAACTGAGAACGTTTGCAGCATTATGGGCAAGGCCCTGGAAACAGCTCGGGATTTTGACGATCTAATTCGCCGATTGGACAGAATTTGGCATGACACCCGCCAGGAGAACATCGAATAACTCTGTCAATCATTGCTAAGCCGAACCTTGCTTGCGCTGAGCCAACGCATTATTGACTTGCTCAGTTTGAGAAGTTCTTCCTCTTCAGTGAATCAACCAATTTGTTTGTCTGTACATGTACAACACCTCTACAGATTTCCGTCCATTCACGTAATCCCTTCATGATACGTGTTTTTTTTTTCTTTTTCCTTAAAGTGTTGTTATACTTCCTTTAAATTGTTTATTTACTGTTCATTTCTTTTATTTTATTTTGATGTTGTCTGTACTAGTAAAAGGGCTGCAAAAATATATTTACGCTACGATTTTTGCTTCAAAGCAACGGTGTAGACAAACCCCTACAGATTTTAGCCAGCCTGAACTGATATATCGTGTCGTGTATTGCCCACAACAAGCCGTTTTTTTCCAGTCAAAATGGCTCTGAGCACAATGGGACATAACATCTGAGGTCATTAGCCCCTAGAACTTAGAACTACTTAAACCTTACTAACCTAAGGACATCACGCGCATCCATGCTCGAGGCAGGATTCGAACCTGGGATCGTAGCTGTCGCGCGGTTCCAGACTGAAGCGCCTAGAATCGCTCGGCCACAACGGCCGCCTTTTTCCAGTCACAGAGACTTATTTTTGGCTAGTACAACAAGAGACACATAGCCACTGCAAAGGTTTGGATTCCTTATCAAGGATGCTGTGCAAGAGACATGGAACGAATACAGAGGCGCGCTCCTAGAATCTCGATAGGATATTACAGTCCGCACGAAAGCGTAACAGAAATCTCGGAGAATTTAAATGGGAATCCGTGGAAGAAAGTCGATATACCGGGGTTGGACAAAGATATCGAAATAACGAGTGAAAGAATGAATACAAATGCAGATTATAGAGAAGTTTGCAGGTTCCGCTATCTTATCTGATCACCAACGCCACCTGTGCAATATTCTCAACACGTCGCAAGTGTCAGTCGTGGTCAGAACAGGGTTGTGTGAAATTGTGAGTGTGTCATGTCGAAGCTAAGCTCAAATGGTTCAAATGGCTCTGAGCACTGTGGGACTTAACATCTGAGGTCAACAGTCTCCTACAACTTAGAACTACTTAAACCTAACTAACCTAAGGACATCACGTACATCCATGCCCGAGGCAGGATTCGAACCTGCGACCGTAGAGGTCGCGCGGTTCCAGGATATAGGCGCTACAGTTCGAATCCTGCCTCGGGCATGGATGTCTGTGATGTCCTTAGGTTAGTTAGGTTTAAGTAGTTCTAAGTTCTAGAGTACTGATGACCACAGCAGTTAAGTCCCATAGTGCTCAGAGCCATTTAAACCATTTGAACAGATGTGATTATCGCACTCACGAACTCTGTCAGCACCAAAACAACACAAAGGGAGCATCGTGGGAAGACTGGGAGTTGCAAAACCACTCATCCCTGATTTAAATGCCAGTAACAGGAACATATGCAGCTGAAGCCATAAAATGGAATAATGTAATATGGTCGGATGAGTCGGATTGCACACACAAACTTCTGGCAGAGTTCACCTTCCAAGAATGAAACATGGAGTGGGTTACATGATGATTGAGGCAGCTACACTACTGGCCATTAAAACTGTTCCACCACGAAGATGACGTGCTACAGACGTGAAATTTAACCGACAGAAAGAAGATGCTGTGATATGCAAATGATAAGCTTTTCAGAGCATTCACACAAGATTCACGCCGGTGGCGACACCTACAACATGCTGACATAAGGAAAGTTTTCTACCGATTTCTCATACACAAACGGCACTTGACCGGCGTTGCCTGGTGAAACTTTGTTGTGAGGCTTCGTGTAAGGAGGACAAATGCGTACCATCATGTTTACGACTGATAAAGGTCGGATTGTAGCCTATCGCGATTGCGGTTTATGGTATCGCGACATTGCTGCTCGCGTTGGTCGAGATCCAATGACTGTTAGCAGTATATGGAATCGGTGGGTTCAGAAGGGTAATACGGAACCCCGTGCTGGATCCCAACGGCCTCGTATCACTAGCAGTCGAGATGACAGGCATTTCATCCGCTTGGCTGTAACGGATAGTGCAGTCGCGTCTCGATCCCTGAGTCAACAGATGGGGACATTTGCAAGACAACAACCATCTGCACGAACAGTCAGACGACGTTTGCAGCAGCATGGACTATCAGCTCGGAGACCATTGCTGCGGTTACCCTTGACGCTGCATCACAAACAGGAGAACCTGCGATGGTGTACTCAACGACGAACCTGGGTGCACGAATGGCAAAACGTCATTTTTTCGGATGAATCCTTGTTCAGTTTACAGCATCATGATGGTCGTATCCGTGTTTCGCGACATCGCGGTGAACGCACGTTGCAAGCGTGTACTCTTCATTGCCATATTGGCGTATCACCCAGCGTGATGGTATGTGGTGCCATTGGTTATGGTCACCTCTTGTTCGCATTGACTGCACTCTGAACAGTGGACGTTACATTTCAGATGTGTTACGACCCGTGGCTCTGCTCTTCATACGATCCTTGCGAAACCCTACATTTCAGCAGGATAATGGACGACCGCATGTTGCAGGACGTGTACGGGCCTTTCTGGATACAGAAAATGTTCGACTGCTGCCCTGGTCAGCACTTTCTCCAGATCTCTTACCAAATGAAATGTCTGGTCAATGGTGCCCGAGCAACTGGCTCGTCACAATACGCCAGTCACTACTCTTGATGAACTGTGCTATCGAGTTGAAGCTGCATGTGCAGCTGTACCTGTACACGCCATCCAAGCTCTGACTCAATGCCCAGGCGTATCAAGGCCGTTATTACGGCCAGAGGTGGTTGTTCTGGGTACTGATTACTCAGGATCTATGCATCCAAATAGCGTGAAAGTGTAATCACATGTCAGTTCTGGTACAATATATTTGCCCAATGAATACCCGTTTATCATCTGCATTTCTTCTTGGTGTAGCAATTTTAATGGCCAGTAGTGTATATCGTGGTACTCCGTCGGCCCTATGGTTACTCTGCAAGATCGTTTTACTGCCAAGGATTATGCGAACATTTTGCCTGAACAGGTCCATCCCATGGTACCATGTTTGTTCCCTAAACATGACGCTACATTGCAAGACGAAAGGGTCCCTCTTCACACAGCTCGCATCGTCGTCTAGGGCTGGTTTTGTGAGTACGAGGATGGAATGTCGTATCTCCCTGCTCAACACAGTCACGAGATCCCAGTATTGTAGACGTTTCTGATGTGCTTTGAGGAGAAGAGTGCGTGAGCGATATGCACCACGTAACCTGAACTTCCAACTATTTTGCAGGAAGGTTGGAATATGATTCCCTGGAAAACCATACAGTCCCCTTATTTAGTCATTACGAGACGACAGGAAGCTAAGCGAATAGTAACTGGTTTCCTACACTTAGTTATGTTGTCGTGGTATTTCTATATTTTTGTGCAACTCCTGTAGTTCGCGCGAAACCTTGATGGGTAAGCGTACAGTGTTCGTATTCAAGGTACTTCGTGCGACAGTTATGCTGCTCTCATTTTGTATCTCGCCTGAGGATCATGAGAATAAAATAAGAGAGATTGGGACTCGAACAGAAGTAAATAGACTATCACTTTCCTCTCGCACAGCACTCAAAAGTAATAGGAAATAAAATCGATAGAATTGGTATGATGACGAAATACAACAGTCTGCAGTGTATGGGCGTATGTTTAGATGCAAAGCTGTGCAGAAGAGACAGTGCTCGTCTGACACAATTAGGAACTGCCGATAATAAACTTTTCTGGGTACTTCACCGGACCTACCCTCTTCTTGAGGGTCCACGACCGATCCGAGTGCAGAGCAACTCACAAAACGTATTAAACTTGCTCGATCATTTTGCCAATCTGGTCTGTGGCTTCAAAATAACTGCCTTGTTATACACCCATCGGCATTCTCACTGGTTTAGGCCCCTCTGCGGCTAATAACAGTTGACTATTTGATATCACAGCCAATCAGAGCCATTTATAATCCAACTTTGACTGTTAATAACCAGCAAAGTTTCCGCAATGTCAAGGAAGACTTTATGAACACAGGTAGGAGCAAGGCATGGTGCTCAAACTTCAGCAAAGTAATCACTGTGACTTGCAAGTTCTGTTGAGAGCCGTTCAATGTTCCGTTTTGGGAAAAAGTCCCCCATCCTCCGAAGACAGCTACCAAACGGCGTGTTCGTAATTATATTCCTCCAGCACTATGGTCCCACCAACTTAGTAAGGATACGTCACAGTTCCTTCATTATAATTCAAAAGATTATTCAGACAGACCGTATGACTTGGAGAACGGATGATGATCACTGACTTCAAAAGAATATTTATAAGTTCAAGAGACTGAATACAAATTTTCGGTAGTTTTGAAATGGCTTGTT
The DNA here is from genome assembly GCF_023864345.2 of Schistocerca serialis cubense. NCBI lineage: Eukaryota > Metazoa > Arthropoda > Insecta > Orthoptera > Acrididae > Schistocerca > Schistocerca serialis. The sequence continues at coordinate 415,642,250 of NC_064645.1, forward strand.
GTACGAAATTCTCATTAAATAAACCTACTGTCCACTGCTGAAATGAACCCCCCACGACGAGAATAGGCGCTGTGCTGCGACTTTCACGTAGCATACATTGTATTGCTCCACAACAGAACAGTACGTGCAATTTTAAAAACATTTTCATCAATTTAACTACGATGACATTGTAACTCTGACGGAGATGATGATGGTCGAGTGATGAAAACACACAGTAAGACATAAAAGAAAAAGGAAAAGACGCACCACGAAGAAAATACCCGAATGGGGCGAAAATAAGTAGTTAAGATGTGCAGGATGACAGCTATTGAATGATATGAAAACAAACGTAAATTAGTTACGAACTATGGCGTGCACACACTTTAGAAAGAAAACTCAATAAAACTGTTTCACTGCAAAACAGAATTTGTAAGTTGACAACCACGAAGACCTTACAGGAGAATTTCCTAACGTCGTCCTAGGTAGTCGTAGTAAGCCGACCAATTAGAATATGGTTGCACTGATGAGAAAATAATTAACGGATACTGAATTTATTTTTGTGAGTACTATTACAGTCGTTCATACTTTCTACAGTGTATTTACTTTTCTTACAGTGCCTATGACACGAGCCGCCTAGCTAAGGCTCGTCTTCTTGTTGGTGGACTTGTATAACCTGTTGTAGTTTCGCGGTTCCTGAGTTTCTTTCGTGTCTCTTTTCTTTGCAAGTCGCTACAGGCTAACAGGAAACAGTAGAAGATATTAAGGAAGTGAAATATAATTTTGTCTAGTGACCGCAAAATTTGCCGACAGGAAAACGCGAAGCACTGAGTAATGAGGTACCCTTGTTTTTTGTTTATACACGTTGCCAAGTTAAAAAAATGAGAGAGTACTTACTATGTGCAACGTATATAACAATCTAAGTAACAATTACGGTTTGATCCGATAATAAAATGATATCATTATAATTCATTTGCTTCCGAATATTGTAAAGATGTATTTGCCAGTGACGCCAGGGGTGGGACTGACATTTTGAAACCACCCACGCGGTGATGTAGAATTGTGTACCAAGATTCACACCGTGCCCCCATCCAACTTGGTGCACTCTCGTTTGTGAAAATGTGACCACCCACCCAACTTGGTGCACTTTCGTTTGTGAAAATATTACTGAAATAATTTCTCGTGAGATACTAAGTCATTAAAAACAACGTGAGTTAACTGAAATAGCTCCCTTGTCAAAATGATTGCGGTCTTTACTGATGGAACAACAAAGCTCTGAAGATGTTCCTGACTGATCGAAACACGTAATTTACTTAAAAATGTGCGACGGAACATTAAATGAAAATTACCTTAAATATCACTACAGTTGCTGTTTCCCACAACACGAATATGTTGGATATGGTGACTGTGGTCTATATTGTTATGCCTTTGATTTCCTGTTAAATATAATTCCTTCCATAAATTCTATTTCTGATTCTTGAATGCTTCAATTTCTTTAAATTGTGCACAAAGTTAATGAAGTGAATTTTTATTTTAAAAATGTTTGCAGTATGGTGGCGTTTATATTTTCTCATGCTGCGAAAATAATTTATGTTTTAAATGGTTCTATGAAGATAACCGTCCAAAAATGTACATACCGTTTGGGACCAAAGTGAAGTGTAGTTTTATACCCTGAACTTGGAGCCCTAAAGCAAGCCAAGGACCTCTTCCTAGCATTTGCTACGAGCTTTGCGCTGGCTTAATCCGACATAGTATCTATCGTAATCACAGGGATGCGATAGGGCATAGACAACTGAAAAGATTAGCACTAATACATCTTAATAGCAACGATTCAGATACTTGTGATGTGTACATGCGCACGCTGATCGCAGACAGGGAATTCGGCTGCTGTTCGCATCGTTAGCAGGTGTGAACGTCAAGTCGTGCTCGAAAAACGATGGGCTACCCTCGCGTGCATTCTGCGAGGCGCAAGTAAACAGTATGTCACCACGTTTACGTGCGACAAATCTTCTACATCTACATCTGTACCTACATGGATAATCCGCAAATCACACTTAAGTACCTGGCAGAAAGTAAAATCTAACCATCTTCACAATTAATCTCTGTCGTTCCACTATTGAACAGCGCGCGGAAGAAACGAACACCTATTTCTTTCTGTGAGAGCTCTGATTTCCCTTATTAAGATGATGGTTTCTCCTATGCAGGTCATTGGCAACAAAATATTTTCGCATTCGGAGTAGAAAGCTGGTGACTGAAATTTCGTGAGAAGATCCCGCCTTTTTCAATAATGTCCATCCCAAATCCTATATCATGTCCCTGGCACTCCATCCCCTATTTCTCTATAATACAAAACGTGCTACTCTTCCTTCTAGATGTACTCAGTTAATCCTGTCTGGTAAGGGTACCACATCGCACAGCGGTACTCCAAAAGAGGAAGGCCAAGCGTAGTGTAGGCAGCTTCCCAAAGACGAAACGTTACATTCTGAAGCGTATTTGCTAGCCCAGTTATACATGGTGTCAGGAAAACAGCTATTCCAGTTTCTGATTTAGTCAAATGGTTGAAATGGCTCTGAGCACTATGGGACTTAACATCTATGGTCATCAATCCCCTAGAACTGAGAACTACTTAAACCTAACTAACCTAAGGACAGCACACAACACCCAGTCATCACGAGGCAGAGGAAGTCCCTGACCCCGCCGGGAATCGAACCCGGGAACCCGGGTTTCTGATTTACTCAATACAGTTGTTATTTCTCTTCACTTAAACATTAGAGATGGACAGCTTCATTCCTAGTCTAATATTTCTGCTTCGCCTTCACTGCACAATAAGTTGCCCCGTGAATAACACCCGAATATTTTGAAAACAAGACGTAAGATGACAACCCAAGAACGTTTCAGAAACGATTGTTCGCTTACGTGGAAGCGAAAACTGATTGTGGGAGTGGAAACCGGCAGCTGGAGAAGAATTTTCAGAATTGATTTTGGAGTGTTTTCATGATGAACCAGAAATGGTACTGTGGAATCGGTTTACGAAATCCGGTTTTGAGAGCCCTATGCATGGTGTGTGACTTTCTAGCAATACAGTAGAGCGTCGATTGTCCGAAGTAATTGGGGGACATGGGTGTTCGGAAAACTGGTTCGTTCAGATAATCGAACTGCACATGTTTATTTGCCAAAAAGAAGTACTGTACTGCAAATTTATTGATAAAAACATGCATCTCTTTTAGTATTACAAAGTAACATACAAAGGCAACTTCAGTAGGAATATATAGTATGTGGCACAGTTTCTTAACAAAAATATATACATATTACATACGCATTTTGCATGAACAATACACAAAGTATACTAAATTAACGTTTAAAAAAATCATTTATTTTGGTCTGTCTAAGCAAGCCTACACGCTTACGAGCAGCTAAGACACGTACTTCTTTCATTACAGATATCTGAAACTGGTCACTTTCATCTTGGGATTCAAACCATCGCAAGGCAGTATCTAAACAAGTGAACGCCTCAGAAGCTGTTGGTATACTTTCATTTTCACTTTATGGAGCACTGATTGATGAGATGCTGGCGGCGTCATCTTTACCAGTGACGACGTTTACAATCTCGCTGTCCTGCATGATTTGGTGTCCTGGATCTGCATCATCGATTTTCATCCATTGCTTGGTTTGGGAGTGAGGTGGGTGATAGACGGTAGGGTGGGAGAGTAACAGGTGCGAGCGGGTACACAGTTCGGTTAAGCGGTCGTTCGGTTGACCGACGTTCGGATAATCGACACTCTAGTGTACCAACAATCATGTGTTGCAATGCGCTGAGAAGAAAGCTTCCACGACAATATATGCCATCACTTCGGGTACAGCGCAGTTGGGGACCATTGTTATCACCAACCAACCTCTCCTAAAGATCACGACATTCGACGACTGCAGCATCATGAGACTATGAGACTGAGTAATTTCAGTTGTACATCCTGCTGATTCTCCCGAAAACAGTAACCTCTCAATAAGCTAGTGTATTGTATCAGTGTAGATTGCATTATCGCATTACATTTTTGTTACCGGGGATAGGTTCCTGATCCCATTATTCCCATTGGCATGAATAAGTGTCGTAAATATGTCACAGACTTTATTAGAATTATATCAGATTTTGTTTCTTCAAAAAATTCTTCAATAAATCTAAATTAACTTACAGCCAATTTCCATCATAACAGGTCTGCAGACTATTTTCTGGTTTTTTTAAGTAATTATTCATTTAAATTTGAATGCTGACACTAAACAAGTTAAATACTGAAAGAAAATTGTTTTGCTTTTCTGTTCATGTGTGTTGATGTTTGCTGCGTAGTATTTCAGTGTTATTTCAACAGTTCATATTTCATAGTGAGTTTCAGTAGTTTGAAAGTTTCATGTTTTTTATATTACAATCCAACTAAAATTGAATTTTTGGAAGGTAAATCTTTGTGTGCTGCGACATTAATGTATTGTTGCCTTCAAGATCATTTCAGACTTATAGTTATCAGGGTACATTTTATCGTATTAAGAATGTTCTGCTATTATTATTGAACAGAGTGAGGCAGGCATTCTACAATCTGTACTCACAGGGGATATTTGCCCCAACAGTAACGATAAAAAATTATGCAATATAGTTGCACTCACCATTTTAGGTGATTTTGCAAATAATTTATCTAGTTTCACCCGCTACCGTTTTGTTTCAAAATTATCCAATTTCATTTTTAGTTGATGAATTATTCAGCTAGAGCAAATATTTATTTCCGAGAAAAATCATTACGAATACATCTTAAGTACAACAGCAAGTAGTGGCGAATTACACTGATGAGCCAAAACAGAATTACCACCTCCTGAATAGCTTGTTTGTCCGTCTTTGGAACGAAATACACCACTGATTCTGCGTATCAGGGATCGGACAGTTTGTTGATAGGTTTTTGGAGGTATGTGGCATTAGATGCCTACGCACGGGTCATGTAATTCGCGTAAATAACGGGCCACTGATTTGCGTACACGGTGATGGTGCCTGATAGCGACCCATATGAGTTCCATAGGATTTAGATCAGGCGAATTTGGTCACCGAGACATCAACCTGAGTTCACCATAATGATCCTCAAACCATTGCAGATCGATTCTGGCTCCGAGACACTGACTATTCTCTGCTGAAAGATGACGTCGCCGTCGGGAAGGACGTCAAGCGTGAACGGATGCTGGTGGTTCGCAGCTGTCAGCGTTTATTCCATTACTACCACAGGTACCATGCAAGACCAGGAGAATTTCTGCCATAGCATAATGCTGCTCCCACCAGTCTGGGTCCGTGGCGCGCTGCAGGTTTCGAGCCACCGCTCACCTCGATGACGGCGTATGTGATTCACCCGAAGGGTCGACACGTTTACATTCACCCGAAGGGTCGACACGTTTACATTGATCCATGGTCGAATGCCGATGGTCCCGTGGCCATTGCAGTCATAACTGATGATGTCGTCAGGTCAACATTTGAACACGTTGGGGTCGTAAGCTGCGTAGCTCTATGTTCAACAATATATGATGAACTTCATGCTCTGAAACACTTGCGCGTGCACCACCACTGTGCTCTTTCGGCAAAGATGCCACAGATCACCATATGTCCTACTTTGCTGAGCGGACAAGCCTCCGAACCCCACGTTCTGTGAAAAGTCGTGGACGTCCAAACATTTGGCAGTTTCACTGTCCTTCCACCTTTTTCCGTGGACGCTCACAACACTAGCACATGACCATTCGACCGGCTGCACCGTTTTCGAGATACTCGCTCATATGCCCTACGTAATAATAATCTACCCTTTTGGGTGGCTTGCTACCGCTCCTTCCCGGGAAATTCGTGACAGTAACTTCAGTGAACTATACGCATGATCCGTTTCGGCAGCTGTGCCCTCAGCGGGCCGGATTGCCGAGCGAAGGGGATCGGTGTCGATTCCGGGCTGGGTGGGAGATTTTCGGCGGTGTGTCTGGAGTGCTTTCCTCGGCCACTCATATGAAAACCGCGCTGGGTGTCGCGGTGGTAATCTCCATCGCAGAGGCGTAAAAAGAAGGGGTGAAATGTAAGTAAGAGGGTGTGTGGCGACCTTACAATCTCGTGACGATTCCACGGTAACACTGGGAAGCATTGTGGTGTAATGTGGTGCCAGTGCGACATCACTAACACGTCTTATACGTCACATGAACTTACGGGCCGTGGCCTGTTTTTCGCAGGTGTCGACACCTTGCCGTCTGAAGCGTTGTTGAGCCGGAGAATGACATCTCAGGGTGCCACGCTACAGCACTGTTACGGAGGAAGACTTTCCCTACCTATGAGCCAAATTTCAAATTTAAGCATTGCAATGGGTGGGAATTGCGGGGTATCGAAAAAGTGATTCCTGAATTCTGTTGCGCAGTGTATTTTACTGCCCATACAGTAGAATTCATAGACTACTTTTAGATTCACATTCCTAAGCCCAATTCCCTCAGCATCGTCTGATTTAATTGCATTATACTCCATTACCCTTGTTTTACTTTGTTGTTGTTCATTTTATAATCTCTCTTCAAGACACAATCCGTTTTGTTCAACTGTTCTTGTAAATCTTTTGCCGTCTCCGATAGAACGACAATGTCATTAAAAAAAAACACTCAGTCTTCAGGCCACGAGTGGCCTACCGGGACCATCCGACCGCCGTGTCATCCTCAGTGCAGGATGCGGATAGGAGGGGCGTGGGGTCAGCACACCACTCTCCCGGTCGTAATGATGGTATTCTTGAGCGAAGCCGATACTATTCGGTCGAGTAGCTCCTCAATTGGCATCACGGGGCTGACTGCACCCCGAAAAATAGCAACAGCTCATGGCGGCCTGGATGGTCACCCATCCAAATGCCGACCACGCCCGACAACGCTCAACCACGGTGATCTCACGGGAACGGGTGTAGCCACTGCGGCAAGGCCGTTGCCGTGACAATGTCATTAGCAAACCTTAAAGATTTTGTTTCTTCTCAGAGAACTTTAATTCCCTTCCAGATTTCTCCTTGGTCGCCTTAACTGCTTGCTCGTTCGTACAGATGTAGTAACATCGTGAAAAATCTACAAAACTATCTAAGTCCCTTCTCAATTACAAGCTGCTTTGATTTCCTTGAACACTTACAACTGCCCCCTGGTCTCTGCACAAGCTGTAAATAATCTTTCGCTTCCTGTATTTTATCTCAGCCACCACGTGGAGTTTAGCCCAGTTGACACTGTCAAAAGTTGACACTAGTTAACAAATGCTATGAACGTAGGCTTTCATTTCTTTAAGCTGTGTTTCAAGATACGTCGAAGGCTCAATACTGATTCACTTGTTCCTACATTTCTTGAGAAGCCAAACGGATCGCCCATGAGGTCGGCTTCGATCACTTTCCCCATTGCTTTCTGAATAATTCATGCCAATTTTTTGCAACCAGGACATATGAAAACGATGGCTCGGTAGTATTCACACCTGTAACAGTTGCGAATTCAACTTTCTGCTGATAGTAAAAGTACACTACTGGCCATTAAAATTGCTACACCACGAGGACGACGTGCTACAGACGCGAAATTTAACCAACAGGAATAAGATGCTGTGATATGCAAATAATTAGCTTTTCAGAGCATTCACACAAGGTTGGCGCCGTTGGCGACACCTACAACGTGCTGACATGAGGAAAGTTTCCAACCGATTTCTCATTCACAAACAGCCGTTGATCGGCGTTGCCCGGTGAAACGTTGTTGTGATGCCTAGTGTAAGGAGGAGAAATCCGTACCATCAGGTTTCCGACTCTGATAAAGGTCGGATTGTAGCCTGTCGTGATTGCGGTTTATCGTATCGCGACATTGCTGCTCGCGTTGGTCGAGATCCATTGACGGTGGGTTCAGGAGGGTAATACGTAAAACCGTGCTGGATCCCAACGGCCTCGTATCACTATCAGTCGAGATGACAGGCATCTTATCCGCATGGCCGTAACGGATCGTGCAGCTACGTCTCGATCCCTGAGTCAACAGATGGGGACGTTTGCAATACAACAATCATCTGCACCCACAGTTCGACGACGTTTGCAGCATGGACTATCAGCTTGGAGGCCATGGCTGCGGTTACCCTTGACGCTGCATTACAGACAGGAGCGCCTGCGATGGTGTAGTCAACGACGAACCTGGGTGCACGAATGGGAAAACGTTATTTTTTCGGATGAATCCAGGTTCTGTTTACAGCATCATGATGGTCGCATCCGTGTTTCGTGACATCGCGGTGAACGCACATTGGAAGCGTGTATTCGTCATCTCCATACTGGCGTATCACCCGGCGTGATGGTATGGGGTGCCATTTGTTACACGTCTCGGTCATCTCTTGTTCGCATTGACGACACTTTGAACAGTGGACGTTAAATTTCAGATGTGTTACGACCCGTGGCTCTACCCTTCATTCGATCGCTGCGAAACCCTACATTTCAGCACAATAATGCACGACTGCATGTTGCAGGTCATGTACGGGCCTTCCAGGATACAGAAAATGTTCGACTGCTGCCCTGGCCAGCACATTCTCCAGATCTCTCACCAATTGAAAACGTCTAGTCAATGATGGCCAAGCAACTGGCTCGTCACAATACGCTAGTCACTACTCTTGATGAACTGTGGTATCGTGTTGAAGCTGCATGGGCAGCTGTACCCGTACGCGCCATCCAAGCTCTGTTTGACTCAAAGCCCAGGCGTATCAAGGCCGTCTTTACGGCCAGAGGTGGTTGTTCTGGGTACAAATTTCTCAGGCTCTAAGCACCGAAATTGCATGAAAATGTAATCACATGTCAGTTCCAGTATAATATATTTGTCCAATGAATACCCGTTTATCATCTGCATTTCTTATTGGTGTAGCAATTTTAATATTCAGTAGTGTGAATTTTTACGTTTGTGGTGCGCTCTCTGAGTTTTTTGACCCTGGACTGTTATCCGTTCAATGGCTCCGCAGTCTGGATGACCGCTTGACGTGCTAACGATTGCACTATAGCACAGCGAGGAACAGCTAGAGCATTTGTCGACTTTAGGAAGTTGAGCGGCTGCAGCGAGCCGTGGTCGGGGTGGCACATTCTTCTGCGTCTCCCCACCCCCACCCACCCGCTCGCTCCAACACCCTGCCCTACACCAACCATTCCACGGGACGACGGCGCAATTCTTCTTCCGCTTACGGAGCCGAGCCTGCATTAAGAGTTTCTCAGCTCACTTAGCGCCGACTAGCTCCTCTGGTTCTTCTTCTTGTCCCGGCTGTCCTCCCATTACTTCTGCGCCAATACTTAAGCAAAGAACGACCATTGGAGTAAGTGAGGCTGTTGTAAGCCGTGCATAAATCGTTTCCGGATATCAGAGAATCTCCTCTCGGGAGCGACGCAGCCAAGTTTTTATTGTCACTGAAGAGACTGCACGTCGTAAGCGAATCCGTTTGCGTCGCACCCGCTGGAACAAATATCAGAGTCTCTAGTACTATCATGCCATATTCTCACAGCCAGGCGTCAGTAAAGGAAGAATAAATGTCTCTTCAACTTCTAAATCATTACAGACGGAGCACTAGCTCTGTCGGAGAAGATAGTGAAGGAAAATGGTTCAAATGGCTCTGAGCACTATGGGACTTAACTGCTGTGGTCATCAGGCACCTAGAACTTAGAACTACTAAAACCTAACTAACCTAAGGACATCACACACATCCATGCCCGAGGCAGGATTCGAACCTGCGACCGTAGCGGTCGCGCGGTTCCAGACTGTAGCGCCTAGTACCGCTTGACCACTCCGGCCGGCGTGAAGGAAAACGTCGGTGCTCTCCTAAAAGACAACATAGCACCACTCTTCTGTTGTTATTCAAGGAAACTACGAAAAGGCTAAGCTGGATTTATCCTAAGGGGAAACGACACGGTGATGGATGAAAATATTGCACAGATTCAGGATCTTTTTTTCTCCGTACTGAAAAGTGACAGACAAATGGGGTTTGCTGCAATGAATAAAGCGTACATTCAAGTTTTTATTGGTATTTCTTATTGAAAAATATTAATATCTTCACTGCGTAATTGGGATTTTCCCGAGGCAGTTCTGAAAAGAGATAGATCGGCTGTTGTCGCTGTAATTCCGGTTGTGCTTATCTGAAACATGAAATGAACGTATCACACTAATCCTTAGAGATGTAATTTTAGTTCGTCGTAAGGATTTGCGAAACCATTTCTTTGTGAGATAATAGATATTTGAAAAAATGGCCATATTTGGAACCCTCTTTTCGTCCTAAAAAAAATACTAAATATCAATATACATAAATGGGCTACGATGAACTGAAGAGAATTCAGTTTGCTTCAAGGGAGACCAAAAAATCATTAAAACTGGATGAAAATGTAGCGTCGGTGACGAAAACCATGCCGAAAAATGTGGTTTTGATAAAAACGACACGTTTAAAGTTTGACACGTATTTATCATGTAAAAGAAAAAGAATAATCTTGAAACATGCGTGATATCATCGACGCCTGGTCCATAATAACTATCAACCCGGCTAGCGGATGGCCGCTTGCTGCTACTTTGACCTGATAAGCCCATATTTTTGTCTTCAAAGATCTTTTCGTCGCTCCGCGCAATGCGCTATCTCCACAATATCGGCACATTTCGTCGCCGATTTTGATTTGAAGGGCATTTCCCACATATATTAACGCAGTATGGCCTACATTGAATAGATATACGTCAAAATTTGAAGCAATGTCGACAATTTCGCTTCGGCGGGATGTTATTTTTGTAGCGTATCTCCGGATGAGAGTAGTGAAACTTCCGTTCCCGTTATGAGTAAAAGCACCCAAACAACGCTCCAGCAAATCAGATTTAGTCAAATCGGCACAAATACGGGTGATGACATCGGTAACGACTTATCGCAACCGGTTCTCTGACGTCGAAGAGTGCCTTGCACATTCGGTTTCAAATGTTCACAGAATCGTTACATTTTTGGAGTTCGGGCATAATAATTTGGGGAATAATTTTACACTGCATATCCTACACATTCGAATTACGTAATAAAAAAATCTCGAGTTTTTTCGACAGTCACCCTGTCCTTCCCTCTTGAATTTTTGTGCTGATTTTCGTTTTTGTATGTTTTTAGTACTTTTATCCCCAATGTTAACCTGTTCCAATTATTATGTAATAAACATTATTTGCATGAAAACAGAGCCAGCAGTATTCGAGGATCTATGAAATCTATTTTGTTCCACTAACACATACTGAGTAACTGACATCAAATGGCTCTGAGCACTATGGGACTTAACATCTGAGATCATCAGTCCCCTAGAACTTAGAACTACTTAAACCTAACTAACCTAAGGACATCACACACATCCATGCCCGAGGCAGGATTCGAACCTGTGACCGTAGCGGTCGCGCTGTTCCAAACTGAAGCGCCTAGAACCGCTCGGCCACGCCGGCCTGCTTAACTGACGTCGAGTATGACTGATAATTGACAAATGGCCATCAGAAGATAATTCACAATTCTGACGTAGGCTTAGGTCGACAGCGCGAGAATTACGTCACAAGACACCATAACAACAGATGTGGAGCTTAATGAGACCTGTCGCATTATCACTGGTTGTTTAAGACTACACCGTAAATAAACTCCACTGTCCTTCTGGCATAGCTCTTCCGGACATTAATTTCTTACAGGAACACCACAGGAAGCAAGGGTCTCAAAGTTGCGCGGTAAATCTCAACGTATGGAGAAATTAATGAATGGATGTTTCCGAAGGAAGAACTCCCTACTGCTCATTCACAGACGTGGACAACTTGGAAGGCTCTCAGCAGACTACACTCTAGTACTACGAGATGCAAGACCACACTGTAGAACGTTAGCCGACCAGTGGACTCCGTTTCTTGTAGATGTGGTGCTATGCAGATTGACAACTATCTTACTGCACTTTTCTCCATCTCCAGCTACATGCGCCGAGTGAGACCTGATGGCGATATCGAATGCACTCGAAGTGGCCAATTTCTTTCTGGTCAATCAATGTATTAACTGATGTCAACGATCGATTTCCTTTTGTTGCTTATGTACTTCCTAGTTGTGACACAACAATAAATAAGTAACAACAGAAGCCTCTTAAACTGGAGGTGAGGAGTTCAGTGTGTTTCTGGAGAGATTACATTCATTTACATTAGTTACTAGCATACTGAAGGGAGCAACTGTTTCAGATGATTCGATTCTAAGCTGAGGAGCCAAAGACACTGGTACATCTGCCTAATATCGAGTAAGGCGTCGTGGTCTCCTTATCTTCAGTGCTTACATATTCCGTCCTCACAATCATATTCCGCACATCAAGACGTGTCATTCGAACCCAAACTCGATAAGATAAAGTCAATGTTGTGTGAATTCATGTAAACGATATGCAAATACTAGTAAATCGCAAATGCGCTGCGAGATTGAAATACTCGAGGCTGGCATACACACACACATTCAAGACACAACGGTCGCAGGGGCTTTTAGTTCAGGAGAAGCAAACCGCACGCCGGGGGGCCGGTCCTTTCAGAGGACAAGTCAACCTATCTATGTCGGCCGGTGCTGCCCATAGAGCAGACAGCCGAGTGAAAGGCAGAAAGACCCTGAGTTCGGCTTAAAAGAGAATTCCGCTACATTGTGTTGGAGCACCCAGCCTACGCATTCTTTACAAACATAGCACGCAGTTTCATAGGTTTTCACAGGGAGACAGCAAACGCCACATGCCGATGCTACAGATTTCCCGATTAGTCGCCTTAAGCAAAACGTCATTCTCCCGTTTTAGAAGAGCAATGCTGATTGGCAGACGATATTCCTGACGCCTTGAGCTGAAGGAGTAGTGGAAGAGACCAAAAGATATACCCCTTAACGTCTGGCGTGGAGAGGGGCCGTTCTGTTGTCGCTCTTGGAGCGAGAACACGTAACGAGAGCGTGTGCTCTTGTTCGCGTACTCAAAGAGCGAGGAACAAGTCTCTCCTCAGTACTTCACTGGGAGAGCACCTCTGTCGAGAGCGAATCGAAGTGCGACTCTATATTGAGTCCTTGCGATTAAGCGTTGTTCACTGTGTTGGCCGCCACACTTATTGCGCGGTGTGAATGGAGAGAGTTATATTTTAAAGGCCCGTGAGCGAATTTTGAGTGGCATCGCGGTGGACTGGTTATCTGACTGGTGTACCACGCCAATAGTTAGACTAGGGGCGAATAGGAGTCCTTGACTTCACCAAAGCGTAGGGAGAGTTTGATTGGCGAAGGTCAATCCAGACAGAACGAGAGTTATCTTATTTGTCAGCAGCGAGCAGCGCAGACAGTATAGTGTGCTACAGCTCTTGCGAGACCCATATTTTCTCCACAACAGTACACTTCACTGCATTTCGCATGCGACAACCTCGACTGTACCTAGCAACATTCTAACGGATAATTATTCAAGTAGAGTAGGTGCGGCTCTCAGCCATTCTGCCAAGTCAATAACAATCTTAAACTTTGTATAGAAATTTCATTAGCGAATCCTATCCTTAAGAGGTAACTTCACATTCCGAAAAGAGCCCGGAAGTAACTTGTTCAGTTCATAACTAAAAGTGCCATTGTGATTTCTCAGAATTTTTGCAAAATAAATAATAATTTTCGTTAGTTTCAAGTTTCTCTTACACTAATTATCACTACTCCAGTACCCAAGTATCCCACTAGTTACATAAGAAATTTTGTGAATTTTGTCATTTCCTTACAGCAGACGACTCCAGAAGATATTTATTGCTGAAAGTTTTTCAGGCATTTCTCTTCAGAACGTTAGGAGTGGCTATCTGACTTCTGTAGTAGTGTGGGGGTGGAAATTGCATCTTGCAGGAGCCACAGGGTAAAGGGTACATCTCAGATTAATCCGTTGTGCAGAATGATACAATAGCACCAACACGCTCACAATCGTGTAGGGTCCCCTCAAGCACACAGAAGTGTCACAACACGACGTGGCATGGACTCGATTAATGTCTGAAATAGTGCTGGAGGGAACTGACACCATGAATCCTGCAACGCGTTCCAAACATCCATAAGAGTTCGAGGGGGTGGAAACCTTTTCTGAACAGCACGTTGCAAGGCATCCCAGATGAGCTCAATAATATTCATGGCTGGGGAGTTTGGTGGCCAGTGGAAGTGTTTAAACTTGGAGGAGTGTTCTTGAAGCCACTGTGTAGCAATTCTGGATGTGTGTGGTGCCGCATTGTCCTGCTGGAATTGCCCCAAGTCTGTCATAATGTACAATGGGCATCAATGGACGCAGGTGGTCAGACAGGATGCTTACGGACATCTCACCTGTGACAGTCGTATCTAGACATACCAGGAGTACCATATCACTCCAACTGCACACGCCTCATACCATTACAGAGCCTCCATCAGCTTGAACAGTCCCCTGCTGACATGCAGGGTCCATGGATTAATGAGGTTGTCTTCATACCCGTACACGTCCATCTGCTCGATATTATTTGAGGCGAGAACTCGTCCGACCAGGCAACATTTTTCCAATCGTCCACAGTTCAATGTTGGTGTTGACGAGCACAGGCGAGGCGTAGAACCTCGTGCCATGCAGTCATCAAGGGCTCGCGAGACGGCCTTCAGCTCCGAAATTCCATATTGATGATGTTTCGTTGAATGGTTCGCATGCTGACACTTGACGGTCCAGAGTTGATATCTGCATCAATTTGTATAAAGGTTGCACTTCTGTTACATTGAACTATTCTCTTCGCTCGTCGTTAGTCCCGTTCTTGCAGGATCTTTTTCCCTCCGTAGTGATGTCAGAGATTTGATGTTTCACCAGATTCCTGATATTCATGGTAGACTCGTGAAATGGTCGTACGAGGACATCGAGACTTCATCGCTACCTCGGAGGTGCTGTGTCCCATCGCTCGTGCTCCGACCATAATACCACGTTCAGACTCACTTAAATCTCGATAACCTGCCATTGTAGAAGCAGTAACAGATCTAACACCTGCGCCAAACACTTGTTTTTTTATATAGACGTTGCCGAAGGCAGCGCCGTATTCTGCCTGTTTACATATCTCTGAATGTGAATACGCATGCCTATACCAGTCTCTTTAGCGCTGCAGCTTGAGGGTTATTCGGGAAATAAGGAACGATCGGCCGCGAAACTACAGTGAAAATCTGATGAAGTTTTGCACAAGTGTTTTGGGCAGTGTCTCTAGTATGCGCGTCGATCGCGTTACGTCGTTCTTTTTAGTTCTGAGCACAATGGGAGCACATAAACATACCTAGAACAATAGTGTCTCAAGCAAAGAACGAGGGTTTGGTGAGAAATTTCGCCTGAAGCTATGCAGCCAACATTACATAACTCTTGTGCGTTTCCTTCTTCAACACAATTCTCAGCCGCATTCTGCAGGGGCAATGAAGATGCTCCAGCATCGCTTTCAATTGGTAATGTTTGATTACCTACAATACAGCCCGTAATTGTCTCCCTCTGAGTTTCATCTCTGCTCACATGAACCGCTGGCTATGAAGACAACATCTGGCACAGACAACGAACTGTAGCCCAGCACAGAGAATTGACGGAAAGCACTGGCGGCTGCATTCTACAACGAAGGTATTGGAATGTTGGTACAACTGCACGACAAACGTCTAAGTCGGATCGGCGTCTGTGTAGATAAGTAGTTGAAGTTGTAACTAACTGTTGCAAATAAAATAGTTTCGATTTTCACTGTGGTTTCCATTTCGCGACGTATCGTTCCTTACTTTCCGAATAGCCCTCGTAGTATGGTGACAATACTGAGCACGCCATGTTGTAGTGGGGGCAATACGTTTTTTGTTTCACGCTGAAAATAAATGAACATTACGTGAAGCTTTTGTTTGTCTTTCAACTAATTCAGACGTATGAAGGCATGGACCTGCTACCTTGGATGGAATAGATCGAATATTCAATGGTAAGATCGATTTCCTCATCTCCAGAGACTCCTCTTAAGTCATGTGTTGCACTCGCTCCATGAGAGGGCGGTCGGAGCAGGGTCTTGTGATGGCGGGAGAGCTGGCACAACCGTGCTTTGGCAGGCGGGGACGGCGATGGGCGGTCAGCTGCTGCTGCTGGATCCAGTAGCAACGTACCGATGGGTCTGAGGGGGCCGAGGCTGGTGGTTCGGGTTGTGCTTTGAGGTGGGCAGTGACGTAAAGTCCGGAGGTTCCACTGCAAACGAGCCGGAAGAAATGGTGTCGTAGTCAGGTGCTGGAATTACACAAAGCAGATAGTCTTGGGCGGAGAAGAGCCGGAGGGACCTCCAGACCTTGTGTTTGCGGAACAGTTGCCTGACCAGACGACAGACAAAGCAGATGGGGTTGCCATCTGCACAACAACCTGTGGGAGCAGTTACTGTCTGTACATAGCCGGATGCACACCAATCCTCGCGGCGGCGAAGCAATGGCTTCTGCTAGTCATTAGTAGCACTGTGTGAGATCTTTCGAAAGTGATGGTATCCAAGCCTGGTGGCTTTGCGACTGTTTGCGATGGAAGGTGTCAAGTGCGAAGGTGCTTGAGCAAAAAAAAAAAAAAAAAAAATAAGAAAAAGTTGTAAAACGACTTCCTGAACTTAAGCCTGCGAGTGCTGAGTAACGGCTTGCTCGTATTTATGGTATGCTAGTCAGGCGTTGCGATACACAGCAGACGAAGTTCTGCCAGTGCACAGTGTAGGCGTGATTAAGCAAATTAAACAGAAGTTTTTTTTCGCCACCCACGTGTGTCAGTAGTTTATTCAGTGGTTAACGAAACTCTGTCTTCAAATCTGGTAGAAAACTCAAAGATGTCCTGGTCGTACGTGCAGCAGACTGGCGGTGAGACGCAATCAATACCTTCGCTGTAGGACAGCAATGATAATGTTACAGATGACAATACCAAGCAAAATTCCTTTACCAAAGAACGTGAAATTAATATTGTGAAATTCGAATTAAGAACAACTGGCAACAAGAGCAACTTAGAAGTAGGTATCGTCGGTGAAGCGAAGCAGCTTAAATCGCTTAATAAAGGCAAGCCCTCCATTCCACATTGTGTACTAGTCTGGTTCCTTAGAGAGTGTGCTGATACAATAGTTTCGTACTCAGGAATCATATAAAACTGTTCGCTCATCAAAATATCCCTACCTAAAGACTGAAAATTTGCACCGGGCACCAATATCCAGGAAAGGAAACAGGAGTAGTGCTCTGAATTACAGAGCCATATCACTAATGTCGATTTGCGGAAGGATTTTGTAACATGTACTGTCTCCAAACACAATGAACGACTTCGAGAAAACTATTGATTGGCCTTTTTCCTCACAGGCGACCTGCAGTCAAATTGCGGGCCTACGGAGTATCGTCTCATTTGTGCTTCTGGATACGTGATTTCCCATCAGAAAGGTCGAAGTTCGTAGTAAGTGGCGGAAAGTCATCGAGTAACGCAGCAGTAATATCTGGCGTTCCCCAAGGAAGCGTTACAGATCTTTTGGCGTTCCTGATCTACATAAACGATTAAGAAAACGTTCTGAGCATCCCTCTTAAACTGTCTGCAGATAATGTTGCCATTTAGTGTAGAAAAGTCACAAAATGATCAAAACCAAATGCAAAATGATTCAGATAAGATGTCTGTATGGTGCAAAAACTGGCAGCTGACTCTAGAGAACGGAAAGTATGAAGTCATCCACATGAGTACTACATGGAATCCGCTAAATTTCGGTTACAAGATAAATCTAAAATAAGTCTAAAGGCTATGAATTCGACTAAATACTAAGGGAATATAATTACAAATAACATAAATTGGAATGGTCACATACATTATATGTAACACCATAATCGATAGTGAGTAGTTTATACAGTGTAATATATTACGTGAAGTATAAAGTGTTTACTCTTTACTGCTTCATGTCTTTGCAAGGAAATGGAGTTTAGCGAAATATGTTTTGTAGAATTACAACTGTGTGCTTAAATAATAGATATTTATTAAATATGTTTGTTTATGTATGAGAAACTGCAATGTAAAAACTGGTTCATACTTAGGGACTTTGTATTATATAATGTCAAAGACATAGTGATTCCGCTACGGAAATGGTGTGGCGCGAGCTAAAAGGTGGAATTGGCGCTCAGGCTGAGCGGGAAGCGAGAGAGCACAGTAAGGAGTCAGTAACCAGCAACCGACCAGTCAACAGCACAGCTGCCGAGAGAGGCATCCAGTATCTAATTTGAGATGGAATGGACTCGGGTGTAACTGCGGCTGTAAAATGGTGCTCTCGCATTGGAAATGGCTCTAAAAATGGTATTCACGTCGCCAAGAAGAACTAAAAGGAGCATATTACTGCCAAACGAGAGACCAGGTAGCCACCACCTGCTCGCCACCACTATTGCGACACCACTTCAGCAGATCCAAGAGGTTAGAACTATATAGCAATATGAACCAAAGTGTTTGTGTGACTTAATTTGCTGTAATAATTCAAATATTGCTGAACTTTGTGTTCGAACCATGTATTTACTCCTTTCATGTTACCTAACAGGGTCCTCTCCTCAAAATTATTTAACACCGAGTATAATAATCTGTGTTATTTAATTAAGCGTAATTTCTGAATGCAAAAATATATAAATGTGGATAGTCAGAGTAATGGTTTCATTGAAATCAAGAGAGACACTTAATGATGAATTTATAAAAACCTCCTATGTGTTATGCTTTGCTTATATTTTACAAATATTAATGTTTTAATGTTCAGCAGTATAAAACTTGCTTCACAAGTTGGTTTGTATGCTGTTTGAAGTTAACTTTTAATTGAAGTCTTTTCTAGAGTTTGTAGAGAGTATTGTCAGTGCAAATGGTATTAAAATATTGCAAGATAATTTATCTTAAGTAGGAAAGTAATTCAGATTTCATCATAATTCAAAATATTTATGAAAAGTATGTATAGTTTGCGTATATAAAGAAGGGATAGTTTGTGGCCCCCCCTTTCCAATCTGTTATATCAGGAAAAAACCAAATTGAATAGTTATTTTCTAGCTAAAGAAACCAGAAGTGATTATTTAAAAGAGTATATATATTAAAGGTATGTGTACAGTGTTATCTTATTGCATTTGTGATGTGTATGTGTGTGTTACTCAAACTATAATTCTTACCAGATGCCACTTAATCTTGTGTATGCCTAGGGAACAAATTAGTGAAAGGCAGAAGTGAAGATTGTGGTTAACAGGGATAAAGTCTCTTTTCCATTTCTGTGATTGCTTAACTATGCTGTTGATAACTATTGCTACCCACTGTGTAGTTCGTCTGTTTGTTGTAGGTGTTCATTGCACTTTTCTGAGAAAGAATCTATGAAAGTCACTTTTCCAAGAGTATATGTAAATCCACTGAAAATAATGTTTTCACATTTTTGTGCCTAATTAGGCTGGCGACCGTTTTATTATTTCATTTATATTAAATCTGTTACTGTAATTTCTTACCAAATTTTTAGTCTCCCTGTTGTCTACCAACTGCGACCCTTACGAATGTCATGTTCGATATTCTCTTTCTGTTAGGTAACACACGGTAAAATTAAAAACTCCTCTCAGAGGGTAACACATACTGTGCGTTTAAGTCATATTTAGGCAAATTGCAGCGGTAGTGTTATATTTGGCTTCCTTGTGACGGGTTTGTAAGTTCCGTTTTAAGGAAACAGTGTAGCACACACGCGCGGGAACGCCGGAAATAGTGTCATAAATATTGTGGGGAAAGCGAACCAAAGACTGTGATTTAATGACAGAATGCTTAGAAAATGCAACAAGTTTACTAAAGAGACTGCCTACGTTACACTTGTCCGTCTTCCTCTGGAGTATTGCCACGCGATGTGGGATCCATATCAGATAGAACTGACGGAGGGCATCGTAAAAGTTCAAAATAGGGCAGCACATTTTGTATTACCGTGAAATAATGGAGAGATTGTCACGGATTTGATACGTGAATTGTGGTGGAAAGCATAAAAACAAAGGCGTTTTTCGTTGCGGCAAGGTCTGCCCATGAAATTTCGGTCACCAACTTTCTCCTCCGAATGCGAAAATATTTTTTGGTACGAACTTACACAGGGAGAAGTTAGCATTGTAATAAAATAATAGAAGTCAGAGCCCCAAATGAATGATTTGCGTGTTCGTTTCACCCGTGCGCAGTTCGATGATGACGATTGTGATGTTTGGTTTGTAGGGCGTTCAACTGCGCGGTCATCAGTGCCCAGTTCGAGACTGCAACATTAGACAAATTGTTTGACCTTCTCCAGACACTTGAATTGCCAAGTAATCATGCAGATGTAGACGTAGATGAATAGTTTGTTCTGTATTGAGTTCTGTGACTGGACTTGTAGTTAACTCTCGTTCATCAATATTTAGTACTGCCTGATGGGTAAGAATTGTCATATATGTAATGAACTGTCATATATACTTTGCATAAGAAATAGTCAGACATAAGAAAGACTAGCTTGATAGTATTGTCGGTAGCTAGTATCTTAGTGTCAGGAATTGGTTGTAATAGTAGAGCAATGTGCAGTTACGGGCTAGATTACTGATCCTAAATAAAAATTCTTTGGCGTTGCTAGTTTTTTGTTGTTATTTTTTATTTTGGTAGCGTACCATTCATTTCAAAGTCCAAGTCGTTGCCTGGTGGCCTATTGGTCGGCCAGCTTGAATTTTTTATGTATTTGACCTTGTTCTGTTATTGTCAGAAGGATATTTTGTGCTTCGTTACTTTAGCCCCATTTATGTTATTTTGGTCTACAGAGGATTATAATTGCGAGGGTCGCTCAATAAGTAGTGCCCCAATTTAAAAAAAAAAAACAAAAAAACGCCATTAATATACATAGAAAAACGATCTTGTTTGTACTTCACATTTGATGTTTGTTTTGTGCACCGGTGAAGTTTTGAACCGTTCTGGAATAGGGAAGAGCCGTAGTACAGCGTCAGAATGGCGTCTACATACGACTCACGTTACAAGCAGTGTGCTGTTATTGAATTCTTGTGTACAGGAAAAGAAACCGTGGTGAACATTCATAAGCGTTTGTGCGCCGTGTGTGGCGATACTGCAGTTGATAGTACAGTTGGCGATGGGTAAAGAAAATTACAGCCTGAGGAAATGCAGAAACAGAGCTCCATGATCAGCCATGCGCGGGACGTCCTGTCACAGCCACTGCTCCAGACATACTGAATCGTGCGGGTTCCATTATTCGTGCCGACTGGCGCATCACAGTTCGACAATTGGCTCCACAGTTTGAAGATGACGAGAGTGTCAGTCACGTAGTGAAAATATGGCTATGCCTATAGGACAAGAGCTTTTATCAGCAGGGAATACACGCTGTTCCACAACGATGCGTACGGCCATACAACGTGATGGAGACTACGTAGAAAAATAGGACAGGGACGAGACATGTTGATGTATATTGTCACCAGATTCTGACTCTTAACAATAAATATGGCCGCGCGGGATTAGCCGAGCGGTTTTATGCGCTGCAGCCATGGACTGTACGGCTGGTCACGGTGGAGCTTCGAGTCCTCCCTCGGGCTTGGGTGTGTGTGTATGTCCTTAGGATAATTTAGGTTAACTAGTGTGCAAGCTTAGGGACTGATGACCTTAGCATTTAAGTCCCATAGGATTTCACACACCCACAATAAATATGTTCTGAGAAAAAAAATGTGGGGCATTACCTCTTGAACGACCCTTGTATTTTATTGTAAGTGGTTTCTGGTAGTAAATAAAACAATTGCTAAATTGAGCCCCACGTCTGCACAACCCCTAGCCTAAACTCCACTCCACGTAAATCTCACGCTAAAAATACAGAGTGGGCAAAATAAAACTCACCCAGTATAAACTTGATGCACCTTAAGATATAGAACCCAACTTGCATCACTGCTCTCTGTGCATATGTAAGTTGCGTTACCTGTCTTACGGTGCATGAAATATTTTCTGGGCTCGTTTTACTTCGCCAAGCAGTATATCCAAGGGAGTTAAGGATTTGAAAATCTACTGTTTGATCCACGCCTTTTACGGTAAAGAAAAAGGCGAAACTAAAGTTGACCTCAATGTCACAGCAACTCGGGGGGATAGAAAATTATGCCACCGCTACAAATCTAACATCCAAGGACTGCGCTGTTCAAGACACCCCTCCTTTCAAGGGGCTGATGTAAATGTACCGCATCTTGCTGCAAAAAGACTTATTGTAGCTAGATAAGAATGTGTAACAGAAACTATATCTCCCAAACAATAAAACAAATGCTAATGGTCTAATGATGTGATCAATCACGAGACAACGCCACGCACAAAATGTTACGATATTGCGCTCTACTTTTCGCACAATACACAGTTTTGCCGACTGCCTTGTATATATCGGTATATATTTGGACAGATTTCTAGCGTGCACGGTGGAAACACTCTAGCACTTATCGGATATCTTCATCACTTGTTCTACGCCAGTCAACATGTTTCTTCACATTCATAGCAGTTTTGTTTTGTTGCCAGAGACGGTAGCTCTCAGCATTTCGTTTCTCTGTATTCATCCCTCTGCTTAGGCCACTGGCCGCTTCTAATATACTGATGGCATTATACGTAACTCCACTTAAATACAAAATACAGAAAAATTAGATATTGGGGCCATCGGCAAACCAAAATTAGTGTTTCTACATTTATAGACGCGCTCGTTATTGCCTAGCATATTATGTTTTAAACTCCCTGTACTGTCGTAGACGCTGCGCACATGGAGACTAATTAAGCGGAAGGAATCCGCAGACGGTTCTCTACTATGACGTTTTTCCGGTACAGTTCTGTAATTGAAAGGCTGTGAAAAGCGTTGTGTAAATCGGGCAGGTTGCGTTGTTCTTTCAGTCACGGCTGGCGACGTATTTACGATACGTTGACGGGTGGCACGAGAAACTTTATGGTTGTCGCCATTGTCACACAGAGCGGGTTCGGAGAAAGATACGGTCGGAGCGCACAGTGAATAAAAATAAAGGTCTGCGGCGACCAGGCCACGAAAGTGTTAATGCCGCCTGCCAGACGAAGCGCGTGACAAGTGCATCGGTGGGCTCTCATAAAAAAGAACAGGCGGGAAACGGAGCTCCGAATATTTTTACTGTGGCGTCACGCGTGCTGTTGGAGTTTACGATTCCTATGGTTGCAGTAACAAAAATTTATGCTGGCTGCCGGTACAAATAAGCACCCTCACTTCATCACTCACGTGTTCACGTGAACAAAAATACGTTAGCATCACGGCGACAAACTGTGGACGCACTAAAAAAATGTCCAAGCTCAGCGTTGCGGAATTCGCTACGAGTTTGTCTCGTTGTGTCATATATGATCGATGCAGAGGCACTTAATTTGTAGTGTCAGTACTTAATATACGCCATAAGCGAGAGATTACATGATTAATTACCATGCAAAATATTATCAACAAGGAAAGTATGTTTTGACAATCTACTGAACTGTTGTCATCCGGAGTCACCAATTACAAATTCCAGCACCATCCCTAATAACGATCAGATTCCGGAACCGACGTATGAAGATGTGCTGCGAAGTACGAAACACAAAAAAATGGCAACTGGGACTGAAGGAATTTCGGTTGAGATATTAAAATATGGATGAGAGACATTTCATGGATGTATGTGCATCATCTGATACAGGTGATGTGGAAACCTAGTGTTGTGGCTCCGCTCTCCTGTAACGTTCTGTGGTTCCTGGCTGGATGAGGAGAGGGTGGTATGATAGGTGGGTGGCCAGTTTCCTCTCACTACAACACAAAATGCACTCGTGTTTAAAATACACTTTATTACAGGAGCCAGCTGTGTACTGACCTTTAATGATATTCTTGAATCGTGTACGTAAGCGTATCACAACTGTTTGCAATGACTATCGTTCACCGGCCGGTGTGGTCGAGCGGTTCTAGGCGCTACAGTCTGGAACAGCTCGACCGATACGGTCGCAGGTTCGAATCCTACCACGGCATGGATGTATGTGATGTGCTTAGGTTTGTTAGGTTTAAGTAGTTCTAAGTTCTAGGGGACTGATGACCACAGCAGTAAGTCCCATAGTGCTCAGAGCCATTTGAACCATTTTTGACTAACGTTCCCTCAAAGCTGGCTAAGGTGCGAGGCTACTACTGTCACTGTGGATGGCCAGAGAACAGTGTGAGGTATTGAGGTGCAATGCCAAATGAGTCCCTATGCGACGTACTGAGGAACTGATTGCGAGATTGAGAAAATGAGCGATTGCGACACCTCGGTTGGAGGCGACGGCCTATATGTACGCTGCCCAGGGGGCGTTATCGACGCATGGCCTGGGGGCGTGTCTTGGTCTTCTCTTGTTATAGGCGCACTTAGTTCAGCGTCTGCTATACAATGTTTCCTAGCGCCGACCGGTGTGCTACCGAAGGCGTGCGCTAGCGCATTCCTCCTCCTCCTCCTCCTCCTCCCCCCCCCCCTCCGAAAACGCCACCCGTTGTCGTTCGTGTACTAGAGATGCGAACTGGGTGGCGGGTGATGGGGGGGAGGGGGCAAGAGCAGGCAGGAAGCTGGACTTGGAGATGAGCCAGTCCTGAGGGTGTCCTTGGGGCGATGACAGCGACAGCGACGGTGATGGCTGGTCCAGGTCCATCGGGTCGGAGAGCGGCGATGGCGGAAGCCACAGCACGATGTCCAGTAGCTCGCCTGGGATACCGTGGCGACCCCAGCTGGCGGCTGCGAAGGGTCCCGTGAGGCAGTGAATCTGGGGGAAGAAAAGCAGCAGAGTCACGGGGCAAACGACAAACGCGAGTTTCATTCAGATGACGGTGCTGCAAACGATCGGGATCTGCAATGAGATACATATGTGTGCCAATGTTTATGGATCTCGCTTCGTTCCCAGAACTGACGTTGTAAGACATCGTGGTCTCCTGACCTTCATTGCTTACATATTCCGCCCACACTATCATATTCCGCACATCAAGACGCTTCATTCGAAACCAAACTCGATAAGATAAAGTCAATGTTGTATGAATTCATGTAAACGATATGCAATTAACAAGTAAGCGCACCGTGGTTGAAATACTCGAGGTTGGCGTACACACATACATTCCAGACACGGCGGTCACAGAAGCTTTTAGTTTGGGAGAGAAACCGCGCAACGGGACGCTGGTCCTTTCAGAGGACGACCCAGCCTATGTCGGCCGGTGACCGCCCGTGTAGCAGACAGCGTGGGCCAAAAACCCTGTAAAGAACAAGATCACGAGGTGCAAAGCGATACCTGCGGACCATCGGCGGTGCTAGATGCTGCGGTAGGTGGAGTAAGTGAAGCAGCGTCCGATGGCGGCAGTCATGCAGAAGTTCCACCGGTGATGGTCCGTCGCGTGGGTGGGAGCGATAGGAGGCGAGAAAGAGTTGCAGCGTCTTTTCCCGTGTGTGGGGAGTGCAAAGCTTGACCATCTGATATTTAAAAGTGCGTACGAGCCGTTCTACTTCTCCATTGGACTAGAGGTGAAACGGAGCATTTGTTAGATGACGAATGCCATTCCGTTCACAAAACTGTTCAAAGTCATGTGATATGAACTCAGATTCGTTGTCCGCAACAATGACTTCAGGCAAGCCTTCAATGTAAAAAATTGAGGACAACAGTTGAATGGTGCTACGTGATGTGGTAGAGTTCATAGGCACCGCAATTGGAAACTTGCTAAACAAGTCTATCACTATGAGCCAACGAGTGATCCAAAATGGTCCTACTAAGTCCATGTGTACTCGATGCCATGGGGACTGAGTCTTAGGCCAAGCTGAGAATGTCTGTGGCGGAGCGGATTGGTTTCCCACGCTTGCGCGACACAGTGACGTCATCTGTTCAATGTGGGCGTCCATGCCTTGCCAAGTACAATGCCAGCGCTGTAACTGTTTAGTTATGTGACAGTGTTCTTGGTGAAGCAGTTATAACACAGCCTTTTGCAACACTGTGGGAATGACCATACGCGTTTGGCACTGTCAGGCTCCAATAAAATCACACCTTGCAGTACTGAAAGATTATCCCGACGAGTAAAGTATCGGCGCACTACTGATTTCTGAATACTGTTCAGTGAGCGAGACTAAGACCAGCGAATGTAATGCAACAAAATAAAGAATATCGCTTGCTCCATATTATATATCATTTCTAAGCTTTTTATTTCTGCCGGCCGCTGTAGCCGAGCGGTTCTGGGCGCTTAAGTTCGGAACCGCGCTGCTGCTACGGTCGCAGGTTCGAATCCTGCCTCGGGCATGGATGTGTGATGTCCTTAGGTTAGTTAGGTTTAAGCAGTTCTAAGTTCTACGGGACTGATGACCTCAGATGTCAAGTCCCATAGTGCTCAGAGCCATTTGAACCATTTTCAATTTCCCGAGTGCTCTTGTGCTCTTGTGAATTGATCGTTGCTCCATGAGGGAGAACATCGATAGATAGATAGATATTCAGCGATCACAGACCCTGCAGACCATGCGCTGCTTCCACAAACTGCCTCCATTCCTTCCTGTTTTGTGCCCGGTTCCTCCAGGTGTCTTCAATTTCCAGGGCTGCTAGGTCTTCGCCAGGTCGTCCATACAGCGCTCCCTAGGTCGTCCACTGGGGCGTTTGGTGTTTGGTTTTCCCGTTAGTGCCACCTTCGCCTGTCTTCCATCTGGCATACGGGCTGCATGGCGCACCCATTGTATTCTTTTGCTCTTCATCTCCTGTAGGATAGTCGGTTGTCGCGTCAGAAGGTAGATTTCCTCGTTTATCCTCCTCTTCCATTCTCCGATATCTAAAACTGGTCCCCATATCTTTCTCATTACTCTTCTTTCAAATATTAATAGTTTTTTCCCTTTCTCGCTTAGTCATGCTCCATGTTTCTGAACCGTACATTACTGCTGGGCATATTCACTATGTTGTAAATTTTCGTCTTAGTGTTCACTGAGATCGATTTAGAGCCAAGCGTCTCTCTGAGAGAATGCATGCATTTCGTTCCCACTGCTATTCTTCCGTTGATGTCCATTTTTATGTTCTTGTCCGTGGTAAACAAAGTATTTGAACTGGTCTATTCTCTTGAACCTCTTGCCATCTATGTCAAGAAATTCTACCTGCTCTTGTCTTCTTCCTAATTGCATGAACTCTGTTTTGTCTCGATTCACTTTGAGCCCTACCTTCTGTGCAGAATTGTCCATTTTCTGGTACATTTCATTCAACTCGTGCTTTGATTCCCTTAATAGTACTACGTCATCTGCATATGCGAGATAGTTGAAGTTACCGTCCATCTCTACTCCAGCCCACTTTAGTTGCCAACACTCTTTTATTACTTTCTCTAAGATGACATTGAACAAAATACTTTAGAGAGCGTCCCCTTGTCTTAGGCCTGTCTAAATCTCGAATGTTTCTGATGTGGCTTCTCGGAGACGTACTGCTGCCTTTAACCCTTCCATACGAGCTTGCACCATTCTCACTAGCGTCTCAGGGATTCTGAAGTCCCGCATTGCATTGTCTAGGCTATTCCTGCGGATGCTGTGATATGCACGTTGAAAATCGACGAACAGGCTGTAGATATCTTTATCATAGTCCCAATGTTTTCAAACAATTGGTTTAGTGTGAAAATGTAATCTATTGTTGATCGGTTTGATCGAAAGCCAGCTTGGTACTCCTGTATGTTGTTCTCTATGAATGCTTGCAAATTTCTGAGGATAATTATGGACAGCACCTAATACGTTACATTCAAAAAGCTGATTCCTCTGTAGTTACCGCATTCAATTTATTTCCCTTCTTGTATATTGGGCATATTTTAAAAGATTTCCATTCTTGTGGCAGTGTCTCCTCCCATATCAACGGGATCAGTTTATATATCTCTAAGTGTAAGCTCTGACCTCAGGGAGAACACCAGATAGAATAATCACTTCAGAGACCCAGAAGACCGTCGCCATGGCTTTACCGGCTGATGGAGTGGCTTTGAACTTTTTCTTCGGAGGAGAAGTGCCGAAGCGCCCCTCGGTGGTTTGCCATTTTGTTTCCGATTCGAAGTGATGAACGTATGTTTCATCGCATGTGACGCCGTTCGGCAAAATAATTGTCACGATCAACTTCGTAATGCGCAAGCAATTCTGCACCGGTGGTCCTTGGTTACTATTTACGATTTTCTGTTAAGCGGCGAAGAAAACAGCGAGCGCACACCTCTGCGTACCCCGACCGGTGAACGTGTGTGTCAGCACAACCAACAGACGACCAGTTGCACAGTAAGGTGTGTTTGCGATCCGTCAACACCTTGAATGAGAGCGTCCGCGCATTCCTGGACTATCAGCTCGGAGACCATGGCTGCGGTTACTCCTGACGCTGCGTCGCAGACGAGAGTGCCTGCGATGGTGTACTCAACGACGAACCTGGGTGCAAGAATGGCATAACGACATTTTTTCGGATAAATCCAGGTTCTGTTTACAGCATCATGATGGTCGCATTCGTGTTTGGCGACATCGCGATGAAAGCACATTGGAAGCGTGTATTGTTCATCGCCATACTGGCGTATCACCCGGCTTGATGGTATGGGGTGCCAGTGCTTACACGTCTCGGTCACCTCTTACTCGCACTGATGGCACCTTGAACAGTGGACGTTACATTACAGATGTGTTACGACCCGTGGCTCTACCCTTCATTCGATCCCTGCGAAACTCTAGATTTCAGCAGGATAATGAACGACCGCATGTAGCAGGTCCTGTACGGGCCTTTCTGGATACAGAAAATGTTCGACTGCTGTCCTATCCGGCACACTCTCCAGATCTCTCACCAATTGAAAACGTCTGGTCAATGGTGGCCTAGCAACTGGCTCTTCACAATATGCCAGTCACTACTCTTGATGATCTGTGGTATTGTGCATGGGCAGCTGTACCTGTACACGCCATCCAAGCTCTGCTTGACTCAGTGCCCAGGCGTATCAAGGCCGTTGTTACGGCCAGAGGTAGTTGTTCTGGGTACTGATTTCTCAGGGTCTATGCACCCAAATAGCGTGAAAACGTAATCACGTGTCAGTTCTAGTATAATATATTTGTCCAGTGAATACCCGTTTATCATCTGCATTTCTTCTTGGTGTGATGGCCAGTAGTGTATGAAACGGGTTCTCGAAGGGCCGCAGTTATTCATGTACCAATTTTAGATTTTGAACGTGTGGCCTAAAATATAGTTGGCGTTAACTGAATCGAATGTAATTTTGTTAATTTCTATTTATTGATTGCAAAGCAAGGCTCGAGAGAATTTTGATTGTTGCCGTGTAGCGGCCAAGATAAAACTTACTGAACTCATGGAATCTGTATAATTTTAAAAAATGAACTTTAACGTAAATTAATTATCTGTTGCAATTTGGAACGGTTCTTACAACGAAATCTCTCGCATTTACATTTAGTGTTAACACTTTGAAAAATAAATTAATACTTCAGCGCGTAACGGCCGACCAGAGGCTGCATCGGAAGATGAGCTTCTCGCAGCGCAAATTACTAAAAAAAGCTTATTAAAAATAATTAGCCACTGCGAGCATTTGAGGTGACAACTATTACAAAGAAACTAATTTTGTGATAACAATAATATTTTATTTTAGTATAAATACGAATAACTTACATAAAATATGTGTAGCCGCTCAATGGCTGCCTTCCGTATAGCGAAACAAAACAGTGTGTGTCCCATAAAATACGCCCTGCCTCCTCGGCCGCACAATCGCGTCTCTTTCGATCCTTTTTTCTATTTTCATAGACATTAAATAAAGATGCTACTCTTAAATTATCGCTGCAAATCAGTTGTTTCAAGAACATTAACTATATCTTTTACACTAATTATATTCATAAAATACTTTAACTGCGGTTTACAACCGATAAAAATGACAATATTTATGTGACGTACCGTCACAAAGTGCAAGCGTGTGCAGATCATTAGACTCCATGCAAAATTATTACTTGACTAGGAAAGTGCCCTTCATAATAAGAATAGAAAGAAACATACGCCAATGAAACAAAGTGAAGAAAGACTGTATCATTTTTTAACAATATGTTAGAATCAGGTTGGGCAGAATGTCGTACCTTGGTTCACTTTTCAGACTTCCACCTCTAGCCAACACTTCAGTAGAGATTTATTATTTTTTATTCCCTGTTGGAGTGATGGGATTTACTTTCCTATCTGCATTCTTTTCTGAAATAAAATAAGATTATTCCAGAGAGTTAAGGTTTGTCCAAATGTGAATTGTGCCACAATCATCCACTTGGCATCTAGTCAGTCGTGGCTCTAGCATACGCGTGCGTTTCGTCACACGTGTACCCTGTGACACAGTCAGCAGCGGAGGAAATTACCATTTTTAGAGGGTTCATGTCCATTGGATGTGCTTTCGCAACATGGACGCCCAGCTCTTGGGACGGCCTGTAACAGCGGCGACTTCGTTAGCGCCCGGCAATATGACAGCACGCCACGCAATTAAAATTAATTAGCCTCCCTTTCGCCACGGATGGGAAGCATTCGTCCCTGCAAAGCAATATCCATGTAATGCCATCTATTTCATCAGAGAGAACTGAAAGTCAAAATTCATTCATTGCCCAAATGCAATCTTTGTGGCGAATGTAAATGATGTGCGGCAGGCGTATTCGTTGAAACCATATTAAAAATATCGACGTGGGTAACTTTATTGTACGAAAATGGTGAGAAGTACTGCGCAACGTATTTCAGTAATTCTGATACACAAGCGACACCATCCCACAATCCCGACACTTCAAAAAATCGAACTCTTACGTACTGTGCAATGGTAAAATTTTGTAGGTTTCTTCAGAGGTATATGTGAATAGTGTCTGGAAAATAGAAAAGAAATGTATTAGTACACTACCGCCATTAAAATTGCTACACCAAAAAGAAATGTAGATGATAAACGGGTATTCATTGGACAAATATATTTTCTAGAACAGACATGTGATTACATTTTCACGCAATTAGGGTGCATAGATCCTGAGAAATCAGTATCCAGAACAACCACCTCTGGCCGTAATAACGGCCTTCATACGCCTGGGCCTGGAGTCAAACAGAGCTTGGATGGCGTGTACAGGTACAGCTGCCCATGCAGCTTCAACACGATACCACAGTTCATCAAGAGTAGTGACTGGCGTATTGTGACGAGCCAGTTGCTCGGCCACCATTGACCAGACGTTTTAAATTGGGGAGAGATATGGAGAATGTGTTGGCCAGGACAGCAGTCGAACATTTTTCTGTATCCAGAAAGGCCCGTACAGGACCAGCAACATGCGGTCGTGCAATATCCTGCTGAAATGTAGGGTTTCACAGGGATCGAATTAAGGGTAGAGCCACGGGTCGTAACACATCTGAAATGAAACGTCCACTGTTCAGAGTGCCGTCAATGCGAACAAGAGGTGATCGAGACGTGTAACCAATGGCACCCCATACCATCACACCGAGTGATACGCCAGTATGGAGACGACGAAAGGCAGGCTCTGAGCACTATGGGACTTAACAGCTATGGTCGTCAGTCCCCTAGAACTTAGAACTACTTAAACCTAACTAGCCTAAGGACATCACACACATACATGCCCAAGGCAGGATTCGAACATGCGACCGTAGTAGTCGCGCGGTTCCAGACTGTAGCACCTAGAACTGCTCAGCCACTACGGCCGGCCGATGACGAATACACGCTTCCAATGTGCGTTCACCACGATGACGCCAAACACGGATGCGACCATCAAGATGTTGTAAACAGAACCTGGATTTATCCGAAAAAATGATGTTTTGCCATTCGTGCACCCAGGTTCGTTGTTGAGTACACCATCGCAGGCGCTCCTGTTTGTGATGCAGCGTCAAGGGTAACCGCAGCCCTGGTCTCCGAGCTGATAGTCCATGCTGCTGCAAACGTCGTCGAACTGTTCGTGCAGATGGTTGTTGTCTTGCAAACGTCCCCATCTGTTGACTCACGGATCGAGACGTGGCTGCACGATTCGTTACAGCCATGCGGATAAGATGCCTATCAGCTTGACTGCTACAGTCTAGAGCCGCGCGACCGCTATGGTCGCAGGTTCGAATCCTGCACTGGGCTTGGATGTGTGTGATGTCCTTGCGTTAGTTAGGTTTAATCAGTTCTAAGTACTAGGGGACTGATGACCTTAGAAGTTAAGTTCGATAGTGCTCAGAGTCATTTGAACCATTTTTTTGGGATCCAGCACGGCATTATCCTCCTGAACCCACCGATTCCCTATTCTGTTAACAGTCATTGGATTTCGACCAACGCGAACAGCAATTTCGTGTACTATTAACCGCAATCGCGATAGGCTACAATCCGACCTTTGTCAAAGCCGGAAGCGTGATGGTACGCATTTCTCCTCCTTACACAAGGCATCACAACAACGTTTCACCAGGCAACGCCGGTCAACTGCTGTTTGTGTATGAGAAATCGGTTGGAAACTTTCCTCATGTCAGCACGTTGTAGGTGTCGCCACCGGCGCCAAATTTGTGTGAATGCTCTGAAAAGCATACCATTTGCATATGACAGCGTCTTCTTCCTGTCGGTTAAATTTCGCGTCTGTAGCAGGTCATCCTCGTGATGTAGCAATTTTAATGGTCAGTAGTGTATTTACTTATGCACGTAAGTAAAAGTGATAAGAAAAGATAATATCCCTGAGAGAAAGAGTCATGCTCAAACCAAAGAAAAATTCATGTTGATGAATTAAAAATGCAAATATGTACAATATATATGTAATTTCTTTGTATATGACGTAACAAATGACACCGTTCGTCACAACTTCAACTCGATTTTCAGAAAAAGGAAAAATTTTATTTAATATAATGAAAAGACATTCAATGGAAGTCGGTGTTGCAGATCGTGATGTTTGTGGTTCCGACAAGGCAACAACTGTTGAAATGTGTTATTATGTGTCAGGGCACCATTTTACAGTGGTATGTGCCAGGACGAGAGCACGGTGCCGTATTCAGGGCGTGAGCTGCAGCCAGCCAACGCGATATTCCATCGTGCTAACAGCTTCTTCAATAGTAACCCACCTCTCCAGCAGTGACTAGCCTTCAAGAAGAAATAGGTAGCACGCGCCTTCCGCATTAACCCTTTCGTGGGCAAAATTATTGAGCAGTTTTTTTTAATGAACGGAGAGCAGATAGTAGTTAACTGATAGGTATATTTATCATACAGAATATCAAATTTGCTCCAACTGTGAAAGTGAGGTCACACAACAAGATGGGAAGTACTCTTCCCACTGCCCTTCCTTGGAGTTAAATGACAAAAACAACTTTTCCAATAAGTCATATTTATTTGATAAATTTACTTCTCTTGTTACAATGATTGTTCACAATTACTTGCCATGAAATTTTCTGAAACATGGGTCTATGCAAAGTGGTATTTGACAATATGTACAAACACAGCAAGTGCTCTTTTCCGCAGCTTTGGCACTACAATGAAGACACGTCCAGTAGGTTTCTCCTAAAATGGGTTGATGCTCCCCTACAGGAACATGACGAAAATCGTCAGGTACTTTACCCGTTTTTGCCAGAAAGACAGGTTTTTGTCCACGCCTTTTTTGGGTTGAGAAGCCAGCGATCAATTGTCTGGCTAGATGGATCCTGTATGTGAGCTGATCATGCTGCCCACTTTCTCTTTTACTTATTTTCCACAGGATAAAACTGTTCACTGCAGTAACGTCCACCAGGAAATAAAATATTCTGTGCCAACATTTTACAGAACGTCTGCCAATAGCATACCTTTCTCGTAATTGATCAAACTTATCGACACCACCCATTATTTTGTTGTATTCTGCCACAACTTCAGGACAAGAAATCTCTGTACTAGTACCATCCTTGTTTTTTCTTTTCACTGTGGCTGTTTCTCATGGGTCATGAATTGAGGACAGGAAAGTGACTGGATGGTTATCCATCCATTTTACTGCAGAAATGGCTCCTTTCGTTTTAAACTGGAATTCTCCTCGTTCCAATTTTACGTGCTCCTTCATAGATTTGGGTAAATCAAAAGTATTTACCTTATACTATAGCTTTGAGGAAAAAAATCACAAAATGTCACGCAAACAGCACTGAAAGGCTACTCTACAGAGCAACACTCAGCTATACAATGCCTCTGCGCGAAGGTACAGCAAAAATGGCGGGAACTTCCGATTGGAAGTAGTACCCTGTACTGTTCACTAGGTGGTAACACCGTACAGAGGTGGGAACTGTGAATCCCACGGGACTAGGAACGAGTTCATTGTAGTGGGAAGCATGTTTCCCACGGCTCACGAAAGGGTTAACAGAGCCTATTGTGCTGAATATGTAGCCCTGACCTACATAGGTCATCGCCATTGCTGTGCTACAGATCAGCACCAGCACTGACGGTCTCCGCCATGGGGTCGTCAATACCCTCTTGATGCAACTATCATAACCACAGCCGGGTTACGAAGCAACGAGCGCTACCACACAGACTTCGCCACACAGCCTGTTCCTCTCCGTCATCTGCAATTGAGGGCCTGCCAGACGTCGTGTGCTACCTCATGGTCTGAGGTACGAACTGAGGGCCTTCCAGTTCATAGACATTAGGGTCTGCCAGTACCAGCCAACGCTCTCCGGCCACGGGTCTGGGTTTGATGATGGGAAACACTGCCGACTACCACTGAAGCTGAATGCAGGCTCACTCTACCCGCAGCCATGGGAGGTGAGACACTGCCGCCTGACTTAGTGTTACGAGGCAGGAACGAGGTTCGTTCTGCCCACAACCTTGGGAGCCGAGGAACCACGTCTGACTTAGCGCTGCGTGGCAGTTGGTAGGAAGGCTCTGGTGAGCTGCATAGAGGAGAAACTCTGACGACAGTGCCTCTATGCCTGCCCATCCTGACTTGAGGCTCATCGTCCACTGCCTCACACCCGCCACTTGTGGTCACCTAGTTTCTACGTCTCTTTACTAGAGGATCAGTAAACTATTGGGTCAACCAGTGTCTACATACGTCTTTTGGAACTACTCTCTACTTCTTGCAGAGGGTCACTGTCCCACAACCATCCACACCAATACAGTTCGAAGCCTTTCAACGTTTTTCTCTCTTACCTGAGCGGCAGTTTTCTCTGTCGTGACAGTTCCAGTAGTGTATTTGAAATGTTAAATATAGCAAGTACTGCATTGCATACCAACTCTCTTTTTCACATTCATTAACTGGTTTGGCTCAAAGCGTAGCAAACAAAAGTCCCAATCTGATTCAATAGAACACATTTAGGACGAGATAGAATGTCAGATTTTGCAAAGAAAATCCACATCACTAAGTTCTCTGGTTTCAGCCCTTGAGGAAGAATGGGCTGCCATTCCTGTTAGTACATCGGAAACTCAGCCATTTGCAGAACAGTATATCAATACATCCAGGTGGAACTGGGCCCACTGACACATGGAGTGCATTTATATTACACACATAGCTGCAAAAGCATCACTGTGCCTGAATTTAGATTTTCCACACCCACAATTCATTAAAATTCTTTGTTTAAGCAAATTACAGCACAAGTGATTTTATTGAGAAATTATTATCTTTGCATTTTTAAGATCAATTTAAAACTTTTATTAAGAGGTAACTTTATTAGATATTAACTGTTCCAGAATCTTCCAGAACAAGGATGGAAATGGACGTAGCTCTGTATCTCAGATGTGGACTCAACATCAGTCCTATTGAACAAATTCAAAACATTGCCTGGGACGTGACCCAGCATACTCCATCTCTTAAAAAGAGAAGGCAGTTTAACATTAGATGGAATCAACTGCTGTTGACATCAAACGATAATCTTCTTAACCCTCGCAGGAAGCGACTTGGTATGCATGTAGTTGATAACAACTTTGACATTAATGACTCATTAGAGCTGCTTAGCCGACAGCGATAATGCGCTGCTTCCTCGATTCGGGTAGGCGCGCCAATTCCAGATCGAATACGCCCAACGAATTACCGACGAGGGCCGGTGTGCCGGCCAGCCTGGATGTGGCTTTTAGGCGGTTTTCCATATGCCAATTGTTGAATACCGGGCTGGTCTCCCCACCCTGCCTCAGTTACACGACTCGCAGACATTTGGAACACATTCGCGATACATTCATTTCGTCCTCCGTCCCGGGGGGAGGGAGGGGGGCGTGGATTGACGGCAGAACGGCAGGAAGGGCTTCTTCCGGACGCCCCTTAAAATTAACCATGCCAATTCTGTACTTAACCCTGCCGACCCTGAGCACAATGCGAAATAAGGAAATAAGGCAGTAACGAAAGAGAAGAATTAATGACACATTAATTAAACCCACTTAAGCTAATAATTTAGTAAACAAAGTTAAGGTAGGTATGCTAAAACTACGTCTGGGGCTTTCCTTTATTTTGCAAGTAACCAGCTATCTCACAGTCAATTAGTGCCACCAGATAACATATTCGTGACGCAATTCGTTCGAGGGAGGCATTTATTAGCTAAATTCAAATAAAGTGCTAGCAGTTCTCTCCGAAGATACAACACTGTATCGTCACAATGCCTGGATCACCGTTGTGGCCCACTGTATATTCCAAAAGGGGCAGTAACGTGAGCTCTTAGTTCCATGTGGCAGGGCAGACCTATACGTCACAGCCCACACAGGAAACATTCTCCAAACATTTCTCAAATAACCGTCACAGTCCGTACAGTCCACTCTTGTGCTCCCCGACACAAAAGTCGTCACAGTGAAAGAGAGTATGAAGTCCCACCGTCCAAGGGCATCGTCCAGTGGCTTCCAAAACAGCTGTCTCTTGTTTAGAAGCCAAAATTGGCCTCAACCCACCCCGCTTATGCTCCATCTGACTGGGCAGGCCGCACCTGTATCGAGGGACAGAGTACCGACTACACAGTAGGGAGCGCGGTACGAACTTCCTTGAAATGATTGGTCGAGCGGCAGATGCAAAATGTAGGAGCAGCCGAAAAAGACATTTATACACTGTTGTGTTGGCAGAAGAGTCAACACCGTGTTACTAGAGGAGGCTGAAATGCACACGGTTTAGCTCACGCAGGCTGGCGTGAGGAGGGAAGAACTATACTGACGTGAGGTCTGGAACATGACACGCCGGCCGTGGTGGCCGAGCGGTTCTAGGCGATTCAGTCTGGAACCGCGTGACCGCTACGGTCGCAGGTTCGAATCCTGCCTCGGGCATGGATGTGTGTGATGTCTTTAGGTTCGTTAGGTTTAAGTAGTTCTACGTTCTAGGGGACTGATGACCTCAGATGTTGAGTCCCATAGTGCTCAGAGCCATTTGAACCATTTTTTGGAACATGACAAGGAATGAGAATTCAGAAATCGGACGTAATTATTTTGATACTTAACTTTAATCCATTAATGATGAACGTCGCTCTTGACGGTACATGATTCACAATATCAATATCAATACTAACTGAATATGGCGCCTTGCTAGGTCGTAGCAAATGACGTAGCTGAAGTTTATGCTAAACTGTCGTCTCGGCAAATGAGAGCGTATGTAGACAGTGAACCATCGCTACCAAAGTCGGCTGTACAACTGGGGAGTGCTAGGCAGTCTCTCTAGAGTAGACCTGCCGTGTGGCGGCGTTCGGTCTGCAATCTCTGATAGTGGCGGACACGCGGGTTCGACGTATACTAACGGACCGCGGCCGATTTAATGGCTACCACCTAGCAAGTGTGGTGTATGGCGGTGATACCACATACACTTCACAGAAAACGTCCCCAGTAGATTTCAAGCTGTCATAAAGGTGAAAGGCGGACACAGCCCATAGTAATATTCACTAATAAGTAAGGAGACGCTTTTCCATCAGGAAATGTATGTTATTTCTTGTCCCCACAAGCGATCAAGTTTACCACAGCCTAATGTGAGTAATTTCAGAGTGCGACTTCTTCCAGACCCTGTAATCGTAAGTTAGTTACAGGAATTCACGATTGAGCCGTGCTGCTCGATTCGACCCCTCGACTGCCTCTTAGTCGAAGTGTGGCTCGGCGCCGGGACGAGAGCGCCCCAGAGTGGCTGTCGGGGAAGAGTGCTAGGACAGCAGCGGCTGACAGGAACCACCGTCTGGCCGAAGTGATACCAACGAGGCAGTGGTTTTGAGAGTTATGTTTTTTTTGGGGCAGCAGCAAGCTACGCGGGGGCATACCTGCTATTCATCTCTGGCAACCTACGTTCTGGGAAGGAAGCATACCAGAAAACACCTGGACCTTGAATTTGTTACTATTCGCTGACAGTTGCGAGAGACTGGATCTTGTTATTATATCGATGATTAACAGTTTTAGACTCTGTTTCACGTTATGAACTTCTGGCGCCTTGTAGTGGTGCTACTGTCCGAACTTTGCTGCAGTGCTTTTAATACAAGCTGACTTGTGGGTTTTACATGAGTACTTGCACTCGTTAATTGGTGCACAAATATTGTGTTTCTGGCAGTAAAGCGTCACACCAGAATTTATCACTGAACAGTGGCCGTTGCGCAACCGATAGCTCTTGGAACACAATCTTTGGCGCGGAGGGGGCGTGGCACGTTTGCCGCGAGTGCCGTTGAAACCGTTTGCGGGTTAGAGGCAGTGAGTGAAGCAGCACGGAGAGCGCAGGTTCGCGGGGCAACCGGCTGGCTATTAGTTCCACCGCCCGTGTGACTTTCAAATTCGTCTGGCTGAGTATCTTCTGGAAACGAGGGACCTGCATGGGAGACGGGAGTGGAAACATCAATCCTTTGGCCAGATAGGTCTGCAGGCACACATCTCCCGGCGGCTACAACTGTTTCCACTGTCTGTCATCGCACAGAGGCTTTGTATGCTCGGTGGGCTACTTTTGGTTCGTTGCTTCGGTGCCGAGACCACGCGGCATTCATAAAGACTGATCTTGCTCCCCACTGTGACTGTGATAACTATGACTGGTTCGCTTCCTGTGGGTGTTTGTCCCCTGCTGCTTCTATATCGGACTCGGTTCAGCCCCCTGTTGTTGTTGTTGTTGTTGTTGTTTCTGGCCAAGCGATCTGAGGGTCGTCTCGCTCGCACCAAAACATAACAGTTTTCATCTGATAATTGTCATAGAGTTGTGATCTGATGTATGCTTTAAATTACGTTTTGTACGTCTCTTTTATGTTAAATGTGTCATTATTAAGAATGTCCAAAATATTTTGTCCACCTGGTAAGTTGTGCAGTAAATCGCCAAGTCTCTTTCTTTAGTTATTTAGACCCCGCAAGCTTATGTCCCTTACCAGGGCAAATAATGTCGCATGTACTTTGGTGCGCTATACATCCAAGCCATACTTGTGTTTACGTAGGCGAGGTTCATTAGCCAACAATTTGTATCTTCCTTCCACCCATATTTCCCATCCCGCGCGATGGTTAAGTATTTACCATTCCTGCCTCGTGGTGTGATTTGAAGCTGGATCTCAGTTGGTTGCTGAGCTTCTTTGCTGTCAGGTGTAAGTGAGGTGTGGTTGCCTTGGCCAATTACCTCATTATCTTTTAGCGACTTTTCACAACTGTTTTGCCTACGCTCCCAGCGTGTATTATGATTGTGGGGTCCAGTCCACTCGTCTCTTATAGGGTGCCTAAAGGATGCTGCTTGTCCGGATAGCTGTACAACAATTCAAGAAAATCACATTAATTGTTTTTATTACAATAAAGTAGATTGACAATACTTAACTTTGGTTTACAATGTTGTGTCGCAAGCTATTGGCGACATGCAAATAATCAGTGTATTTCGCTATATAGAATGTCCATGCAAGTAATGGACATGGATCACAAGTAACAGCTCTTCTAGTGCTCTCTTCCAATTGGGGTCCACTAGGGTCCGTCTTTTACTGTCCGGCCGAGGCTGTCAGGAGCGGCACTTGTTTCCTCTTCTTGTAGAGGCCGCTCCTGTCGTGGTGCGGTCCTACTCAGCGTACTATTGGCTGACGTCGTCTCACAGCCTGCTCTGCTCTTGCGTTCTTCTCCTTCGTGCCGGTGCTTGTCCTAACGCCGCAGCAATGATGACTGAAGTTTCACTCGTCTTACTTAAGTTCTACTCGTCTTACTTATAAATTACTACTCTGTTCATCAGGCTATCATTGTATGTTTGTGCCTCGGCGTGTGTTTCTACCGGTTTATTAGAAAAGGAGTGGTGGTGTGAGCAGCGTATCGGGCCTGGCCTAAGCAATTTCGAGTCCGTTCGTCCAGACCACTTTGTCCGATGCGCGGTGATTTCATATCAAGCAACCATAATTGTTGTTGTTTCCTTTTTAATAAACTCCTTTTAGGTAAACTTGAATTATTTGTTGTATTTTAGTCAAACACATTCTAAAGATGTTTGTGGCCTACCTGTTTTCAGATTGTTGTCTTACAACATTTGCAATAACTTTTATGTAACCTCAACTGATGAAATATTATCTTGCTTCTCTTATTGAAATATGCTTAAGCAGTTCAACAACCAGCGGCACACTAAATTTGCATATTTTAGGAAAGAGAATAAAAGTGTTTTACATCGAAGAGCCAAAGAAACCGGTACACGCGCCTAATATCATGTAGGGCATCCGAGAGCACTTTGAAGTGCCGCAAAACGACGTGACACGGACTTGACTAACGTCTGAAGTAGTGCTGGAGGGAACTGACACAATGAATCTTGCAGGGCTGTCAGTAAATCCGTAAGAGTACAAGGGGTGGAGATATCTTCCGAGCAGCACGTTGCAAGATATCCTAGACATGCTTAGTAATGTTCATGACTGGGTAGTTTGGTGTCCAGCGGAAGTCTTTAAACTCAGAAGAGTGTTCATGAAGCCACTCTGTAGCAATTCTGGACGTATGGGTTGTTACATTGTCTTCCTGGAATTGCCCAAGTCCTTTGGAATCCACAATGGTCATGAATGGATGCAGGTGATCAGACAGGATGCTTAAGTATGCGTCACATGTCAGAGTCGTATCTAGACATATCAGGGGTCCCATATCACTCCAACTACAAACGCCCCCACCATTACAGAGCCTCCAACAGCTTGAACAGTCCCCTGCTGACATATAATGGCTATTGATTGATGAGGTTGTCGCAACACCAGTACACGTCCATCCACTCGATGCAATTTGAAACGGGACTCGTCCGACAAGGCAACATGTTTCCAGTCATCAACAGTCCAGTGTCGGTGTTGACGGGCCCAGAGTGACGTAAAGCTTTGGTCGTCCAGTAATCAAGGGTACACGAGTGGGCCTTCGGCTTCGAAAGCCCATATCTATAACGTTTCGTTAAATGGTTCCCATGCTGACACTTGTTGATGACCCAGCATTGAAATCTGCAGCAATCTGCGGAAGGCTTGCATTTCTGTCACTTTAAACGATTCTCTTGTCTTCGGACCTGTTCTTGCAGGATCTTTTTCCGGCCTCAGCGATGTCGGAGATTTGATGTTTTACCGGATTTCTGATATTCACTGTCAACTAGTGAAATGGTCGTACGGGAAAATCCCCATTTCACGCTACTTCGGAGATGCTGTGTCCATCTCTTGTGCGCCGACTATAACGCCACGTTCAAAGTCGCTTAAATCTTGATAACTTGATATGCCGTTGTAGCAGCAGTAACCGATCTAACAACTGCGCCAGACACTTGTTGTCTTATACAGGCGTTGCGGACCGCAGCGCCACATTCTGCCTGTTTACATATCTCTGTATTTGAATACGCGTGCCTATGCCAGTTTCATTCTCGCTTCCGCGTATAAAACCTTGATACGAATGTGGCCAGTCCTTGTTTTGCACGGTCCTTCCATTCCTAGGCAACCTTACACCAGTAGCGTGTACCAGTCCCAAGTTGTTTTGAATTGTTATTTATACATGGGCTGTACCAGCGTCAGCTCAAGGCTAAAACCAACAATACTTACACTGAAGGTGGAGAAGGGAGATAAGGAATAGGGAGGGAGGGGATCATTGCTCTCAGCTGCATCGGGACATTATGCGGTATTAACGACAAAGAGTGAAAATGTCTACTGGGATTTGAAACCGGGATCTCCCGCTTACTAGGCAGGTGCGTCAACCAGAACATCATCCGGGACACAGCGTTGTTGCAACTACACGGACTATCTCGACACGCCTCACGGCCGATCCACATCCCCATCGAGCTCCACCTATGCGCATTCCCTGCGCATTTCCTTCATATTCGCTCTTCTGAGATTCCCGCAGGAGGTCGGACGTATTTGCACATCCGCACTGAAGAAGGTGGATCCATTGCCCAGCTAGAACATTCAAATTATGTTTTACGAAAAAACCGAGAAAAAAAATCACTGAACAAATAATCTCATTTATGCTTCGGTCTCAGTTGCACATTATTAATTACATGACATGTGACATGTTTCGATGACTCTGGGTTATCTTCAGACATAAAACAAAGTAAAACAAAATTTTTACCGTCTAATATCTCACAAAAAAATAAGTAGAAAAGAATTGTACTCAAATGTAGAATTTACCGAAGTAGTTAAATCAGCAACCCATATTGTCTATTCAGAACCTTATACCAGAGAACTGTGTTTCTCATCTGCGGTCAGTGTTTTAAATACGTATTCCGTGAAGGTACGGGAGAGGGGAGAGGAAAAGGGTGAAACAGCGGGAGGAGGAAGGGGAAAATGGGGAGAGGAGGATTGGGGAGAGGAAGGAAGCAGGGAAGGGGAGTGGTGCGGAAGTCATGAGTTTAACAAGAAATAAAAATTGTGCAAGAATTCTCGTTAAAATGTTAATAGAGCAGAGCAATTAGGGTGTAAAATGTAAAAAGCATAAAATGGTAAAATTATAAAATGGGGTGAGGAGGCAGGAATGGTATCAATTTAACAAGAGAGAGTCTTCAACTAAAAATTCAAAAAATTAATTATGCAAAAAATCTTCCGCTAAAATAGTAAAAAGTAGACCGTCAGATGTGTAAAACTTTAAAAGTAAATTGTAAAAGTGGAAACGGAGTAGTTAAAATTGAATTAGTCTAGGCCTAGAACAAAAGATGTGTAAATAGTAAGAAACATAAAAATTCTAAACATGTAGAAGTGAAATAATTACGTAATTGCGTAGAACTGCATTAAGTGTCATTAAATTTAAAAAGTTAAAACACTGAAATTTGTTGTTGTTGTTGTTGTTCTTGTGGTCTTGAGTCCAGAGGCTGGTTTGATGCAGTCTCCATACTACTCTATCCTGTGCAAGCTTCTTCATCTCCCAGTGCCTACTGCAACCTACATCCTTCTGAATCTGCTTAGTGTATTCATCTCTTGGTCTCTATCTACAATTTTGACCCTCCTCAGTGCCTTCCAATATTAAACGGGTGATCTCTTGATGCATCAGAACATGTCCTAACAACCGTTCTCTTCTTC
The DNA here is from genome assembly GCF_023864345.2 of Schistocerca serialis cubense. Taxonomy (NCBI): domain Eukaryota; kingdom Metazoa; phylum Arthropoda; class Insecta; order Orthoptera; family Acrididae; genus Schistocerca; species Schistocerca serialis. The sequence goes on from NC_064645.1 coordinate 415,685,482, forward strand.
TAGTCAAGTTGTGCCACAAATTTCTCTTCTCCCCAATTCTATTCAACACCTCCTTAATAGTTACGTGATCTACCCATCTAATCTTCAGCATTCTTCTGTAGCACCACATTTCGAATGCTTCTATTCTCTTCTTGTCCAAACTATATGTCGTCCATGTTTCACTTCCATGCATGGCTGTACTCCATATAAATACTCTGAGAAAAGACTTCCCGACACTCAAATCTATAATCGATGTTCACAAATTTCTCTTCTTCAGAAACGCTTTCCTTGCCATTGCCAGTCTACAATTTATATTCTCTGTACGTCGACCATCGTCAGTTATTTTGCTCCCCAAATAGCAAATCTCATTTACTACTTTTACTGTCTCATTTCCTAATCTAATTCCCCCGGCATCATCTAATTTAATTCGACTGCATTCCATTATCCTCGTTTTGTTTTTATTGATGTTCATCTTATATCCTCCTTTCAAGACACTGTCCATTCCGTTCAACTGCTCTTCCAGGTCCTTTGCTGTCTCTGACAGAACTTCAGTGTCATCGGCGAACCTCAAAGCTTTTATTTCTTCCCATGGATATTAATTCATACTCCGAATTTTTCTTTTGTTTCCATTACTGCTTCCTCAACATACAGATTGAATAACATCAGGGATAGGCTACAACTCTGTCACACTCCCTTCGCAATAGCTGCTTAATTTTCATGCCCCTCGACTCATAACTGCCATCTGGTTTTTGTACAAATTGTAAATAGCCTTTCGCTCCCTGTATTTTATCCCTGGCGCCTTCAGAATTTGAAAGAGAATATTCCAGTCAACGTTATCAAAAGGTTTCTCTAAGTCTACAAATGCTAGAAACGTAGGTCTGCCGTTTCTTAATCTATTTTCTAAGATAGTTCATAGTGTCAGTATCGCCTCACGTGTTCCACTGTTTCCACGGAATCCAAACTGGTCTTCCCTGAGGTCGGCTTCTACCAGTTTTTCCATTCGTCTGTGAAGAATTCGTGTTAGTATTTTGCAGCTGTGACTTATTAAACTGATAGTTCAGTAATTTTCACATCTGTCAACACCTGCTATCTTTGGGATTGCAATTGTTATATTCTTCTTGAAGTGTGAGGGTATTTCGCCTGTCTCATACATCTTGCTCACCAGATGGTAGAGTTTTGTTAGGACTGGCTCTCTCAAGGCTGTCAGTAGTTCTAATGGAATGTTGTCTACTCCCGGGGCCTTGTTTCGACATAGGTCTTTCAGCGCTCTGTTATACTCTCCACACAGTATCACATCTCCCATTTCATCTTCATCTACATCCTCTCCCATTTTCATAATATTGCCCTCAAGTACATCGCCCTTGTATAGGCCCTCTATATACTCCTTCCACCTTTCTGCTTTCCCTTCTTTGCTTAAAACTGGGTTTCCAACTGATCTCTTGATATTAATACAAGCGGTTTTCTTTTCTCCAAAGGTCTCTTTAATTTTCCTGTAGGCAGCATCTATCTTACCCCTAGTGAGATATGCCTCTACATTCTTACATTTGTCTTATAACCATCCCTACTTAGCCATTTTGCACTTCCTGTCGATCTCATTTTTGAGACGCTTCTATTCCTTTTTGCCTGCTTCATTTACTGCATTTTTATATTTTCTCCTTTCATCAATTAAATTTGATATATCCTCTGTTACCCAAGAATTTCTATTAGCCCTGGTCTTTTTACCTACTTGATCATCTGCTGCCTTCACTGATTCATCTCTCAAAGCTACCCATTCTTCTTCTACTGTATTTCTTTCCCCCATTCCCGCCAATTGTTCCTTAATGCTCTCCCTGAAACTCTGTACAACCTCTGGTTTAGTCAGTTTATCCAGGTCCCATCTCATTAAATTCCCACCTTTTTGCAGTTTCTTCAGTTTTAATCTACAGTTCATAACCAATAGATTGTGGTCAGAGTCCACATCTACCGCAGGAAATGTCTTAAAACTTAAAACTTGGTTCTTAAATCTCTGTCTTACCGTTTTATAATCTATCTAAAACCTTCCAGTATCTACAGGCCTCGTCTATGTATACAACCTTCCTTCATGGTTCTTGAACCATATGTTAGCTGTGGTTAAGCTGCACTCTGTGCAAAATTCTTCCAGGCGGCTTCCTCTTTCATCTCTTACCCCCATACCATATTCACCTACAACGTTTCCTTCTCTTCCTTTTCCCGCTATTGAATTCCAGTCACCCATGACTATTAAATTTTCGTCTCCCTTCACTATCTGAATAATTTCTTTTATCTCATCATACATTTCTTCAATCTCTTCATCATCTGCGGAGCTAGTTGGCATATAAACTTGTACTACTGTGGTAGGCGTGGGTTTCGTGTCTGTCTTGGCCACAATAATGCGTTCACTATGCTGTTTGTAGTAGCTTACCCGCACTCCTATTTTTTTATTCATTATTAGACCTACTCTTTCATTACCCCTAATTGATTTTGTATTTATAACCCTGTATTCACCTCACCAACAGTCTCGTTCCTTCTGCCCCCGAATGTCACTAATTTCCACTACATCTAACTTTAACCCATCCATTTCCCTTTTTAAAGTATCAAGTATAAAACCAAAAAAGTTTAAAATGATCCATACTAAAATTATAAATGCAAAAGAATTCTGCATGGTACGCTTCCACAACTGAATCGATTTTGATGAAATTTAATATGATTATAGCTTAAACGCTGGGGAACAACAAAGGTTACTTTAGAAAGCGTGTAACAGAAATCTAATTATTCTATTAAAAAAACTTTTACTGTTTCACTTTTGAACACTATCATATTTGTGAAAATGCTTTTATTGTTTGATATGCTCTACATTAAACGAATCGAATACAATGGTTATGCAAATCTCAGTGTAGTTATTCCATACTTCCATCCTAATATCTATAATAAACTCATCGCATTATAGGCGCTAAGCGTCAAGGGTCGATTATGAGGTATGTCTCATAAGGAACTTCGGTAGAAACCGTGGAAAAATAGAGGTTATGCGGTTAGGTTTAGAATTTCTCGTTCATGGGATCCCGGGATCGAACCCTAGTTGGGTCGGATTGTTTTCGCTTGTTATCCTCATCATTACTTTAATCATCATCAACGAGATAGTTGCCGAACTTGGGTTAAATACAAAGACTTGCATCAAGCTCCCAACAAGACTGGGGTTTTACAGCCAATAAAGCCACACACATTTCATATCACTCTACATAAACACACGCGAGGGCATTGCCGGTAACAGCTAGATTATAATGCGTGATAATCCATTTCTCCATATTAACAAATACGAAAGTAACACTATCTATTACGTTTTAACGACTCTCCCGCTGAACAGATTCCAATGAAATGTGGTGTGGAGATAGTTTGAATCCTGACGAAGGTCATAGGCTACTTTAGAAAATTGTATGTTTTTGAGTATCATTAACATTTTTAAACACAGTGTACGTGAATGGGCTGCAGACGACGCCGGCGCTACGTTTGGTGACTCTTAGTGTTTATAGATTATTCTGTGACAGTGCAAATCCAATGTATTGTGCCGGCAGCTTATGATATTGAGTTGTTGGACCACCTGGCTTAGCTGGAGAGTTTATGTGGCGATACAAAAACAAAATCTGACGGTAAGTCCGAGAGCCATATTTAAAACTATTACTATAAGACTCGGAAACATACGTTTGATTTAGGGCATAGAGGTTTCTAAGAGAGCTCGAAGGTTTCTCAAATCCAACTAACCTCGGAGTAATCCGAGGCCACCTGGACTTAGATGCAGAATGCCAGGCGGCTATGAGTGCTACAGAGACAGTAAGTCCTTCGCATTTTAGCTACTGGTCGTCGAGCATCACTTACTGCTTCAGAGACGCTTGAAGACACAAAGACGGCGTCATTTAAAGGCTGTACGACAAACACAGAGACGTCGTACCTTTACACGTGAGACTGTGTATGATCTCTTAAGAGACTATGTTAATCATAAATTCGTCATCTTAGGGGATGGATTAAAAATATAGGCACTAAAATGCTTTGAAGTAGAAGGAAGGAAACGGGTGGTATGTGTTATTCTGGTGACAAATACTAGGTGAGTCAGAGGAACCCCCAATAACTCAACTTCTGTACGTAAGTAATGAATCTTAACTTCTTTAAAATACTCTGAAGTGCCATAGAAACTAGTATAGGCATGCGTATTCGAATACAAAGATACGTAAACAGGTAGAATACGGCGCTGTGGTCGGCAACGCCCATATAAGACAACTACTGACTGCCGCGGTTGCTAGGTCGGTTACTGCCGCGACAATGGCAGGTTATCAAGATGTAAGTGAGTTTGAACCCGATGTTACAGTCGGCGCACGAGCGATGGGACACAGCAGCTCCCAGGTAGTGATGAAGTGGGCATTTTCCCGTACGACCATTTCACCAGTGTACCGTAAATATTAGGAATCCGGTAAGAAATCAACTCTCCAACATCACTGTGGCCGGAAAAAGATCCTGAAACGACGGAACCAACGACGACTGAAGAGAATCGTTCAACGTGACAGAAGTGCAAAACTTCCGCAAATTGCTGCAGATTTCAATGCTGGGCCACCAACAAGTGTCAGCGTGCGAACCATTCAACGAAACATCATCGATATGGCCTTTCGGAACCGAATGGCCACTCGTGTACCCTTGATGGCTGCACAACATAAAGCTTTCCGCCTCTCTTGGGCCTGTCAACATCAACATTGGACTGTTGATGACTTGAAACATGTTTCCTGGTCGGACGAGACTCTTTTCAAATTGTATCGAGCGGATGGACGTGTGCGAGTACGGAGACAACCCCATGAATCTATGGACCCTGCATGTCAGCAGGGGGCTGTTCAAGCTGGTGGAGGCTCTGTAATGGTGTGGAGCGTGTGCAGTTGGAGTGGTATGGAACCCCTGATACGTCTGGATACCACTCTGACAGGTGACACGTACGCAAACGTCGTGTCTGATCACCTGCATTTATTCATGGCAATTGTGCATCCCGACCGACTTGAGCAATTCCAACACTTCTTCTGGCCACCAGACTCCCCCACATGAATATTATTGAGCATATCTGGGATGCCTTGCAACGTGATATTCAGGAGAGATCTCCATCCCCTCGTACTCTTACGGATTTATGGACAACCCTGCGGGATTCGTGGTGTCAGTTCCCTTGAGCACTATTTCAGATGTTAGTCGAGTCCATGCGACGTCTAGTTGCAGCACTCGAAGGGCCCCTACACGATATTAGGCAGGTGTACCCGTTTCAATAGCTCTTCACTGTGTAATTAGAAAATGTAATGCATGCTTTCTGATTCGACGTAGATCAAAATAACAGACACATTCATTATGTACTTACATACCGGCACTGTACGTATATTTTATAACAACTATATACACAGACATCACTTATCATAGCAAAACTGGTGACATGCGAGCGCAACAACAAAAGCTGCAGGGCACAGAGTGTGACAGTTATTATTAATTGTACTTCCTTCCGCTTGTTGGAGTTGTACGGTGCATTGTTTTGCAATGTGTACGGAAGTCAGTCTGCTCGCCTGTTTGGTGCTAGGACGGTGTGTGAGCCGATGTGCTGCCCCTCTCTCTTCTGGTTTATGGGGCTGTTGATCGTACGTGCCCTGTGGCGAGGTGGACGGTTGGAAGAGGCCTTCAAATTCCAAATAATGCACATTTCATAAAATCGTTCTGCTAATTTACTGTGCTGCCAGGCTCTTGCAAATGGTGTGAAAGAATATGAGGGCTTTTCGGAAAGTACGTAAGTTCCGGTTGTCGTGAAATGGAAACCACTATGAAAATCAAAAATGTTTTTATAATTGCGTAGGCTTCCGTGGCCAGAGTCAGTCGACATAAAAGTTTTCTGGGTTTGGTACCGCGTCATAATGTAAAAACTACAGCTGCTATAGAAAAGCCAACGTTTCGGCCACGATTGCAATGGCATTCTTCTGGGTCTAATGGTGCGTTCTAGCTATGCAGTGTCCTTTATATTTTGTTGTTAGTGTTCACTGCGCATGCCATTACGTCTTCTGCGCTGGGTGGTGGTAGGACTGGGCGTGCAGATACCTGTCAGTATGTGTAGGCTTACGATATACTCTGTACCCCAGTGTGCCCTCCGTTCTCCTGTACACTTCGACGTCTAGAAACGGGATAGTACCACTCTTTTCTACTTCCAGCGTGAACTGTATCTTCCCGTGCACACTGTTCAGATATTCGTGGAATTTGTGTAGCTCCGTTTCACCCTGAGGCCATATAGCGAACGTGTCGTCCACGTATCTAAACCAGCAACGTGGTCGTAAAGGAGCTGAACCGAGGGCCATTGCTTCAAAGGCTTCCATGAATATGTCGGCTGCCAGCGGAGATAGGGGAGACCCCATTGCTACGCCGTCTGTCTGCTTGAAGTATTTTCCTTGCCATTTGAAGTACGTTGATGTCAGGCACAACTCAACCAGGTCGCACATGTTTGGCGGGACATGCTCCTGAAGGATGTGGATGGTTTCATCTACTGGCACGTTCGTAAATAGTGATTTCACGTCAAAGCTGACCATGATGTCCGTAGGTAAAATTGTTTCTCCCTTTAGGCGTTCTATAAAGTGTGTCGAGTTCTTCACATAAGAGTCCGTCTTGCCAACTAGACGTCTTAGTTTGCAGGCTAGGTACTTTGCCAAGTTGTAAGTAGGCGAATTGATCCCATTCACTATTGGCCTCAAAGGGCAACTTTCCTTATGTATCTTTGGAACACCGTAAATTCTAGGAGAGACTAGTACTCTGGGAATAAGACCCTTGGCTGTGTCAGCGTCAATTCTCGAGTCCTTAATCGCGCCCTGCGTCTTTCGAATTATCTTCGCCGTAGGGTCCGCCCTTAGTTCTTTGTAGATGGGATCATTTAATAATTCTTTCATCTTGTCTTCATACTGCAAGGTGTCTAAGATGACAGTAGCATTGCCTTTGTCTGCTGTTAATATCACAATTTCGTAATTGTTCTTCAGTTCCCTGATAGCTGCTCTTTCCTCTCTGTTACGGTTGTGTTTCTGTGGCTTGGCACGTAGTAGAACTCGAACGGTTTCCTGTCTAATTTTCTCAGCTTCTATCGCAGATGTGTGCCGGAGTGCTGTTTCCACGGATTCGATAATTTCTTCCGTGGGAATCCGCTCAGGTGTGACGGCAAAGTTTAGTCCTTTAGCTAGTGCTTCTGTAGCTGCGTTGCTGATGGGATGAGAAGAGAGGTTCACCACTGTTCAAGACGTATCCAGTCGAGGCGTAGTGTTCCGTGTCGTCTTTGCTAGCTGCTCAAATTTCTTCTTCTGAAAGAAGGTATCTGCACGCCCAATCCTACCACCACCCAGCGCAGAAGACGTAATGGCATGCGCAGTGAGCACTAACAACAAAATATAAAGGACACTGCATAGCTAGAACGCACCATTAGACCCAGAAGAAGGGTGCTGCAATCGTGGCCGAAACGTTGGCTTTTCTATAGCAGCTGTAGTTTTTACGTTATGACGCGGTACCAAACCCAGAAAACTTTTATGTCAAAAATGTTTTATTTGCAACAGTTAGCTATGCCTTCCAGCTACTTCTCTACAAAGTCAATACCCTCGTCATAGAAGGCAGCCGCCAACGCTTTCCGCCAATTCTGTACTCTGATTTACAGCTTCTTGTCTGTATCATAACGTTGTCATCATAGCCAGCAGTTTACGTGAGCAGAGATGAAACTCAGCGGCAGCCAATTGTGGGCTTCATGGTGGGTGATCAAACACTTCCCATCGAAAACGCTGGAGGAGCATCTTCATTGCCCCTGCAGAGTGCGGCTGAGAACTGTCAATAAGAAAGAAACGTATGGCAGTTATTTTTGTGACCTGCATGACATCAGATGAAATCTCTCACCAGGCCGTCATACTTGGCGGGAGACACTAATTTCTAGGCATCTTCAAGTGCTCGCTTTACGCTCAGAGCTAAAAAAGAGCAACATGACGCGATTGATGGGAATACTAGAGACACTCCCAACACATATGAACAAAGCTTCATCCGCTTGTTCACAGTTTTTTAGTGGTTTCCATTTCGAGACCGAATGGAATTTACTTTCTGAATACCCGCCCCCCCCCTCCCCCCTCCCCGTAAGAGTCTCTTCCTACACTGGCAAGAGATATCAGTGTGTACCGCATCCGAACGTGCATAATTAGTTCCAAAAGCGTCCTTCGATGTTAGATGATGTTCACCAAACGCCGTTTTATGATTGTGAGTTGAAGCGTGCTCTTTGAAGTGTATTTCAAACGGCCTATTTGACCTACGTAAACTTGAGAACAGTTCCCTCGCTTTAGTTTATAAGCACCTGCTGCCGTGTATTCAGAAAATTTTTATTCACACTGTTCCTCAATCTGAAGCGAATAATGTCTTTAGACTTAAACCCTATGCGCAAATTGGTATTGCGAAATTGTCTAGCAGTAATTTCTGAAACCTCTCTTTTATAATCCATGAGCATGTACATGATTTTCCCGTCTTCCTGTTCTTCTGTCAGCTCGCTGTTATTAACTTTACATTGTTTTTGGATTTTAACTTTCTATCGGCCTTAGTGACACCTGAACAACTTCCAGATTTTGTCGATAGAATTGTGGTTCCCACTGCAAAGATGATGGCGCCGTTGTGGTGGAAAAAACCGAATGGTTCAAACCAATACGATATTTAATTTCTGAATAAGCGATACTTTTCGGTATTTACTTGGTCTCGCTTTTTATAACAAGCATTTTTATTTTTTACCGATTAAAAACTGATATATCAGTTTATCTTGGCAGCCGTGCTAAAATTTTTGGTTTTTAAATAGAAGTTTAAAAAACCAGTTTCTTAGGAAGGTCTTGTGGCTTCTGAAAGATTCGTATGGTCTTTAAATAATATTGTTTGTGATTGAAGGAGTCAGTTTATAGATGAACACATTACAGGACAAATATTTTTGAACAGACTGAGAAATAAACATTGACCAGTGCATTACTTCATTATTGAAATTTTGGATGAATTTGTCATGTAAGCATTTCCGGTGAATGTCGTATTTTTCCTTTGAAATCACTTGTTCATTTGAATTTTTTTAAAGAGCAGTTTTTGTCAGTAAAAATCAGCTGCGTTCAAATTCCTGTTAAATAATGAAGGTATGTGACTAAAACATTGGTTTTTCATTCTAAATAGTTATAGAAAAAGAATTCTACAAATTTTATACGAAACTTTATTATTTGCCTGTCATTTTTATGAAATAAATTAAAAACGTAACGATTATTTATAGTTTGAATAGAAATATATAATAGTTGGTCTGCTGCTTACGCTACACAATATGCCTTTATCTGCTTGCCACCATTGGAAACACAAAATTAACAAAAATAATGGAGTTCTCCAACCTCAGTTTTCACTCGTTAGTACTCATTATTCTTATGCTTCTCGAGTAGAGATTTAAAAAAATGACACCAGTAGGACAACACTGGTGAATTTGTTGTAGTGTACAACCCCTCATTATTTTTCGAGAAAAGCTGCGAACAGTGGTCAGAATAAGTTTTCTTTTTTTTAATTTACCATTAAAAGAGTCTTGATCACGATTTATTTATCAAGGTGATCGTTTGAGACCACTACTGTGGTCATCTTCAGACCTACAAGTTGTATACAAAGCTTTAATTAGAGGGCTACATACATTAAAGAAACTATATAAAGTTATAAAGCTATAAAACGATGAATTACCATTGAGTAGGAACCTCTTTCTGTTGGAGAATCACTACTGGAGAAACCAGTTCACGTCTTACTATGTATAATAGAGGCTCCGCCCACTTCTGAAGGCATGATGTCATTACTAACCAATGAGTTATAAGTCGAATAACAATGTAAAATTTCTTAGTTAAAAGAACATTGTTATGATTTAAAAATAAATACACACTAAACTCAGATTATTAAACAGCTATTGCCAATTAAGAGTGGTTAAAAACATTTAAATATATGGGATAAATGAACTTCGGTTTGGCAGTACATGGGTTGCCCTTTCAAGGCCTGTTAGTGAACCATTTGGAACCACTGGTTGCCATGGTGAAGTTGGACGCCGTTCCAAAGATGAGGCAGCAGGCTTCTTTCCCCTGAAGTTGTTATAATGTCGATAGGCGAACTAGTGGTTGCCACGGTGAGGACAAACGCCAGTGCAAAGATGTGGCAGCAGGCTTCTTTCTCACGAAGTTGTTGCGAAAATGGAATGGCGAAGACTGTCACGTCAGACGATGTATTACTGAGCAGCAACATTGAAACGATTTTCAATGCGTAGGCTGCAATAATCTTTAGCTGACATGTATACTACATGCTGCACAAATACGATACGAAGTAGTTGTTCATATTTATGAAATATTATCCAAGAAGTTCGTAGGTAAATTACATGGCACGATTTTTAAAAGGCAATGCTATTCCTTAAGTTGTATGCCAGTCTTATAAACAAATAAAAATAATGGAAAGAATTTAAAATTATAATACTATGAGCCATAGTGTCAAAAATAAAAGGATGTGAATTAGCAATATGCAGTCTAAAAGCATATAAGCAAAAATTTTAAACAGATAGTTAGTCAAAAAATAATGTTTGGTGAAATAAAATTACAATGTAAAGACAAAATATTTCCTAAAGGTCTTAATAATTCTTTTCTTTGCCTGTTTTATTTGATATTTTGAGCCTTGTATCTTAAAACGTATAATACAAAAGTGTGAGGGGATCTCAGAATTCTCCAGTCTTTGTTCGTTGTCCACCTTTATTACTGTAACAATAGCAACAAAAAAAGAAGGAAATTGGTTCGTTCAGAAATCGGCTATTTTGAGCGGTTTTCACACTCAGATTAAAATGGAGATGGAAAGAAACGGTGTAACCAAAAACCGGTTCCTTAAGAATAGCCCAGTGGTTTGCTGGCGCTCGCCTCTTTGGCACTAAACTTACCGTTTCAGATTGCACAAAATACAGATGCAGAAAGAACTGTGGAAGGCATCTGTGACTAAATCCATCACTCACGAGTAGGTGTCTGAGGTCTTTCCTCCATAGCTGAGCTTGGCTGGGCATCCTCGCCAGTCGTAGTGCGGGGCAGAGCCCTGGATGGTCCCGTGACTTCGAGTGATGGCAGGTGAGCCATAATGGCCGCCAGTGCGTGTCCTTCCCAGAGAGTGGTATCAGGTCGGGCCGTGGGGACCGTTGTCGCTACCGCTCGTGGGTCGCGCGATTATGCGAAATGCCTTCATTTGCGTCAGTCGCTCGCTGTGCCCGAGACGAATGGCTTTCCGATGCGGGGGCTTGCTAACCCACCGACTGCATTACTGGGGGCAGCAGTATCGGAGCACAACGAACCACGTGACGTATCGGCGCGCCTCCCGAGCCCTGCAGGTCTGTGACCGCCGACACGGCACTAATAGCTCCTGCCAGGGGCAGATAGTAAACCTCTCTGCATAGCATGATTCTATCGCTGCACGCTACGCTACATATGGATGTCTCAGCAACTTCTGGTAGTCGTGTTCTGTTGTTATTGTCACCGTCAGTCGGTTACCGGTTTTGAAATTGACAGTACAGATAGTCTGCAAAAATCAGCAGAGGCCTCGAACTGGGTAGGTATCAAGAATGTTGTCCCACAGGATTCAGTCTTGGGTCTCTTATTGTTGTTAATATACAGGGTGTATCAAAAAGAATCATCCGATTTGGCACGTCTATATTTCTCAACCTAATAAACATACAGTATACAATTAATTTTGTTTTTGTTGATGAACGAGAAACTCAAAAAGTTTTATTAATATCTTTTCAAAGGTGTTCAATATGCTCCCCTCGAGATGTACGGCATACGTGTTAAATTCTTCCTACACTGCAGCGAGCACTTCTTGAGTTACAGCTTCCACAGCTGCTGTTATGCGATGTCTCAGTTCACTCATTGTTGTTGCTAACGGAGGCACAGAGTCTTTTATAAACCTCCACATGGAATAATGACATACAGTCAGGTCCGATGACCTTGAAAGTCAGTAATGTAATTGTTGGTAACGGAGGCACATAGACTTAGTCTTTTATAAACCTCCACATTTAATAATCACGTACAGTCAGGTCCTGTGACCTTGGAGGCCAGTAATATAAGGCTCAATCATTTGGTCCAGTGTGACCGATCCATCGATCAGTAATCCTTTGATTTAAAAATTCCCGCACTTCCAGGTGTCAGTGTGGCGGTGCCCCATCTGTTGATAAATGAAGTCATTCGAATCAGTCTTTAACGGTGGCAAAAGACAGTTTTCAAGCGTATCGAGATAACTGCTTACTGTAACTGTGTTCGCGGCAAAGAAAAATGCACCATACACCTTTCCCCGTGAAACTGCACACTTCTGCTGCCTAGCGGGAAACATGTAAAACTTGAGAGTTTGCTCTTTCCAGCAGCACGTTGTTCACACACATATCTCAGATAACATAATAGTTATGATTTTTAAGAATAGGATGATTCTTCATGATACGCCATGTATATTAATGACTTGCCACTTTATCTTCATGAGGATGCAAAGCTTGTTCTTTCTGCTGATAACAGCAGTATAGTAATCATATCCAACGAACAAGCATTAGCTGAAGAAATTGCAAATAATATATTTCAGAAAATTATGAAGTGGATCTCTGCAAATTGACTCTCACAAAATTTTGAGAAAACACAGCACATACAGTTCCGTACAGTAAATGCCGCTAAACAATTGCTTAATATAGATTTTGGACAGAAGTCTGTTGCTAAGGCAGAATTTTCAAAATTTCTGAATGTGTGCATCGGTGAGAAATTGAATTGGGAGAAACGCATTGATGATCTGCTGAAACCTTTAGGTCCAGCTAGTTGTTCTATCAGGGTTATAGCAAATTTTTTGATAAACATATCAGTAAATTAGCCCTCTACGCATGTTTTTATTCACTGCTTTCATATGGCAACATATTTTGGGGTATTCATCATTAAGAGGGAAAGTATTCACTAAGCAAAAGCGTGTAATCAGAATAATAGATGGAAACCGTCCAAGATCACCCTGCAGGCATTTGTTTAAGGGGCTCGTAATATTCACATTACCTTCGCAACACATATATTCGCTTACGACATTTGATTTTAATAACTCATCTCAAATCAAAAGCAATAGCAAAGTGCATAGCTACCACACTAGAAGAAAGGATGATCTTCACTATTCTGGATTAAATCTGACATTGGCGCAGAAAGGGGCGAATTACGCTGCCACAGAAATCTTGTGTCATTTATAAAATAGCATTAAAAGTCTGATAGTTAGCCAACCAGTACTTAAAAACAAATTAAAAGAATTTCTGGATGACAACTCCTGTGTAAAGAAAACGTACGTTTAGCTGACATGTTACACATCATTACGAAATATCGTAATCGCGATGTGTGGAACAAGTATTAATTCATCCAATGTACTGAAGAGCTAGTGAATCTTGCGCAACTTTTTTCGTATTATGTTAGACTACAGTGAGGTGACAAAAAAACATGCGGAGTAGTGCACCAATAGGCACGTGCTCAACATGTCGTTGGACGTGGAAGTCCCCTGAAGAATTACTGGGTCATTCTGCTTCTATAACCGTCCAAAATTACGAAGTTGCCGTGGCAGTATTTTGTTCACGAACTGACCTCTCGATTATGACCCATAAATGTTCGATGCGATAAATGTCGGGTGATGTGGGTGGCCAAATCGTTCCCTTGGACTGCCCAGAATGCTCTTCAAACCAATCGCGAAAAAATGTGGCCTGGTGACATGGCGCATCGTCACCCGTAAAAATTCCATCGTTCTTTGGGAACATGATATTCATGAATTTCTCGTCTCGAAGTTGCTGAATGTAACTGTTTCCAGTCAATAATCGGTTCAGTTGGACCAGACCACCCACTCCATTCCAAGTAAACACTGACCATATTGTTATGGAGCCACCACCATCTAGTACAGTCCTTTGACGACAGCTTGGATCCGTGGCTTCATAAAGTATGCGCCACACTCTAACCCTGCCACCAGCTCTTATCGACTGAAATTGGGGCTCATCTCACCAGACCACGGTTTTCCGGCCGTCCAGGGTCCAACCGACATGGTCGCGAGCCCGGGAGAGGCACTGCAAGCGATGTCGTGCTATTAGCACACACAGTTGCGTCCATCTTATGCTTTCACACCCCATTGTCGCCGAATGTCGCCGAATTGTCCTAACGGATACGTTCGTCGCACGTACCACGTTGATTTCTGCGGTTATTTCACAGTGTTGCTTGCCTGTTAGCAATAACAACTCCACGCAAACGCCGCTGCTGTCTGTCGTTAAGTTAAAGCCTTTGGCCATTATGTTATCCGTGGGTAGAGGTGATGCCTGAAATTTGGTATTCTCGACACACTCTTGACACTGTGGACCAGCCGTCCGAAGTGGCCGAGCGGTTCTAGGCGCTTCAGTCTGGAACCGCGCGACCGCTACGGTAGCAGGTTCTAATCCTGCCTCGGACATGGATGCGTATGATATACTTAGGTTAGTTAGGTTTAAGTAGTTCTAAGTTCTAGCGGACTGATGACCTCAGAAGATAAGTCCCATAGTGCTCAGAGCCATTGTGAACTGTGGACCACGTAATATTAAATTCCCTAATGATTTGCGAAATGGAATGTCGCATGTGTCTAGCTCCTACTACCATTCCGCGTTCACTATCTGTTAATTCCCGTCATGCGGCGCTAATCACGTCGGACACCTTTACACATGAGTCACCTGATTACAAGTGGCAGCTTCATCAATGCACTGTCCTATTATACCCTGAGTACGCAATACTACCGCCATCTGTATATGCGCATATAGCTGTCCCATGACTTTTGCCACCTCAGTCTCGGCGTATTGACATATGGAAGCGCAATGACTTCCTTATTTTTTTACTATACATAAGTATCAGAAAAATTTACTCCTTGAGAATTATCCTAGATAAGGCTATGCGGTTTCTTGCTTTAGTGGATACACTCCACTGTACCGTCCGTTTCCAACATGCGACGTTAAATTTCTCTCTCTGTCTCTCTAGTCGTTTTCCTTCACTGCTTTCACAGCAATTCTTATTCATGCCGTACGAGTCTGCACATCAGGACTCCTGAGCTGAACGCTTTATCCCCACAGACTCGCACAAGAAATAATTGGCAACCAGTGCTGTACAATCGCAATAAAGTCATGGGATGTTCAACTGACTCTTTTATTAGAACATGTTAACGCGTTTCGGGATTCCACCATCTTCAGACATCACGAACTTCAACTCCTTCCTAACCAACCAGGCGCACAGCTTTGACAACTCAAAGAAAGTATACGCTCTGCTTCAAGACTGCTTGTGTCGCAGTTACAGTCATATGTTATTGGACACTTTCTTTGAGATGTCAAGGCTGCACGCCTGGTTTGTTCAAATGTTGAAATGTGTGTGAAAACTTATGGGACTTAACTACTAAGGTCATCAGTCCCTAAGCTTACACACTACTTAATCTAAATTATCCTAAGGACAAACACACACACCCATGCCCGAGGAAGGACTCAAACCTCCACCGGAACCAGCCGCACAGTCCATGACTACAGCGCCTAGACCGCTCGGCTAATCCCGCGCGGCCCTGGTTGGTTAGGAAGGAGTTGAAGTGTGTGTTGTCTGAAGATGGGTGGAATCCCGAAACGCGTAACATGTTTTAATAAAAGAGTCAATTGAACATCTCATGACTTTATTGCGATTGTACAGTATTAGTTGCCAATTATTAACATAAAAATGATCGCAGGCCTCTGACGGGATTTTATGTCCTGTATATCTCCCACAAGAAAGGAAAAACCAAGGGGGTTATTTATGTCTGGTGAACGTGGTGGCCATGATGTTTGATAGTCTGTGCCCATCAGTATGTTACGAAGGATTTCGTCCAAGAAATGGAGAGCAGATTCTGATTTTGATTCGAGGCTCGTTTGATTGTTAAAAGCAAATGGGTTATCCACTACTGGCTTGCTGCACCTATAGCTACTCATCAGAGCGCCCTTGGCATAACTTTTCAGGGTTCCTCTAAGGCCTTGACAGCGGTCTCGGGCACACCCTGTCCCAATTGTACTTCAGCTCTACAGGCAGTCCCGTATTTCAAGTCGTATAAGGTGTACAAGGAACCCGATGCTACTTTAAAATATACCTTATTTCATTATACACTTGTAAAAGAATTTGAAAACTGCTTCCCCAAGAAAGTGGTTATATCTAATAATAAGAAACCATGCAAAGCACCTAGGCTTACTAAAGGAATAAAAATATCTTGTAACTACAAAAAGGAACTGTATCTAACAACAAGAAAAAGTAATGACCCAGAAAGAGCCAAATTTTATAAAAACTACTGTGCTACATTAAGAAAGGTTATCAAAAAGTCCAGAAGCATGTGCATAATGTCTGAGATTAACACCTCTGATAACAAAATCAAAACGCCGGCCGAAGTGGCCGTGCGGTTAAAGGCGCTGCAGTCTGGAACCGCAAGACCGCTACGGTCGCAGGTTCGAATCCTGCCTCGGGCATGGATGTTTGTGATGTCCTTAGGTTAGTTAGGTTTAACTAGTTCTAAGTTCTAGGGGACTAATAACCTCAGCAGTTGAGTCCCATAGTGCTCAGAGCCATTTTGAACAAAATCAAAACAATTTGGAATATTATTACAAGGGAGGCAGGGCAACCAAGAGTACAGGATGACGGCATTACCATCAAAGCGAATGGAAGCTTGACAAACAACAAGCCGGAAGTCGAAAACATTTTGAATAATCATTTTTTATATGTTGTAGAGAAAATAGGATCTAAATGTTCATTAGAAGAAGCAAGGCAGTTAATGGAAGAGGCCTTACCCACACAATTTGATGCAATTGAAATTCCACCAACCTCCCCATTCTGAAGTTAGGATGGGGGACTGATGACCTTCGCTGTTTAGTCCCCCTTAAACATACCAACAACCACCACCACCTGAAATTAGGAAGATAATAAACTCTCTCAAGAATAAAAGCTCACATGGAATTGATGGCATTTCCAGCAGGATATAAAAAGCCTGTTCCCAAGAGATAAGTGGGATTCTTAGCCACATATCTGATACCTCTCTGAAGCAGGGTATTTTCCCAGATAGACTGAAGTATGCCATTGTTAAAGCACTCCATAAAAACTACCGCCCAATCTTTCTTCCGACTGCCTTATCCAAAATTCTTGGAAAAGTAATGTATTGTACAGTAGCTTCAAACCTTTGTAAAAACAAAATTTTAACAAAATGTCAGTTTGATTTCCAGGAAGGTTTTTCAACGGAAAATGCTATAAATACTTTCACTAATGAAATATTAAATGCTCTGAGTAACCAGAAGTCATCCATTGGGATTTTTACTGTGATCTCTCAAAGACTTTTGATTGTGTAAATCATGGAATACATTTAGATAAGCTCAAGTACTGTGGTGTGAGTGGGACAGCGCTCAAATGGTTTAAATCATACCTAACTGGAAGAGTGCAGAAAGTTGAAATAAGCAGTTCATATAATATGCAAAAAAAACTGGTGATTTCTCAAACTGGGGAACAATCAAGAATGGGGTGCCGCAAGGTTCGGTCGTGGGTCCTCTGCTGTTCTTAATATATATTAATGACTTGCCATTCTATATTCATGAAAATGTAAAGATAGTACTTTTGCCGATGATACAAGTATAGCTATCATACCCAAAAGACAAGAATTAACTGATGAAATTGTAAACGATGTTTTTCAGAAAATCAATTAGTGCTTCTCTGCAAATGAGCTTTAATTAAAATTTGACAAAACACAGTATATACAGTTCCACACAGTCAATGGAATGACACCATTAATAAATATAGACTTCGATCAGAAATCGGTAGCTAAGGCAGAATATTCGAAATTTCTAGGTGTATTCATTGATGAGGGGTGGAACTGGAAAAAACATACTGAAGATCTGCTGAAACGTTTGAGTTCAGCTACTTATGCTATTAGGGTCATCGCAAATTTTGGCGATATACTCCTGAGTAAATTAGCTTACAACGCCTATTTTCATTCTCTGCTTTCGTATGGCATCATATTCTGGGGTAACTCATCATTGAGTAAAAGAGTGTTCATTGCACAAAAGTTTGTAATCAGAATAATTGCTGGAGCTCATCCAAGATCATCCTGCAGACACTTATTTAAAGAGCCAGGGATCTTCACTGTAGCCTCACAATATATATATATATATATATATATATATATATATATATATATATATATATACTTATGAAATTTGTTATTAACAATCCGGACGAATTCCGAAGTAATAGCAGTGTACATGGCTCCAACAC
The DNA here is from genome assembly GCF_023864345.2 of Schistocerca serialis cubense. Classification (NCBI taxonomy): domain Eukaryota; kingdom Metazoa; phylum Arthropoda; class Insecta; order Orthoptera; family Acrididae; genus Schistocerca; species Schistocerca serialis. The sequence continues at coordinate 415,703,799 of NC_064645.1, forward strand.
TAGGAGAAAGGATGGTCTTCACTACACAAGGTTGAATCTAACTTTGGCTCAGAAGGGGATAAATTATGCTGCCACAAAAGCCTTTGACCACTTACCTAATAGCATCAAAAGTCTGACAGATAGCCATATAGCATTTAAAAGGAAATTAAAAGAATTTCTGAATGGCAACTCCTTCTACTGATTAGATGAATTTTTGGATATAGTAAGTGGGTAATTTCCCCAAACCCCACAAAAAAATTTAAAAAAAAATAAAAAATTAAAAATATTAAGTGTCATGTAGTATTTTGTGTAATGTAATATCTTGTACAGACACCTTTTATTAACCTTACACGTTCCACATCATTACGAAGTGTCGTATTCATGATCTATGGAACAAGTACTAATCTAATCTAATCGTTGCCCGCCTCCTACTATGTTGACGAAGACCAGCTGGAAGACCACGAACAAAGTGGAGAGACCAGGATGATGTGAGGACTACTGCAATGGAAGGAGGTGCTAAATGATAGACTGTGGGAATAAAGAGAAGCTTGGAAGAAGCACTGTGAACGACCTGCATAAGCAGAAACGTTCCCGGCAGAAGAAGAGGAAGCAGAGAACAAACAACCCTCAGAGTGGAGGAGCGCCATCTTGCTGAAATTCTACCCAAGGTTGAAATTTCTATAGCTTAGGTATAACGTATGATCCAATACGTCCAGGTATAAAGTTTTCTTAATGATAAGCTCAGTGAAAGATATACCCCATATATTTCATTTCGGTCTGTTCTTTATCTGTTGCGCCACGATATGTGGGTTCTCCGACCTCCTTGCCAGGAAGCAGTCCGCGAGTAGCAAATTAGTAGCCGGCCAGAATGATGCAGCTGCTAAATCAAACTGCTATTAGTCCAGTATGAACTGGCAGAAAAAAGACCCCAACGTTGGAAAACGCCACAACTTGGACAAGAGACACCATAAAAGATCACAAAATACCTCAAAAGGCTTTGCTTAGGGGAGAAATCTTTTCGAACCTGCGTAAATACTACGAACTATGTACATTGGAAACTGCCTACCGTTTCTTTAGAATACTGAGCCCCTCACGCCTACCTACATTATCACATAAACTATTCCTTAACGTGTCATGATGTTCTATTAAGCTATTCCTTTTTGTGTACAGTTTGCGTCATAAAGTTCTTTTCTCACTAGTTCGATTCAGTATCTCTTCATTGTTTATCTATCTATTTAATCATTAGCATTTTTCTGTATCAACACATTCCTTCTTAGTCAACTGTTTATCGTTCACGTTTCACGTCTGTAAAACACTACTCTCCATACAAATGTTTTCAAAAAAGACACCTTCTTCTTCTTCTTCTTGTGTTACGGTCTCTGTAAGACCACGGGTTGCCCTTTCGTGGACTGCACTTTCCTCTTCTTCTCCCAGAACCTCTTCATACTTTCTCTTCTTCCCTCCCGCTCTCCTTCCGAGATCTTCAGTGTCCTTTTCTCCTGTCGGCTACGCTGGTGACAGTCTAATCTTTTCCTGTATTCTTCTCTGTCGTTGATCTCCGGCATATTGGTCGGTGTATATTTGTTCCTCCAATTTTCCTTTCCTTCGACCTTGATCCCCAATTCCCACCAGTCTTTCCGAAGTTCAACAACCCACTTGGTTCCTGTCTTTCCCCTTGTCCTCCCTGTTGTTTCCCACACTCTCTTCGTCATTCTGTCTATACTCATCCTAACTGCATGTCCAGCAAACACTGCCCTTTTGAGTCTGATTTCCCCAGATACTGTTATGTTCCGGTACAACTCTTCCCTAGGTCTTCGCATCCACCTCTTTTGGGACCTAGTATTTTTATCAGTATTTTTCTCTCTTCTTTCTCTAGTTGTTCTGCCCCATTTCTTCCTAGTGTCATAGTCTCAGCTGCATATAATACTGCATTCCTCACTGTTGCCTTTTAGTGGCTTATCTTTGCCTGAGGATATATTCTTTTTATTGTATATCTCTCTCGTCATACAGACGGCTGACCTCATCTTCTTTATCCTCTCTGTTATTCCCTCCTTGCTCCTGTTCCTTCCTGGTATAAATTCTCCCAGGTATTTCAATTTGTCCACCATTTGCACAGTGCCTTCCGGTGTTTCCCAGTCTGCAGTGGTATGTAATGTCTTTGTCTTGTTATAGGCGATCCTCAGTCCCACCTTTGTGGCTACCTTACTTAAGTTGTCGAGTTGTGTCTTTGCGTCTTCTTCCGTCTCATTTACTATTACTACGTCGTCTGCAAAGGCTAGGCTGTCCACTTGAGCCCTGTTGTCATTTTTGTCCCCCACATGGGTCTTTGGTATTCCCATTTCCTCGTTTATTGCTCTCCACTGCCTCACCACTTCGTCCAGTGCTATATTGAACAACAATGGTGACAATCCATCTCCCTATTTAACACCAGTCTTGATCTCAAATTCTTCTGACAGTGCTCCTCTGAATCTCACCTTTGCTTTTGTGTCTGTCAGAATTTCTTTTATGAGTTCTTGTGTAGTTCCATCCAGTCCTCTGTTCTTCAGGACCCTAACAAGAGTCTGTCTGTCGATGGAGTCATATGCCTTTGTGAAGTCCCGAAGGTTATTACTTTCTTTTTGTTTTTAAGGCCTTATGTTCTATCAGTTGCTTCAGGATAAATATCTGTTCTATACAACCTCTTCCCTTCCTGAATCCCGCTTGGTAGTCGCCAATTGTTCTTTCTACCTGTTTTTCTACTCTCTTGAGCAATAGTTTTGACAGCACCTTGTATCCTACCTCTAGTAGCGATATTCCTCTGTAGTTTTTTGGCATCTCTCTTGTTACCATTCTTATGTCACCCTCAGACATAAATTATTATTTCATGTTAACAATTTCTCTTGTTCTGGAAAGCTTTCCTTACGTTGCCAGTGTCTGCTTCTGCAGCCGCGAGCTGATAAGATGATTTACTCTTATTTAGGAGAAAACGGTTCAAATCCCCTCTGAGATACGCCAGGACGACATGGGCAACCTGGGGTCTTATACTGTCTTATTGAAAGACAACGTCACGGAGACCGCGAGATAGGGTACACCTCTCTCCTTGGACCTCCACAAACTGAAACGTCCATCTTTTTGAAGACCTGGGCGAATATGATTGGCTGTACCATGTTCCACCAAAACAATGCAGTAAGAAATTTAAATGTGAAAATTGTCATTTTATTCAATTTATCAGAAAGCTAAAAGGGGAAAAATTAGTAATTTGTCTTAGGTCAAGAAAACATGAAACGAGGTGAATTATTGTGGATTAACCAAAAGAAAGGCTTCACATAAATTAAAAGAGACACGAAACAGTGAGCCAGTGGGGTGCTTCCATACTCGAGAGGTAGAGAATGGCGTGGAAGGAATGTAGTAGAGAGAGACGTCGTGGGGTCGGCACGTTATGTTGTCAGATGCCTGGAGGAATGTTGTGCTGCTCAGTGGAGACTTTCGCTTTTGAAACAGTTCGCCACTGATTTACTCTGTTATTAAAATTCAATATAGTAACAGTGAAATTGTTGTCGTAATATAAAAGCGAAGAGCAAAGAGTTTAATTCCATTTTTTAAATATTTTTACATTGGCTACATGCACTAGTGTCATCACTAATTAGTATATATGTCTGTAATGTGTAATTCCAGTGTCTGTCACGTTTTCTGCAATGTCATTTAGCTTTTCTGCGTTGATTGACTTCCAACACTGCTAAGTGCATAACATTCTTCAGGAAAAGTGACTGTGTGAGAAGCTATACGCTATATAAAGGTATAAAAGGGCAGACCATTGGCGGACCTGTCATTTGTACTCAGGTGATTCGTGTGAAAAGGTTCCCGTCATGATTATGGATGTACGACTGGAACTAACAGACTTTTAACGCGGAATGGTAATGTGAGTTAGATGCATGGGACATTCCATTTCGGAAACCGTTAGGAAATTCAATATTCTGTGATCCACAGCGTCAACATGTGACGAGAATAACAAATTTCAGACATTACCTCTCACCACAGACAATGCAGTGGCCAACACCTTCAGAGAGACAAGCGTCGTTTGTGTAGAGTGTTTAGTACTGTAGCGACACTACCGTTTGGGGTAGGAAAAGTCAGTATTGGTGCAATATTTCTGAGTGTGCAAGTTTCAGCCAGGCATGGGCCTGTTGACAGTAAGTCACGCTACCAGCGGTTGTGAAGCACAATGAGGGCCACAGGGCCGTAGACCCACTGAAAAGACTAAACTCAGCGGTTTGCATGGCGCAAGTTACAGGCAGAAGGGGCCCACTGGCCTACCTAGGTGTTATGAGTACGTGACTTGGAGCGGTGCGTTAGCAAAACAGAGGCACATAGCCACATATAAACAGGTGCCGGTTTTCTAACACGGCATTCAAGTGTGGCAGCTCTCCTGGACGGGGAGGTGTGTCACACCACCAGCTACACGCAACAGCAGATGGGGCGCCAGCAGTCCAGTCCATGGCAGGTCGCTGGTTCGACCCTCTGAGGCTGCGGTGGGGTCCGTAGCCTTCCAGCGACAGGCCACTCCATAGCTCGGTACCGTGGGCAGTCGTCTTGGCTCCCAACATGCACTGCAGACATCCAGGGCGAGGGCTGCAGATTAGGACGCCGGAGAGAGGGAGCGGGCTGCAGGTTGCCCTGCAGCGGGCGTCGCTGAGGCGGCAGAGGCGAAGGCTGCTGAGTCGGCTGCCAGTGCATCCTGATGATGCTGCAACTCTGCTGCCTTAGAAGGCTGGCACACAGCAGTGTGTGCACAGGTCGCTGAGGCAGCTATTCCACGCCAAGCCATTTCACATACAGCAAAGTGGTGTCTTCAGTACTGCAGGACCCTGTGACGCAGACCGGGAGGAATGACGCCACTGTAGTTGGAAACAATAAATCACTTGGAAAGCTCAGACAAGTCTTAATAAAAGACAAGCAATACTGCGTGAAATAACTGCAGAAATTAATGTGGAATGTACTACGATCATATGTGTAATGAGAGTCCGCCGAAAAATGAAATGAGCATGTGCCATTGTTGGCCGGAAAGCCCCATCCGGGAAACTTTGGCCGCCGAGTGCAAGGCTTATTTCAGTCGGCGCCACATTGGGCGAATTGCTCTCCGGTGACGAGGATGAAATGATGATGAGGACAGCACAACACGCAGTCTACGAGCGAAGAAAATCTGGGAAACGAACCTGGGCCCGCTGCTTGGGAGGCAAGCATCTTACACTCAACTATGCAAGTGGACAGTCCGCCGACATTTCGCGTTAATGGGCTGTGGCAGCAGATGGGCAACGCTAGTGTCTTTGCTAACAGCACGACATCGCCTGCAGCACCTCTCCTGGATTCGTGACCATATCGGTTGGACCATAGACGAATGGAAAACCATGGCCTGGTCAGGTGAGGTGAGTTCCGATTTCAGTTGCTAAGAGGTGATGGTAGGATTCTATGGTGGCGGAGACCCCACAACGTCATCGACTCAAATTGTCAAAAAAATGTTCAAATGTGTGTCAAATCTTATGGGACTTAACTGCTAAGGTCATCAGTCCCTAAGCCTACACAGTACTTAACCTAAATTATCCTAAGGACAAACACACACACACACACACACACACACACACACACACACACACACACACACACACACACACACACACATGCCTGAGGGAGGACTTGAACCTCCGCCGGGACCAGCCGCACAGTCCATGACTGCAGCGCCTTAGACTGCTCGGCTAATCCCGCGCGGCTCTCAAATTGTCAACAAGGCACACTGCCAAGTGGTGGGCGCTCCATAATGGTGTGGGCTGTGGAATAGACTGGGTCGTCTGGTTATGTTCAGCTACTTGGATACTATTTGATACATTCATGAACTTCATGTTCCCAAACAACAATGGATGTTCTATGGATTACAATGCGCCATGTCATTAAGCCACAACTGTTAGCGATTAGTTTGAAGGTTGTGGACAGCTCGAGAAAATGTTCTGACCAACCAGGTCACACGACATGAATCACGTCGAAAATTTATGCGATATAATCCAGGACAACACAACGAAACAAGGCCGCGGGCCTAGACAACATTCCATTAGAACCACTGACAGCCTTGGGAGAGCCTGCCCTGACGAAACTCTATCATCGGGTGAGCAAGATATATGAGACAGGCGAAATACCCTCAGATTTCAAGAAAAATATAATAATTTCAATCCCAAAAAAGCAGCTGTTGACAGATGTGAAAATTACCGAACTATCAGTTTAATAAGCCACGGTTGCAAAATACTGACACGGATTGCTTAAAGACGAATGGAAAAACTGGTAGAAGCCGACATCGGGGTAGATCAGTTTGGATTCCGTAGAAATGTTGGAACACGTGAGGCAATACTGACCCTATGACATCTCTTAGAAAATAGACTAAGGCAAACATACGTTTCTAGCATTTCTAGACTTAGAGAAAGCTTTTCACAATGTTGACTGGAATACTCTCTTTCCAATTCTGAAGGTGAGAGGGGTAAAATACTGGGAGCGAAAGGCTATTTACAATTTGTACAGAAAATAGATGGCAGCTATAAGAGTCGATGGGCATGGAAGGGAAGCAGTGGTTGGGAAGGGATTGAGACAGGGATGTAGCCTATCCCCGATGTTATTCAATCTGTATATTGAGCAAGCAGTAAAAGAACCAAAAGAAAAATTCGGAGTAGGAATTAAAATCCATGGAAAAGAAATAAAAACTTCGAGGTTCGCCGATGACATAGTAATTATGTCAGAGACAGCAAAAGACCTGAAAGAGCAGTTGAACGGAATGGACAGTGTCTTGAACGGAGGATATAAGATGAACGTCAACAAAATCAAAACGAGAATAATGGAATGTAGTCGAATTAAATCGAGTGATGCTGAGGGAATTAGAATACGAAATGAGACGCTTAAAGTACTAAATGAGTTTTGCTATTTGAGGAGCAAAACAACTCATGATGGTCGAAGTAGAGAAGATATAAAATGTAGACTGGCAATGGCAGGGAAAGCGTTTCTGAAGAAGAGTAATTTGTTAACATCGAGTATAGATTTACGTGTCAGGAAGTCTTTTCTCCAAGTATTTCTATGGAGTGTAGCCATGTATGGAAGTGAAACGTGGACGATAAATAGTTTAGACAAGAAGAGAATAGACGCTTTCGAAATGTGGTGCTACAGAAGAATGGTGAAGATTATATGGGTAGATCACATAACTATTGAGGAGGTATTGAATGGAATTGGGGAGAAGAGGGATTTGTGGCACAACTTGACTAGAAGAAGGGATCGCTTGGTAGGACATATTTTGAGGCATCAAGGGATCAGCAGTTTAGTATTGGAGGGCAGCGTGGAGGGTAAAAATAATAGGGGGAGACCAAGAGATGAATATACTAAACAGATTCAGAAGGATTTAGGTTGTAGTAGGTAGAAGGAGATCAAGAAGCTTGCACAGGATAGAGTAGCATGGAGGGCTGCATCAGACCAGTCTCTGGACTGAAGACCACACCACCACCAATCCAGGGGTCAGTTCGTACGCAATACCCTGCACCGGCTACATTTTCGCAATTATGGACGACTACAGAAGCAGCATGGCTCAATATTTCTGCACGGATTTCCAACCACTTGTTCACTCCACACCACGGCGAGCTGCTGCACAACGCCGCACAAAAGGAGGTCCGACACGATACTGGGAGGTGTCTCATGAATTCTGTCACCTCATTGTACGACTACTGTTGGTTGACTTTAGCAAAAATAGTAGATTTCAAAATTTGGTACAGAATGAATTGTCGCGTAGCTGTATTTAGTGTTGGGAAGTGAGGGAAAGGCGAGAAAGCAGCGCGTTTATTACGTGGTCGGTCGGCGGCTGCAAATGAAGTGGCTCTGAAGGCGAAAGTGGATCGCCAGCGGACGGCCTGGCCTGTGCCAATGTTAGTTCGACAACGGGAGAGGGTTGTTATTCTGAAAAAAAAGCACACCACACTGTGAGATGAGGAGGGCAACAACTGGCTTCCAATGAGCGACTGCAGTTTATTTTTCCGAGTGTAGTTGGTTGCGTAACTGGTAATCAGAACTTAACGGAAAAACCAACGACGTGGGGTAAAAATCTTTGTTAGGGTAGCACTGTCAGTGATGGTGCCCTCTAAAATATTTTTATTTTTAGTAACAGTAAAACAGAAGGAAAAAACTAGACCCTCGTAAGTAGTGACTGTGACCTGTTGTGAAATGCAGTTTATTGAATGACAGCAGTAAAATAGTTGCAGAATACATGTCTTGTTGTATTCAAGCCCATTTTCTTTCTCAAGATAAGTGATGATACTTTGCGATCCTGCGTGGCTGAGCAAGCAATATGTCTGCCCTCTCAGGCGATATTCAGTTGGGACCATTGAGATCCCATATACTATTGGGCATGGCCCTCGTGAAACCATCGATCACATATTGGCATAACGGTCAAGGGATTCCGACCAAAGCTCCGAAGGATACGAGCTCGGTTACGCCGACGGAGATCACGTGATCCAACTCTGCACTGACAATCGTCCTTTGTGATATAAGAGGTGAGTACGATGTGGAAAAAAATGCCAACGTTTACAACGTGACGTGAGCTTCGAGTGTCGTTGTTCAACTCAGTCTGCGCCAGTCTCCGTAAATGCATGCCACAGGTTATTTCAAGACTGAGGTGATATTCGCACTGACAACAGACGTACCTGATTGCTTACAGAGAACCTAAAAACATTCTAAGCGTCCAGACGAAAGATATTCTGGGATATTCAGTATGTAGCTGCAAAGAATGGTAATGCACAAGCAATCGTTTTTAGCAAGAGCTGCAACAAGAATTGATCACTGACAAGAATCTGTTGGTCATTCCAGCTGTGGAATTGCGACAGACACTGCTTCAGTGCAACCACATCCGGACGTAGGTGACCATGCTACCCTCATTTCCCCCGCAAGCCAGGTACCGGAGCACCTAGTCACGCCTCGTTAGCAACTGAACTGTTGATAATCTGAGCACGCAGTAACCAGTTGCAGTCTCGCAGGTAAAAGTTTACTTCTCTCCGATATGTTGACAGCAGGAAGCAAGTAATATGCCATCACAAACTCCTTGGTGGTCCCACCGCCATACCTTCACCCGCCTATGCTGACACTGCTCTGTGGAAATTTACTGCCCCACCAACACAGTTAGACCGCAATAGACCGGTGATGCTGTATTGTAACATATCGCCCCGGACTACAAGTCCATAATAAAATAATTAAAAAAACACCCCGGACTACAAGTCCATAAAAAAAAAAAAAGTAATATGTGTACAAATTTTCCTGCTGACGAACAGCTAATTACAGTATGTTGTCTTAAGTATTTAGATTATGCTGACGCTCAGTTTAGATACAGTGATTAGCCAAGATGTTTGACTGATGTCATAGTGACTCTGTAGCCAAGATATTAAGATTTAGCTGACGCTCAGTTGAGACACAGTGATTAGCCAAGAGATTTTGATTGTTGTCATAGTGACACTATGCCGCTTGGTGCCGTTGCAGGACGCGGGGACAAAAGTATGCAAGCGGAGCACATACTGTAGTGCGGTCACCCTAGCGAAGACATGGGCTGCAAGCGGGGAAATCCATTGAGACAAGTGACTTTGACAACGGGTAGAACATTATTACGCAGAGCCTGTGATCGAGTATCTTGAAAACCGTGTTCACGTGCTACTATCATGAGCATCCACGGAAAGATGTAGGTGGACAGTGAAACTACCACTAGGCGCTAGATGGTTGGACGTCCACGACTATTCACAGATCGTGGTTCAAATGGCTCTGAGCACTATGGGACTTAACATCTGAGGTCATCAGTCCCCTAGAACTTAGAACTACTTAAACCTAACTAACCTAAGGACATCACACACATCCATGCCCGAGGCAGGATTCGAACCTGCGACCGTAGCGGTCGCGCGGTTCCAGACTGAAGCGCCTAGAACCGCTCGGCCACACCGGCCGGCACAGATCGTGGGTTCGGAGGACTGTCTGCTCTGTAAAGTAAGATAGATGACGATCTGAGGCATCTCTGCTCAAACATTGTTAAACATGGAGCTCCACAGCAGACCGCCACTACTTCGCCAATTACGATTGGAGTGGGCATGGGACCACCGGGATTCTATCTTCGATCAATGGAAACGTGTCCGGTCTTCTGGTGAATCATACTTTTGCTACACTAGGTCGATGATTGTCTCCACAAACGCCATCATCGAGGTGAACGACGGCTCGAAACGTGCAGCGCGGCGCCGAAGTAGGCTGATGGGAGCAGTATAATGCAGTGGGAGACATTCTCCTGGGCTTGAATGGGAACCTGCGGCAGTAATCGAAGACAGGCTGACAGCTGGGAACCACCTGCATCTTTAATGCTTGACGTCTTCCCCGATGGCGATGTCATCTTTCAGCAGAGTAATGGTCCGTGCCTCGGAGCCAGAACCGTGCTACAGTGGTTTGAGGAGTATTATAGTGCATTCACATTGATGTCTCGGCGACCAAATTCGCCTGTGGAACACGTCTGAGTCGCTATCTGGAACCGTCGCCACTTACTCAAATCAGAGGCCCGTTATTTACGCGAGTTAGATGACCTATGCTTAAACATCTAATGCCACGTACCCCCACAAACCTGCCAACAATATTTCGGATTCCTCATACGCGGAATCAGTGATACATTTCTTTCCAAAGAAGCCTGTGGTCATAATGTTTTGGCTCATCAGTGTATGTCTAGGCTACTGAATGTCGGAAAAAAATCGGAAATGACAAATTATCTTCGTAGCGAGGTACAAGGGCGTAAAGCGATTTGTGAAGCTATTTATAAAGATATGGATTCAAAAATGGTTCAAATGGCTTTGAGCACTATGGGATTTTACATTTGAGGTCATCAGTCCCCTAGAACTTAAACCTAACTAACCTAAGGACATCACACATATCCATGCCCGGGGCAGGATTCGACCCTGCGACCATAGCGGTCGCGCGGTTCCAGGCGAAAGCGCTTGGAACCGCTCGGTCACCCCGGCCGGCAGAACCAATGATTCCTCTGTAACAGTATATTCACAAGTCCTGTTATAAGATGTCGCTAGGGGTTGATTGGAGGTCATAGCTTCAAGGTGCGACTCTTTAATTCGATACATTAAAAAGGCACTGCGTATCTGAGATAACTGAATTGTTTTCCACCAAAACAGTGGTATTGGAGTTCGATTACCTATCAAATTAAAAAAGGGTCTCAGTTAACTCAGTGTATTACATGGCAATGCAAAGGAGTGGGTTTAACAATCATTGACAATACAAAGCTAATGCCTGCCTGAGAAGTAACTGACTGCCATCTGCTTCTGCCAAGGAAGACTCAGTTCTGTTCTTTTTTCTGGGACCACAGTATTTTGGTTGGCTGAACGGTAAATATTCCGAATGCTAACCAGTAGGAATATGTCTGAGAAGGCGCTGGTCTCCGTCTCTTACTCTGCTTTCAGGTGGTTCACAAGTCACGAAAATCGTTACACTTGGCAGTACAAAACTGTGTCCTACTCTCTCCCTGTCTCCGTCTACGTCCATGTGTTTGACAACAAGGGTGGGACTCTGTAAGGACAGTCGTATTTCTTACTCCCACTCCTAACCAATAGTAGCTGGTCTTTTTCTTTTCATTTTGTTAAACATTCCGATTTTTGTGCGTGCGTGAACGTGGTGGTAGCGTCTCGCAGTCTTCAACGGTGTCCAAAACCTACTGTGTCCATTCCACCCCCAAGGATGTTGTCTTAATGCACATCTACATTTATAGTACGCAAGCCACAGTACGGTGCGTGGCGAAGGGTGCCCTGTTCCAATACTAGACATTTCCTTTCCTGTTCCACTCACAAATAGAGCAAGCGAAAACGAATATATCCCACTATATGAGCCATAATAACTAGTATATTATTATCGCTGTCCTTACGCGAAATGTTCGTTGGCGTCGGTAGAATCGCTCTGCAGTCAGATTCGTATGCCGGTTCTCTAAATTTTCTCAGTAGTGTTCCTTGAAAATAACGTCGCCTTCCCTCCAGGGATTCCCCTTTTAGCACCCGTAACATCTCCGCAATACTTACGTGTTGTCCGAACCTACAAATCTAGCAGCACGCCTCTGGATTGCTTCGTTGTCCTCCTTTGGTCCGACCTGGTGCGGCTCCCAAACACTCGAGCAGTACTCAAGAACAGATCGGAATAGTGTCCTGTATGCGGTCTCCTTTACAGATGAACCATATTTTCCCAAAATTCTCCCAATAAACGGAAGTCAACCATTCGCCTTCCGTACCACGGTTCTCAGATGCTCGTTCCATTTCATATCGCTTTGTAACGTTAGGTCCAGATATCTAAACGACGTGACTGTGTTACGCAGGACGCTACTAATGCAGTATCTGAGCATTACGGGTTTGTTTTTCCTACTCATTTCTACATTTAGAGCTAGCCGCCATTCACCATACAAACTAAAAATTTTGTCTAAATAATCTTTTGTCCTCTTACAGTCAGTCAATTCCGACACTTTGCCGCACACCACAGCATCATCAGCAAACAACTGGTGATCGCCGCCGACCCCGTCCGCCATATCATCTATGTATATAGAAGGCATACGTATGGTACTTCCTTGGGGCTCTCCTGACGATACCCTTGTCTTTGATGCAAACTCGCCATCAAGGACAACATACTAGATTCTATTACTTAAGAAATATTCGAGCTACTCACACATCTGTGAACTTATTCCATATATTCGTACCTTCGTTAACAACCTGCAATGGGGCATCGCATCCAATGCCTTCCGGAAATCTAGTAATATGGAATCTGCCTCTTGCCGTTCATCCACTGTTTACAGTATATCACCTGAGAAAATGGCAAGCAGACTTTCGCACATGCCGATGCGTGGACTTAAGCTTCTCGGTCTCAGGAAATGTATTGCATGCAAGGATTCTTCAGCAAATGTCCTGTGCATTGCGACGAAATCTTACTCCCTGCCATGCCGTCCACAAAAGCCGATCTTCCAGGACTCTGCCATAACAGCGTTCCTCCCTGGATCACACAGATCTCAGGGAACAGTCTCCACGGTTCCCGCATAGATCCATAGAGATACAATCTGCGCGTCTTGACCTACGTTGCGTCCGATGGCAAGTCGGCTTATTTCAAAGCATTGTCCAGCCTCACCGCCTGCCGTCGTTCTTCGCGGGTGTTGGAGCCTGACTTCGACCTCCTACGAATTCTGCTGGGGGCTCTTTACCTACCGGCTTTTACATGTATGAACCACTGCGCTTCCCCTCGCCTACAGCCAAGTAGAATGTGGTTTCATAGAAGCTTCTTATTTAAGTGCAGATGTAATTCAATATAGAAAATGGTAATGTATATAGTTAAATAGTGGCAGTCGCCGGTAATGATACGTATTTCATCTATCGTTAGGCGTTAGTTTATTCTATTTCATCTGTCTTTTTAATCCAGGTTTTTTATTAGCTGTGGGACATTTTCGGCAAAAAGGTCGCACTACATTGTCACGCCTATGTTACAACGATGTAAATGTATAAGGCTACGTTTCTTTCGTAGCAGTGTTACTGAGGCGCAAACTGCCCAGTGAACGAGCATGTCGTCAGGGGGCTCCCTGAATCCTGCCTTCACATGAACACTGACCTTAGGGGACAGTTCTTATACTTGTCATCAAGTGTATACCTGAAGTTTGGATCCTTGGGGACTCTGTTATGAGGTGTTCATATATTCTGTTGTATGTAATATCAGGGAATACATTGGTTTTCAGACACAAGTTTATTAGTATTATCTGTTTGTTTCATTGTCTTCTACTCATCCTCCTGTTTGCATCTGTACTAGTCTAACACTCCATTGAATGATTCAGACTTTGTCGATTAATAATACCGCAGTAAACACTAGGGAGGAAAATGCAATGTAGGACGAAACGTTTCTGTAATTGAGGTGTAGCTCAGCTGGATGTGTGTATAACAGCCTTTAAGCCATTCAGACCCGAATTTTTTGTAGAGGATGGAAATTTTTCTCTATGTGGTAATGCTCTTAGGTAATTTTTTAATGATTTTGAATACAAGATTTATACAAAAATATGTACACTTTTCAAAATATAATTTGTACGCTTGGCTTCATTTTTTGGACTAAAATGACTAATTACGAAATATTCTCTCTTGTAATAAGTAGTGAAAAGGTCACGCAATAATTACCAATCAAAATGTCAATAACAATACTGTAGCAAGCTGCTGCGCACTGCTACAGTGAATTTCTGATATTTTCATAGTGATTCCCAACAGTTGGCAGCACTTCTACATCTACATTTATACTCCGCTAGCCACCAAGCGGTGTGTGGCGGAGGGCACAATTTGCGCCAAAGTCATATTTCCCTCCCACTGTTCCACTCGCGGATCGCGCGAGGAAAAAACGATTGTCTGAACGCCTCGGTACGAGCTCTAATTTCCCTTATCTTTGAATGGTGATCATTGCGCGATTTGAAAGTTGATGGTAATAATATATGCTCTATAACCTCGGCGAAGATCGGATTTTGGAATATAGAGAGCAGCCCCTTCCGTTTAGCGGGTCGTCTATCTGCAAGTGTGTCCCACTTCGCACTTTCTATGATATTTGTAACTCTCTCACGATGGCTAAATGTACCAGTCACGAATCTTGCTGCTCTTCTTTGGACCTTCTCAATCTCTTGAATCAGACCGAACTGATAAGGGTCCCATACAGACCAACAATACTCTAATACTGGACGAGCTTACGTATTGTAAGAAATTCTCTTAGTTGAAAGACTGCATCGCTTCGGGGTTCCACCAACAAACCGCAATCTAGAGTTCGCCTTGCCCGTTACTTGTGTAATCTGATCATTCCATTTAAAATTATTTCGAATAGTCACACTCAGATACTTGACAGATGTTACCGTTTCCAAAGACCGGGCATTTAGTTTGTACTCGTACATTAATGCGGATTTTCGTCTTGTTATACGCAGTAGGTTACACTTACTAATATTGAGTGATAACTGCCAGTCACTACACCACGCATTTATTTTCTACAAATCCTCATTGATTCGTTCACAACTTTCGTGTGATACTACTTTCCTGTAGACTACAGAATCATCGGCAAAACAGTCTAATGCGGCTGTCAACCAGATCGTTTATGTATATCGTAAAAAGCAGTGGACCTATTACGCTGCCCTGGGGCACATCTGAAGTTAGGCTTGTTTCTGTTGAAGTCACCCCATTCAGGACGACATACTGATCTCTGTCTGTTATGAAACTTTCTATCCAACCGCATACGAGTCATCGGATAGACCGTAAGCGCGCACTTTTTGGAGCAAGCGACAGTGTGGAACTGAGTCGAACGCCTTTCGAAAGTCGAGAAATATGGCATCAACCTGGGAGCCGGTATCTAGAGCCTGTTGTATATCATGCACAAAGAGGGCTAGCTGTATCTCGCATGACGGCTGTTTCCTAAAATCGTGCTGGTTTCTGCAGATGAGCTTCTCAGAGTCTAGAAAGGTCATTATGTCAGAACAGAAAATATGTTCCATGATTCTACAACAAATAGATGTCAGTGAAATTGGCCGGTAATTATGTGCATCCGATTTTCTACCCTTTTTATAGATTGCTATGACCTGGGCCTTCTTCCAGCCCCGTGGAACTTTCCGCTGTCCCAATGATCTCAGATAGATGATGGATAAGAATGGTGCTATATTTGTAGCATAGTCAACATATAATCGTACGGGGATACCGTCTGGGCCAGATGCCTTCCTGGCGTCTAAGGATCTTAACTGTTGTACAATCCCAGATAGCCGGCCGCGGTGGTCTCGCGGTTCTAGGCGCGCAGTCCGGAACCGTGCGACTGCTACGGTCGCAGGTTCGAATCCTGCCTCGGGCATGGATGTGTGTGATGTCCTTAGGTTAGTTAGGTTTAAGTAGTTCTAAGTTCTAGGGGACTGATGACCACAGCAGTTGAGTCCCATAGTGCTCAGAGCCATTTGAACAATCCCAGATACACTAAACACTATGTCAACCACCCTTGTGTTTGTTCGATAATTGAAAGGGGGAATGGTGCTGCAGTCTTCAACCGTAAACGAGTTTTTGAAAGCTAGGTTTAGAGTTTCGGCCTTGTGTTTATCATAATCCGTTACATTACCCGTACTGTCAGCAAGAGGAGGTATTGAATTATTTGTTGCGTTCATAGATTTTTACGTACGACCAATTGCTACTGCTTCCACCCGTAGATTGTGAGTGGTTACTGCACGTTGACATCGAACATGGGAGATGGTCAAATTAACGTGACTGGACCATGTATCAACTTACTTAAAAGTAATATGAACACCTTCACAATACCATAACAGCGCGAACTGCAAACACGATCTCTCGGAGGAAGAATAATGATGGATTATGCCGCTTGTTCCGTTCCTCGACCACCCGGAAGGTGGAGAGGCAGCCTGAGTCTCAAAGACAACCAGTGGTCCCCTCGCAAGCTCAGTAGTGCTTGACCAATGCTGCAGATTCCCTGATACAGCTAACCCCTCTGGACAAATTCTACGTCCCACAGCTTAGTACACCTGTTCAGCAGACTGTGATTTCGACTAGCCATGATAAGCACGTTTCATTCAGTGTCATCATTCACACTACTTCGCATACAGGACAAGGGCATGGAAAATGCTGGCATTCTTTAAATACAGGTGGAAATAAAGAACAGGACGCCTTTCTTTCCTCAAGACTACTTACAGTGTCAAAGAGGTAGTGAGTGGCCAGGAGACAACTAGATACCGAGAGAAATTAATGTACTCAAGTGTGGGCAGACTACTTTACAGAAATCTTGAACATTAAAGCCATACTTTTAACTTTATTTTTTTATGAATCCAGAATTTTTTATTAATCCGGAACTTGGGAAAGACGTCGTAGTTGCATTCATAGATGTAAAAAAAGATTGTGACACTATTAGGAGGCAATATTTAAGACAACATCTGAACATACTGTAATTGTCAAAAGAAATGCTGCTGAGCATCAGAAATATGTACAAAAAATACTTCAATTGTGGTACTGTAGATGACAAAAAAAACAGAATGGTTTATAACGGACGGAGGGGTTCGGCAAGGAAATGTGCTCTCACCATTGCTTTTTAGTATAGTCACGGACGCCATCATCAGGAAAGTTCGCCAAGTGTCAACAGTGGATGATATGAAAATTATAGCATATGCACACGATGTGATGATTTAGCAAGAAAATGAACAGAAATTGGGAGAACAACTAAACACCTGGCAGAAAGTGACTGAAGAAGTGGGCATGGAAATAAGCTTAAGTGAAGTAATGAAAATCAGCACGAAAAATGAAAAATGTAACGTGAAATGGAAAATTATTAGTAGATGGTTTCAAATGTCTAGGACTCAAATTAACCAAGAAAGAAACATCAAGGATGAAATTTCGGAGAGAACAGAAAATTGTTTGCAATTTTATTATTCTGTAATGGGCATCATTAGAAATTATAAAATAGCCGTCAAAGCAAAGATCATGATGTACAAAGAATTCTGTATGCCAATTCTGACCTATGGATCAGAATGTTGGACACAGAGAGATCTAATCAGAATACAAGCAACAGAGCTGCACTTTCTGAGAGGGATCTCTGGTAAGACGAGAATGGACAGGATAAAAAATAAAATAATACGAAACACACTGCAGATCACGTTTCTAAAAGAAATTATGGAGAGTAGTAGGCTTAAATAGTTTGACCACATTTAAAAACTGGGACCGTAAGAGCTTCCGAAAAGAGCCATAGAATGGACAGAATCTGGATGAAAACTAATTGGAAGACCACGAACAAGCTGGAGAGACCAGATGAAAGATGATGTGAACCGAAGAGGATTGCAATGCAAGGAGATGCTAAATAATAGACTGTGGGAGGAAAGAGAAGCTTCGAAGGCGCTCTGTGAACGTCCTGCGTAAGCAGAACCGCTTCAGGAAGAAGAAGAAGAAACCAATCTCGAAACTTTATTGGTTGACTTCGCCTTTCTATTTGGTTCAAATGGCTCTGAGCACTTTGGGACTTAACTACTGAGGTCATCAGTCCCCTAGAACTTAGAACTACTTAAACCTAACTAGCCTAAGGACATCATACACATCCATGCCCGAGGCAGGATTCGAACCTGCGACCGTAGCGGTCGCGCGGTTCCAGACTGTAGCGCCTAGAACCGCTCGGCCACTTCGGCCGGCCTCTCTGTTTGAAAGTGTACGACAAATACTTACTCTACAATTCACCACCACCCAAACTGTGACGACGTCATTGTCCTACCTTTCGCGTGCTGTACGTCATCATGCAGCATTCATCGGAAAATTGAGTATTTTGCGTCATCTTTGCTACTTTGAAACACAACTCTTCTCGGTCCATTCTACCACTTCCCAAAATATGGAAAGCAAACAGCTTGCAGTAGAAGAGAGTTGTTTCACAGTATCAAAGATGAAAAATTGCTCGCAGCTCTTAAAGTAAGCATTTTTGACCCTATGTTTACTGAGATTTTTTTGCTTCTAGTATCGTGTGCTTTCAACTGTATGCATTTACGTTATTAATTATGATACACCCTGTATACTCTTCAAGGGGCCTTAAACACACAAAACTATATATTGTTAATTTTACGGTATGTTAGGTTTTTTTAGAAAAGATTAGCATGTCTCCTTGGTTTTCAAATGGAGGATTGAAACGTCCGTTGAAACTAAATTCGCCTTGTGTGCCTTTTGTCGTGTGGTAATATGTTGGTATAGAGCTGTGGCAGATTTCTTGCTGCGTGCTCTTGATTCCGTTGAAAGTCGTCGTGTTTTAATTTGCAGGTTTCTTCGCCAGTCTCCCCAGAGTCTCTCCAACTCCACGAAGATGTACTGTAGTTGAAACTTTCTATAGTAACTATAACGACTAGATAGAGTAATATTTATGTTCGAGTCTGACCTAATTATTTCTCAGAGATGAACGCTAGTTTATTTCTTTCTTGAATAGAACTTCTACTCTTACTATCCGGTTGTAATACGTGATATTCACTATTATAAGTTCCCTTCGTCGTTATCAGAACAAAAACAAAATCGGAGTCGTTAACATCCCATTCAACAACAGAACTAATAAAAATCAGGGATAATGCAATGACAGTGTTTACTTTTCTTATGCAAGGAGTAAAGTCTTTGGTTCCTACACACAGAACAGTATCTGACACAATTATTGCCGTAAAAGATGTGATATTACAACGTGGGGCGTATAATGGGATTCTACTCCGCCACTTGTTCTGCAGGAACACGTGACTGTGTGGTGTGGTTTCACAAGCTCTTTCGTTCTGCTCCGTTTGTCTTCGAGAAGATGACACCTCGCGGGGCTACTACACTATGTGACCAAAAGTATCCGGACACCCCCAAAAACATACGTTTTTCATATTAGGTGCATTGTACTGCCACCAACTGCCAGGTACTCCATATGAGCGACCTCAGTACTCATTAGACGTCGTGAGGGAGCAGAACGGGGCGCTCCGCGGAACTCACGGACGTCGAACGTGGTCAGGTGACTGGGTGTCACTTGTGTCATACGTCTGTACGCGAGATTTCCACACTCCTAAACATTCCTAGGCCCATTGTTTCCGATGTGATAGTGAAGTGGAAACATTAAGGGACACGTACAGCACAAAAGCGTACAGGCCGATCTCGTCTGTTGACTGACAGAGACCGCCGTCAGCTGAAGAGGCCCGTAATGTGTAATATGCAGACATCTATCCAGACCATCACACAGGAATTCCAAACTGTATCAGCATCCACTTCAAGCACTAAGGCAGTTAGGCGGGAGGAGAGAAAAGTTGGATTTCATGGTCGAGTGGCTGCTTATAAGCCACACATCACGCCAGTAAATGCCAAACGACGCCTCGCTTGGTGTAAGGAGCGTAAACATTGGACGATTGAACACTGGAAAAAGGTTGTGTGGAGTGACGAATCACGGTATACAATGTGGCGATCCGATGGCAGTGTGTGGGTATGGCGAATGCCCAGTGAACGTCATCTGCCAGCGTGTGTAGTGCCAACAGTAAAATTCGGAGGCTGTGGTGTTATGGTGTGGTCGTGGTCTTCATGAAGGGGGCTTACACTCCTTGTTGTTTTGCGTGGCTCTCTCACAGCACAGGCCTTCACTGACGTTTTAAGCACCTTATTTCTTCCCATTGTTGAAGAGCAATGCGGAGATGACGATTGTATCTTTCGACACGATCGAGCATCTGTTCATAATGCACGGCCTGTAGCAGAGTGGTTACACCCCAATAACATCCCTGTAATGGTCTGACCTGCACAGAGTCCAGACGTGAATCCTACAGAACACCTTTTTGATGTTTTGGAACGCCGATTTCGTGCCAGGCCTCACTGACCGACATCGATACCTCTCCTCAGTGCAGCACTCCGTGAAGAACGCGCTGCCATTCCCCAAGAAACCTTCCAGCACCTGATTTAACGTATGCCAGCGAGAGTGGAAGCTGTCATCGCGGCTAAGGGAGGGCCAACTCTTTACTGAATTCCAGCATTACCGATGGAGGGCGCCACGAACTTGTAAGTCAGCCAGGTGTCCGGAACATCTGCATGTTATAAGTACCGCCTAGTGCAGTACGTGATTCCAGCTTTGAAAGAACGCAACTGTGCCTACAACACTATTTCCATGCGAGATGGAACACCACAAGTCGTTTGCCAGGTGAAAGATTTGCTTCGAGAAACCTTCCGCATCATCTCTAAGCAATTTGAAGATGCATACTGACGTCACATTCTCACTTATTACATTTCCATATTTTCACCTAGTGGCAGAAAGTTGAACTTTTTTTTCCAGCATACTCCGCGAGCACAGTCATTAATGAACACACAGTATCATGCGATGTATACAGCCCGCTCTGCGGCACTCGAAATACCGTCAATGTAATTATAACCTTCCGGTACCACTCAGTTTTTAGAAATTAAAAAATGATTTTCTAGTCATATTTTGTATTTTGTGTTAAAGTTGAATTTGTTGTAAATACTCGCATTTTCACGCCAAAATAGAAAATAACAACAAAAGGATTTTTATGGTAATTTGATAATAGAGGATCTAAAAACCGATTTTTGTTTTATTAAGCTTTCCAGTAAATTACGGAATCCCAAAAAAGTATAAAATAAAGTATTTGATCCAACGACTGTGTAACTACCATCCAATTATAGTAAGCTGTACACACTCCGGTCCAGTGACTTCACTAACATTTTACAAATATTTTATACTTAACGGAACTCGAAAAATCTTCCAATCTCTAAGGCAATTTTTCGAGTATTTTTGGAGAAATTCATCGTACTAGTTTAGGCAATTGATTTCTGAGCGCTGTCAATCAAGTCTTACAAGTGCGAACGAAATAGGAGAGGACCGTTCCGTACCGTCTCCGTCTTGGGCTTCAGCCAAGGTACGATTTAATATATTTAACTCCTTTTAATAGACTTCAATGTCCGGCTAAAACTGAACAACTTAGAACACAGATTTCTTTCATCCGGTCTTGGAATACCCGTCATACACCGCCCAGTTTATTATAACTGAGTACTAAGGCGCTGCAGTCATGGACTGTGCGGCTGGTCCCGGCGGAGGTTCGAGTTTTCCCTCCTCTGGCATGGGTATGTGTGTTTGTCCTTAGGATAATTTAGGTTAAGTGGTATGTAAGCTTAGGGACTGATGACCTTAGCAGTTAAGTCCCATAAGATTTCACACACATTTGAACATTATAACTGAGTAAAGCCTATTCCAATTAGCCTGTTCTTGGATAGAATGATTCGCATAGAACGATATGTTAACGACCGTCAGAAACGCCATTGTCCCCCACTATATAGATTTTCTACCAAAATGCTGGATTCACTTCCTATCCGTCAGACTTTAGCGTAACTTACACTGACAAAGTATATGCACTTTTAATCATTTTACACAATCAGAAATTCAAATAACAGGCCGCAGTTTCAAAGCATCGAATAAATAACCAATAAAAATGGAAGATACATTGTGTTGAGACGAACATGTAGGCAAAACAACCGTCGAGAATATTTTTACACCTTTACTAGCTTCAATTCTGAGTCAACTTTAGCAGTAGTGAAGTTCACTCATATATAAACATTGACGTACGAGGCTATGAGTATCTATGTCGTCTTACCTCGTCAACACTGTCAAAGAGAGAGAAGTCACAGACGATACACTTTGCGAGGGCGCGACCTCGCTAATTCTGCTATAACATTTGTGGTCGCCATTACACTAAGACAAAATGGACGAGCTTGGTAATGGCTTACCTACGAAGTTTAATATCAGCAGGCATAAAATTAGAACTTTTAGAGCTCAAGTTCTGCACTGTGAGTCCACCATTCAACAGTTTGCGACTTGCTGAAACTCTCAGCGATCACGGAAGGGGACTAGGATAAAAGTTTGGTGTCCAATTAGAGTACAACATTGTTAGTACAGTACAGTAAACGGCCGTTACAAGTTTATTTTATCAGTGCGAATGGCCCTTACAATCGATCACCTTCAGTCTGTATCAACTTCAATTTAATGTGTGCACAATAGACAGCTCCTTAAAATCATAGTCTCATCTAAATACAGCCTTGATGAACAAAATCACAGTTCTGTACACTTCACTATCTAATTAACACATTTTGTAAATTGCTTCTCTCGTCAGTTAATGTTTCTGCATCGAATTCTACGCGTTACGGGAAAACTACAGTACGCGCAACTTCTTTACCTGCAGGAACTCGCCGCAGTGACAACTGACTCGACCCATCTGCTTGTTACTGCCAGTCGGTCCACATCAGTGATGCTGCGGCCAGTAAACCAAGCTACCTTACTTCGACTGACAAGTTTAGAGGCTGGGCTCCCGCTTGTGATTCACGCACAACTTTTCATGAAATTATACGCCGTGTAATATCACGAGTCAATAAGCGATAACTTTATAGCAGTAAGCCACTTTGCAGAACAGCCCGTAGCATTGGGGCCATTGGCTGTGAAGGAGACCGCCAGTTGCGTCTCAGCAATGAGTCATTCCCACCTATCGCTATGCTAGCCGTTGGAAGCGATATCCGTGTCACTTCGAGCAACTGTATATTCAAACCCCTGAGAAGGTAAATAAACTAAATTAAATATAGCTCAATCTAGTTAAAAATCGGTACACTACCCTTTGTTATTCAAGAGAATATTGTATAAAAATTTCAGGTTTCTATCTGTCATAGTTTCGGAGTCAGAGAAATTTACTTAAAAAATCAAAAACTGACACTTAGAAGATTAAATTCAGTTAGGATCTATAGTAGTTTACCTTTTGGTATCATTAGGAAACATTTCCAGGACTCTCAGTGGAGAGCATTATTTAATCATGATTTTCACATTTAAAAACATTAACTACTTTTCATTTTTGTAAGATAAAAATTCAAGAGAAAATTTATAACTATTTGTTTTGTTGATGTGGAATGAATGGAATGAGTCAGAGTGTGTATATGGGACATACGTAAAATTTCAATATTATATTATATACACCATTAAGTAACTGTGTCGTGGGAAAGTTGTGTTTTCCCACATTACTGATGAAGTATGTTTAAGTGTAACTGCTTTTGTCAGGAGGTAGCCAGAATAGCGGTTTGCAGAGTAATAAGTTCTTAAATTTATTTCAAATTTAGTTTTCCTTTTGTTTGGTTTTGTTAAACAATATATTAATATTTGAATTTTGAAATGACGTAAATGCATCGGTGAATAGTCACTGGCGTAGGACAATTCTGGTGCGAGAATAATGTCGAAGGATAGTTCTGATTGGCTGATCATTTTGACCAACCAATCAGAGTTAAGCAGTTCCCGTGCACTGCTAGGTAGTTATACTGGGAGAGAAGCAGATTGAACAGGAGTCGCTAGTCAGCTATCAGACGTGCAGGTCATGTTGAACGCTTCCGTCTTGTTTATGCATAAAATTAAGAAATAATTGGCTTCTCGAGTCCAGATTGTGTGACCGTAATAGTAGTTGCATTTACGGGCAGTTTTGTGAAGTTTGGAAGTTTATGGATAGTTTTTTTGGAAAGAGAAACGCGTGTAAATTTTCAGAGTTAGTAAAAATTCCGCGTGGCATGTTTCGTTTTCGTGTATGGAATATTTGGCGACCAGTTTCTTTAATAGAAATCCACTGTAAAGGACTAAATGTGAAACTCATATATAGTAGCGGAGTATTTGACTGTAGATCACGTAATAATTCGGGTCGGAGTTAAGTGCATTTCTGGCTGCTTTGCGTGTGAAATGCATTGCATGACTGTGAACTGAGAACAGTGATCTTTTTGGTTAAGTAAATTAAGGCTGATGGCAGGTACTTTTTGTTGAACTAAGAAAATAAATCCCTAGTTTCAGAATTTTGATCTTTTATTAAAGAGATGAAGCAATCGCCCTCCACCCGAAAATTGTTATGAGATATTACAGGATAGCCTGCTACTAGAGTTTACGCGGACTTCGCAACGTGAGTATCGACAACGTTTTTCATCAATGCTACTTTTGACGTCGTCTGAACAGTACCTACGTAGCAGAGAAACGGGATGGTGATGAGACGCCTTACTGAAGTAGGTGGAACTTTTGTAGTGAACAGTACAACGAAAGATACATTTATGCCTCATATCATTACCCGCCCCACTGCAGCCTGTAGGAGATTGGTTGGCCAGCAAATCCACAGAGGTAACAAAAGTCATGGGATGCATCCTAATATCGTGTCGGACATCTTCTTGCCCAGCGTAGTGCAGCATCTCGACTTAGCATGGACTCAACAAGTCGTTGGAACTCCCCTGCAGATATACTGAAGCATGCTGCTTCTATAGCCGTCCATAACTACCGAACTACTGACGGTGCAGGATTTTGTGCACGAACTGACCTCTCGATTATGTCCCATAAACGTTCTGTGGGATTCACGTAGGGCGATCGAACTGTCCAGAATGCTCTTCAGACCAGTCGTGAACAATTTTGGTCTGGTCACATGGCCCATTCCATAAAAATCCCATTGTTGTTTGGAAACATGAAGTTCACGAATGGCTGCAGATGTCCCCAAGTAACCGAACATAGCCGTTTCGAATCAATGATTGGTTCAGTTGGACCAGAGGACCCTGTGCATTCCATGTAAACAAAGCCCACACCATTGTGGAGCTACCAACAGCCTGCACAGTGCCTTCTCGACAACTTGGCTCCATGCCTTCATGGGGACAGCACCACACCTGCATCTACCATCAGCTCTTACCATCTGAAATCGGGACCCGTGAGACCAGGCCATGGTTTTCTAGTAGTGTAGAGTCCAACCGATATGGTAACGAGAGCAGGAGAGGCGCTACAAGCGATGTTGTTCCTTTAGCAAAGGCTGCCTGAGATCAATAACACCAAATTTCGCCAAGCGCCGCTGCTCTCGGTCGTTAAGCGTGAAACGTCCCCTTTGGAAAAATTATGAATAACTGTGCTGGTAAACGTCTTACGTTATTTGTTTTTCAAATAGCTGAGCAAAATTGAACGTACTCAGACATTTCTTTTCTCTCGTTATTCATTCTGATCATCACTAAACTGACACACAATTTATTTTTTTATTTTTTTTATTTTAATTTTTTTATTTTTTTCTTTTTTTTTTGCGCAACGCAGTCTGACTTTCAATAACCCCCACAAAAGAATGGCCCTGACTAACAAAATCTTCGTTACCCGAACTACTGCAATACAGCGAGCGCCAATACTACCAGCGAAATAAAAGATTCTAACTACTGAAGGCACTAACTACTGATAGGCATACTTAGCAAATGAAAGATTTTGATAGAGAACAAACAAGGTATTTACCTTAATAATGTTCAAAAGTCATCATATATATATATATATATATATATATATATATATATATATATATATATATATAATCTCAATTCATGACATCATGACATCCATCTTTAAAAATTTCCTTTTCCTGGCGGACACACGTCCAGGTCGTCCGCTTATAGCAACATCTCAAAACTCCGCCATCTCTCTCTCCACATCCACCACTGCTGGCGGCTCGCCTCCAACTGCCCAACGCTACGCGCTGTTAACATCGAACTGCCCAACACTACACAACCGAATATTCCAACAATGCCAACCAGCCGCAGACCGCACACAGCACAGCCAGTGATTTTCATACATCACCAACATAGAAACCTAAACACCCTACTTACAAGTGAAGGGTGTCAGCCACTGCACTGTCCGTGGTAACGGATGAAATTCGGTATTCTCGGCACACACTTGGCACTATGGATCCCGGAATACTAAATTTCCTAACGGTTTCAGAAACGAGACACCCCATGCGTCTAACTCCAACTAACTTCCCGCTTGCAAAGTCTGTTAATTCCCATCGGTATGCCAATAGTCACATCCGAAACCTTTTCACATGAATACCTGAGTACTAATGACAATTCCACCAATGCAATGCGCTTTTATAGATTGTGTAAGCGACACTACCACCATCTCTATATGACCATATCGCTATTCCTTGACTTTTGTCATTTCGGCGCTAGTACCCAATGCGTCTGGTAAAAAAAGATTAAATTGCAGAGGCTACGTTGCAATACATCTGTATGAGTTTCAAATCGAAGATACATGTACATCTCACGGAAATTCAAGGAGCCTTCGCGCAAGCTACTAATCCAAAGTACAAACAATCCTGCTGGAAGGACATCCGCAACCGAGCATTATATCAGAGTTTGAAAATACCGCTTCACTTGTAAATTTCTTTTATTATCACGGCCGGTTTCGAGCTCTCATAAGCCCATCCTCAGGTGTCGCACTGGAAATAGCAAGAGGCGAGAGAGAATTTTCACACACCGCAACACATAAAAAAAACAAAAAATTCATAAAAAGTTTTAAAAACTTTTAAAAAACATTTCGAAACCGCCAGTCGGTCTAGGTGCTGTGAAACCTATGCCAATGCGAAAGTGACACCAGATAGTACTACGGAATAACTGCCTGGGTAGGGAAATATACAAATAATAGCAGGACACTTACACTGTGCTGTGCTGTGGGCCCCAAGCGCCGCGGTGGACGTGTACAAGGCGCGGTGTGCCGCCTGTCAGCGCAGAACAGGGAGTAGCGGATTCGAACGAGGAAGCAAACTGGTAAACCAGAGTGGCAAAAGTGCTGCCGTCTATTGACGGAGAGAAGAACGCAGGGCCACTCGCCCGGCCGTTCACTATTTGGATTAGTGGCTTTCATTTAAAATGAAGAGAAAACAAAAAAATTATATAAAAAATACACGAAATAAGTTAAAAGTGCCTTATACGTAGTAAAGGAGCGTATTGAACAGGTCGGTACAGAACTTTGATAAAACTGAGTGGAAGCTGCGGTATAAGATTATTATATGAACCGTATGACGCATTGAAACTTTTCTTTTACATGAGTGGCTAACAAGTTTTAAATTTAGTGGGGATATGTAAGTGGCAACACGGAACAACACTCCACAGTCATCAGTTAAAAATACATACACATATGCCACTTCTATTTACAAGTTCTCGTTACTGATCAACAGGGAAAGTAGCGAAACCTTACAGTCCATACTATCAGAAAGTAATATGGCAATTAATAGCTAGCAGCAATAGCACTAAAAGGACACATTAAAAGTTGGGTCAGTTTAAAACCTGCTAACCAACAGTCGACATCTAATCGCGGCTCACATGCGATAAGACATGATACACATTTTACATCATGAAAGAAGGTAAATCTTTTTAATTAGTGAGGGCATAAATAATGCCACAGTATTATGATTCGCCATAGTCATAGGATAAAATGAAAAACATGCAAACTTTTATTATGAGAGGTAAATTTGGCAGCTATGTAAATTAAACTAGGTGGATCTTGAGGACCTCACTATAGGAAAGAGGCATATGCCGTACATTCGTTAAGCCTATTGAAGGACGCATAAATAATAGCAAAAAAACACTGACCGAATTAACAAGTATACATGTATGGCGTACAGTAATCAGGGACCACAAAGAGAAGGAAATGAGTCTGGACGTTGCTTCAAAAAAGAAAAGTTATTCAGCAGGACTGCGTACTGAAGCACAGTTTGCTCGTTCAAAATGCCGAAACCGGTCGTGATAATAAAAGAAATTTACAACTGAAGCGGTATTTTCAAACTCTAGTGATCCAAAGTAATTGTCTCCCAGCGTAACTACTAAAAACTAGCGACCCAGAGCGATGTGCCACGAGCTCTAAGTAATCGTCGCTCAATCCCAGACGATTTCAGTAAAGCAATTTACCTCACGGGACTTCACGCATAAAACGCCAGGATAGTTCTGATGCTGCCTAGCACCGCGTCCCACAAGGTTCTCTACAACTGCTGAATTCCCACTACGGTTAATAACCCCGCTGCCAGTCCGACTTAGCTTTTCCATGGGTTTACCTAAATGAATCATGGAAATTGTCGAAATAACTGAGAGGCTAGAGTCGATTTCTTTCGCCGTATTTCTCCAACCTGAGCTTGTGCTTCGTCCCTGTTGCCCCCTTCGACAACGGGACATTTCTTTCTTCTTCCATGCGCACGCTGCATCTTGGGAACAAAACAAATATCATTGCCTAATCAATCAGAGACATTAGTATCCGGCTACAACATTACAAGTATAGTAGTACAGCCCGTCACTCGGGGTACATATTAGGTAAAATACTACCCAGTGGTACGAAATTAGTTTTAAAAGTAGAGTCAGTAGTAAGGATTTGGTGTGAGGGCCTTCGGGAAAGTGCGGTGTTACTCTAGAAGACATCACATACTAGACTTTAATGCGACCAGTTCTAAAGTAATCCTCCAGTGTCTGGAGTCATTATTAGGTTAGGAGAACAGCAGAAATCAAAAGAATTCAGGAGCGTGTTGTTATTATCGTTAGAAGCGTACGTACAGGCCATGCAGTAACATTAAGAGTGTAATGAGAATTCCACTGTTAAGTGTACAGAGAGAGCGTATAGGTGGAAAGAGTACACTGGAGGTCTCTACGAGGGGGAAGACTTGTCTGGAGACATTATAGAAGACGAAACAGCAGTCGACAGGGAAGAGGAAGGGGATCCAGTATTAGAATCAGATTTTAAAAGAACTGTGGAAGACTTAAGATTGAGTAAGGCAGAAGGGACACATAACATTCCATCGGAATCTCTAAAATCGTTGGAGGAAGTGTCAACAAATCGACTGTTCACTTTGGTGTGAAGACTGTTAGAGACACGATCTGGCTTTGGGAAAAACATCATCCACACAATTTAGAAGATTGCGGAAGCCGACAAATGCGATAATTATCGCACAATCAGTTTAACAGCTCATGCATCCAATTTGCTGAAAAGAATAAAATACAGAATAATGGAGAAGAAAACTGAGGATATGTTAGATGACGATCAAGTTAGCCTTATGAAAGGGAAAGCGTGCAGAGAGTCAGTTCTGATGTTGCAGTTGATAATGGAAGCACAGCTAAAGAAAAATCAAGACACGCTCATAGCATTTGTCGATCTGTAAAAAGCGTTAGACACTCTAAAATGGTGCATGACGTTCGGAATTATGAGAAAAAGTTCTGGGGAAAGACGGGTAATACGCAGCATGTACAACAAGGAACTGTAAGACCGGAAAACAGAGAGATGCGCTCGGATTAAATGGGGTGTAAGGTAGGGATGTAGTCTTTCACCCGTACTGTTTAGTCTACACAACCAAGAAACAACGAGGAAAATTTTAAAAAAAGGTTCAAGAGGGGGATTAAAATTCGAGGTGAAAGGATATCAATGATAAGGTTCACTGATGATGTTGTTATCCTCACCGAAAGTGAAGGAAATTACGGGTTTTGGAGAATGTTTTAGGTTGGTTGTTGTTGATTGCAGACACAGCATCGTTGTGATATATATATTGCATTCCGACAATAAAAGTGGCGCATGTCAAATAGAGACAGTTTCTTGTTTCTGTCATCGCAAACGCTTGTGAGGGGCTCCAAATTCCACCGAAAGCGTCATATCTCTCTCTCGAAATGTTGTAGGCTACTTCATGATTCGCCACGGCAACAGTGTTGCTACGGGCAGGTGTGCTCGGGTCATTCAAGAAATGCGGCACATTATAAGTTTTGAAACTTTTCTCTTATAAGGTAAGTCGATTGCAATTTTTAATATCAGTGATTACTGCTATAGCTGTGTTTATACAATATCTCTCTGTTACGTTATAAAGTCCTTGAGACATGTAAGCATATCTGAAGGAAAAGACAGTGTTATGACAATTACAGCAGTTGTAAATATTAAGCTTCATGCGTTGCAGCGTACAAGGAAAAAAATGGAAATTTCTGCTATAAAGGCAGTTCATATTGAATCCTTTTCCTCGGAGAAAACGTTTTATAAGCCCAGTTACGATTATATACTGTTTGAACTGATATTCCTGATCAAAATGTATTAATTTTCATGAATTACAATTTTGAATTTTGTATTTTTCTAATACAATAATTTCAGTTTGTTTTTATTTTAATTTAGGTACTATTTTTGCCTCGTGGAGATTCGAATGTCGTATACATTGGTAAGTAAAAAAATATTATTTAGTGTGGAAAAGTGGCAAAAGCATTACATTAGGGATCATAAGAACAGCAAAAAGTATTCAGAAATTCAAAAAAATGGACACAACTCAAAAAATTAATTAGTAATTATATGATTGCACCTCACATTCGATGTGAACAGAACCGTATGTTCGTATTAGCGTTGTACAGCCTATAATGGAATTTACTGCCAAAATTACTTATTTGACATTTCAATGACGCTTGTAGTACGTCGGTGTACGTTTTATAGACTTCCATAAGTCATTTTTGCTCAAGTATTGCATTTTTTAGCTGTGGTGAAACGTCTTCAACTGAGCAGGTCCAATGAATTTGCAAAATAGTCTTCTGTTTTACATCTCTTCGCACCTCCGTCTGTGCTTGAAACTGCAGAGAAAGATGAGTGGGAGAGTCCGTGGTTTAATAGCCTCAGCGGAGTTTCAACACTAAGAGAGAGTTTTCAATATATAATTTAAGTTCCATGTCTATGCGTGTGCATATAACCTGTTTATCGTATATCCAAACTATATCTTCCCTGTTCCTACTTTCGTCTGCAGCAGTGAAAGTGCGAGTTGTCTGTGTGTGGTATTTCAGAATTCTTTGGTTGCAAGAAGTTTTTTGTGGCCATTACAAGCAGTTTAGCCAAACTTTGTGTAAAGTTTGAAAAGAGCTACATTGGATCAAAGAGACATTAATGGCCACTAGTCAACAGCTATTGTACGGTTGCCACAGGTAGCCAACGCGTAGGCTCTCTGACCGTTTCTGGCTTCTGTGAAGCCCTGTGACCCCGGCTACGGTAAGGTGTAAGTTTTACTTTTCACTGGGCCGCAGGGGTGCAAGGATGTTTGAATTACTAGTAGTCGTTCTTCAGTGTAAGCATCGGTAATCATGCTACACAAATTATTTCAGTTAGGGAAAGGTGTTATTTTTATTAACGTTCAGTTTACTCAATGTTGGTATATAAAGTCAGGTATAGGTTTCATTTAGAATATCGACTTTTCCATTAAATCTGAGTTTTGAGAAGAACAGGTATCATTCAGTGTCACTGTTCTTGCTGCGGTGCGAAGTGCTCAGTCTTCTTAATGGCCCAGTCCTCTTTCTCAGGTAATCTTGTGGTAAAATAAACTAAAAGTTCTTCATTAAACAAAACAAGCACTTACCTGAATGAGATTTTTCACTCTGCAGCGGAGTGTGCGCTGATATGAAACTTCCTGGCAGATTAAAACTATGTGCCGGACCGAGACTCGAACTCGGGACTTTTGCCTTTCGCGGGCAAGTGCTCTACCAACTGAGCTACCCTAGCACGACTCACGCCCCGTCCTCACAGCTTCACTTCTGCCCGTCCAGAGTTCGAGACTCGGTCCAGCACACACTTTTAATCCGCCAGGAAGTTTCAAGCAGTTACCTGTCCTTCTGGGCAAGGCGCAGAGCAGACAAACTCCCGTTCGCACTTACGTGACTCAACACTAGCAGTAGGAGCGACACGCGAGCGTGAGGGGAAGGGCTGTTGTCAGTTGATCGGCACATCCTTTGTGTCTGCATCCTACTTTGCCCCGCCCGCTGTGTCCGTAGCGTCGCTGTGACGCTGTGGGTTACGCGACCTACGAATAAAGCCGTTGGACACAAACGTAAGAATAGCACTGATCAGTACATATCTGCCGTATATCTCCCGAATCCAGGATGACTCCGAATGCATGCCTCGTTCAACAAGGGATTACAGAAAAACATGTGTACACTTACTTGGTTTATTCTGAGAACATACAAACGGTTATCTTATTAATCCATAACTGAAGGAGACAAAATATATACAGAAAATATAATCAGATAAAGTTCTCCTTTAGTCAGATACAAATGCCATTTAGCCCTTTTCAAAAATGGCTCTGAGCACTATGGCACTTAACATCTGAGGTCATCAGTCCCCTAGAACTTAGAACTACTTAAACCTAACTAACCTAAAGACATCACACGCATCCATGCCCGAGGCATGATTCGAACCTGCGACCGTAGCGGTCGCGCGGTTCCAGACTAAAGTGCCTAGAACCGCTCGGCCACTCCGGCCGCTTTAGTCCTTTTCACTGGAATGGTACACAGAATTTGTAGTGTCACTGCCACTGTCTGAGTTATCTTGCATTTCTTCCTGCAGCAGATCGTCTGCACTCCCATTTACTGCATTTGTTACACAACACATCTTAAAGCCGTTCACAGCTGATGTGCTAGATATGAATGTTTAAGAGCCTGGGTCCATTCCGCAATCAGAGACACTGAAGATTCACCAACTTCCCGGTAGTGGTCATGGCTTGACCACCTTGCAGTAATCACTTGCTGAACAACTGCTTCAGATGGTCTTTAAATGTGGTCTTTAAATATTTTATTCACCACCACATCAAACTCTTGTAGCTGCAAAGCCATGCTTCTTGGACTGATACAACTTCTGTGTTTAATTTCAGGATTTCTACCCTCACTACTGGTGTCAGATGCCCCTTGAAAGCACCAACGATCAACATTATACAGTTCTTCAAAAGAGCACCTGGCCTCCAGTTCCAGACTGTAAGGAGACAATCTGTTACCAACTTACTGGTCATCCATCCTTTTCCGTTGCAACAAAATATTATATAGGTGGCAGCTTTTCCTTAGGCATACATTGACCACTGAGGGTGACGTAGTGTCGCATTTCTTGGTGCCTTTCTCTTCAGCTATTGTGCTAGATAGCATGTCGAAGTAAACAGGAGTCTCGTCAGCGTTCCCAATTTGCCCCAAAAGGTTCCTTCCTCAGTTTTACCACGTGTCGCTGAGTCTCGACCAAGTTCTCAGTGTACCATACTAGAAGACGCTGAGCAATGAATGTCTGACATCGCAGCCTAAGTCAGTTGCGTCGTGTTATCCTTGTACACCATCCAGAGCAGGTTTATTTTTTACTCTATCCACATTTACAAGGCGAAATATTTAACTGGGACAATACAGCATTAAAATGAGACATTCAACGTTACTTAATTACCTAATAAAAATAAATTAAAAAATTATACAATATGGGGACTGATGACCTTAGCAGTTAAGTCCCATAAGCCTTCACACACATTTGAACAGACACATACAATATGACTTTTTTGTAATCCATTCCGTGAGGTTATGTACATCCTCCAGTTCACCATTAAAACCAAGAACAGTACACTCGATAAAGTGGGCCATTGATTGGTTGAGTCCACATTCGCACTGAGGGTCGTTCGCAAGGCCCCATGTTGCCAACAGCTCCCTGCATCTTCCGACACCCGTCCTCAGACGGTTCGCCGTAGTCC
The DNA here is from genome assembly GCF_023864345.2 of Schistocerca serialis cubense. Taxonomy (NCBI): domain Eukaryota; kingdom Metazoa; phylum Arthropoda; class Insecta; order Orthoptera; family Acrididae; genus Schistocerca; species Schistocerca serialis. Next base: position 415,737,625 of record NC_064645.1, read on the forward strand.
ACACTCTTCTGGAAAACTTAAAGTCCTCTGTTGGTATGCTTGGATCAGTAACCAGTTTTCGGTTATTTACTGTGCTTCTACTCCATAAACGTTTCCATTCATTTTCTGGGTCGAAGGGAAATACCTCCTTTTTGCCATAAAGGTGATCTTGATCTCAGGCGGTTTTTTGGCGTCAGGTCCTCGTGTATGGGAAGGTTTGGGTTAACCAGTATTTTGCTCTATTCTCATGATAGTAGCTAATTTCTTCTGATTTCAGGTGGTGCTATGTTAGACAGTACGGGTAGCCAATCTACAGGTGTAGGATTAAGTGCTCCCTATATTATTCTCATTGTTTCTCTTAGCTGGATATCGATTTTTGATATATGCACACTTCTGGCCCATACAGGTGCACAGTACTCGGCCACGCTGTATATCAGTGCCAAGGCAGAAGTTCTCAAGGTATGTGCATCACATTTCTAGGTCGTTTCTAGTTTTCTGTTTTTGTTTTGCATCCTCTAGATGGGCTCTGTACACTAGGGACCGATGGAACTTTACTCCAAGGTACCGAGGATTGTCTTCATGTTTAATGGTCTGGTTATTCATGCAGATGTTCAGCTTTCTCTCTGCATCTCTGTAATTGAGATGCATGTTTACACTTACTGTCTTGTCTGGATTTGGTTGTAGACGCCATTTGGTGCAGTATAGGTGCAACAGGTTTAAGTCTTCGTTCAATTTCCGCTCTATTTTTTCAAAATATTTGCTTTGATAAGCTATTGCGATATCGTCCACGTATATAAACTTACGGGACGTTGTTTCTGGGACATCGGCAGTGTACAAGTTAAACAATGAGGCGGCCAGTACCAAGCCCTGAGGGGTCCATTGTTGAGCGTTACACATCTGCTGGTTTTACCATTAAGAGTTACTCTAATTTTTCTTCCAGTTAAAATTTCTTCATAAGTGTATAGGTCTGGCTGCGAGAGCAGGCTTTACATTGGGCACCGTGTTCCTCTGCCAGTTCACGTGCTTTATTTCGTATCACGTCACGGGAAACTGCCATTCCTCCTTTACGTTTCTCGCGCAAAAATGTCATTAATTCCATTCCAATATTTTCGATCGTCCACTCTATGGGCCAATGAAAGCTTTCCTAGTTGACTTCGCATTTTTCAGAAATCCTCTGGTCTTTCGCCGCCTCCGACCGTTGACTTCTGTGACTCCACACTTCCTCGAAGCCGCACATTTGTTTCTTGCTCTGCATGTCAAACAACAATGACGTTGAAATTTGCGTGATAGTAACGTCTGCACCCTGTTGAAAAATTCTATGCTGAACGACGTTGTCCCACAACACGATCCCATTATGCATTTACAGGGTGTTTCAAAAATAACCGGTATATTTGAAACGGCAATAAAAACTAAACGAGCAGCGATATAAATACACCGTTTGTTGCAATATGCTTGGGACAACAGTACATTTTCAGGCGGACAAACTTTCGAAATTGCAGTAGTTACAATTTTCAACAACAGATGGCGCTGCAAGTGATGTGAAAGATATAGAAGACAACGCAGTCTGTGGGCGCGCCATTCTGTACGTCGTCTTTCTGCTGTAAGCGTGTGCTGTTCACAACGTGCAAGTGTGCTGTAGACAACATGGTTTATTCCTGAACAGAGGATTTTTCTGGTGTTGGAATTCCACCGCCTAGAACACAGTGTTGTTGCAACAAGACGAAGTTTTCAACGGAGGTTTAATGCAACCAAAGGACCGAAAAGCGATACAATAAAGGATCTGTTTGAAAAATTTCAACGGACTGGGAACGTGACAGATGAACATGCTGGAAAGGTAGGGCGACCGCGTACGGCAACCACAGAGGGCAACGCGCAGCTAGTGCAGCAGGTGATCCAACAGCGGCCTCGGGTTTCCGTTCGCCGTGTTGCAGCTGCGGTCCAAATGACGCCAACGTCCACGTATCGTCTCATGCGCCAGAGTTTACACCTCTATCCATACAAAATTCAAACACGGCAACCCCTCAGCGCCACTACCATTGCTGCACGAGAGACATTCGCTAACGATATAGTGCACAGGATTGATGACGGCGATATGCATGTGGGCAGCATTTGGTTTACTGACGAAGCTTATTTTTACCTGGACGGCTTCGTCAATAAACAGAACTGGCGCATATGGGGAACCAAAAAGCCCCATGTTGCAGTCCCATCGTCCCTGCATCCTCAAAAAGTACTGGTCTGGGCCGCCATTTCTTCCAAAGGAATCATTGGCCCATTTTTCAGATACCAAACGATTACTGCATCACGCTATCTGGACATTCTTCGTGAATTTGTGGCGGTACAAACTGCCTTAGACGACACTGCGAACACCTCGTGGTTTATGCAAGATGGTGCCCGGCCATATCGCACGGCCGACGTCTTTAATTTCCTGAATGAATATTTCGATGATCGTGTGATTGCTTTGGGCTATCCGAAACATACAGGAGGCGGCGTGGATTGGCCTCCCTATTCGCCAGACATGAACCCCTGTGACTTCTTTCTGTGGGGACACTTGAAAGACCAGGTGTACCGCCAGAATCCAGAAACAATTGAACAGCTGAAGCAGTACATTTCATCTGCATGTGAAGCCATTCCGCCAGACACGTTGCCAAAGGTTTCGGGTAATTTCATTCAGAGACTACGCCGTATTATTGCTACGCATGGTGGATATGTGGAAAATATCGTACTATAGAGTTTCCCAGACCGCAGCGCCATCTGTTGTTGAAAATTGTAACTACTGTAATTTCGAAAGTTTGTCTGCCTGAAAATGTACTGTTGTCCCAAGCATATTGCAACAAACGGTGTATTTCTATCGCTGCTCGTTTAGTTTTTATTGCCGTTTCAAATATACCGGTCATTTTTGAAATACCCTGTAACTACACTGTGTCGAAGTGGGACTCCGAAGTCAAACAACTCATAAAAACATATCCGCAAGAAGTGCTTCCTACTATCCTGCAACACAGCTCGAAACGCATGCGCACGTTCAAGATCAAATTAGTAGGCGTGGCAGAGAGCACAGTTACAGCTTGATGGAAGCTCGAGGTTCTATTCGGCAAAGAACAGGAAGACCTTACATCATACGCCGCGAATGGAAGACGACATACTACATCTCGACACGAAATTCTGAATAACACCGCTTCCTGGATTCGGAAATGTACTGATATATCGCTATGGTATATCTCGTTATTCCTCCTTTTACTTATTCCTCGCGCTTAAGGGACGTCCATTAATTACGTAAAAAGTTTTCTCTAATATTTGTTCCTGCCGTCCCCCCCTGGTGAGATTTGATGAGGTGTAGTAAGAACTCCCCCCCCCCCCAACCCTTCTCACGTAAGTGAGGTTGACCGTGTAGTCGGGAAAAAACACGTAAAAATTAAGTTTTCTAAATTAGTTTTAAACATTGATTAAAACAATACAATAAAACTGTGTCTTACTTACAAAGCGCATTGAAAAGTGGTTTTAAGATACGATTAAAAATATTTCAGACACGCCAACCCTAAGTGATATTCGTACATGCAAACAGAGACAGAAAGCGGAAAACCTTCCACAATAACAGCATCAACAGCCTTGACGCATTTCTAAAAACTGTCCTTTTCTCAAATGTGATTGAACCTTTACTTACTTTGCGGATGAAAACCAACATTATTTGTATCTTCTTCTGAACCGTAAGATTACGTAGCTTTTCAATCTCTTGATTACAGTATTTTACGGACTATAAGAAGGGCTTTCTTCCTTCGAAAAATTGCATCCACAATTCAAGTGTGTCTTATACTCGAAATTAACATAAAAATAACCAGTGTTTCATATAAAATTCCCCCAGTCTTAAAAATGGCCATATATTGGATGTCGCGGGAAACTCGCGGGAAACCTATCTCTGTCGACAACACTGCAATCAAGTGGCAGCAGCAGGACACCGATGTAACGAATATGAGTTGCGGGGATTCACAAAGTTCCTAACACTGTTTCCTGCCTCACCGTCATCACAAACCCAGAACATTTCTACCATATCGTGCGTCATTGCAGTCTAAGGTGCCAGTGAATTTGTATTGAAGGTGATCTGTGTTACCGCGAAAAGTGCAACATTTTCTTAGTAGCTAGTTTCTTAATGGAAGAAAATAAAGATATTCACATGATGTCGGGTATGAATTTAAAATAATAGCACATACAGAAGAACATAGAAATAGAGCAACCGAGCGGCATTTCGACCCTCCACCAACACAAAAAAATAATCGCGGTTGGCCGACTAGTAAATAACAACTAAAAAATGAGGAAGACTAAACGTGCAAATAGAGGACTGAATGCAAAATGGCAAAATGTAGGAGATGATTCTCGGGGATTTTAAATAACAGTTCAGTTTTATAGACTAAGAATTCTTTTTAGTCTGACTTCGCAATGTAATAACAAAAATGGTAAAAATGTTATTTTTTAATGCTTAAAAATGGAGATGCGTCTTATTGTAAGTAGCATCTTATAGTCCGTAAATACGGCAACGTGTTAACTAAGAGAACTGTTGTAAGTGAACTTCAGCTCAGCTTCCACAATCGTTTAACTTCTTTTCCACACATGTATTTCGACTTGTCGTCAAGCCGTATAAGTCAAACACTGTAAAAGTTTTGGGACAAATTCATGTTGAACACAACAACATCAGCATTATATGCGCTGCTCAATACGACGACTGACTCACTGACATACAGTTATTTCAATCGTCGCGCCAGAGAACTCCCCAAATAAAATCTCACACTTGGGTGGACCTTTTCAGATCGGGGAATCCTGGGCATGCACAGGTGTTAAGCGTTCGATTTAGTACAGAGAGCCCATAAAGAATGGTGGGCACTTTTATACTGTCTGTGATCGGGATTAAATACATACGTGAGCTATTCATAAAGTAGGGAACTTTTCCGCCTAACGCCGCTAGGCGCGCGCCGATCGCGTATATTTTGGTATGTGCGTGCTCGGTAGCTCAAACAAAAACAAATTTTTTTTAAAATGAATGAATGTGTGTGTGAATGCGTTTACCGTTAAGGTGTATAAATATATGCACTGTATATCGTGTGAATGTGTGAACGAATGGAAAAAAAACCAGCCAGTGTTTTGAAATCATCTTAATGCAGGAAAAAAATAAGCCCATCAAAAAGCCAATGTTTTATTTCCAATATATGTTATTATTGAAGGCGTAGCCGCAAGGCCTGTACTTCTTTCAGACTGGGCAACTCAAGATGCCCCAACAATAGCCGCAGCATCCATCCGTGACAGCAAGAACGTCTCTGCCCGTATGGTTTTTTCGATACTGGAATTTGAAATGTGCTCTACAATCTAAAATCCCGCCAGTTGTGAGGTGCGGTCTGTGATACGGTTTTTGTTGCCACAAACCTAAAACCTACAGAAATTTATCATGAACTGTGCGAAGGGTACGGAAACAACATAATGAGTGAATGTGTCGTCCGGAAATGGTGCATTCGGTTTAAAAATGGCCGAACCAACGTTCATGATGGTGAGAAGAGTGGGCGCCCGAGTATTGTGACTGACGGTCTTGTCGCTAAAGTTGATGAAACGATTCGTGAAAACCGTCGCCTCACAGTAGCGTAGCTTTCGCCTTCTTTTCCACAAGTTTCACGGACTTTCTTGTTTGAAATTGTCACTCAAAATCTAGGCTACCACAAATTTTGTGCACGATGGGTGCCCAAAATGATTACAGAGCACCATAAAGAACAGTGAATGGGGGCAACGTTGACATTTCTGGAGGCCTACCACAAACATGGTGATTCATTACTGGATTGAATCGTAACCGGTGACGAGACTTGGGTGAAACACGTCAGCAAAATTACAGTCCATGGAGTGGGGGCACACAAGGTACCCCTAAACACCAAGAAAATGTTTGCAAACCTTGTCAGCAAGGAAGTTGATAGCGACAGTGTTTTGGGATAGGAAAGGTCTGCTTCTTATTGATTTTCTCTGACGTGTAGCAACCATAAATTTTGCCCCGTTCTGTCGAACTTTGCACAGCCTTAGAAGAGCAGCTCACAACAAACGCCGAGGAAAGCTGACGTCCAAAATTTGTTTTTGCACGACAATGCCCGATCTCACACGGCAAACCGCACTAAAGAACTCCTTCACTCATTCAAATAGGAAACTTTCCCTCATCCGCTCTACAGCCCCGATCTTGCACCAAGCGACATCCACTGTTTCCCAAGATGATGAACTGCTTGATGATGACGCGGAACGCCAGGCGGACATGACTCACTGGCTGAAGACTCAAGCGGCAGAATTTTATGATGAAGGTATTTCAAATCTTGTCCACTGCTATGATAAGTGCCTCAATTTGTTAGGTGACTATGTGGAAAAGTAGTATGTCAGTCTCTCTTTCCGACATACATAATAAATTGTATTTCTTGTACTTAGTTTTTTAATGCCAAAACGTTCCCTACTTTCTGAATATCCCTCGTAAAAACAAAATGTTATCTGTTATAATAATGCATGCACTCCGTCTTCAGGCCACGAGTGGCCTACTGGGACCATCCGACCGCCGTGTCATCCTCAGTGGAGGATGTGGATAGGAGGGGCGTGGGGTCAGCATACCGCTCTCCCAGTCGTCATGATGGTATTATTGACCGAAGCTGCTACTAGTCGGTCGAGTAGCCCCTCAATTGGCATCACGAGGCTGAGTGCACCCCGAAAAATGGCAACAGCGCATGGCGGCCTGGATGGTCACCCATCCAAGTGCCGACCACGGCCGACAGCGCTTAACTTCGGTGATCTCACGGGAAAACTGTACACTTCAGACCAACCGCCATTATCACAACTTTAATTGTTGCAAGTTGTAAATTCCCAGTGTTGGTTCAATTAGTGACGTCGCTGACGAACGGTGAATGTGGCAGATTACGGGGGAGATCACGCCCCACTGAGCAGCAGCGCGAACAGCAATTCCCGCCATTAATCAGGGCGTCAGAGAGCGGGGATTCCCTGCTGAGTGTGGTTTCAGAGCAACAGCCAGCCGCGCCGCGGGGATCCCAGCGAGAGCTCCGGCATTAGACCGACGCGGTCGCTGTGGGCCCGAAGTACAGTACAAGAGAAACTTTTACGGTTGCCGATTCTGAGAGTGCTACCATTAAATGGGAAACGGGGGCACAGTTTTTCCGACAAACAAAAAGGGTTACAATATCTACTGAGAAAATGTGCACTTTCTCATTATAAGAAAATCTCTACCAAAAATCTGTGATACTGACACAATAAAACCATTGAAATCATTAATATATCATTCAATACATCTTTCAAATACGTGTAGCAGTTCGTACAGGCTTTCTTCCTGTTTAATCTATAAGGGTCAAACCAAAAGGAATGCACACTATTTTTTTTAAATCCATCTTTTATTCTATATGTTCTTTAGGAACAATATTTTCATTTCTCCACATAATTTCCATCCCTATCAACTGCCTTCCGCCATCTTGGAACCAGCGCCTGTATAACCGCACGGTAAAATTTGGGACCAACCTGTTGGAGCCACTGTTTGGTAGCGTGCATAAGGGAGTCATCATCTTCAAACGTTGTTCCACGAAGAGAGTCTTTCAGTTTCCCCAAGAGATGATAGTCGCATGGAGCCAGGTCAGGACTGTAAGGCGGGTGTTTCAGTGTTGTCCAACCGAGTTTTGTGATCGCTTCCATGGTTTTCTGACTGACGTGTGGCCGTGCATTGTCGTGCAACAGCAAAACATCCTGCTTTTGCCGATGTGGTCGAACACGTCTCAGTCGAGCTTGAAGTTCTTCAGTGCCGTCACATGTGCATCAGAATTTATGGTGGTTCCAACTTGGCATGATGTCCACAAGCAAGAGTCCTTCGGAATCGAAAAACACTGTAGCTATAACTTTTCCAGCAGAAGGTGTGTTTTTGAATATTTTTCCTTGGGTGAATTTACCTGATGCCGCTCTGTTGATTGCCTCTTCGTCTCTGGCGAAAATGATGGAGCCATGTTTCATCACCTGTCACAATTATTCCAAGAAATCCATCTCCACCATTCTCGCATACCGCTTTTCTTGTTTCTTTGTGAGCCACTGTCAACATCCTGGGAACCCACCGGGCACAAACCTTTTTTAATGCCAACACTTTCAGTATTCTGCAAATACTTCCATACCCTATCCCAACGTAGCGTGACAATTCGTTCACTGTGATGCATCCGTCAGCAGTCACCAATTGGTTAACTGTCTGCACATTGTCTGGAGTGTGTGCGGTACGAGGCCTGCCACTGCGAGGGCAATCCTCGATATTGCCGCTCCCACTTTCATCACGTAACCTGCTTGCCCACCGACTAACTGTACTGCGATCGACAGCAGCTTCTTCATACACCTTTTTCAACTTCTTTTGGATGTTTTCCACTGTCTCACTTTCACAGCACAGGAATTCTATGACAGCACGTTGCTTCTCACGAACGCCAAGTATAGCAGCCATCTTGAAGCCATGCTGTGACGGCGCCACTCACGGGAACAGGTTGAACTAAGTTTGAAAACAAGCGGGAAGGATGTATCTACACACTGTAAAACTTTCACACATGCAGAATGAAAACTGTATTTTTACAAAAATAATATGCATTTCTTTTGGAGTGACCCTTGCATTAAACCTCTGAGGTTTAGTTTATTCGTTCGTCACACGTTATTTCGTGTATCATGTTGGAAAACGTGCCTTAATTTGCAGATGTGTATCATGTTGGAAAACGTGCCTTAATTTGCAGATTTGAAGATCACGGGAGAAATAAGGAGTTACGCCCTCTTTCTGGCTGCCATTTTACACTGAGATGACGTACGTCATGGGACACCTTCTAATATCACTTCGGAACTTATTTTGCCCGACGTAGTGCAGCAACTCGACGTGGCGTGGAGTCAACAAGTCGCTGGAAGTCCCGTCCAGAAATACTGAGCCAAGCTGCCTCTGTAGCCGTCCATAATTGCGTAATGTTGCCGTGCAAGATTTTGTGCATAAACTGATCTCTCCATTATGTCCTATACATCTACATCTATATCTACACTACTGGCCACTAAAATTGCTACACCAAGAAGAAATGCAGATGATAAACGGGTATTCATTGGACAAATATATTACACTAGACTGACATGTGATTACATTTTCACGCAATTTGGGTGCATAGATCCTGAGAAATCAGTACCCAGAACAACCTCCTCCGGCCGTAATAACGGCCTTCATACGCCTGGGCATTTAGTCAAACACAGCTTGGATGGCGTGTACAGGTACAGCTGCCCATGCAGCTTCAACACGATACCACAGTTCATCAAGAGTAGTGACTGGCGTATTGTCACGAGCCAGTTGCTCGGCCACCATTGACCAGACGTTTTCGATTGGTAAGAGATCTGGAGAATGTGCTGGCCAGGGCAGCAGTCGAACATTTTCTCTATCCAGAAAGGCCCGTACAGGACCTGCAACATGCGGTCGTGCATTATACTGCTGAAATGTAGGGTTTCGAAGGGGTCGAATGGAGGGTAGTGCTACGGGTCGTAACACATCTGAAATGTAACGTCCACTGTTCAAAGTGCCGTCAATGCGAACAAGAGGTGACCGAGACGTGTAACCAATGGCACCCCATCGTGTAACCAATGGCACCCCGTACCATCACGCCGGGTGATACGCCAGTATGGCAATGACGAGTACACGCTTCCAATGTTTGTTCATAGCGATGTCGCCAAACACGTATGCGACCGTCATGATTCTGTAAACAGAATCTGGATTCATCCGAAAAAATGACCTTTTGCCATTCGTGCACCCAGGTTCGTCGTTGAGTACACCATCGCAGGCGCTCCTGTCTGTGATGCAGCGTCAAGGGTAACCGCAGGCATGGTCTCCGAGCTGATAGTCCATGCTTCTGCAAACGTCGTCGAACTGTTCGTGCAGATGGTTGTTGTCTTGCAAACGACCCATCTGTTGACTCAGGGATCGAGACGTGGCTGCACGATCCGTTACAGCCATGCGGATAAGATGGCTGTCATCTAGACTGCTAGTGATACGAGGACGTTAGGATCCAGTACGGCGTTCCGTATTACCCTCCTGAATCCACCGATCCCATATTCTGCTAAGAGTCATTGGATCTCGACCAACGCGAGCAGCAGTGTCGCGATACGATAAACTGCAATCGCGATAGGCTACAATCCGACCCGTATCAAATCCTCCTTACATGAGGCATCACAACAACGTTTCACGAGGCAACGCCGGTCAACTGCTGTTTGTGTATGAGAAATCAGTTGGAAACTTTCGTCATCTCAGCACGTTGTAGGTGTCGCCACCGGCGCCAACCTTGTGTGAATGCTCTGAAAAGCTAATCGTTTGCATATCACAGCATCTTCTTCCTGTCGGTTAAATTGCACGTCTGTAGCACGTCGCCTTCGTGGTGTAGCAATTTTAATGGCCAGTAGTGTACATACATACTCCGAAAGCCACTGTACAGCAATTGGTGGAGGGTACCCTGTACCACAACTAGTCGATTCCTTTCCTTTTCCACTCGCAGATAGAGAGAGAGAAAAACGACTGTCTATATTCATAAACAAAGCCTGATTTCTCGTATCTTACCTTCGTGATCCCTACGCGAAGTGTATGTTGGCGGCAGTAGGATTGTTCTGCAGTCAGCTTCAAATGCCGGTTCTCTAAACTTTCTCAGCAGCGTTTTTCGAAATGAATGTCTTCTTCCCTCCAGAGATACCGACTTGAGCTCCCAAGGCATATCCGTGAAACTTACGTGTTAATCGAACCCACCGGTAACAAATCTAGCAGCTCGCTTCTGAATTGCTTCGATGTCTTCTTTCAATCCAACCTGGTAAGGATCCCAAAGACTCGAGCAGTACTCAAGAATAGGTGGCACTAGCGTCCTATATGCGGCCTCCTTTACAGATGAACCACTCTTTCCTAAAAATTCTCCATTCACCGTCGCTACCACATCCTCACGTCCTCGTTCCACTTCATATCGCTTCGCAACGTTACGCCCAGATATTTAAACGATGTGACTGTGTCCAGTAGGCGACTAAAAGTGCTATATCCGAACATTATAGATTTGTTTTTCCTGCTCATCCGCATAAAAACATACATTTTTCTATATGATGAGCCAGCTGCCATTCATCACACCAACTAGAAATTTTGTATAGGTGATCCTGTATCGACCTACAGTCACTTACCTTCGACACCTTCCTGTACGGCACAGCATCATCAGCGAACAAACGCAGATAGCTGCCCACCCTGTCAGCCAGATCATTTACGTATATACAAAATAGCAACGGCTCTATTGCACTTCCCTGGCGCTATCCTGAAGTTATACCTGTCTCCGATGAACACTCGCTGTCCAGGACAATACAATGGATTCTGTTACTTAACAAGTATTCAGACCAGTCACATATCTGGTAGCCTATTCCGTATGCACGTACCTTCGTTAACAGTCTACTGTGGGGGACCGTGTGGAGTGCTTTTAGCAAATCTATAAATACGGAATCTGCCTGTGGCGCTTCATCCATACTTCCTAGTATATCATGTGAGGGAAGAGCCAAGTGGATTTCGCGCGAGCGATTAATTCTAAAGACGTGCTGATTCGTTGACATGAGCTTTCCGGTCTCTAGGAAATTTATTATATTCGAACACAGAACATGGTCTAGGATGCTGCAGCAAACCGTTGTTAAGGATACTGGCCAGTAATTTTGCGGCTCCTTTCTTTTACCCATCTTGTATACAGGAATCATCTGCGCTTCTTTCCAGTCGCTTGACACTTTACGCTGGGCGAGAGATTCGCGATAAATGCAAACTAAGGAGTCAATGATATACAGTACTCTTTGGAAAACCGAGCTGCGATTCCATCCGGACCTGGCGACTTACTTGTTTTCAACCCTTTCAGTTGTTTAAATTTTCGAAGAGATTCACGTCAGGCGATCTGGGTGGCCAAATAATTCGTTCGAATTGTCTAGAATGTTCTTCAAACCAATCGTGAACAACTGTGGCACGCTGATATGACGCATTCTCATCCATAAAAATTTCATCGGTGTTTGGGAACATGAAATCCACGAATGGCTGCAGATGATCTCCAGGTATCAGAATAGAACCATTTCCAATCAACGATCGGTTCAGCTGGACCAATGGACCACTCCACCGCATGTAAACACAGCATACATCATTATGGGATCGCCACCAGTTTGCACGGTGCCTTGTCTCCGCCAATCATTACACATTGTCGTATTCTTAGAGCGAAGTCTACCTAACATGAAAAAAACGTAGTTGGTTACGTAAATTGATTAGCGATTAGTGATTAGCGTTGTCCTTTTACAGAACCAAGTACGATTTTTTTTTCATTTTAGCGCGACTGATATCTAATAATACGACACGTTTGAATGATTTTCACACAATGAATAACATTTTAGGTTTATCCGAAGATGATTCCTCAATGAGCCGTAACCGATAATCAATAATGAAAATTTGCGATCTTGACGTAGGATCTTTATCCACACGTGTTTTAGATCCTTGTTAGTAGAGGTGAAAATCTCGAGAAAGTGTCTCGAAACATTTTTGCGTGCAGTGGGACAATGCGTACATGTAAGTACGACAAGAAAATGGTTCTGTCGCTTCGACTTCCTCGCTTATTTCGAACCTCAAGTAATATTTCTGGCTTTGCATTTAAAATTAAATCATCTCTTAATAGCATGCAACGATTCCTTATTTCACAAGTATTAACGACCAGCAGAATAAAAAGCGAGTGGCATCCCACATAAACAAACTGAAATGAAAATTTAATTATGATTCACATAATATCAATTCCTCGCTAAGAGTTTCTTACAGCCGCAAGATAACGGATTCACGACATACGTACTGTTTTCGGTGCAAGGGACAACTGTAGGAGACTGCAGGTTGCATTCCACTCAGGACGGTGGAAGCAAATAGGCACTTCACTTGTACTGCAATCTTAGTACAAATTTGTGGTAACTGAGAGGAAGTATGAAAGAGAGAAATTTGAGAGAGGAAGGGATCATAACACGCGCACATATATATATATATATATATATATATATATATATATATATATATATATATGTGTGTGTGTGTGTGTGTGTGTGCGCGTGTTATGATCCCTTTCTCTCTCAATATATATATGGTGTCTCACCTAACTCTGTCACCTCAAATATCTCTGGAGCAACAATAGTAGATATTCAAAAACGGTTTTCACCAACGTGAACGTACGGCAGTGGCTTAGGAAACCAAATACTGCTCGTAAACAAATACTATTTTCAACACAAACTTGTTTATTTTTAAATGGACACCCCCCCTATTAGTTCGCATGCAATCAACAGCATGAAAAATCACAAAAATAATGGCGTTACTTGCATTGCAATACGTCAATTACATCCCGAGAAATTGCGGAGCGAAGTTGGCACTTGAAATAAACGAAGCGCACAGCTTGCGCATGTCCTGAGACGCTAGCGTGCACCTCACCCTGCCTGAGTCTGGGGTTCACACAGCGGGAAGGTATGCACAATCCACAAAAATAAACAAGTAACGCGTCCAACGCAAAATTACGTGTTTCAATTTGTAAATATATATTTACTGTAGCAAAATGACAACTAGAGCTACAATTAGTGATAACACACTTGAATTCACTTTGCTAAACGCATTTCCTAGTGCCCTGTCGTCCACAGAAACTGTATTGTTGTGCATTACATCCAGCATAGAAAATACACCCACATCTTGAGAAATGAGACTGTGTCATGTCAACGTATGTTCGAAGTGCCCTCCGTTTGCATCAATACACGTTTGCAGACAGGTAACGAGAGAGTGTTGGACAGATTGTAGAGTTTCTACAAATATTGTCGCACACGCCGCAATAATACGATGTTGCTTATCCTCTACTGTCTTTGGGGTTTTTTGATACACTCTGTCTCTCACTGCACCCCAGAGAATGCAGTCTAATGGCGGCAAGTCGGGGGATCGTGCTGGCCATCGCACAGTACCTCCCCGCCACACCACCTATTTGGAACTGTCGCATCTAGAACGTCTCTGGTAACTTTTGCATTGTGTGCGGGACATCTGTCATGTTGGAACCGCATTGATAGACGAGTTTCCAATCCTAGATCCTCCATGAGGAGCGATAGTGTGTGTTGAAGAAATGATGCGTATCGCTGTCTATTCAGTGTTCCACGGTAAAAATTGGGACCTACAAAACAGTTAGCAATGATACCGCACCAAACATTGACACTACACTGTCGTTGATGAGCAAGTTGGCGAATTCGGTGGGGATTTTGCACCGACCAGTAGTGCATGTTCCACAGATTCACATTACCGTGATTTGTAAATGTAGCCTCGCCCGTAAACAACGTATTGCTTAGGAATGCTGGATTACCTTGTAACTGCTGAAGTGCGATGCGGGATTCAAACTCATTCCCGTACAGTTCTTGGTGCAGTGAGATATGGAACAGATGAAACCCACCCACCGACGCAAGATTCTGCACACACTACTGTGGCTTACTGCGACACCTCGTGCAATTTCTAGTACACCCATCTGAGGACTGTGCGCTACAGCAGCCAGAACAGCAATTTCGTTTCCATTGCCAGTCACTGGTGTTGTAGGTCGACGTTTTGTGGGAGCCTAGCTTCCTGTTTCCGTGAGTTCAAAAAATGGGACTTAACATCTGTGGTCATCAGTCCCCTAGAACTTAGAACTACTTAAACCTAACTAACCTAAGGACGTCACACACATCCATGCCCGAGGCCGGATTCGAACCTGCGATCGTGGCAGTCGCGCGGTTCCGGACTGAAGTGCCTAGAACTGCTCGGCCACCGCGGCCGGCTATGACAGAAACTGTGACGCCGATGCTATCCTTTACAAGCCACATATTTCAGAACTTATGAGATTAAGAAACGTGAAACCAAGTGTGTAACCACTAATTGTATCTCTAGTTGTCATTTAACAACAAGAAAACAGTATGCGCAAGACACCGATCATTGTGATACCGCATTATTTGACACATTATAAGAGGTGGGTCGGATCAAGTAACGTACAGCTCAAGAAGGGGCTAAACTATCTCCCTTTAGGAGTGCCATCAATGAAATAAGGGCCAATAAAATAAACGTCATGTGACTAGGGCCTCCCTTAGAGTAGACCGTTTGCCGGGTGCAAGTCTTTCGATTTGACGCCACTTCGGCGACTTGAGGGTCGATGGAGATGAAATGATGATGATTAGGAAAACACATCACTCGGTCCTTAAGCGGAGAAAATCTCTTGTCCAGCCGGGAATCGAACCCGAGCCCATAAGATTTACATTCTGTCGCGCTGACCACTTTTTTTTTAATTTTTAAATCTCATTTTGTTCGCTTTCGTTCGTTGCATCTGCTCGGGGCGGACGTCGTAAGGAATCCGTTTAAGTTCGTTGTTGATCGATTAACTCAGTTTTTTTTTTTTTTTTTTTTTTTTTAAAAAAAAATTACAGAGGGCTGCTAACCCTCTGACCGAACACGCTGAGCTACCGTGCCGGTTTTTTTTTTTATCTGCTCGGGGCGAACGTCGCAACAAGACACCCGTTTCAGTTCGTCGTTGATCCATTAACTCAGTTTTTTATTACAGAGGGCTGCTAACCCTCTGACCGAACACGCTGAACCACTTAGCTACCGGGGGCGGACCGTTAGTGCCACTGATGTGTTCCCATACAATACCACACCATACACTAATACTCCACTGGCGTAGTACGTCAAGCACATCACGATTACCAGCAGCGTGAGGTGCACGCTTGAGTCTCCGGACGTGCACTAGCTGTGTGCTCCAATTATTTCAAGCGTCAACTTCGCTTCGCAATTTCTGCGGATGCAATTGACGTATTGCGATGCAACCCATGTCATTATTTTTGTAACTTTTCATGCTACTGATTGCATAACAAACAACAGGGGTAACCATTTTAAAATTCGCAAGTTTGTGATGAAAATAGTATTTGTTTACGTTTAAAAATTTCGCTTAGTATTTGGTTTCCTAAGCCCCTGCCGGCTGGTGTGGCCGAGCGGTTCTAGATGCTTCAGTACGGAACCGCGCGATCGCTACGGTCGCAGGTTCGAATCCTGCCTCGGGCATGGATGTGTGTGATGTCCTTAGGTTAGTTAGGTTTCAGTAGTTCTAAGTTCTAGGGGACTGATGACCTCAGATGTTAAGTCGCATAGTGCTCACAGCCATTTGCACCATTCGAACCTAAGCCCCTACCGTCTTTGAATAGCTATTGTTGTTCCAGAGATATTTGAGGTGGCAGAGTTAGAGACACCCTGCATACAGTATATCCACCACCGAATATTCTTACGATTCTTTGTTCTGCTACATTTGGTGTGAGTACGAATGTGGAGGCAAAAATACCAAAACATGGTTCTGCCGACGGAAGATTATTCCTTCCGTGTTGCACGTATTGCGGCGTACGCGACAGAAGGCTGGAGAGGTGTAAGAGAACATCGCAGACGTGACTAGTGTAGGCGCGGAATGGCGCAGACGGCGCCGGAGTCGATTGCAGTAACGACTACGAGGGACGAAATCGAGTGAGGGCTTATGGGCAAATGCGGTTCCCGTGTTCAGCAATGCCACGCGCGGATCGCGAAAACGAGACTAGGAGAAAACACAGGCGGGAACTGGGCCACTCCAGCGGTGCTGCGGGGTACTGGAGAGCTACTGGCTGCCTCTCGCGTCAGCGCGGGACGTGCGCCGGCAGCAAAGCGCGGCCGACAACTTCTGCAACTGCATTACCTGCGGTCCGCGAGGCCCGGATTATCCTCAGGGATTACTTGCGGTGCCAACCCAAAGAGATCTGGAGCGCCGAGTGCCGAATGTCTCTGCAGAGGATTAACGGCGCAGCTGCTGCGTCCGCTTCTATCCACGGCGGGGAGCAGAGCTGAGAAGCGCGCGCCAGGCGTCTCTGAGGACATCAGATACGGGCGTGGCTCCGCAGCATCTTCTTGGTGAGCCAGTGCCACACGGTACTTAGCGATATTAAAGCTCTTCGTAATCTCCGCGCAACACATCGTGGTGTAAAGATAAAATGTATCCATTTGTAAGGTGTCAGGCAAATCCAACACCTTCCATGAAAACCCTGACATGATAGCAAATCCGGCAGTATGCGACATAGCTCCGAATAAATTCTGACATTAAATTAACCAAAGTAATATGATCAACGAGTGAGAAAATGGAATACCACAGACTAATATAAGATCGCCTAAATGCGTGTCATACCTTCCCACCGTGAAGCAGACGCAGTTCCGAGGGGAGAAACGAGAACAGAAGCCGAGAGCAGAGTCGTGTAAGCTAGAAGGCCCTACAATAAAGGGCACCCACAATGCCGGCCAACCCCCAAGAGCAGCCCCCAGCCCATGTTAAAAGATAGAGCCCTCCAGAAGAACATTATAGATCTTACGATAACATTAAAAAGGCCACACCAGCTGAAAGTTTTAGCATGAGACTATACGCGTCTCTGATACGTTGCAAACATTAAAAACATTGCCCCACCACGAAAAGTATAACGTTTCTCATTGGATAGACAGAATTTTTGTAGGTGGAGCTTAAGGTTAACATTGAGACCCTGATTGGTCAGTTGAAAACACAGCCAGATACCATTTTCTTAAACCAATTTCGGTAAACAGTAGTAAGGAAGTTCGAGAGAGTTGCTCCCGAGACGGTGAGGTATGTGGAGCTGCGCCGCCCCCTGACGCTGCCTAACCACCGACAAGGTAATGAACGCACGTGATGCTGGATAAGAGCGCATAAGGCTTCACTCAGAACTGCAGAAGTCTCATCTGTTACATCCCCTGTTTACATAATACTAGTGTCGATCGTCAATTAAACTTCGTGGTATTCACATTTGCTACTGGAAGTTAAAACCTGAAATGCGATGATCTTTCCGTTATATAATTATTGAGAAGCCACATCAGCCACTGTAATTTATGACAAGTTAAATAAGTAATTAAAGATAATTTAGGGTCACTGCAGACCATTTTTGATGGTTTTCTCTTTTATGAAACTTAATTTAAACCTAGATTATAAATGTGATATGGCATAGGTCATCCTTCGATCCATTATAGAACTTGGAAACCCATTCAGGGAATATTCGTTCACATTTTTGTTGAATGCAGTTGGTTTTTATCATCCTATATTAAAATATTTCCTCTCATCAATAGCGCAATTTATAAACAATGTTTTGTGAGTAGAATAAAAATTCCTGTGGTAAACTTAACTGCTTTTTCGACGTTATTTTACCATCTAACTACAAATAGGAAAGCCTTGAACACCTTCCACTAAATTTAGTTCGTATTAAGATTCTTTTACAACGAGTGCAGTGGAGCTAACGCTGAAATCATTAAGTATTTGATTATATCATCGCTAGTCTCACTGAACTCTTCTGAATTCTACATGTCATGTGTGGTCTGGCGTCTCATTACCAGCAACAGGTCCCAGGTTCTAACTAGTCAATTCCCAAAAAACGACGCTCAGAGCCTCGTTGTGCGAAAGTGGTAGGGAGACACGACTTAGAACAAACAGACACCACGCAGAATGTTAGACATTGTTTAAAAGTCCATAACTTGCAAACTAATTGACGGAGCTGTCTCATTTTTGGTGAAAGTGTAGCTTAAAGTCCAACTCAAAAATATCACTGCAGCTGTTCGAAATGGTCACCATTAACATCCACACACAAGCGATGCCGCCGAACTGCAGCACGAACTGCTGACTGCAATGTGTTCCGTTGGATATTTGCACATGAATGTACGATGGATTCTCGAAGTTCATCCAATGCGCGTGGCTTTTGTCGATAAACGGCGTCCTTTAGTGTTCCTCACAGGTAGAAGTCCAGAGGAGTTAGGTCTGGGGAACGTGGTGGATACTCCACAGCGCCTCTACGGCCTATCCATCTTCCTGGCAGATTTTCGCCAGATACGCCCTAACACGATTTTGGTAGTGGACTGGGGCACCATCTTGTTGAAAGTAATCTCTTCCTTCTCCATACAAGTCTCAGATGGCAGGTAAAATGGATATCTGAAGCTTCTGAAGGTACACCTCACCGGTAACTGTGCCGTCAAAGAAGAATAGCGCAATCAAGCCCCGGTAAGACAACCCACACCACACATTTACTCCTGGCAAATTCACGGCTTTGTCTACATGGACGTTCGGATTTTCGGCGGCCCAGTAGATGCAATTGTGGCGATTTACTGTACCACTGAGTTCGAACTGTGCCTCATCAGACCACACAATCATCTCTGCAAACTCTTCATCGTTGCGCAACATGTTAGTAAACCACTCGCAGTACTCCATTCTACGATCTGGGTCGTCCACGTTCATTGCGTGTAGCAATCGTGGGATGTAGCACTTCCACATTGTTGTCTTCAAAATTCGCTGAACACTTGAGCGACTCAGTCCAGTTTCACAATCACACTGTCTCACAGACTTCTGTGGTGAGCGAGTGAATTGTTGTAACACACGACGGGAGTTAGCTGGACTTTTTACTGTAACAGGTAGTCCAGATCGTTGTTTGTGTACATCTTTAACACGGCCTTCCGCTTCAAACTCGTCTCGAATGCGACGAATCGTTAAATGTATCGGTGGCTCTGTTTGATACTCATTTCGCCATTGCCGTTGAACCTCATTAATGTTTTCGTACTTAAAATATCACTTCAAAATTGACTTCCTTTCATCGAATGTAAGCCTTGCGCCAGCCATGTTTACTCGAGTAACTGGGTGCAACTAAGAACAAAACACTGACTATCTGGCGACTGTAATCTGACAAAACAAAACAACGCAATACAACCTTTGTGTGGCGATTGCCGGAACTGCCGGGTGACCAAAAAGTCAGTATAAATTTGAAAACTTAATAAACCACGGAATAATGTAGATAGAGAGGTAAAAATTGACACACATGCTTGGAATGACATGGGGTTTTATTAGAACAAAAACAAAAACCATTTTGCTAGACGCGTAGTTTGGTGATGATCGTGTGCTCAGCCGCCACTTTCGTCATGCTTGGCCTCCCAGGTCCCCAGACCTCAGTCCGTGCGATTATTGGCTTTGGGGTTACCTGAAGTCGCAAGTGTATCATGATCGACCGACATCTCTAGGGATGCTGAAAGACAACATCCGACGCCAATGTCTCACCATAACTCCGGACATGCTTTACAGTGCTGTTCACAACATTATTCCTCGACTACAGCTATTGTTGAGGAATAATGATGGACATATTGAGCATTTCCTGTAAAGAACATCATCTTTGCTTTGTCTTACTTTGTTATGCTAATTATTGCTATTCTGATCAGATGAAGCGCCATCTGTCGGACATTTTTTGAACTTTTGTATTTTTTGGTTCTAATAAAACCCCATGTCATTCCAAGCATGTGTGTCAATTTGTACCTCTCTATCTACATTATTCCGTGATTTATTCAGTTTTAAAATTTATACTGTCTTTTTGATCACATGGTACAAACTGTTACACTACCAAAGATGAGACAACTCCGTAAATTAGTTTGCCAGTTATGCACTTTTAAACAGTGGATACATTGTTTTGGACCCCTTTGTATATTTGGTTTTTTTTGTTTTGTTTTAGGGCGCAAAAACAACTAGGGTCATTTGCACCCATGTCAAAACTGTAAAACACGAAGGAAAGAGAGGAGTTAAAAAACGACTACACGTCAGTCCCAATCGACGGAAGAGAAGACAACCAAAAATACAGTCATGGGGAAAGGTCTCTAAAATACGCCATAGAAAAAGGGAGATCCAGTACTAAAATTTAAATGGACTTCGCCTTATTGCTAAAACGGATAAAAAGTAAAACGCGGTCGACAGCCCGCGCGTCGTCGCTAAAACGGCCTATAAATCAGACGTCAAACAAACGGGAACGTCAGCGGTTAAAAAAAGGGCATTCCGTTAGGAAGTGGTGGCCTGTTATAAGTTGGGTGGAATGTGGCATCACCACTGATCTTCCCTTCATGGGAACAAGCTCCGGGTTATTAAGTCTCTCCCATCGGCTTGGACGACCTCCTCCCACCACGAATGGTGGGAGAGCATGACTTGTAAGTAGACTGTTTAGGTTTTTATGTTGGTAACGCCACGTAGCGCTCTACCTGAAAATCACTGACTGTGCTGTGTGCAGTCTGTGGCTGGTTGGACTCATTGTTGGAATCTTCGCTTGTGTAGTGTTGGGCAATTGGATGTGAACAGCGCGTAGCGTTGTGCAGTTGGAGGTGAGCCACCAGCAGTGGTGGATGTGGAGAGAGAAATGCCAGAGTTTTGAGCGGACGATTTGGAAGTGTGTCCGTCAGAAAAAGTAAATTTGTTTTAATTGGATGTCGCAAAATTATTATACATATTGTAAGTAAGCTGTTGATGTTTTTATGTTGGTAATGCCACGTAGTGGTCTGTATGAAAATCACTGACAGTGCTATGTGCAGTCTGTGGACGGTTTGCATTGTTGGAATATTTGCTATTGTAGTGTTGGGCAGTTGGATGTGAACAGCGCGTAGAGTTGCGCAGTTGGAGGTGAGCCGCCAGCAGTGGTGGATGTCGGGAGAGAGATGGAAGAGTTTTGAGAGCGGACAATGTGGACATGTGTCCGTCTGAAAAACGAAATTTCTAAGACCGGATGTCATGAACTGGTATATATATTATCACTTTTGAACACTATTAAGGGAAATACATTGTTTGTTCACTTTCAAAATCTTTCATTTGCTAACTATGCCTATCAGTAGTTAGCGCCTTCAGTAGTTTGAATCTTTTATTTAGCTGGCAGTAGTGGCGCTCGCTATATTGCAGTAGTTCGAGTAACGAAGATTTCTGTGAGGTAATTGATTCATGAAAGGTATAGGTTATTGTTAGTCAGGGCCATTCTTTTGTTGGGATTATTGAAAGTCAGATTGCGTTGCGCTAAAAATATTGTGTGTCAGTTTAGTGTTGATAGGAATAAGTAAAGAGGTTCAAAAATAGTTCAAATGGCTCTGAGCACTATGGGACTTAACTACTGTGGTCATCAGTCCCCTAGAACTTAGAACTACTTAAACCTAACTAACCTAAGGACATCACACACATCCATGCCCGAGGCAGGATTCGAACCTGCGACCGTAGCAGTCGCGCGGTTCCGGACTGCGCGCCTAGAACCGCTAGACCACCGCGGCCGGCAAAGTAAAGAGGGAAATGTGTGAGTACGTTCAGTTTTACTCAGCTGTCTCTGTATCAAACAACGTAGAAGTTTACCAGCACAGTAATTTATAATTTTTCTAAGGGGAGGTTTCACACTTAACAAATAGCGATGGCTAAAAAGACAGTGCCCCATACGCAGCCTACCTAAAATTATCTCCCCACAGCGAGAGGGCCGAAAGGAGGTCGTTCAAGGCGATGGGAGAGACTTAATAACCCGGAGCTTGTTCCCATGAAGGGAAGATCAGTGGTGATGCCAAAGTGACACCTCCTGCTAACAGACGGCAACACGGAGATCATCGGAAGTAGTGTCAGAACTAGTGGGCTGAGGTACGAGGATTGCGGCCTTGGCAGCAGCGTCAGTGGCCTCGTTTCCTGTCAGACCGACGTGATCAGGAACCCACATAAACATCACAGTGGTTCCATCAAGAGTGAGCAAGTGATAGCTTTCCTGGACCCATTGCGCTGAGCTGGACGGTGTGCAGCACACAGAGGCTTTGAAGGGCGCTGAGGGAGTCCGAGCAAATGACGCAATTGAAAAGCCTGTGTCGCCAGATGTGCTGCGTGGCCTGATACAGGGCGAAGAGCTTTCCTGTAAATACTGAGCAGCGTTCCGGAAGCCGACACCGAAAAACGTCGGCGCCAGTGACGAAGGCACACACGACATCACGATCAGTTCGAGAGCCATCAGTGTACACAAGGGTACTATCGCGAGTTTCCAGGGAAAGATCATGAAACTGAAGGCGATAGAGCGAAGTTGGAGTAGTGTCCTTAGGAACAGAATGAGGGCCAAGGTGAACACCAGCCGCCACATGAAAACAAGGTGGGGAAGGGTTCAACTCACTGGGGAAGTCCAGGGAGCGTGAAGTTAAGCTGCCGGAGCGAGAGCCGAAAGAGAACTACAGGAGGTAACAGAGAAGAGGGACGCACCCCATACTGGCGATCCAAGGAGTCATCGAAGAAGGAGGCATAGGATGGGTGGCCACGAATGGCAGACAAACGGCATGCATACCTGCTGAGGAGAAAGTTACTGCTGTAGGACAGCGGTAGTTCAGCAGCTTCTGCTGGGATAGTGTAAAAGGCGCCAGTGGCCAAACGGATGCCACGATATTGGATGGTATAGAGACGGCGTAAGAGGGACGGACGTGCAGATGCATAAACGGAAGACCCATAGTCTAGTTTCGAACGGACAAGGGACCGGTACAAAAGCAGGAGGGTAGCTTGATCGGCACTCCAGGAAGCCTCAGCATGGGTTTCGAAAAAGACGATCGTGTGAAGCCCAGCTCACTCTACTCGTCCACGAGACTCAGAGAGGCATAGACACGGGTTCCTAGGTAGATGCCGTGTTTCTTCACTTCCGCAAGGCGTTCGATACAGTTCCCCACAGTCGTTTAATGAACAAAGTAAGAGCATATGGACTATCAGACCGTGGACGGAGGAGTGCCGTTCAGCCATCCGGGACAGGCGTGCGGCTCTTCGCCGATTTAAATGCCGCCCAACAGCAGTCAATCTTACCGCCTTTCGCATCGCGAGAGCCAGGGCACGCCGTGTCATTAAAGAGAGCAAGAAAAGGTCATGGCAGGAGTTCCTGGACTCCATCAACCGTTCCACTTGTTCCACAAAAGTATGGGAAGCCATCCGGAGGATTTCCGGTAAACGCAGCCGTCTACCAATAGCTGCAGTCCTGAACCAGGGATGCCTCCAAACAACACCCAGAGCCATTGCTCAGACGCTGGCAGAGCATTTTGCACAAAGTACTGCCACTGCAACCCAGGATCCAGCATTTCGTCGCTACCGTGCGACTGTCGAACGAGCGAAGCTGGACTTTCGGTCGAACAATTCTGAGGCCTACAACTCCCCTTTCTCCATGTGGGAACTTGAATCGGCACTTACTGCGGCTTCTGACACCGCACCAGGTTACGACCGCATCCGGTACTCCATGCTTCGCCATCTGCCAGCGGCGTCAAAGGAAATCCTCCTCGAATGTTTTAATCTCATATGGCGGACGGGAGTTTTCCCCACCTCGTGGAGGGAGGCAATCCTCATCCCTCTCCTCAAACCAGGCAAGGACCGCACATGTCCCAGTAGTTATCGTAGTATTGCCTTGACAAGCTGTGTCGGAAAGACCCTGGAACGAATGGTTAACCGTCGTCTGGTCTGGCTGCTAGAGACCAGGCAGCTCCTTAGCCGCTTTCAGTGCGGATTCCGAAAATTTCGGTCCACAGTCGACAACCTGACACTCCTCGAGGCGGCTATTCAGCAGGCTTTCCTCCGTCAGCATCACTGTATCGGTATCTTCTTTGATATCAGCAAGGCATATGATACTACTTGGAGACACTGTATTCTTGCACAACTGCATCAATGGGGCTTTCGTGGCCGCCTCCCCATTTTCATTCGGTCTTTCCTGTCTCAGCGGTTTTTTCGGACCCGCGTTGGTAACACACTGTCTGATCGCTTTGAGCAGGAGAACGGTGTCCCCCAGGGCAGTGTTTTAAGCGTTACCCTCTTTGCCATAGCCATAAACAGTATAACGTCTACAGTGAGGAGTCCAGTACAGTGCTCCTTGTTTGTGGACGACTTTGCTGTTTTCTGTTCCTCCTCCAGTGTTGCAACCGTGAGCCGTCAGTTGCAGCTAACAGTGCGGCGGTTAGAGGAGTGGGCTGCAAAGACAGGTTTTCGGTTTTCTGCCGATAAGTGTGTTTGTGTTCCTTTTAATCGTTCTCGTCGTCTTTTTACTTTGCCTGCCTTGCATATGGGGGATGCTGTCCTACATTTTAGAGACGCAGTGCGGTTTCTGGGACTAATTTTTGACTCCAGGTTGTCATGGCTGCCACACCTACGTGACTTGAAAGCCAGATCCCTGAAGGCACTCAACATCCTCAAGTGCCTCAGCCACAGGTCTTGGGGCGCGGACAGGGCGCGTCTCCTTCAGTTTTATCGGGCTTTTGTGCGTTCGCGGCTGGACTATGGGTGCACAGTATATGGGTCAGCGAGGCCGTCTTATTTGCGGATCCTTGACACTGTCCACCATGCTGGGATTCGACTGGCCACAGGTGCTTATCGGACCAGTCCCATACCAAGTCTCTGTGCTGAGGCTGGCGAACCGCCACTTACCATCCGGCGGCAGCTCCTTCTGGTGCGCCAGGCTTGTAAGTTTCTTGCGGCTCCCAGCTCGCCTGCTCACCGCCTTGTTGCCCATCCACCTCTGGAACGCCTTTTTTCCCGCCGTCCCCGGGCTACGTTGCCGTTTGGGATCCGTGTGCAACGTGTTCTAGAGTCGCTTGGTGTGGAGTCTGTACAACCCCAAATCCAGGGTTTTAACCACCTGCCACCCTGGTTACTGAAGAGGCCCAGAGTGATTTTAGATTTATTGCAGTACAAGAGGGGTTGCACTCCTGCCACCGTTTTTCATGCAGCATTTTCTGCTGTTTTATCTGAGCACCACGACTATGTAGCGGTTTTTACGGATGGGTCGAAACAAGGGGATTCCGTTGGCTGCTCCGTTGTTTTTCCGGATCGTGTCCTTAAGGTCCGACTGCCTCCGCCTTTCACGGTCTTTGATGCAGAATTGTCTGCGATCTTGCGGGCGCTGGAGGAGATGAGACATTCTTCCTCTCCTAAATTTCTTGTCTGTTCCGATTCCCTCAGTGCCCTTCAATCATTGCACCATTTGTATCCGGCAGTTACAGTAGTCCAGACCATCCAGGATGCCCTCCTCCGACTACAGCGACTGGGGAAGGTTGTAGCTTTCTGCTGGGTTCCGGGGCATGTTGGCATTGCTGGGAATGAAGGGGCAGATCTCGCAGCCAAGGAAGCGTGTCTTGATCCACACGTATCTCAGTGTGCTATCCCCTTGCACGCACTCACCTTGCTGTTGAGCTCACGGGTCATGCGTCGGTGGGAGGATGAGTGGCTGGAAGTGACTGACAATAAGCTCCGTATAGTCAAGCCCACAACGCGTGTGTGGTGTACTTCCTTTCAGCCCCATCGACGGGACGAGGTTCTCCTCACTCGGCTTCGAATAGGCCACGGCCCTATGACGCATGGCTTCCTGCTCCGGCGGGAGGACCCTCCACTGTGTGGTGCTTGCGGCGTCCAGGTCACTGTGCGCCACGTTTTATTGGATTGCGTTTTATTTTCTGACCAGCGGGCCGCGGCTGCCTTGCCAGCGGACCTGCCAACTCTTTTAGGCAACACTCGGACGAATGTGGTTAAAGTTTTAAAGTTCTGTGCCATGTCGAATGTTTTTACAAAGATTTTAGGGAGGGGATTTAACTTGTTTCCTGTGTGACAAGCTCGCCCATATTTTATGTAAGTGGCCAGACACTGACGGTTTCCTATGTCATTCTTGTCGCTATGTTATCCCTTACCTTAGGTTTTACCTTCTCAGGTCGTATTTTCCCTCTTTTCCTGCTTTGAGTGTGTTTTTCAGTTTTATTAGGTCTCTCCACATTCGTTCCTTTTACTGTGTGTCAGGGCGCTGATGACCTCGATGTTGAGCGCCCATAAACCCCAACACACACACACACACACACCAATTTTATGATTGGATTGAACAGTTCCTAGATAACAGAACGCAGCATGTCATTCTCAATGGAGAGAAGTCTTCTGAAGTAAGAGTGATTTTTGGTGTGACACAGGGGAGTGTCGTAGGACCATTGCTATTCACAATATATATAAATGACCGTGTGGATGACATCGGAAGTTCACTGAGGCTATTTGCGGATGATGCTGTAGTATATCGAGAGGTTGTAACAATGGAAAATTGTATTGAAATGCAGGAGGATATTCAACGAATTGATGCATGGTGCAGGAAATGGCAATTGAATCTCAGTGTAGACAAATGTAATGTGCTGCGAATACACAGAAAGAAAGATCCTTTATATCATTTAGCTTCAATATAGCAGGTCAGCAACTGGAAGCAGTTAATTCCATTAATTATCTGGGAGTACGCATTAGGAGTGATTTAAAATGGAATGATCATATAAAGTTGATCGTCGGTAAAGCAGATGCCAGACTGACATTCGTTGGAAGCATCCTAAGGAAATGCAATTCGAAAACAAAAGAAGTAGGTTACAGTACAATTGTTTGCCCACTGCTTGAATACTGCTCACCGGTGTGGGATCCGTACCAGATAGGGTTGATAGAAGAGATGGAGAAGATCCAACGGAGAGCAGCACGCTTCGTTACAGGATCATTTAGTAATCGCGAAAGCGTTATGGAGATGATAGATGAACTCCAGTGGAAGACTCTGCAGGAGACGCTCAGTAGCTCGGTACGGGCTTTTGTTAAAGTTTCGAGAACATACCTTCACCGAGGAGTCAAGCAGTATATTGCTCCCCCCTACGTATATCTCGCGAAGAGACCATGAGGATAAAATCAGAGAGATTAGAGCCCTCACAGAGGCATACCGACAATCTTTCTTTCCACGGACAATACGAGACTGGAATAGAAGGGAGAATTGATAGAGGTATTCAAGGTATCCTCCGCCACACACCGTCACGTGGCTTGCGGAGTATGGATGTAGATGTAGATGTACACTACTGGCCATTAAAATTGCTACACCACGAAGATGACGTGCTACAGACGCGAAATTTAATGACATGAAGAAGATGCTGTGATATGCAAATGATTAGATTTTCAGAACATTCACACAAGGTTGGCGCCGGTGGCGACACCTACAACGTGCTGACATGAGGAAAATTTCCAACCGATTTCTCATACACAAACAGCAGTTGACCGGCGTTGCCTGGTGAAACACTGTTGTGATTCCTCGTGTAAGGAGGAGAAATGCGTGTCATCACGTTTGCGACTTTGATACGGGTCGGATTGTAGCCTACCGCGATTGCGGTTTATCGTATTGCGACATTGCTGCTCGCGTTGGTCGATATCCAATGACTGTTAGCAGAATATGGAATCGGTGGGTTCGGGAAGGTAACACGGAACGTCGTGCTGGATCCCAAAGGCCTCGTATCACTAGCAGTCGAGATGACAGCCATCTTATCCGCATGGCTGTAACGGACCGTGCAGCCACGTCTCGATCGATGAGTCAACAGATGGGGACGTTTGAAAGACTACAACCATCTGCACGAACAGTTCGACGACGTTTGCAGCAGCATGGACTATCTTCTCGGAGACCATGGGTGCGGTTACCCTTGACGCTGCATCGCAGACAGTAGCGCCTGCGATGGTGTACTCAACGACGAACCTGGGTGCACGAATGGCAAAACGTCATTTTTTCGGATGAATCCAGGTTCTATTTACAGGATCATGATGGTCGCATCCGTGTTTGGCGACATCGCGGTGAACGCACATTGGAAACGAGTATGCGTCATCGTCATACTGGCGTATCACCCGGCGTGATGGTATGGTGTGACATTGGTTACACGTCTCGGTTACCTCTTGTTCGCATTGACGGCACTTTGAACAGTGGACGTTACATTTCAGATGTGTTACGACCCGTGGCTCTATCCTTCATTCGATCCCTGCGAAACCCTACATTTCAGCAGGATAACGCACGACCGCATGTTGCAGGTCCTGTACGGGCCTTTCTGGATACAGAAAATGTTCGACTGCTGCCCCGGCCAGCACATTCTCCAGATCGCTAACCAACTGAAAAGTCTGGTCAATGGTGGCCGAGCAACTGGCTCGTCACAAAACGCCAGTCACTACTGTTGATGAACTGTGGTATCGCGTTGAAGCTGCATGGGCAGCTGTACCTGTACACGCCATCCAAGCTCTGTTTGTCTCAATACCCAGGCATATCAACGCCGTTATTACGGCCAGAGGTGGTTGTTCTGGGTACTGATTTCTCAGGATCTATGCACCAAACTGCGTGAACATGTAATCACATGTCAGTTCTAGTATAATATATTTGTCCAATGAATACCCGTTTATCATCTGCATTTCTTTTGGTGTAGCAATTTTAATGGCCAGTAGTGTAGAAGTACCACTGATGACACGTAGGACATATAGGGACCGCGCTCGCGACCGTCCAGGTGTCGACAACATAGACGACAAAAGACGAATTTTTATTTGTTTAGATGACCTGTGCGCTTCACGCCAGCACGGACGGACCTGCTCCGTGAGAGAGATTCCTACTACCATCAAGGAGTATAGATCTGATGATGATCTCTTTCAAAGATCGAAACCGTTTCTCTAAAAAAATAAAAATTAACCACTTAAATGCATTTACGACTGTGTTTATTAAATAGGTTATAATATTAATAGATCGCTACTTTTCCTGCAACAATGCCAGTTAGGCAGCAGATACTGTGACTTAAGAGTTCTAAGCAGGAGTGAATTTTATAACATCACCTGTGTGCTTTAATAGTTTAGTTTCTTGAGTTTCTGCGAGTTCATTTAATATATAATAGCCAATTTCGTTTGCGTTGGAAAGTAAATCGATTTTGTGGCATACTACTAGTTCCTAATCAGGGACGAATTATTTAGTTTCAACTGAGTGCTTCGGTAGTTAGGTTTTTGAATCTCTGCATATTAAACTAATTTATTAGACACAGTTCCTGCGTTTTCGTCAGGGTCTACAATAGAGTTGCGCAGCACGTGGCGATAGTCCGTTTATCTGAATAGTTTAGTTTTCAACGGTCTTTAGTATGGACAGGGGCTGCGATTGTTGCGTGCAGATGCGAGCCGAGTGGGTGACACTTCGCTCTCAGCTTCAGGCTGTGATGGCTTCGGTTACACAGCTTGAGGCTGCAGTGGATGGGCACCACTGTTGTGGGCCGGCCGTGGGGATCCAACGGACGTCGAGCACGTCAGAGTCCTCCGATCGGTCCTCACCGGTGGACAACCCAGTTACTGCTCGCACTGAGGTTGACCCCTCACCTGTGGTCGAGTGGAAGGTCGCCCCAGGGCGAAGCAGGCGGCGAAAGACTTTCCAGGCGGCCGCACGTAAGGCCTCCACAGTTTGTCTGACAAACGGGTTCCAGGTGCTGTCTGTAGCTGACACTGTCGCTGAGACAGGTGCTGTCACCTGTCCTGTTTCAGCGGAAACTACTCAGCCTTCAAGATCCGGGCAATCGCAGAGGGTGAGATTATTGACTGTTGGGAGCTCCGACGTTAGGCGCGTTATGATGCCCCTTAGGGACATTGTTGCCAAGAAGGTAACGATAACCAGTGTGCACTCCATGTGCATACCGGGTGGAGTCATTCCAGATGTGGAACGGGTGCCATTAAGAACACAGGTTTCAGCCAACTGCAGGTGGTTGCTCACGTCGGTACCAATAGTGTGTGTCACTTTGGATCAGAAGAGATTCTCTTTGGTTTCGAGCCGCTAACAGAAGTGGTAAAGGCAGCCAGTCTTGTTTTCAAGATGAAAGCAGAGCTGACCATTTGCAGCATAGCCGACAGGACCGATTGCGGACCTCTGGTACAGAGCCGAGTGGAGGGTCTGAATCAGAGGCTCAGACGCTTCTGCGACTGTGTAGGCTGCGGATTCCTCGACTTGCGCCAAAGGGTGGTTGGATTTCGGACTCCGCTGAATACGTCAGGTGTACACTAAATGCAGGAGGCGGCTACACGGGTAGCAGGGGCTGTGTGCCGTGTGCTGGATGGTTTTTTAGGTTAGAGGGTCTCGGGAAAACACAAGAAAGGCTTCAGTCATAAAGGGTGCGGGCTGAACACAGGAAGAACGTAGACACAGGAACCATCGGTTTAACAGTTGTAAATTGTCGTAGGAAAAGTACCAGAGCTCCAAGCGCTAATAGAAAGCACTGATGCTCAAACCGTTACAGGCACTGAATGCTGGTTAAAGCCGGATATAAGCTCATCCGAAATTTTTCCGAAGAACCTAACGGTGTTGCGAAGAGATAGGTTAAACACGGTGGCGGTGGCGTGTTTCTTGCTGTTAGAAGTAGTTTATCTTGTCGCAAAATTGAAGTAGACACTTTCTGTGGGTTATTATGGGCAGAGGTCATTTTTGGCAACCGGAATAAAACAATAATTGTATCCTTTTACCGACCCAACAATTCAGATAATACAGTTGCTGAAAGGTTCAAAGAAAACTTGAGTTTGATTTCAAACTCGTACCCGACTCATACGATAATAGTTGGTGGTGACTTTAATTTACCCTCTGTGTGTTGGCGAAAATACATGTTTAATTCCGGAGGTAGCATAAAACATCATCCGAAATTGTGCTGAACGCGTTCTCTGAAAATTATTTCGAGCAGTTAGTTTACGAGCACACGCGAATAGTAAAGGGCTGTGAAAACACACTTGACCTCTTAGCAACAAATAATCCTGAGTTAATAACGAGCATCAAAACCGATACAGGGATTAGTGAACACAGGGTTGTTGTAGCGAGATTGAATACTGTAACACCCAAATCCCCCAAAAATAAGGAAAAAAATACCTACGCAAAAAGCAGATAAAAATTCACTTGACCCCTTCCTGAGAGACAATGTCCACTCCTTCCAGTTTAATGATGTAAGTGTAGACCAGATGTGGCTTGACTTCAAAGAAACAGTATCGGCAGCAACTGAGAGATTTATACCAAATAAATTAACAAACGACGCAGCTGATCCTCCTTGGTACCCAAAACAGGTTAGAATGCTGTTGCAGAAACAACGAAACAAACATGCCAAATTTAAACAGACGCAAAATCCCCAATATTGGCGATCTTTTACACAAGCTCGAAATATAGCACGGATTTCAATGCGAGATGCTTATAACAGTTTCCACAACGAAACTTTGTCTCGAAACCTGGCAAAAAATCCAAAGAGATTCTGGTCGATGTGAAGTATGTTAGCGGCAAGAAACAATCAATACCTACTCTGCGCTATAGCTATGGAGATACTATCGAAGACAGTGCTGCCAAAGCAGAGTTACTAAACACTGCTGCACAAAAGAAGATGAAGTATATATTCCATAATTCGAATCAAGAACAGCTGCCAACATGAGTAACGTAGAAGTAAATATCCTCTGAGTAGTGAAGCAACCTAAATCACTTAATAAAAGCAAGTCTTCTTGTCCAGGCTGTATACTAGTTAGGTTCCTTTTAGAGTATGCTGATGCATTAGCTCCATACTTAAGAAGCATATAAAACCGTTCGTCGACGAAAGATCAGTACCAAAAGACAGGAAAGTTGCACAGGTCCCACCAATATTCAGGAAAGGTGGTAGGAGTAATCCACTTAATTATAGGCCCATATCGTAACGTCGATATGCAGCAGGATTTTGGAACATATATTGTGTTCCAACATTATGAATTACCTCGAAGAAAACGGTCAATTGACACACGGTCGACATGGGTTTAGAAAACATCGTTCTTATGAAACACAACTAGCTCTTTATTTGCATGAAGTGTTGAGTGCTATCGACAAGGGATTTCAGATGGATTCCGTATTTATGAATTTCCCGAAGGCTTTTGAAACTGTACCACGCAAGTAGATTGTAGTGAAATTGCATGCTTATGGAATATCGTCTCAGTTATGTGGCTGGATTTGTGACTTCCTGTCAGAGAGGTCACA
The DNA here is from genome assembly GCF_023864345.2 of Schistocerca serialis cubense. NCBI lineage: Eukaryota > Metazoa > Arthropoda > Insecta > Orthoptera > Acrididae > Schistocerca > Schistocerca serialis. The sequence goes on from NC_064645.1 coordinate 415,770,280, forward strand.
GTTCGTAGTAACTGACGGGAAGTCGTCGAGTGAAACAGAAGTGATATCTGGCGTTCCCCAAGGTAGTGTTATAGGCCCTTTCCTGTTACTAATCTACATAAACGATTCAGGAGACAATCTGAGCAGCCGTCTTAGGTTCTTTGCAGATGACGCTGTCGTTTATCGACTAATAAAGTCATCAAAAGATCAAAACAAATTGCAAAACGATTCTTAAAAAGATACGTGAATGGTGCGAAAATTGGCAGTTGACCCTAAATAACGAAGCGTGTGAGGCCATTCACATTAGTGCTAAAAGGAATTCGTTATACTTCGGTTACACGATAAACCAGTCTAATCTAAATACCGTAAATTCAACTAAATACCTAGGAATTACAATTACGAACAACTTAAATTCGAAGGAACACATAGAAAATGTTGTGGGGAAGGTTAACCAAAGACTGTTTTATTGGCAGGATACTTAGAAAATGTAACAGATCTAGTAAGGAGACTGCCTACACTATGCTTGTCCATCCTCTTTTAGAATACTGCTGCGCGGTGTGGGATCTTTACCAGACAGGATTGACGGAGTGCACCGAGAAAGTGCAAAGAATGGCAGCACGTTTTGTTTTCGCGAAATAGGGGAGACAGTGTCACTGAAATGATACGAGATTTGGAATGGGCATCACTAAAACAAAGGCGTTTTCTGTTACGGAGGTATCTTCTCACGAAATTCCAATCACCAACTTTCTCCCCCGAATGCGAAAATATTTTGTTGACACCGACCTACATAGGGAGAAACGATCACCACGATAAAATAAGGGAAATCAGAGCTCGTACAAAAGATATAGGTGTTCACTTTTTCCGCTCGTTATGCTAGATTGGAATAATAGAGAATTATGAAGGTGGTTCGATGAACCCTCTGCGAGGCACTTAAATGTGATTTGCAGAGTTTCCATGTAGATGTGTAGATGTAGAAGCATCAGATGTCTCTCAGAGATATGGCGAGAATGTCACACGGAAGAAATTTCTCTAACAAGCGTAAATATGGAAATACAAGTACTGGAAGATATATGGGGTGATAAAAAGCCGACTAACTGCAGGGACGGATTCCAGACTGTAGATGCAGGAAAAAATGTGCTATGAACACAAGAAGCCAAACAAGAAGTTCAGACATCATGCCATGAGTGCACTTGTTATTTAGCTTCCTTATTCCATTTTTGTACAGGCACTATGAACCACATGTCCACAGCAATATGCTACATGCATGTTGTTGTTGTTGTTGACACTCGCAAATAATGCGGTAGATATAACCTTCTGAAGAAGGGCAGTAAAAGTGCCTCAAACCAGTTAAGAAATTAACATTCGTTTATGCAACTGGTTGGTGATTGCTTTGATATAAACGCATATATGTAGTACTTCGTTCTTAAGGAGACGTCCTACGCCGTATTTGCGAGTGACGATGTGTGACTTGTCAACTTCTGCAATCGTATTCGAACTGCCAATAGGGACACTTTCGTTTGTCGTAATAACATAGTAGACCTGACGACAAAATACATGATTGTCGCACACGGTATTCACTGACACTTCACTTCCTGACGATGTCGCTTGTAATGTGTAATCTTTTACCGAGCACGAAACCCTAATTATACTTTCAATGGTCAGTTTCACGCTATCAGACCAACTGTTCTTTCTTATCGAAGTCCTTTTCTTGCATTTTGTACAGTAGAGCTCAAGAGGGAGAATTCACCAGAGGTCTTCTTGTACAATTTCACACCCGTTTCATTGTGACCGTCTACTCAATTTCTCTGCTCCTTGTTTGGCAAGAATCCATATTCCAACACCACTCTAAGGACTTTTCTATACTAAATAATCGAGGAAGTAGCTGTCGCCACTTAAGAGTATCTGAACTAGGTATTAGAAGAGATTCAGTCATGCCTGTTAACAATGCAACTCCATATTCCCTTGTCATCGCACAAAACAGTATACAGACTCCTCGTCTCGACAGTAGAGCGTCCGATGTATCGCTCGCAGTGAGTGTGCGGCATCGATATCCAAGGCTTCTTGGAAACCACGAAGATAAATATTTAGCAGTCGTCCAGCACCGCTTCAAAAAACATATGCTTACGAAGTGTGGCTATCAAATAGCGGGTCTGATGCTATAACAAAGTAAGTACGTATGTGTCAAAGATAAGTGACCAGTAGCCGTGAAGCGTGAAACCTCGTCAGTCATCTCTGGTGTCTGTAAACAAATTGGTCGGTTCGATGATTTGGGGGGAGGGAACCAAACAGCGATGTCATCAGTCCTATCGGATTAGGGATGGATGAGGAAGGAAGTCGGCCGTGACCTTTCTTTTACAGGAACAACAACCAAGGGACCATCCCTGCATTTGCCTGAAACGATTTAGGGAAATCACAAAAAACCTAAATCAGGATGGCCGGAAGTGGGTTTGAACCGTCGTACTCCCGAATGCGAGTGCAGTGTGCTAACCACTGCGCCACCTCGGTGTCGCCATGGCCTTCGTTTGTGTAAGAAATGTTATTTTCTTTTGCCGGAAAATGATAAGCGTAATAATAATACTTCCGGCACGAGAAGTCACCCTCGTTTTGTCAACGGCCTTGTCAAAAGGGGCAGAGGTGTGGATTAATCAGTCATGATTAACATCATGAGGATGCAGAAGGCAATGGAAACCACAGTATTAAAAACACATAAGGTGAATCCATAGGTCATGTGGCCCACAACTGAAAAAGTCTATTTATGATCTCTCCATTGGCAAAAGATTCCGGATTACTTCACCATTCGATTCACTAGTAGAGGATTACCAAGGGGGAGGTGGAATAACCAAAGAAATGGTAACAATCTGCGAATTTGACAATAGTTTGAACGTAGCAGGGAAGCTAGAATATCTTAAGAGGGATATGCAAAGACTTAATCTAGATGTAGTGGGGGTCAGTGAAGTGAAGTGGAAAGAAGAGGAGAATTTCTAGTCAGAAGAATATAGGATAATAGCAACAGCAGCAGAAAATGGTATAACAGTACTAGGATTCGTTATGAATAGGAAGGTAGAGCAGACGGTAAGTTACTGTGAACAGTACAGTGAAGGTATTGTTCTAAGGAGATTCTATGATGATGAGAATACTAATCCGTTCGTTATAATGTCAAAGCTGCATTTTAAACTATTAATGTACAAGAAAATAAAACTCACAGAAAACCAAAAACTTTACTCTCTTTACGAAAGTCGTACGAGGCAATGCTTATACGATTATGCATATTGAAATGAATCATCCTGAAATGACCTACACTGAGACAGGGAGGAGGGCTGTTCTTTTGTAAGAATCGCTAACATTATCAGTAGACGGCAGAAAAAAAGTTATTACCTTAAAAACATATCCATAAAGCAAATCCATTCCCTCTGTTCCATAAATGCTGCTTCTGTAAACCCTTCCCGTCAGATTAATAATTCCTAACAATTTTCTTCAGCAAAAATCTCCTCCAGTATGCATTACGCTAAAAGGTCTGCCAGCTTACCCCATGTCCAACACTGGACCATTCTCCGCTCGACAAATGAGCCAAAGATACACAAGTTCAGAGATGCTACTGTCACTGCCGTAAAAGTCGACTATTCCACAGATGTCACACGCGATTGCTTCTCTCTCGTAACGCGAAATTTCCACTCATTTTGAACTACCCGCAGATAAATGTCCAGTCCACCTATATATCTCCGTCTTTCATACTCTACTGCCCATTAAAATTGCTACCACGAAGATGACAAGCTACAGACGCGAAATTTAACCGAGTGGAAGAAGATGCTGTGATATGCAAATGATTAGCTTTTCAGAGCATTCACACAAGGTGGGCGCCGGTGGCGACACCTACAACGTGCTGACATGAGGAAAGTTTCCAACCAATTTCTCATACACAAACAGCAGTTGACCGGCGTTGCCTGGTGAAACGTCGTTGATGCCTCGTGTAAGGAGGAGAAATGCGAACCACCACGTTTCCGACTTTGATAAAGGTCGGATTGTAGCCTGTAGCCTATCGCGATTTCGGTTTATCGTATCGCGACATTGCTGCTCGCGTTGGATGAGATCCAATGACTGCAAGCAGAATATGGAATCGGTGGGATCAGGAGGGTAATACGGAACGCCGTGCTGGATCCCAACGGCCTCGTATCAGTAGCAGTCGAGATGAAAGGCATCTTATCCGCATGGCTGTAACGGATCGTGCAGCCACGCCTCGATCCCTGAGTCAACAGATAGGGGCGTTTACAAGACGACGACCATCTACACGAACACTTCGACGACGTTTGCAGCAGCATGAACTATCAGCTCGCAGACCATGCTTGCGGTTACCCTTGACGCTGCATCACAGACAGGAGCGCCTGCGATGGTGTACTCAACGACGAACCTGGGTGCACGAATGGCAAAACGTCATTTTCTGGATGAATCCAGGTTCTGTTTACAGCATCATGATGGTCGCATTCGTGTTTGGCGACATCGCGGTGAACGCACATTGGAAGCGTGTATTCGTCATCGCCATACTGGCGTATCACCCGGCGTGATGGTATGGGGTGCCATTGGTTACACCTCTCGGTCACCTCTTGTTCGCATTGACGGCACTTTGAACAGTGGACGTTATATTTCAGATGTGTTTCGACCCGTGGCTCTACCCTTCATTCGATCCCTGTGAAACCCTACATTTCAGCAGGATAATGCACGTCCTGCAGGTCCTGTACGGGCCTTTCTGGATACATAAAATGTTCGACTGCTGCCCTGGCCATCACATTCTCCAGATCTCTTACCAATTGAAAACGTCTGGTCAATGGTGGCCGAGCAACTGGCTCGTCACAATACGCCAGTCACTACTGTTGATGAACTGTGGTATCGTGTTGTAGCTGCATGGGCAGATGTACCTGCACACGCTATCCAAGCTCTGTTTGACTCCAGGCCCAGGCGTATCAAGGCTGTTATTACGGCCAGAGGTGGTTGTTCTGGGTACTGATTTCTCAGGATCTATGCACCCAAATTGCATGAAAATGTAATCACATGCCAGTTCTAGTATAATATATTTCTCCAATGAATACCCGTTTATCATCTGCATTTCTTCATGGTGTAGCAATTTTAATGGCCAGTAGTGTAAATAACGTACCTGTCATGTTCTTTCTTCTTCATGAGCATGTCAGCCACACACAGCAGAGACAACAACGATGCTCCTACAGTGTTTTCGATGACAATTGTTTCATCGCCCATCATACAGCATAGACCTGGCTCTCTTTCATTTTCATCTCTTCGTTGACATGAACCGCTGGCTCTGAGAACAACATTTTTCCAGAGAGAGCGAGCTACAAACCAGCGTAGGCAATTGATAAAAAGCGCAGGCGGCCGCCTTTTATGACGAAGGCATTGGGAAGTTGGTTCCACACTGCGACAAATGTCATAGTTGGAGCGGTGACTACGTAGAGAAATAGATGGGGGACGTAGCTGGATATATCAAGTAAACCTTTTTTTATATTTTCCCTGTGGTTGCGATTTCGAGGCCGCTAGGACTTGAAAAACACTAGCCATCGTATGTTAAGCGTCTTAACCCCAGGGATCTCTGCTCGCATCATCTGCCCTGGGTGAGCATGATGTAAACTGGATTGACTGTCATAAGGTGCATGAAATATTTTCCACGCTGTCTTTATTACACCCACTCTGCGTACATCGATCTTAGTGTAACTGTTCCGGAGCGTGCATGCATCATGCAAAATGCACGCAACAAGGAAAATCACCAAAATTGGAGCTAATAAGGAGGTACTCGACAGTCACTCTTCCCATACGTCATCCGCGAATGGAAGAAGTACCCTCAGCCACACGCCGCAGAGTGGGTTGCCAAGTCTCGATGGAGACGTAATTAAGGGAAAGAACAGACGAATTCATTCAAATTCAGTGATAATTCCAGGCCGAGAATCTCTTCTAGTATTCTGAGGAAACTTTAAAAGTTACTCATTTTGCCACTTAAGCGAAGTTTACTACGGACCACTTACGCAGAAAACGTTGCTGTAGGAGTGTAGAATGGCAAACATCGGCAAGAAGCCGAGTGAACTGATGAACAGAAATGGTTCAAATGGCTCTGAGCACTATGGGACTTAACTGCTGTGGTCATCAGTCCCCTAGAACTTAGAACTACTTAAACCTAACTATCCTAAGGACATCACACACATCCATGCCCGAGGCAGGATTCGAACCTGCGACCGTAGCGGTCGCGCGGTTCCGGACTGTAGAGCCTAGAACCGCTCGGCCACTTCGGCCGGCCCCTGATGAACAGAACGACAGACTAAACATTTACGCATTACGTACAATGCGTGTGTTGTCGCTGAAATGCATCAATGTTCATTTACTGAACAAATTAAGTCAGAAATACTACATCGTCGAATCAGTTACCTTGTGCGTATCAGTCTTCTCTATAACAGTCAGCACGAATTTTGCAGAGTGCTGTGAGATTTAGTAACAGGCGAAACACAACACGGTAAGAGGAAAGAACATCATCAACAAGAATAATTAATTTCTGGTGTCGTCCAGGATGTTTTATAGGAAGATTACTGTTCACCCTGTACTTGTAATGTGTGATATGATTTTTATTTCAACATCAGTTTATAAATAAAAGAAAACTACCCGATTGTCCACACAGATCTTGGAAATATAGCAACCTGAGGCAAATTCTGAGTGTTGTTTCTACAGGTACATACATCATATAAACTGCTGTTTATAAAACGTAAAAATATATTACCAATCGATTCATAAGTAGCACCCAAACGCTGTCATACCATAAAATACCTCCCTACTATCAAGGGAGGTGCAACGGAGGTACACCATGGAACAGAACATTGACACAGGCTTGGTCACGCTTACTACAATCACAGACTACTATCCACTGATGGTGTGTAGAAAATTTGCAGTTTATTTCCCAAAGAGTTTACCTGGTAAAACGCTTGTGCGATCTCTCTGCAATATTGTTCGAACACATGGAACAGTTATTTTTCTAGACTAACAGGAGGTACTGGAAATATAGGACATACTGCAAATATAGTAAGTTGTTGTTGTTGTTGAGATCTTCAGTCCAAAGACTGGTTTGATGCAGCTCTCCATGCTACTCTATCCTGTGCAAGCTTCTTCATCTCCCAGTACCTACTGCAACATACATCCTTCTGAATCTGCTTAGTGTATTCATCTCTTGGTCTCCCTCTACGATTTTTACCCTCCACTCTCCCCTCCAATACTAAATTGTTGATCCCTTGATGCCTTAGAACATTTCCTACAAACCGATACCTTTTTCTAGTCAAGTTGTGCCACAAACTCCTCTTCTCCCCAATTCTATTCAATACCTCCTCGTTAGTCATATGATCTACAAATCTAATCTTCAGCATTCTTCTGTAGCTCCACATTTCGAAAGCTTCTATTCTTGTCCAAACTATTTATCGTCCATGTTTCATTTCCATACATGGCTACACTCCTTACAAATACTTTCAGAAACGACTTCCTGACGCTTAAATCTGTACTCGATGTTAACAAATTTCTCTTCTTCAGAAACGCTTTCCTTGCCATTGCCTGTCTAAATCTTATATCCTCTTTACTTCGACCATCATCAGTTATTTTGCTCCCCAAATAGCAAAACTCATTTTCTACTTTAAGTGTCTCATTTTCTAATGTAATTCCCTCTGCATCACCCGACTGAATTCGACTACATTCCATGATCCTCATTTTGCTTTTGTTGATGTTCATCTTATATCCTCCTTTCAAGACACTGTCCATTCCGTTCAACTGCTCTTCCAAGTCCTTTGCTGTCTCTGACTGAATTAAAATGTCATCGCTGAACCTCAAAGTTTTTATTTCTTCTCCATGGATTTTAATACCTACTCCGAATTTTTCTTTTGTTTCCTTTATTCTTGCTCAATGTACAGATTGAATAACATCAGGGAGAGGCTACAACCCTATGTCACTCCCTTCCCAACCGCTGCTTCCCTTTCATGTCCCTCGACTCTTATAACTGCCATCTGGTTTCGGTACAAGTTGTAAATAGCCTTACGCTCCTTGTAATTTACCCCTGCCATCTTCAGAATTTGAAAGAGAATATTCCAGTCAACATTGTCAAAAGATTTCTCTAAGTCTACAAATGCTAGAAACGTAGGTTTGCCTTTCCGTAATCTAAGATAAGTCGTAGGGTCAGTGTTGCATCACGTGTTCCAACATTTCTACGGAATCCAAACTGATCTTCCCCGAGGTCGGCTTCTACCAGTTTTTCCAATCGTCTGTAAATAATTAGTGTTAGTACTTTGCAGCCGTGACTTATTCAACTGATAGTTCGGTAATTATCACATCCGTCAACACCTGCTTTCTTTGCGATTGGAATTATTATATTGAAGTACAAGTAGTAACGCAGAGAATTTATCAACACATAACTTAGTCGCGAGGCCACAGCGTCTGATCAGGCCAGTCCCCACCGCCAAAGAAGAGAAGGTACTAATATTAATCCTCTAATTCTGATCACAGGTTCGAACTCCCAATAAAATTAGAGTAAATCGCTACCGGTACCAAACAAAGACCGCTCGATCAATTAATTGACAAGCCGTCCATCTTAATTTCTCAGTTACTACTACTAAACTAATTCTCCCAGATCCGCGGGCAATGCCGAGGAATTGTCTACATAGAGGATCATCAGTTGGATACAGCAGGATAATTTTGGCACTCCCAGTTTCTTTAATACAGTCAATGCATAAAATGGAGAAATCTAGCTTGATTCCCTCGTCGTTCCTTGGTCTCGTCTTGGAGGCCACACGGTGGAGGAGACATACAAAGTCTCCCGCGTTCTGGGAATCCGTGCCACCCAACCTAAAGGCAAAAACTCGGACGCCCCAATCGACCAGAACAACGGGAACGGTTATATCTCCTACTTCTGTTAGGTTAGCCACTAGGGCCTATTCGTATATCGCAGAAGTGCACCCTAGTTCGTCGATCGAGTATTTAAGTAGTCCAGAGAGCAGTCCTCCATCCCATTCCGTTGTGGTTACTAAATGCATCGTGCAGCAGTTACCGCCATTTTTGGGCAAGTATTGTCTTCCATAACTTTGGGAGCAGCTTTGTGTTAAACACCCGCGAGTTGCTCGTGAGGTTTAGAATCCCGAAGCACGCTGCCACCACGATGACTGCGTCTTTGCTGCCGTTATAGCTGCACCGCGAGACAGAGACACGGCAAATCGACATGTAGTATGGTAGGCTCTATTGTCCGACCACTGTTACTCTAAACGGATTCTTGATCCAGAGCTAACTTCTTTGTTATAGTGATTCATGTTAATTCATTTGCGCTCTCTCTCTAGGGACTGGTCTTTATAGTGAAGACATTATTGTTTGTGTGAATTTCTGTTCTTTTGACTTGTCCATTGTTCGTCAAGGGGCTGCTTTTATGTGAGTAAAACGGTAGGAAACTTGTTGTGGGTTGGCAGGAGACGCAACCCCGTTTTACTAGAGGAAGCCGAAAGGCACGCGTTTTAGCTCACGCAGGCTGGCGTGAGGTCTGGAACAGGACAAGGAAATTAGAATTTAGAAAAACGGACGTAGATGGTGGAATACTTAACTTTAATCCATTAATGAAGAACGTCGGTCTTGACGGTACATTATTACAGTATCAATAGTAACTGGTACTGGCGCCTTGCTAGGTCGTAGCAAGTGACGTAGCTGAAGGCTATGCTAACTATCGTCTCGGCAAATGAGAGCGTATTTTGTCAGTGAACCATCGCTAGCAAAGTCGGCTGTACAACTGGGGTGAGTGCTAGGAAGTCTCTCTAGACCTGCCGTGTGGCGGCGCTCGGTCTGCAATCACTGATAGTGGCGACACGCGGGTCCGACGTATACTAACGGATGGCAGCCTATTTAAAGGCTACCACGCAGCAAGTGTGGTGTCTGGCGGTGACACCACAAAACTTGTGACGGCGCTATCTCTCATTTATGTGACCATTTATGAAAAGATGCATTGCCAGACCATGCAGACTTTATTGGTCTGTAGCTTCCCTTTTGTCAGAATGGTTCAAATGGCACTAAGCACTATGGGACGTAACATCGGAGGTCATCAGTCCCCTATACTTAGTACTACTTATACCTAACTAACCTAAGGACATGACACACATCCATGCCCGTGGCAGTATTCGAACCTGCGACCGTAGCAGCAGCGCGGTTCCGGACCGAAGCGCCCAGAACCTCCCTTCTGTCACTTTAATCAGTTCTTTGTTAGGCGACGAAACACTTGCTGTAAGAAACAAAGTCCGGCTCCTGGGACAGAAGATCAGCAGGTGTTTGATCTGCTAGGGAACTGTGATAGCTGGTACAATTAATTCAGGCCCTTAAGAGGAGAAATGACAGCGATTCCAGCCATTCACCCAGTCAGCCAATACACATGCTGCAGAAACTTCAAAGGCCTATTTAAATGGCTGGAGTCTGCTGGATATGTACTGGAAAACTGAAACTAGCAGTTTCAAAAGCAGTGTGAACCTTATGGAAATCTAGTTAAAGAAATTTTCCAGCACCATTTACAAAGATTTAATCTAAAGTTTCGTGTAACTTCGCGCATTCGTTTACTAGACGAACAGTGACGGTAAGGTCATACGAACTATAACCGTTGGAGAACCACGCCAGCGTTCATGTCTTAAAAGCATGGTGCGATGAGTAGTTCTGTCATACGTCTTTTGATGATTCGTTGAGTGCAAACTTAGATGAATGTGGGCCGCACCGTATCTGTGCAGCGTGAACAAGAGGCTGTCCCTCTTACTGGGAGAGGACAAAGGGACACCGCCATATACCCATTGCCCGTTGTGTAGCTCCAAACTTCACAATGTACGGGGTCATTTAGGAACATCAATTACGTTTAAAGCGTCGAGTATTGACAGAACATGACACGCTAATGCTCTCTGATTAATTACTCACAAAACCAATTTGTGTACGTATGGAATAAAATAGGAGATAATTTTGATAGCACTTCTGCAGCGTTTGCATTTCCTAACTAAATTCACGGCTGCCACCGCGTATGTTTAGTCGTTGCATTATTACGGGTATTAATTCCATGTTGTCAGGGCCGGTTTACGGCCCAAGAGAAACAAACGGCTGCTTGGGGCGACAGGTCAGTAGGAGTGACAGAGGCAACCAAATGCTAACATCGTTTAGAGACTGTGCCAGAAACAGTAGTGAAAATTTAAATAGGTGAAAATCTACAATTATAGAAGCAGAACCGTTCCAGTAGACACGCATTTGGAAACGAGCCATTGGCGGGGTAACTGCGAATGATTGATTACGATGTGCCACTCACTTGAGTATTAAATATTGTCCTATTTATTATAAATTTAAGCAAAGTGTAGACTTTTAGATTTAGCTCAGATGATTGACTTTTATCGTCGTCGCAAAAATTATTTTGTTTTTACGCCTGACGCATTTTGCTCTACAGCATCTGTGGTTCCAGAAACAGCATACGAATGGATGGAAACAGATTTTATACAGTTACAAGACGTAGTGTAAGTCTTGTTGGTGCATATCTTAATCGAAAGACAATATCGTGCAGAGTCTTCCACTGGAGTTTATCTATCATCTCCATAACGCTTTCGCGATTACTAAATGATCCTGTAACGAAGCGCGCCACCCTCCGTTGGATCTTCTCCATCTCTTCTATCAACCCTATGTGGTACGGATCCCACACCGGTGAGCAGTTATCAAGCAGTGGGCAAACAAGTGTACTGTAACCTACTTCCTTTGTTTTCGGATTGCATTTCCTTAGGATGCTTCCAATGAATCTCAGTCTGGCATCTGCTTTACCGACGATCAACTTTATATGATCATTCCATTTTAAATCACTCCTAATGCGTACTCCCAGATAATTTATGGAATTAACTGCTTCCAGTTGCTGACCTGCTATATTGTAGCTATATGATATAAAGGATCTTTCTTTCTGTGTATTCGCAGCACATTACATTTGTCTACACTGAGATTCAATTGCCACTCCCTGCACCATGCGTCAGTTCGCTGCAGATCCTCCTGCATTTCATTTCAGCACAATTTTCCATTGTTACAACCTCTCGATATACCACAGTATCATCCGCAAAAAGCCTCAGTGAACTTCCGATGTCTGCGCGTTTAAATGCATGCAAGTTCTAGATAGTACACGACGAAGTTAAGACCTTTAGTGGGTACCTTTTCAATTACATATTTACATATTAATTTCCCGTGGTCCCTGCTCGGAGCCTAGTATCCGCGGAGTGTGGCGGACAAGCCGACTAGTGTGACGTCACAAGGTCGTTACAGGGCCCGTACGTCTCGTTGGTCCAGCGAACCTCCCTTCGTTGTCAAAGTGCCACGACAACTGGTAAATTCACTTCCAATTCTTTGTCCGTCTTTCTCTCTCGACGTGTTTGGATTCCGAATCCTGGGTCTGGCACGACGCTGAGGAAATACACACGTTTCATACACAGCACTAACTAAACACTACTGGATCCTTCCGCAGAAGAAGCGATTCATCGTCAGGTATACTCGCACTGTTATTACAATTGCAGAGATCGGTTTACATTAGATAAGCTTCGCACGACGTTAACTGAAACAGCATTTTTAGTAGCTGCAATTTATCGTTGCGACTGGCGTACCAGAGGCATAAACACAAGAACGGATTGCAGGAAAGTGTCGTGGTACAGTTGTTAGTGTATAAACCTGCCGTGTAGAAGGCCGTACGTTCGAAACGTGTCAAAGGTAATGAACGTTTATTATTATATCTAACTGTGCCTTAACTTGTTTAAATGTAAGTTGTTTTCATTACTAATACTTTGCCATATCATTTTCATCATCGGATTGGCTTTGTAATTTGCTTTTATTTTTCATCCTAATATTCTTGTTACGTCTGGAACAAGCCTTTGTCACTTATAATCTCGCAACCAAGTAACAGCCAGGACTGCTTGTTGGTTGCTAACGCGGCAGCTCGTGCAGCCAGTGTGAGGATAGTTCCATGTAACCAATAGCAGCGAGAAATTACGGTTTGCTTTAGCGCTGGAACTAAAATTTTTCTGTGTTGAGTTTGTTCGTAGAGGTTAGCTTCAATCACCGTGAACAAAGCGGTTTTAGTCCTCCCCTGAAAATTTTTAACTGCCTTTTTCTCAGATACATTGCACATCACGACGTTGTGGTTAGCTTACTACATGAGTTTAAACCCAGGGCTACAAAACGCGTCGGCTCCCACCGTTCCGTCATTGGTCACTTAAAATCAGCTGCCGAAAGAGCATCTCACATTTGTGTCAAACCTCACGTTAGCAACTTTAACGTTGCTCCACACTAAACATTAACAGCACTTGTGAAGTGACCTGCCATGTTTGTGAGTAGCCAGTAGTAGTGTCACAAAGAGAGCATGGTCCCACTCTCCATTGTTGCCAAACTTATCCAAGATGGCGGCGTACATATGGCAACGTTGCAATGACGTCATGGTGGGAAGTTCAAATTTTGATGGGAAAATAGGTCACTTCAGTTACTTCCACTAACCTAAATCATCTGACCGATATCTCTTCCCTCGTAGTTTGGTCTCTTCCCTCAAACAACCCAACCCCAACCCGATATCTCTTCCTAGGAATTGGCGGGAAAAGGACTCAGCCTGTGCTGGGCTGCTGGAGAGAGGAAGGAGTGTACTTTATTTATCTGCAACAATTTATTTAGGGACGAATTTCACATAGTGTATTTATCACACTGATAAAAAAACTTAAACCTAACTAACATAAGGACATCACAGACATCCATGCCCAAGGCTGGATTCGAACTTGCGACCGTAGCAGTCACGCGGTCCCAGAATGAAGCACCTAGAACCATCCGGCCACAGAGGCTGGCAAACTACTTGTGAATCAATGAAATAATCCATTACACTCATTTACAGACACATAAACAACTCGTAAATTGTCAAAATAATGAATGTATAATGCTCTGCAAACATGCTTGTTAATTGTAAATTGTTGAAATAATGCACTGAACAGCTTACAGAACTGCAAACTACTCGTAAATCACCGAAAAAATGGGGTACATTGATGTACAGACACGCAAACAAATTGTAAACTGTCGAAATAATGGATTGCACAGCCTGCAGACATGCAAATAAATAGTAAATTGTCAAAATAATGCATGTAAAACTCTCTACAGATATGCTCATTAACCATAAACTGTCGAAATAATGCATTTCACAGCATACAGATACGAAAACAACTTGTAAATTGTCAAAAAATAATGAATGTGTAACATCATGCAAACACGCTCACAACACTTAAACAGCAGAAAATAATATAGCGCACAAACACTCAGTGCATGTAAAAAAACGCAATGTATCAGCGAACTGACCAATGTGCGCACATGCTTTGCAGTGACAGCAGGATGCAAGCCAGCACTGGAGTGCGAGCCATCACTCTCACGCCACTGTAGATGACAGACAGCAGGTGAAAGTAGCATCTACTTTCAAGTACACAGTGACAGTTCTTTGCATGTTATACTGATGTCACATGTCTTTGTAAATAAGTGTCAAGTCACCCTCTGGGCCACGCGTGCAAGTTTACCGTTGCTGGTGTGAAAACTCTGTAGCTATGGATACTGACCTCACAGGTCACGCTACAGAAATCTCTTCCAATGTCTCCCAGAATAAGATCGACTGCTTTGTCCCTTGCGATCCTAATGGGGCATGCGAGCTGTGTCTAGCTGTGCATGGATTTAACAGCCAATTACGGCTGATACATCGCCGCAAAATGCTCTCGTAGCTACACACCATCACAAGCGCATCTAAAAGGTTCTTAATGTTATGCTGATGTCACATGGCTTTGTAAATAAGACGCAAGTCAACCTCTCAGAAATTGTATAGTGTCCCAGAAATGGTTAACAGTCGCTTTTGTGATGGAAGTCCTTGTCCTAACAGAACCTGCTTACGACAATAGCCGAGAATAACGCCAAAAGAATTCCACCTAATGGTCCTAACGTAGCACCCCGTCCATCACGTGTTACCCTACCTGGAAATCGTTAAGTTCTGCTTTCAAAAAACATCTCTGAAACGGAAACGTTGTCACCGCTATGTAGAGGCTCCTACATCCCAGTACAAATAATGTCTTGTGATTGAATGGAGCATTATGATTGGCTCTTACTGAATTTATCGACCAAGCCGGTGTGGAAGCATTATCCACCTTTTTTTTTCTTTCTGCAGAGGAGACTTTCAGTGACAAAACTGTTATGTACAGATCGCCATATTGCAATGACAATAGAGCCCTGCATAGTGACATACAGATCGTCAAATACAGAAAGACTCTTCCTCAATTACACTGCTCTGCCACTGAGGTTGGAAGATTGAATATTAGAGCGTGGAACTGATCTCCAACTCAACAATATATCACCAAGTACCATGTCGATGTAATGAACATACAATTCGTATCCTGGGCCACACAAAATCGCCCGTTTTGCATCATGCATATACCTATTGACCGCCAGACACTCGTACATACACCACGAAGACAGACAGCATAAGCACAAACACTTTAGCACTTTAAGTATACTCCTCACTGCACTAGATATTTCCTGCGAGGTTGGGTGGTCATCCACTCCAAACGTGTGACCAGAGCGCCTTCAGCAGACCAAAGTCACTCTCAGAACTGTTCTACAAATTTGGGGTCGGCTCCCCTAGGCACAAAGGCGTTACTGTTTCTGGCGTCGATCTGCTTGCTTGCTTGCTCTTCACAATCATCTCCAGACTCTGGAATTACAAGAACATACGTAATTTCACATGTTCTGCCATAATACCACGCCATTTTTGCGAGACACTCGTACATAAACCGCTAAGACTGTTGTACAAAGGCTGGGTCGGTTCCCGTCGGCACAAAGGTGTCACCATTTCTGGTCCTGACCTGCTTGCTTGCTTGCCTGCTTTCTACAACAATCTCCAGACTCTGGGACTGTAAGGACACATGTATTACCACATAGGTTGCCAGAATATTATACCATTTACACTTCTCGAAATCGAGAACACAGCGATATTCCTTGCATAGCAGTATTGCTCACACAACATAATTCCAAAGATATAGACTGGATTTTATTTCTCTAGGAACCCGAAACTTTAGCGAGGTGGAGAGTGCTGTAAACCACTAACTAGAAACTTATCCCGTCTATGAAGACCTTTATGTGAAAACTCGAAAAAAATAGAAGAAATCGATATTTCCACTTGCAAATAGCAGTATCGGTGATGTAACAGAGTCCAAATCATCCTTATAATTTGCAAAGTCAACTATGATGTTTCTCATGTCTAGAGAACCAGCAAACGTCTTCCACCTGTCTCTCACAAGCTAGATGCACCCACCACAATCGATATTCTCTCAACTAAATAATGGCGCGAAATGTGCAGGAGCAGTCAATCGGACAATTTACATGGGAGTGAAAAATGGTCCAGTGCAGACACATTTCCCTATTTAATCTTCTCAAATTTCCATGTGATCACGAAAGCTGTCCAGCACATACTAAATATTAGTTCGGTATTCAGCCGTCTAGAGGACGACACAGTTAAGTCAGCTACATTCCTGTATCCCAATAGGCCTCTCCATTTCGACACCTCCTACGGTTAGATGGAAATTTGAATCATTCCCGCCACAGGGGGTATTACCGCCAAGCATGCATAGACAGAATCATCCTAGAAAATGGGCCACATATATATTTTATCGCTGTACTTACAGTTAAATATTACGATCGTGGTCTCAATTGGATGACATTCGACAGTAAGTGAAGTATTGGAAATTCGCCTTGCTTATGGCTGTCGCTGTGGAAATAAAAAAAACTGTAACATTCTTATGACTTAGCATACCCTTCTCTATGCTGTCACAGTATTCCACGTCAAGTCCATACCTTCCTTATGACTGGACATAGTTATTTCCTTTGCACAGGTCGGAACACAGACATACTTAATAAGCCTGATAGTCAAGGCGAACCTATCACACATGCCCTACTACTAACTTGGCCAATACCTGATGGCCAGTGATAGGAAATAATACTGACCGAAAGTCAACAGTGGGTGGACGTGTCTCATCAAATGAAGTGGTTTTTCCAAATAAATACCTGGATACCGAATATAGATGGTGATCGCTGGAGTGTATATTATCAGACCAACAGTGCGGCTACATATCACCGATGGTGCGACCTCATGATAAAGTCACTGAATTTAGAAAGTGATTCAGGTAGGGAATGTGGTATAAAACTGCTATTTGCAGTTCCCTCATGCCGCCACTAGATATTTCCCCAGTATTTGTAACGGATTCTGTCTCGATGCTACATCAGAGGTTCGGTGATATATCCACTGGGTCATAGGAGAAGTTTATTGAGAAGGATCACAAACTGCACATGGTGTGCTGATTGTGGTTGTAAGAAATGTACACTAGCTTTTGGGATCTCTAGTGTTACACTCTCTAGTAGAAATGATGTCTATGATTTGAAATGAAGTCTTTCCATTCAACCACATACCTGCGCTGTATCCAATAGAGAAGTCCTTTAATGATTACAGCCACTAGTGAATCATATTTCTGGCACTCTCATATCTCGAAACCAGTCACCTTTTCGGAACCTATCTGCTACAGTAAAATTTCAGATATTGCCTATGCCTCTTGCAACTGTTTCCATTTCTGCTGCTTTCCGCATGTGATTGTTCCAATTTAAGTTGGAACTGAGCAGAAGTCAGAGAGAGCTATATCTAGCACTTCCTGCAACCTTTATAGATACAGAGTGACCTGAGTTAGTGCGACAGGGCAGCGTTTTGACCATTCCATGGAAATGGGAACATGTTGTCGTAGCTCCGCCAAGAGTGTACGATGTGTAAGGTCAGCGCCTAAAGAGGCCTGCTGCTGCAACACGAGGTAGTATAAAAGACATTACAGGAACTGGGGGAAGGACAAGGATTTTGCTACTGCATTGTGGTGCGTCCCCAAACTACGTACAAGTACTGCTGTCTGAGGCAGATCTGCGTCCCTCAGGGCCCATTCATGTCTAACACCCCAACATGCTATCTTTGTTATTCTCTACCATCCAACAGAGAGAAATTACGAACTATAAAAGCTCCACTAACTTCATCCGACAGAGAACTTGATAAGATTCTTACCACATCTCTCTCCTCCCATACGTCAAAAACAAATACCATCTGCACAAGTGACGATAATATTAAATATACAACTATTGATCCATTGCACAGACCAGTGTAAAGTTGCATCGCCTGTACTGTAGGAGGATGACCTTATCCCGAAAACTATACTGTAAGTCGAAGAGACCCTCCATGTGGCCCTGTGTCATTGTTTGAAACGTTGTTTCTTTCTGCTGTAACACGCTTTGTACACTGCCATACATTTTTTTTTCTGTCCCGAATTCGAGGTCTGTGTCAGGTTCTAAACTGACATTAACACGTTCTGATCCATTGCTTCTCACAGAAAACTAGATGTCGACAGCATAAGTCATGTTGTTACTGATGCTACCATAACAGACCACACACACTGGACGATTTTCAATAAAAGACAGTTACAACATAAGGAAACTGGAAGAGTTTTGCGGCGTTGTGGAGAGTTTCCAAACTGCTGTCCAAAGGTGACTAATGACCTGATACCTGTCACAGAGACGGAATAGCTGATGGCTCTGCGTACCGTTTCGATTGATTCCTCTTATTGCAGTCATGTACGTGATCACTGTTTCGGTGCTAGCCATCCCCAGAAGGTTTTACCCCTCCAACAATACTCTTTCTCCAACTCAAACAATCAATGTCAGTCTATCATTATGTGGTAACCAACAGTGTACCAGTGGACAGATGGGATGTGTGATAAACCTTTTGCATTTCCTTTATGTTTTCGTCTTCTTCAAAGGCAAAGAGAGAATATGGAGCAGTTGTCCAACATAGAGCCTATGCCTACCGTCATGTATTTTTGACTTTCAGTTGTTAAAAAACAGGATTTTTTTCTGTTACCAGTAGGAGGAAGGAAGGATTCGTGCTCAGCTAGTGAACGAGTGAGAAGCACGCCATTTTTAGCGAGTAATTGTAGACCGCCATTTTGGGGTCCCTATGAATAAGTGAGGAGTATGTATTTCATATGTGCACCGTTTAGAAAAATACAGTATTGTTTTATTAACAGAAAGGTCGTGTGAGTTGTTATTTCAAATAGTACAATAATTACAAGAACTGAAGCCCACCTGTGTACTTCGGAAAATTACGAAGATCCGATAAGCTTAATGGGAACACGGTCAAGACTTCAAAGGTGAACACGGCGACCAAACGAAGCATTATAAAGAATGGTAAGCACAAATCTACAGCGGAGAAAGAAACTACTTCGACCTGCAAAATAATATGAACTAATACAAACTTATTTCCAGGCATAGCTCAGCTTATTGTGCTTGTCATTCATGCCGAAAAATTAATCTCATTAATTCAATACATTTTAAAAAGCCACGCATTTCACCATTTTATTATCATCTATTCCATTATTTTATTATATTATAGATGGAAAAGACGCTGTCGATGTACTGTAATAATAAGCATCACAGTAGATAATGCGAACAGTTTTAGCAATTTTACAGTAATTTCAACATTGATCAGTGATTCGACAGCATGTTTCCCAATTTCAGTATCATAGCTAAATCGCCCCTTCTCTACTTTGTGAGTATCATTGTGAATGTAGATAGATGACTATGCAGTACGTCCATTCATTATTAATTCTTGAACATATACATCATCAAAGTATACCAGACAGTGCTCTACATATCTCTAGCACTTCGAGCATAGTGCTTAATTTATGATCTCTCTCTAAGCGGATGGGAGTCACAGAGCATTCTCACAGTCTTAGGATAAAATTAGAGACTGAAAGACCCCCTTGCACTGTCTTCGACCAACCCACCCTGCAGCACCATTACCGATTTAATCTGCAGCTGAAGATTTGTACAAAATAGTTTTACCACTGAAAATCTCCTCTGCAGAAATAAAAAAAGGGTGGACAGTGCTTCCACGCCGGCAGCATCAGTAATTTGGCTGGTAAATTCCGTAAAAGCCTATCATAATGCTCCATTCATTCACAAGGCATCATTTGTGCTAGGACATAGCAGCCTCTACATAGCGGAGACAACATTTGCATTTCAGAGATGTTCGTTGGAAGCAGGACTTGACGATTTCCAGGAAGGGTAACACGTGATGAACGGGCTGCTACATTTGAACCATGAGGATGAATGCATTTGGTGTTATTCTGGGCTATTGTCGTAAGCAGGTTCTGTTATGACAAGAATTTCCATGACAAAACTCCTGCAAAATCGACCGTTAACTATTTCTAC
The DNA here is from genome assembly GCF_023864345.2 of Schistocerca serialis cubense. NCBI lineage: Eukaryota > Metazoa > Arthropoda > Insecta > Orthoptera > Acrididae > Schistocerca > Schistocerca serialis. Next base: position 415,790,605 of record NC_064645.1, read on the forward strand.
GACGCTATACAATTTCTGAGGGGTTGACTTGGGTCTTATTTACATAGCCATGTGGTGACATCAGTATTACATTGAGAACCTTTTAGATGCACTTGCGATGGTGTGTAGCTACGCGAGCATTTTGCGGCGATGTGTCAGCCACACTTGGCTGGTAAACGCATGCATGGCTAGACACAGCTTGCATGCCCCTTTAGGATCACAAGGGAGAAAGCACTCGACGTCATTCTGGGAGGCACTATAAGAGATTTCTGTAGCACAACCTGTGACGTCAGTATCCATTTATTTATTTATTTATTTATTTATTGTTCCGTGGGACCACATTTAGGAGAAGTCTCCATGGTCATGGAACGAGTCAATACATGAAATTATAACACGATTGTAGAAACACATAAAATGAAACAAGTCGTTAGTTTAAATAAAGAAAATCAAGAATGTAACACTGGAATTTGCTTAATTTTTTATCTCTTCCAGGAGCTCCTCGACAGAATAGAAGGAGTGAGCCATGAGGAAACTCTTCAGTTTAGACTTAAAAGTGTTTGGGCTACTGCTAAGATTTTTGAGTTCTTGTGGTAGCTTATTGAAAATGGATGCAGCAGAATACTGCACTCCTTTCTGCACAAGAGTCAAGGAAGTAGGAAGAGAGGTTTCGCGCCAGCAAGGATAAACACATGTGTGCGGCCCAGAGGGTGACATGGCACTTATTTACTTAGACTTGTGAAGTCAGTGTAACACTCAAAGAGCTCTAACTGTGTACCCGAAAATAGACGTTATTTTCACCTTCTGGCTGTCGTCTGCAGCAGCGTGATGGCTCGCGCTCCGGCGCTGGCTTGATTCTGGCTGGCTCTGAAAAGCACGTGTGCGTGTTGGAACAGTTCGGTGATACACTGCATTTTCTACATGCACTGAGTGTTTGTGCACCATATTATTTTCAGCTGTTTATGCGTTGTGAGCATGTATGCATTGTGTTACACATACATTATTTTTTGACAATTTACTAGTTTTTTTCGTGTCCGTAAGCTGTGCAATGCATTATTTTGACAGTTTATTGTTAGCGAGCATGTCTGCAGAGCATTTTAAATGTATTATTTTGACAATGCTCTCTTTGTCCAACTACTGCCTGTAAGCGAGCAGTAGTTAGCAGCAACACTATAGTGACAAGAGACAGTTGGCGACTGTCAAGTAATTTTAATCGGACTAGAGTGGACACTGGACATCCTTGCTTAGCATTAGTTGTGAAAGTGGCACACACCGCTCCTTCAGCCTACTACAAAGTAAACATATTAAGCCACCTAGTTCGTTAGAGGAAGACGACATACATCGAATTATGATCTCTCCCATACATTTTCAACTATGAGCAATTTGTAAACTGTTATTAAAAATGTTGCAGTTTATAAACCTTCATTAAATATTACATTAAAAAATGAGAATTACGTTATTGTTTTTATTTAGCTGAGCGCTAGTGTGCGTCAGGGCTTATGCAATGTGAATCAAACCTGGCCACAAAAAAACCAGGAACTGAAGAATGGGAAAGGGAACATTATTACAACACCTGGCGAAGGAGGCAAGGATCCTTTTCTATGACTCCTAAAGGAGAGGATAGGTTTTAACAATTACACTTAATAACTTAATATAAAAATAGGGAGAGTGCAAACTGCAAGTCCTACTCCCTAGGGGAGAATCTTGCAAAAGGCTTTGGGGGAGTAAATGATGGCGCATAAAGCAATGTGCTACTGTAAATATGACTGTTAACGGGAAGATATGAGTGGTTTCCACTCTTCAAAAAATGCTGAATAACCAGACTGCTCCCTAGTCAATAACGCAATATCATGTATCATGCCGATTTGTAATTTTATTTGGACATTCTAGAATTTCTGCACACCATCTAAATCCACACTGTTGAAAACTAATGGCATCAGTCTGTGCATCAAATTATACTTATTGTTTAACATGTAGAATCTCTAAATGACATAAGTGCACTTGTTTCCAGCTACAGCACAATAACAAATGAACACGTTTTATCCACATTGCTCAACACCATTGATTACCAAATGGTTCAAAATTGAGCTGGATATGACCTTAGCTTCACTTTCACATTCTTCTCGTAATACAGGATGAGATGAGTATAACTGCAGATACTGTAATCATTGGTGTACTAGTATGCACTCACTTTACCATGTTAGTTGTTTTTTCTCTGCATCTAACAGTCTTCCAGCGAATCATCACATAATTTACTACCTCATGTTTTCTGCACGGTAGTAACTGCGTCACTAAGTGGACTACGCTTGTCAGTATAGCTCTGAGTCCACGTATTCACACTTTAACATCTGACCTGCTCCCCTGCGAAAAATAAGATTTAATGGCCTGCTCTTGCCACATGTATTTGGAGATACTAACCAACCTTAAAACATATTGCTATTAGAGCAATAATTAGTCTACAAATGAAGTAAACACTTATGTAATGTGGTTCAGCTCACTTTCGTCAGTCGCCAACTTACTGAGCTCACACACCTAGCACCCTCTATGTGAGAAATAGTACATTCAACCTTTTTTAAATATATCTTGTTTGTTAAGAGATCGCTTATAGCTGCTGCGAATGTAACAGATTTTGTATGCTTTTTCACCACGAAACATTTCTTTAACCATTTCGCCTTTGTAGTGCTTGGCCACAGCAAGATGACTACTGGTGCAGCGGTTGTCAGGAATGGTCTTTCCTCCGCATTTAGACTGTCGAGGGCAGAGGAGTGGTGAGGGAAGGGAAATATCGGCTGCTTCCAGCAGTGCTGGCACCATTACCCTTAACAAATGTACAGTGAATACTTACTTAACGTTGGCAGCACTCAGAGACAAACGAGTATCTATCAACTAGCGCTGATTTCGTCTGCTTGTGACAGCGCCATTAAAACTGTCTAGTTATCTGGACACACAGAAGTGGAAGCTACAACGCCAACGACCTGAATTTTCCCATTGTTCCAAATAGGTTAATCTAGAAGAATCTCTTTCACTATTAAAGAAGCGACTATGCATCTAAAGATTTACTGCATCCCAACAATCCTGCTCTATTCTCATATTTACCTTGGATCACCTTTCTATCACAACATAAAAGAAGAGATACTGCACATGGCACTTATTAACGTTATCCATGTACCAGTCTCATATTACGCAATTCCAGTAAACATATTTATGCGACCTTACTTTGGTTTCACGGCATAAAGCTGTTGATTAAGACTAGTCTCTCTCAAACATTGGCTGGACACTTCCTCCCTCAATATTTCCTTGAGTTCGAAAACATTATTACTGATTTGAAGGTCTTTATAGTGGAAGACCTGAAATTACACGTATCCCATATTATATTCTGGAAGCGAACATAAATTAGGCTTGTAGTGTCGGTCGCCATGCTCAAAACATGCACAGAATACAGCTGACCTCTCGGTCTCTCATTCATAAAGTATTCCGCTCGTGCTGCTTAGAAGTGCTCACAGTCACACATGCTGCATTCACAGGCTTCGTACAATAGCTGGTGGCTGTAGCCAGTGGGCTGCAGCACCGATAACGTTACACGTTTCATCGGTCCAGATGGGAGCGAACGTAGATGCTGTCAGACTGCTTACTGCATAAATGGGATATTTAAAATATCCATAAGCTGAACAAACACACCAGATACACATGATACAGGCTTTAGTCATCAGTAATATAATCCCCTTCACTATCTACAACAGGATGCCAACGCTGAGGTAGTTTCTCGATCCCACAACTGTATAAATTACGTGGTTTTGGGGAGAAAAACTCGTCGAGTCATGTTCGGAGTGCATTTTAATCTGGAAAAGAAGTTCCTTGGAGGTTGTTCAATAGAGAGCGGGAAAGGTGCAAATCTAATGGAGCAAGATCAGGTGAATGAGATGGGTGAGGGATGACTTCGCAGCCCAACTCCATAACAGAGTTTATGATCAGTCTAGCAGAATGCTGGTGGGCGTTATGGTGGAGTAGCGTTACTTCACACAGTCTCCCTGGTCGTTGTTATTGGACTGTGTCTACAAGACGTCTCGGATTTTGACAGTAAATGTCAGCAGTGATGATTACACCTCGGGGAAGCAATTAGTAATACAGCCCACGTTCGCTGTTCCCCCAGATGCATAACATTATCTTTTGTGGATGTCGGGGAGTTGCTCCATTGTTCAGAAGGGGAGATACTCCAATGTTCGGTTTCATCCTTCATTTATTTTTCTTATGGTAACATAAAGATACCATTTCTCATCACTAGTGACGATATAGGGTAGGAATGGTGGATGTTGTTCATGAGCCAATTGATGATGATCAAGCAGTGATGCACATTTGGCCATCTGTTGATTTATGTAATTTTGGCTTAGAGCATGCAGTAGCCATATCCCCTTTTTTTTTAATCTTCACCGTTACATGCAAGTGCCACACAATGGTGGAATGATCACAGATCATCACATTTGCTAGTTCCCTAGTACATTGACGTGATTGTGGATTAATGCGTTTAAACGATCTTCATCGAACAACGAAGATCTTCCTGAACGTGGAGAGTCACTAATGTCAAAACTGATGATGATGATGATGATGATGAGGTCCCATACTCCGAGGAGCGTCGGGGACGATGCGGGAGACCCGCACCGCCGACTGGGCAAGGTTCTAGCAGAGGTTGTTTGCCATTGCCTTCCTCCATCCTTCTTAAAACGAGAAAACCATTTTCTTGCTGTGCTCTGTCAATTTCATTATCCCCATAGACGGAGCAACCGTTTGTGGCTGCCCCGTTGCTGTCATATCTCTATTGAACTGAAACAGAAGAATATACAGAAAATGTTCCGATTACTCCACTTGGCACTTCATTTTCTAGCGACCACAGCTCCACATACTATCTCCTAATGACAAAATAACAATATGTAAATTCAAATAGCAACGGTGGACTACAGATATAAAAAATGACAATCGGTAAATAGACCCATAGCAACGTGAATACCTACATACAAATCAAAACTCCACGAACTTATGCACCAAACAAATTGAGCCGTGGCGGCTCCCGTCACGTCACACTCGCTATCCTACTGCCACCACCTGTGTGCACGTTCCATCGATTATGGCCCTCGTCCTAACATCTTTGCCTGGTTATGTGATCCCTCTGGAGCTGTGGGTAGTGAGCGGTGTGTGGGACACGGAACTGGACGGGTGAGCCTGAGTACTCGGCGTTTTGACGATTGCAGCGGGCTGAAACTTCTGAAAGATGAGCCATGAGGCCCACGTTTTCCTACAGCGTAGACTGTTGCTACCGGCGAGTTTAGCGGCCAAGGAGCGGCTCTCGTCGCATGCAACCTGGTTACAAAGTGCATCAGTTAACTGTGGTGTGCTGAATACGCCGAGACGTATTCGACAACTTGTTATCAACTACAAGCACGAGGACAGTATTATCCGGTGCCTACATGGGGTCCTGAAGCTGTTGACCTCCTTGGCGTGTATTTGAAATTATATATGAAGACTGTTCAACAAGTATTGTACTTAAAAGATTGTTAATTGTGCTCCGGTGTGATCTGGTCAGGATTCCGGTTCCTTTGTGCCTTTGAGTGACCCGTTTTGGGGCTGTGCGTGTCAATCTGAAGGTTTCTGTAAGCGTCAAGCTAGTATTTGGCAATATTTATCTTGTACTTGAAATCGTTGTTAGTTATCATTAAGTATTTGATACTGTTAGCTGTAATTTCTGTTTGTTTCAGACCTTACGGCCCTTCCTGGGGGCGAGTTATTGGTTTTGGCCTGTAACTAAAGTTGTGTGCGCTGAGGCTAAAGGTACGTACGTGTATGCTCCCTTACTCCGTGTTGCCTTCAGGTTATAGCTTTACATTTTAACCAGCCATCTGCCATTTGCTGCATATCCAACTTACAGTGTCTATTAGTCCTTAAGAGGAGCCAGTAATGGTATACCTTGACTTAATCAATCTTGTTTGAATTATTATGTAATTATTCTTGTAGGCGACTTTGTGCATTATTTCTTGTTGTTGCTAAGAATACTGTCCTCAGATACGTTATACTCGCTAGCACAGGTTACAAAAGCAAGCCGAGTCTCGTGTATGGATTAAGAGGTATTTCTTGATCATATGTAATTAGGACGTTCAGGGCAACTGCAGGCTCGCAAATCCTCTTTTATAAAATGATCGTAAAAGAAAAGTAAGCATGTCCACCAATTTTGTGGGATAGGTGTTTTCACTCTCAAATGCTTTCATGGCTGTTCAGACTTCACCAAAAACACTTTGTAAATAACGTAAGGACAGCAGGCTGTTTGGATCTTCGAATATACTATGGAGCAGTTCCGCTGTTTAACAGTTCTCTCTAGTTTTACACAGAGAAATGTACTTTCAAAAAAATGTTAAAATGTGTGTGAAATCTTATGGGACTTAACTGCTAAGGTCATCAGTCCCTAAGCTTACATACTACTTAACCTAAATTATGCTAAGGACAAACACACACACCCATGCCCGAGGGAGGACTGGAACCTCCGCAGGGACCAGCCGCAAAGTCCATGACTGCAGCGCCCTAGACCGCTGGGCTAATCCCACGCGACAAATGTACTTTCAGTACATGCCATTGTTAAAAGTAGGACAGACTGCTGGCTGTACGGAAAGTCCTCACGTCAGACATAGTTTAAGTATTTTCCATGATGCTTTGGCGCAACTTATTGTTTCAATTACTATACTGTGTTCTTCTTGACGACTCGGAAGTAGACAAAACCAACTATAGGTTGCTCTTACCATGTTTAGTGTTTCGGGGTATAGTGTTTTCTAAGAAATGACTCGCTGCTAGTTGTGAAGAATGACATAGGCAACGCACAAGTACGAGATTCGGCAGTCCTTAATTAGTTTTTAAGCTTTTGTGTCATCCCATCAATTTTTTAATTTCCCGGCTGTGGTCTTTAAAAGTTACTATGATTCCATCGGACAGACCTTTTGCATCGGCTTTTTCGACTGCAGTAAGTGATAAAAATGTCGACAACAATTTTTTCTCATTCACTATAATATCTTATTGCAATTCCTACATGTTTTGAAACACTTACGTCAGTGGAATCGTCTACCAGCAGACTAAATTTTTCGTTACCGATATCAGAAAGCGGTACTTCCTTGAAATGTAGACCCAACACTTCACTTCTTATGTTTGAACACATCGTTCGGTGTAACTGTAGTTTTTAGTCAGAAAATATATTTTTACACATTTGTCCCAGATGTTCCACGGTCTAAACCGAACAATGTTCAGCAATGAACAATGCAAGTGATGCTTCTGCTTTACTAAAAGGTGTAATATTTTCTATTTTTTTCTACTGGCAAGGTCTTCTGTGCAGTTTTTATGTAAGTCTGATTTTATGTTTCCTGGTTTCAGCGTGTTCGTTTATAACGCTCAGTTTAGTATAAAATTCAGTGTGGCAGTAGCGACACCTATCTCTAACATCATTTCCAGGAAATACTGTCAGCCAGCCTTTAAATTAAGATTTATTCTCCCATTCTATTTTATATTTTTGAACCTACACATTCTCTTCACTGTTAATTCCATTACACCACATTGTATTCGCTCACTATGCACGACTCAACACAGAGAAACTAGAATGTGCAAAAATGCACATGAACCTAGCCCTAGCGTTTAACATTGCCATCCGAATCTACCCGAACACTTCCGAAATGACACGAGACAACAACCGACTCCAAGCTACTCGAACAGTTCCGAAGTGGCACGAGACAAATGTCGATTTCAGACTGCCATGCTCCAGCTTTTAGAAGTATCAAAAAGCTGTTCTTTTCGAGTTTAATTAGCGTTTCCCAGCAGAACTAAGAGTTAGGGCACATATATTCTCAAGAGGAGTTGCATGTAGTAGTTAAAGAAACGTAGTTTGAAAAGTAGCCGCAAAATTTAGTCGCTAAACACTTTTAAAATGTCTCTATTGATGTCAAAAAGTCGCTTAATCTAGTGGTGAAGTCGCTAATTTGGCAGCGCTGGGTCCGAGCCCCTGAACTGCCAGCCTTGTACCGTGGCCGTGAGCCCCGATAGGCTGTCGTGGGATGAGGTGGGGGGAGGGGGGAGGAAGGGGGAAGGGGTGAGAGGGGCCTGGTCCGCTCACTGAGGCAGCAACAGCAGCGCTAGCAAATTTTAGGGGCGCCGCCTAAAGGCTGGAGTCTAGCCTATGCGTTCTGGCGGGCTTTCGAGCTTGTCGAGCCGGGATATCAGACTGCTCAGCACGTAATTAAATGAATATGTATGTAACTTCATCTCAGATTAATACTGTGTGGCACGCTGAGACTCCAACTTGGGACTTTGCCTTTCACGGGCAAGTGCTCCTTCGAGCTACCCAAACACGGCCTCACCGTTTTACCTCCGCCAGAGCCTTGGCTCCTATCTTCCATATTTTCCATATTTTGGAGGCTACGGGACGAAGTACTGGTGGGAGTACAACGGTGAGGTAGTGCAGTGAGTCGTGCTTGGGTAGCTCAGTCGTTAGCGCATACACCTGCAAAAGGAAAAGGTCGCGAGTTTTAATCTGCCACGAAGTTTCATATCACCGTCCATTTCGCTGCACAGTGAAAATTTCATTCTGGAATATGTGTGTACCAGAATGAAAAAATGCTCATATCACCATATAAAAAAGGCGCATATATCCTGAGCGGGGTTAGGTGTGTAAAAGAAGGGAAGTAGCTTTTCGATTTATCTGACAGCTTAAAAGCTTTAAAAACTAAATATCTTGACATATTCGCGCTTTTCTACTTGTTAGTGATAGTTCCCATGTCATGCAAAATAATTCATCCCACCCCAGAAATTTTATCCCCTTCACGGAAGCTTCTTCAGCTGTAACATGCATGCTCTTCAGCCATATGATATTATATATTGTTTGCCATGGCTGGCGAGTCTTCTGGATTTTGGGCACAGAATTAGAGACTTCAGCCTATAAATTGCAAGATGCAGATGTGCCAGCACCTTGCAGCTAAGAGAGCTCACTGCGATGGAATAGTAGGTTTAACTCGTAAAAAAAAGCGCTAATATCTCAAGCAGTTCTGATTTGTGTGTCATTGAAGGTGCCAGATAAGTCGAAAATCTGTTCTCTTCTTTTACATCCCCTACTCTGCCCAGGACATTTTCGCTTATTTTGTGCTCTGATAGGCACATTTTTCATTCTCGTTCCAATAGTTTACTGTACCACAATTTTTACATTAGACCGCCATAGCTTGGCAACCGATGTAGATTGTTGTTGACTTGGACTACGACTGATCTGGTATAGGTTTTTTCATTGCCTATTGAAACATGTTGGTTATATAGCGGAAATGGATACAGCTTTCACAAAACAACAGGACGACTGTTAATTACGTGTGTTTGTCTACCTTATCAAATTTGAAACGATTCGCATAAGTTTAAAATATAGATGTGGCGCGCGTAAAAAAACTCACAGGAAACGTGCTTTTTTTGTACGTAAAATCCTGTGAATCCATTTTTTTTTAAAGCAGGTTTTCAGTTTTATCGTAAAAACGATTTTTTTGTTTTATATTGTTTTACTCAGTTTACATCACTTCCGCGCATTCAATTCACATCAGAACGAATTTTTAGTGCTACATTTAGCTCGACTTTAAACACTCGTATCTCCACAACGGATAAACATTATTGGATAAAAAATTTCGGTATCCGTTCATCTACCTTCGTACAAAGTTTGAACCGATTCATACAAGTTTACAATTTAGAAGTGATGCCCTTCTCAAACCTCCCTGAAAAACGTGTCTTTTTGCTCGTAACACCCAACAGAATCTAGGTTTTTCAAACGGTTAAAACTTATCTAAGACGAAGGTCCAATACATCGCTATACCAGATTTTAACGATCAGTCTCGCTCCAGTCGGGAGTTATTGAAAGGTGACTGTTTCTGCACGTAAAGTCCGAACGGTGCACGTACAAATGGTGCCATTCGCTGAGAATTAATCTGAGCACAAATAAAATCTTTTGCAAAAGAAATTAGTCTATTAATAGGGTTTGCCTGGGCACCAACTCCTGTACGTCGTTCATTATACTCTAACATATTCACAGCAAGACAGATTTTCGAGTGGCTGTAAAATTGGCTAAACCGAAAAATTTTTACCCCATGTCCCTAGCATAAATAGAACCAAGACTCCCCACAACCCGCAATTCTGTGCTCGGCCTTTTCATATATATTTGTTACAGCACTGTAACGATAATGTGTAGCTTAACTTCGGCGTGCCACTTGAGATGTCCTCATGTAACTCTAGGGGTAAGGCTACCCTCTGGAGGTTTTGTGTACCCTGTTTTGTAGCACTGCTCTAGTTCAACTAAGGAAAGTAGTACAGCCTGGTTTCACTCGGAGTAATGAACAGCTCAGCCAACAAAAACACTAAAAAATGATTTCATTGGAAGAACGAATGTATTGTTCAACCAACAAAAAATCTGCAGATTGGTTTCACTTGAAAAGAAAGAATGAGTAATTCAGTCGATGTGCAAAACTACAACGGACTGGGTCGACTGTTTTCATTCGGTTGCTCCCACAAGCTGGTTTCGCTCGAAATACATGAGTGAACAATAATCAAATGGCTCTGAGCACTATGGGACTTAACATCTGAGGTCATCATGTAACCTCCCCATCTCTTATCGATCTTAATGACAGTGAAAAATTAAACCACGTGCACCTAATGGAAATTTGGGAAAAGCAATCGTCACCGAAGTTAGTTTCTCGGTAAAGAGGGAGGAAAAGGTTACATCTAAATAAAAGAAAAAATGCAAATGAAATTGGTGGAAATTAATTTTGAGAAAAGGGTAAAATTAATAAAGAAAGTAAATGTGCGGTCGTTACGTTAACAATTAATTGGCGTTAATTAGATATTTGAGATTTGGGGAAAATTACGGTCGCCAGTCCTACGGGCAAATACTGTAGTAACTGAAAATGAAAGATTATTGCACATGTAATTAGCACTAAAAGCGTGGCAACTGAAGGTTGACACGTGTTGTGTGAAAACTGAATGTTTGTCAGAAGTAATGAATTTCGCTACACTCTGACTTAATTTAGCAAAAGAATTAATAAAACCGGAAAATTGAAAGTTAATTTAGTGACTGAAATTAATAGTGAACTTTGTTTCTGAAGCAATACGAAATTAAATAAAATAAGGTTAGTCTTGGGCTACCTCAACAATCGTTTCAAAAGTTACTTGAATCTACGCAATTTATAAATAAGAGATTTAACTTTGGACTTGAATTATTTGATTCCGAACATTTAACAATAGTAAAATTTAGTACATACCAAGCTGAGCTGCAGTCACAGGTAAGCCAAAATACCGTAACACAACTCGCACTCTTAATTTGTGCTTGTGTAATCTAAATATCGTAGCCAGTTATGAATACTTTAACTGAACTTTGAAATTAAAGCAGTGAAATGGAATTATATTACTTTAATGCTGGCGCTTGAATTTCAACGACACTCAGGTTCATTCCGGAGTAGGAAGGGACCCTGCTTGGTAATGCAATTGGGACAATGAGCAACAAAGGTTCATGCAGAGTTGCTGTAATTTTGTAAGGCACATGGAACAATTTTAAAAGCTGAGGTCTGCCATACAGTTCTAAAACTTTACTTGCTTCCAGTCTTCCTTGTTGGTTGACTGAAGGTTTGAAGTCGTCGGTCGAGGAGGTGGCGACAGTCAATCATTGTCGGCCGTCACTGTTGCAGAAGCTGGATGTTGGCGCGCCTTCTTCCCGACACGGTCACAAGGCGAAACGGGCTCTTGATGTCTCCAGCTAATGCTTCCCGTCCGCGACACCGTGTCAGAAACTATCATAGCAATTCGAGCGCAATTACATGCTGCCAAACCCCGAAAGCGCAGCAATTCGCAGGAGCGTCACACGACACACCTGCTCCACCGCCCTACTCCACTCAGACTCCTTCTGCCCGCGCTCCATGCGGCCGAGTTAACACTACCAAAGATCTTAAATACTTTGGTTCTCCACACGACCTATCGATGTAATCGTTCGATAGCATAGTTTTCTGTAGGCAAGACCCAGCATAAAAATACAAATAGTATTTACAAAAGAAACCAATTATACATCGACATAAATGCATCAATATATATATATATATATATATATATATATATATATATATATATATATATATACAAATAGTGAAACAATTACAATATATAAAGATACAGAAATGTCGTATCTTCAGGTAACAAAATAAGGAAAAAATTTATAGTACAATAGATGGAAATAGGAGGATATGTATTTCCGGCGTTACAATCAGTACCCTATAACTTAGAACGACTTAAACCTAACTAACCTAAGGGCGTCACACAGATCCATGCCCGAGGCAGGATTCAAACCCGCGACCGTAGCGATCGCGCAGTTCCAGACTGCAGCGCCTAGAACCGCTCGGCCACAATGGCCGGCGAACAATAATCCAACTTGTAAGTAAAACTAAAACCAACAGCCTCGATTGTTTTTATTCGGTTTCTCCCACAAGCTGGATTCACTGAAAAGAATCAGCGAACAGTCCACCCTACTGAATCGATCGTTTTTAGTCAGTTGGTCTCATAGATTCGTTTCACTCACTGTTGTTGTTGTTTTCTTCAGTCCTGAGACTGGTTTGATGCAGCTCTCTATGCTACTCTATCCTGTGCAAGCTTCTTCATCTCCCAGTACTTACTGAAACCTACATCCTTCTGAATCTGCTTAGTGTATTCATCTCTTGGTCTCCCTCTACGATTTTTACCCTCCACACTGCCCTCCAATGCTAAATTTGTGATCCCCTGGTGCCTCAGAACATGTCCTACGAACTGATCCCTTCTTCTAGTCCAGTTGTGCCACAAGCTTCTCTTCTCCCCAATTCTATTCAATACCTCCTCATTAGTTATGTGATCTACCAGTCTACTCTTCAGCATTCTTCTGTAGCACCACATTTCGAAAGCTTCTATTCTCTTCTTGTCCAAACTATTTATCGTCCGTGTTTCCCTTCCATACATGGCTACACTCCATACAAATACTTTCAGGAATGACGTCCAGACACTTAAATCTATACTCGATGTTAACAAATTTCTCTTCTTCAGAAACGCTTTCCTTGCCATTGCCAGTATACATTTTATATCCTCTCTACTTCGACCATCATCAGTTATTTTGCTCCCCAAATAGCAAGACTCATTTACTACTTTAAGTGTCTCATTTCCTAATCTAACACCCACAGCATCTCCAGACTTAATTCGACTACATTCCATTATCCTCGTTTTGCTTTTGTTGATCTTCATCTTATATCCTCCTTTCAAGGCACTGTCCATTGCGTTCAACTGCTCATCCAAGTCCTTTGCTGTCTCTGACTGAATTACAATGTCATCGGCGAACCTCAAAGTTTTTATTTCTTCTCCATGGATTTTAATGCCTACTCCGATCTTTTCTTTTGTTTCCTTTACTGCTTGCTCAACATACAGATTGAATAACAACGGGGAGAGGCTACAACCCCGTCTCACTCCCTTCCCAACCACTGCTTCCCTTTCATGTCCCTCGACTCTTATAACTGCCGTCTCGTTTCTGTACAAATTGCAAATAGCCTTTCACTCCCCGTATTTTACCCCTGCCACCTTTAGAATTTGAGAGTATTCCAGTCAACACTGTCAAAAGCTTTCTCTAAGTCTACAAATGCTAGAAACGTGGGTTTGCCTTTCGTTAATCTTTCTTCTAAGATAAGTCGTAAGGTCAGTATTGCCTCACGTGTTCCAACATTTCTACAGAATCCAAATTGATCTTCCCCGAGGTCGGCTGCTACCAGTTTTTCCATTCGTCTGTATAGAATTCGCGTTAGTATTTTGCAGCTGTGACTTATTAAACTGATAGTTCGGTAATTTTCGCATCTGTCAACACCTGCTTTCTTTGGGATTGGAATTATTATATTCTTCTTGAAGTCTGAGGGTATTTCGCCTGTCTGATACATCTTGCTCACCAGATGGTAGAGTTTTGTCAGGACTGGCTCTCCCAGGGCCGTCAGTAGTTCTCCCGGGGTCTTGTTTTGACTCAGGTCTTTCAATGCTCTGTCAAACTCTTCACGCAGTATTGTATCTCCCATTTCATCTTCATCTACATCCTCTTCCATTTCTATAATATTGTTCTCAAGTACATCGCTCTTGTATAGACCCTTTATATACTCCTTCCACCTTTCTACTTTCCCTTCTTTGCTTAAAACTGGGTTTCCATCTGAGCTCTTGATATTCATACAAGTGGCTCTCTTTTCTCCAAAGGTCTCTTTAATTTTCCTGTAGACAGTATCTATCTTGCCCCCTACTGATATATGCCTGCTGGCCGAAGTGGCCGTGCGGTTAAAGGCGCTGCAGTCTGGAACCGCAAGACCGCTACGGTCGCAGGTTCGAATCCTGCCTCGGGCATGGATGTTTGTGATGTCCTTAGGTTAGTTAGGTTTAACTAGTTCTAAGTTCTAGGGGACTAATGACCTCAGCAGTTGAGTCCCATAGTGCTCAGGGCCATTTGATATATGCCTCTACATCCTTACATTTGTCCTCTAGCCATCCCTGCTTAGTCATTTTGCACTTCCTGTGGATCTCATTTTTGAGACGTTTGTATTCCTTTTTGCCTGTTTCATTTACTGCATTTTTATATTTTCTCCTTTCATCAATTAAATTCAATATTTCTTCTGTTACCCAAGGATTTCTACTAGCCCTCGTCTTTTTACCTACTTTATCCTCTGCTGCCTTCACTACTTCATCCCTCAGAGCTACCCATTCTTCTTCTACTGTATTTCTTTCCCCCATTCCCGTCAATTGTTCCTGTATGCTCTCCCTGAAACTCTGTACAACCTCTGGTTTAGTCAGTTTATCCAGGTCCCATCTCCTTAAATTCCCCACTCACTAGATGAATGAGTAACCCAACCGATAGATCAGACAACAAGGGTCATTCGGAAAGTAAAGGACGTTTTGTCTTGACACGTGACCGCCTCCCCCCATCACCACCGCCGGCCCACCACTGACCTTGGTACTCATCCGTTTCAGTCTGGCAACAGCCGCGACCCAATACTTGCTTACTCCTTGGCTGTGCGACTTTAAAATGTGTAACAAAACTGACGATCCCTCCAAGTGTGAAGTGCGTGGTGTTATCAGCTTTCAAAGTGCGCAAAAAGTCCGACTCATCGAAATTTATAGACAGGAAACTGAGGTTTAAGGTAAAAATACTGGACGAAGCGTCAGTTCGAGAGTGGTGTATCATGCTTAATTGTGGACAGAAGAATGTTCACAAAGAAGATCACTCGGGCCAGCCCTCAGTGGTAACTGACGGACTGAAAGCAAGGATTGAAACAAAGATCCAAGAAGGCAGGGGTTTGGAAGGTGGGAGACGAGGTACTGGCGGAAGTAATGCTGTGAGGACGGTGCGTGAGTCGTGCTTGGGTAGCTCAGATTGTAGAGCATTTGCCCGTGAAAGGCGAAGGTCCCGAGTTCGAGTCTCGGTGTGGAACACACTTCTAATCTGCCAGGAAGTTTCAGGGGTTTCACTGTTAGTGAACTGTACCCATTCTTTCCGGAAATTTCAAGAACTGTGTTGTACGAGACTGCTAGTGCAGATCTGTGCTATAAAAAAGTGTGTGCCAGGTGTGTTCCTCGAATTTTGTCAGACAACACAAAACCAAACGAATGTCAGCTGCGCTGACACTTCTCAGTCACTATGAAAAGGATGGCGATGGATTTTTGAATGACATTGTCACTGGTGGTGAGACTTGGATATCATGTTTAACATAGGAACAAAGCTCCTGTCAGCGGAATGGCATCGTTAGGACCCCTAAGCGAAACCGAGAAAAGCAAAATAAATTTTGAGAACCAGAAAGAGTATGACTGCAGTTTTTTGGGATGGTAAAGGTGTCTGACTCATCGACTACATGCCTAGAGGTGAGACCACAAATGCAGCGGCCTACTGTCAAACCCTTCAACGACTTCGCCGCTCCATTGGAAACAATTGGCTCGGAATGCTAGCCTGTGGAGTCATCCTCGTTCACGATAATGCACGTCACCATGCAGTTGGAGTGATGTAATACTTGCATGAGCTGTTTCAGTGGGAAGTGTTTCAACATATGCCATGCAGTCAGGACTTGGCCCCAAGTGATTACCACTTATTCCCCGAAGTGAAAGATTGTTTTGAGTGGACGACGCTACGGAAGTCATGATGAACTTAAAGAAGCCGTAGTACGCTAAAGGTATATAAAAGCTGGTAAAACGGTACGACTAGTGCATAAAATTTAACGGTGACTACGCAGAAAAGCAGTCTGGGTTCAAATAGTACTCCCTTTGTATCAATGCAGAGTCTCGCGGCGATAACATTGAATAAAATGTTCTCGGGTTGAGTTGGCGTTCAACACATGTCCATATATGGCAATGTCACGTCACGGCGCACCAACAGCCCACTGGCAGTCATAACACTTGACAATGGCCAGGGAGTGCTTGGCCGAAAGCTCGTGTAGTTTTAACCAATTGACGCGGTTGGAAACCCGAGAACATTTTATTCAATGTACTCCCTTTGTCAGAAAAGTTCCAGAAAGGGTATTTTTCTTTTAAAAAAATAGAAAACTGCACTAACCAAGTAATGATGTTAGCTCCTATCGAAGCAGTGCTCTTGGCTGTCTATACACGGTTTCCAACGTCCTTGAGTCGCCTTTTCACTCGCGGAAACAAGCAAAAATCACAAAGCGAGAGGTCTGGCGAATATGGTGGATATGCGATGGCAATAACAGAGTATTTCGCCAGATACTTGGTTACAGATGAAGCAGTATGGGGTCTTGCATCATCATGCAATAAGGATCAGTCCTGAGAATGCCACAAATCAGGGCAGCGACGTCGAACTGCTTGTCGTAAACGTTTCAAGACTTCGGTGTAAAGCGTTTCTATCACTGTTTGACCTGGAGGAACATACCCAAGGTTAACCAATCCTTTAGTATCAAAGAAAGCGAACAACATTGCGTTTGTTCTGGAATGTTTTCGTTTGACTTTTTTCGAGACTAGTGACCCAGAAATCCGCTATTCAGCACGTTGACACTTCGTGTGGCATACTACTAGCACCAACTATTATCCCGAGCAATAGTCTTTGACAGAAACGTGGGATCGCATTTAGCTCTATCCAGCAAATCACCAGAAATTCTTCGTCTTTCCTCTTTCTGTTCGTCTGTTCATGTGTGAGGGACAAGTTTTGCATTAAGTTTCCGTTTCCCTAACTCTTCGTGTAGAATCTTACGACGTACACCACGATTCAAATTAAGTTCTTCTGATTCGCACCCACAGTTACATGACGGTCTCCTTGCAATAGCTGCCTTACACGCTCCATGTTTGCATCGGTATATGCTATATACGTGCGGCCAACTCTGGGATGATCTTGCACTGAATCTCTGCCTTCACGAAACCTTTTGTGTCACTCCAAAACACGACTTTGGCTTCCTGAAAGTGCCCCTACTGCACATGCTTGTTCAATCATTGCTCACGTTTCACTAGGAGTTTTCCCGAGCTTAACTGAGAACTTAATGTTCACTCTTCGCTCACGATCAGCATCCAATATGCTACCGTAACTAATGTGCCAAGTGTTTCCAGAATGAGATTTTCACTCTGCAGCGGAGTGTGCGCTGATATGAAACTTCCTGGCAGATTAAAACTGTGTGCAGGACCGAGACTCGAACTCGGGACCTTTGCCTTTCGCCGACAAGTGCTCTACCAACTGAGCTACCCAAGCACGACTGACGCCCTGTCCCCACACATTGACTTCTGCCAGTACCTCGTCTCCTACCTTCCAAACTTTAGAGAAGCTCTCGTGCAAACCTTGCAGAACTAGTACTCCTGAAAGAAAGGATATTGCGGAGACATGGCTTAGCCACAGCCTGGGGGATGTTTCCAGAATGAGATTTTCACTCTGCAGCGGAGTATGCGCTGATATGAAACTTCCTGGCAGATTAAAACTGTGTGTCGGACCGAGTCTCGAAATCGGTACCTTTGCCCTTCGTGCCAAGTGTTGCTAAGCACAGCCCTGCCTGCAAGTGAGTTCATGCAGAAACATGGACAAGGTGATTTCAAGGACGCACACGTATCAGGCAACATAAAAATTACATTTCTTCCTTTCTAATAATGCATCCTCAGAGATAAAAAAAAGAAACTTGTGCTGGAACTTTCCTGACAAAGAGAATATGTAAAATACGGTTTCGTTTAGTTACATTACATAAAAGTTTTTTGTAGAAAAAAAGTTCTTACTTTTCGAATGACCCTCGTCTAACCGAACGGTTGTTTACATTTGGCAGTCCACGTGAGAGCGAGTAAACAAAGCTGTGGCCTGGAACTCGGCGGCCTCTCCACGAGGCGAGCAGCGGTCCGCAGCGTTGCCGCGCCTCGCAGGGCGCATGCGCGTCACGGCCGCAGAGCACGGCACGTCGGCCTGTGAAGCGAGTTCATTACGCGCCGGCCTCGCAGGCTTTATTTTAATTTAATTAGGCCCCGCGACAGGGCGCACCGAGTCACTAATCTGGCTGTCCGCCGAGAATTATTCTGCCTCCCGGTCCCTAATAAGTTCGCCACCTGCGGAGCGGTTTCTCAGCAGTCGCGCCGGCGAACAGGTAAGTCTGCTGGCGCGGGGGCGGGCCGCACCGCCCCCGGCCTGACAGATGGACGCCTCTCCACACTGGCTGCTCTTTCACAGGAACGGTGGTCCAAAGTTACAGCCCCCTTATGCCGGAGCAATAGCCACAATAAGAAACCAAAGAGGTCTTTCACAGATTTTCTCGATTCCTCCAGCCCTTTACTCAGCCTTATTCTTTTTAGCCTGACAAAATGAGGAAAATAGACATTCTCCTGTTTTAGATTTATGTAAGCATCCTACACTACATTCAGAAACTAAAATTCATATACACTCAAGCTCATAAATTAAGGATAATTGCAGAATGTGGTGCCACACGTCGTGGCACTACACAAAACTGGCGCTGATAGCATAGGCACATGGGCAACACACACGGCACAGATCTGGAAGTCCACAGTATTGATGATAAGTTGAGAAAACCGTACCGAAACAGATGTGTTGTAAAACGCCACTGTTTCCTGCGCATGTACCCCGACACCAATATGGGGTATGATCACCATGCACGCGTACAGAGGCTGCACAACGGGTTGGCATACTCTGGATCAGGTAGTCGAGCAGCTGCTGGGGTATAGCCTCCCACTCTTGCACTAGTGCCTGTCGCAGCTCCTGAAGTGTCCTAGGGGTTTGAAGACGTGCAGCGATACGTCGACCGAGAGCATCCCAGACGTGCTCGATGGGGTTTAGGTCTGGAGAACAGGCAGGCCACTCCATTCGCCTGATATTTTCTGTTTCAAGGTACTCCTCCACGATAGCATCTCGGCTCACGAGGAAGGTGGGACCCACTGCACCTCTGAAAAGGTGGACATACTGGTGCAAAATGACCTCCCCATACACCTGACGTGTTACAGTTCCTTTCTCAAAGACATGTAGGGGTGTATGTGCACCAATCGTAATCCCACCCCATACCATCAAACCAGGACCTCTGTACAGGTCCCTATCAAGGACTTTAAGGTGTTGGTATCTGGTTCTTGGTTCACGCCTGATGAAAACCCGGCGAGAATGACTGTTCAGACTATAGCTGGACTAATTCGTGAACATAACCTGGGGCCACTGTTCTAATGACCATGTACTGTGTTCTTGATACCAGACTTTACGTGAATGCACCTTGCAGGTCTCCGGGCGAATAAACCATGTCTGTTTAGTCGTCTGAACCGGCAGGAGTGGCCGAGTGGTTCTAGGCGCTACAGTCTGAAAGCACGCGACCGCTACGGTCGCAGGCTCGAATCCTGCCTCAGGCGTGGATGTGTATGATGTCCTTAGGTTAATTAGGTTTAAGTAGTTATAAGTTCTAGGGGACTGATGATCTCAGCAGTTAAGTCCCATAGGGCTCAGAGCCATTTGAACCATTTTTTCAGTCGTCTGTAGACTGTGTGTCTGGAAACAACTGTTCCAGTGGCTGCGGTAAGATCCCGAGCAAGCATACCTGCAGCACTCCGTGGCCGTCTGCGGGCACTGATGGTGAGATATCGGTCTTCTTGTGTTGTTGTACACTGTGGACATCCCGTACTGTAGCGCCTGGACACGTTTCCTGACTGCTGTAATCGTTACCATAATCTTGAGATCACACTTCGTGGCACACGGACGGCCCGTGCGACGACCTGCTCTGTCTGACCAGCCTCCAGTCGTCCTCATAACGTCATCAATATGTGTTCTTTGAGCTATTTTCAACACACAGCCACCATTAGCACGTCTGAAAACGTCTGCACACTTACTCGCTGCACCGTACTCTGGCATGCAGCAACACACCTCTGCGTATGTGGAATGTTGCCAGCGCCACCGTGCGACGACTGCAGATCAAATGCACCACATGGTCATACCCCGAGGTGATTACACGAAAACTGCCCACCAGAGCGTTGTTTCACCATGTATCAGCATTATCCTTGATTTATGAGCATGACTGTAGTACGAGTGGCGTTCAGTAAGTAACTAAACATATTTTTTTCTGAAAGCAGCGTTCCTATACACCATATTATTCCCCACTGTTCTGGCTACAAAATCATGTTTTTCAACGCTCTCTCCTTTCAACGCGACGGCCTTATGCCACCTTACTGCGGGAGCCTCTATAGTTGTGACCGTAGAAAATTTTAATTTTTATTCTTGCTTTTGTGACCATAATAAGAGTCCAGGCTCCATAGGCAAAGCAGCCAGCCAACATTAAGAAATAGTACACCAGGACGTAGGGACAAGATAAGCGACGGAGGCTGCCAAGTATGGCTTGTTGATCAAATAACTTAGTGTTTGACTTCCTGCCAGAGGAAGCAGCATGAATCAAACTTGCACAATGGAAGACGCAAACACCAGGGCGATAATACAGCAAGACAGAGTGTCAGTCACGTGCGGAAAAGACTTGTGTGGAACCAAATTGTGTGCAGCTAGAAACTAAAGTGTCTTGTGGAATCGAAGGCATCTTGCACAAGCCGACCACTTAGAAACGAGAGTGTCATGTGGAACCATAGGCATTCTTATGCAATCCGATCACTTAGAAATGAAAGGGTCGTTTGAAACAAATTAACTCGTGTGCACCCAAGTACATGAGAAACGAAGTAAAAGGCCAGGCAGCGGAATAGCTAGAGGCAGAGGTTCAGATGCAGATTCAGAGCCAGTGCCGGCAGTTTGAGAATCCGCAGCGAGACGCCAGTGGGGCTGAGTAGGCCCATAGCAGCCGATACAGCTGATAAAGACTTCAACTACGAGATAACGGTGATAGACTCTGGTGGACACTCAGGAACTGCAGGCCAAGTAGGATTTTTAGAGTTTCATTGGAATAGCGTTGAACAGAGGCTGTCAGTCATTGTCTCAATTACTTAGAAAGATTTCAGTGCTAACCAAGAACAAGTGATTGCTTTGTACTTGTTTCTTATATGTACCGGCAATTAGCTTTGAAGTAGCAAGTCCGAATAAATAGAGTGAATCTTACTAAGGGGTTTACGGTCCAACACCTCACATAAGTATATGTGAGATTAAACTTGATAGAAACTAACCAATCTTTTCTGCCTATTGCAATTCTGCAACCTGTTTTCCGGAAACTTATTTGCTTCAAACCAAGGAGGTTCTCTCCCTCTCATCTCCGATATAAAGGTTGACAGCAATTTATAACTAACCCATTGTTGTTAACGTCGCGATTGCGCTACGCAGTTCGCACTTACTTCATTCTGTTATAGTGAGGCTGTGCCGGGACGCGACACTATGCCAGAATGGCACCACTCTACTGGTCGACTTCGGAGCCAACGTCCTGCTGCATCAACAACTTCACCATCATCCACGTACTGCTCCCTGCAAGAGATTCTTTCATGGGGCCAAACAGATGGAATTCGGAAGGTGCGAGACCCTGGCTGGAGAGTGGATGAAGAAGTGCAGTCCAATGAAGTTTTGTGAGCTCCTCTCAAGTGGGGGGACTTGTGGGAGTTATTGCTTTGTCATGGAGATGGAGAAGTTCGTTGACATTTTTGTGGTGAATAACACGCTGAAGTTGTTTCTTCAATTTGCTGAAGGCAGCGGAGTACACTTCAGATTGATCGCTGCACCATGAGGGAGCACATCAAACAGAATAACCACTCCAGAGTCCCAGAAGATCGTCGCTATGGCTTTACCGGCTGGGGGCGCAGTTTTGAACTTTCTCCTCAGAGGAGAGGTGGTGCGGCGTCGTTCCATGCATTACCACTTCGTTTCTAGTTCCAAGTGATGAACCCAAAATTTCCTCACCTATGACGTCGTCCTGGCAACGGCCATGCAGCAGTGGTTACACCGGTTCCCGTGCGATCACCGAAGTTAAGCGCTGTCGGGCATGTTCGGCACTTGGATGGGTGACCATCCGGGCCACCATGGGCTGTTGCCATTTTTCGGCGTGCACTCAACCTCGTGATGCCAATTGAGGAGCTACTCAACCGATTAGTAGCGGCTTCGGTCAAGAATACTATCATAACGACCGGGAGAGCGGTGTGCTGACCCCACGCCCCTCCTATCCACATCCTCCACTGAGGATGATACGACGGTTGGATGGTCCCGGTAGGCAACTCGTGGAGACGAAGTGCTAAAGTGGCAGAAGGAAGTCCCTCAGCTTTTTCTTAAGACCAACGAGACACCGAAATGTGTGCAGAGTGCAGAACAGCTTCTTCCAGTGGAGGACAGCAGCAACAGCGAACGAGTTCGTGGATGTTATCTCGTACAGTATACACTGAAAGGCGAATGGCCAAGAGTGAGCAGAAATCTGCGACTGTTTGCTAATGACAACATAGTGTATCGGGAAGTGTTGCCATTGAGTGACAGTAGAGAGATACAGGAAGACTTGGACAGGATTTCTATTTGGTGTGACGAATGACATCTTGTACTAAATGTGGAATAATGTATTTTATTGTTTATTTAGCGCGCAGCTAGTACAGACATACCACTGGTTACATATACATGCAAACATACACACATTTACAGATGAGAAACTTAGTGATGTTTGTGCTTCACTACTGGATATCCAGTCTTTCAACTCAGTGCACATCATCTGGAGTTGCCCTGCAGGAAGTCTTCTTCATCACCGTGAAAGGATCGAAACAACTTGCACATCTAGCACCTGAAAAAAAAAAATTCGAAATTTGTGGTATGGTCTTATGGGACAAAACTGCTGAGGCCATTGGTCCCTAAGCTTACTCACTACTTAATGTTACTTAAACTAACCTACGCTAAGGACAACACACACACACACACAGACACACACACACACACACACACACACACACACACACGCCCGAGGGAGGACTCGAACCTCCGACGGGGACAGCAGTGCGGACCGTGACAAGGCGCCATAGACCGCGCGGCTATCCCGCGCGGCAGCACCTGAAAATACGTTATGCAGGCGCACATCTGATATTGCGTCCCACCGACATTCCCATTCTGCAAGAGATTTAAAATCCTTAGCATTCATGTCAGCAGCATCACGCAGAGATGGGTGATGTGACTTTAATGCACTTTTGTCATATCATGACATGGTTGGAGACTGTGGCCGTTTCTTGAAGACAAATGTTGATGGTGTTGAGACAGCAACCAGCCACAAATTTACTGTAAGTTCCTTTTCTCGAAATCTACCGTTACAGGTTTCGAATCATTGCAATTCATCGTCAGACGGCGTTAATGCTTTCATTAGAACGTGTGGTGCGTTTTGTATTGGTTAGTTGTCATGAAATGTCGGTTTGGAGTATTTGTTTTCATAGCTTTCGTCCAACAGATGATGTTCGCAGTTTTCGCCACATTCTTATCGTTGCACATATAAATTTGTACAGCTGAGCACTTTAGATTTGCCATTGAATACATTTACTCCACACTCTTATCGTTGCACACGTAAATTTGTATCTCTGAGCACTTTAGATTTGTCACAGAATAGATATCTAACATGCACCGCATGTTTTGATAGATACGAAGTGTTTACAAACATATGAGTGTCAAAGTTTCTACGAAATATCGTAACATTATAAAGATGTCCCATGTCTGGTAAAGGATCATATATTTTAGTCCTTTAAGATTCAAAAGCGCCAGATCAGTTCTCATGGGTAGACTACGATAGTTAGAGGTCATTATTCTGGTTAGCAGAGGAAGCCTGTGAACTACTAGAGTACATCGGATTGAGCCACATGTTATGTGCATTGTAGTAAGTTAATGTATAGAGATAGGAATAACGATCCTGTAATGTTCGGATCCACTACTGCTGCTCTGTTTATCAATGTTACAAAGCGATATGAAGTTAAGTGAGCACTTGACGTCGATTGTGAAGAAGACGAATGGTTAAGTTGGGTTTACTGGGATAAATCTAGCGAAGTGTAGCTCATTTATAAAGGAGACCGCTTAGAGAACACTTGTGCGATCAATTTCTGAGGGCTGCTCTTGTGTTTGCGATCCCCATCACATATCTTATCGGCAGGTTCGATCAAGGAATAAATATAGCGAAAATGCTGCAGGCACTCAAATGGGAATTCCTGGAGGAAAAAAGCCGTTCTTTTTAGGAAACATTTACGAGTGGGACAGGAAAGGAAAAGACTAGCTGTGGCGTAAGTTATCCTCCGCCATGCACCGTATGGTGGTTTGGGGTATATACAGGGCATTCCAAAAATAATTTTACAACTGTGGGAACAGTTTCCTTACATCAAAAACAGAAAAAATTTCGTATAAACATGTAAGAAATTCCTTCGTTTTCGGGTTATTAACGAAAATTTATAGTTTAGCCGACTGGAGATCGTCATCACATGGCGTCGTCTTGCTTCTAAACACGCATGCACCTGTCAAATCATAGTATGTCGCACTCTTACAAATACGCCCTGACGGTTTCGAAAGGTTTCGGAGGCTTCCATGACAGTCGATGAAGAATTTCTTGTCGGGTGGTCCCCTGCGTAGGTGAGTTGTTTAAGGTGCCCGTAGAGACAGTAATCCAAAGGACTGAGGTGGAGGGAACGTGGAGGCCATGCAAATGATGCTCCTCTAGCTATCCATCTGGCGTGGTGGCTACCAGCCAAAGCAACTCGAACATCGAAATGTGCTGGAGCTCCATAACGCATAAACCGTACGTTTCTTCTCATTTGCAGGGCACATGTTCTTGTAGATCTGCGATGTGTCCTGTTTAATGTCCCTGCAGACAGCTTCTGTAAGACATGCTGGGAGAGCATACTACCCTACCAGACAGCACCAACAATTCCAGCCTACACATTAATTTTAAGCTTGTGTTAATGTCTAGCCTGTGCCGTACCGTGAAGATTCTGATGCAAATTTGTTATTCCGTCTCCTCCAAACGTTACCACTGAGGAGACGAACAACGGATTGCCAGTTTATGCAACAAATCATTGGCAAAAGTCCTCCCTTGTTGGGCGATAGGCAGACGTAAGGAGCTGCACATGTCGAAGAAAATACAGATACATGAGTCGCTCGTGAAGTATCCTCCATGCTGTACTTGGAGATGCACCACAAAACAGGGGCGCTTGTCTTGTGCTCACACCTGGTTCTTCTTTGAGGGCCCGTAGAACATGCTCTTCCTGGTCTGGCCTGCTAGCAACACCTGGTATTCCTCGGTCAGTAGCCTGTGTTGCAAAGGATTCTATCTCAGCAACCCAGCGATACATACCAGCAACCGTAGGACGACTCGGTTGTCTTCAGTCTCGGAACGCCATCTGATACAGCTGTGCAGCCTAGTGTCCATTACCAATCGCACGGCCGTACATAAACATCATGGACCCCTGCTCACGAAATGAATATCCTGCTAAGTTTGAACGGAGCAGTGTCAGTTAACTCACAATGTAGTGCATGTACACAATGGACACGTTGAAGACAGACGAATGAGGAATCGAAGCAAGAGTCCCTGACAACAAAACGTCTTCTAGGATACAATGCGTTCAACGGCGGGTAGGTAAGTGGGTCGGTGAACTTTCTGGATTGTACAGTACCTTGAAAGCAGTTGAACTTGAAGTTCAGCAGTAACTCGAAAAAGAATCCTTTTCGGACATATGTTTATATGAACTTAGTTTCTTCTTTTCATGTAACAAAGTTTGTAAATGTATTTTTGAAAATTCCTGTACGTGTGGATGTAGCTGTAGATGTACCTGGACGTTATTTTGGTTCTCGGCTGGTGTCGCCTTTGCGGTACTTTTGTGGTGCCTTCGTCTCCGTACAACTCTGGTAGAAATGGTTTTCTAGCGCTAAAAATTCAAATCGGCAGTAATTTGACTCACATCGACCGTCAGTGGCCCCTTATGGCTCTGCGAAATTGGTGTGACGTCCGTTCATCAGATTTCTTGAGTGGCGGATTACTTATGTAGAAAGTCTATCGTTGCGATATTGGAAAACTGCCGAAGACACTGTTGAACTCACAGTTGTTATGTAATCTGCCATGTTGTATGCATCAATGATCGCACCATCGTCAAAGTCGATTAACTCGGGACGTGCTGCCATGTTCGCCGCACGTTTGTCTGTATCAGACTGCTCAGTTATCGTGCGACATACTTCTACGCCACATCTTGCCGCAATATTCAGACGTCATAAAAAGAGCATCTTCAAATTAAATCCATAACTTTTGGACACATAATTTACCTTTCAAATCATTCGACACCATGTTACGATTCCAAATCTTCAAGGGGTAGCATTTGAAAAAAAAAAAAAAAAAAAAGGTGCAAATGGCTCTGAGCACTATGCGACTTAACTTCTGAGGTCATCAGTCCCCTAGAACTTAGAACTACTTAAACCTAACTAACCTAAGGACATCACACACATCCATGCCCGAGGCAGGATTCGTACCTGCAACCACAGCGGTCACGCGGTTCCAAACTGAAGCGCTTAGAACCGCACTGCCATACCGGCCGGCGGTGGCATATCATATGTCTTCTTTACATGT
The DNA here is from genome assembly GCF_023864345.2 of Schistocerca serialis cubense. Taxonomy (NCBI): domain Eukaryota; kingdom Metazoa; phylum Arthropoda; class Insecta; order Orthoptera; family Acrididae; genus Schistocerca; species Schistocerca serialis. The sequence continues at coordinate 415,817,583 of NC_064645.1, forward strand.
ACAGGGCGAAACTAAATTCCCTTTACAGACTTTGAGAACAGGTTCCTTAAACCATAACATGAAAAAATGTACAGTAAACATGGACTCTAAAACGCATACCTTTCAAACTGTGAGCACTTGTTCTATATAAGAGATGTGTTTCACAGTGGCGAAGATGAACAAGTGCTCATAGTACATCAGCTACGCACTTTTGAGACAATTTTTTTTCTTGTTTTGATGTAACGAACCTGTCCTCAAAGCCTGTAAAGGGAATTCAGTTAGAACCTGTATCAATTAAAGTCCCCTACCACAGTTTCTGTCTTTAGGTTCAGGCTAATCTCAGGAACTGCTGTAGAGGTTTTGGTATGCATTTCACTATAGATAGACTGATTCACGAGATAGGGACGTATGAGACAGGGAAACATCATTTCCACCCTTTTTATTGCTCATGAAAACCACACATTGCGTGTTGTATCACCATACAGCGAGGCCCTCAGAGGTGGTGGTCCAGATTGCTGCACACACTGGTACCTCTAATACCTAGTAGCCCGTCCTCTTGCATTGATGATGATGTTTGGTTTGTGGGGCGCTCAACTGCGTTGTTATCAGCGCCCTTACGAAGTCGCAATTTTCTTCACACCCCAATTTTTCCCATAGTCCAACCTAGCCACTGTCACTAATGACGCAGGAGATAGGCCAGCAAAAACTACCCCTGTCGTGAGAATGGCGCGAGCCGACTTCCTATACGACCTACGAAGTAAGATGTATCAGACATTAAGCTGATAAGAACCTATTTTGGTATGGAAGCAATATTTGGGTGTTAAGGCAAACGAAGGATAAGTTCACACAAAAAAAAAGTAGCCTGCGCTGGAATTGCGCTGGGGTCAGACGTCGAGCAAGTGACCGCAGCTCGTAATGAACTTCGTTGCAGTCGGGCAAATCGTGACGTACTTGCGCTGCAGCTGGGAGGACCGGACATTGCGGTAGCTTTCATCTCCCATCACTTCCACAAGATGTCACTCGAAACTCCCATTAAACGTCGAATAGATATCATTTGTGCCTCCTGAGAACTTTACAGTTCTGTGGTGCTTAAATTGTTTAAGTCACATTGAAGTAGTGATATTCAGTTCTTAACGTTGTTCTCTGAATTTTAATCATAATTCTATTCAGTGGTCGATAAACGATATTACTTATACACCAGCCAAGTCGTCCAATCTTAGACAGTTAGTGCTACCCATGAGAGGCTAGAGCGGGTTACTGGTCAGATTATAATTATCATCAGATTATCGCGGTCGTCTTAAGCGGCGGATTATTTGTGCAGAAAATCTGTCTCTGTAATGTTAGAGAACAACTCAACACACTGTCGAATTCAAATGCCGGAATACTCGTGTAATCTCCGACATACTGTGTTGTATACATCTTGCATCGATTAGCGTACAATACTCAAAGTCGATTAAGCGAATTAAGTTAAAAAAATTAGTACCAAAAGTTATTTGTTATTAATTTTATGAATAGTCTCGAGACAATCTTGAGGTGATGTTCCTCAGATACAGAGGTACTGGTCCTCAATTTTTGCAGCTTACTTAGTATTTATATTAATAAGTTACCAGTTACTGCCAAGATGAAATGGCCAATTTTAAGAGGTTGACCGCATCATGTGTAGTTTTATATGAAATATGAAACTAAAGCACACACGTCAAAACACATTTTGCATCACCTCGGTTCCGAGAGTTCCGAAAACTGTACAGAAAATTGGAATAGAGGTCAACATAAAAATCATTTCCGCCCTTTTTATTGGTCATGAAAACCACACAATGCATGTTGTACCACCATACAGCGAGACCTCCAGAGGTGGTGGTCCACATTGCTCTACACCCCGGTACCTCTAACAGCCAGTCGCACGTCCTCTTGCATTGATGATGATGATGATTTTTGGTTTGTGGGGCGCTCAACTGCGTGGTCATCTGCGCCCTTACGAAGTCCCAATTTTTTTCACACTCCAATTTTTTCCATAGTCCAATCTAGGCACTGTCACGAAAGATGATAATGATGATGAGATCATGAGGGAAACACAAACACCCAGCCCCTAGGCTGAAAAAAATCCCCGATGAGGCCGGGAATCGAAGCCTGGACCCCGTGATCCAATGGCAGCAACGCTATCCACTAGACTACGAGCTGCGGACTCTTGCATTGATGCGTGCCTGTATTCGTAGTGGCATACTATCCAAAAGTTCATCAAGGCGCTGTTGGTCCAGATTGTCCCACTCGTCAACGGCGATTCGGCGTAGATCCCTCAGAGAGGTTGGTGGGCCTCGTCGTCCATAAACAGCCCTTTTCAGTCTATATCAGGCATGTTCCATAGGGTTCATGTCTGGAGAACATTCTGGCCACTCTAATCGAGCGATGTCGTTATCCTGAAGGAAGTCATTCACAAGAAGTGCACGATGGGGGCGCGAATTGTCGTCCATGAAGACGAATACCTCGCCAATAAGCTGCCGATATGGTTGCACTATCGTCGGAGGTTGGCATTCACGTATCGTACAGCCGTTACGGCGCCTTCTATGACCACCAGCGGCGTACGTCGGCCGCACGTAATGCCACCCCAAAACAGCAGGGAACCTCCACCTTGCTGCACTCCCTGCACAGTGTGTTTAAGGCGTTCAGCCTGACCGGGTTTGCCTCCAAACAGGTCTCCGATGATTGTCAGGTCGAAGGCATATGCGACACTCGTGGATGAAGAGAACGTGATGCCAATGCTGAGCGGTCCTTCCGGCATGTTGTTGGGCCCATCTGTACCAGGGTGCTTGGTGTGGTGGTTGCAAAGATGGACCTCGCCATGGACGTCGGGAGTGAAGTTGCGCATCATGCAGCCTACTGCCCACAGTTTAAGTCGTAACACTATATCCTGTGGCTGCACGGAAAGCATTATTCAACATGGTGGAGTTGCTGTCAGGGTTCCGTCGAGATATAATCGGTAGGTAGCGGTCATCCACTGCAGTAGTAGCCCTTGGGCGGCCTGAGCGAGGCATGTCATCGACAGTTCCTGTGTCTCTGTATCTGCTCCATGTCCGAACAACATCGCTTTAGTTCACTCCGAGACGCCTGGTCACTTCCCTTGTTGAGATCGAACCGCGGCATTAACCGCCTAGGTATGGTTGAACTACATACAACACCAGCCGTGTACCTCCTTCCTTGTGAAATGACTGGAACTGATCGGCTGTCTGACTCCACCGGTCTAATAGGCGCCGCTCACGCATGGCTGTTTACATCTTTGGGCTGGTTTAGTGACATCTCTGTGCAGTCAAAGGGACTTCGTCTGTGATACAATAGCCACAGTCGACGTCTATCTTCAGGAGTTCTGGGAACCGGGGTGATGCAAAACTTTTTTTGATGTGTCTATTTCAATGTGAAGTATGCTGGTAAAGCTACAAAACTAAACATATGAGCTGATTTTTTCTCATTTTGCACACGTAATCCACAATTGTGATAGATGTGCCAAATTATTACTATGATCAGAAAGAATCTTTATTACGGACACCGTTAGAGGAAGCTTCCTCCGAACAAATGTGTGAAAGGTAAAATATTGAGTGAGTACTGTTCTTCACTGAAACAGACGTGGCTTGAAAATGCCCGTCGAAATTAGTTAAAGGCAAAAGTATTAAATAAAGTGTTAATTTCGAAATTAAAAGAAACCTGCACAGGAAAAAGACTTCGTTCAAGTATGCACATCTGTTGCCTACAGTTGTTAGTTAAGGCTGCCACTGTAGTTACAGCACTAACGTCGCGACGGGGAGTATACAGCAGGAATAAAGCCAGACACGGAAGGTTTTGGAAGGACGGTGTAAGTACTGACAACGTTTGAGGGACCAAGTTAAATAGCAGTAGTGAAATCTGAAAGACGAACGACGGCTTTCTCTCATAAGATATGGTGGATTTCTATTGTCGTTAGTGTAGCATTCCACTGGGTGCACTGGTGCTGGACCTCTTCGTTCACCAAAATGTAGACCTGTCATCAGTTCGAACATTGGTTTGAATAGAACAGTGCTTTACTATTCATTGTTTTGTTGAAAGTGGTAAGCCATTGCGTTATTCCGACCGTCGAACTTGGCTTACACAGCCGGTTGTAACGGTACCCGTTGTTTAGCGTGGGTTCTGGACCATGACACAACTTGGCAGTTTTCACAGTCGTTAACATTATCAGAGGTGAAATATAAAAATCCTATGACTGATCAGGGATCGAACCTAATACCACAAGTTCATAGCGCAACACTTTACCATTATGCCACCGAGCTACAACTACGAAACTTTATGAGGGAATACTGACAAATGGTGCATGTGAATTTTGAAATGAAGCCTAATATGTTTGTCATGCCTACGTCTACCCGAGAGAGGAATTTTTATTTGGAAGCGTGCAAAATACGTCTACTCCAAAAGTGTAGCATACCCCATACCGTTAATTAACTCAAGGTACTTTTTCACTATAGTGCACTGTTTGGCAATTTTTAGGAAGCAGCGAGGGCTTCCACTTCTTTATCTAGACGGGAAAAACGAACTTAATGAGACAAAGTTGCTTATAAGGCAGCTACCACGCCAACAAGTAATTAGAGAATTAGTTCGGTCGTGCCTTCCAAGCTGATCATTGTTGCCACATCTCTCTGCTATGGCAGTCACATGTGATCAGCGCTTGTAGCCGATAAGATACCAGCTGTGACTCGTTATCACTGCGCGCTTTGCACCCCTGTCCGACACGTTTATTTTGCGCAACAGACGTCAGAAGCGAATTTCGAGACTGCGCGGAAAAGTGACAATCCTGTGCTGGTCGCTAACACTAGTGTATTCTACGCGGAACCACAACAGCTGCCGTTTGTAGCCTCACTCCACTGTGTGCGAGGTAGCGGAGAGCCGGCAACGCTGCCCGCTTTCACGCTAAGATCTGTTCTACTGTCAATCATTTTATTTGTCTGATCGAGAATCACCTCTTCGGAGCAATACATTTGCGTGAAATTACCGGTATGATACGCATGAATGAGGACTAATCATAAAATTTTAGTTATCAGCTCAAAAACAAAACCACGCTGCCGCGATGTAATTTGATGATGGTGTGTTACACTTTCTCTACATATTCACCTTCCATTGCGGCTTTTTTTTTTCAGCGATGGATGATTTGGCGGAGACCTTGGATTCAGAAAACCTTCCACCTCGCAAATTATCTCGTTGTCATTCTGGAAATATCTACCACGCAATGGTATCTTCAAACGGTGAAAGAGAAGACTCAGCCGGCCGGAGTGGCCGTGCGGTTTTAGGTGCTACAGTCTGGAGCCGAGCGACCGCTACGATCGCAGGTTCGAATCCTGCCTCGGGCATGGATGTATGTGATGTCCTTAGGTTAGTTAGGTTTAATTAGTTCTAAGTTCTAGGCGACTAATGACCTCAGAAATTAAGTCGCATAGTGCTCAGAGCCATTTGAACAATTTTTGAGAAACTCACTGGGGGCCATGCCAGTGCATTACGTGCCTGAGGAAAAATTTGACTGCCACAAGAAGTAGCATATGTGTCCATTTCCTGCACATAATGAGCTCGGGCGTTCTAGTGGAGCAGAAACACTCATCTGAACAGTCTCCGAGAACCTTGTCACAAAATTTAGATAGAATAAGGGGCGTTCAAAATGCTTCCGTTTGAAGGCCGTACTGTCCAGAATCGGTATGCAATCAGTCAAAATCTCCTTTAGCATTGAGGCAGTCATCTCACCGACGAATTAAGCTGAATACGTCCGTTAGTAAAGCACCGTATTCTGTTTCGTGCAGGAGACCGTAACTTCCTGCTGCAGGTCCACGTCCGACAGAAATCGTCGACGCTTTAAGGCCTTTTTTAAGGTCCAGAGACCTGACAATCGCACGGCGACAGATCTACATCTACATCTACACCTACACCCAAGTGGATACTCTTCAAATCACATTTAAATGCCTGGCAGAGGCACCTTCACAATTCTCTGTTATTTCAATCCCTAAAGCGCGCAGAAAGAACGAACACCTATATCTTTCCGTAGGTGCTCTGATTTCCGTTATTTTATCATGGTGATCGTTTCTCCGTTCCTCCCTATGTGGGTTGGCGTAACCAAATATTTTCGCAGTCGGAGGAGAAAGTTGGCGATTGGAATTTCATGAGAAGATTCCTCTGCAACCTAATAACCTTTGTTTTAATAATGTCTATCCCAAATCTTGTATCATTTCAGTGACACTCTCTCCCATATTTCGTGATAATACAAAACGTTCTGCCTCCTTTGAACTTTTTCGATGTATATCATGAGTATAGGGCGGGTGCTCATCTGCCTCACATTTCAGCTGGCGCTTCTTCTGCGATACATTTCCAATACGGGGAAGGCGTTATCACGAAGCAGCAGCACTCCTTCTCACTCGCCATTCCAGAACGGTGGTTTTGGCAGACATGCTGACCCAAACACACTCTTTATACACCGATGGATGTTGTCCCCAACAGGAAGTTGGCCCTATTTGGAGGCGTTTGGCAAGTTAGGTTTGGGAGTGTTGGAATGCTTTTTTTTTTTTTTTTTTTTTTTTTGCCGTGCGGTTCTAGGCGCTGCAGTCTGGAACCGCGAGACCGCTACGGTCGCAGGTTCGAATCCTGCCTCGGGCATGGATGTGTGTGATGTCCTTAGGTTAGTTAGGTTTAACTAGTTCTAAGTTCTAGGGGACTACTGACATCAGAAGTTGAGTCTCATAGTGCTCAGAGGCATTTGAACCATTTTTGCTTTTTTTTTTTTTTTAGCAGAGTATTTGTATTTTTCAACTTTTTTTACTTCTGGCAGCGTATTGATATAGAGTGTCATATTAACATCAGTACAACATATTATTAAGGTACTGCCGCTTAAAATACCGGAGTCGTCCATCTCACGTCAGCCACAGGTTCAAATGGCTCTGAGCACTGTGGGACTTAACATCTGAGGTCATAAGTCCCCTAGAACTTAGAACCACTTAAACCTAACTAACCTAAGGACATCACACACGTCCATGCCCGAGGCAGGATTCGAACCTCTGAGCGTAGCCGTCGCGCGGTTCCAGACTGTAGCGCCTAGAACCGCTCGTCCACAGCGGCCGGCTCGACCACAGGTGTAGGGTTGAGAGGGACCAGTGTAGTGAGAGAGGTGGACCATATCACATTCACATACATGCTATTACTAGTATACCCACGACTGATTATAAGCCTTGGTAAGAGGCCAGTGTTTCTCTTATCTTCATGATCCTTAAGCGAACTGCATGTTGGCGGCAGAAGAATCTTTCTGCGGTCAACGTCTAATGCTGGTTCTCTAAATATTCTCAAAGGTGCCGTGAAAAGAATGTCGACTTCCCTCCAGGTATTCGCATCTGAATTCACGAGGCATCTCTGTGACACTTGCATCTTGGTCGAACTTACCGGCAACAAATCTAGCAGCACACTTATGAATTGCCTCGATGTCTCCCTTAAGGATACAGGTTACTTATAAATGGTGGAAAATCGAAATTTTTTATGACTTCATTAAATTCTATAGTCATTCCTGATTACACTGCTACATACATTATAGGATTTCGAATGAAAAATGACATATATATACCTAATTTTAAAGTTACGGTCATATATGGTGCCACACCCCCTTTATTTCCGTTACAGAAACCAGTATTACTTCGAAAAGAACTGTAACCTTTCTGTTATGAACGAAATAAAACCAATTTTTAGAGACCTGAGCCACCGTGTTTTGCTTAGTAAATGTCTTCATGGGAGTACTCAGAATGCAAATGAAAAAAATGGCTCTGAGCACTATGGGACTTAACATCTGAGGTCATCAGTCCCCTACAACTTAGAACTACTTAAACCTAACTAACCTAAGGACATCACACACATTCATGCCCGAGGCAGGATTCGAGGCCGCGGTGGTCTCGCGGTTCTAGGCGGCTTCAGTCCGGAACCGCGCGACTGCTACGGTCGCAGGTTCGAATCCTGCTTCGGGCATGGATGTGTGTGATGTCCTTAGGTTAGTTAGGTTTAAGTAGTTCTAAGTTCTAGGAGACTGATGACCTCAGATGTTAAGTCCCATAGTGCTCAGAGCCATTTGAACCATTTGATTCGAACCTGCGACCGTAGCGGTCGCGCGGTTCCAAACTGTAGCGCCTAGAACCGCTTGGCCACTCCGGCCGGCTGCAAATGAAAGTTTCAACCATTGCATATGGGAAAGATTACTCATGAATGTTTTTGTAGGACTAAATACATTAAAAGTCGGTGTACTAGATGCAGTGATATGTTTCAGTGCTGAAGTGACAGGAAGGTTGGAGGTCCTTAGGAATTTAGGCATAAAGTGTAGCTGTAATATGGAAGATCAGTTGCTTGCACATGACAGACAACGAGTGCATGAAGCTGAAGGATTCGCTCTTCAAGTTACCAAAGAAGCATAAAGTGCTAAAAGGAATGCCAAGAGGAAGCTTGAAGATGAAGAAATGCTGCAGGATGAAGACTATGCTTCAGGGATGTTCTGAGTAGTTCAATTCGACTCATATCTTCATTCACAATTTCCCATAAGTTGCATTCTTCAGAATTCAGGTACACACATTTCCTAAAATTTATAAAGCATTGCTCTAATTCTTTTCTGTAATTTGCAACAGTCCATACTTGTGTAGTAGACCTAAGCTTTATTGCAGAATCCACTAAATTATAGAAAAAATAACATTTTTACTGGGAAAAAATTTATAAAAATTAAAATGTAATAGGTGATTTTTTTATACTTGTAACGTGCATAAGAGCTAGAAGTAAATAGGTCTAGTATCTAAGCCATCATATCTAAGCCAGCATATCCGGTAAAAATTTTGTCTCCTTCAAATTTACAATATTGGATTAAATGGTACGTCAATTTGAGGAACATTTTCGAAAAAACAAAACTGCATTAATTTCTTACTAATTTTCTTAATAACCCTAAGCAGGTTCAAAAATATTCCAAATACTTCTGATTTGTTTAGAAAGTGTGCTGTGTTACCTGATATCAACAAAAATCTGTAAAACGTATATATAATAAACAGTGCCTGAAAGAAATAGGTGTTGATTTTTACGTAATATTGAGCCGGAAAAGTACCCTGTATGCTTAATCGGGCCTTGTGGTGGTCCCAAACACTCGATCAGTTCCCAAAAATGGGTCGCACTAGTGTTCTATACGCGGTCTCCTTTATTGATGAAACACACTCCTGAAATGCGTCCAACAAGTCTAAGCCCACCTTTCGCCTTCCCTACTACGTCCTTACGTGCCCGTTCCACTTCGTATCGGGGAGCGGGGTGGCGCAGTGGTTTGCACACTGGATTCGCATTCGGAAAGACGACGGTTTTAACCCGCGTCCGGCCATCCTGATTTAGGTTTTCTGTGATTTCCCTAAATCGCTTGAGGCAAATGCCGGGATGGTTCCTCTGAAAGGGCACAGCCTTCCCCGTCCTTCCCTAACCTGAGCTCGTGCTCCGTCTCTAATGACCTCGTTGTCGACGGGACGTTAAACACTTATTTCGTCCTCCTCTGAATTCATATAGCTTTGCAACATGATGCCTAGATATTTAATCGAAGTGTTGTCAGGCAGTACATTAATAATGCTGTAATCGAATGTTATGGGACTATTTTTCCTAATCATTCACATTAAGTTACATTTTTTCATGTTCAGAGCAAGCTGTCATTCATCACACGCAGGGCCCCAAAATCGCCGTAAGGATTTTAGTGGAAGGACTGAACCCGTGAGTTTTGGATCGTCTTTCACCACTTATTGTACACAAAATGATTAATTCATAAAAAGTTTCAGAATTAAAGAAAACAATACGCTTTAGATGAAAATATAAAAGTTCTCTAAACTCAAACAAAGTTTACGATTTGAAAACAATAATTCGACAATACACAGCTTCCGGATAGAAAAACAATAATTTAAAGTAACTTCAAAATGGCTTTAGAAATAACCCATTAATGGACAAAAGATCATTCACATGAACCAATTAATAACAATTTTAGCAATTAACTAAGGGTTGAACGAATAATAACAATTCCCTAAATTTATTTTCGGCAGATAACAAGCCCGAAGGGGCGGCAACGATACTGATAATAATTTGACCCTAGAAAGAACAAGATGATGGTAATAAAAGGTTAGCAGTCGATCCAGGAAAATGGCGGGATTGAAACCCCTGCTTACTAAAATGGTTTTGAACAATACGTGATAATAGCTATTAGCGGGGCGAGAGACCCCATACTCTTTGTGCATAACAAGGGCGAAATTCTTCATGTACACCAACATTTTTAGGAAAGCATAGGCATATGAAACTTTTTTTGAAATATAAAAATACAACAAGAGTAAAAAGTATACCAATATCGATATGCAACCTGAAGGTATGGTAATATACAAAATTAAAACCATTTTCTTTAACGAAGAAATTAGTGACGGCATGGAGAGCACAAGCTATTAAAGCAAACACACCAAATTTGTGTCAAAGACTGAGTGGTAGTACCAAAGGAATACAACTTACCTTATAAATGAATTCCGTGTATGAGTGGGCTCCGATGACACCGTCGCAATCAACGGCGGGCGCAGTTAACACCTCACAAGCGCAACCGTTCGAACGCCGCCTGAGGGACAAACGGTGTACCAGTAGACTGTTGTTGTTGTTGTTGTTGTCTTCAGTCCACGGACTGGTTTGATGCAGCTATCCATGCTACTCCATCCTGGGCAAACTTCTTCATCTCCGAGTTACTAATCAGGAGACCACAGGCGTACAAAACAAGGATGACAAGCATCAACCAGGCTCGGACACTCACTTACGCGCATAGCAGTACAAGTCCCATGAGCAGTTAAGTTTAGCATAGATACCTTTAGTACAGAGCTGGCATTAGTATGTATTGAACTACGGACACCCCAGCTGCGTGCACACCAAATCAAATTAATAACTAAACGCTGAACACCCCAAGGAAATCCTGTGCTGAGTCTATAAAATATAATTTACGAGCACATAGGGGACTACAGCCAAATGAAGTATACAAGAAATTTATATTTTAAAAAGCGAGGGGTCAAAACCACATCAAAATTGCCATAAAACTAGTTCACCAAATACCCATTCTACACTCCTGGAAATTGAAATAAGAACACCGTGAATTCATTGTCCCAGGAAGGGGAAACTTTATTGACACATTCCTGGGGTCAGATACATCAAATGATCACACTGACAGAACCACAGGCACATAGACACAGGCAACAGAGCATGCACAATGTCGGCACTAGTACAGTGTATATCCACCTTTCGCAGCAATGCAGGCTGCTATTCTCCCATGGAGACGATCGTAGAGATGCTGGATGTAGTCCTGTGGAACGGCTTGCCATGCCATTTCCACCTGGCGCCTCAGTTGGACCAGCGTTCGTGCTGGACGTGCAGACCGCGTGAGACGACGCTTCATCCAGTCCCAAACATGCTCAATGGGGGACAGATCCGGAGATCTTGCTGGCCAGGGTAGTTGACTTACACCTTCTAGAGCACGTTGGGTGGCACGGGATACATGCGGACGTGCATTGTCCTGTTGGAACAGCAAGTTCCCTTGCCGGTCTAGGAATGGTAGAACGATGGGTTCGATGACGGTTTGGATGTACCGTGCACTATTCAGTGTCCCCTCGACGATCACCAGTGGTGTACGGCCAGTGTAGGAGATCGCTCCCCACACCATGATGCCGGGTGTTGGCCCTGTGTGCCTCGGTCGTATGCAGTCCTGATTGTGGCGCTCACCTGCACGGCGCCAAACACGCATACGACCATCACTGGCACCAAGGCAGAAGCGACTCTCATCGCTGAAGACGACACGTCTCCATTCGTCCCTCCATTCACGCCAGTCGCGACACCACTGGAGGCGGGCTGCACGATGTTGGGGCGTGAGCGGAAGACGGCCTAACGGTGTGCGGGACCGTAGCCCAGCTTCATGGAGACGGTTGCGAATGGTCCTCGCCGATACCCCAGGAGCAACAGTGTCCCTAATTTGCTGGGAAGTGGCGGTGCGGTCCCCTACGGCACCGCGTAGGATCCTACGGTCTTGGCGTGCATCCGTGCGTCGCTGCCGTCCGGTCCCAGGTCGACGGGCACGTGCACCTTCCGCCGACCACTGGCGACAACATCGATGTACTGTGGAGACCTCACGCCCCACGTGTTGAGCAATTCGGCGGTACGTCCACCCGGCCTCCCGCATGCCCACAATACGCCCTCGCTCAAAGTCCGTCAACTGCACATACGGTTCACGGCCACGCTGTCGCGGCATGCTACCAGTGTTAAAGACTGCGATGGAGCTCCGTATGCCACGGCAAACTGGCTGACACTGACGGCGGCGGTGCACAAATGCTGCGCAGCTAGCGCCATTCGACGGCCAACACCGCGGTTCCTGGTGTGTCCGCTGTGCCGTGCGTGTGATCATTGCTTGTACAGCCCTCTCGCAGTGTCCGGAGCAAGTATGGTGGGTCTGACACACCGGTGTCAATGTGTTCTTTTTTTCCATTTCCAGGAGTGTAAATCTCTTTACAGTCATTGCTTATCCGGTTCAGAGCTAACACCCAAAACTCCCTGGAAAATATTTATTTTATAAATAAAAACGGTCTTTTCTTGCTGTACTGTTTATTTCTCCCAGACGCGTTACGCCTCTTTCACTTTGAGGCATTATCAGTGGGATCTAGAATGATACAGTTTTGTTTTGATATGTGTTATTTGTAGAGTATAAAACGGTTGACATCTCATTCTTTATGTAAATATGTACTTACTTACAGTTCTTCGTGTTATATCCTAGCCAGTAATGCCAACCGAGCCCGCTGCCAAAAGGTTGGCAGCATCAAAGTCCGGACGCCGTCCGCATAAGCAGCGCCAGCGATACAGGAAATCGCCGCAAGTCTGCGCGCGCCACCGCTGGCTTCTGGCTTCTTAAGCGCTGGAGTCGCGAGCGCTAGGACACTCCCTAGGTCGGTATGACATGTCCCGCGATAAACACAATCGCCCAATGACGATCTTCGACGACTAAGTCGAAGAGAAAAATCCCAATACCCATTCCCAAATCCTACTCCTACCCAAAATGCTACAATTATCTCGCCAAACCTCAGGCAAGTACCAGACTCACACAGAACAAACATCACATCTCACAGACATCAAAAAAGTACAGAAATAATCACACACACAAGTACACAGGGGAGTAAAAGCCGAAAGGCTACAAACTCCCCCTCACACTTCCCCAAAGAGGGGAAAGTATTAGATGTAAGCAGCAGCAGAGCGCTAGGACAGTTCTGGATTCGCCGCTCAGTTGTGTACTCGCCACCGAATTATGTACTTGCTAGTCAGTTGGGTGTTCATCGCAGCAGAGTTGTTGTTTGTCGTCAGCCGACGCTGACCTAGCCGCTCCGACTCGAACTAGACAGATTTCTGTAGACACGGAGTTCACGACCTTGTTTCTGTATCTTCGTTAATAAAGATAAGTACCGACTTTTATTTAATCTGAGTGTTTGGGCTTTCATCTTTCTGTTCACTATTCCAGCGGACCGGTCGGCCCGCTATTAAAAGTGTGGCGGTGACTTCGTAAGCCGTTTCTACAGCGAATTGTTTGTCGCTACGAACACCGCCACAAGACTTCGCGTTTTTGGTTGGCATCTGCGTTTTCTCTCATCTGGTCACATACTGGAGGTTGCACTACAGCTCTATGTACGAAACACAAGCATGTTTTTATGTCCCGAACTTTTTTCTTCCCAGGTTTCATCTTGTTTGCCCTTATTCTTGTGCTGCATCGCCAGTCTTCTGTCATTAATTACACCTATTTGATCGGAAACTGTAATTTCAAGACTTAACTACTGTGAGTTCACTATGTGTCTCATACTGTTTGGGTTGTCTACAAATATGTTGGCAACCTAAAGAAGTATACGCCGAAAACTAACGTTTTTTCATTTCTGTTATGTTTATATCTGTGTGTGTGTGTGTGTGTGTTATATATATACATATATAGTGTAAATGTATGATTTTTTATGTGAGCTGCGCGTGTCGATAGTTATTCAGCGAAAGTTGTAGCATGTTGAATATGAATGTAATAGCTCTGAGTTTTGACAGCTATTACATTCATATTCAACGTTCTCTGACAGCTAAGATCGTAAATAAACTATCCTGTAATGCACTGCTTCGTATCTCCCACGGTCTTTAGGTTACTAAATAATCACAAAAGTGATGTAATTTTTTTTTTAGTTACTGTCGATTTTTATGGCACTACATACACTTCCTGTTATAGAAAGTATGTTGCAGATCAAGTTAGTATTCGCACTCATCCGATATCGTATTCAGAAGTGTCGCTTACAGGCCGCTTGGGGCACTGTTGTCGCTGTGGGTAAATAAAGCGAGACGGAGTTCAAATGTGTGAATTCCTAAGGGACCAAAGTGCTGAGGTCATCAGTCCCTAGACTTACACACTACTTAAACTAACTTATGCTATGTACAAAACACACACAACTCGAGGGAGTACTCGAACCTCCAGGGGGAGGGGCCGCACAATCCGTGACATGGCACCTCTAACCACGCGATCCAAAAGGTTCAAATGGCTCTGAGCACTATGGGACTTAACATCTGAGGTCATCAGTCCCCTAGAACTTAGAACTACTTAAACCAAACTATCCTAAGCACATCACACACATACATGCCCGAGGCAGGGTTGGAACCTGCGACCGTAATGGTCGCGCGGTTCCAGACTGAAGAGCCTAGAACCGCTCGGCCACAAAGGGCCGGCCCCGCGCGATACGAGACGGAGTACCGTGACTGTTGTTAGACTGTGACGACATCGTCACGTGCCCCCACAGTGTTATCAACAAACAACCGCAGACTGCTGCTCACCGTGTCTGCCAGATCATTTAGGTTTATTGAGAATAAGAGTGGTCCCGTCGCACTTCCCAGGAAATTTGGAAATTTGTGGTAATTTCCTATGGAACTAAACTGCTGAGGTCATCAGTCCCTATATTTACACACTACTTAATCTAACTTAAACTAACTTAAGCTAAGGACAACACACATAACCATGCCCGAGGAGGATTCGAACCTCCGACGGAGGGAGTCGCTCGAATCGTGGCAAGGTGCCTAAGACCACGCTGCTAGCCCGCGCGTCGCACTTCCCTGGGACACTCCTGACAAAACCCTTATCTCTGATGAAAAGCATGCTGGGTTCTATTACTTAAAAAGTCTTCGAGCCACTCTCGTTTCTGGGGACCTAGTCCATATCCAAGCACATTCTTTAACAGTCTGCAGTGGGACACCAAGTGAAATGCTTTCCGAAAATCTAGGGATTAGGAATCTGCCTGCTGCGCTTCGTCTACGATGCGGAGGATATCATGCGAGAAAAGGGCAAGCTGAATTTCTCACGAGCGATCCTTTCCAAATACTTCCTGCGGATAGAAGTTTTTCCTTCAGCATCATCTTTCCCGCTGGTGGTTGAGGGTCGCAGTTCTGGCGATGGTAAATCCACGTAATGTTTCCACTGCTTCATTTGCTCCATTGCCTGAATGATCATAGTGAACACCTCACTCACGTCGGTAGGAGTTGAGTGAATAAAGAAATCATCCAGACTGGCCTGATACCGCTGCAACTTTTCCGCGGCTGCCTCGGTAGTTGAGGTTTTTTGAAAGGTTGTGAGCAGTCGCAGAACCCAACGGTCGGCGATCTTCGTAGTGATCAAAATGTCGATAAAGATGTCGAAAACGGATCGATGACTAATTTTCACTGTTTTCCACTATCGCCTCGACTGTGGTACGCTGGTCTTCCAGCTCCAAGGTCTTTACTTCTATTGATCAGCTCTTCACACATAAATTGTCTACCATTCTGTTTGTACCATTGTATTCCTTACCATTTAGTCTTGTCCTGCTATATTGAACCATCTCAGCCACGTACCTACTGTGTGATATAACAGTATTGTTGCTGTCACGATCACCAACTAGTTACGGAATAAGCAGACCGATTGAACCCGAAACCGGTGTTTTAGTTCTGAATAACCGGTTTTTTTTTAAATTTTTCGTTCGATCTGCCAGATACATTTTACAAAGAACATGTAAGATCACAATAAACGTTTGGAACTTACAATGTGGAAACAAATTATATCAGTTATTGCATTACAATTATGTCAGGGAAACTACATTATTACATTAAAATAACAAAAATCACATACATTTATGACAATTAATTACACAGTTACATTAGGATTATGGATCCATTTCCTGGCATTGTCCGTTAACTTGTGGAGCGACATCAGAGAGCCGTCTCTGAAACCATGAATGTTACAAACCAGAAGATGGTCCATTGTTTGTACCTCGCCACAGTCACAACACGAATCGTCTGTATAGCCCCATTTGGCTGTTTGCTGTCTGCATCGTCCAACTCCCGTGCGAAACCTGTTTAGAGCCGACCAGTGTTTCCTGTTGAGATTGAAGCCTTCAACCCTTTTTGTTGGGTCGTGGATCAGGTGATGGTTTTCCACGACGCCTCTTCTCGGACCCTGGCATGCATTCTTCCATTCAGCATCGAGGCCCTCTGTGCCCAATGTTCTGCTCCAGGCGATAGGTTTCCTGGACTTGAGTTTAGTGGGTCCTCCCATGTCGGCATGTTGGGATTAGCCTTGGGTTTGCTTCAATTTTTTCTACTATGTACTGGGTTGCTTTCTCTCTACGTATGGAAGTAGGAGCGATGTTTACCAGCACCGGAAGCCACTTAACGGGGGATTGGCCTGAGAGTGGCGGTGACGGTTCTCAGAGTGGCATTTAGTTGTACCTCCACTTTTTTGGCGTGCGGGCTTCTGCTCCAGACTGGGGCACAGTATTCTGCAGCGCTCTACAGCAGTGCCAGTGCAGCAGTTCGTAGAGTGGCAGCATTACAGCCCCAAGTGGTGCCTGCCAGTCTGTTGAGCAGGTTATTTCTCCGGTATTTTTCGGTATTTCTTTGGTCTCTTTTATAACAGGTAATTTTTATATTTTACTAATAACCGAGTAGAAAAATCTAATAGCAATTAGTCGTAGCACCAGTGCTAAAATTTTCGATTTTAAATAAACCTTTTTTTTAAAAAAAGTAATTTTTATTGGTAAAAGTACTACGTCAATATAGAAAATTGGAAAAGTGATCAGGGCCATCTTAATAGTAATGCCGACAGAAACGAGCAACATACACGCGGCATGAGAGTTGGTAAAGTATTTCTGAGACAGGTATGTCCCTGTTGCCGTGTGTCGTGGCTTATGGTACCTGTGTACGTGCAGTGTGCGAGACTTGGCCCCACCCTGCCTATATTGCAGTTTCTCGCCGTCGCCGCTGGACATACACCGTATTGCAGAGTGGCACCGACCCTAGCCTGGAAATATTCTTATGGCGTTACGTAGCAATGAAGTACAATGCTTCATTTGCTTTAACAATTTAAACATTTTTCTGCCATTTCTATGCAATAATAAATAAGAAAGGAAATTGGGGTAACAGTAATAAATTGAAAACTTAACAACAATTCAAACTTAGTGTTCAACAAAAATAGGAAGTAGCCTGTGTCTGCATAACAAAAATGGTTCAAATGGCTCTAAGCACTATGGGACTTAACATCTTCATAAAAGGTTTCTTAAGCGGAATAACTCCTAAGTCACGATGTGAACTGGACTCGTGAAGCAATTCGAGGTCCCAACAAAAGCACAGCGCGGCCAGTTACCGTGCAGAAATCAGGTTACTCACAAACTTTATAAGCTAGCGCTCTGAAGACGGAGGTCCTCACTCGTTCGAGTCGCTGACGTTTCCTCGCGACCTCAGATTCAAGTCCAGGTTACTATGCTTTCCCACACTACTTCTATTAGCTTGGTTCAGACTGGCTGTCGCTATCGTCTCTTCCCTACTATACGCTCTGTCTTAGTGACCATTATCCTACAGTTCAACAACGCAGCTTTTGAGCCAATCAGCCAATAATAATGAAATGAGTTTCATAAAAGATTGGGCTCCAATGCGGATCAGATGAGACGAAACACTCTGCTTCTCATACGACGTTATACACTAGCTGTCAAGCAAAGTGAAGCAGTCTGATGACACGGTCGGATACCAATATAACTTCGTATACGTACACACCGACAGCAGGTGTGTAAGTGATTAGAGTTGCAACTCACTGTGACAGACAGAGAGGCTACCAGAATACGTTAGTACTGATCGTCTGCCAGCCGCTGTGGCCGAGCGGTTCTAGGCGTTTCAGTTCAGAATCGCGCTGCTGCTACGGTCGCAGGTTCCAATCCTGCCTCAGGCATGGATGTGTGTGATGTCCTTAGGTTAGTTAGGTTTAAGTAGTTCTAGGTCTAGGGGATTGATGACCTCAGATATTAAGTCCCATAGTTCTTAGAGCCATTTGAACCGATGGTGTTCAGTAATGTTACCAGCCCTGATAGGAAATACATGGGGTGTGAGCAGCTTCAGAGGTTGAGTGACCACTGTAAATACCACACACATGCCACATATTCGTGTAAGACAGCGGCCTCATTACGGGTTTCCATTTGGCTGGGTGATCGAATCGTGTAATTTGAAGGTAATTTGGATGTGGCAGTGGCCCAATGTTGGAGTGTGTGGACAGGCATTCTCATCGTCAAGATTGCGATCGATTGCATCTGACCACTACAGGGGAGTATCGCCGTATTGTGCACCAGGTACATCGTAATCCGTCCACAGCTACGTCTGCCGTTCGAGAACAAGTAATGGACACCTCCAACATTCTGTTTCATCCCTCACTATTGCTCGGGGACTAGCAGCACCAGAGCTAGGGAATGCATGTCATGGTTCAAATGACTCTAAGCACTATGGGACTTAACATCTGAGGTCGTCAGTCCACTAGACTTAGAACTACTTAAACCTAACCAACGTAAGGACATTACACACATCCATGCCCGAGGCAGGATTGGAACCTGCGACCATAACAGCAGAGAGGTTCCGCACTGAAGCGCCTAGAACCGTTCGGTCAAAGAGGCCGGCTGTCTGCATAGCATGCCGTTACCTGTTTGCGGCCCTTGAAAATGGACAAATTAAAACGAAAAACGGCGTTCTTCAATCTCAGCTTTTACCCTTTAGCACTGACTACTCATAATACTCAAAAAAATGTTCAAATGTGTGTGAAATCTTATGGGACTTAACTGCTAAGGTCATCAGTTCCTAATAATACACACTACTTAACCTAAATTAATACATTAATACTGTATAACATGTTTTATGTCCTAATTTTCTGTAGACACTGAAATTTGTTGAATCTGAGTATGCCTGGTTAGGTGTAAGAGAGGGCCTGAAGGCCCTAATCTTGCCAGGTAAAATAAATGCATAAATAAATAAATAAAATAAATAAATTATCCTAAGGACAAACACACACACCCATGCCCGAGGGAGGACTCGAACCTCCGCCGGGACCAGCCGCACAGTCCTTGATCATAATACTTAAATAGTCATATAATCCCCGATTACAACACAATTTTTGAGCAGAATGTCAAGAAATTAGAATCAGTAGGACAATAATGGTGTTTTCTTGTAGTACTCAACCATTTCTTGCTATTCGAGAAAAGCAGCAAACGGTGGACGGACTAAGTTTCCTTTCATTTACCTCTTTAGCTTGTTATTTTGGTTATATGCATCTTGAAACTGAAAGAGTGAAATGATTTCAATCTTTGTTCGATTTCTACGTTAATTACAGGAAATAATAGGAATAAAAAGCCGAAAATCGGTTATTTCGAAGGGCCGTTTATTCTGAGCTGTATTCACTGTTTGGTTAAAGTGGCATGAAGAAAAAACCATATAACTGATAACCGGTTGTTTCAGCGATAGCCGCCATCCCTATCATCAACTCAGTGTGGACTGATGCAGCGTCGTTACCCTTGAAATGCAGACAAGACGTTTACAACGCGATAATCTACATCATCCTTTCGGCTCCTGTAGCAGTGTGCTAAGAGAGTGTGTCGCCGGGATTTCATTGTTTTACAAGACTGCCGACATGTACCCGCAAACAAATAAAAATGAATTACATAAAATTTTCCTTTCGAGGTCATAATCAAAACTTCATGACTACCACTATGTACTGTGTTACGCTTAATGCGATTGTTCTCTCTAACGTATCTGTTGTGTTAAAAATGTTCTATCCCAGAAATTTTCGGAGATAAATGAATACATAAACAATAGAGAGCAACTGTCATCACGATGTGGTACTTCAGTTAACAAAAAGCATAAATGGTCTGCACATAACCACATATAGAAATGAATCAGTTTTGGAAGCTGTCTGGATGCACTTCGTCGTAACATGTACATACGTTGTACATACTACATGAAACAGCCAACCGTGCAAACAAAAGGTACAAACTAGTAAGGTATCGCGTCAGGCGCTGCAGCTCTTATGAACTGGGACATTAACAGATTTCGCCCTACGATGCTACGTTATTAAGAGCGTAACAGCCTCTGAATGTTTGACGCCCTGTTGGTGCTCCTCTGGAGTGCTTAACGATATTCTGAAAGCCAGGTGTCCGCGTTACTGACAAATAATTCGGCGCTAAATCCCTGAGTTATTTCGCGCCTAGCAGAAGTAAAGCTTTCCCTTCACGTCAGAAGCAGATTAGAGACTGCCTCGCCCCCGAAGACAGCTCACTGTTTTGCACGCTAGCTGGTGCGTTGCTACGGTCGAGCGAATCGCCGCTATCTGGTCTGCAGGACTAAACCCTTGTCGCCTTGTGTCTGCCTGAAGCTGTTAACGTAGCAGTCGGGATAACAACGTAGAAACGACAGTTGCGGTAATCCCGGCCACTCTGACCGCCAGTTAACAAGCGACATTCTGCTGCACTGCTATGAATACGGAGACTACGCCCTCGTCAGGTCGACAGCATATTTAGCTCTAAATCCATATCTCTTCATCAAGTTCGTACCGAGACCATTAGCAACTTACAACGGTTCACTCCTGAAATATTGAAGTCATGACATTAATGACTGGTAATCTGCAGAACCAAATTCGATGGTGCATTTGTTCGACAAGCAATGTAGTCCCTAGTCAGATCCCTGGTATTCTTCAAGCAGGTGGTCCAGATGCCAGCTATGATACATTTTTTGTTCCTCTTCTCCTGTCTCAGTTATTTTCCACCATATGCTAAAACATGCCATTATTTTGGTTTCAATTTTTATATGAATTTTACAGAATTTTCTTTTTAGTACACGCTATAGAGGTAGTTAATACTTCCGTACAGCAGCATTAACAGGCATGGTGGGAAAGAGTTTTTACAATAGGTAAACAGCCAAGCTGCATACAGTGCCTGATAGAAAATGTCAATCTCTCAAAAGGTGAGGAAGAAATGAAATGAAACTTCACGAGTTGAGAGAGTGTGTGATGTTATTTCAGTGACTACAACATCAAGTGTAATGTACAAAGCACTTGGTAATAGGAGCTCACTTACCAGGATGACAATTTGGCCACCTCTTTCCTGGATGCACATCCTTAGTCCGTTGAGAAATGTCTCGTGACGTTGCTGTATAATTTCTTGAGGCACGCTGGTCTACAGCTGTAGCAACCGATCCTTGATATTCTGGGATTAGGCACTGGGGCGGAGTTGACGTCCGAACTGGTCCAACACATGTTTTATTGGAGACAGATCTGCGGATCTTGATGGCCACAGGAGTAACTCCGCATAACGCCGACAGTTCATAGAGATACGTGCCATGTGGGAACTAGCATAGCCCAGTTAAAAAATGGTGCCATGATGTTATTGCATGAGATGTAACACATGAAGACGCAGGATATCCGTTTCAAACCATTGTGCTGTCAGAGTTCCTTCAGTCACTCTCAGCCATGGCCTGAAGTCATGGCTCAAACCGGCATCCAGATTTAGCTTTTCCGTGATTTCCCTAAATCACTATAGGCAAATGCCGAGATGGTTCCTTTAAAAGGGCACGGCCGATTTCCTTCCCCATCCTTGACACCATCAGAGCTTATGCTCCGCCTCTAATGACCTCGATGTCGATGGGACGTTAAGTCCAATCTTCCTTTCTTTTCCTGAAGTCGTACCAAATGGACCTCCACACCACGACTCCAGAAGTAAGACCGCTGTGCCTCTCCAAAACATTGGAAAGCAAGACTTTCCCAGATCGCCGCCATATTCGCCCACAATGGTCATCCAGGGTCGTGGATAGTATGCGACGCCATTCATCAGCAGTCCACGCTTCTGGTCACAGCACCACTCCAGACGCTCTGTTAACAGTGGGCTACGTCTGGGACGGAAATTCCCTAGTCCAGTTGTTTGTAGGTTCCGTCCATTGTTGCGGTATGAGACAGAATACTGCAGGGAGTCTGTTACTTCTTCTTGTGTGGCGCAGAAGTGAAAGAGCTACATGTGTTGGCTGCACATTACAGCGATTCTCCCTTGTTGTGGGCAGACGTGATCAACCGGAATCTTGGCGGCCAGTGTGCCTCTCCATGCATTCTGTCATCGGGCCACTGCCACAACCGAAAGCCCAACAAATGTGGATATTGCACGATTCGACCAGCCGGCCAAATGGGGACATACAATTAGGACCGTTTCAAACTCTCTCAGCTGATGATAACGACTTTTCCCACGCACGTGGCTTGTCATATGGTGTCCCCACCCCCTCTGCCACTTTCCCCTTGTACGCTATCACCAGTGGCAATTCTCGCTGCTAATTATGATACACACCGTATACAAAACTTGCAACTGGGCATCTGTCTCAGCCTGGTGTCCCAAGCGCCCGCTATTAATTGCGAAACGCCCTGTATAGAAATTTTACAGTTTTGACGTTTCCGGTGCCCCTCTCAGCTTGAAGTAATCTGTCAGTTCTCAAACCCAGGAAGAATTCGCCGCAGAGGGGCTGTTATTAAAGCAGAAGAAGTTGCATGTTCTGCAAGTCAGTATGTCTACAACGCTTGGGAAGGACTGATTGACAAGTACACAGACTGGAGTGTTGTAGCCTCCCTCACCCCTTTTATGCTTTAGTTTTTCGGAAATTGGACATGGGTACGGGATGGCTAATAAAGAGAACACGCATAGTTGCTAAAACAATTTGACCGTTTTGCCCAGTACGAAAATGTAACTCTTTACGAATATTAAAGTTACACAAATTAAAGTCAATTACACTGACGGCAAAAAAATGCAACGCCAAAAAATAATTAATAGAGGGATGAAACTTCGGGAATACATTTGCCTAGGTAACATATTTCAGTGATTAACGCTGCAAGAACACAGGTTAAAGTAAGCGCGAGGTAAGCCATTGCAAATGTGAAACGCTGGTACTCAGTGCAGAATGCACTTGGTCGGTCAATACAGGGACGGTTAACTGTTCGTGGATGAACTGGAGTTATCGTCCGATGATGTCACATATGTGCTCGATTGGAGACAGAGCTGGTGATCAAGCAGGACAAGGTAACTTGTCGACACTCTGTACAGCATGTTGGGTTACAAGAGCGGCTTGTGGGTAAGCGTTATCTTGTTGGAAATGTGTCCTGGAATGCTATTCATGAATGGCAGCACAACATGTCGAATCACCAGATTGACGTACAAATTTGCTACCAAAGTGCGTGGGATAGCCACGAGAGTGTTCCTGCTATCACTCCAGACCATAACTCCAGGTGTAGGTCCAGTGTGTCCAGCACACGTTGGTCGCAGCCCTTCAACCGGACTGCTCCTCAACAACACACGGCCATCACTGGCACCGAGGCAGAACCAACTTTAATCAACACAACCGATCTCCAGCCTGTCCTCCAATGAGCTCTCGTTTGACACCACTGAAGTCGCAGATGAAGGTGGTTTGGGTATCGTTGGCAATCACACTACAGGTCGACTGGCTCGGAACTGTCTTCGAAGTAACAGATGCTTGACTACAGACTGGCGACCTACCTTCCCTCACACATCTAAACCTCCACCCTCTCCTTTCTGTCCTGTTAACCCCCTCCCCCCCCCCCCCCACACACACACACACCAGAACGCAATATAGCCCTTAATACGGTTCTACTGCACTTATATGTGGTGTAAATATTTTTGTTCTTAACTCATCTTATTTAACAATAAACATAAACTTTATATGATTAAAACACTATTTAATAATATGCCATATTTCTATTCCTCGGAACGCAGAAATTATCAGTCTTAGAGAAAAAGAACATGATTTTTTTGTAGGAAATTTAGCCTAGGTTAAAGTTATAACCGGAAAAATTTTCTCTAGTGACCGTAATTTTTGAGGCATTAAAGAGAAACTTATAAAAGTGACCTTTAAACATTGTCCCACCGCCACGCTCACGCCCAACCAATCAATATTTTTAGTATGTTGTTCATTAGACTCTTTCCTACCACTGAACAAAAATCTGTGACTACAGGAGTTTTCCTTCAAATTTTATTTCGTTGATTCGACTAAAAACCGAATGACACTTCTTCTCGTATTCTAGTGTATAGGCAATCGTGTGTGGACATTGTTGAACAAAATAGCATGCCAATGACCCTGCCAGAGAAAGGCATGCCCGGCTCCGAAATTTCCGGATAACCAACCATGCGTAAGCCGTACCATTTACTACGTCATCTTACCAACGATAGTAGTACTCCTTACAGTGTGCAGGGTGCGGCGCTTAAATCCTGACAAATTTCAACTTCAAATTCCCGCCATATCGAAGTTTCGCCGGCTGTCGCGATTGGCGTTAAGCCATAGGCAGCTAGTAAACAGTCAGAACCTCGAAATGGCTGATATGTTACGGACAAGTGTGGAGTACAACCGAAGAGCCGCGATTGTCGAAAGTCTTCGCGCTGGGCGTTCGCCCACTGAAATAGTTCGATTATTCGTGTACCCAATGTCAACTCTTTACGGTATTGTGGCCAAGTATAACGCTTCGGTGAAGTCTGGGGAAGTTTCCGCAAACCCGGCGAGGAAACCTCATTCCAGAAAACGCGTGTCACGAGCTGCAGCAGTCATCGAAAAGGCTCACGCCCTGATTTTGGAGGACCCGGGGCAATCGCTGAGGAAACTGGCGTCAGCATTGAATGTCAGCGAACGAACAATGCGTCGGACGGCAGAGGAGAACCTCATACGAACCATTTAGTCCAAAACTGTCTCGCGGACAACGTTGACATGTTCTGGGCAAAGGAGTTCTGGCCACCGAACAGCCCGTATTTGAACCCCCTCGCCAATTATGTTTGGAGCGTAGTCGAAAGAGTTACCAATAAGACGAGGCACACTAATGTCTCATCTCTACGCACCGCTATCGAAGCAGCATTCGCGAATATGGACACCGCTCTTTTAAAGACTCCTTGCGATCACTTCAGGACAAGATTCTAGGCGGTCATTGCGGCTGAAGGGGTTTACATCGAGTAATGTTACTCTTGAATGATGCCACTACTTTTATGTAAAAGGATTTTCGTTTTCATTTGTATTTTGTTTTAATAAATTTTGTTTTTAAAAGGTTTCATTTGTCCGGATTTAAAAGTCGCATGACCAAGAATGGTTTTTGGTCACGGCAGTGAGACGCCAGTAAAATTTAGAAACTAGGTAGTGCAAGACAGTATCACCGAGTCACAGGGCACAGAAAAGAAGAAAACCATAGTACCTCTACGCTAGATAGAAGCAGATGTCGGGTATACTGGTCTGGCGTTAAATCGCGCGCCTGGAAGCCGAAAAGTCGAGGGATCCAATCCGACTGGCCCGTGGATTTTTCAACTTGTGTTTTAACCTAGCCTTCACCTCTCAACAATGTGAACAATCGCCATGAACGAATCGAGATTCGGATTCTACGTTAAAAGCGAGCAAGGTAGCGCAGTGGTTAGCACACTGGACTCGCATTCGCGTGGAAGACGGTTCAAACCCTCGTCCGACCATCGCGATTTAGGTTTCCCGTGATTTCCCTAAATCGCTTAACGCAAATGACAGGATGGTTCCTTTGGAAGGTCACGGCCGACTTCTCCATCTTTTTGTAATCCGATCTTGTGCTCCGTCTCTAATGACGTCGTTGTTGACGGGACGTTAAAATCTAAAAAAAACTATTGAGATCTCCTGCTATACCCGCAGGACAGGACAGATAGTTTAATTGGTGGAAAGGGGCCAAAATGAGTGGCTGTCAGTTACACTCGAACATACTACTTTATTCATTTGACAAACATTACAAGAGTAGAGAAAACATTAAAAAATGGTTCAAATGGCTCTGAGCACTATGGGACTCAACATCTTAGGTCATAAGTCCCCTAGAACTTAGAACTACTTAAACCTAACTAACCTAAGGACATCACACACACCCATGACCGAGGCAGGATTCGAACCTGCGACCGTAGCAGCCTCGCGGTTCCGGACTGCAGCGCCAGAAACGCACGGCCACAGCGGCCGGCGAAAACATTAAAAACAGAGCAAGCCAAACTTTAATTTTAGAACTTAATTCCCGGCTAAATGCGCCATTCAATCTCACGCCTCAAGGGCAAAACAACTTTAATTTAAAACCGACTGAAGGCCAATCACTTAAGACTCAAAAACAAGAATTTGAATTTTAAAAGGCATAAGGCCTCATCCTAAAACATTTCTCTGAATCAAGCTGAAGGCTCAAACAATCTCACGCCTTAAGGGAAAAACAACTTTATTTTAAACTCGGCTAGAAGCCATACACAAAGAAACAACAAGGATAAATAAGAAAAGGCAGCACATCAAACGGCGCTCAGAAGTTTCCAAGGGTCGGCCTGGAATTCAAGCACTAACGCTCGCTTAGGTGAGACAGGCAGTCGGCCCAACAATTCTCAATCAGACGGCAACCCAATCGACAGACAGTTAACGGACCAAGCGACAGGATGACTTCCGCTCCACCCGACCAGCACACAACAGGGAGTTCAATGGAACAACCTGCGTTGAAGGTATCGGCGTCCACAACGAATTACACATTCAGCTGTCATACTACACGCTGTGCTGGACAGCCACAACACGACGAGGAAAATACATTGCCTGAATTTACGTCAACGGCCAGGGCAGGTAACCGGAACGTTAACGGCCACAAGGCAGAAGATTTAAAAAAATGGTTCGAATGGCTCTGAGCACTATGGGACTTAACATCTGAGGTCATCAGTCCCCTAAAGCTTAGAACTACTTAAACCTAACTAACCTAAGGACATCACACACATCCATGCCCGAGGCAGGATTCGAACTTGCGACCGTAGCGGTCGCGCGCTTCCAGACTGAAGCGCCTAGAACCACTCGGCCACTTCGGCCGGCACGGACGATTCCGCTGGTGCACTTCAATTCAAAAATAATAAAGTTAAGTTAAAATCCACAGGAGGACGGCTAGAATTTCGCCAACTTGAAAACACACGTTGTTCCTCGCAGGATTCGAACCTGCGACCGTAGCGGTCGCGCGGTTCCAGACTGAAGCGCCTAGAACCGCTCGGCCACTTCGGCCGGCACGGGCGATTCCGCTGGTGCACTTCAATTCAAAAATAATAAAGTTAACTTAAAATCCACAGGAGGACGGCTAGAATTTCGCCAACTTGAAAACACACGTTGCTGCTCACGGGAATGTCCCAACAGCTCACAACGAAATTCAAACGACCAAATATTAACAGTTGGGGCTGGCTGGTAGATTAAGTAAAGACTCAACTTTCGTGTCCGGGATCGGTGAACCAGCGGCGTCCGCCAGACACTCACCACGAAGATTTCCTCGATTCTCCTGGCCAACCGGCCAACAGCCCACACGGCACAGCCGGAAACTATAATCGCGAGGCCAAAGATGGTACAAGGGTGCGAATATCGACACACGCTGCTGCTGACACTCGCGGAGAGAGAGGATAACATAATAATCGCTATAACGGCAGTAGACTTATCACAGAATAGCAACCAAGGTTTAATGCAAAGCATAACACGAACCACCCACGGCTCAACTATAGCTCTCTGACCCCAGTTTAATAACTGCGGGGTCCGCAGCTCGTGGTCGTGCGGTAGCGTTCTCGCTTCCCACGCCCGGGTTCCCGGGTTCGATTCCCGGCGGGATCAGGAATTTTTTCTGCCTCGTGATGACTGGGTGTTGTATGATGTCCTTAGGTTAGTTAGGTTTAAGTAGTTCTAAGTTCTAGGGGACTGATGACCATAGATGTTAAGTCCCATAGTGCTCAGAGCCATTTGAACCAATAACTGCGGTAGGTTAGGGACACGGAAGTCGCCGAAATGGCGTCCAATAGAAAAACTTGCACAAGGGCACTAAGCCACAAGAAATTATTGTTATTTTTGAAACAAAAGCTTTTTTTCATACCAGCAGATACTAATAAATACGGGTAAAGTAGAATATTTGCTATGCAGCCTAGCTTTCCTTGTCCTTCGCTTTCTTCTGTTTATACACTTATTGGTCGATGTAATCCAAAATTTTATAATGTTTCTCCTTCCGAAATACAACAGCATTTCTTTCTCAAGAAAACGCTCCTTACGTGAGTACAGAAAATCTGCTGCGAGGAGAGCGGATGATAAAATAAATATTGACGTGACTCAACGTTTGCGTTGCGCGAAGTAGTTCACGTCAGAACTTGACAGAATCGGACTGCACTGGATCATTCGGTCTTTTGACGTCACCGCCTCGTCAACGCCACATCAAAACATTGCCGCTGACAGTCTTTGACGTGAGGTGACGGTGGCGCTTCATGCGGTTACGTACGATCCACTCCCGTCGACAGACAGTGTGAGTGCGGCCATTTAAAAAAAATACTGTGCGAAATGCTGCGGTGACACAGTCTGTGACGTGATGTGACGTAAAGTTCTGTGTGTATCGGCCTTAATCCGTCCACCATCGGTATTTGGTGTGGCTTTGAAGACCTCGTGAATTTGCGGAGACGCATTACAGACATGAGTTAAAAAATGTAAAGAGCCTCGAAGTTGTCATTTCAACGACATGCGTCACACATTACAAGTTACACAAAGAGTAATCACAGCATCGCTTGTATTGAAGACGCTTTATTGGAACCCGAACTTGTGTACACGCAGTTAGCCGCGCGGGATTAGCCGATCGATCTAGGGTGCTGCAGTCATGGACTGTGCGGCTGGTACCGGCGGAGATTCGAGTCCTCCCTCGGGCATGGGTGTGTGTGTATGTCCTTGCGATAGTTTAGGTTAAGTAGTGTGTAAGCTTAGGGTCTGATGACCTTAGCAGTTAAGTCCCATAAGATTTCACACACATTTGAACATTTTGTACACGCAGTTACAGGAAATGTAATATATGGGACAACAATACTGGCTGATATAGGTGATGTCTACTGTACAAGGTCACAAAGTTTGTGTCGTTTGACAAGTACTGATGACGCTATCTTCCATAGTGCAGAATCTGAACGTGAGTCTTCACCACCTGGGTATTACATAACACCGGCTCATGCAGTGTTCGTTCCACCTCGTGCAGTTTCCACTTCAGCGTTTAGATACTGCATAACTTCGACTACCATGCGAGGTTGCGCAGTGGTTAATACAATAGACTCGCATCCGAGAGGAAGACGATTCAAACCCGCATCCGGTCACTCTGATTGAGGTTATCCGTGATTTCCCTAAATCTCTTCAGGCAAACGCCGGGATGGTTCCTTTAAAAGGGCACGGCCGACTTCCTTCCCCGTCCTTTCCTAATCAGATGGAACCGAGAACCTGGACGTTTGGTCCCCTCCCCCGAATCAAACATCCAACCAACCAACAGCCTCAATTGGTGCCATGGTACCAGGTAAATTAGTCCAGAATGGGCGAGGTTCGGTAGGACTGGGGGGTGGGGGGGGGGGGGGGGGGAAGCAAGCTTACCCTTGTAAGCTATCGCCCTATTTCAGTAACCGTATCTTGAGTTACCATATTAAAACAATTATGATTTATAAAGTTCATTGAAGATTTTGTTACTCCACTATAAATAAATAAATATACCCTGGGGTGGATTTAAATACTTAAACTGGGCGACACAAGAATTACTTTAAATTTCAGTAGTTTATTCACTAGAACATAACTGTGATGTAGTGGCATTAGTTGTCTCAGCAACAAAAGCTCGCAGCCAAATTCACAACAGCTGATTCAAAGCGTCCTCGCAGTTCATGAATAAATCCTCGATGTATATGAACACCCTTCTTCGTAAAAAGTTTCATACGCGGAATAATTCTAATTCACGATGTGAACTGTACTCGCGAAGCAATTCGAGGTCCCAACATTAGCACGGCGCAGCCAGTTACCGTGCAGAAATCAGGTTACACATAAAATTTTTAAGGCCGCGCTCTGAAGACGGAGGTCCTCACCCTTTCGAGTCGCTGACGCTTCCTCGCGACCTCACAGTCAAGTCGAGGTTACTATGCTTTCCCCCACTATTTCTATTAGCTTGTTCCGACTGCCTGTCGCTATCGTCTCTTCCCTACTATGCACTCTGCCTTAGTGACCATTATCCTACAGTTCAGCAAAGCAGCTTTTGAGCCGGTCAGCCAACAATAATGAAATGAGTTTCATAAAGGATTGCGCTCCAGTACGGATCACATGAAACGAAACACTCTGTATTTAAACGCACTACTTCTCATAAAACGTTATACACTACCCGACAAGGAAAGTGAAGCAGTCTGAAGACACGGTCTGATATCAATGTAATTTGGTATACGTACACACCGAAAGCGGGTGTGTAAGTGATTAGAGTTGTAACTCTCTGTGACAGACAGAAAGGCTACCAGAATACGTTAGTACTGATCGTGTTTAGTATTTTTACCAGCCCTGATAGGGAATACATAGAGTGTGAGCAGTTTCAGATGTTGAGTGATCACTGTAAGTACCACAGAGACGCCACATATTCGTGTGAGACAACGTTACCAGCATCTGAGTTTGAAATGGGTCTCCAATTGGCTGGCTGGTCGAATGGTGTAATTTGAAGGTCATCTGGATGTGCCAATGGCCCGATGTTGGAGTGTGTGGACAGGCGTACACATCGTCAAGATTGCGATCGATTGCGTCTGACCACCACAGAGGAGTATCGCCGTATTGTGCACCAGGTACATCGTAATTCATCCACAACTACGTCTGCCGTTCGAGAACAAGTAATGGACACCTCCAACATTCTGAGTCATCCCACACTATTGCTCGGGGACTAGCAGCACCAGAGCTAGAGAATGCATATCATGCGTAGCTGTCAACACCTCTACAGTTTTGAGTGCTGCTGTGGACGGAAAGCATGGACCGGTAATGCAAAGAGTCGCTTTGTGTTCAGCGATGAATCGCGGTTCTGCGCTACCCCGAATGACCGTCCTCGGGGAGTATGGCGGTTGCCTCAGGAGATTTACCATTCTTCCAATGTTTTGAGGAGGCCCAGCGGCCTTATTCCTGGCGTTATGGTGCGGAGAAGCATCGTGTATGACATCATGCCACAGCTGGTAGTGACTGACGGAGCACTGAAAGCACAACGGTACATCATGGACAACCTGCGTTCTCATGTGGTAACTCGACAGCAACAGTACTGTGCTACCATTTTTCAACAGGACAATGCTCAACTGCATATTGGCACGTATCTCTACGAATTGCCTGCATCATTTTTTAGGTACCCCGTAGTCATCAAGATCGTCAGACACGTGTGGGACCTGGTCAGGCGTCAAATCCTAGATCCAGTGTCTAGGCCTTCAACCACCAGTTACATCAGTTGTGGGACTGCTTGCCTCAGGAAAGGATGAAGTTGTTTTATAACGCTGTTCCCAGCCGAATCAGTGCGTGCAACCAGACCAGGGCGAGTGCAACGTCATACTGATAAGAGGGTTCTCCGTAAAATTTATTCAGTTTCGTAATAACTGAACTAACATTACACAACCTCTCAACCCGTGCAGTTTCATTTCCATTTCTCCAACCATTCTCCGTGCTTCGCTTTTTTGTCCAGCAGTATGTTAGACAATGAAAACCTCCTAACTCCATCTGTCTGTGAAAACCTCGTGTTTCCAGTAACGAGTAACTCCATTACCAAAGACAGATTTAAAAGTGTATGGATTTCTCTAATCTGTCAATAAGTAGCGTTCCACTAGATTGTTACACATGTAACAACATTAACTGTATCACTCCATACATTTCTTAAGAAACCGTTCTTAGTTCTCCTGTAAAATTTAACAAAATAGAGTTATGAGGTTTTCGTTGCCTACAATCGACGTGATATTGATAACATAAGACATAAATAATTCTCATATAATCAATACAAAGTAATGCTGTGGGAATAATTCAAAAAAGATGACAGTTTTGCGTGCTGTAGTGTGAGCATTCACTGTATGTTAATTTGCTTTTGAAGAAATTACAGATGAATCTGTGCTCATAAAACACTCTTCTGCGCCAGCGGAGACATGCAGAGCAGATGCTTATGTACATGGATTTTGGCTTGGCCACCTAAGATGCTACCTCGACCACTATAAATTGCATAACAGGACGAGTCCCTGCAATATTTCTAAAGCAAACCGCCACAAGAGTTTTATAATCAGTGCTCCAACCTCATAACTTGTGTATGTTCATAGAAGCGATTTGCAGTCAGCGTTCTTCACTGAAAATCTTTAACACACTGAAACCCACACTCAGCAGTTCCCATGCGACCGTTTGCGAGACTAGGAACGTCCGTGCAGCCTTTTCAGAACACACGTAATGACCTGTTTGGTGCGAAGGTATGGCGGCACTTTTGATGACTTCTGCCTCTGAATATCTCTGAGACACAGAACCACCCTTCTCTTACATTACTGCAAAATTTTTATGCAACAGAGTTGAAAATCGAACGACAAGAATGTGTAGTGAAACTGAAAATTAAATAAAGCATTTTATTCCACGACTAATCCTATTATTCCACGCGTAGTAAAACAAAATTGATACAGGTGATCAAGGAATCTTGTCTTCCTGAATGACAAATATAATTCAGTATCACGACAGATTTATTTCCAAAAGACATGAATTACTTTGACGTACTTCAATATAATACATCGATTATATTTATACTTTGATTCATAAAATGAAGTGTACTGAGGTACAGGCGACAATGTTGAACACGGGACGGCAAATTTACTCTAATTCAGAGTTTAAAGCCGAATAACATGACCAGACTGTAACTAACACGACTGACAGTGACTGTGAACTGTTGACTACTGCAAAGTAGCACAGTGTGCTTAAATCGGACAGTGACTGCTGCTGCCGTGGGCACGGGGTGTAGTGAGTGAAATTCACTCTAAAGGTTTCTCGTAATGGTACTGCGAAAGCTCACCATTTGCATGTAGGAACCTTGAATGTGGTTGCCATTGCGCCTCTGCATCAGGTTGAATGGTGGATCTCCGTTTCTCGTTCTGGTCCATCTTCGCTCCCAGACTCCAGCACAAATCGACCTCCCTCCTCCCGGGCCCAATATCAAATCAGTTTCTCTGCTCCACGGCATCCACCTGAATCCTACTACTCTTCTACACACCACAAGGTTGAGTCTACTTGTCAGCTCCACGGCATCTGACTGAATTCTTCCTCCTCAAACTTAGTGCAAGTCCGCGAAATGTTCCATTTGTAGAGCATGCCAGAAAGCTGAAAACCACCAATCGAAAATGGTAGCAGTCTCCTTATTCAATCGCGTATCACTTACGCATATTAGACGCTGTACTGTACTGCCTTCCTCCGTAAGACGGGAAAGAGCTGTTCCTCCAGTCCTAACACATCTCTAGGTATTAAACAGGAGTCCGCTGTTACCTTTGCTGCTGTCACGGTCAGTGTCTCAAGCAGCTCACTGTTATTTCGCGTGATCAGTTAACAGTGCGGCCTGTGTGCCTATGTGGCCCCAGAAAAATGCAGCAGCTCTCCTGGCAACACAGCACTGTCAACCAATTTCGGCCGCTTCGACGAAATTTTCGCGCAAGCCTGATGCCAGTCTTACAGGAAGGTTCCCAGAAAATAACGTAAGGATCCCTGCAGAAACGATACAATGCACTCCCGCTCACCCGAGACCAGTTGTCAGTGCCTCGGTTCATCGCAACAAGGCAAAAGCAGTAGTAAAATGTTCTGCCTCTGGCCTCTGGGACAATACGCTGTGACCTGCTCCTAGCTCGCCATTTCTCATAGCCAGTGGACCCCTTGTGGGTTACCTTGTGTCCTCTGCAGCGGCTTCCGCTTTGTGAAAGCGCCAGCCAGAGTCTTCCTTCTGTCTGCTGATACATACTTTCGCTATCTACATCCCTACTCCGCAAGCCACCTGACGGTGTGTGGCGGAGGATACCTTAAGTACCTCTATTGGTTCTCCCTTCTATTCCAGTGTCGTATTTTTCGTGGAAAGAAAGATTGTCGGTATGCCTCTGTGAGGGCTCTAACCTCTCTGATTTTATCCTCATGGTCTCCTCGCGAGATATACGTATAAGGGAGCAATATACTGCTTGATTCCTCGGTGAAGGTATGTTCTCGAAACTTCAACAAAAGCCCGTACCGAGCTACTGAGCGTCCCTTTTACAGAGTCTTTCACTGGAGTTTATCTATCATCTGCGTAATGCTTTCGCGATTACTAAATGATCCTGTAACGAAGCGCGCTGCTCTCCGTTGGATCTTCTCTATCTCTTCTATCAACCCTATCTGGTACGGATCCCACACCGGTGAGCAGTTTCAAGCAGCGGGCGAACAAGTGTACTGTAACCTACTTCCTTCGTTTTTGGGCTGAATTTCCTTAGGATTCTCCCAATGAATCTCAGTCTGGCATCTGCTTTACCGACGATTAATTTTATATGGTCATTCCATTTTAAATGACTCCCAATGCCTACACCCAGATAATTTATGGAATTAACTGCTTCCAGTCGCTGACCTGCTATACTTTAGCTGAATGATAAAGGATCTTTCTTTCTATGTATTCGCAGCACATTACACTTGTCTACATTGACATTAAATTGCAATTCCCTGCATCATGCGTCAATTCGTTGCAGAACCTCCTGCATTTCAGTACAATTTTCCATTGTTGCAACCTCTCGATATACTACAGCATCATCCGCAAAAAGCCTCAGTGAACTTCCGATGTTATCCACAAGGTCATTTACATATATTGTGAATAGCAACGGTCCTACAACACTCCCCTGCGGCACACCTGAAATCACTTTTATCATCTGCGTAATGCTTTCGCGATTACTAAATGATCCTGTAACGAAGCGCGCTGCTCTCCGTTGGATCTTCTCTATCTCTTCTATCAACCCTATCTGGTACGGATCCCACACCGGTGAGCAGTTTCAAGCAGCGGGCGAACAAGTGTACTGTAACCTACTTCCTTCGTTTTTGGGCTGAATTTCCTTAGGATTCTCCCAATGAATCTCAGTCTGGCATCTGCTTTACCGACGATTAATTTTATATGGTCATTCCATTTTAAATGACTCCCAATGCCTACTCCCAGATAATTTATGGAATTAACTGCTTCCAGTCGCTGACCTGCTATACTTTAGCTGAATGATAAAGGATCTTTCTTTCTATGTATTCGCAGCACATTACACTTGTCTACATTGACATTAAATTGCAATTCCCTGCATCATGCGTCAATTCGTTGCAGAACCTCCTGCATTTCAGTACAATTTTCCATTGTTACAACCTCTCGATATACTACAGCATCATCCGCAAAAAGCCTCAGTGAACTTCCGATGTTATCCACAAGGTCATTTACATATATTGTGAATAGCAACGGTCCTACAACACTCCCCTGCGGCACACCTGAAATCACTTTTATCATCTGCGTAATGCTTTCGCGATTACTAAATGATCCTGTAACGAAGCGCGCTGCTCTCCGTTGGATCTTCTCTATCTCTTCTATCAACCCTATCTGGTACGGATCCCACACCGGTGAGCAGTTTCAAGCAGCGGGCGAACAAGTGTACTGTAACCTACTTCCTTCGTTTTTGGGCTGAATTTCCTTAGGATTCTCCCAATGAATCTCAGTCTGGCATCTGCTTTACCGACGATTAATTTTATATGGTCATTCCATTTTAAATGACTCCCAATGCCTACTCCCAGATAATTTATGGAATTAACTGCTTCCAGTCGCTGACCTGCTATACTTTAGCTGAATGATAAAGGATCTTTCTTTCTATGTATTCGCAGCACATTACACTTGTCTACATTGACATTAAATTGCAATTCCCTGCATCATGCGTCAATTCGTTGCAGAACCTCCTGCATTTCAGTACAATTTTCCATTGTTACAACCTCTCGATATACTACAGCATCATCCGCAAAAAGCCTCAGTGAACTTCCGATGTTATCCACAAGGTCATTTACATATATTGTGAATAGCAACGGTCCTACAACACTCCCCTGCGGCACACCTGAAATCACTTTTACTTCGGAAGACTTCTCTCCATTGACAATGACATGCTACGTTCTGTTATCTAGGAACTCTTCAACCCAATCACACAATTGGTCTGATAATCCATATGTTCTTACTCTGTTCATTAAACGACTGTGGCGAAGTGTATCGAACGCCTTGCGGAAGTCAAAAAACACGGCATCTACCTGGGAAGCCACGTCTATCCGCCATACTCTTAAATTAGTACCAATGTACCCCCCCCCCCCCCTGCCACAGCCGTGTATGTCCGACAAAACAAGCTCTCAGCTCCACCACCTCTAATAAATTTATACATCTAACTACCATTGAATCCAGTATTACAACCGCTGTCAGCCCTCTTAAAATACACTCCTGGAAATGGAAAAAAGAACACATTGACACCGGTGTGTCAGACCCACCATACTTGCTCCGGACACTGCGAGAGGGCTGTACAAGCAATGATCACACGCACGGCACAGCGGACACACCAGGAACCACGGTGTTGGCCGTCGAATGGCGCTAGCTGCGCAGCATTTGTGCACCGCCGCCGTCAGTGTCAGCCAGTTTGCCGTGGCATACGGAGCTCCAACGCAGTCTTTAACACTGGTAGCATGCCGCGACAGCGTGGACGTGAACCGTATGTGCAGTTGACGGACTTTGAGCGAGGGCGTATAGTGGGCATGCGGGAGGCCGGGTGGACGTACCGCCGAATTGCTCAACACGTGGGGCGTGAGGTCTCCACAGTACATCGATGTTGTCGCCAGTGGTCGGCGGAAGGTGCACGTGCCCGTAGACCTGGGACCGGACCGCAGCGACGCACGGATGCACGCCAAGACCGTAGGATCCTACGCAGTGCCGTAGGGGACCGCACCGCCACTTCCCAGCAAATTAGGGACACTGTTGCTCCTGGGGTATCGGCGAGGACCATTCGCAACCGTCTCCATGAAGCTGGGCTACGGTCCCGCACACCGTTAGGCCGTCTTCCGCTCACGCCCCAACATCGTGCAGCCCGCCTCCAGTGGTGTCGCGACAGGCGTGAATGGAGGGACGAATGGAGACGTGTCGTCTTCAGCGATGAGAGTCGCTTCTGCCTTGGTGCCAATGATGGTCGTATGCGTGTTTGGCGCCGTGCAGGTGAGCGCCACAATCAGGACTGCATACGACCGAGGCACACAGGGCCAACACCCGGCATCATGGTGTGGGGAGCGATCTCCTACACTGGCCGTACACCACTGGTGATCGTCGAGGGGACACTGAATAGTGCACGGTACATCCAAACCGTCATCGAACCCATCGTTCTACCATTCCTAGACCGGCAAGGGAACTTGCTGTTCCAACAGGACAATGCACGTCCGCATGTATCCCGTGCCACCCAACGTGCTCTAGAAGGTGTAAGTCAACTACCCTGGCCAGCAAGATCTCCGGATCTGTCCCCCATTGAGCATGTTTGGGACTGGATGAAGCGTCGTCTCACGCGGTCTGCACGTCCAGCACGAACGCTGGTCCAACTGAGGCGCCAGGTGGAAATGGCATGGCAAGCCGTTCCACAGGACTACATCCAACATCTCTACGATCGTCTCCATGGGAGAATAGCAGCCTGCATTGCTGCGAAAGGTGGATATACACTGTACTAGTGCCGACATTGTGCATGCTCTGTTGCCTGTGTCTATGTGCCTGTGGTTCTTTCAGTGTGATCATGTGATGTATCTGACCCCAGGAATGTGTCAATAAAGTTTCCCCTTCCTGGGACAATGAATACACGGTGTTCTTATTTCTATTTCCAGGAGTGTAGTCTCACTGACCACAGACCCTTCCTAAAATATTTAAGTAGCCTAGTTGTATGTGTCTCCATGATTGAATACATAAAGTGGAAGAAAGGCTGTCTTTCAAACATCAATCTCGCCATTGAAATTAGTTTTTGAAGTTTTCAGGCCTGCTCGAGCCAGATGTACGTGCTCATTTGTATAATCTCTCACTTTCTCTCTTGAGCCCTGTGGCTACCTACAGTTAGTGGTACTGGTCATCGGAAAAATATTTACCTGCTAGAAGATTTCATTGCCAAACTTGCTGTGTCGTGTTTTGTTGTTCGTTTCACTTTGTTTTCTTCTTACTCTTCTTGTTACAAAAGTTTCGCTGCAGCAACAGCTTCCTCTCTTCAGAAATTCTGTTCATCTCTAAGTATGAACATCCCAACTTACTAACCACATTTTTTAAATAGGATGTCCTAGTCCGTCCCCTCGTTTTCTTCTCTGCAATCTTTCCGTCTAAATTTTTTTACAGAAAAATATCATGCATAATTAAGTGTCAAATGAGTTTTGGTTAGCGTTGGTGCATAACGTTCGGCAATTCTTTCTTCTCTCAGAACCATCTCATTTGCTTTGTTATTTTGTAACTCCAGCTAGTTCCTGTAATTCTCCAGAAACTACATTACCGCACCTTCCAGAGGGGCTTTCTCATGCTTTGATGGCGTCCAGGTTTCCCATCAATATGTCAGGACACTCCACGCTAAGATCCTTTCAAATCTTTTCTTAGTGTGGAAGCTGATGCGGTTGCTCAGTCAAGGTTCTTGTTATTTAGGAAGGCAGTCTTGGCCACTGCTATTCCTCTCTTGATTTCCTTGAGGCATCAGTTGTTTTCCTCCACAATCCTATTGAGTTGTTGAAATTCGGTAACTTCTTAGCGTAGTTCAATGCCTAGTTCTGTGTCGGTTTTTCCTCCGCCTCCTTTCTTATTTATAACCATGACTTTCATCTTTCTGGTATTTATTTTTAGTTTTCTTATCTCTTGATTTATCACCTCAAGTCAGTATGTAAAAGGCAGTGCATAGCGCACAGTATTTGTAGTCATTACGTTATTCACAGTATTAATATTTACAGATTCAGTGGTGAAGGCGAAAATCCTTGCGAAACGTGCGTACAGACATGAAATCCTTATTGCTTACAAGAAACACATGTGAAAACTCTCTCCTATCATAGTGTTCTAATTGAATTAGGCGAGGAGTGTGTATTGACAAAAGTACGCATTTCAGGAGTTCCATGCACTCTACAAAAACTATTTATTCAATAGCTGCCGATACCAGAACCACGCAGATCGAGAATTACACTGTTAGGCCTATTATTTCCGAAGAAATAGTATGCTGATAAGACGTGATGTAACACATTTACTTCGTTTGCGTGTAAAAAGTAAGTCACGCAATATTGACGCAACTGCATTAACGATAATGTTTTTAGAAATGAGCGTGCTTATCTGCTCTACATTACATCACAATGCACTCCCAATTTGCTACCGCAATTCTGTCGCACGCACCCTTTTGGGAAACGTACCGTACAGGCCAAACAAACAAACATCGCTGTGTCATGTCAGCCGATGGGCGCCAGTGGATGCGGTCATGGGGGGAGGGGGGTGACTGATGTGATCAGCGCACCACTCTCCCGGCCGTTGTCAGGTTTCGTGAACCGCGATCGTTCCTTAGAAAGGGAGGGGCCTGTTTCTGCATCTACATCAACATACCTCAATCCACCTGACGGTGTGTGGCGTAGCGTACTTCTAGTACCGTTTACTGATTACCATCCATCCTCAGTTTGATCTTACATACACTACTGGCCATTAAAATTGCTACACCAAGAAGAAATGCAGATGATAAAAGGGTATTCATTGGACAAATATATTATACTAAAACTGACATGTGATTACATTTTCACGCAATTTGGGTGCATACATCCTCTGGCCGTAATAACCCTAATAACGGCCTTGATACGCCTGGGCATTGAGTCAAACAGAGCTTGGATGGCGTGTACAGGTACAGCTGCCCATGAAACTTCAACACGATACCACAGTTCATCAAGAGTAGTGACTGGCGCGTTGTGACGAGCCAGTTGCTCGTCCACCGTTGACCAGACGTTTTCATTTGGTGAGAGATCTGGAGAATGTGCTGACCAGGGCAGCAGTCGAACATTTTCTGTATCCAGAAAGGCCCGTACAGGACCTGCAACATGCGGTCGTGCATTATACTGCTGAAATGTAGGGTTTCGCAGGGATCGAATGAAGGGTAGAGCCACGGGTCGTAACACATCTGAAATGTAGCGTCCACTGTTCTAAGTGCCGTCAATGCGAACAAGAGGTGACCGATACGTGTAACTAATGGCACCCCATACCATCACGCCGGGTGATACGCCCGTATGGCGATGACCAATACACGCTTCCAATGTGCTTTCACCGCGATGTCCCCAAACACGGATGCGACCATCATGATGCTGTAAACAGAACCTGGATTCATCCGAAAAAATGACGTTTTGCCATTCGTGCACCTAGGTTCGTCGTAGAGTACACCATCGCAGGCGCTCCTGTCTGTGCTGCAGCGTCAAGGGTAACCGCAGCCATGGTCTCCGAGCTGATAGTCCATGCTGATGCAAACGTTGTCGAAATTTGCGTGCAGATGGTTGTCGTCTTGCAAACGTCCCCATCTGTTGATTCAGGGAACGAGACGTGGCTGCACGGTCCGTTACAGTCATGCGGATAAGATGCCTGTCATCTCGACTGCTAGTTATACGAGGCCGTTGGGATCCTGAACCCACCGATTCTATATTCTGCTAACAGTCATTGGATCTCGACCAATGCGAACAGCAATGTCGCGATACGATAAACTGCAATTGCGATAGGCTACAATCCGACTTTTATCAAAGTCGGAAACATAATGATACGCATTTCTCCTCCGTACACGAGGCATCACAACAACGTTTCACCAGGCAACGCCGGTCAACTGCTGTTTGTGTATGAGAAATCGGTTGGAAACATTCCTCATGTCAGCACGTTGTAGGTGTCGCCACCGGCGCCAACCTTGTGTGAATGCTCTGAAAAGCTAATCATTCGCATATCACAGCACCTTCTTCTTGTTGGTTAAATTTCGCGTCTGTAGCACGTCATCTTCGTGGTGTAGCAATTTTAATGAGCAGTAGTGTACATTATTGTCGAAGGGAACTTGACACCTTCCATACAGTGTATTTGTGGGTGCTACGCGACAGTCACTCGTTAGCCTCAAAGCTATGTAGTTACCTATACGTATCTAGCGCAGTACATCTCTTGGCAGAAGCTGCAACGTTTACCTTGGCACGACGAGCGTTTCTTGACAGGCTCTGGCCAATCACAATGTTGGGCAGCGCATTTAGGTCTGGGAAGCCTCGTGGTCGCAGCGTAAAGGAACACATCTTCTCTTCCTGCTATCGTTACGACATCCTATGCAGATCTAAGGATTGAGGCATTCACCTGATTTTTCTGGTCTATGGTGAACTTTTTGCTGGCTTCACACATTTTCACTGCGTTTACTTGACTGTAAATCACATGGGTTTCAGATTGTGGAGCATTAAGTTTCATTTTTGTGACACACTTGGCCCGTTTTCAGCTTTTTTAGAGCACATGAGGCTCAGTACAGATTTCTAATTTACTCGTCCAAGCTTTCGAGTGTCCTGTCTCAATTCTCTTCCACTTGTAAGACAATGCTTCGGAAAATGTCCTGACCATACATTATAGTGGATCGGTGGGAACGCAGCAGTTTAGTATAGGAACACTAAATAACATACCTTAATCTGCAAGGATGGTATTAAATTTTTATTCCGTAATCGATTTCAAGACTTCACGTCCCAAATTGAAGTGTACCTGTGCACATTACAAAATTTTTCCAAAATTACATATGCCAATATATAAACAATATAACAGAATTTCTCAAGACGTATGTGTTATACGTATCAAGTCTACAGGTCAATGTGTAAGAGTTTTGTTTTATACAGAAAATTCTAATATTTTGGATGTCACGCGGAAAAGTAAAACTTCAGTAGCATTTGAGTAATAGCGGGCAACATCTCCAAAGAGGTTGAGCTGTGAGAGACTGTTAGCAGAAATTTTGCTTGTGTGTGGAGTGCGTTCTTGGGCAGAGGGAGGAAGACCCAACTGGCAGTTGATGGTTGCAGTGCTGACATCTCAGTTACAGATAACCTGCATAATCCAGTTATTTTGGACACTGATGCAGCGTTATTATGGATCGTGATAACCCCTTCAGCATGAACTGCGTCCTGAAGATGGCGCACTGAAGCGCCGAAACTGGTAGATACACAATAAGTAAGACCATAAGGACGGCTGTAGGTGTTTCGTTTTCTTACAATGGTGAACGGCCGTGTTCCCACAGACCTCCAGTCAAAATGATAGACATACAAAAACTTCAACGATTGATCTGTATACTGTTCTGTTTTCCAAAGGGACTTTCTTAATGATATCTGGTGGTGGTTTGTGCAGAACAGTTTGAGAAACATCACTAACAGCTGGCAGTATCAGTTTCTCGTCAGTGCTGTGGGATTTTCCAACTTTAACTATATGTAAAGAAACTTTATAAGAGGCAAGCAACCCAACTACTTCTGCTGTTTTAAATAGATATATTTAGCGTTTATTTTTAGTGGTTTTGGTTGATATGGTTTTGAGCCTCGCTAGAACGACCTTGTGTTCACTAATCCCTGTATCCATCATGACGCTCTCTATTAGATCAAGATTATTTGTGACTTACGATTCTTTCCTTTGCAGCAGATTTCAGTAATTAATTTTCTTCAGTTATTTTTCCCAAACAT
This sequence comes from Schistocerca serialis cubense, assembly GCF_023864345.2. Lineage (NCBI taxonomy): Eukaryota > Metazoa > Arthropoda > Insecta > Orthoptera > Acrididae > Schistocerca > Schistocerca serialis. The sequence goes on from NC_064645.1 coordinate 415,860,456, forward strand.
TTTTTTTTACTTTTTCTATTTAACAAATATCTGTTACGAAACTTTCCGATAATTCTTTATCTTTGTACCAAATTTCGTGTTCCTAAGAAAATTCTCTAGTTCTTGAACACCACCTCCTGCAAGAGATTCATCTGCACCATAACATTTGTTAGGCTGTCTGAAATTACAGTAGAACCATCAGCATATGCCAGATAATTTACTTGAACACCGCTATTCTATCTCCCCAGTATTAATTGTGAAATTTTATGTTCTGATAACTTCTCATTCCGCATTCTTCACTGCATAGTGGAATTTTGTAAGAGAGTAATAGAGAATAATTTAAGAACAATCGAAAACAGCTATTTGTCTGGCCTATCGGGCTGTCCCGCGAGATGAAGCTGTGAACTGTGAGATACATATTCATGCGGAATCTGTTGGGTTTATAGCCTCATGTTTTCCTTTTTGTTACAGGCGAACGATTTACGCTTCAGTGCCACTGCATATCGAAAATTTTTATTCGTTCCCCGTCGTTTATCAACAGGCCCAATCATTCCAAGTTACTCCACCCCTTAACAGTTGCGCGAAGCTTCAGTTTTACTTTTCATTGTATTAGCATACAGCAGCCCCGAGAGTATTTTTTTAGAAAACGCTTTGTTTTGTCACTGAATCATTAATTGGTGCAGAGATACCATGCAGAAATTTACGTTTCTGCCCCGTGAACACAGGAAAATATACGAAATTTTGGGAATTATTTATCCGTGACACAAGCTTTAGTCCAGTTCCCCTAGCAATCATTTATAATAACGCAGTATACATTTTTCTTAAATCCCATTCTATAAAGAGTAGGCAATGAACATAAACCATGTACCATGAGTATCAGGCGAGCCGCCATGTTCATTTTCCACGGTGTTTCGGTACATATGTGCAATTTTTTCAGTGCACAGTTGAAATCAAACCAAGCGTTTATTGCTCACCACATTTTTCATGCGACACCCATCGTCAACACAAAAAACGTCGGCTTATTTCTCGCTGCGAGAATAATATTAAGTCAAAATTGACCAGGTTTCGACGCTACTATGAGCGCCGTCTTCAGAATTAAACTAACTGTTCTAAAACATATCAGGTATATAATACATTAATAAAATTAAAGTTTGTACTGACTGGAACGAGATGCAGTACTTACAAGTCACATTTTAAAAAAGATCTAACCCGGAAATGCGACATCATGAATAGTTGTAAATAATATGGCGAGCCGCTGAGGGCTGCTCGTACTTGAATCAACAAGGGTTGCAACAAGACTGACACTTTTTTGTTTTATTTTTTAAAGACCAAGAGTTAAACGGCATGTTTTAATCCTTTACCGTTGAGATTGGTCATATGACTGACCAGTGAGACCGTGCCTTCGCTACGAGTGCCCTCACTAAACTTGGAGCTATTTAGTATTATTAACGAGCTGTTATACAACGCAGTCGGGCCAATCAAAGTTTAAATTTCCCCTTTCTTTTATTTTTCCATTTCCTGAAGTATCTGAAAACACACTCCTTCACTGAAACGATTAATTTCTGTCGTATTTCTGTTTCCATTTTTCTTTTCATATTCTGGACCCTCGATCGATAACGAAACGAAATAATAAAATTGTAGCTACGAAAGATCTAACAGCAGCATAGTGAAGCGTTCCTCCTTGTCTCTCTAAAGATTGAGATATTTCAATAATTTTTGTTTCTCATTAGATCACGATATGAAGATGTAATTAATACGAAGAAATTTTGCATAACTCGAATGCTGCGAATGAAAGAGAAAGCTCCAATGACAATGAGTAAATGTTAGTCTCGTTTCAGACAAAAAGCTGTAAAATATTGCATGATCCTAAATCTGCATGTATTTGTGAAATAAGTCATCGTCAAAATTAAATCGTGGGGCTGTGGACGTCAGACCACTGAGGCGTTTGATGACGTCATACTTCGGTGATAGACGGCCGATTTTTTTGACAAAGTTCTCACGTGAAAACATGCGCGAGAATGAGGAAACGGTCGGGAAACAAATCTCAGGGTAGTTCTGATTTATAACAAAGAATAAATAACGAAAGAACGCATGTCCGGTCATTATACCAGCGAGAAATCCACCCTCAGTTTTTATTTGATGCGGCCACTGTACACGGAAAGTAGGGTTCGGTCGGTCGCGAAATGGAAACCACTACTGTGAAATTCAAAAATGTCTTATTTGCAATAGTGAGTTACACACTTCCAGCTACTTATCTACATAGTCGCCGGTCCGACTGACACGTTCCCCGTAGCGTTGTACCAAATTTCCAATACCCTCGTTATAGGAGGCTTTCCGCCAATTCTCTACGCTGGCCTGCAGCCCGTTTTCTGTACCAGAATGTTGTCTTTCATGGCCAGCGGTTCATGCGAGCAGAGATGAAACGCAGAGGGAGCCAATTGCGGGCTGTATTGTGGGTAATCAAACACTTCCAATTGAAAACGCTGCAGGAGCATCTTCATTGCCCCTGCAGAATGCGGCTGAGAATTATCTTGAAGAAGGAAACGGGTGACAGTTATCTGATGTGGGCTCCATAGCTTCAGGCGAAATTTCTCACCAGGCCCTCGTGCTTGGCGGGAGGCACAATTTTCTAGGCATCTTTACGTGCTCACTGTTCGTTCAGAACTGAAAAGAGCGACGTGATGCGATTGACGGGGTTACTAGAGACACTGCCTAACACATATGTGAAAAGCTTCGATCCGATTTTCACAGTGGTTTCCATTTCGTGACCGATCGGACCTTAGTTTCCGAATACGCCTCCAGAACATATAAAAATATTACTCGTTAAACAGGAAACTAATGGGGTTAAAGTGTTCTGAAATAAATACAGTCTGCATTGAGATTACAATATAATTTATTTCGACCTAGTAACAGGAGAGGGCCACCTAATGTTCACAGCTTGACATGATACAACAAAAAGGGCGCAAATACGCGGAAATAAAAAATGAAGACAGGTAGTCCCATTTATATAAAAAAAAATCCTAGTAGGACTATTGGATATTTCTAGAAGTGTATCTCGTTAGTTAAAGTCTCTGGCCATGGTACAATAAATTATTACTCTGGCTTCACAACTGAAGTTATCTCATACGAGAGAAAATTTTTAAAAAATACGATGTATCGAAATAAATGTATAGTCACGTAAATAGATTTCTTTTACATATTCGAGTGCTACGTACGAATGATTCGCATAAACGAACATGCAATGCTTCAATAGTGAAACATAAATAAAATAAAACTGACTATCAACAATAAAGTAGAAAAAATAATAATTGAAGCCTCCATCGCATAATATGGAAAGAAATTTTTTATCGTTGGACACAGCCTCATGTTCCTCTCCAGAACAGAGTTTTAGAACAGGCACTCGCCTTTCTAACATAAAATCAACTCTACATTTCATGCGAAAAGTAATAAAAACCAATAACTTATAAGCCAAAACGCAAGTCAACAGAAAGACACAGTTATAACTTAGCCGATGCCGATGAGAAGACTGGATCCAAAATAAGGATTGAAGACACAGCCGGAACTCGAATACGACCGACACATTTTCTGAGGTTTTTCCTGGACGTTTTGTGAGTATATGAGTAAGGGATCCCTGGTCTCCACTGCTCGTTCCAGACTGATGGCATTTACACTGAAGAGCCAAAGAAACTGGCACACCTGCCTAATATCGTGTAGGGCCCCGCGAGCACGCAGAAGTGCCGCAACACGATGTGGCATGGACTCTACTAATGTCTGAAGTAGTGCTGGAGGCAACTGACACAGTGAATCCTGAAGGGCTGTCCATAAATCCATTAGAGTACGAGGGTTGGAGATGTCTTCTGAACAGCACGTCGCAAGGCATCCCCGATATGCTCAGTAATGTTCACGTCTTGGGAGTCTGGTGACCAGCGGAAGTGTTTAAACTCAAAAGAGTGTTCGTGCAACCACTCTATAGCAATTCTGGATGTATGGGGTGTCGCATTGTCCTCCTGGAATTGCCCAAGTTCGTCGGAATGCACAATGCACATGAATGGATGCAGAGTTGTATCTTGACCTACCAGCAGTCCCGTTATCACTCCAACTGCACACGCTCCACACCATTACAGAGTTACCACCAGCTTGAACATTGCCGTGCTGACATTAAGGGAAAATGGATTCATGATGTTGTTTCCCTACCCGTACACGTCCATTCGGTCGATACAATCTGAAACAAGACTCGTCCGACCAGGCAACATGTTTCCAGTCATCAACAGTCCAACGTCGGTGTTGACGGGCCCAGGCGAGGCGTAAATTTATGTGTCGTGCAGTCATCAAGGTTACACGAGTGGGTCTTCGGCTCCGAAAGCCCATATCGATGATGTTTCGTTGAATGTTTGGCACGCTGACACTTGTTGATGGCCTAGCACTGAAATATGCAGCAATTTGCGGAAGGGTTGCATTTCTGTCACGTTGAATGATTCCCTTCACTCATCGTTGGTCCCGTTCTTACCGGATCTTTTTCCGGCTTCAGCTACGCCGGAGATTTGATGTGTTCCCGAATTCCTGATTTTTACAGTACGCCTGTGAAATGGTCGTACGGGAAAATCACCACTTCATCGCTATTTCGGACATGCTGTGTCCCTTCGCTCGTGCGTCGACTATAATACCCCGTTCAAACTCACTTAAATCTTGATAACCTGCCATTGTAGGAGCAGTAACCGATCTCGGACCGATGACCGTAGCAGTCTGGTCCCTTTCATCCCACAAACAAACCAACCAGTAACCGATCTAACAACTGCTTCAGACACTTGTTGTGTTGTGTAGGCGCTGCCGACCGCACTGCCGTATTCGGCTTGTTCATATATCTCTGTATTTGAAAACGCATGCCTATATCAGTTTCTTTGACACTTCAGTGTATTACACTGGAAATATCAGCACGATAGTCCCAATGCCGATGGTACGCGCTGTGTGTGTGGAAACTTTTTCCACTCAGTCACGCAGTCACGCCAATTACTGTTGGGAAACGGTAATGCAGACTTTACCCTCCGCCCGCAAATTTGGTTTCAGCACTAGTCGGTTCAGTCTAGGGTGTGGTTTTCCGGCTGTGTTAGTACGCGATAGACAGCAGCATGGGGAGGTTTTCTGTTGACAAGTTGACCGATATGCAAGTGACGTAATGGTTGACGGAAAGCAGTGGTGGAGCGGCACATCGTCTCTATCCTGGCGTTGCCTCTCCCGCAGCAACTGCGACCACACCACAGTGCGACGGGGTGGGTTTCGCCCTCACTATCTTCCAAACAGTAAGTCCACCTGCCTGGATAGTTCAAAATGGTTCAAATAACTCTGAGCACTATGGGACTTAACTTCCGAGGTTATCAGTCCCCTAGAACTTAGAACTACTTAAACCTAACTAACCTAAGGACATCACACACATTCATGCCCGAGGCAGGATTCGAACCTGCGATTGTAGCGGTCACGCGGTTCCAGACTGTAGCACCTAGAACCGCTCGGTCACCCCAGCCGGGTGCCTGAATAGGTTTCAGGTTGTCTGCTCCTTCTCTCTGCGAAGGTAGATACTGGTTTAGCCGACAAAAGAAGCGTTGACGAAAATTCGACTACATACACACCACGCAAAGGCCACAGAACTCCAGTCCATGGGCAGCAGCTGAAAGTTAAACTATCGAGCGTTCGGGATTCTTGCATGACTCGTTTCAAAAAATGCCTAAAATTTCTTTTAAGTTGGTTTATTGTCTTTAAAACACGGAAAATAGCTATCAAATAATTATTTAATATCTCTGCATCAGTTATACAATGTTAAGGACTGCCTCTGTAACAAGTTCAAACCCGAAGGTAGCCAAAAGATACTTAGTCCTACCCGATATTTTGAACATCCTAAACAGTTGCGGGCGTACGACAAATTGCGAGTTACCACATTCAGTCGTTCAGTACGCTTCTTGTACAGAAGTGCTAGCCTTAATGTCTCGTAATCTGCACGAAAAAGGCCACTCGAAGTTTGTGTACGACATAATAAATAAATGTCGAGTAACTAGGGCCTCCCGCCGGGTAGACCGTTCGTCGGGTGCAAGTCTTTCGATTTGACGCCACTTCGGCGACTTGCGAGTCGATGGGGATGAAATCATGATGATTAGAACAATACTATACCCAGTCCCTGAACGGAGAAAATGTCCGACCCATCCGGGAATCGAACCCGGGCTCTTAGGATTGACATTCTGTCGCGCTGACTGCTTTTTTTTTTTTTTTTTCTTGCAATGTTGTTCGTTGTTGATCGTTGGGTTTGGCCGTTGCGGACGCCACATGACATGCGTTAAAGTTCGTTTGTTGATCCTTCCACTCAGTTTTTTATTACAGAGGCCAACCAGCTCTCTGATCGAACACGCTGAGCTACCGTGCCGGCTAAACCACTCAGCTACCGGAGGCGGACTGTATACGACATCGTATGCTCACACACCAATATCTCGTAAAATAAACAACTCACAACGCTCAAACTTTCACAAATACTCCATACTGCAGTCGATTTTCGTCAAAGACTCAAGAACCGATCAATCGCGCGGATTCATTCATTTTGGTACAGATCTGATCAGCACGGTTTAATGTAGTAGTTTACCAAAAGACGGCTCCCGAGCGACTATCTGTCGACTCATACCTTAGATCTGAGGCACAAAGCCCCATTCAAACGCACGGGAAATCCTGAATTCCTATTGGCCAGTATGTTAAGCAGCCAATCAGATCATCTCGAGCACTTGTATCGTCGCGGTACTTCTAATGTAGATGCCGTGTTTCTTGACTTCCGCAACGCGTTCGATACAGTTCCCAACAGTCGTTTAATGAACAAAGTAAGAGCATATGGACTATCGGACAAATTGTGTGATTGGATTGAAGGGTTCCAAGATAACAGAACGCAGCATGTCATTCTCAATGGAGAGAAGTCTTCCGAAGTAAGAGTGATTTCAGGTGTGCCGCAGGGGAGTGTCATAGGACCGTTGCTATTCACAATATACATAAATGACCTTGTGTAAGACATCGGAAGTTCACTGAGGCTTTTTGCGGATGATGCTATGGTGCATCGAGAGGTTGTAACAATGGAAAATTGTATTGAAATGTAGGAGGATCTGCAGCGAATTGACGCATGGTGCAGGGAATGCCAATTGAATCTCAATGTAGACAAGTGTAATGTGCTGCGAATACATAGAAAGACATATCCCTTATCATTTAGCTACAAAATAGCAGGTCAGCAACTGGAAGCAGTTAATTCCATAAATTATCTGGGAATACACATTAGGAGTGATTTAAAATGGAATGATCATATAAAGTTGATCGTTGGTAAAGCAGATGCCATACTGAGATTCATTGGAAGAATCCTAAGGAAATGTAATCCGAAAACAAAGGAAGTAGGTTACAGTACGCTTGTTCGCCAATTGCTTGAATACTGCTCAGCAGTGTGGGATCCGTACCGGATAGGGTTGATAGAAGAGAGAGAGAAGATCCAACGGAGAGCAGCGCGCTTCGTTACAGGATCATTTAGTAATCGCGAAAGCGTTACGGAGATGATAGATAAACTCCAGTGGAAGACTCTGTAAAAGAGACGCTCAGTAGCTCGGTACGGGCTCCTGTTAAAGTTTCGAGAACATACCTTCACCGAAGAGTCAAGCAGTATTTGCTCCCTCCTACGTATATCTCGCGAAGAGACCATGAGGGTAAAATCAGAGAGATTAGAGCCCACACAGAGGCATACCGACAATCCTTCCTTCCCCGAACAATACGAGACTGGAATAGAAGGGAGAACCGGTAGAGGTACTCAAGGTACCCTCCGCCACACACCGTCGGGTGCCTTGCGGAGTATGGATGTAGATGTAGATGTAAAATGTCAGCCAATCAGATTACCACAAGTAATTTAGACTAGAGATCTCGTAATTCCGAAAATAAATAAAATGTTAATGGATAGAATTTTTTTATTAAAATTCTTGACCAAGGTTTCGGTACATATAAATATACCTTCATCAGAAGTAAAACTTCTAAAATTACATCATGCACTGGAGAATAATAAAACAATTATGCCAAAAGGCGTCGTCAGTAATTAAAATATCATCTCCATTTGTACAACATATGTAATGGGCACAGGATCAAAGCGAACAGTTTAACAATGTTACTTCGCCTATGAACTGGCGAAGTAACATTGTTAAACTGTTCGCTTTGATCCTGTGCCCATTACATATGTTGTACGAATGGAGATGATATTTTAATTACTGACGACGCCTTTTGGCATAATTGTTTTATTATTCTCCAGTGCATGATGTAATTTTAGAAGTTTTACTTCTGATGAAGGTATATTTATATGTACCGAAACCTTGGTCAAGAATTTTAATAAAAAAATTCTATCCTGCAACTGTTTTTGGCTGCCATCCTTTATTGTGAAGAATTTTAACAGTTGCTGCTGCAGCCATGTTTAAAATCTTGAAAATGTTAATGAAAACAAAATACGATTCCTTTCCAAAAAATAAATTACTAATAAATTTAATACTCAATGCCCCTTCTGGTTTCATTTTACAATATCAGGCTCACTGGGACATACGTCACAATTTCCCCCATTGCACAACTTTCACGTGCACACATTTACATAGTTTAAATAAAATATCACATTCCCATTTTACCTATGTCCTCCATCTACTCTCTCAATCTCTCCAAAACACACAACCAAAACACGACGAAATAATAATTTTCCAAAGTACTTTTAATTAAGTCAGAAATCTGTGGTAATGAATGTAAAGAAAATTCCAGAAAATTAGATTATATGAGCCTATCCTCTTGATTGTAGTTTCAGTCCGTAACCCAGTTTCGCAATGCCAGCACGGTTATTATATGTTTCAGGTAAAAATGTATATATATCCAAAGATAATGAAGTTATCGATTTGAAATTTTAACAGTATGGGTGTTTTATCCATAGAATTTGGTATACTACGTTTGAAAATTGACTGGAATACTCTCTTTCAAATTCTAAAGGTGGCTGGGGTAAAATACAGGGAGCGAAAGGCTATTTACAATTTGTACAGAAACCAGATGGCAGTTATAAGAGTCGAGGGACATGAAAGGGAAGCAGTGGTTGGGAAGGGAGTGAGACAGGATTGTAGCCTCTCCCCGATGTTATTCAATTTGTATATTGAGCAAGCAGTGAAGCAAACAAAAGAAAAATTCGGAGTAGGTATTAAAATCCATGGAGAAGAAATAAAAACTTTGAGGTTCGCCGATGACATTGCAATTCTGTCAGAGGCAGCAAAGGACTTGGAATAGCAGTTGAACTGAATGGACAATGTCTTGAAAGGGGGATATAAGATGAACATCAACAAAAGCAAAACGAGGATAATGGAATGTAGTCGAATTAAGTCGGGCGATGTTGAGGGAATTAGATTAGGAAATGAGGCACTTAAAGTAGTAAAGGAGTTTTGCTATTTGGGGAGCAAAATAACTGATGATGGTCGAAGTAGAGAGGATATAAGATTTAGACTGGCAATGACAAGGAGAGCGTTTCTGAAGAAAAGAAATTTGTTAACATCGAGTATAGATTTAAGTGTCAGGAAGTCGTATCTGAAAGTATTTGTATGGAGTGTAGCCATGTATGGAAGTGAAACATGGACAACAAATAGTTTGGACAAGAAGAGAATAGAAGCTTTCTAAATGTGGTGCTACAGAAGAATGTTGAAGATTGGGTGGGTAGATCACGTAACTAATGAGGAGGTATTGAATAGGATTGGGGAGAAGACTTGACTAGAAGAAGGGATCGGTTGTTAGGAGATGTTCTGAGGCATCAAGGGATCACAAATTTAGCATTGGAGGGCAGCATGGAGGGTAAAAATCGTAGAGGGAGACCAAGAGATGAATACACTAAGCAGATTCAGAAGGATGTAGGTTGCAGTAGTTACTGGGAGATGAAGGAGCTTGCACAGGATAGAGTAGCATAGAGAGCTGCATCAAACCAGTCTTAGGACTGAAGACCACAACAACAACAACGTTTGAATAAATATCGAATATTTAATAGTACATCTTCAGATTCGTAGACAGTATGCGTCACGTACTGCACGCAGCGTTAAACAAGTACACGGCTCGCTCGGCCCAGTAGCCAGGGTCAGCTGTGCCAGTGCCATGAGCAAAATCTGCTGTCCGGCTCCACGGCAAGCTATGCTTTCAGTGTAAGGCGACAACTCCTAATAATTTGCTACGTTACTGCAGTACTTTTGTATACGCCACTTCTGCAGCGTTTGATCAGTAAACCTATCGGTATTGACGGAGCGCGTTCAAGACGGTCTAGCAGAATGGCTTGAAAGTGATAATGCCTTACTGGACTGTGTTAGTAGTGTGACTGTACGACTTGAGTCGATCCGTCGATAGCTACTGCGGGCTCCAGAAGAAAAGTACACTTCCGTTATACACGTAGTCCCTGTCCGACTCGACCTTTCTCGTCTCGTGTGTCTGCCCGTTAAAGCCAGCCTCACCCGGGACTTGAATAGGAACGTGGACGAGGAGCCGGTGACGTCACAGCGTGGAATTTCACATTCCTCTACTACGCGAGGCGTGAAATGAAGAATCAGGTATTTCACACGTTTGCCTCGTGGAGAGGAACGTAGGCAATGTGATGCGGCATAGTTTTCACATCATAAGCAAAATTTATGAGCCGTCATACTGTACGGCGTTAAACTCCACATTTCGTAGTTTCTTATGGTATTACCGAACGCGTGGTGTGCATATAGGCTGTTTCACAGCATCAGCAAATTAAGGCTCTCCTAGAAGCCAGGAAACTTAAAGTGACTGCCAGTCCTTGTCGGAAAGTAAACACAAGTTACGCACTGCAAGTTTTTGTCATTATGAAGGTTTTTGTATTATATAAAGTCAAGAGTCCTTGGACACTTTCATAAGTTGGAAGATTAAAGGGAAAATTTAAAAGTGATGATGGGAACATAGGTTTGACCTGAGGCCGCAACTTTTGGAGTGAATGTCATTCATGGCCGCCATCTTGATATCTGCCATTTTGGATTCAAGTCATTTTTCTTAAATGGGAACGGGGGTGTAGGACACATCAAATAACATTCGCTTGAGCTCTGGAATTTAGTGGTGTAATTTGTTTTTGTCTATCTTGTTCAGTTTAGAAGTTACTAATGTTCAAAATTACCTTGATACCGACTAATGTCTCTCTTTGCTTTAGGTGATCTAAAATGGGTCTGACACGTGAACAGAAGATCGAAATCATCCTTATATCAGGGGAACGCAGCTACCGAACAATAGCAGCTGACTACAGCGGGCGGCACCCAGAAAGAGAACCGGTATCGCACAGCACGGTGGCTCACGTGATCACCAAATTCCGGGAGACGGGCTCTGTTCACGACAGGGCACGTAGTAGGCGACCAAGGACTGCCACCAATGAGGAAACTGCAACTGCGGTTGTTGCGTCGTTTTGAAAAGTCCTAAAGGAAGTACCCGTCGTGTGGCCCTAGCATGCGGAATAAGCCAAACCTCCGTTGTCCGGATATTGCGCGCCAATAAGTGGCATCATTACAAGCTGCAGATGCAACGTCGACTTAACGAGGATGACCCTGATCGCCGGTTGGAGTTCTGCCTGTGGGCTACTGAACAACACGAACTGGATCCTTCGTTTGCCAAGGGCACACTGTTCAGCAACGAGGCGTATTTCACTTTGAACAGGGAGGTTAGTCGACATAATTATCGATACTGGAGTGACGCAAATCCGAACTGTGTTGCCCCATTTCGATAGCATAGTCCAGCGAAGGTGATGGTGTTGTGTGGCATATGGGACACCCGCATCATTGGGCCATTTTTCACTTACAACACCTTAACTGCACCACAGTACCTGATGCTGCTGCAGGACCTTGTGTTCCCTTCCACACTGAACGCTAACGGCATTTTCCCATCTTATTTTCAGCACGATGGAGTCCCTCCACACTATGGCATTGGTGTCCGCGAATGGTTGGAGGACTGCCAGGGAAGTGGATTGGTCGCCGTGGTCCCGTGGAGTGGCAGCCCAGATCCCCTGACTTAACGCCCTTTGATTTTTATCTATGGGGACATCTTAAGCAGACAGTGTAAGCTGAGAGCATCCGTGATTTGCGACACCTGGAGGAACGCAGACAATACGCCTAACCTAAACGATGAAGAAGTTACTTCACACTGATGGTAGTCAATACAGTATCGAGATTATGGATATGAGGCATACGCAAATTTACCTTAGACGCTATAATTTCACTATACTCAATTTGAAACTGAAAATGAGATGGAGATTCAACTCAGTTAGCATCCTACAACTGAGTGGCGCTCCGCTTTTACCCTAGAGCCTGCAGAAGCTGAAAGGGCGTCGAAGAAGTTGCCTAGGAATCGGTCACAGGTTCTCGATATACAGGTTCATTTTTAAAATGCTCAACAAAGGTGCGCGGCTAGCACTGAGAGTGTTGTCGAACTTGGAAATCTTAAAGGGGAGCCCCTTTCCGTTTTATTCATACTTGCGTCAATATCCCACTTCTCCCTCCAACACCCCCACCCCCTCGAGCCGGTGATTACACCGCAGGAGGTCTCAAAACAGGAGAGCTGAAAAAGTGTAAGCATCCTTTGTTGTATAGAACACAGTGACGCTGCACAGTATCCCTGACAACACCTGTGAAACACGAAGTTGGTACACCATACAGCAGTGGCAGGGTATCTCGATGAACTGACTAGACAAGAAAAGTAGAGCAAATGAAGTCACCAATACCTAAGGGTTATGGTCGGGCGCTCCGTAATGTGCAAAACTATTTTTCTTTCAACTTATGATTGGTCGCGAAATTAAAACCACAATTAAAATCTGGTGAAGCTTTGTTCATGTGTTGCTCAGTGTCTATAATAAGCTTATATATCGTGTCACGTCACACTGAGTTCCGAATGCATCGTGAATACGTAAAGATGTCTAGAAAATAGGGTCTCCAGCCTAGTATGAAATCCTGCTGAAGAGTTTGACATGATTTCATGCAGCCCACATGACTGTCATACGTTTCCAACTCGGCCGCACACTGCAGATGCAAAGGAGACGCTCCTGCAGCTTTTTCAATGGGAAGTGTTACATCACCGATCATACAGCCCAGGCTTCGCTACCTGTGAATTTTATCTCTTCAATCACACGAACTTCTGGCTGTGGGGACAGCATTTTGACAGGGACAACGAGCTGCAGACCGGTGTAGGGAATTGTGAGAAATCACAGGCGTCACGACAGTACTGGAAAACTGGGACCATTTTATGACAGATCTCTATGTTAGAGCGAGGGCTACGTAGCTTACATGGTTTGACTGATTGCGTCTCCTGATAGATATGCAAATACATCATATGCTATATTTTATCTCTGTCCTAAACTTCCTTCCAATATTCATGGGAATCTGATTCTATATTCAATTTACTGATACTCGAATTAAGGACTTACGTAGTTGTTTTAAATGAAGACAAAATATTTTTCAAATAAATTACAATAGTTATTTGTTTATATAAGATTGTACAAGTACCTCAACCATCTACCAGTCCTACGATCAACAGCAGAATGGTGGAAGTGAAGTAGCCGTTCATAGTTATATAATAATTCTCTTAATGTAGCAAATGAAAGAAAAGAGCGACAAAGTTTTTTTTTAGATTTCGCGCGCATAATGCCCCTGCATTTTAACTCGACCGTGACAAAACATCATTCACATCGCAAATCACGATTCCTAGGTACGATGTATTACAATGCCCCTAATGGGGACAGTTTTTGTTTCCCACATAAAGAAGTATAGCACCATTCTGATTTCTCTCGATTCACTAATTAATTTCCTATTTATTACTGCTTAATTAATTTTTATATTACCTTTCAGATTTGTTTTCGTTTTTCTCTTTGGTTGACATGTATAGGAATAGCGTGTGATACAAAGTTCTGTACATAAACATAGAACATTACTGTAAATGTGATATTATGTCAGGAAACACTACAGATGGGTTAACATAATAACATCCATACCCTGAATACTTTAGATCATTGCACACTGTTTGTTTTTAAATAGTTCACAGGATTTGATTTTTCACCCTGGATTTAGTTTCTTTCTTTTGCCGTACTATTTACTCTAGGTCCATGGGAAACTAGAGAAAAATTGTGTGAATAGCACTCAGCCTCATGAGACATTTAAAAATCTTACATACATTATCTTTCATTACAATATTTTTGATAAGTTAGTTTCAAAATTTTTATGTGGAATGATAATTTTCAGTTACTTACAGGTATTGGACGACTGGATAAATTCGTATATAAAATAGGCCTACTTTTCATATGGTTTGTATTATTGTACTGTACTGTTCCATTTCATTATTTTTTGATTGGAGAATGTGGAGTTCTAAATAATTTTTCACACACATTTTAGAAAAAACTAATTGTTTTAAATTTTTTTATTTACAAGTGTTACGATGTTGGGATTGTTTGCAGCAATGAAAGGAAGGAATTCTCCTTTCTCTAATGAAAAATAACATACAATGGACACGTTAAGAAGGACACAAGTGATAAGTTCGTATCGATGTACTTTGGGTAGGTTGGCAGGTGCTTTGTCTGTGAGTTTTTTGGTCATGCCACGAGAACACTGATTTACCCACATGTGTCAGTAGAGGGATGTCGTGCACGGTCACAAGGGGAGACAGAGCCTTGAAACATATCTTGGTGGCAGTCTGCTAGCAGCCACGAGAAAGTGAGTGTTGTCCAGGACAGCAGCGAATGTTACCTTTCAAGGGCGTCAAGTTTTCCTATTTGGAGGTGGCTGTGTGATGGATAGCCACATATGAGCTCGTCGGTTCCTCATTGGCATTTACCTTGCTGGTTTGGAGCATTTTCCGTGATGAAGACTTCTTCTAATTCCAGTGCGAAAGTACTTCACTGGGGGTTACTGGCTGCGAGACCACTGCGGCCATTATCATCGCACAACGGAATAGTGAGCTCCTGTCTGCCGTATTACGTCATACTGGGGGACAAAAGTAAATGAAATTACTTTCGGTATGATTCAGTGTTGACAGTGCTCGGGGGAACTCGGATGCTTCAGTATTTAAATGTTCCTTTTGTTTAAAATTTCCAAAGGGAGAGCAAGTAGTAGCTTGTCTGCACCTTGGGTACTTTTAGTAATTTTCACTACATACTATCTGAGCCGCGTCTTACATTATGCTGTTTTGGAGCTTAATCGTCTGAGCTGCCACTCGCTTCATTTGGTAATTTCATACATGTTCTTAGATGTTAAAAGGGGAAGTGGGCAGAACTGGTACCTTATCTGAAATACTATGCATTTATTTATTTTAAATATATTTTATATATGCTAATGTTGCCGTCTTTCTCTTTTAGAGGTATAAACCCTCACTGTATTCTATCTATGTAAAATTAGTGTGACAGCCGCTTGCTTCCGATGACGAATGTAAATACAGGCTTCTGAACAAAGTTTTCAGGCTTCACGTTCTTCGGTTGTAAACCCTGGATTGCAGTTTAATCTATGTTGCATTACTGATATTTTTAAAATCATTTCTGATAAGTGGTGTAAGCGCCTTTTGGCCGCATTTGAGTAATTATTTCACGTTGTTCCTTATTGGTGCCTCTGAACTATTATTCAGTACTGATATTTTAAAAATAATTTCTGGTAAGTGGTCTAAGTTTCTTTATAGTGCGTTTACCCGATTCTTGATATTGTTTCTTATTGGTGCCTCTGAACGTTTTCATATTAACAGTTTTTGAAATTGTTTTTAGTTAGTGGTCTAATTTTCTTTAGAGCACAGTTAAATAATTACTTGATATTGCCCCTAATTGGCGCTTTTGTTGAGTTTTGATTTTGGGTGCTTTACACTTCAGTAATTGTATTACTTTAATAAATTTGCTCAGGTTACCAGTCTGTACTTGGAATAAATTTACTGTACTGAAACAAAATGGTTTAATTTTTTTTGCTGCGTCTGAGCTCAGTCCTTTACAATTCCCAGATCCTGTATTCCCTACTGTTGAATAAGAAGCAGATTAAGAAATGCATCAATGACGTGGCAGATTGACAAGTCTCATATATCCTTGCTTTTTATTCTTTTGATCGACAGCATAGTGTGTTTCTACAAGTCACAATATGGGTGGTATCGGTGACTACAGAGATCGAGCTGTTAAATCATCTCTTAAATCCCCTCTATCTCTGTAGTCATGTACTTGCTTTGCTGTATGAGCTTCACAGAGTTTTGGATGGGTCTTCATGTGGAAGGAGAACACAGGGGCTGCTGCTGGCCAGTCCTGAGAGGTCCTTAAGGAGAACAGGTGGTTCCTTAAGCCACCCATCTAATTGACCAACCTTCTGTTCCCCCCCTCCCCCTCCTACCATCACCATTGAGCGGGTCGCCGACATGTGTGACTGTGAGAGGACACTGCACGACCGCATGCCAGATGCTACATGTCTACACTGAAGGAGTATGGGACAGCAGAGAGTGGTCTGGCCAAGACGGTAGAGGTCCAGTAGCAAACCAACTCACCAGGTCCACGAGCCTTATAGCTATAAAATCGCCCAAACAAAGACGAACAGATCAGGGCACACCTACTCGGCAGGGAGGTGTGGGGGTGGGAAAGGTAGACGACGTTGGCCTGTGAACCAGGCTGCTTTGGGCAGGGACAGTGACCCAGACACTGGACGTCAGGTACGCAGATCAGGGACACTAAATTATCCGGACTGGTGTTGGTACGTGTGAGAAGTCAAGACTGCACAGCAGTTTGTATAAAAGCAGCTGGTATAATAAACCGTGTCACGCATCTGGCCAGTGGAGAATAAATTGTTTTTACAAGTCAGTCTCTCTGCCCAGAAAACACAGATAGAATGTTATTTTTCGCCAGTAACGCTTTTCGTAGAAAAACAGTGAGTTCCAGCGTGATGGAAAGATTTTCATCCTTTCTTTCCCGTGGGATGTTAGCAGCTGTTTATTGTTAACATTTTCTCTTCTCCTTTAATGGGCAGTTATGACCACTGCATGTGGAGTAAACACTTCTCTCTTTCGCCAGGTGGGAAGAAGGTCCATTGGCTGTTCTAAGAAAATATTTGTAAATGGCTTTTCCGGATACCGTTTTTTCTAGAAATTATCGAACTCAGGAAAACAGCTCACTGGGTGAAGTAAAAGGATACCTGAGAAATGAGAATTTGGAGATCGTCTTTCTCAGAGTTGCATTCAATGGAAGGAGGCCCATTATTTAACTCCTGAAACAAACGATTGGTAGGGTGTTGGATTGCTGTTTTAAAGAAGTATCTCAGTGATCAACGTTCGGCGAATCCATCTGACTGGTGGAATACACTTTTGAGTGGGTTTTGTGGGGAGCAGAAAGAAAAGGTAGAATTTTTTGGTCCTTATCGAGCAGAACGTTCAAGTGGACACTCTGGATGAAGACGCAGAAGCAGACCCTCGAGGCTAATAACCGTGTAGAAACGGACGGTCTGACTTTCGATGCGCTGAGGAGGTAGCACTCGTATTTCTGGAAGCCAGCTGATCACACGTCGGCTGAATAATTAGCTGCTGGCAGGAGACTCTGTCGCATGCAGGACTCGACACTCTGACTCACCAGCTGTGGTGAGATTCTCTGGCATTGCAGGCTAAGAGGGAAATAGAGCAGCACGTCCCATATGTTCCTCGTATACCTTGTCAACCAATCTACCTATAAGTTAAGTGCGCTGTATGATTCAGCATTGGTAGTTCCTCTCCCTTTGTAATTCATCACCCATGTTAATATCAATTATTGCTTTCTTGATTATATATGTGCCTATGAGCAATGATGGTATGAAAATTGGGTTAAACTGGGTGAGGACTTTTACTTCAGTACCTAGATGAAACACTCTTTTCGTTGTTAAACTTTTAACGTTTACTGTAGGGACTAATCCTGGGACTCAGCCGGCCCGTGTGGCCGAGCGGTTCTAGGCGCCTCAGTCTGGAACCGCGCAACTGTTACGGTCGCAGGTTCCAGTCCTACCTCGGGCTTGGATGTGTGTGATGTCCTTAGGTTAGTTAGGTTTAAGTAGTTCTAAGTTCTAGGGGACTGATGACCTCAGATGTTAAGTCCCGTAGTGCTCAGAGCCATTCTGTCCATATCGTTCTACCCATGGTGCAACCTAATCGTTTACGTATCTAGGTTCGTGAGGAACGATCTGTCTCTTGGGCGGTACAGATAGTGCAGAACGCTTTTGCAGCCAAAAGGCTTGTAGTTCTATTGGCGCCTCACAACTACCAAAGACAAAGTGGGCAATCTTTAGTGAAAGAAATTTACTATTAGGCCTTAGCCAAAGAAATTTCTGACAATGCACCTTTGGAGCACAGTATTCTATGATAGTGAAGCATGGAATGTACCGCAAAAAGAAGAGAATCGAAGAGTTTGGCGTGTGGTGCTTCAGAAGGATAACTGAAAATGAGGTGGACTGATAACAAATGAGGAGGTTCTTCACAGAGTAGAGGAAGACCGGCGGACAGGGGAAAAGGCAATCTGCAGCTGTCTGCTGCGATGCTGTGCTGTGCAGGAAGAAACGCGACGACTTAGACAAAATTTCTAGTTGGTTGGATGAATGGTAGCTAGCTCTAAGTGCAGAAAGAAGTAGGTTAATGCAGATGATTAGGACAAACATACAGCAATATTTGAATGCAAGATTACTAGTGTGCAGCTTGACACAGAGAGGTCGACTAAATATCTGGGCGTATCGTTGCAAAGCACTAAGAAATAGAACAGGTATGTAAGCATTGTAATAGGGAAGACGAACGGCCAACTTCGTTTTATTCGGGAATTTAAGGAAAATGTGGTTTACCCGTACAGGAAACGGCTTATAGGACACTAGCGCGAGCCGCTCTTGAGTACTGTTCGAGTGTTTGGGATCAGCACAGAGTCGGGTTAGAGGAAGATACTGAAGAAATTCATAGACGGATTATTTGATTTGTTACCAGGAGGTTCGAACAACACGCAAGTATTACGGAAATGCTTCGAGAACTCAAAAGGGAATCCCTCTATGGAAGACGACGTTGTTTTCCAGGCACATTATTGAGAAAATTGAGACACTCGGAGTATGAGTCTGACTCCCGAACGGTTTTACTATCGCGACATACATTTCGTGCAAGGACCATGAAGATAAGATTAAAGGGATAAGGACTCACACGGAAGCATACGGACTTTTTCCCTCGTTTTGTTTGCGAGCGCAATAGGAAAGAAAATGACCAGTAGTGGTATATGTAAACTTCCGCCGTGCACCGTTCGGTGGCTTGCGGAATATGTATATAAATATAGCTGTATAAGAGATTGGCACAGGAATTCGTGGTGGGCTGCGTGAAACAAGTCAGCAGACTGCCGACCCATAAAAAAAGGAATATTCTAGAACATTATAATAACCCATTAATAAAGAAGTCGCAGAACCATCCGCGGCCGAAGTGGCCGTGCGGTTAAAGGCGCTGCAATCTGGAACCGCAAGACCGCTACGGTCGCAGGTTCGAATCCTGCCTCGGGCATGGATGTTTGTGATGTCCTTAGGTTAGTTAGGTTTAACTAGTTCTAAGTTCTAGGGGACTAATGACCTCAGCAGTTGAGTCCCATAGTGCTCAGAGCCAGCCAGAACCATCCGGAAATGACAAACGTCAGATGATAATTACAGTAAACAGGGAACAAACGGGTGACCCGCCCGAGACCTGCCAGCTATAGAACCGCTACAGCACGGTGGATGACGCAGAGCACGCAGTAATATTGTCTGACTCTCGGTTTACGAGACCATTAATTACAGCAGCGTGTATGTCACACTAAAGTTTCCCTCCTTCCGTTTTCGTAACGAATTCGAATATTGCCGTTTTATGAAATTAACCAGTGATCTAGACAGACGGTAAGACAGAAAAGGCATTACTAAATTAAGTTGTCGAAATGAAATTTAATCGTTGCTTAATTATTTTTTTACGCATTTACCTGTTCCGGGAGATTCATCCTCTCACGGTCTCATAGTCATTTAATTTCTTTAAAAGCATCTAATCACGTAATTTCCTTGGAATTACAAGAGCAAAGGGATTCCGTTTTAATCCCGGCAACAGCGGCGGCGCTGGACTGTTACGGGCAAGTTGCGCTGCAGACGCAGTAATTTGCTCGAAACGTCGGACGGACCGGGTTAGACCACGGCTGCAGCCGCCCAGCCTCCCTGATCGTTAAGCGGATCCACACTCCGCCGTTTCCACTAATTCCAGAAAACTTTAACCAGAATAGGAGGAAAGGTAATAATTTTAATGTATATCGTTTTATTTTATCCTACAGCATATGAACACTGTACAAAAAAATTAGTGATCCACCTGGGGACAATAGGACAGTACTGCGTGGTCTCGATAATAGCCTCAATTCAACGAGAATTAGATAGACTCAGCAAGTACCTTGAAGCATCCAGTTGAAGTCATTCATTAATTACTCAAGAGCCAAAGAAACTGGTATAGGCGTTTTCAAACATAGGGACATGTAAACTGGCAGAATACGGCGCTGCGGTCGGAAACGCCTAAATAAGACAACAAGTGTCTGGCGCAGTTGTTAGATCGGTTACTGCTGCTACAATGGCAGGTTATTAAGATCAGTTTGAACGTGGCCTTATAATCGGCGCGGGAGCGATGGGACACAGCATCTCCGAAGGTAGCGATGAAGTGAAGATTTTCCCGTACGACCATTTCACGAGAGTACCGTGAAAGTCAGGAATCCGGTAAAACATCAAATCTCCGTTATCGCTGCGGCCTGAAAAAGATCCCGCAAGTACGGAACCAATGACGACTGAAGAGAATCGTTCAACGTGACAGAAGTGCAACACGTCCCCCGCAACTTGCTGCAAATTTCAATGCTGGGCCATCAACAAGTGTCAGCGTGCCAACCAGTCAAAGAAACATTATCGATATGGGCTTTCGGAGCTGAAGGCCCACTCGTGTACCCTTGATGACTGCACGACACAAGCCTTTACCGCTCGCCTGGGCCCCTGAACACCGACATTGGACTGCTGATGACTGGAAACATGTTGCCTTGTCGGACGAGTCTACTTGTATCGAGCGGATGGACGTGTAAGGGTATGGAGCCAACCTCATGAATCCACGGACCCAGCCTGTCAGCAGGAGACTTCAAGCTGGTGGAGGCTCTATAATGGTGTGGGGCGTGTGCAGCTGGAGTGATGTGGGACACCTGATACGTCTAGATACGACTCTGACGGGTGACACGTACGTAAGCACCCTGTCTGATGAGCTGCATCCATTAATGTCCATCGTGCATTCCGACGGACTTGGGCAATTCCAGCAGGACGCTGCGACGCCCCACACGTCCAGAATTGCTACAAAGTGGCTCCGGGAACACTCTTCGGGGTTTAAACATTTCCGCTGCCCACCGAATTCCCCAGACATGAACAATATTGAACGTACCTGGGATGCCTTGCAACGTGCTGTTCCGAAGACATCTCCATCCCTTCGTACTCTTATGGATTTATGGACCGTCCTGAGATATTCATGGTGTCAGTTCTCTCCAGCACTACTTCAGACATTAGTCGAGTCCATGCCACTCCGTGCTGCGGCACTTCTGTGTGCTCGCGGGGGCCCTACACGATATTAGGTTCAAATGGTTCAAATGGCTCTGAGCACTATGGGACTTAACAGCTATGGTCATCAGTCCCCTAGAACTTAGAACTACTTAAACCAAACTAACCTAAGGACATCACACAACACCCAGTCATCACGAGGCAGAGAAAATCCCTGACCCCGCCGGGAATCGAACCCGGGAACCCGGGCGTGGGAAGCGAGAACGCTACCGCACGACCACGAGCTGCGGACCACGATATTAGGCAGGTGTACTAGTTTGTTTGGCTCATCAATGTAGATTCTGTAGAGCTACTACATTCTGGAAGTTCTGCCTGCCACGTCCCACCAGCTGTTAAAACTTTTTTTTTATTCGTTAGCCTTCTGACTGGTTTTCTGCGGTCCATCACGAATTCTTCTCTTGCGCCAGCCTCTTCATCTAAGACTAACAATTGACTGGCACCCTGCGTACTCGACTATTGGTGGATGTAGTCCAGTCTCTGTCTTACCCTACAGCTTTTATCCTCTACAGCTCCTCAGAGCGGAGTTCAATGCTAGTTGCTTTTCATATCTTCCATAAAGAAACTCTTTCTCGATATCCGACAGAAAGTCCAAAGACATATGTGCAACACACAAGCAGTAAGACGCCACTTTGCGATACCAATGACAATATTACCGATGACATTCTCACTAAAGTGGAGTTATGTTTTCCGAAACTCCTTCGCCAAAGAAGACGAAATAAATATTCCAGAATTCGAATCAGGTGTAGCTGCCAACGTGAGTAACTCAGAAGTACGTAGTGAAGCAACAAAATACGAAATGAAGGCAAGTCTTGAGGTCCCGAAAGTATGTCAACTAAGTTCCCTTCAGTGCATGTTGATACAGTTACTCTATATTTAGCAATCACATAAAACTACTCCCTCGACGAAAGACCCAATGACTAGAAAGCTGCTAATCCGCAGAATTACAGACCCATATAAGTAATGTCGAATAGCAGTAGGATTTCTGAATATATTCTGCGTTCGAACATCACTAGTTAACCTCGAAGAAAACGATTTATTGACAAATAGCACGGAATCAGAAATACCGTTCTTGTGAAACATAGCAAGATCTCTATTCACACGAATTAATGAATGCTGTCGACGGGAGATCACGAACTGATTCCATATATCTTGATATTCAGAATGCTTTTGACACTGTTCCTCACAAAAGGGCTTCTAATCAGTCTGAGTGCCTATGTTTAGTTGTGCAAATGGATTCGTGATTTCCTATCAGGTCACAGTCTGTAGTAGTCGATGGAGAATCATCGAGTAGAACAGAAGTGATATCTGTTGTTCCCCCAAGGAACAGTTGTAGACCCTCTTTTGTGATTAATCTACATAAATTATTTAGGGGAAAATCTGAGCAGCCCTCTTAAATTTTTTCGCGGATTATGCTGTCGTATACAGTCTGTTAAAATCATCAAGATTCACAACCAACTGCAAAATGACTTAAACATGGTATCTGCATGGTGCGAAAAGTGGCAGTTGTCTCCGAATAAGGAAAATTGTGAGGTCATCAACATGAGTACGAAAGAAATCCATTAAATTTCGGTTACACCATAAATCACACGAATTTAAAGGTAAAATCATCATCATTTAAGACTGATTATGTCTTTCAGCGTTCAGTCTGGTGCATAGCCCCCCTTATACAGTTCCTCCATGATCCCCTATTCAGTGCTAACATTGGTGCCTCTTCTGATGTTAAACCTATTACTTCAAAATCATTCTTAACCGAATCCAGGTACCTTCTCCTCGGTCTGCCTCGACTCCTCCTACCCTCTACTGCTGAATCCATGAGTCTCTTGGGTAACCTTCCTTCTCCCATGCGTGTAACATGACCCCACCATCTAAGCCTGTTCGCCCTGACTGCTACATCTATAGAGTTCATTCCCAGTTTTTCTTTGATTTCCTCATTGTGGACACCCTCCTGCCATTGTTCCCATCTACTAGTACCTGCAATCATCCTAGCTACTTTCATATCCGTAACCTCAACCTTGTTGATAAGGTAACCTGAATCCACCCAGCTTTCGCTCCCGTACAACAAAGTTGGTCGAAAGATTGAACGGTGCACAGATAACTTAGTCTTGGTACTGACTTCCTTCTTGTAGATGAGAGTAGATCGTAGCTGAGCGCTCACTGCATTAGCTTTGCTACATCTCGCTTCCAGTTCTTTCACTATGTTGCCATCCTGTGAGAATATGCATCCTAAGTACTTGCAACCGTCCACCTGTTCTAACTTTGTTCCTCCTATTTGGCACTCAATCCGTTTATATTTCTTTCCCACTGACATTACTTTCGTTTTGGAGATGCTAATCTTCATACCATAGTCCTTACATTTCTGATCTAGCTCTGAAATATTACTTTGCAAACTTTCAATCGAATCTGCCATCATAACTAAGTCATCCGCATATGCAAGACTGCTTATTTTGTGTTCACATATCTTAATCTCACCCAGCCAGTCTATTGTTTTCAACATATGATCCATAAATAATATGAATAACAGTGGAGACAGGTTGCAGCCTTGTCTTACCCCTGAAACTACTCTGAACCATGAACTCAATTTACCGTCAACTCTAACTGCTGCCTGACTATCCATGTAAAGACCTTTAATTGCTTGCAAAAGTTTGCCTCCTATTCCATAATCTTGTAGAACAGACAATAACTTCCTCCTAGGAACCCGGTCATATGCCTTTTCTAGATCTATAAAGCATAGATACAATTCCCTGTTCCACTCATAGCACTTCTCCATTATTTGCCGTAAGCTAAAGATCTGGTCCTGACAACCTCTAAGAGGCCTAAACCCACACTGATTTTCATCCAATTGGTCCTCAGCTAATACTCGCACTTTCCTTTCAACAATACCTGAGAAGATTTTACCCACAACGCTGATTAAAGAGATACCTCTATAGTTGTTACAATCTTTTCTGTTTCCATGTTTAAAGATTGGTGTGATTACTGCTTTTGTCCAGTCTGATGGAACCTGTCCCGACTCCCAGGCCATTTCAATTATCCTGTGTAGCCATTTAAGACCTGACATCCCACTGTATTTGATGAGTTCCGACTTAATTTCATCCACCCCAGCCGCTTTATTGCACTGCAATCTATTGACCATTTTTTCCACTTCCTCAAATGTGATCCTATTTCCATCATCATTCCTATCCCATTCTACCACGAAATCTGAAACATTACTGATCGCATTTTCACCTACATTGATCAACTCTTCAAAATATTCCCTCCATCTGCCCAAGGCATCCACAGGATTCACCAGCAGTTTTCCTGACCTGTCCAAAATACTTGTCATTTCCTTCTTACCTCCCTTTCGAAGACTGCTAATTACACTCCAGAATGGTTTTCCAGCAGCTTGACCCATAGTCTCCAACCTGTTTCCAAAGTCTTCCCACGATTTCTTCTTGGTTGCTGCAATTATCTGTTTGGCTTTGTTTCTTTCTTCAACATAACTTTCTCTGTCTACCTGGGATCTGGTTTGTAGCCATTTTTCATACGCCTTCTTTTTCCTTTTACAGGCTGCCTTGACTGTATCATTCCACCAAGCTGTTTGCTTCATCCTACTTTTACACACTACTGTTCCAAGACATTCTTTAGCCACTTCTAGTACTGTGTCCCTGTACCTTGTCCATTCCTTTTCCAATGACTGTAATTGACTACATTCAACTAACTGGTACCTTTCTGAGATCGCTGTTATGTACTTGTGCCTGGTTTCCTTATCCTGAAGTTTCTCCACTCTTATCCTCCTACATATGGACCTGACCTCCTGCACAATCGGCCTCACAATCCCAATTTCACTGCAGATTAAATAATGATCAATGTCATCAAAGAAATCCCCTGAATACACGTGTGTCCCTCACAGCCTTCCTGAATTCCTGATCTGTTATTATATAGTCAATGACAGATCTGGTTCCCCTGCCTTCCCAAGTATACCGGTGAATGTTCTTATGTTTAAAAAAGGAGTTTGTGATTACTAAGCCCATACTGGCACAGAAATCCAAGAGTTGTTTCCCGTTCCTGTTGGCCTCCATATCCTCTCCAAATTTACCCATAACCTTTTCACACCCTTCCGTTCAATTTCCAATCCTGGCGTTAAAATCACCCATGAGTAGAACACTGTCCTTATCCTTTACTCTAACAACTACATCACTGAGTGCCTCATAAAAACTATCCATCTTATCTTGATCTGTCCCTTCACAATGCGAATATACTGACACAATCTTAATTTTCTTGCTAGACACTGTCAAATATCCACATCAGTCGTTCGTTTACATACCTTATTGCAACTACGCTGGGTTCCATTTCTTTCCTGATGTAAAGCCCTACACCCCATTGTGCTATTCCTGCTTTGACTCCTGACAGGTAGACCTTGTATTCTCCCACTTCCCCTTCTTTCTCACCCCTTACCCGAATGTCACTAACAGCTAAAACGTCCAGCCCCATCTTACTTGCAGCCTCTGCCAGCTCTACCTTCTTCCCAGAGTAGCCCTCATTGATATTAATAGCTCCCCATCTCATTACCATTTGTTTGCCAAGTCGTATCTTGGGAGTCCCTGGTTTGTCAGTTAGAGGTGGGACTCCGTCACCTCCAAAGGTCCGAGGCATTTTGCTCTGATTGTTGCCAGCATCATATTTAAAGTACCAGGGAAGCAGGTTGCTAGCCTTACTTGCCCCGAGTCCCATTGGGTTTTACCCCTAACGGCTGAGGGACTAACCGGTGGATTTGGTAGTCTTTGCCGTATGAGCACAAAGGTGACCACGACTCAGAATATGTCTGAGATGGCCAGCCTTATTCCAAAGTAACTGATATCACGACTGTCGGGACCACTTACTTGGCCACTCATACGTTGCCCGTGGTTCATGAACTAGGACATGACTACAGGAACTACAGAAAGGTAAAAATTCAAATAAATTCCTAGGAATTACAATTACAAAAAATTTAAATGTAAACGATCTTATAACTAATGTTATGGAGAAGGCAAACAAAAGACTGTGTTTTATTGGTAGAACACTTAGAAGATGCAACAGGTCTACTAAACAGACTACCTACATATGCCTGTCCGATCTCTGCTAGAGTACTGCTATACATTATGCTATCCTTACCGGGTATCATTGACGGAGGAAGTTCTAAAGGTTCAAAGAAGGCCTGCTCAATTTGTATTATCGCGAAATAGCGGAGAGAGGTCACGGATATGATAAGCCAGTTAGGTTGGCAACAGCAAAACAAGAACGGTTTTCGTTACAGCGATATCATTTCACGAAATTTCAGTCACCAGCTTTGTCCTCTTAATGTGAAAATATTTTACTGTTGCCAACTTACATAGGAATAAATGATCATCGTAATAAAATAATACAAACGATAGTAAGATCATTAGATGAACGTCGACCGAAGAACCCGAGACAGCACTCAATAGGCAGTTTGACAACAAGTGGCCACGAAAGCCGTAAGAATTTTGTAAAATAATACAAATCAGACCTCGAACAGAAATATTTAAATGTTCATTTTTTCCCACGCGCCGTCAGGGAGCTAATTTTCAACATTGTTGTATAGCACCACATGTCAAACGTTCCAGTTGTCTTTTTTGCTGTTTTCCCACTGTCCATGATTCCATGATTCTTTGCCTTTGTTAGCATGCTATTTACGCCCTCTTTGCTTCAGTTGCCAAATGTTCAAAAAAATAGTTCAAATGGCTCTGAGCAGTATGGGACTTAACATCTGAGGTCATCAGTCCCCTAGAACTTACAACTACTTAAACCTAACTAACCTAAGGACATCACACACATCCATGCCCGATGCAGGATTCGAACCTGCGGCCGTAGCGGTTGCGCGGTTCCAGACTGAAGCGCCTAGAACCGCTCGGCCACTCCGGCCGGCTGCCAAATGTTATTTTGCTTCCAAGGCAGTAGAATTCCTTCACTTCATCTGATTAATGGTCACGACTTTTGATTTGAGTTGATCGATCGTTAATCTCGTTTCTACTACTAATTACTTTCTTCGGTTTACACTCAGTTCATATTCCGTACTCACTGGACTGTTGATTACATTCAATAGATCCTGTAATTCTTCTGTACTTTCGCCGAGTATGGCAAAGTCACCAGTGAATCTTATCAGTGATATTTTTTCACCCTGAATTTTAATTTCACTCCAAACACTCCCATATGCTCCTGTCGCTGCTTTATCGATGTATAGATAGAAGAGTAGGAGCTAATCCATTTCACATTATCGAACGCTTTTTCTAAATCTGCATTTCTTATGGATGTTTATTGATTATCTGAAATCTTCCATTATCAAGGGCAATAGTAGAACTGCCTCTCTAGCACCTTTACTTTTCCTAAGATCAAGCTGAATATTGTCTAACAGCTCCTTAATTTTCTTTTCCATTCAGCAGCTTCGTTACATGAGCTGTTAAGCTGCTTGTATACTTTAGCTTTCGTATTTAGGTGCCCTTTCTGTCTTTGGGATTGCGTAGGTCATATTTTTTTCCATAATCTAACAGTGCGTCTTCCCTGGTTTGGTAATTAATGGCCCCTTTGTCTGCGCTAGTCTGCTTTTCATTTCATCCTTGCTTCGCCCGTCATTTATTATTTCGCTTCCAAGACAGTTCGTCTAAATCGTGGTCGCCGGTTTTGAAGTTAAGTTTATCGATAATCTCATTAATGCTACTCCTAAACGCTTTCGCCTGCCTCCGATTTACTCTCAAGCAGTTTTCTCTACCCATCCTTCGTGGTCCTTACACTGAAATGTACGTTGGCGGCAGTAGAATAGTTATGTAGGCATGTGCAAATGCCGGTTCACTAAATTTTCTCAACAGCGTTTTGCGTAAGGAACACAGTAACCGCCTCCAGGGATTCTCATTTCAGTTCACGAAGCATCTCAGTATTACACGTGTGTTGATCGAACGTACCAGTATCAAATCAGCAGCACCCATTGAAATTTCTTCGATGTCTTCCTTTAATTCGACATGGTGAAGATCCCAAAGACATGAGCAGTACTCAAGATTAGGATGTGCACTTGTTCTATATTATGTCTCGTTTAGAAAGAGCTATGCTTCCCATTAACCAAAGTCGACCATTCTCCTTCCTTACTACTGTTCCTACGTGCTCGTCCCATTTCATACCTCTTTGCAACGTTATGCCTAGATACCTAGTTGAGGTCACAGTCAAACAGCGCACCTTTTATGTGTTCGAACATTACAGGGTTGTTTCCCCTACTCATCAGCTTTATCTTACAGTATCCACATTTAGAACAATCTGCCATTCATCAGAACAAGTAGGATTTCTGTCCATTGTCATACTGCAGTGCCTTTGTTGTTCAGAAGTGCGATTCAGTCTTCCTTCACACATGCATGCATATCAGAAGGAATATTGAATCATGCATCAGCAAGTGATTTACGATTTAAATGTGTCCCCTGTACACGAATGTACATAATGGATGTATGAATGCAGGTTGTAGACAAATAGTTGATGACATATGTAAGTTTGGGAGTAGAGGAGCAGCAGGAGTATCAGCACATGTTGTTAGTGCGGATTGCATACACTGAGGGGCAAACTTGACTGGTTTATGACTTCGTCATCCTCCACTTAATCTGTTGTTCTGTTAATTGATTTATGATCCCTGGGGGTTGACTTACGACTCCCTGGGCATAACCTGTCCTCCCCCTCCATCTCCTGCTCCAACACCCTTCTGGGAAGTCCCCTCACAATTCAAGCACAATTTTGATGTTAAATTAATTGACTAGTTAATTAAATCGGTAAATTAATTAACCTCTCCTCCTCAGGTAAATACTCCATCCCTCTTAATTCCCTGTCTGTTCCCTAACCCATACGTAAAATGGCAGGACATGGACTCAGTCTGTGCTGGAGAGGAAGGAGCACAGGAAATTCAAATCAATGTCAATTACATAATTATTTATAAAATTTAATTTGCAGGTGTTTATCTTCTTTTATTTGGTGGGGAAAGCCTATCATTCTCTGCTGCATGGGAAGATACAGGTCTTGTGAAATAAATCAAAAAGATGTAATTAAACAGATCACTTTTTCTTTCTGATCACACAATGAATATCATCATGAAACCCACGTCAACATAAATCACCACACATAATTACACTGCCAAAAATCTCTTGATCACATCTTCACACCAACATGGGACAAATGTGCCAGCTGCTTCCTGTCCTCCCACGCACACATGTTGGGAGAGAGGCCACCTCATGTACTACGAAGCATGCAGGTCAGGAGAGAAGCAGCAGACCAGAAGCTAATCCTCAAACAAAGCATCAGGTGACAGCAACCCATTGATAGTGATACCTCGTTCTCTCTCTCTCTCTCTTTCTCTCTCTCTCTCTCTCTCTCTTTCTCTTTCAAGTGGCCACATCCTGTCACATGCCATAGCTGGGCCTGCATGCACCATCAGTTGCAGCCAGGCTGAACTGCAAGCAAAGCAGCATTTTATCCAGGAAACCAACAAGCCTTCCCCTGCTGGATATGGCACATGCAAGAACTCCTTCCTAGGCAAATTCCTGACTGGGAGCCAATCTAGAAATGCTGCCGAAGTCAATAAATTGACTGACTTATTAATTTCCAGTCATATGATAATTATATAATGTTAGGTGGATGCAGTATCTCATTGGCTCAGATGCAGTCAGTCTCTGGAAGAAGAGGATCCGTGAAGTGTCAACAGCAGTGAAGATTCTCATCTGCCTCTCTATTGAAGAAGAGGCATAAAAGTAACTCTTTACATGTTTTTGCTACTGTTACCACATGTAGCAGTGCCTCCTCCACTTCTTGGTCGAGTTCACATTCTTCGTTCAACTCCACTGGATAAGCTGTGACATCGAGCACGTCTGGACCAGCAGCAGCTACCATTAGCTCATTCAGACCTTCAGGGAACTCTGACCTGTCAGAACCAGCAGCAGTTGCAACAGTGTGATATCCTGTAGGGTACATGACCACCATGTAGGAGCAGGACAACAAGCAACTTTTATCCATCCCACTAACTGATTTGGGTAACGATGACACCCAGCAAGTTCCCAACTCTCAGAATAACTGTTATGTGGGCCCTACATGATACAGTGTAGGTCATTACTAATCTCCAGCACATCTACCACCCAGAACATTCCGGTGTTACTGCAAAGACAGAGTGTTGATGTGGTGGATGAGGAATTGCCAATTCCTCGCAGTGTTCTACTGCTTTTCACTTCAACTTATAATCTAACAGCTAGCAGTTCAAAGTGCTTAAATAGTGATATAGAAGAATCAGTGAACACTGAATAGCATGTTGTGTTAGAAATTGAAAATCCATCAAGAAGTTTTAAAGTGCAGTTTATGGAGCTGGAGTGGGATGAACCTGTTTCGTGCAGAGCACGACACCAACCAACCGATGACCTCCAAGTATTCTCCATCTCTGGACATTTATTGTGCTTGTCTGACACTGCCTATAATATCTTTGTATTACTGTGTGACAGTCACGGTGAGATCTGGAGGTGGATACATTTATCTGAAGCACCCCACTGTTACAAATTTGTTCAACCTACAGACAGTGCTACACCTTGTGCTTGAAAGGTTGAACCCTAGGGTGCCATATGTTCAAATTGTGTTGTGAACTATCTCCATATGTATAGTGCGCATGTTGACGCTTTAGAACTTCTTAGCTGTGTGGTGTCAAAAGAGGAAGCTAAAGGGACACCCATTAGTTTGAGAGAAATACATATGGAATTTGGTTATCTGAGAAATACTGTAAAAAATTAATAAGTTGTTTTTGTTGTTGAGCTGATACAGCCTAAGTATCACTGCTGAAATGTAATATATATAGCAAATCTTTGTTGTTTTTCTAATGTAACTAAAGTTTCAATTGTAATGTCGGGTGTAGCCATTGTAGTTCAGTCAGTAAAATGACTGCACTATAATGGCTACACATGTTATTATTATTATTGTTATTATTATTATTATTATTATTATTATTACAAGCATTCATTTTTCTATAAAAGCCTATTGCATGCCAAAACTTGATGTAATAGGTATCATGGCCGAGTGGGTGTAACATCACAACTTTATTGTAATTGATTGGTCCTGTGATTGTGTGGAAGAAGATCAGAAGAAGAAGAACTGGGTCCTCCTACCCAATAATGTAAGAGCAACGATTGTAGATCCATCCAGCAGCGGCAAGACAAATGTTCCCATGTCACTACTAATACACCCGAATGGAATCTGCATTGGGCATTTATGTGTGTTTTCAAAAGAGCTGTTTAAACCCAAGTACCAGCTACTGCAACAGATACTGCAGGGTGTTAATCGAATAACATACACAACATTCAGTCAAAGAAGTCAAATTCTCCCACCAGAAAAAATAAAGCCACACACAATGTCCGTATTTGAAGATGTTTCTGTGGGAAACAAAGATCAAATTCTACAATATTTCTGCTTTGTTCGTAATTTATTTGAGTCACACATACTGCAGAACCCCGTAGCAGTTGGTGAGGAATGATGCAACTCTCTTTATAGCTTTCAGTCATGACAATTTGACTCTAAGAGACATTTTCCAGGCACATGCAAGAACCAACATGTCATTCAATGATCTGTAAAGCCTTCTGCATATTGTTGGAATCACACACACTGTGGGTTTCTTGTTATTGATAAATCAAGGAAACTGAATGACAGTAGGTACAGATTGAACTTCCAGGAGTTTATATAGCTATGAGAAAAGTGATGAATCTGTTAGTATACATTCACACCATGGGGAAGTTCACACATTTGTCAGACACTCAGCCCAAGAGGATAGGCGTGCATAGACAGAGAATGCGTCTGTACATGGATGGAAAATTTCAGTCTCTCTAATGTAAAATTAAGGAGTAAGAGACGTATGTCCAGACCCTTCAGAGAGCGATGAATGAACTAGATGCCACTATGGTTAAGAAACTGGAGACATACACAAACACCATTTTGAGAAAGAAAGTAGACGACGTAGCTGTAAAAGTTGATGGAATTGAAAAGAAAGTAAATGAATTAATTATAAAAAACTACTCCGTCTACGGACCACAATTGGCCCATCGGGACCATCCGACCGCCATGTCATCCTCAAGGAGGATGTGGACAGGAGGGGCATGGGGTCAGCACACTGCTCTGATGGTATTCTTGACCGAAGCCGCTACTATTCGGTCGAGTAGCTCCCCAATTGGCATCACGAGGCTGAGTGCACCCCGAAAAATGGCAACAGAGCATGGCGGCCTGGATGGTCACCCATCCAAATGCTGACCACGCCCGACAGCGCTTAACATCGGTGATCTCACGGGAACCGGTGTAGCCACTGCGGCAAGGGACTTAATTATAATAATGAGCGAAATATATATAAAGGGCACCCTGTGAAGCAGTCGATGTAGTGTATAGCAAGATGTCAACTAAGCATAAGGTCTTCGCCATTCGAGAGAAGTTACGCTTGTGGAGGATAGGACATTTGGATCGAGAGCAGACACTACGATAAACGTTTAAACCAGTTACTAAATCTCCCGATGACCTCTCAGCGAAATCTCAAAATGATGACGCTTTTGCCGGTTTCATTAACCGCCACACCGACGCTAGGACAGACAAAATATTTGGTTTCAGTGGTGAAAACCATACATAACTTTAAATGAAAATGCAGTAGAGATAGAGGATAGGGAATTTCAAAGAACACCAGGTCTACTGAACATCGTTTTCCTAAATCCCTCAAAAACTGTAAAATTTTCACCGAAAGCCCTTGAGATGAATGGTGAAGTACTACAATTGACATGTGTACACAGGAAAGCAGGAAACCAACGCCGTGCGAAATACAGAGACAATGAAAAGCTATTATTATTAGACGGTCGAAATAGCTGTGGTGATGGTACCGACATTCAGTATAAAAGAGTCAGCACTCGGCATCCTTAGTATACATACTACAACGATACCAATGAGATAAACAGATCAACTACGAGTGCTCATGGCAACAGCTGCTGCAGTCAGTACCGTTCATTCTAATGAGATTGTCTCAGTAATTTCAGAGCCTGTAGAGAGAGGTATAATCGAATGAGTATGGTGACAGTAGTTCGAGAATTGCATAAACCAGCACGCAAAACATACCCTCGTAGAAATGTTATGATTAAAGCTTTGGATGACTTACGGCAGGCTGATCTTGTACACATGAGAAAATATTCACCTGAGAATAATGGATTCAAATATATTTTGTTGGTTATCGATACATACTCCACATTTGCCTGGGCGTTACCTGTTAAAACAAAAACGGGCAGAAGTGTCGCAGATGTGTTTGAGCCTTTGTTGCAGACATGAACGAATCGACGCCCAGGCAACCTCCAAGCCGACCACGGTAGAAAGTTTTTGAATAGGTATATCAAGACTGTGATGCAGCGGTGTGGAATATATCACTAATCAACATTCACCCACCGGCAGGTGAGTATCGTGGAACGTCTGAACAGAACAATAACAGATCATAGCCCATACAAATGGACACATATCCTCCCAGAAATAATTGCACAGTATAACCAAACCAAACATGCCACAATGAAAGTGAGACCAATCGATGTTCATGATAATGGACTCATGGATATGGTATAATATCGTATTAAAATGCTCGATTAACGTAAACAGAAATTTAATGTTGGTAATTTGGTACATATCTCAAAACAGCATTTGAGAAATCATTTCCTTCAGACTGATCGAGTGAGATATTCACAGTTTTCAAAATGCAGAGAACAAATCCCAGAATTTACATCTTAAAGGATAGCAATGGCACTTAAATTTCAGGATACTTTTGCACGAGGAAATATAGAAGAGCTCAGAAGCACAGGTGTTTCCACAGAGCGTGTCGTAAGACGTCGAGGGAACAGAACAGAGCACTAGTTAAGGGGGGGGGGGGGGGGGGGGGTAGGACGTACGTCAAACCGGCCGACTTGGAGCAGGAGACGTGCCACAGGACATTTTAATTATCACTGTCTATACTTTTACAAATAAATTCATAAAACTGTGTCAGCATGATCAGGAAGGACTCAGGATTCACATTCATAGCAGTGGAAGTTCAAAAACATAACAAAATAATTTTTTTTACATATGAAATTTTTCACTTACTATACGGCTGCATTTGTTGCTATAGGTCCACGTTTCTTCGTAAGTAAGAGAGATTCTTCAATGAACTTTGCACAGCCTACAAACTTGTACGAAACTCTAGAATTTATTTAATTTATGAACAAGTGAATGAGCTGTTACATTATAAACTTAATGTTTAGAAAAAAAATCAAATTTTACAGTTAATCATCTCAATTTTACCACAATTTCAATAGATTTGGAAAATTCTAGAGTTTTGCATTAAGAAGTTTGTGTTTAATAATAACAAGTTTCAAAGTAATAGGATATTTATCTTGGGTGTTATATGTACTAAAGTACGGAAATTGGTGTTTTGCGGAAAATGGCTGTTAAATTTTCAACTTCTATTTGGCGCTCTTTTAGAACCGTCCAGCACCATAAGCAAGGTCTTTTAATTTTATAAATCAGTTTTCTCCCTTTTCACATTCCTATGATGCATTCCTCTTGATTTTATCACCTCCAAAAATGATTTATCTGCTTTCACTATACACTCTCTGTCTATCGCTTGATGCAGTTCACTTCGGACTAAATTCCCATTTTCTCTAAAACATATTTCCTACTTTGCACACCATCATTAAAACATGAAACTGCCTCATGAACACCAACAAAAAGTGCATTTCTTCTCACAAAAATTGTTTTTGGCAATCTTTCCCATACGCATTGGTTAAAAGTTTCATTTGGGTTTTGGGTACCGCCATGAAAACATTTCTTCAAAGGAAGTATCAATATCAATAGTCCTTTGTTTCACGTATGACAATCTCTGGCGCTAATATAAACATTCGAATTCTATAGAGCGAAATACAGTTACTTATGACAGAAACATACTGTGCAAAGGGGTGTGGCGCTGCATCTTGGTACGCTTACGACCAAATAACCTATCTATTATCTCTCAAATATATATGTTTTATACATCAAACTATCCAGGAAGATGCGCGCTGTGAAATAGGCATACTTTCGATTATTTTTTTTTTTTTAGTTTTTGACGTCCTACTCCCCTTAAACGGGTTGGTTTTTCTGCAATACAAAACAGCTGTATTGACAGTGACGATTTGTTATATAATGAGGTGCACAGAATCCCTAGTACCGATATCTTGCCAGTATTAATATAGGCAACAGGAAAAAATGTCGAGATTATCGATTCCCAGAATGGATGAACTATCGATCCACATAGTCAGATTTGTACTGAACCTTCAGTCCACGAGTCCTGGTCGCACCTGCCCAGAGAGACAGAAAGACAACAAAGCGATCCTGACAGAGTTACTTTTTTATCGATTGAGGAGCGAAATCCTAAAAAATGAACAGATTATTCAAGACAGGTGAATGATCTATAAATTCGGTGTATAACTTCAAACTACTAGATTTTGTATCGTTTACAGAGTTCCCTTCCCAACTAGATTGCCAAGCCATTCTAACGCAAAATACTAAACAGTAATTACTCATTGAATAAATTATTGCGTTTACTAATATTGTGTATGCGTTTGGGTGAGTATGTGTATGTGTGTGTGTGAGTGTGTGTGTGTGTGTGTGTGTGTGTGTGTGTGTGTGTCTGTGTGTCTGAATTACTTATTGAATAAATTATTGCGTTTACTAATATTGTATATACGTTTGGGTGAGTGTGTGCGTGTGTGTGTGTGTGTGTGTGTGTGTGTGTGTGTGTGTGTGTTGTCTATTTTCGACGAAGGCCTTGTTGGCTTCATACGTGTCATGTATAATTTTAGTATCTGAATCGATTGTGAGTGAGCAGCGATGTTGGAATCTGTAACGCAGAAGTTAATCTAGTATCGTTGAGATGCGTGAGGACGCGGTGGAGTAGTCAAAGTTTAGTTGTGTTCGAGTTAGACGGACAGTATTAAGCAATGTTTGAATAAGGATGTAGTCAATGTTTGTGTAAAAGTGAGGAATCAATGGCAATAATATGTTTCAAATTTAAAGTTTCAATTTATCGCTTTGTTCAATCAACATGTGAAGGACCAGGAATAATGGAATGTCCACGGTAAAGATATTAATGATGTTACTTTTTTTTCTATTGCTGCGTCATCGAACTAGCTTGGTTATTGTACTGAAAGTTGCTATATTTGAGAGATAGGAAAGTGTATTGTTTGGATGTTAATCGGTCTTGAGCGTTTTTTCACAGTATACAAAAAACTTAGTGTTGTCATTTATGCGCATATATCATTTTCTTACTAACCTTTCTCTTAAAATTCTTTTTAATGAAGCATCCCACCAAGTGCGTTCGAAAAACAGTTCGATTTTCAATTAACATAGAACTCATTGCACCTCTCGAGTTTCTCTGTGCAGATACAGTAATTTGCAGCTGTAGCATAGGGGCGTGCAAGACAAAGTAGTACTGCAACGCGTTATCCAGATTTGCGCAGAATAGAAGCAAGGAGAAAATATTATGATGTTTTTTATTTATTTATTCAATCAGGGTTAACTTATGTTATTCATAGACAGTTTTGGTGATCAATTTTGCAAAACCAATTACTCTAGGTTTCATGTCAAAGTTCATTGTTCAGGCAGTTTATACCGATCAAAGTTCTTGCAGTCAGATGGCTAACATTTACAGTTTGAAAGACTACCCTTTTCATTACAACAATTAATTATTAACACAGTGCAACTGTGCTTTCATATCACGACAGTACATGTTTCATTACGACAGTTCATTTATTATTACAGCTCAGAGCTTACAATCAGAAACAGAGGACGTCAGTCTTATTTTTATTTATTTAGATAACTTTCACTCTATTTTTACTTATTTAGATAACCTTCAGGCCGAAACCTCATATTCTTACAGTCTTTTTGTTGGGCCTATCTGCGACTCGGCATCTCTGCTATATGGTGAGTAGCAACTATTCTTTTCATAATATTGTTACTGTGTTCACCGACAGATTGTTTCTGTTACACACCTTCCAATTATGTTAGAATAAAATTTTTGTATAAGTTTGAACTTTAGGATATATAGTCAGTGCCTTAGAAATCACGTTATCCACTAAAATTTTTAACTTATAAGGGGAGGCAACGGCGTTGGGATCACAGATTTCCTTCAAACTTTGTACACTTTTAGTATGGCATTAAAAAAAGTGGTTAGCGTTTGAGCTCCGTAAGCCGAACGTGTATGAGGCGACAGTTCGATTCCCGCTCAGTCTTAATTTTTAATCTATATTTTTTCATCATTGGTCATATTATTTAATTTATATGACATTTGAGCCGCGCAGGATTAACCGAGTGGTCTAAGGCGCTGCAGTCATGGACTGTGCGGCTGGTCCCGGCGAAGGTTCGAGTCCTCCCTCGGGCATGGGTGTGTGTGTTTGTCGTTTGGATAATTTACGTTAAGTAGTGTGTAAGCTTAGGGACTGATGACCTTAGCAGTTAAGTCTCATAAAATTTCACACACATTTCTTTGACATTTGAGAGGTAATACAATGAAGTAAACCACGTGTATTTGCATGAAATTCCAGTGGATTTCATGTTGTTTGACTACTTACTATTTATAATTAAATTTAATTATTAGAACAAACATATTTATAACTATCGACAAGTAAATGAAGAAACGAATGGAATTTTCCTGAAAACTATGCCTGTCGTAA
Organism: Schistocerca serialis cubense; assembly: GCF_023864345.2. NCBI lineage: Eukaryota > Metazoa > Arthropoda > Insecta > Orthoptera > Acrididae > Schistocerca > Schistocerca serialis. Next base: position 415,898,767 of record NC_064645.1, read on the forward strand.
TTTGCGAAATCCCTTGTAAATGCAGAGGCACGCCCCATTTGGAAGTTAACCTGCGCAGCGGTGAGACTTGCTACTGTAGCAAGAACGAATTCTGTAGGTTGTAATCTCTCCCCCTCCTACCTAATTCCAGTTATTGTCGACAATAAGCAACGCATTTTATGAGAAATTTGAGAGGAGCGAAGACTACAAGAAGCTTTCTAGTTTACTTAGCTTTTCGTGTAGAGTTGGCTCCAGTTCCTCTTGCCTAGGGGATTGATTCTGGAAGCTGGAACTCCCGCATTTTAGGACGTCATGGTTGAATTGATCTAAATAAATCTGAAGATTGGAAGATTGTTGTTGCAGAATTTTTGCTCTTACGTTAATATATTTTGTCACATTTTAGTATATCATACAATCTTTTGAATTTTCACATTAACAAAGCCGAAATTACATTGTTCGCCCAAAATACACAAATACGTCCGATCACATCAGAAGCATGCTTACTTCGTCTTCACTCGGCGGAAATGACAATATTCCAAAGGGTTTACAGTTTTTCTTGACAAATGAGTTTCTGTTAGTTTCGATTATTATTTCATTAATGAATCCACAAATTAACATAGTAAACAGTACTTGATTGTGTAAGTAATAATAGAAATGGTAAGTGTGCCAAATAACTGATAATTTCAAATGTTCCTAAAAAAATAATTTTAACTGTGCATTCAGGACTAGTACTTGTCGATTGTAACATTGAAAATAAAGTAACTCCTTTATATAAATTTTAGCTCGATATATAGCATACTGTGTATAAAATTATATGAAAGTTATCAGGAAAGCAGCTGAGATAGGTACTGACCTGTCCTAAATTCGAAAAATGATACTAGTATCGACAACTACACCTGAGGAAAAGTAATGCTAGAGGTGGATTCCCCTTTACAAGGTGCAATTCTTTTTAATATTGCAGAATTTACACTTGTACTGTAAAAATGAAAGTTTGAGCCGGAGGTGAACCGTCGTGTCATACATTTTTGTCTTATGAAGCTCGAACGCTAGCCGCCCTTTCATTTTTTTTTTTAATCTTATTTTGTCCGTTATTGCTCGTTGCATTTGTTCGGGGCGTATATCTCATGACACCCGTTAAAGTTCATTGTTGCTCCATTCATTCAGTTGTTTATTACATAGGGCAGCTAACCTTCTGACCGAACATGATAAGCTACGGTGCCGGCTACCACGTGACCAACGTGAACTCTGACGTCCGGCACCTGCGCACAAACACATTGTAAGTAGGCTGTTTAGGTTTTTATGTTGGTAACGTCACCTAGCGCTCTGTATGAAAATCACTGGCAGTGCTGTGTGCAGTCTGCGGCTGGTTGGCATTGTTGGAATATTCGCTACTGTAGTGTTGGGCAGTTCGATGACAACAGCTCGTAGTCTTCCGCAGTTGGAGGTGAGCCGCCAGCAGTGGTGGATGTGGGGAGAAAGATGGCAGAATTTCGAATGCGGGCGATCTGGACGTGTGTCCATCAGAAAGAGTAAATTTGTAGTAGTGGATATCATGAACTGATATATATATGATGACTTTTGAACATTATTAAGGTAAATACATTGTTTGTTCTCTGTCGAAATCTTTCATTTGCTAACTATGCCTATCAGTAGTCAGCGCCTTCAGTAGTTATTCAGCTGGCAGTATTGGCGCACGCTGTATTGCAGTAATTTGAGTAACGAAGATTTTTGTGAGGTAAGTGATTCATGAAAGGTATATCTTATTATTAGTCAGGGCCATTCTTTTGTAGGGATTATTGAAAGTCAGACTGCGTTGCGCAAAAAAAATATTGTGTGTCAGTTTAGTGATGATCAGAGTAAGTAAAGAGAGAACTGTCCGAGTACGTTCAGTCTTGCTCAGCTGTTTGAAAATCAGATAACGTAAGAGGTTTACGAGCAATATTATTTATAAAATTTTTCTAAGGGGATGTTTCAACATCACTTACATGATAGAAGCGTAAAACTTCTCTTGCGATTTTCTCGGAATTGCCAGGGTGGTAGGGTGCTGCACCTTACTATTTTCCCATTATGTTGTTTTAATGGCCTACTATAGATGTACAAAGTTTGAAGTAAGTCCGTGATTAGAGCGTCGTGGCATCCCCTTGTTCCATCTCAAAGGCGTGCAAAGCTCTCATTTAGTTTTGTGGGGCCGGATGGCTTGTCGCACGCTGGGGTGTGTAACGTCTCTTAGAAAAACATACACTTCTGGAAATTGAAATAAGAACACCGTGAATTCATTGTCCCAGGAAGGGGAAACTTTATTGACACATTCCTGGGGTCAGATACATCACATGATCACACTGACAGAACCACAGGCACATCGACACAGGCAACAGAGCATGCACAATGTCGGCACTAGTACAGTGTATATCCACCTTTCGCAGCAATGCAGGCTGCTATTCTCCCATGGAGACGATCGTAGAGATGCTGGATGTAGTCCTGTGGAACGGCTTGCCATGCTATTTCCACCTGGCGCCTCAGTTGGACCAGCGTTCGTGCTGGACGTGCAGACCGCGTGAGACGACGCTTCATCCAGTCCCAAACATGCTCAATGGGGGACAGATCCGGAGATCTTGCTGGCCAGGGTAGTTGACTTACACCTTCTAGAGCACGTTGGGTGGCACGGGATACATGCGGACGTGCATTGTCCTGTTGGAACAGCAAGTTCCCTTGCCGGTCTAGGAATGGTAGAACGATGGGTTCGATGACGGTTTGGATGTACCGTGCACTATTCAGTGTCCCCTCGACGATCACCAGTGGTGTACGGCCAGTGTAGGAGATCGCTCCCCACACCATGATGCCGGGTGTTGGCCCTGTGTGCCTCGGTCGTATGCAGTCCTGATTGTGGCGCTCACCTGCACGGCGCCAAACACGCATACGACCATCATTGGCACCAAGGCAGAAGCGACTCTCATCGCTGAAGACGACACGTCTCCATTCGTCCCTCCATTCACGCCTGTCGCGACACCACTGGAGGCGGGCTGCACGATGTTGGGGCGTGAGCGGAAGACGGCCTAACGGTGTGCGGGACCGTAGCCCAGCTTCATGGAGACGGTTGCGAATGGTCCTCGCCGATACCCCAGGAGCAACAGTGTCCCTAATTTGCTGGGAAGTGGCGGTGCGGTCCCCTACGGCACTGCGTAGGATCCTACGGTCTTGGCGTGCATCCGTGCGTCGCTGCGGTCCGGTCCCAGGTCGACGGGCACGTGCACCTTCCGCCGACCACTGGCGACAACATCGATGTACTGTGGAGACCTCACGCCCCACGTGTTGAGCAATTCGGCGGTACGTCCACGCGGCCTCCCGCATGCCCACTATACGCCCTCGCTCAAAGTCCGTCAACTGCACATACGGTTCACGTCCACGCTGTCGCGGCATGCTACCAGTGTTAAAGACTGCGATGGAGCTCCGTATGCCACGGCAAACTGGCTGACACTGACGGCGGCGGTGCACAAATGCTGCGCAGCTAGCGCCATTCGACGGCCAACACCGCGGTTCCTGGTGTGTCCGCTGTGCCGTGCGTGTGATCATTGCTTGTACAGCCCTCTCGCAGTGTCCGGAGCAAGTATGGTGGGTCTGACACACCGGTGTCAATGTGTTCTTTTTTCCATTTCCAGGAGTGTATATTATATGTGGTTAAAGGAAAAAATGGGGAAAAGAATAATTGAACTGTTTTTTTTTTAAAGATAACATCTGTTCCGGCGACTACTGAAACCGTCACAGACGATACTTATTAAATATCAAACAAAGATGAGAATACGTGACAAGTATAAATAATAGTGACGGAACATTAATTTCTCTGTCGTCTTCTTGGAGTTACGTGAGTAGGAAGAGCCTGTGACGTTATATTGTACGCTTGCGTAGCATTCTTTTGTCATGATTGAGAGACGTACGACATTACGTACTCATTGTAAAGGTGTGTAATAATTTAATGTGTTTAAATGTTTTGAATAGAGTTACTTAGTGAAAACTTGCATTATGATTTGTAATAAGCTTGCCTGGTATTTTATCCCATCCTTTTAAGACATTTTCAGCTATTTAAATATTATTCGTGGTGCAGAGCTGCGCTACGAACGAACGAACCACTGCAGTGGGTCATTCAAACTGCATTAAATGAAACCAATCATACCGCAAAGAAGCGAACAGGTTGACGCGGGCTGCTGATGATGTATTATTATCAGTGCAAAAAGATAATTTACCTTCATAACATAAAAGAAATCTTGCTGTGCGTAGTTCTTGTCTGGCAAACATTATAGTAAAAACATCTTTTTCTGTGATAATAGTCTCATGTTCTCGTGTTAGTCGTGGTACTTATTGGTGTTTTACTGTTAACAAAAATCCACTGCAAAATTTTGATGTTGAACAATCATTGCGTACTGTACCATCAGTATTGATAATGAAATAATTTTCATTAACATTTTCACTAACTGTAAAGTAAGGAAGATATTTTGAACTTTATGGCGAGTTACAGCAACGAAAAAATGTTCCTTTAATAGATAGCCAGATCCAGAATAATAAGAACATAATATATTTTGTTTTGTTGAAAATTAATGATCCAAAGAAAGTCACAGTACAGTATCACTAAAAGGTATTTCGGGGCTCTTTTCGTAGCCTCATATTTTATCTCATATATTAGTTGTTACGCGAGCAATAATAAAACAAAGGAAAGAGAGCCAGCGAAAGATGTTTCGCACGTTTACCTTTTTATAAGGCTAAACCATAGCTGTACTAGTGACGGAGGTCTCGTTGGAAGCGAAAGCCATAAACAGCCGCATCCGGTCGCGGGGAGCGCGGCAGTTACAAGTCGACAGGGAGAAAGTAATCAGCGAGCTCGCTCCGAATGCAAATAGCGGCTCTCCCGGCCGTCACGGCTGCGAGGAAATATGGCGCACGCACTTTTAACTGCGTCGCTGTCGTTAAAAATATATTAGACGCAGCAGCAGCGAGACGGCCCCCCTGCTACGCATTATGCGGCGGGCCGTTCTGCCCGAGAGTGCCGCCGCGCGGCGGAGACGCACGGAGAGCTCCGAAAACTGCCGAAGGCGGGGCGCGAATGCCGCGCGGCGCGTGGGAGGCGTGAATGCCGCGCCGGCATTAATGAGACACTCGGAATACGCGGCCCGCCGGATTAAAAGAAAGGGAAGAGAAAGCCACGCGCCGGCCGAGAGCCTTGTTAGCGGTGCGTGGGCGGCGTAGGCGCGGACGCTTTACGGTGCCACGTCGGCCCCGCCAGGGCGCCGTAAAGGGACGCCGGGAATCCATCCTCCCGCAGTCGCGGCGTCTCGGCGAGGCGTCACTCAGCGCCGGCTGAATTATTCGAGGCGCCTGCAACACGTGGGACGCCCCCGTTCCTGCCGACTGCAACAGCCGCTGCCGCCGCCGGCGGCTCTGAATACTGCATAAGGGTGAAGGAGCGCACCGTCTTGTTCGTGAGGTAAATAAGTTCGCAGACTGTGATGCGCCCAGGAGCATCCGCGGCCACTGTAGGTGATCACAGGAAAGAATGAGACACACATCAGAGGGGGAGACTGTGGCTGTGAGCACAGTGGATTAATTGCGACGTAATGAAAACGGAAAAGGATTGAGTTGAACAGACTATACTATACCAGCGGAATAATGCTTCTATCGGAGTACAAAAAAAGACAAATTTGCCACTGCTTAATATAAGACTAAAATTTTAAAAAGCGTTCTCTAACTGTAGCAAAGCAGCGACTGGTATAAAATGCTTAAAATCAAATGAAAACAATCTCGTTCACGTTTTCAGATTTTTATTTGTTAGCAACAGGCTTCGGTCCTTTCCTCAGGTCATCTTCAGGCGTTTCGCCGCTGTTATTGCTACTGGTAGTGGCAGACGGAGCGAGATCCGCAGAAATAAGGATGTCACTGATGACGTCTTTACTTCTCCGGATCACGATCCATCTGTCGCCACCATCAGCCATAATACACTACTGGCCATTAAAATTGCTACACCACGAAGATGACGTGCTACAGACGCGGAATCCAACCGTTAGGAAGAAGATGCTGTGATATCCAAATTATTAGCGATTCAGAGTATTCACACTAGGTTGGCGCCTGTGGCGACACCTACAACGTACTTACATGAGGAAAGTTTTCAACCGATTTCTCATACACAAACAGCAGTTGACCGGCGTTGCCTGGTGAAATGTTGTTGTGATGCCTCCTGTAAGGAGGAGAAATGCGTACCATCACGTTTCCGACTTTGATAAAGGTCGGATTGTAGCCTATCGCGATTGCGGTTTATCCTATCGCGACATTGCTGTTCGCGTTGGTCGAGATCCAAGGACTGTTTGCAGAATATGGAATCGGTGGGTTCTGGAGAGTAATACGGAACGCCGTGCTGGGTCCCAACGGCTCGTACCGCTAGCAGTCGAGATGACAGCCATCTTATCCGCATGGCTGTAACGGATCATGCAGCCACGTCTCGATCCCTGAGTCAACAGATAGGAACGTTTGCAACACAACAACCATCTGCACGAACACTTCGACGACGTTTGCAGCAGCATGGACTATCAGCTCTGAGACCATGGCTGCGGTTACTCTTGACGCTGCATCACAGACAGGAGCGGTTGCGATGGTGTACTCAACGACGAACCTGGGTGCACGAATGGCAAAACGTCATTTTTTCAGATCGCGGTGAACGCACATTGAAAGCGTGTATTCGTCATCGCCATACTGGCGTATCACCCGGCGTGATGGTATGGGGTGCCATTGGTTACACGTCTCGGTCACCTCTTGTTCGCACTGACGGCACTTTGAACAGTGGACGTTACATTTCATATGTGGTACGGCCCGTGGCTCTACCCTTCATTCGATCCCTGCGAAAGCCTACGTTTCAGCAGGATAATGCACGACCGCATGTTGCAGGTCCTGTACGGGCCTCTCTGGATACAGAAAATGTTCGACTGCTGCCCTGGCCAGCACATTCTCCAGATCTCTCACCAATTGAAAACGTCTGGTCAATGGTGGCCGAGCAACTGGCTCGTCACACTACACCATTCACTACTGTTGATGAACTGTGGTACCGTGTTGAAGCTGCATGAGCATCCATGCTCTGTTTGTCTCAATGCCCAGGCGTATCAAGGCCGTTATTACGGCCAGAGGTGGTTTTTTGGGTGCTGATTTCTCAGGATCTATGCACCCAAATTGCGTGAAAATGTAATCACATGTCAGTTCTAGTATAACATATCTGTCCAACGAATACCCGTTTATCATCTGCATTTCTTCTTGGTGTAGCAATTTAATGGCCAGTAGTGTAGCTGAGAAAAGCCTGAAGATGCTCTGAGGAAAGGGCCGAAGCCTGTTACTAACAAATAAAAATCTGAAAACGGGATCGAGACTGTTTTAATTATCAGCATTTAATAGAAGAGTGACTGAAAATTGGGGTACCAGCCGCCTTATTCCGCCTTCCTCAGCACCTTCAAAAATTTTTCCAAAACCTCTGGCATACTGGTGATTTTAACATACGACTCACTCCTTGCTCCCACGAGCTGTCTTCACAGCCAGTCTCTTTCTTTCTGTCCTACTGCTACTGTCTTCTCTCATTGTCACTATCTCCGCCTTGTTCTCTCTTATTGCTACTCTCTCATTCGTTTCTCCTCAATGATGCTCTCTCTCCCCACTACCTCTCGCTTCCTCATTGTCTTTGCCATAACCCTGTCCCTCATTATCACTAGCTCTCTATCTCCCTTCCACTTTCTCCTTCTCTTTATTCCTCTCTCACTGGCTGACACTCTCTCCTTCACTCTTTTCCTAGCACTTTTCTGTCATTGCCAGCTATGTTCCACTATCACTGTATCCCTCACTTTTTCTCACACTGCCATTGTCTTCTTCGCTCTTTTTATACCACAACCACTGTCTACCATCTTCCAGTACTTCTTGTTTTCTTTCTGGTTTCCACTGCTACTCTCTCCTTTTCTCTTCGTTTGAGAAAGGGCGAATTTTTGAGTAAATTTTTAACACTGCTCAGGGAGGTAGGATCTGGCAGCTGGTATCCCGCACTTCAGTCAGAATTTTTGATTAAACAGGAGCATATTCACCTTTATTGTGGTCCAATAGGAGGATGAAAGCTGGTTCTCTTTTTATCGCTGGTGCAGCAGGGCATGTAACTCATATGAAAAGAACTTTATGGTTCAGTAAAATTTTGATGGTTTACTTATGCGATACTGAAATTAATGTAAAACCAAATTTGCACTTCAGACAGGATTTCACATGCACAAAAATTTTGCATGTGTTTATGTACTACATCATGGGGTTCTCAGAATCCTTTTGGTGATAACAGGTATTTATCTGTGTTGCATCACTTTATAAACCACGTTTTCGCCTCATACTGGATTTTATGTGCGTATTCTATGTATACACATAGATAACTCTGAACCTCTGTATCTAGGAAACTCATAAAGACACCAAGAAAATTTTCAAGATAGTTCGAAATCGGAATCTTGGGAATATATCGTAAAAATTTCAGCCATTTGCTGTGCTTGGCCGTCTTGGAATCTACGTCTGGGTTTTGGTACACAAAAAACCATGTTTCTGGGTTGTTTCTCGATAACGGATACAGATTTTAAAAAAGGGATGGTGGCACTTCTAGATAAATGCCTAGATAATATAGCATTGAAATTTCAGGAATTTGCTGTTGTTAATTATTTAGATACTCGCTGGTGACGGCAAAAAATGGCGAAAAATGCTATCCTCGGGTTTTCTAAGGAACTGTCCATGAGCTAAATGGTGCATCCACAAACACCTTAAGGCGCGCCGAAGACCAGATCACATACTAAAGAACCAACCAACTGGCTGCATTCGCCTTGTATGAAATTCAAACTTTGACCTGTTCTGTTGGATAGTTACAGTAGAATAACAGTTTGTTAGGAATAGAATGATCCACAGCCCAAAAGCCATACAAAACACTTGACACTACCTGTCACCAATATAACCCGAGGTATGAGCCCAGGAAAAATCCCATATTTATGCATGGAGTTTTGGAAGATAATCGTTAATTAATTATGCTAGAACAAACTGTACAGCAACACAAGGCCTAGAATACGAAGCTCGCATCACTATCACACAGGGTGTGATCAATAAGTAGGAGGACTGAATTAATTTAAATTTTTTTATTGAACTAGCTGGTACAAATCCTTGGTATTCCTCGAAGTAGCATTCTTGTGCTTTGACACAAGGCGTATATCGCGAGTCCCACTGCACGTACGCCTTCTCGGACTCGCTTTCCGTGATCCTCTTCAGAGACACTATCACAGCATTTTGGACGTCTTCTACAGAGCCGAATCGATGCCGCTTGAGGTCCTGCTTGAGCTGGGGAAAGAGGAACAAGTCAGTCGGTGACAGATGTGGACTGTAGGGAGGGTGACGCCACGTGGCAACCCTGTGCTTGGTGAGGTGTTGCAACACCCACAGCGTGCAGTGGCACTGCGCGTCTTCATGGTGCACCTTCCAACAGGCGGTGATGTCTGCCCCACTCAGAGGGCGTGTTTTCACAACCTTTCAAGCACTTCCACGTAAAATTTAGCATTCACAGTTTGTCCGGGGGGTACAAATTCCTGGTAAACCATACCATGAGGGTCAAAAAAGCAGATGACCATCGTTTTGACCCTTCACTTGCTCATTTTGGCTTTCTTCGGACGCTGGGAATTAGCGGTGTGCTACTCAGCACTCTGCCATTTGGTCTCTGAGTCATACTCAAAACAAGACAGTTCGTCAACGGTAATCACATTGTGAAGAAAATCTGGGTTTTCTTGGACAAACTTTAGAATTTCCTGGGAGATTTACACACAATTCAGGTTTTGTTCATCAGTCAGGATTTTTGGCACAAACTTGCTGCACATCTTTCTCATGCCAAATCCTCGGTAGCAATTTTTTAGATGGTACTGTATGAAATACTCAACTCATCAACCATCAGAAGGATGTTTAAGGACTGGTCGGAGGCCAGGAGCGCCTTTTCTTTGGGCACATTTTCATCAGTCCTTGAAGTTGATGGTTGACTGGCGCGCTGGTCCAATTTGACGAGCTCCCACCCTTCCCAGAACAGCTCCAACCATCTACCACTTTTTATCGGCCCAGGTTAACATCCCCATAGGCGTCCTTAATCATTCTGAGGGACTCCATAGCGGTTTTCGCGAGTTTCACGCAGAATTTGATGGCGTAGCGTTGCTGGAGATTTTTTTCCATTTACATCTATACTCTGCAAGCAACCTGACGGTGTGTGGCCGAGGGCACTTTGGATACCTCTATCGGTTCTCCCATCTATTCCAGTCTCGTATGTTCGTGGAAAGAAAGATTGTTGGTATGCCTCTGTGTGGGCTCTAATCATTCTGATTTTACACTCATGGTCTCTTCGCGAGATATACGCAGGAGGGAACAATATACTGCTGCACTCATGGTGAAGGTATGTTCTCGAAACTTCCAAAAGAGCCCGTACCGAGCTACTGAGCGTCTCTTTCAGAGTCTCCTACTGGAGTTTATCATCTCCGTAACGCTTTCGTGATTACTAAATGATCCTGTAACGAAGCGCGCTGCTCTCCGTTGGATCTTCTCTATCTGTTCTATCAACCCTATCTGGTACAGATCCCACACCGGTGAGCAGTATTCAAGCAGTGGGCGAACAAGCGTACTGTGACCTACTTCCTTTGTTTTCGGATTGCATTTCCTCAGGATTATTCCAATGAATCTCAGTCTGGCATCTGCTTTACCGACGATCAACTTTTTATGATCATTCCATTTTAAATTACTCCTAATGGCTACTCCCAGGTAATTTATGGAATTAACTGCTTCCAGTTGCTGACCTGCTATATTGTAGCTAAATGATAAGGGATCTCTCTTTCTATAATTTCGCAGCACATTACACTTGTCTACATTGAGATTCAATTGCCATTCCCTGCACCATGCGTCAATTCGCTGCAGATCCTCCTGCGTTTCAGTACAATTTTCCATTGTTACAACCTCTCCACATACTACAGCATCATCCGCGCAAAAAGCCTCGGTGAACTTCTGATGTTATTCACAAGGTCACTTGTATATATTGTATATATTGTGAATAGCAACGGTCTTACCACACTCCCCTGCGGCACACCTGAAATCACTCTCACTTCGGAAGACTTCTCTCCATTGAGAATGACGTGCTGCGTTGTGTTATCTAGGAACTCTTCAATCCAATCACACAATTCGTCTGATAGACCATATGCTCTTACTTTGTTCATTAAACGACTGTGGGGAACTGTATCAAACGCCTTGCGGAAGTCAAGAAACACGGCATCTACCTGGGAACCCGTGTCTATGGCCCTCTGAGTCTCGTGGACGAATCGCGCGAGCTGGGTTTCATACGACCGTCTTTTTCGAAACCCATGCTGATTCTCACAGAGTAGATTTCTAGTCTCCAGAAAAGTCATTATACTCGAACATAATACGTGTTCCAAAATTCTACAACTGATCGACGTTAGAGATACAGGTCTATAGTTCTGCACATCTGTTCGACGTCCCTTCTTGAAAACGGGGATGACCTGTACCCTTTTCCAATGCTCTGGAACGCTACGCTCTTCTACAGACCTACGCTACACCGCTGCAAGAAGGAGGGCTAGTTCCTTTGCGTACTCTGTGTAATATCGAACTGGTATCCCATCAGGTCCAGCGGCCTTTCCTCTTTTGAGCGATCTTGAAACGCGACCGCACTACTGAACAGAGGACCACAAAAACCGACGTGCTCACTCTCCGCTTCCCTGCAGGCGACTCGAAAAAACGTCAGTCTCTCCGTAAGGCTCCTCATTATCACGCCCAGGCGGTCCGACCCCTCTCCACCGTTCCGTTCGCCCTACAGAAATTCAGTCCTCCTACTTACTGATCACACCCTGTACGTATATAGACGCTTTCAATAAAGTAAACAGACTGTTATTATGAGAGAGGCATAGTCTTATTCAGGTAATTAATTAAACTGCAACAAATTATAGAGACGCACAAGGAATACAACAAAGAACCACACGTCACTTTCATGCATTATATAAAGGCTTTCAATAAAACAAACAGACAATTATTTTAAGAGGGCACACCCATACATCTTATACATGTAATTCAGAAATCTGTAATAACACAACAATCCGAATAATTTAGGATAATAAAGAAAGAACACAGGATATTAACTTAAAAATTCGACATGGTTACTGCTTTCCGCCACTCCCCTTTAATATGAACATTTACGAATTGTACCACAATGGGGAGTGAAACTACAGAATCGCACATACGACTTTAATCAACAAGATTAATTAATGAAAATGCTGTTTCCTGACGATCGAGTTACAGTCTCAAACGCCAAAAATGGACTACAGAGAGGAGCCCATAAACTAAAATGTACGTATCAATACAAAAAACACATGGTTTTCTGTGGGAAAATCAGAGTAAATACAATAATATTTATAAAATGCAAGATCATAATCAGGTACGTTTATTTAAATTTTAGGGACCATTGTAAAGTACAGAGGGGACCTAGATCAAAAGACAAATTTGAGTTCAGCCGCTAAGCAGTACCATTAGATCTCTCCAAAACAATACAAGGACAGAAACTTACCTTAAATTTTATAAAGTTACGTCAGTACCAACATTGCTGTATGTGAGGAAAAAAAGACAAAGTAATACTGAAAGGCTCACCAAATGATACTCCTCAGGAACATAGCAGGATACACAAAACTACATTATAAAAGAAATATAGATATTAGGAAGAAATCGAATATATTCCATATTAACGTAAAGGCCGAATAAAATACACAAAAATGAATATCCTCTCTGTTGACAAAGCAAGAATCAAGATCACCACTACATTTTTTTGCAATATAATCTGCAAGATAAAGGATGCATTGGAAGCTGGGAAAAAAGATGGACGGGCTAAATGTAGCCACAACAGGCTGAGGAAAGTCTAATAAAGACAGAAGAAGTCGTAGAAGTAAAGAAGAAAAACTTAATCATTGACAATGCAGCATTCCTTCTACAGCGAAGGCCAAATGAAACTGCGCCGGAAAATATTTCATGTACCTTGAGGTAGGCCACGCACAGATGACGTAGGTTGGACTGCCTCTCTTAAGGTTGTAAGTTACTAATATTTGCCAAGAGATAAATTTTTCCTTCTTTCATTTTGCTTCCTTTTACTCTCTACATTTATCTTCGGTGGTCTAAAATATTTTTTGTTTTGATCTATCAACTGAATATGCAAAATTTCAACCTGTGCTTGATCTTATTTTTAATTCTTTTATTAAATGCACTGAGTAAAACTAAATGTAGCACGCAAAACTGTGAGACGAGATCAATATCGATAGTTTGCACGCGAACAGTGACAGGCAGTGTCATCAGATCTACTGTTTATGCTTTATTGCTAAAAATCAAACAAAAGGGCAAGTTACCTGTTTTTTTATCACAGTCGTGTCTATTTCTTCAAAGTAATTTTTATTTTGCGTCTTACACCAGTTGATGAACTCTTTATTTCTTGAGATAAATTAAGTATTGGAGATCCCTTCAGTGAATTGCTCACCACAGAGATTTTTCTCTTATCGACTCCAAGTGCTGAGTGAAATTTCTCTAAGTTTATCCCTCGCATATATTTTATTTGAAACCTCTGTTTACCTGTGTATGATGTCTTGCTGGGCAACAATAACACACCTTATGCCTGACTGTGACATGCTAAAGATATTCTTCTAGTCTAATCCCATTACAAACTCAACTGGAAATAAAATTGATATGCCCACTATACCCTCAGGGCAGATCAGGTGATTAGGATTGTGGGAAGGGCCAAATAAGATGTCGGTCAGTTTCACTTCAAAATTGTAATTTATTGTAATTTAATAACACATTTAAACAAAAACGGCATATAGCCGAACCTTCACAACTACAGGATTTAAAATTCAGTTCTTTCATGGCTGATGGCCTCCAAACAAGAAATCTTAAAAAATCAACAAGATAAATTTTAAGTGACTCAAGGCACACAGTTAAAATTGCAAATAAAATAATCAAGATATATGTGTATATATCACAGCTAGGCTGAAAGCCTCAAGGCAAAAGTGGATAGAACAAACGCAAACAAGGCGCAATGCCAAAAGCTGAAGGTCACAATTAAATTTCAGAATTTTAAAATATATAACCATAATCTTTTATGGCAGGAGGCCGCAATGTTTTCGCTTAAGGGGAAATTTTAAGAACAAGGCTTTAAGTGGCTGAAGGCCTACGGTTCATTTACCAAAAATTCAAAAAAAAATAGCTTAAACCTTTACGTTTTAAGTGGCCAAAAGCACACTAAATGAAAAGGCAACGCAACGACAATAACTACATTTAATAATAAGATTTCAAGTGGCTGAAGGCCAACAACTGATTTTCCAAAAATTCAAAGTACCTTAAACCTTTAAGTTTTAAGTGGCTGGCAGCGCACTAAATGAAAAGATAGCACGACAACAGTAACTTTCAGCAAAATATCCACTTGCGAGAACTCAAACTGAAACGTCCCCTTAGAAAAATTTATGAATTACTGTGCTGATAAACCTCTTACATTATTTGATCTTCAAACAGCTGAGCAGAACTGAACGTACTCAGGGATTTCTCTCTTTACTTATTCTGATCAACACTAAACTGACACACAATATTTTTAGAGCAACGCAATCTGACTTTCAATAATCTCTACAAAAGAATGGCCCTGACTAACAATAACCTATACCTTTTCATGAATCACTTACCTCACAAAAATCTTCGTTACTCGAACTACTGCAATACAGCGAGCGCCACTACTGCCAGCTAAATAAAAGATTCTAACTACTGAAGTCACTAACTACTGAAAGGCATAGTCAGCAAATGAAAGATTTTGATAGAGAACAAACAATGTATTTACCTTAATAGTGTTCAAAAGTCATAATATATGTATCAGTTCATGACATCCAGTCTTACAAATTTACTGTCTCTTTTGGACAAACGTCCAGATCATCCGTGCTCAAAACTCCGCCATCTCTCCCCCCACATCCACCACTGCTGGCGGCTCACCTCCAACCGCGCAACGCTACGCGCTGTTAACAGCCAACTGCTCAACACTACAATATCAAATTCCAACAATGCAAACCAGCCACACAATTCACACAGCACAGCCAGTAATTTTCATACAGAGCGCTAGGTGACGTTACCAACATGAAAACCTAAACAGCCTACTTACAAAACTTACTTATACGGCCTGAAGACCCTTGATTTACGTAAATCACAATTTTTTTTCCTTTAAAGCATTGGTTATAATAGACTACCAACAGACCATTTAACACCCATGAAAAGGGCAGTATAGAAAAATGGTTCAAATGGCTCAGACCACTATGGGACTTAACATCTGTGGTCATCACTCCCCTAGAACTTAGAACTACTTAAACCTAACTAAACTAAGGACATCACGCACATCCATGCCCGAGGCAGGATTCGAACCTGCGACAGTAGCGGACACGCGATTCCAGACTGAAGCGCCTAGAACCGCACGGTCACACCGACCGGCCGGCAGTATAGACAACAGCACTCAGACGGCTCCAGAAGGGGGGTGGGGGGAGGGGGGCTGCCCTCGAAACATTAACGTTCACTTAGGTGAGACAGGTGGTGGGTCAAACTACACTTGATCCGTCGGTAACCCAACCAAGAGACAGTCACTGACCGACCGACCAAACGACTTGCTTGCCACCAATCAGTACATAAAAACTCAAAGACCAGACTGTATTAAGCGTCAAACATGTATTAAGCTGTCAAAACTACACACCATGTTGGGCAGCGACAACAGGTGAGGAAAAGACGCTGCCTGAATTTACGTCAGTGGCCAGGGCAGATAACCAGAACACTAACGGCCACAAGCCAAAAAATTCCGGTGGTGTGCTTCAATTGTAGGGAACCAATGTAGTTAATTCCACTGCACGGCAGCTCGTTTTCACCACTACAAACACTCGGTGTTGCTCACAGGAAAAGCTCACCAACAGCGAACCACTGAAACGAACGACACAATATGAACGGAAGTGGCTTTGGTACTTAAGACACCACTCAACTTTGACGTCCTGGGTCGGTGAGCCATGAAGCTCGTAGCGATCGGACAGCTCCACACATGCTCTAACACTGTGCAGGGACCGCCAGCGGACCCAGCCGATCGAGCCGCGCGGAGATATCCTCCCTGGTCCGCACCAACCGACCGACTCCCCTCAGAATGCCAACAACATCTAAAATAGTCGTCAGTGGAAATAACGTCAACTACACACACAACATAACAGCACTTGCACAAAGACCTGAATGATACCCAACAGTAACTAAGCACCCACGAAGACAAATTGGGAGTTGATGCACACACACACACCCCCGACTCATGAACGATCGGCGAGCCAAAACGCGTCGTCCAGTAGGACGACCGACCAACGATCCACGAAGACCGTGGCCTGGCTTAAGTGATGCGTGGCAGCAATGGTCGGGTGAGCCATGTCGACGCAGACCTCACTGCTGCTCCAACCCGACTGCAATAGTGTCACTCTGTAACTCCCTGACTGGCAGGTCCGGACTGCGCTCCAGACGCGTTCCAACTCACTGCAGCCCGAACTCGCGACCCGAACTGGCTTGCGACAGACGACTGTGAAGTAATAGCAGCCGAGCAAAGATACTACGAGAGAGGATATATTGATACACGCTGCTAGCGCCGTTCACGGTCAGGCAAAGCAGCAACTCAGTGACATCAGTAATTTGAAGTAAGGTAGTGAGGTGGAAGTACCTTAAAAACAGGGTGTAAAATACATGATGGCAGGAACATGAGCCACACACGAATCAAAAATGTCTGCCATTTATTTCCATAAAATATTGTCCAAATAAGTCTGCAGTAGTCCCTTCGCTATTCACTCCAAGAAAGAAAAGCTGTTCATATTCAGTCTGTATTTTCGTAGCTACAGTTTTGCGAAAAACATGGGTAACAGTCACTGACATGCTTGCAAAGCTATGGTGTTAAAGAATTACAGCGTAACAGTGATGGTAAGATGTGCCACTTGGCGTCAACTGTAATGAGTTACTGGAATGGTATGAGTGAACGTAAATAATGTAATTGGTTATAGTTACTGGTTTCCTCTACTTCACTGCTGAAATAAAGATGTCTCAGCACGCTGTTAGTCGTGTGTAGTGTATATTTCTAGCTCCATAGTTAGTGAACATAGGTATGAAATAGTTTGTTTTCATTAAAGTCAGACGCAGAAATGAGTATAACCGGAAGTCTTAAAAAATCAGGAATCACTCAGAACTACAAAAAAGGATGGGAAAGTGAAGCTAAATTGAAGCATTGGCTACAACGTAGTAGAAAAGGCGAAAATTTTAGATACATTGTTAGTGAAATCACTGTGGTAGTTATTTCCGAATTTAGCGCGAGGTATGTGTATATATTCATTAATGTATAACAGTGGAACCTTAGGATGGACAATAGGCTGCCTAGCATCTACTGCTATCTCCTGCTTTTTCGAGTTTCTCTCTCGTGACTTCGAGACTGTTACATCTGGCAACACTGGTGACAGTCAGTCGGAGAACGGTGGTGTGGTGTATATGCGCTTGTGTTGTGTAATCTTGCTAGCACCGCGTCGCACAAAAACACTCGAAATGTTAAGGTCGCGCTCTTATGTTTCCGTCACAGTTTCAACTAAAT
This sequence comes from Schistocerca serialis cubense, assembly GCF_023864345.2. Lineage (NCBI taxonomy): Eukaryota > Metazoa > Arthropoda > Insecta > Orthoptera > Acrididae > Schistocerca > Schistocerca serialis. The sequence goes on from NC_064645.1 coordinate 415,916,462, forward strand.
ACCGACGTGAAAGTTATGTTAACATAATGTTAGAACATTTGAAGACTGCGAGCTTTATGGAGTTCTATAAACTCAAGTGATAAAGTACACGCGAACGGACAGCGATTGTCGTTGTCAAAAATGAGATGTTTGCGTCCAACTGAGTTCCACAAACTAATGTAATTTAAAATTCTTATCTTGTTTTCAACTTAATGAACTGCCACCGTGAAAACTTTTAAACTGTTTATCACATGTGGAACTATTTTCGCCAGAACTGTAAAGTCGCCATGTTGATATTCATGTTGCAAACGATTGGAATGTAGCTTTGCTGCGGGGAGTTAAAGTGGATGTTAGATCATATCAGAACTGTATACGGGACATTAATAACAGTGTATAAGAAACTTGAAAACTCACATGCACGAATTTGGATCTATACGGCAGCAATTACGTCTGACCGAGCTGTGACAAAAGGAATGCGATAAAGGATGAAGTAACTTTTAGGAGAAACACATAACAAGCAGGAGGAGATATTTGCTGTAATTACACGACTGACAGAGCCATTGTAATAACGCCATCACCGACAAGCCGCCGCTGACGTCACGTGGTACCAACCATGAACAGATCAGCTGCACCGCCAAGTGCTCTCCCGTTGTGTAGACACAAAGCATTTTAAACAGTTTGAATTGCAATATCTTCTTCTATTGTGACAAACGTCTCCCAGTATGTGTTTTTCGTAAATAAGTTGTCACAGTTCGAAGTAATTGACGGAAAGTCATCGAGTACAATAGAAGTGATTTCTGGCGTTCCTCAAGGTAGTGTTACAGGCCCTTTCCTGTTCTTTATATATATAAACGATTTTGGAGACAATCTGAGCAGCCGTCTTCGATTGTTTGCAGATGATGCTGTCGTTTATCGACTAATAAAGTCATCAGAAAATCAAAACGATTTAGAAATGATATCTGAATGGTGCGAAAAGTGGCAGTTGGCCCTAAATAACGAAAAGTGTGCGGCCATCCACATGAGTGCTAAAAGGAACTCGTAAAACTTCGGTTACACGATAAATCAGTCTAATCTAAAATCCCTAAATTCAACTAAATACCTAGGTATTACAATTACGAACAACTTAAATTGGTAGGAACACATAGAAAATGTTGTGGGGAGGGCTAAGCAAAGACTGTGTTTTATTGTCAGGACACTAAGAAAATGTAACAGACCTACTAAGGAGACTGCCTACACGGCGCTTGTCCGTCCTCTTTTAGAATACTGCTGCGCGGAGTGGGATCCTTACCAGGTAGGACTGACGGAGTACATCGAAGAAGTTCAAAGAAAAGCAGCACGTTTTGTATTATCACGAAATATGGGAGAGAGTGTCACAGAAACGATACAGGATTTGGGCTGGAAATCATTAAAAGAAAGGCGTTTTTCGTTGCGATGGAATCTTCTCACGAAGTTCCAATCACCAACTTTCTTTTCCGAATGCGAAAATATTTTATCGACTCCGACCTACATAGGGCGGAACGATCACTGCGATAAAATAAGGGAAATCAGAGCTCGTACGAAAAAATATAGGTGTTCATTCTTTCCCTACGTTATACGAGATTGGAATAATAGAGAACTGTGAAAGTGGTTCGATGAACCCTCTGCCAGGCACTTCAATGTGATTTGCAGAGTATCCACGTAGACGTGGATGTAGAAAAGTAGTTTCTGGAAAGTGTGTGTCGCAACCGGTGTTTACATTGTTGAAAAAAAAAGTGGCTCTGATCACTATGGGACTTACCATCTGAGGTCATCAGTCCCCTAGAACTTAGAACTACTTAAAGCTAACTAACCTAAGGACATCACACACATCCATGCCCGAAGCAGGATTCGAACCTGCGACCGTAGTGGTCGCGCGGTTCCAGTCTGATGCGCCTAGAACCGCTCGGCCACACCGGCCGGCTTACATTGTTGATCTCACCGTTAATATAAGTAGTAGTCATTATTCTTTGCTACTTCTGTCTTTCTCTTTCGTTTGAATTTAGTTCTTAAGGTATGCAGCTCAACGTATCTTTTGGAGTGGTATGTTTTTAAATGCGTATGCTGTGTTTGCATTGGGAGAATTTATGAGTTCTTTTGTGATATGTGATAATTAGCGTAAATTGTTGCATCCGCCATTAGATTCACAGCGCTGACCAATCATAGCAAGGTTTCGTGACGGCGCATTATAGGTGGGAACTATAAATTTTACAACTGTCCAACCACACGTATTGTGTTTACATTCAATGGATTGTCATATTACAGCATACTCATAACCAAATGCAGTTTATCTGGGTTTCCAGTTGTAACTGAGCAAAATTACAAGCTGTACCATCATTATTTATGAACAGTTATGGAATTTTCTGGGATTTGTATTATTTTGGGGTTGGTTACCAAGTTCTAACATGATTCCTTCATTAACGTCGGAAGCGAAACTGGTTCTTTTGAATTTAGTTGATCAAAACTTACTTCATAAAACTTTTGCAGATTAACTTATAATATGAATTCTCGGTCAAAATTAGGCAGAGTAGGTGTATTAGAATCTTTTTCTTCGCATGTAGTTAAATTTTGTGACTGGATCGAGTCACATATTTCAGAAGGCCCATCAAATATTTTCCAGGTCCTTTTCATAGAGGGCAGTCAAATGGCAGCGACACAAATGGAAAAAAGTATGTAGACTGTTATTTCAGAAGTGATCGCCATAAACTATTAGTACATTCATCCCACTGTGCGACAAGGTGGTCAATGCCTTCACGGAAAATGTTTACAGTTGCCTAGAGAAGCATGACTGTACCCAGGCATGCATCTCTGCGCCCAAAGCTCATCGACAACGACAAATGCCTTTCTTCAGGGCTTCAAAAATATGGAAATTGCATGAAGAAGGAGTGCGACTGTATCTTCATCTACATATATACTCCGCTATCCACCAAGCGGTGTGTGGCGGAGGGCACAATCAGCGTCAAAGTCATATCCCTTCCCCTCTGTTCCACTCGCGGATTGCGCGAGGGAAAAACGACTGTCTGAACGCCTTAGTACGAGCTCTTATTTCCCTCTGAATGGTAATCATTGCGCGATTTGTAAGTTGGTGGTAATAATATATGCTCTACATCCTCGGTGAAGATCGGATTTCGGAATTTAGTGAGCTGCCCCTTCTGTTTAGCGCGCCGTCCATCTACAAGTGTGTCCCACTTCAGACTTTCTATGAGATCTGTAACGCTCTCGCTATGACTAAATGTACCATTCACGAATCTTGCCGCTCCTCTTTGGACCTTCTCAGTCTCTTGAATCAGACCCAGCTGGAAAGGGTCCCATACAGACCAGCAAAACTCCAAGACTGGACGAACTAACGTATTGTAAGCTATTTCCTTTGTTGAAGGACTGCATCGCTTCAGGATTCTACCAATAAACCACAATCTATAGTTCGCTTTACCAGTTACTTGTGTAATCTGATCATTCCATTTGAGATCATTTCCAAAGGCTGGGAATTTATTTTGTACTCGTACATTAATGGGAATTTTTGCCTTCTTATACGCAGTAGGCTACACTTACTAATATTGAGCGATAATTGCCAGTCATCGCATCACGCATTTATTGTCTGCAAATCTTCATTGATTTGTTCACAACTTTCGTGTGATACGATTTTCCTGTAGACTACAGCATCATCGGCAAACAGTCTAAGGCCGCTGTCAATGCCATCAGCCAGATCGTTTATGTAAATCGTAAAAAGCAGTGGACCTATCACGCTGCCCTGGGGCACACCTGAAGTTACTCCTGTTACTGTTGAAGTCATCCCGATTAGGACGACATACTTCTCCCTGTATGTTAGAAAACTTCCTATCCAACCACATGTGTCATCGGATAGACTGTATAGAGGATGTGTGAGGGCTTCCCAGCGAAACTTTGTGAACGTACTCCAAACAATGTTGCCAATATGTGGGCGGGCGCACTAACAACGACCTTGACAACATGTGGACGTGACCACATGTTAGCAACATTGTTTCGACTATGTTGCAGAAGTTTAGCTGGAAGCCCTTACACATCCTCAAATGTTCAAATGTGTGAGAAATATTATGGGACTTAACTGTTAAGGTCATCAGTCCCTAAGCTTACACACTATTTAACCTAAAGTATCCTAAGGATAGACACACACACCCATGCCCATCTTTTGGTTGTAGGTAGTAAGGTTTCAGTTCAGAGTCTGTGTTTTTGTGAAGCTGGAGGCGTAAAGCCAGTGAAGCGACTGCCAACGTCACTGTTCGATGACAACTGACCGATCAGCCTAACAAAATTCTTACGTGCGAAAATTCACAAAGAACTGAAAGAAATGATCGACAAATCGGTCTCAGAGAGGTTCTACTTAGCGATAATGAACAAATACCGAAAGAACACGTAATGTATTCGGTCGTTACGCCACCGAACAATCCCTTCTTTACGACCTGTGAAAAAATAGAGAATCAGGCACAAAATTATCTTTATCAACATGAGAATTAATCTGGTCAACTATTACAAAATTAATTCATATACACAGTTATTAGAATATGCTCTATTTAAATCAAAACGAGATTATATAAAAACAAGATTATATAAAAACAAGATTATATAAAAACAAGATTATATAAAAACAAGAGCAGTACACCAAATCTATTGTACGCACAGTTTGCCACCTTCTGCACATTCGTCTGTCTGGAAGGACCTCTGTCTGAAACGACCCATGATCACACGAACGCTAGAAAAGAGGTCTTGAAATGTTGTGTTATGCGGTTGGTGTCCGTGAAGGCATTTGTTTTGGTGCAGCCATGCTGCCTCTCGAACGTTTCCAACTGCCTGGCGGTACACAAACATCATCTCGGCTTGCTTCCGACGTGAATACCAGGCCAATCTGCTGCTTACAGTCAGCAGCATCAATCACACAGCCTGCAACACACAAGAAACACACAGCACGTGGTCAGAGGAACTGGCATTGTTGGTGCCACCTACCGTGGGAATGATACATTTCCAGACACATGTTCATAGCTCCGTTTTTCCTCCACTTCCAGTCAGTAATCCGTCCCTGTAGTTTGTCGGTTTAATTAATTTCCACCCTGTTTGCAGATGACAACAAGTTTAATTTGTAACGTTTTTTTTAATTCAAACGATCTTTATTAACAATCTTTTGTAAAGGATCTGTGACTAAGAATTAATATTTACAATGAAAACTGCGTTTTTTGTGCAATATGTGATTAAAAATAAGAAGACATGAATTTTTAATAAAAAGGATAATTAGACGTGTGTTAATTAGCATATATTTGACGAATTTTATGAAGCAGTTATTTGAACTAACAGAAAAAAAAAACAGCTGAAAGAGACTCACAGCAGCAATTACCAGTCTCGAGCACTACAAATTGTCAAACAATTTACGGGAATGTAGCCAGATGACGTCGTCGAGAACCGCCGATATTTCGACAGGAGCACACCCCGCAAAGCGAAACTGCACCAACTAAGCGCGGTGGAAGCGAATTTAATACCTCGTTTCCCACAGAAGCTCGGTGAAGATAAAACACCCACACACACACAAACACACAATGCAAGCACTAGCGCCATCACAAACCAAAGATGACTGTCGTCAGAGATTATCGATAGTGAAAAATTAATAGTCAACGGGTGAGGCAGCATAGATTCTGTCCCTCTGTTTTTTGACAAGTAAGAGAGCAGAGTCCCGTGTAGAATTAAAACAAAAACCACCATCTCCACAGTAATGATAGTCTGGCCATTCTATGACATGCCACAGCTGCAAGGAATCGGTAGACACCAGCCTTAAGTAAACCAGGATCATCCTTTACGGAACCTAAAAGGAACCTGATCATAGATGCTGATCTAAAAACACGCTTCACATCACGTTTCCGCAAAATAAGACCAATCCTGTTCTAAATGCTCCCTGCACAAGGCACGAAGGCGGTAGACTTTCGTACCATCTCGCTATTATCACCACTCAACCGGTGCATAGTGCTCGATAACGTAACGCTTGCCTGATCATTCACTTTTGTCGTTCGACCTTATGGCAGTTAAAATTTGAACGACTTTTCAGAACATCTGAATTTAGTCCACTCGAATATCTAGTTCACGATGGAGGTGGAAAATGATGGCTGTCTTCCCTTTCTTGATGTGTTGGTCAGGACGACGGTGGTTGGCATGTTGCGTTGCGCCGTTTATAAGAAGCCTAATAACACTGACTTGTATCTGTAGGCTGATACTTATCACGATCCGGTTCAACTTGAAGAGGCACTTAGAGCCTTGATTCACAGGGCCCATGTCATGTCGGACCCTGAGAGTTTGTCAGCTGAGTTAGCCCGTCTCGAAGTCAGCTTTCGTCAGAATTGTCATATTGAAAAACAGATTAGTCATGCGTTGCGCTATAGACCATTTGTGCGCCGGGTGAGCGATGATAATACCGAGCTGACACCAAAGGCAACAGCCTTTTTGGCTTACGCAGGGAGCATTTCGAACAGGACTGGTCGTATTTTGTAGAAATATCATGTGAAGTGTGTTTTTCGGCCACCATCTAAAATCAGGGTCCTTTTGGGTTCCGTAAAGGATGATCCTGGTTTGCGTAAGGCGGGTGTTTACCGTATTCCTTACAGCTGTGGCATGTCACATATTGGTCAATCAAGACTGTGGAGGAGTGGTGTATTGACCATAAGCGGCACACACGCTTACAACAACCGTGCAAATTCGCCATTGCGGAACATTGTCTTGGCACCCATCATCCTGTGGAATATACCAACACAGAGATCTAGGTCACGCACTTTCAGCTATTGGGGTAGTGTTATTAAGGAAACTGTTGAAATTAAATTAGCGAGTAACATTATAAATAGAGATGGTGATCTTTGTTTACATTCTGCATGGAATCCTGGTGTCTCACTTGTCAAAAAACAGAGGTACAAAATTTATGCTCCCTAACCCGTTCATTACTAATTTTCACTATCGATAACTCCTGACGACGGTCAATTTTGGTCTGTGCTGGGGCTACTGTTTACAGTGTGTGTGTGTGTGTTTTATATTTATGGGGTTTCTGTGAAAACCGAGGTATTAAATTTTAAATTTGCTTGCACAGCACGTACTTGCTGCAGTTTCAGCTTAAAAATTGAAAGGTGCGCTCGTGTAGAAATATCGATGGCTGTCGACTAAGTCACCCTGGTGCATTCCCTTGAGTTATTTGAACATTGCGTACGCCGAGTGAAACGCAGGTATCACACTGCTAATTTTGTTTCAAGATTTTTTACAGCGAACTGACCTCTTGTCGTGTCCCATAAATCTTCGATGGGATTCATGTCGGACTATCTAGGTGGCCAAATCATTCGCACGAACTGTCCAGAATGGTCTTCGAACCAGTCGCGAACTATTGCGTCCCAGTGACTTAGCGCATTGTCTTACATAAAAATTCCATTGTTGTTTCGGAACATGAGTTAGCTGAAAGGCAGCCTGTGGTTTCAGAGTAGCGAATATAACCCTTTCCAGTCACTGATCGGTTCATTTGAACGTAAACGTAGCCCACACCACTATGCAGCTGACACCAGTGCCTTGTTGACAACAGCGTCTTGGACTTCGTGCGCTCTGCTCCACGCTCGAACCCTAGGATCAATTCTTGCCAACTGAAATCGGGAGTCATCGGACCAGGTCACGATTTTCCAGTAATCTAGGGTCCAACCGATACCGTTACCACCCCAGGAGATGCGCTGCAGACGGTATAGTTCTGTCAGCAAAGGCACTAGCGTCGTTCCTCTCCTGTCATTGCTCATTAACGCCAGATTTAGACGCACTGTCGTATAGCGTAGGGTTGGTAGTACATCACGTATTGATTTCTTCGGGTATTTCACGCAGTGTTACTCGTCTGATAGCACTACTACGGCATAGCGTAATACAGGTTCGAAGTTATAAAATTTTTAGCGGAGTTCCACCACCTTGACGTAAGATAGGCTGGTTAAGCCACGACTAGCGGCGGACTAGGAAGCACGGTGATGCAAGACAGACGTGCAGCACAGTCTGCAACTCTGCAGTAGCTGAGTGAGACAGAGGTCACGCAGCGGGAAAACAGAGAAGGACAGCGACTAAGCAAAATATCACCGCACGCTCGTTCGCGCTGCGGGATGCCACAAGAAGCAATAGACACGGCTAGGGAAATCACTCACAGACCAATTTAACTAACTGTGTAACGTCCCCTTAGAAAATTAAGAATGACAGTGCTGGAAAAACTTCTACGTTATTTGATTTTCAAATGGAAATGTCGTGTGGCTAGGGCCTCCCGTCGGGTAGACCGTTCGCCTGGTGCAGGTCTTTCGATTTGACGCCACTTCGGCGACCTGCGCCAAATAGCTGAGCAAAACTCAACGTACTCAAACAGTATTCTTTTTACGTATTCTGATCATCACTAAACTGACACAATATTTTTAGCTCAACGCAATCTGACTTTAAATAATCCCTACAGAAGAATAGCCCTAACTAACAATAACCTATACCTTTCATGAATCGCTTACCTCACAAAAACCTTCGCTACTCGATCTACAGCAATACAGCGAGCGCCAATACTGCCAGCTTAATAAAAGATTCTAACTACTGAAGGCACTAACTACTGATAGGCATAGTTAGCAAATGAAAGATTCTGATAGAGAACAAACAATGTATTTACCTTAATAACGTTCAAAAGTCATCAATATATATCTATGAATTCATGACATCCATCTTTACAAATTTCCTTTTTCTGGCGGACACCCGTCCAGATCGTCTGCTTATAGTAATCTTTCAAAAGTCTGGCATCTCTCTCTCCACATCCACCACTGCTGGCGGCTCACCTCCAACTGCACAACGCTACGCCCTGCTCACATCCAACTGCCCAACACTACACTAGCAAATATTCCAACAATGTTACCAACCAGCCACAGACTGCACACAGCGCAGTCAGCGATTTTCATACAGAGCACTACGTGACGTTACCAACATGAAAACCTAAAAAGCCTGCATACAGCTGCTAAGACAGAACTGAAGCAATGGTAGCAGAATAGCGAGGTCGCATGGGGTCATCCTTTGTAAACCGCACGTCGCAGAAGTACGGAGAGCTCTTTAAATACCGGAGCCCCAGCTCCAAGCAGAGGAGAACAGTTCAGGTCAATGGAAAAGATGGAGTCCGTGTCGACGATATTCCGTTTCATGACAGTGTTGTTTCAGTAAGTCCTGTCTCAGATCAACTAGTGCAGAGCCAGCCAGCCGTGGAGTGTCGCAGAGCTGAACTCCACTGGCGAACTTCATGCTGCGTCACACCAACCACTACTGATAGGAGAGCTCATGAACTATCAGCAGCCGTGCAGTGCCAGGTGCTGTACTCTCTGAGTGTGGAACGGAAGACGACGACCAGGGTTCCTGGCGCCGGCCGGGGTGGCCGAGCGGTTCTAGGCGCTACAGTCTGGAACCGCGAGACCGCTACGGTCGCAGGTTCGAATCCTGCCTCGGGCACGGATGTGTGTGATGTCCTTAGGTTAGTTAGGTTTAAGTAGTTCTACATTCTAGGGGACTGATGACCTTAGAAGTTAAGTCCCATAGTGCTCAGAGCCACTTGAACCATTTGGTTCCTGGCAGATCACCGTCCGGTATGGCTAAGCACCTCCGGTTGCGGGGCCTACCGGGCCGTCAGTACTGAATTCAACGCCTGGCACCTACACCACACCGCGGGTGGGGTGGTCCAGGGAAGAAGAGGCATGGAGTGGGATCGAGTACGCTCCCGCAGCCATGCTGTACCAGGCTGGGCTAAGCATTCGTATCGACGCAGGAGGAATGACGTCTCACTAGGATGCAGGCCCAAGGACTGGTGCAGCTTAGGACACCAAGAGTCTGTCCGTGACCAGGGCACGAGGCAACTACGGCCAACAGTGCACCACCCTTTGCCGCGCGGGGTAGCCGCATGGTCTCAGGCGCCTTACCACGGTTCGCGCGGCTCCTCCCAACGGAAGTTCGAGTCCTCCCTCAGGCATAGGTGTGTGTGTTGTCCTTAGCATAGATTAAGTAGCGTTTAAGCCCAAGGACCTATGACCTTAGCAGTTTGGTCCAACAGGAACTTACCGCCACCACCACCCTTTGTAAAACTTGTCAAAATAAACGATTCACTGAATAATCATGTTTTCTTAGTGTCACGAGCGCTTACACACGATTCCTGACATCGTGGAGAGGCGTCATCCACTCGGCCCCTCTGCAGCATTGACGACTTAACTCAAACACTACCGCTCTCGGTCATTAAGTGAAGGCCTTCGCCGAACGTTGTGTGTGGTGAGAGGTGATACCTGAAGTTTGGTGTCCTTACCGGGCTCTTGAGACTGTAGATGTCGGAATAGTGAATTCCCTAACTATTTCCGAAATGGAATGTCCCATGCGTCCAGCTCCAACTACCATTCCGCATTTAGTCTGTTAATTCACCTCTTGCGGTCATAATCACGTAGGAAACCTTTTCACACGAATCACCTGAGCACACATGACAGCTACACCAACGCATTTCCCTTTCATACCTGGTGCACGCCATACTACCGCCACCTGTACATGTGTGTATCGCTACCCCGTGACTTACCACCTGAGCGTACACTGTATTAGTAACGCTGTCTTGGATACGGCAGGCTGACTGGTGGTACAGAATCTCCTTGACTCCCAGTGTTATTCGTTCGTCGTCAGCGGCCACGAACGATTACTTCCTTTCTGCTAGTTTGGAGGAAGCGCGTGGTACGTGGAACGTGGGCCGTCAGAAACTGGGTCAGCCCGCTTGAGGGTCTCATGTGTCGTAAACCGAGCTCTTGTTTGGTGTTTGGAGAGAGATGTGGTTCCCTCTTCCTTTCTCCGCGTAATCCCAGCGTCTCTCTCAGGGAAAGAGGATCCGATTTCTTAAGGGGCCTCCACACGTTCAATATTTGTTGGCAGTTCTAGTTCGTCAAACCATCAATAAATTGGAGCCACCTGATACCAGCAATACTATTGACAAAAACTGTCAGCATACAGCTTTACATGATTAAGATGTAGAACTCATAAAAGAAACCGTGTGCTGCAAATTATATTATCTATAGCTTCAAGCAACAGAAGCAATGAAACTAAGGAAATTGTTCCGGGAATTGTTGCAAAAAAAAGGACATGTTAACTTACTGAGACATCAGAATCACGGACCCGAAAGATATCATAAAGTATTCCCCGACAACTCCTGCGTCGCACGACAAGCGTTAATGTTGATACCAGACAAATAAGGCAAACAAAATTAATTAATTAATTAGACAGGCAGTCGCAGTAGACGAAAAATTAGGAGAAATTTTGAAATTTATGACAGCAAGTTTTATTCCGTAATATCAGCAAACACAATTACACTACTGGCCCCTAAAATTTCTACACCAAGAAGAAATGCAGATGATAAACGGGTACTCATTGGACAAATATATTATACTAAAACTGACATGTGATTACATTTTCACGCAATTTGGGTGCATAGATCCTGAGAAATCAGTAACCGCCGGCCGAAGTGGCCGTGCGGTTCTAGGCGCTACAGTCTGGAGCCGAGCGATCGCTACGGTCGCAGGTTCGAATCCTGCCTCGAGCATGGATGTGTGATGTCCTTAGGTTAGTTAGGTTTAATTAGTTCTACGTTCTAGGCGACTGATGACCTCAGAAGTTAAGTCGCATAGTGCTCAGAGCCATTTGAACCAAATCAGTAACCAAAACAACTACCTCTGGTCGTAATAACGGCCTTGATACGCCTGGGCATTGAGTCAAACAGAGCCTGGATGGCGTGTACAGGTACAGCTGCTCATGCAGCTTCAACACGATACCACAGTTCATCAAGAGTAGAGGCTGGCGTATTGTGACGAGCCAGTTGCTCGGCCACCATTGACCGGACGTTTTCAATTGGTGACAGATCTGGAGAATGTGCTGGCCATGGCAGCAGTCGAACATTTTCTGTATCCAGAAAGGCCCGTACACGACCTGCAACAGGCGGTCGTGCATTATCCTGCTGAAATGTAGGGTTTCACAGGGATCGAATGAACGGTAGAGCCACGGGTCGTAACACATCTGAAATGTAACGTCCACTGTTCAAACTGCCGTCAATGCGAACAAGAGGTGACCGAGACGTGTAACCAATGGCACCCCATACCATCACGCCGGGTGATACGCCAGTATGGCGATGACGAATAGACGCTTCCAATGTGCGTTCATCGCGATGTCGCCAAACACGAATGCGACCATCATGATGCTGTAAACAGAACCTGGATTCATCCGAAAAAATTACGTTTTGCTATTCGTGCACCCAGGTTCGTCGTTGAGTACACCATCGCAGGCGCTCCTGTCTGTGATGCAGCGTCAAGGGTAACAGCAGCCACGGTCTACGAGCTGATTGTCTATGCTGCTGCAAATTTCATCGAACTGTTCGTGCAGATGGTTGTTGTCTTGTAAACGTCCCCATATGTTGACTCAGGGATCGAGACGTGGCTGCACGATCCGTTACAGCCATGCGGATAGGATGCCTGTCATCTCGACTGCTAGTGATACGAGGCCGTTGGGATCCAGCACGGCGTTCCGTATTACCCTCTTGAACCCACCGATTCCATATTCTGCTAACAGTCTTTGGATCTCGACCAACACGAACAGCAATGTCGCGATACGATAAACCACAATCGCCATAGGCTACAATCCGACCTTAATCAAAGTCGGAAACGTGATGGTACACATTTTTCCTCTTCGCACGAGGCATCACAACAACGTTTCACGAGGCAACGCCGGTCAACTGCTGGTTGTGTATGAGAAATCGGTTGGAAACTTTGCTCATGTCAGCACGTTGTAGGTGTCGCCACCGGCGCCAACCTTGTGTGAATGCTCTGAAAAGCTAATCATTTGCATATCACAGCATCTTCTTCCTGCCCGTTAAATTTCACGTCTGTAGCACGTCATCTTCGTGGTGTAGCAATATTAACGGCGAGTAGTGTAGTAAAATACTAGGCAAATCGGTGAAGAAATTAATCTGCCTGGAAATTATATTTCAGGCAATTAACGTACTTTTTTGCGGTTTGTAATACTTTTGTGAAACTGACATGTATCATTTTGCAGACCTCTCACTAGTCATTACAAATACATGACGTATTTTTCGAAGTAGAAGCGTTTTTCCAAACTGCTATGTAGTTTGCCAACCTGTGCTATAGTTTCAAATTATTAATGTGTGTAGCGTGATACAGAATTCTCCGTTGACAATCCTAAAGTAGTGCAAACAATTATTACCCTCGCTTAGTTCTATTAAAATTGTTCTGTGCTAAAAGACGAAAAACTAAATCTGAAGTATGATGTGCAGAAAGGCGAATTGAAAACATAAACAGTGCACATTAACACCTTGTGGCTGGTTCATGAAGCTCTGTTAACATCTGAATATTGTCAAACCGTCAATACTTGATCTGACACGTTCAGTATGGATTTACAATATTAAGAATACTGATCGACAGTACTTCGCGTTTTCACAATACATTTATACGCGCCCCGAGACGGTAAGTATATTGATGGTTTTACAATAATATTGAAGGTATTAGGGCCCCATCACATCTTTTCCATCTGCGGTCTCCACACGAACGTGTTTCTGGACTCGGTAGAAGTCACTTCCCTTGAAGCAGTAAGTAGCTTCTCTTTTCCGTGTTTGCAGGTCGGTAACGGATTGTCACCTGCTCACAGTAATCAGGAGGTCCAGTTTCGAGTCCCTTTCTGGCACACACTTCCATTTGTAGCGACATATACTTGCACTTTTATATCAGTCAGGGAACAGGACAGGAAAGAGATAAAAGCACCATGGATGCAACAAAACCCGTTTGTTATCAAATACGAGACGTGTTTTTTAAGTAAGTACACTTCTGAAATTTAAAAAAGACGTGCTAAGATATCTCAATGATTTTATTTTTACATGAAAGCCTGTACCTTAATCGGGAGGACGACGGTTCAATCCCGCGTCCGGCCATCCTGATTTATGTTTTCCGTGATTTCCCTAAATCGCACCAGGCAAATGCCGGGATGGTTCCTTTGAAAGGGCACGGCCGACTTCCTTCCCCGTCCTTCCCTAATCCGATGAGACCGATGACCTCGCTGTTTGGTCTCTTCCCCCAAACAACCCAACCCAACCCCTGTACCTTAATCTACGCATTGACGCCATTACAGTCTGATTCTTCCTTGTTTACGTTGTGTACTGAGTGTTTAAGATGCCTCCGATAACTGCGAGTCCCGCCGACTGTGAAGTACGGGCTGTTATAAGATTTCTTAGTGCTAAAGACCTAAAAGCGATCGATATTCATCGTCAGATCTGTGCATTTTACGGAGCAGACATTACGAGTGATGGAATGGTAAGAAAGTGGGTGAGGGCAGTTAAAGATGGCCGCCCAAATGTGCGTGATGAACAACGGAGTAGGCGTCCTTCGGTCGTTAATGAAAGTTTGGTGCAGGAAGTGGACAATAAGATGAGAGAAAACAGACACTTTACGATTTCCTTCTTGCGGGATGACTTTCCTAATGTTTCTCGTAGTGTTTTGTATGGCATTGTGACCGAGCATTTGAATTACCGAAAATTGTGCGCACGTTGTGTACCGAAAATGTCGACGGATGTGCACAAAACCAAACGTTTAGACAGTGCATTGACTTTCCTTGAGCGGTACCACAACGGCGGTGATGATTTCTTAAGCCAAACTGTTACGGACGATGGAACATGGGTGGTCTATGTCACACCAGAATCAAAGAAACAGTCCATGGAAGTTGAGCAAGGGCATCGTTTTGCTGCAAGACAATGTCCGTCCGCATGTGGCGAATCAGACCAATGATCTCATCCCACCTTTTCGATGGGAAACTCTAGATCATCCTCCGTACAGCCCCGATCTTGCGCCCAGTGACTACCATATGTTCCTGCACTTGAAGAAACACCTGTGCGGTCAGCGTCTTCAAGAAGATGACGAAGTCAGAACAGTGGTGTTGCAGTGGTTAACAAGTCAGGCGGCAGACTTCTATGACGAGGGTACTCAAAAACTGGTACAACGTTATGACAAGTGCCTCAATATTGACGGAAATTATGTAGAAAAAAAGATTAAGGTACAGGCTTTCATGTAAAAATAAAATTATTGAGATATCTTAGCACGTCTTTTATTAATTTGAAACAGGTACTTACTTAAAAAACACGCCTCGTACTTACTAGAAACAGTCGTACAGAGTTGTATTCCGAGTGTGAAAATGGGACAACATAGAGAAGTGCATAGTTACAATGCCTGGCAGCAAAAGCAAAGCAGGTAGAAGACACGGTCGGATGTCACTGTTAACTTCGTACGCGTACACACCGTCGGCGGCCTTGTACATGACTTCCAGTTCATTGTCACAAGTAGAAGGGCTACCAGAGTGCATAAATGTTCTTCGTGTTTCGTGTTTTCACCAGGTAAGGTATACAGTGTTCGTGAACAGCGTCAGATGTTGAATGATCACGGTGAAGTACACGCAAATGTCTCCTATTCGTGTGAGACAGAGTTATCGACGTCTGACGTAGTTTGGAAGGGGACTCATTGTGGGTCTCCATTCGTTCGCCTGGCCGAATCGTGCAGTATCCAAATTAGTGAGGAATTCGAGTGTGACAGTGGCCCGATACTGAACCGGGTGGGAACATGTCGTCAAGGTTCCAGTCACCCACATCTGACCACAACAGTAGATCACCGTACTGTGCACCAACCACATCGTAACCCGTTCGCATCTGCTGCTGCCATCCGAGAACAAGTAATGGACTACCTACAACATTCTGTGTCATCACGCACCGTTTGTCGGAGACTAGCGGCAGCTGGACTAGGGAAAGTACCGTGCCGTTCGTAGGCTGCTGTTGACACTACAACATAAATAGCTCATTTAGAGTGGTGCCATGACTGGGAAACATGGCCTGCTGATGAATGGCGCCACTTTGTGTTCAGCAACGAATCGTGCTTCTGCGCTACCCTAAATGACCATCTTCGACGAATACAGGGTGATCCATTGATAGTGACCGGGCCAAATATCTCACGAAATAAGCGTCAAACGAAAAAACTACAAAGAACGAAACTCGTCTACCTTGAAGGGGGAAACCAGATGGCGCTATGGTTGTCCAGCTAGATGGCGCTGCCATAGGTCAAACGGGTATCAACTGCGTCTTTTTTAGATAGGAACCCCCATTTTTTATTACATATTTGTGTAGTACTTAAAGAAATATGAATGTTTTAGTTGGACTACCTTTTTCGCTTTGTGATAGATGGCGCTGTAATAGTTGCAAACGCATAAGTACGTCGTATCACGCAACATTCCGCCAGTGCGGACGGTATTTACTTCGTGATACATTACCCGTGTTAAAATGGACCGTTTACCGATTGCGGAAAAGGTCGATATCGTGTTGATGTACGGCTATTGTGATCAAAATGCCCCACGGGCGTGTGCTATGTATGCTGCTCGGTATCCTGGACGACATCATCCAAGTGTCCGGTCCGTTAGCCGGATAGTTGCGTTATTTAAGGAAACAGCAAGTCTTCAGCCACGTGTGAAACGTCAACTACGACCTGCAACAAATGATGATGCCCAAGTAGGTGTTTTAGCTCACAAATTGCGCGAGAATCCGGAATCTCAGAAACGTCGATGTTGAGAATGCTACATCAACATCGATTGCACCCGTACCATATTTCTATGCACCAGGAATTGCAAGGCGACGACTTTGAACGTCGTGCACAGTTCTGCCACTGGGTACAAGAGAAATTACGGGACGATGATAGATTTTTTGCACGCGTTCTATTTAGCGCCGAAGCGTCACTCACCAGCAGCGGTAACGTAATCCGGCATAATATGCACTGTTGGGCAACGGAAAATCCACGATGGTTGCGACAAGTGGAACATCAGCGACCTTGGCGGGTTAATGTATGGCGCGGCACTATGGGAGGTAGGATAATTTTCCCCCATTTTATCGATGGGAATCTAATTGTTGCAATGTATGCTGATTTCCTACGTAATGTTCTACCGATGTTACTGCAAGATGTTTCACTGCATGACAGAATGGCGATGTACTTCCAACATGATGAATGTCCGGCACATAGCTCGCTTGCGGTTGAAGCGGTATTGAATAGCATATTTCACGACAGGTGGATTGGTCGTCGAAGCACCATACCATGGCACACACGTTCAGCGGATCTGACGTCCCCGGATTTCTTTCTGTGGGGAAAGTTGAAGGTTATTTGCTATCGTGATCCACCGACAACGCCTGACAAGATGCGTCAGCGCATTGTCAAATGCATGTGCGAACATTACGGAAGGCGAACTACTCGCTGTTGAGAGGAATGTCGTCACACGTATTGCCAAATGCATTGAGGTTGACGGACATCATTTTGAGCATTTATTGCACTAATGTGGTATTTACAGGTAATCACGCAGTAACAGCATGCGTTCTCAGAAATGATAAGTTCACAAAGGTACATGTATCACATTGGAACAACCTAAATTAGAGCGCCATCTATCACAAAGCGAAATAAGTGCTCCAACTAAAACATTCATATTTCTTTGCGTACTACACGAATATGTAATAAAAAAGGGGGGTTCCTATTTAAAAAACGCAGTTGATATCCGTTTGACCTATGGCAGCGCCATCTAGCGGGACAACCATAGCGCCATATGGTTTCCCCCTTCAAGCTAGACAACTTTCGTTCTTTGCAGTTTTTTCGTTTGACGCTTATTTCGTGAGATATTTCGCCCGGTCACGATCAATGGACCACCCTGTATACCAGCGATCTGTTGAGAGACCCCATTTTTCCAATGTTTTGAGAGGCACGGTGGTGTTAGTCCTGACGCAATTGTCTAGGGAGCCATTGGATACGATTGCAGCTCACGGCTGGTAATGAGTAAGGAACTCTGACAGCACAACGACATGTCAGACGTCCTGCGTCCTGCTGCGATAGTGTGGTGGTGCCACTTTTCAATAGGACGGTGTTCACCCACACAAGGTGTTCATCTACACAAAGTGTTCATCTGCACAAGGCACGCGTCTCTACAGTGAACTGTCAGCGTGACGTGGTGGTGCCACTGCGGCCAGCAAGATCCCCAGATCTGTCGCCGATAGAACATGTATGGGACCAGCTCGAACGTCAACTCCGCCGCTGTGACACTACCCGAGACTTCAAGGACCAGTTACAACAGTTGAGGCATACAGGCCTCAGTAAAGGATACAACAGCTTCGTGACACCCTTCCCTACCGAATCGGTGAACGCCTCCAGGCCGGAGGGCGAGCAACAGCATTTCGAAAAGTGAGCTCATACTGTCAAATTCTGTGTAAATTTGACTAGACTTTGCAATCACCACCTGAAACTGTAAGGTTTCATTTCGTCTCTTCATCTCCTTCTTTGTACTTCACTTTTTTTTCTTTTGTCAGGCAGTGTAGATGGTATTCAGTACAGCTACGGGCAGAGTGCGTGCTATAGTTATGCGTCTTGACATTGCTAAGGGACGGGGTCTGTTTCCGAAAATGTATCTTACTCTACTGTGAACAGCAGCGAAGTGAGGTATAAAGCAATTTTTTTTTTCAAAATTCCATCTCGTCGTTTTAGTGAATAAGCCAACGCTTTCGATACAGATTGTAAGTAGGCTGTTTAGGTTTTCTTATTGGTAACGCCACGTAGCGCTCTGTATGAAAATCACTGGCTGGGCTGTGTGCAGTCTGTGGCTAGTTTGCATTGTTGTCTGCCATTGTAGTGTTGGGCACATGGATGTTAACAGCGCGTAGCGTTGCGCAGTTGGGGGTGAGCCGCCAGAAGGGGTGGATGCGGGGAGAGAGATGGCGGAATTTTGAGAGCGGACGACCTGGACGTGTGTCCATCAGAGACAGTAAATTTGTAATATTGGATATCATGGACTGATATATATATTATGACTTTTGAACACTATTAAGGTAAATACATTGTTTGTTCTCTATCAAAATCTTTCATTTGCTAACTATGCCTATCCGTAGTTAGTGCCTTCAGTAGTTTGAATCTTTTATTTAGCTGGCAGTAGTGGCGCTCGCTGTATTGCAGTAGTTCGAGTAACGAAGATTTTTGTGAGGTAAGTGATTTGTGAAACGTATAGGTTAATGTTAGTCAGGGCCATTCTTTTGTAGGGATTTTTGAAAGTCAGATTGCGTTGCGCTAAAAATATTGTGTGTCAGTTTAGTGTTGATCAGAATAAGTAAAGAGAGTAATGTCTTGAGTACGTTTAGTTTTGTTCAGCTGTTTGAAAATCACATAATGTAAGAGGTTTATCAGCCCAGTAATTCATTGATTTTTCTAAGGGGACGTTTCAAAATTAATACGTACAGGTACATCAGGAAATTCAGTCCCAAAATTTAGATGTCTGGTGTGAACTTGTAACGAAACCGCATTACTTTTACTTTTTCGTATCGTGTTGTCAGTAACACAGATAACTTATTAATGGTTTATTGGAATGGGTTTAATAATGAGGTGGAGATGTTATAAGGAGATTGTATAAGTATTCTGTAATAAGGAATTGATCACTTTATTACAGTGTTATGCATCTGTCAACCAGTTTCAGAATTAAACGTTTGTGAACCCTTTACCATGGTTTCGACAAACATAAATTTGTCTCCTCAGTACGGAAATGGACCTACTAAACGAATTCTTATAAAGCAGTTACAAATGCTAACCAAATAAGGAACCAAATTCAATAAAAATAGATTATAAAATTTCCTTAGAAGAGCATACTCACTGGTAGAACCACATAGACCTGCATATTGTAATACACAAGTGCCTTTTTTTGTCAATATGTAGTTCTACGAGTGAGTTTTGTTCTTCTTAAGAAATTTTACAATTTATTGTGTATCAAATTTCGTTCCTTTTGTGGTTGATATTTGCAACCGTTTTCTAATAATTTGCTCAGCAGATCCAATTTCCTCCTGAAGAAGGCAATTTTGTATTTGTTGAAACCATGGTAAAAGGCTGATAAACCTTTTAATTCTGCAATCAGTTCACTCTTATTTTCCAATCCCATCTAACTTCTACGTGCACCGTTGCCGAAGCACAGCGATGTTTAAAACTTTTAAAGCCTATTTATTTGAAACACTCATGTTTGTGAATGTCTGTTGTTTTCCTGAAGCAGCAGTAATTTGTTATACAGATTAGGATGGGAGTCAACTACTGAAACAAGGAAGTAATTACTCCAGTTTACTGCCAAACTTTTTCTCTTGTCGTCTCCGTTTCTAGAACTCCTTTGCTCATGGAAGGAACGTGCAATAGGGTGGCACAGTGGACATCGTCGGTATAGGGTTAGCAGGTGGACTCGTCTTTTCTGTCATCTGCAACGGATTTCCTTTGGTAGGGCTGTGAGGCAGTGAGACGGCTGTGAAGAGAATAGCCATCGAGTTGCTGACTTAGGTTCAAGTAATAGTGCGCTCTACAAGATTTTGATATGGTATGTTATCAACGGTGCGGTTTATGAATGAAAATGGTAATCAGCACTTTTGCAGTAATCGGTCAACTAATGTAAATTCCAGCCATGGATGTCACATATTTCCAGGCAAATTACCGCGCTGCAAGAACTGAATCATCATTATGTCAAGAATGGTTACAAAAGGTAGACGATATGGTGTGTTTAGTCTATCCAAATGATACAAGACAACGATACTGTGAAAGCACATTTGCACTATATTCTCAACCGCACTCCATCCGAAAAGACAAGCTGCTGGATATTTATATCATACTTTGTATTATAGCAAGAGACAGAGACCATTTTTGAAAAAAAGTGTAGTGATTGTGTTTTTGGACATACTACATCTATAATTTACTGTCAGCAACATTACATTCTTTTTTCGAGTACATTACATTTACTTTGCTTAAACTCTGTCTATAATTATTATTTGTTAATTGAAAAAGAAACTGCAGTTAAAGTTACGCAAATGTGGTTCATCTACAAAAGAAGGTGAGGAATCGCAAATCTGATGAGTCGCTTTTTAACTTTACTTGAATAAATTAATTTACGTGATGTCTCAAGACGAAACTGATTCAGCGGGATAGTAATAACTAGCTGCATTTTTTCTGGAAAGTTTCGTAAACTTAATCGATAAACAGATAAACGTTAAATATCTTGTGAGTTTCATTCTGATCCTAAAAAGTGAAGGTGCGTTTCTTCAAACATAAATTCTTTAACTGTTTCAAGTCTGATGAACGAAACCCTTCCCAAAATTAGTCCCTTCAGAACAGGCAACCAAATTTAGAAAGCAGCACTAGTTATTTTCAGAGGAAAAGAACTTCAGTTTGTATTGGTACTTGGCCCAGTTGTTAATACTGGGATTTGTTTTAATGCAGAAATCTAATTATCAGAACGGTAATTAAGGTAAGAGTGATGTGAAGTGTTAAATGCTGTTTTCAGAGCGGACGTGTCTCCTAAATTTCTTCTAAATGTTCCAGAATACTTACGACGGCGTTAACAATAATCAAACAGGCTTGCACACGGTTCACATTTATAAAACAGTCCATTTTAAGTAAAGACCGTTTTCGGAGCGTACATTTTATTGCTCCTTGCGAGTCCGAAGTTAGACACATCCACAGCCGCTCAAGGTTGTAGCACGCTCACGCTGTTTAGCGTGACCAGCCACTCGCAACAAGGCAAGATAAAAGTTCACGACATTTAAGAATACAGTTTCTTAGGGTTCTTACAAATCTCATCATTCAGTTCTGCTTCAGTGGATGACTGATTACTCTCCCCTAGCGCGCATGCCCTCCCAAAAGACGAGAAGAGTCTCCATCATCGAAGCTCTGTCTACCAGGATAGTAAGATGTTCATCCAAGTTGTATAAGGTTAGGTCTCCATACCGTGGCACTGAGATTCTGAAAAAAACGTGGTGACCTGGTACAACAATATAGATGCCGGAACTGAGTTCCTCGAGTTATCCAATAGTAACAGCAATGCGCACCGAAAGCGTCCTTCCAAGAAAAGGTGCAAATATATGATCGATACCTCACAGAACCTGACGTTGGGTAGTATACTAAATTTGAGTGATGAAAAATTGAGAGCTTTTTACCAGTCACTTTATTAAACTGCTAGGGAAAACCCCAAATAATCGTTTGGAGAGACAGTTGAGTAGATTATGATACAGAGTACACAGTGTCTCGTGACTGATTGCTCAGCCAGATTTATTTCTACTACTATTTTTCTTTTGTTATACCTGTATCTAATAGCACCATTAAAGCTGTCGTAAATCTTCCCACTAAATTTAGAGTTTCAGCTACCACACTTAAGTTCATAGATACCTGCACTATTCTAGTTTTCCTTTTCTTATGTCTCCATTTAAGTCTCTTTTGAACTGCACTATTTGTATGAAATGCTGTTTTTATTTCATGTTTCTTTTCTTTCTAATTTTCTCTTTTTGTGTCTCAGCTAAGTGGTAGGTCATTATTTTTGTCCTGCCTCTGAGCGGATTTACTCAGTCGGTTTCATGGGTATCTACAATTCAAGATGGACTTGTAAATAAGATACAGTAGGAAATTTTGACATACACTTGCCAGATAAAGAAGCTATATATGATAGAAATAATTCAAGGACAGCATGAGGTTTGAACCTGAGATCATAGTATACGTCGTGTGACAATGACCAACTTAGCTACCAGGCCTGGTACTTTGTCCTCACACATCTTAAATCTGAAGCAAGGTGAGAAATTTTAAATTTTTGCAAATTCATACCATTGTATCTGATTTTTTTCTTTTTTTACA
Organism: Schistocerca serialis cubense; assembly: GCF_023864345.2. Lineage (NCBI taxonomy): Eukaryota > Metazoa > Arthropoda > Insecta > Orthoptera > Acrididae > Schistocerca > Schistocerca serialis. The sequence goes on from NC_064645.1 coordinate 415,939,207, forward strand.
CATAAATATCAGCTCAGAATGGATAGGAACATATCCACTCTTCAAAACAATGGTTGGTTCACTCGCATCGGATAATAAGTCTCAGTGATACACCATCGTTCATCGAATTCGGCTAGTTCGGAAATGATGGTTTCACTTTGCTCTAGAGCACCTGTGACGTCCACCGGTCTGCGCTGTCTTTTATATGTCTTCTTTAAAACGAAATCGAGTTTTAAATTGTAATTTGTCAATCCCTGATGCACTCATGAAGCTCTACAGATGCACAGCTTTCGATAGCTTGTGCTGTGAGTTAATTGTACCTAAAATATCTTCCAGCAAGATGGGAATTTGTAGTAAATTAGATTAAACTATTATTTTATCATATTTCAGTTAACTGTCCTATAGAAGCAATAAGACGTACATTAATCATTGTTGAAGATATTGTAATCGTTACGTTTAGGGGTACTTTAGTTCTCACAAAACTCGGTGTATCAAAAAACTGTAATTAAATAAAAATTCGTCTCCAAAAGCATGTACTGATTAACAAAATATTTTCATACTCCTTAAAATACTTCACAGAATTACTACCTTCAATTTTATAAAATAATTGACTGCAAACCCTCAACTTCTGCTGTCCATAAAACTCAACTCTCAAACTAACTCAGGTGCCTCATTTCGAACAAAGCCCACAGTTAATAGGCATGTGGTGCACAATGATACATTAAACTATTTTCGATTATTCACTTTCTTTACGTTGCGTAATACAGCATTTACAAGCTAGGATATGATTTTGTGTGTTTCTGCAATGTTTATTAAAAGGCTTTAACAGTTCGTAGTTTACATACATCCTAAAAGTTTGAAACAGACTTTGACTGTGTTACAACTTTTTTATGAAATATGTGTGACATTGATAAAATGTCATAAAAGAAAATTAATACTATAAATCACACAAAATCATTATAACTTATTCGTAAACACACTTAAAAGAATATTCTCCTCAAATACATAAAAAATAAAAGAACATATGTTATAGCAAAAATCTGTGGCTCCCCAACAAAGCCCAGTTTTGATCTACAAATAATCTAAAACACCATATTTCCTGCACAAAGCATATTACCACAGAGAAAATATATTTATATCAAATTTTCGAACACATGCTGGCAATGTTGTCCAAAACCTGCTTCTGAGATATAGCACAAGTAATTTCCACTGGCTTAAAGAAAATAATTTGCAGAGTAAAACGTTTAATTATAGTCGATTACATTATAAATTAGATAAATCTTTTGTTTCAAAGATCCGTAATGAGGAGACCCTGAAGAATTCCGAACATGTCATAAAACAAGAATACGTAACGCATACTAAAAAAGGAAATACTACATAATATATATTAAGAAAGAGATATTAATGTATTTTCCATAGGTTCTAAGTAAACTGATCCTCACTGATGTAGAATAAGTCGGAATATCTTAAACGTTTTAATTTAAAAAGTAATAACAAACTTTTCATAAAACGTGTAAATATACAGTACACAGAAGTGCATGCTTAAACTTTTGTAGCTAGGCGCGGGCATACAGAAAATCGGCGTACTACACTTCGCTACACTGATCACATTGCTCACTGAAAATGGACAGAAAAAAGATTTTGTGTAATAGTGACGTTGTTTGATAAATCTACGAAGAAACTCATCGATGGAGTGGAAGGAGGCACAAACATATCCTTTGAGATCCTCTTACACAGAACACAGTTATTTTTTTTCTTTTGCTGGCAAGTTATAGAAAATGTGTGTTCCTACATAATGGACATGTTCCTGAACCAAAGCAAGTGAGTATATCTTTATGAATATTATTCTTAGCTCTAGCACTGTTTCCTTGATTGAACGGTTGGATAGAGAAACTGATATACTTTATTATTTTTTATAAATTTCATTCAGAATGAAATATATTTCGAAGCAGCAGCAAGTATCTGCACCTCCTTGAACAGATTTTGCAGATGATTTCAACCAGAGAAGATCTCACAAACAAAGGTACTTCTCATATGTAATGTTAACTATAGTTTTTAACAACATTCTATTAAAAATCTAAGTTGGAAAGATCATATTCTTCCGCCTACAAATTCATCGACTCTTACACTTCATCTGGCGTACAGGTGCGACAGCAAAACACAGCTGTGATCAGTGACTGGAATTATTATACAATACAACTAGAATTACGCTCTATCGAAACTATGGTTTGGTAGTTTCGCTACAATACATCCGTAAATGGCGTAGAAAATTGTAGAATTGCCGGTAGTATTGGAAGCAGTGGTAGTGAAAGAATGCATGAGAGAGAAACTGGGAGTAGATGAATCCTCTTTGTTTGTTTGTTTGTTTTTTTGTATATAATTACTACCGCTAATCGTTTAGTGTTAGTTCATTGTATGTTTTATACCCTTATAAAATATACACTGCATTTTGTAAGTAATAAAAATTAGTTGATCGAGTAACTTCTGAGCTTTTGTATCACCATAGAAATTAATTTTGAAGCAATTGCAGTTTATATGCACGAAGATAAAAAAATCTATGTAATTATTGTTGTTATTTTGTACTGAATAGAACGTTCTTCATCACGATCAAAGGTAATAGTTTATTGTTGTTACTGATGAATGGGAAGCAGGCTGCTGTATCCGAGTGGTTCTAGGCGCTTCAGTCCGGAACCATGCATCTGCTACAGTCACAGGTTCGAATCCTGCCTGGGGAATGGATGTGTGAGTTGTCTTTAGGTTAGTTAGGTTTACGTAGTTCTAATTCTAAGGGACTGATGACCTCAGATGTTAGGTCCCATAGTGCTTAGAGCCATTTCAACCATTTTGATAAGACGGAAAGTTGTTTATGAATAACTGAAATACAGAAGGTCCACACACTGGAAGGTATCAACGAGACAGTGGAAGGTTTCAGGTAGATTATACGAGTATAATGGTAAGATAGAGATTTACGAACCAAGTTTTAAATTGTATGACATCTCCAGGGGCAGTGTGGACTCTGATCTCAATCTATTGGTTATTAACTGTAGATTAAAGCTGATGAAAGTGCGAAAAGTCGGGAATTTAAGAAGATGGAACCTGGAACCAGAGGTTGTAGTGAGTTTCAGAGAGAGTATTAGGAAACGATTGACAAGAACGGGGGAAAGAAATACAGTAGAAGAAAAATTGATAGCTTTGAGAGATGAAACAGTGAAGGAAAGTGAGGATCAAGTAGGTAAAAAGAAGAGGGCTAGTAAAAATCCTTGGGTAATATAAGAGATATTGAATTTTATTGATGAAAGGAGAGAATATAAAAATGCAGTAAATGAAGCAGTCAAAAAAGAATACAAAACTTCTCAAAAATGAGATCGATAGGAAGTGCAAAATGGTTAAGCAGGGATGGCTAGAGGATAACTGTAAGGATGTAGAGGCATACCAGTAGATACTGCCTACAGGTAAATTAAAGAGACCTTTGGAGTAAAGAGAACAACTTGTATGAATATCAAGAGCTCAGATGGAAAAAAGTACTAAGCAAAGAAGGGAAAGCAGAAAGGTGGAAGAAGTATTTAGAGGGTCTATACAAGGGTGAGGTACTTCAGGGCAATGTTGTGGAAATGGAAGAGGATGTAGATGAAGGTGAAATGGGAGATATGATACTGCGTGAAGAGTTTGACAGAGCACTGAAAGACGTAAGCCGAAACAAGGTCCCAGGAGTAGGCAACATTCCATTAGAACTACTGACAGCCTTGGGAGAGCCAGTCCTGTCAAAACTCTACCATCTGGTGAGCAAAATGTATGAGACAGGCGAAATACAGTCAGACGTCAAGAAGAATATAACAATTGAAATTCCAAAGAAAGCAAGTACTGCCAGGTGTGAGAATAACCGAGCTATCAGTTTAATAAATCACAGTGCAAAAGACTAACACGAATTCATTACAGACGGATGGAAAAACTGATAGAAGCTGAACTCGGGAAAGATGAGTTTGGATTCCATAGAAATGTTGGAACACGTGAGGCAATACTTACCCTACGACTTACCTTAGAAGATAGCTTAAGAAAAGGCAAACCTACATTTCTGGCATTTGCAGACTTAGAGAAAGCTATTGACAATGTTGACTGGAATACTCTCTTTCGAAATCTGAAGGTGGCAGGGGTAAAATACAGGGAGAGAAAGGCTATTTACAATTTGTACAGAAACCAGATGGCAGTTATGAGTTGAGGGGCATGAAAGGGAAGCAGTGATTGGGAAGGGAGTGAGACAGGGTTGTAGCCTACCCCTGATGTTATTCAATCTATTGTAAGATGGCAAGAACTATGTCCCTTATATGAAGTCATTAAAGATCACCTAACTCACGTTGAGCGAACAGTAGGGCTGAACAAAAATGACTGACAAGGCACAAGGCATCTTGTAGAGGGTATAGTATGGACGTATCAGAATAATTAATGTCGGGTAATGGTTTTGAAGTAATTCACCCAACATGAAAACTTTGTGGAAACGCGTTGATTTACTCGAGGCTAGTATATCCCAGGGAAGTATTCGAGTGACTGCGGCCGGCTGGGGAGCGGTGAAGGGAAGCGACAATAGGCAGCTTAGGGCGGCTCAAGCTCTGTGAAAGCGGTAACGGGCTGCGGCCTCCAGCTGCCTTAAGATGAGTGAGTGGGTGGTTGACCCCATGCTGGTGTACCAGGAAGCAGACGGAGAACTTGTACGCCTGTTGATAAATGTCCATCGTCCCGTTTTCAGTGAAACTTGCGAGATACCTGCACAAAGCTATGGTGGAGCGGTCAACAGAGACCAAAATATGTGTGTTCATGACTATAGCAACTTGATGCTGAATTCACGGTCTGCAGAGTCTGAAGTAAATCAGGTGAAGAGCGACAGAATGAAATACACCGGCCTCCAATGGGAATGTAGGACCAAGGAATTTGAAGTACTCTCCTGGGAGTCAGAATTCCGGAAAAATTGGTGTTTTGTGCAGACACTAACCTTGATGGATGGCCTGGGAGGAACTAAATAGCAGAAGTTGAGAGGAAGGGAAATTTTGTGGGAATTTGGTCACTTCCCATAGCAGGCATTGGTCAGTGCTGGGAAGAGACACATAATTAACATGTACGTGATTTTGCTGGAGGGGAAACCAAGGCGAAGAGCGGACTGGGAGAAGTTTCTGTAGAGGTCTTCTGTTCCCAGCTTGCCTAGAGTGTGGACGTGGCGTTCTTTACTCAGCTTGCCTGAGAAAGAGTGAGCATCTCTGCAGTTTAGAACTAAGCAAATGGAATGATTGAGCTTTGGTTCAGCTATGTACTGAGTAAGATAGCTAGGACTGAAAACACGAGCACAGCCTTGCAGCACCACGAGGCCGGTCGACGTCCTCACAATGACGACACCCCGCCATGCTGAATTTGGTGATATTGCACCCGCTCCAGCTGGAATTAGGCCACTGATTAATTTGTTGGATCACGTCGGCAAAATTTCCACGAGGGTTTCATGGGCCGTGTATTGGGGAATTCTTCTCGCACTTCGCATTACGCATGGGTAGGTCAATAGGAATTAATTTTGATTCATCATGCTCTACTCCACGTAAACGCAATTTATTACCACTGCCTGATAGGAGAGTCATGTAATGTGATGATTGAAGGTCGGGAGTTAAAATAAATTTGTGCTAATCGACTGCATCTGTTTTTAATCAAGTAGTTGGAATCCCAAGTCACTTTCTTAATGAATTTTATGTTCAACATTCGCATCTGGCGTTCAATAGCTGAATATAAAATCAATGTGCACCCCTTTTTAATTAAAAGTGATCAATTCTGAATCAATTAATGTCAACACTGCCACCGCAGTTCAATCAGGAGTCACAGGGTCTTATTACTTTTTTTGCGTTATCCGATATTGCGGCTATTTTGCACTCTCTGTTGACTTGTTAGTCAATTAGCTGGGGTGAACACACGCCAAAACCAGATAAGTGATGGGTGGGATGTTACACTACATACTGAGCAAGCAGTAAGGGAAGCAAAAGGAAAATTCGGAGTAGGAATTAAAGTCCATGGAGAAGAAGAAAAAACTTTGAGGTTTGCCGATGACAATGTATTTCTGTCAGAGCCAGCAAAGGACCTGGTAGAGCGGAAAGGACAGTGTCTTGAAAGGAGGATATGAGATGAACATTTAAAAAAAAGCAAAACGAGGATAACAGAATGTAGTCGAATTAAATCAGGTGATGCTGAGGGAATTCGATCAGGAAATGAGACACTTAATGTAGTAGATGAGTTTTGCTATGTGGGAATCAGAATAACTGATGATGGTCGAAGTAGAGAAGATATAAAATGCAGACTGGCTATGGCAAGCAAAGCGTTTCTGAAGAAGCGAAATTTGTTAGATTTAAGTGTCAGGAAGTTACTTCTGAAAGTATTTGTATGGAGTGTAGCTATGGGTGGAAGTGAAACATGGATGATAAATAGTTTAGACAAGAAGAGAATAGAAGCATTCGAAATGTGATGCTACAGAAGAATTCTGAAGATTAGATGGGTAGATCACATAACTAACGAGGAAGTACTGAATAGAATTGGGGAGAAGAGAAATTTGTGGCAGAACTAGACTAGAAGAAGGGATCGGTTCGTAGTACATGTTCTGAGGCATCAACGGATCACCAATTTAGTATTAGAGGGCAGCGTGGAGGGTAATAATCGTAGAGGGAGACCAAGACATGAATAGACTAAGCTGATTCAGAAGGATTTAGGTTGCAGTAGGTGCTTGGAGATGAAGAAGTTTGCAAAAGATAGAGTAGCATGGAGAGCTTCATCAAACCAGTCTCTGGACTGAAGACCACAACAACGACATAAGGTCGACGAAGTATTGAACGGATTTTTTATTTGTTTTGCTTTATTTATTTTACTTTTTTAAGGAAATAGTGTTTTGTAGAGCTTTGTAACAGACCTGTAAGTTTGTTTTTATTTGTTCTACAACATCGCTCTGTTTCTAGTTATGAATCAACCATTTTCGGGCAGCGCGGGATTAGCCGAGCGGTCTAGGGCGCTGCAGTCATGGACTGTGCTGCTTGTCCCGGCGGAGGTTCGAGTCCTCCCTCGGGCATGTGTTTGTGTGTTTGTCCTTAGGATAATTTAGGTTAAGTAGTGTGTAAGCTTAGGGACTGATGACCTTAGCAGTTAAGTCCCATAAAATTTCACACACATTTGATCATATTCTAAGGCAGTTCCTAAACGTTTCACTAGACGCGGTTTCTAGGGAATCTAGTAAGACACCGATCGCATATGCAAGCAAAGCGATCGAAATGGGGTAACTGGTAATTCGTATGCAACTGTCCTACTGTACTGGTATTGCTACTACGATCTTAACTGACCGGGTCTGCTAGGAGAACTACCGTAGTCTATGCTTACTTACTATAGCCTACAGTAGTTTTAGAATTTTAAATAAAACACAATTGACTGACTGTGTTAATTTAACTAGCAATTCATGCCAGTAAAAAGGTCCTATATCTACAAGTAACTATGTAATTAAATTTTTCATATGACAAGTAGATTCAGTTCATTATTAAAATATTTTACGATACCTGTAGATGCTGTACTAAAAAGGAGGTGGAGTCTTGTTAAATCTGAATGGTACACAGAGATGTGAATCACCCTTTTCCCGATGACAAAGTTAACCTTAAACATTCCACCTTCATGGTACATAGTATAAATCAGCACATTCAGTTCTGTATCAAGGTTTTGATGCTCGATAACACACGCAGATTTACTACTTCACATGAATGTTCTGTAGCCCATAAATCTCTTGGGAGACCAGAAGCCGTTTGCACGAGACGTTTGGGGAGTATTAACGCACACGCGAATGCATTCGGCGGCGGCGCACGCGCATGAGGGCTTTGCTGGGGCCTTGTCTTGTTTACCGCCCCTCGTCGCAGACGAGTGCAGCGGCGCACGAAATTAAGGCCCGCAGCTGCAGGCAGGGGCACAACATATATTACGTCTGGCAGTCGGCGTTTATTAAATCGCGCTCACCTCTCCAATGGTTGTTTTGCTGCACCCGGTGCCTCGTTACCTTTGCTGTCCCTTCTGTACGCATGGACTCACAAACTAATCACTCTGACTTCACGTTTGATCCGACATAAACCTCTGCAACGAAAAAAAAAAATTAAAAATAAACACTTTAAAAATCTTTCCTGGCTGATATCTCCTCTGTACACATACATTTCTCTGTAGCAATATTTGATTCAGTATTTCCAAACATTGCTGTTTCATAAGTTTCATATGTCACGATTTCAGAATGCTTCATGAATTATTTACCCAAGAAAGGAAAAAAAATTGGTAGAATACGACCCCGAGGGGGATGAAACTGGGATCCACATCTACATCTATATACATCCTCCCCAAACTAATGGTCATTTCCTTTCCTGTTCCACTCGCAAAGAGAGCGAAGGAAAACTGACCTCTAAAGGACTCCGTACCAGTCCTAGTGTCTTGCATCTTACACACATCAAAAAAAGTTTTGCATCACCCCAGTTCCCAGAATTCCTTAAGATAGACGTTGACTGTGGATATTGTATCACGGGCGCAGTCCCTTTTACTGCTAAGAGAAGTCACTAAAGCCCCCAAAGATGTAAACAACCATGCATGAGCAGCGCCTATTAGACGGAGGGGGTCCGACAGCCGATCAGTTCCAGTCATTCCAACAGGAAAGAGGTACACGGCTCGAGTTGTCTGTAGTTCAACCATGCGTAGATGGTCAATACCGCGGATCGATCTCTTCCGCATTGTTACTTTGTGCCAGGAAGGGCTCTCAACAAGGGAAATGCCCAGGCATCTCGGAATGAACCAAAGCGATATTGTTCGGACATGGAGGAGATACAGAGAGACAGGAACTGTCGATGTCATGCCTCGCTCAGGCCGCCCAAAGGCTACTACTGCACTAGATGACCGCTACCTTCGGATTATGGCTCGGAGGAACCCTGACAGCAACGCCACCATGTCGAATAATGCTTTTCGTGCAGCCACAGGACGTCTTGTTTTGACTCAAACTGTGCGCAATAGGCTGCATGATGCGCAACTTCACTGCCGACGTCCATGGCGAGGTCCACATTTGCAACCACGACATCATGCAGCGCGGCACAGATGGGCCCAATAACATGCCGAATGGACCGCTCAGAATTGGCATCATGTTCTCTTCACCGATGAGTGTCGCAAACGCTTTCAGCTAGACAATCGTCGGAGACGTGTTTGGAGGCAACCCGGTCAGGCAGAACGCCTTAGACACACTGTCCACCGAGTGCAGCAAGTCGGAGGTTCCCTGTTGTTTTGGGGTGATTTTTGTGGGGCCGTCGTACGCTGCTGGTGGTCATGGAAGGCGCCGTAACGGCTGTACGGTATGTGAATGCCATCCTCCGACTGATAGTGCAACCATATCGGCAGAATATTGGCGAGGCATTCGTCTTCACGGACGACAATTCGCGCCCCCATCGTGCACATCTTGCGAATGATTTCCTTCAGGATAACGACATCGCTCGACTAGAGTAGCCAGCATGTTCTGCAGACATGAACCCTATAGAACACGTCTGGGATAGATTGAAAAGGGGTGTTTATGGACGACGTGACCCACCAACAATGTGGAGGGATTTACGCCGAATCGCCGTTGAGGAGTGGGACAATCTGGACCAACAGTGCCTTGACGAACTTGTGGATAATACGGCATGAATACAGGCATGCATCAAAGCAAGAGGGCGTGCTACTGGGTATTAGAAGTACCGGTGTGTACAGCAATCTGGACCACCACCTCTGAAGGTCTCTCTGTATGGTGGTACAACATGCAATGTGTGGTTTCCATGAGCAATAAAAAGGGCGGAAATGATGTTTGTATTGATTTATATTCCAATTTTCTGTAGAGGTTCCGGAACTCTGGGAAGCGAGGTGATGCAAATTTTTTTTTGTGTTTGTATGTATTCATACTCGTTATGTGAAATGTACGTCGGCGGCAGCAGAATCGCCCTGCAGTCGGCCTCAAATGCTTTTGTTATGTTAATTTGCGCAGTAGTGCCTTGTGGAAAGAGCGTCGACTTTCCTCCAGGGAATCCCAATTGAGTTCACGATGCATCTCCGTAATACTTGGTTGCTAATCGAACATGAAGGTAAGAAATACAGCTGCACGCCTCCGAATTGATCGACGTCTTTCTTTAATCCGAGCTGGTGGGGAACGTAAACATACGAACAGTACTCAAGAATGAGTCGTACTAGCATTCTACATGCCATTTACTTTACGGATCAGCTTCACTTTCCCAGAATTGTCGAATGAAGTCGAGCACTCTCCTTCCCTACTACCAAGCTGACGTCCTCATTCCATTCCGTATCGCTTTGCAACGTTACGCTTAGATGTTTAATCGAAATGACTGTGTCAAGCTGCACGGTACTAGTGCTGTATTTGGATGTTACTGCACTGTTTTCCCTATTCATCCGAGTTAACTGACATTTTTCTACGTTTAGAGCAAGCTGCCTTCCATCACACCAACAGAAAATTTTGTCTTTGTCTTCTTGTATACTCCTACAGTCGCTCAACGACGACATCTTCCCCTACACCAAAGGGTCATATAAAAACCGTATATTGCTGCTCACCTTGTCCATCGGGTCATATATGTGCTCACAGACAGAGAATAAAAGCGGTACTATCACACTTCCCTGGGGCACTCCAGACGATATCATTGTCTCTGATGAACACTCGCCGTCGAGGTCCACGTACTTGCTTCAGTTACATAAGAGGTCTCCGATTCACACACATATCTGGGAACCTAAGCCATACGTTTCATCAAGCGTCTGCTGTGGGACACCATGTCAAATGCCTTCCGGAAATGCAGGAATATGGAATCTGCCTGTTGCCCTCCGTCAGTGGTTTGTAGGACTTCATGTGAGAAAAGCTGAGTTTTGAACTAGCAATTCTTTCTAAATCCGAGCTGGTTTCTGGACGGATAGTTTTCTGCCTCAAGGAAATTTATAATATTCGAACTCATTCAAGAATTCTGCAGCAAACTAATGTTAAGGAGATCCGGAGAAATGTAGGAAGACGCGGGTCATTTCTGACCTTACGGCTTATCCTATAATATAGTTTCAAAAAAGATAAATGTGTATTCGTTGTATTTGTTGATTTCGAGAAAGCCATTGATAATATTGACTGGAAAGCCCTCTTTGAAATTATGAAGATAGCAGGGAGAAAATGCAGGGACTGAAAGGTTACCTACAACTTGTACAGTAAACAGACTGCAATTGTAAGAGTCAGAAGACGTGGAGGTGCAGCAGCAGTCGGGAAGGGAGTGACGCACGGTTGCAGCCTATTCCTGATGTTATTTAAACCGTGCAATGATCGAACCTTGAAGGAAACCAGGGACAAATTAGAAAAGGTAATTATAGTTTAGGGAGACGAAATTAAAGTTTACCGACGACATTGTAATTTTATCACAGACGGAAAATAACTTGCTAGAACAGTGCAACGGGACGGATAATGTCTTGAAAAGAGGTTGAAAGATGAATGTCAACAAAAATAAAACAGGGGTAACGGAATATAGCCGAAGTGAATCAAGCGAAGCTGTGCGAATTAAATCAGGAAATGAGACGCAAGGAACAGTAGACGTTTTGCTATTTCGGCAGTGAAATAAGTGACAACAGCCGAAGTAGAGAGAATCAAAACCGCAGATTGCCCCTAGCAGGAAAAGCTCTTCCGAAAAAGAGAGACTTAGCAACGTCCTGACTTGCACTAAAGAGAAATAAGGACGATGAGGAGCTCAACCAATAAAGGAATCGAAGTTATCACCAAAAGAACCTCAGAACTACATAATTTGCACTAAATCGCGAGAGTAGCTTAGCTAAGTAAGTTGAATACCTGAAACTTAAGTAATATACACTGGCTGACAGAAAAGTCAAGCACCCAGAAGACATGGAAAGATGTCAATGTTGCCACATGCACATACACACCATCGGCGTGTACGTAAATGATTAGAATTGCGATTCTCTACGACAGGTACAACAATCTGCAGGATGCATTAGAGTTTTCGTGTTTCGTGTTGTTACCAGGCCTCGAAGGGCATATAAGGGGCGCGAACAGGATCAGCCGTAGAGTGGTTACAGAGAAAGCAACGGAGACGGTGAGTACTCCTGTGTGACAGCGTTATCAGCAGCTGACAGAGTTTGAAAGAGGACTCACTGTGGGACACCATATGCCCGGCTGGTCGAATCACACAATATCCACATTTGTGGAGCATTCGGACGTCACAGCGGCCCGATATTCGACTGCATGGGAACAAGAGGACAGGCATGGTTCCCGTCAAGTTTCCGATCGAACAAGTCTGACCAGCACAAGGGAGGATCGTGCTATTGTGGGCAAAGCACACCATCGCCCCTACACATCTGCGTGTGCCATCAGAGAACAACTAATGGTGTCCCTGTAAGATTTTGTGTCATCCCACACCAGTGAACAGAGGTGTTCAGCACCCGGATTAGGGAATTACTGCCCCATGCGTAGGCTGCCGTTAACGCCACAACACAAACGGCTGGGTTTGGGGAGCAGGGGGGGGGGGGGGATGGTTGCTATGGCCGAGCGAGAAGTATGATGAGCTGACGAGTGGTGTCGCATTACGTTCAGCTATGAATCGCGGTTCTCCACTAACCCGGAGGAGCAGTATCAACGAGTACGGCAGCGACCTGAAGACAGGATCCATTCTCCAAAATGTTTTGAAGAGACACGGACTTGTTACGCCTAGCGTCTTGGTTTGGGCAGCTGTCGTGTACGACTTTGGGTCACGGCTGGTAGTGACAGCACAACGGTATGTTAAGGTCACTCTACATCCTATATCGTCTCTCTCTCTCTTTCTTTCTTCTTTTGTGAAAGGTATAGGTTTGCTATCTTTGGAATCGTGGATGAAAATATTTGTAAGTCGTGACGTCGCGTATATTTCGCACTCTCGTAGTAGCTGCTAAAACATAGGCTAACAATCATCAATGTTGCTACGTAGGCAAATAATTCTAAGTAAAGGTACTATGTTGCGTGGTAAAGTAATTATGGGACTTACTGCAGAGGTCATCAGTCCGAGGTCATCAGTCCCCTAGAACTTAGAACTACTTACACCTAACTAACCTAAGGACATCACACACATCCATGCCCGAGGCAGGATTCGAACCTGCGACCGTAGCGGTCGCGCGGTTCCAGACTGTAGCGCCTAGAACCGCTCGGCCACCACGGCCGTCCAAAGCCCAGTGTTTGCGTGGTAGAGTAATTATGGTGTACGCGTACGTGGAGAAAGTGTTTGCGCAGCCGACATAGTGTACCTGAGGCGGAATAAGGGGAACCAGCCCGCACTCGCCGAGGCAGATGGAAAACCGCCTTAAAATCCATCCACAGACTGGCCGGCACTTCGACACTAATCCGCCGGGCAGATTCGTGTTGGGGACCGGTAAGTCTTCCCGCCCGGAAAGCAGCGCGTTAGACCACACGGCTTAAGTAAAGATACTAGGTTGGGTTGTTACAATTTACTTATGTTGACAACACAAACGACTACGTCAAAAATACGCGTGGTTTGTTTAAAACTGTAGTAGTTACTGTCCGATAAATAAGTATTGTTACTGAGAGAGACATGATATAATCACCTACGTAGCTCACGATTATTCTCAATGTTAAATTCTTTGTTAAACGCTGGCCTTTTATACTGTCAGTTATGATTTGAGTAGTATTTACAGCAGTGCAAACAAGAATTTTATACAGTTAGCGATTTACTCATTAGCAAGCCTAAGCCTCATATTATCATTTGTTATTTTTGCGTTGGTCGTCTGTATTTAATGAAAACATTTCTCCTAAAAATATTTCCTTTTCCTGATAGCAAGATGTTTGGTTATCTCGTGGCTGAAGCCCGAAAATCACGTGATTAATTAAATTTCACGTAATGGCTGACAGTGCGCCGTTACGACAAAATAATGGCACATGGCCAATGGTAAAACTTCAATTCTAGCAATAAATAATTATCTCCCTTTAATTATTTCATATGGAAGGGGAGGTATGAAACGAGATTAAAGGGACAAATATTTTTTATCCATATATTGTGAAAAAGCGATTTGTACAATTAACAGAATCAACCGTTCAGAAGCAACCTCGTACAAAGGCGTTTAATAGGTTCGAAAGCTGACAGCAGAGTGATCATTTTATTCATCCAAGCATGTCTTCCACAATTATATAGAAATTTCATGACACGATATACTCATAGATTTCGTTATTCTTAGTGTTTGCTACACAGAATATATATTTGTTAATGATATTTTTATGTTCAGACACGTAAATGTGGAGAGTTTTTTCGTTCCAAAAGAAATTTCACCATTGATAGCACATTTACGTACGTAAACGCGCATAGTTTTATTCGTTATTGATATACTTTACTTGTGGTTCTCGTAATATTTTACTACGGTTTTTAGAAGGCTTCCCAGGAGACGGTGAAACGTCCCCTTAGAAAAATTAATGAATTACTTTGCTGACAAACCTCTTACATTATTTGATTTTCAAACAGCTGAGCAGAACTGAACGTACTCAGACATTTCGCTCTTTCCATATTCTGATCAACGCTAAACTGACACACAATATTTTTTAGCGCAACGCAATCTGACTTTCAATAATCCCTACAAGAGAATGGCCCTGACTAAATTAACCTATACGTTTCACAAATCACTTACCTCACAAAAATCTTCGTTACTCGAACTACTGCAATACAGCGAGCGCCACTACTGCCAGCTAAATAAAAGATTCAAACTACTGAAGGCACTAACTACTGATAGGCATAGTTAGCAAATGAAAGATTTTGATAGAGAACAAACAATGTATTTACCTTAATAGTGTTCAAAAGTCATAATATATATATATCAGTCCATGATATCCAATATTACAAATCTACTGTCTCTGATGGACACACGTCCAGATCGTCCGCTCTTAAGATTCCGCCGTTTCCCTCCCCACATCCACCACTGCTGGCGGCTCACCTCCAACTGCGCAACGCTACGCGCTGTTAACATCCAGTTGCCCAACACTACAATAGCGAACAACAATGCAAACTAGCCACAGACTGCACACAGCACAGCCAAGGCTTCCCAGGAGACGGTACAGTTGGATTGGATTGTTTGGGGGAAGAGACCAAACAGCGAGGTCATCGGTCTCATCGGATTAGGGAAGGATGGGGAAGGAAGTCGGCCGTGCCCTTTCAAAGGAACCATCTCAGCATTTGCCTGGAGCGATTTAGGGAAATCACGGAAAACCTAAATCAGGATGGCCGGACGCGGGATTGAACCGTCGTCCTCCCGAATGCGAGTCCAGTGTGCTACCACTGCGCCACCTCGCTCGGTGACGGTACAGTCCTAAGGGATTACCTCTTATGTGAAACTATTATGGTACCATTTTTCAAGAGGACAATGTTCATACACACATGACACGTGTCTCTATCAATTGTCTGAACTGTCTGCCTAATGTTTATTTCTGTGGCCAGGGAAGTCCCAGATCTGTCGCACATACATGCAGATGTAAACTACATCCCAGTGCTTGTGTGCAAGATACAATTTACAACAGTTGTGGGCCATGTTGCCGCAGGAGAGGTTATGGCAGCTGTATGAAACCGTTCACAACCAAATTAACTTTTTTTAAGGCACTGTGTCTCTGTATCAGTTCAACAGCTTACCTCACAGAGTAAATACCGGATATGAGTACAATTAATATACGTGGGTCGTGCACGTGGTTAGGACGAGGAGGATGAAGGTTATTAGAGTTTACCGTCCCGTCGACATGAAGGTCATTAGAGACGGAGCACAGCCTCGGATTCTGAAGGATGGGGAAGGAAATCAGCCGTACCCTTTCCAAAGAAACCATCCCTGCATTTGCCTCGAGTGATTTAGGGAAATCACGGAAAGTTTAAATCTGGGTGGCTGGTTGGGAATTTGAACCGTCGTTCTCACGAATGCGCATCCAGCGTGCTAACTACTGGGCCACCTCGATGTGGTTATGTTTATTTCTGTGCTTGAGAAAATTCTTTGCCTAGTTTTACTTAGATTCAGCTTTCCTGGTGTCCCGACTGGTGACGCCTGAGGTAGCCCCGGAAGAGATTTAAGTACGCGTGCATCTGCGACGTGATTGCTCGAGGGGGGCTGTTCTGATGTTGCCTCAGATCCATGGTGGTTGCTCAGCGCGTCTGCGTGGTTGACGTTCACTTCACAGGCCGAGCCTTCGCCTACTGGAGAGAGGCAACTGTACCCTGCCTGTGTGATGACGGGGCGCATTGTGGATTTGGTCTGCAGGCGTTTTCCTGCTGCCTTTGCTGGTGGACGTGGCCACTTACACTGTCCGTCATTTGCTTCGCCCTGATACAGGAACAACAGTGAGCGGTATTTTGGTGGGCGTTAAGTGTTGGTGAGGATGCGTGAGACAACAGCCCTGTGCAGTCACTTCCGAGTATCGCTTGGTACTTTGACAATGCACTGATTCGCACCTTTCTACTGACCGTGTATGGCCGACGCCTTTGTATCAGCATCCTGATGATAAGAATCCGTCTAAAAAGAATACTCATTTAGTGGTAAGAGGTTATCGGTTTCAGGATACACATGTGTCTTCGGAATTTAATCTGTAGTGTCTGCTGCCTCCTGCAATTAAGAGCCTTTTTATATTTATTTTCTTAGCTGATACCAATGAGACAAATGCACTCAGTTGTATACCTTCACGCTTCTGTTGTGACTGGGAGCTCGAGCACTGGGCCGGCCGTTGTGGCCGAGAGGTTCTAGGCGCTTCAGTCCGCAATCGGTTCGAATCCTGACTCGGGCATGGATATGTGTGATGTTCTTAGGTTTGTTAGGTTTACGTAGTTCTAAATCTAGGGGACTGATGACCTCAGATATTAGGTCCCATAGTGCTTAGAGCCATTTGAACCATTTTTTCGAGCACTGACTGTCATTTACTTGCTGTGTAAGTTTAATTTGTACTCTGGACGTATGTTTTACAATTTGTCGAGTAACTGCCTGGGAGGTCGGCCTAAATCCAGCCATTACCGTAATTGCCTGTTTTGTATGACTGAGGCTCTTTGCTTGCCTGGGATTTCGTTGTTTGCAAAACGTGTTTGGTTAACTCCTTAGTTTGCTTCGCGAACATGTGCGAATACACAATTTTAAATTTTTGGTTTATGTGGTTTCGCACAGTGGCGTATGTAAAGTCATCACGGACGTGCACATCATTTTAAAGCCTCTACCTAGCGTGACTATGCGTATTAATGAAATACCAAGTCCCTTTGGCTGCTTCACAGCAGTTTATGAACAGTTACAGTTTTTTGTCTGTGTGATCGAAATTTCTTCATCCAGAAGCCTGCTTCATAGATGTGACCTCTTTTTAATTGTCTTTTATGTAATTTATGTTCATTGATGCTAAAATCTGCTTTCCTGGTTTCTATGAATATGCACGTTAGTGAAATAGTCCTGTATGCAGAGCATTAGATTTTAATACCAATTTTCTCGACTTGTGACTCATATTAATTGGGGAAATATCTGCCTTGCAGATGGATACATCATTTCAAATTTCTGCTTTGCCTGTTTGTAAGATAGCAATTCCTTCTTCTTGCTTTTCAGGTGAGTAAGTAAATTATTTTCAACTTTTTGCTATTTACTGATGCTACTGTCTGTTCCGTGTTATATCTGCTTCACAGATGCATGTTTATTATTTCCTGTACCAGCTGTTTGCCGAAGTGTATTATAGAATCTGAGTAAATTTTGATAAATTTTTGGATATTGTTCAGAACCAAACGGTTTGTTTCGAAATTTGGCCTCTGTGGCGAGGAAATATCACTTGCTTCTGTAGTTTTTAAAAAAATCGCCCTCTGGAATAAATCAATAAATAAAGTTACTTCAAACATTACTTTATTTTCGCTCAGCATCTTACTATTCCCGGATCTTAGCTCCCTACCAGTTCAATATGGACTTGAAGAAACATATCCGTCCAGAAAGACGTCCCTAATTGTCAGCAATCATAAATCTTTTATTGGTGTAGTTCAAGAACAGCCGGAATGATTTAACGTTAGCCAGCTGATTCCAATCCATTGATGAATCAGTTGATGTACTTACTATTAACTATATCTGACAGTATGAATGATAAGTAACACTTGAAACGTCCCCTTAGAAAAATTATAAATGACTGTGCTTAAACTGACACACAATATTTTTTAGCGCAACGCAATCTGACTTTCAATAATCCCTACAAGAGAATGGCCCTGACTAAATTAACCTATACGTTTCACAAATCACTTACCTCACAAAAATCTTCGTTACTCGAACTACTGCAATACAACGAGCGCCACTACTGCCAGCTAAATAAAAGATTCAAACTACTGAAGGCACTAACTACTGATAGGCATGGTTAGCAAATGAAAGATTTTGATAGAGAACAAGCAATGTGTTTACCTTAATAGTGTTCAAAAGTCATTTTATATATATATATATATATATATATATATATATATATATATATATATATATATATATATATATCTGTGGTCATCAGTCTCCTAGAACTTAGAACTACTTAAACCTAACTAACCTAAGGACATCACACACATCCATGCCCGAGGCAGGATTCGAACCTGCGACCGTAGCAGTCGTAACACGCTAATCTTTCCTGTGCAAGTCTCTCCAGCTCTGCATAACTACTGCTACCAGCATCCTCCTGAACCTGTCTATTACAGTCAGCTTTGGTCCCCGTCTACAATTTTAGCACCACTCGAACCCTACTCCAACCACCCTCAAACTTTCTTTCACTACTGAACTAACTGTCGCCTGATGCCTCAACGTATGTCTTATCAGTCGATCATTCAGGGTGACAATTATTGAGCTATATTAAAGAAAAGTAAATTAGTTACGAACTACGGCGTACACACTCTTTATTCATCATGTACACGTCACTACGGATATTCGGATTTAGGTTATGACATGTTTGATATGTCTGCCATCGTTGGCGATGATGTAACACAGACGAATAGTGAAATTCTGCATGAGCCGCTGAAATGTCGGTTCATCGATGCTGTCGATTACCCCCTGAAAGGCTGTTTTCAGCTCAGCAACCGTTATCAGGTTATTGCTGTACATCTCGTCTTTAATATAGCCCCACAAAAAGGAGTCGCAAGTGTTCATATCCGGAGAATATGGCGGCCAATCGAGGCCCATGCCAGTGGCCTCTGGGTACCACTGAGGTAGAATGCGGTCCCCAAAGTGCTCCTCCAGGATATCAAACACTCTCCTGCTTCAATGAGGTCGAGTTCCGTCTTGCATGAACCACATCTTGTCGAAATCAGGGTCACTTTGGAAAATGGGGATGACATCATCTTCGAAAACCTTCATGTACCGTTCGGTAGTCTCCGTGCAATCAAGAAAAGTCGCCCCGATTATGCCGTGACTAAACACAGCGGAGCAGTTTGAACGTCCTAACGCAAACCGTTCAGAAGTTAAGGCCATTTTATTTCATATAGTTCAGTAACTGTCACTCCGTATTTTTCAGTCAGTTTGCACCATAAATTTCTTTTCTCCTAATTCGATTCAGTAACTCGTCATTAGTCACCCAGTCTAGTCA
The DNA here is from genome assembly GCF_023864345.2 of Schistocerca serialis cubense. Taxonomy (NCBI): domain Eukaryota; kingdom Metazoa; phylum Arthropoda; class Insecta; order Orthoptera; family Acrididae; genus Schistocerca; species Schistocerca serialis. The sequence goes on from NC_064645.1 coordinate 415,958,792, forward strand.
TCTGATCCTCAGAATTCTTCTGTAACAAAAATATCAAAAGCCTCTATTCTCTTCTTATCTAAAGTGTTGCTTCGTTCACTTCCACACAGGTGCACACTACGTACCAAGTGTGAGGATTAATGTCACTCCATTTTATAACTACCGCTATGGCACTGCTACAGCAATCGTAATAGATCTTTAGAACAGCAAAAACTGTCTTCGTGCACAAGACAGATTTACTTAATCTTCACACGTGACGCGTTACGCGTGTTCTAGGCATCGTCAGACAATCGGTAAAAATTTTCGCTAATCGTGACCGAGGCCTCGAACGTGATTAAGAGTCCCAAAGAACTGGGAGTTCTGTGGGACTCTTAATCACGTTCGACGCCTCGGTCACAATTGGCAAGAATTTTTATCGATTGTCTGACGATGCTTAGAAAGCGAAACGCTTCACATGTGAAGATTAGATACACGTATCTTGTGTAATCAGGACTGTTTTTTCTGTTGCCAAGTATGAGTATAGTGTAGCATTGTTCTGATTCATCTTTATAGCCTTCGTTAATATAACCTGGTAAGAATCTCAGACTCACGAACAGTTCTACACTAAGTCGAACGATAGTTGTATGAGTGCCCATCTTTGTGGATAAATTACACTTCCTTAGTGTCCTTCAGTTGAAAGACGATCTGGCTAAAGCTCGTGTGTGAACCAAGGGCCAAGTGTGTGTAGGAGTTCGACACTTGAAGGGAGTCTACAGTGCTTCTAAAGTTACATCAGAATGGTGAAACTGTTTTCCATCGGCCAATGACAGTGCAGTTAACTGACCGTAATTAAAAACGACCATAAATAACTGATATCGACGAATAGCTGATATTGTTGTTCACAAATCATACAAGTATTAAACTGGTGTTTCATTGATGTCTCAGATTGTGTTCTGTCAACCGAAACATTCTTTTAGTCAAGTCTTTTCCATCATTCTATTCAGTACCTCCTCATCGGTTACGCGATCTACCCATCTAAGCTTAAACATTCGTCTGTAGTTCCACATTTCAATAGTTTCTGTTCTTTTCCTGTCTGAACCGCCTATCGTCTGTTTCACTTCTGTATAAGGCTACAGACAAATACATTCAGAAAAGACTTGCTATTATTTGGATTTATATTCGATATTAACAAATTACTCTTCTTCAGAATCGCATTTCTACCATTTGCAGGCCATTATTTTACATCATCAGTTATTTTACTGTTCAAACAGCAAAACTCATTTATTACTTTCAGTGTCTCATTTCTTAGTCTAATTGCCTCAGCATTTCCCAGACTATTTACCTCAGCATCACCTGACTTATTTCAAATACATTTCATTACCCTTGTTTTGCTTTTTTTAATGTTCGTCTTACATCTTCCATTCAAAATACTGTCAATTCTGTTCATCTAATCTTTCAAGTCCTTCATTGACTCTGATAGGATTACAGTGTCGGTGGCAAACCTCAAAATTTTTGAATCTTCTCCCTCATTTTTAACGTTTTCTCCAAATATTTCTTTGGCTTTCTTTACTGCTTGCTCAAAGTACAGAGACGTTAGCATTGGGAATAGGCTACAACTCGTGGGGTTGATCTGAGATGTTGTTATTCTGCACAACGGATTAATCTGAGATGTACCCTTTACCCTGTGGCTCCTGCAAGATGCAATTTCCACCCCCACACTACTACAGAAGTCAGACAGACGCTCCTAACGTTCTAAAGAGAAATGCCTGAAAAACTTTCAGCAATAAATATCTTCTGGAGTCATCCTCTGTAGGGAAATGACACAAAATTTCTTACATAACTAGTAGGATACTTGGGTACTGGATTAGTGCTAGTTGGTGTAAGAAAAACATGAAACTAACGAAAGTTATTATTTATTTTGCAAAAATTCTGAGACATCACAATGGCACTTTTAGCTATGAATTGAACAAGTTATATCTTGGTTCTTTTTGGAATGTGAAGTTACCTCTCAAGGATAGGATTCACTAATGAAATTTCTATACAACGTTTAACATTGATATTGACTTGGTAGAATGGCTGAGAGGGGCGCCTACTGAACTTGAATAATTATCCGTTTGAATGTTGCTAGGTACGGTCGAGGCTGTCACGTGTGAAATGCAGTGAAGTGTACTGTTGTGGAGGAAATATGGGGCTCGCAATAGCTGTAGCGCACAATACCGTGAGCTGCAATGACTGTTGTCTGCGCCGCTCACTGCTGCCAAATAAGCTAACTCTCGTTCTATCTGGATCGACCATCGCCAATCAAACTCTCTCTATGCCTTGATGAAGTCAAGGATTGCTATTCGCCCCTAGTCTAACTATTGGCGTGGTACACCAGTCAGATAACCAGTCCACCACAATGGCACTCAGAAATTCGCTCGCAGGCGTATAACTATAATTCTGGCCGTTCACACCACACAATAAGTGTGTCGGCCAACACAGTGAACAACACTTAATCGCTAGGACTCAATATAGAGAGTCGCACTTTGATTCGTTCTCGACAGAGGTGCTCTCCCAGTGAAGTACTGAGTAGAGACTTGTTCCTCGCTCCAAGAGCGACGACGGAATGGCGCCTCTCCACGCCAGACGTGAAGGGGTATATCTTTCGGTCTCTTCCATTACTCCTTCAGCTCAAGGCATCAGAAATATCGTCTGCCAATCAGCACTGATCTTCTAAAACGGGAGAATGACGTTTCGTTTAAGGCGACCAATCCGGAAATCTGTAGTATCAGCATTTGGCGTTTGCTGTCTCCCTGTGAAAATCTCTGAAACTGCGTGCTATGTGTAAAGAATGAGTAGGCTGGCCGCTCCCACACAATGTAGCGGAATTTGCTTTTAAACCGAACATGGGGTCTTTCCTCCTTTCCCTCGGGCGAACACTGTCTGCTCCACGGGCGTCCACCAACCGATGTAGATGGGTTGGTACTGGCCTCCTGGCGTGCGGTTGCCTCTCTCGGACTAAATGCTCCTGTGACCATCGTGTCTTAAATGTGTGTGTACGCCAGCCTTGAGTATTTCAACCACGGTGCGCACTTGCGATTTATTAGTTATTTGCATATTGTTTACATGAATTCATACAACATTGACAAAGTCAGGCAAATATTGTTCTTTTAGATTTTCCAATAAACTTTTCTGAGCCATTGTTAACAATTTTTTCTAATGATTTCTTCATAGCTATTGTTTCTATTTTTTTAATTCTACAATTTATGTTTTGTTGTTAGGCAAATATAGACTTTACAAACGTTGTTATTCTTTGTCGTTGCCAATACATGTCTCTGTTTTTCTTTTTCATTTCCAAAAATTTGTTTTTACAATATTAATTTTTCAGAACTCGTAAGTGTACAGTGTGTCATGTTTTAGTGTGGTTCTATCTTTTTCTTTAGTTAAGCTTGCGTAAATGTTCGCAAAAGCTCTGTTGTGTTACTTTGTTTTATTTATTTAGGCATTATCTTTTTCTTTATGTGTCACTGTTTTTTTTATTTTTATTTTTTTTGTAAGAATGAAAGAGTGTTTCCTCTTAATTCTATTCTTGGTATTAATATTATTACCCCAAAAAGGTGTTTTTGAATGTTACTTAAACAAGAAAATTCCTGCATAAATCCTTTTCTAATTTTACATATAAAAGAAATAAATAGACTCTCCATGAGTTTGTGAGATTATATAACTATACTAACTAAATTTCTTTACAAATGTTTAAGGTATCTATAAATTGTGGAATTTACATACATAACAAAAATAATTACTTTTACAAGAAAGGAAAAAGGTACTTTTACAAATATATCATTTCCTTAACTCTACATTTTTGTTATATCAGTATTTTTCTTATTTGCTGTGTCAGTTTCTGTGCTCGACAATGCCCACTGAAATACTGGAAGGCGTCGACTCATTTGTATGGGTGTCAGAAATCATGAGAGAAGCACTCTAGCATGTGATGCCGGGTCTTACTTGTTGACATTGTCATCATGGAGTGGTACTTTTAACTGATGATGATGACTGTGGTTTACTGCATAAACAGTGATGTCTTGGTACCCCTTTGCTGTCACACCTGGGACGGTATGGCAGTTCGATGATTGTAGCTGACTACCGACGATCGTCACCCAATATTGTGTTGTGACGCCTTGGTACCTCACACCTGGTTCGGTATGGCAATTTGATGATGTGGTAGGGAGAAGTCTGTTCATTTTGCTGAATCTATTTCTAGAAAATGTTGGTTGGTACTACTTAATATTCCGTTTGCCGTTCGCTTGTATTTGTTTAACGATTCAAGGTTTATTTTTGGAGAGGTGGTTGTAGTAGTTGACATGCCTCAAAGTTCATGGAAAGACGTTTGTAGCAATTTGCTTTGTAGGATAGGAGAGAAAGGTATCTTGCTGTCTTCTGCCCTTCTTCATCTTGCATCTTCTGTTCTTCTCTTCTTTTTTCCATTCTTCTGTTCGTGTTGGGCTAGGAATATGTGAATTTTAGTGTAGGAGTGATATAGGATTTGTAGGACCTGACTGCCTTTCCAACTGTTACTTGATGAGTTTGTAGATCTTAGCAATTTTTTGTACCTTCATTGTCGTCTCGTCGTATTATGATTCTCCCCACGCTCTTCTGTTGTGTAGCAGTGTCGTGACATGAAATGTTCGTGCTGTGTGTTGTCCTCCCGAAATACAACCTGGTTGCAACCTGCATTTCCAGTGTGGCGTTGGTCTTCATGTTGTTGTTATTGCCCTAAGTGCTTTCTCAACATATGTGTACTCTCTCCGTCGCCATCTCGAAGCATCTGGTGTTAAGGGAGCTGGTGATTGGTGTTGGTGGCTATGTCCTTCTGATGCGTAGAAATATTTACAATTTTTGTTTTACATATATTTGTTATTTACAAAAAAAACTCTGATTTTATATAATGCAAAAATTTTCTGATAGTTGCAAAAATTATTAGATAGATATATTTCTTTATTCTAATTATGTCCACCCACTTCTTCATTCTTTTAATTGTTGTGTACCATTTATTGTTTGTGTGCATGTTGTAGTGTACTTGATACCACAAGAGATTGTTAGTGTGTATTGTGTCTCTTTTTCTTTTAATTTATGTGTTATTTTGTTGATCTATTAATTTAACTTTTATTTAGTGGTTAGTATAAGATAGGGTAGACGTTAGTTTGCTTAACCTCTTCCGCAATTTTTCACTTCAATATTTGCGTTTTGCTGTGTTTGGTGGGCTAATGTCTACTTCTGGTTTCCCTTTGCTGTGTGTTCTTGTCTCTGTGGACCATAATTTCCTCGGTAATTATTCGCACCCTGGTCTCGCTAGTTGCTGTTTCTAACATCGTGACCTCTTTCAAAGTACCCTTGACCGTTGGCATTTTGATTCCTAAACCCATATCCGCCACTATGTGAGTGTCCATTACTGTTCCTATTTCGGTACCAATTATTCTGGTTATCGTTTCTATGCCAATTGTCTCCATTGTGCTACTGTCCTTGTCTGTTAAATTGCCTGAAATATTGGTGTTTGATTTTGATTATTATTATTGGAATATTCGTTCCTAGTCCTCTCCTTTTGCTGTTCCCTTTCCTTTCTTTTTTCTTTCACCTCGTCTTCTTTAAACATAAATTCAAGTTCGCTTAAAGCATCTTTGAATTCTTCAGTATTTTCATTTTTTTCCTACTGTCGCCTGTTGATACTTCACCGGTAACTTCATTCTACACAGACGTATCAGCTCTCCGTTACTGTATGGTTTGTCTAGGCATTGATTCTTTTTGTCCATTGTATCAAAGAATTTTACCACGCTTTTCTCTCTTTGGTTTTCATATGGTGTCATCTGAAGTAACTCGCATTTAATTTTGTTTTGCGCCTCCTTAGACCAATATCTTTCGAGAAATGCTGTTCTGAAGTGTAGGTAAGACGTACAGGTAGCAGTGATCTTTTGCATCACCTCTGCTACTGTCCCTGACATGTGTTCACAAATCAAGTCAATTGTGTGAGGTGCGCTCCAGTGGTTTGGTAAGCCTACTTGAAACTGGACGATGAATGTGCGTGCATGCAAGCTACCGCCTTCTTCCTTGAAATGTTGAAATTTTCTAACTGTAAGGAAGTGGTCAGTATCATATCTACTCATACATCCGGTTTGTGGCTGATTCATGGACTCAAATACTCTGCCACTGCTTGTGTCGTCGTGTTTATTCTCTGGTAATCTACTGCCTGTCTGCCTATTCTCAATTTCCTGACTCATATCCGCGTCATTGGTGAACAAAAGTGTTGTTCGTGTGTTTCTACTCTCGTCGTTCGTGGTATAGTACCTGTGCTGCTATTATGTTGTGTCACTGGATTTACTGGTTCAGTTGCCTGTCTTTCGACTGCTATCGGCTGAATATATGTGTTCCTTTTTATTTATTATTTTTCTTAATGACAACCACTATAGTACTTATATTTTTCGGAACCAATACCGATCTTCCTTGAGGTCGGCTTTTACCAGTTTTTGCATTCCTCTGTAAATAATTCGAGTCGTATTTTGCAACCATGACTTACTAAACTGATAGTCAGGTAATATTCGCACCCGTCAGCAATAACTTTCCGTTGAGTTGGAATTATTACATTCTTCTTCAAATCTGAGAGTAATTCCCCTGCTACATCAAATGGAATAGTTTTGTCAGTGCTAGCTCTCCCTAGAATGTCAACAGTTGTGAAGGAATTTCGTCTACTCCAGGGGACTTTTTCGATTTGCAACGTCACATGCCCTGACAAATTCTTCTCGCAATAATCATCTTGTGCCTGAAGCTTTTGTGTTATCCACGTTTTCTTCCTACTACGTAATAAGGTTATGTAGTTCTACCTGGAGCAAGCACAAATTTTCTTGTTTTAGTCCCCATAAATGTTTGTTTCTCCATCATCAGTGGGTTTATCTGTTCTCTGTTAATTAACACGTAGAGAATTTATGCTTTAGAATACATAATTGTTATGAAGGTTATAGTGTTTCTGGTAATATCATGTCACCCATCTAACCTTCATTTAGTTCCTCAACCCTTTCTACAATATTGCCCTCATGTTCATTTCCCTTGTAAAGACCCTTCACCTACTTCTTCCAGTTTCAGCTTTCCCATCTTAATACTAGTTTCCCATGTGAGCTCTTAATATTCTCAGAGCTGCTCTTCTTTTCTCCAAATGCCTCTTTAATTTTGATATAGACGGCATCTATGTTTCCCCTAATTATACATACCTCTATAGTATCATACCGTTTGTCCCCTACACATTCTCACTTGGCCATTTTGTCCTTACTGTCAGTCTCATTTTTAGATGGTTGTATTCCCTTTCACCTGCTTTATTTCCTGCACTTATATGTTTCCTCCTTTCATCAGTTAAATTCAGTATCTCTTTTATTCGAGGATTTCTTCAGCAACTGTCTTTGTACAGATTTGATTCTCTGTTGTCTTCACTATTCCATCTCTCAAAGCTATTTATTCGTTTTCTACTGTATTCATTTCCCCTGTTCAGTCAACCGTTGCCTAATGCTACCTCTGAATTTCTCAACGATCTCTGACTCTTTGAATTTATGCAGGTCCCATATCCTTTTTAAATCCACAGTTCATAACCGGTAAGTTGTGGTCATAGCCGCATCTACTTCTGCAAATGTCTCACAGTTGAAAATCTGTTTCCAATATTTCTGTCTTATTATAAAACTATTAGTCTCAAAGCTTCCAGTGTTTCCAGATCTCTTTCACATATACAACCTTCTATTATAGCTGTTAAACCAAGCGTTAGCGATGATAAATTCTACCAATCGGCACCTTTTGGCCCTATTTATTTTCTTTTATTACTTTTCCTTCAATATTTTGTTTTATCTCATTATACATCTCTTTCAGTCGCTTCATCATGGTGAGTGATGGCTTCATATCTATCTCGACTGACATAATGCATTCTGGATGGGCAACAATAACCTCGTCATTGAGTGCCTCTCCCACCCCCTACCCCACCCTCCCACCCCCGAAAAAACACACACACACCAATAATGCTTTTAATGTGCTGCTGATGATAGCTTACCCGCATTCCAGTTTTCTTATTCAATGTTACACCTACTCCTACACTATACCTATTTGATTTTGTATTATAAACGCGTACTCAAAGGGCCCGAAGTTCTGTTCCAATCGAACCTCATTAATTCCCACTCTATTTGACCTCAACCTTTCTATTTCCCTTTATAAACTTTCTAACCTACATGCTCGACTGACAGACATAACACTCCACACTCCGACCTGTAGAATGCCAGTTTTCCTTTTTCCTGATGATGGCATTCTCTAGATCCGAATGGGAGACTATTTTACCTCCGTAATATTTTATGCAAGAAGATGCTAACATTATTTAAACATGCGGTAAAACTGCATGCCTTCGGGAGAAAGAAATGCTGTGGTTTGCCTTTGCTTTCAGCTGTTAGCAACCTGCACAGAAAGGCCATGTTGGCTCATGTTAGAAGGTCAGAACAGCCAATTACCCTGACTGTTACCCCCGCAGCTGCTGAAAAGGCTGTTGTCCCTCTTTGAGGAACCACAAGTTAATTTGGTCTCTCCATAGACACCCCTGTATTGTGGTTGCACGAACAGTATGACCAGCTGCATCGTTGAGGAATACAAACCATCCCATCTCGGCAAGATTCGTGGTTCATACGGGTTAGCTGATGCCAGAAAATAACTAAACGGTGATAACTGGTATTGCGAAATACAGTCTAAGGGGAAAAAGACGACGCACCATGAAGTAATTATCCAAATGGGACGGAAATCTGAAGACTTGTTGCACGCACGAAAACAAACAAATGATTACAGTTTGAGAAAAATTGGATGATTTATTCAAGAGAAAGAGACAAGACACGTCTTCGGTGGTCACCGGAGCTCAGTTCGAAGTGGGACTCATCACTGAAGACAGTTCTACTCCAGTCAATGAGATTCCAGGCCGAAGACTTGCCTGGAGACGCCCTGGACAGCAATGGGAACCAACCCGACTGTCGCCCACCATACGGCCCGACGACCACAAGTTACAGCCTGGAGTGCCATTTATTTTCATAGCAGGACCCCTTTGATTGTCACCTGCGGCACCCTTCCAGCTCCGCTGTATGCTGACGATGTTCTGCGCCCCGTTTTGTTACCCTTCATGGCAAACCATCATGGCGTCACAGTTCAGCAAGATAATGCCCACTTGCTCACGGCCAGTGTTTCTACTGTTTCTCTTCGTACTCGGCAAACCCTACCTCGTCCAGCAATGTCACAGGTTCTCTCCCCAAACGACAAAATTTGTAACATTATAGGCAGGGCCCTCCAAAAATTTCGAGATTTTGACGATCTAACGAGGCCAATTGGACAGAATTTTGCACGATATCCCTGAGTAGGACATCCAATAGCTCTGTCAACCAGTTCCAAGCCCAATACATGCTTGCACAAGGGCCCGGTGTGGACCAACGCGCTGTTGACTTGCTCCATTTGTGAATCTCTTTTTCTCGAACAAATCATCTAACTTTTCTGAACTGTAACCTTTTTTTTGTCTGTACATTTACATCACATCTACTGATTTCCGTCCCATACGGATAATTCCTTCGTGGTGCGTCTTTTTTCTCGTAGTCGCATAACTCATCTCTACTCTCTACGCGCCTACACACAACTCTCTAATCTCCGGTCGGGAGAGTCAGACTCCACAACTCCTCACTCATACCGATCGTCATCAGCTGTTTCAAGTAGCTGGTTCTTGTTTCACACAGCCGAATTGTCACAAGTGCAACAAATCTGTCTTTATATCTTTACGATCGATGAACGAAGGCGGATCCATGGCAGAGACCGTTTACATGGGTGATTTAGCAGCTCCACCACAAACGGCGACAATTACACAGAGTGACCATAGGTGTCGGCCACCTGGGAAACCACTAAATGCAAGGATGACCTCAAACCGGCCTCAGATAAGGCTGGTAACCCTCCGTGTTTGCTTGAATCTCCCTTACGTGTATGAGTTGTTCAGTACAATTTGATAATAACTCCGCAGATCGAATAGACATAAAAGGATTGAAACCAGCCTTCAGTATATATTAAAAGAAAAAAAAAGAAACGCTGTGGGTCTAAATGGCATTAGAGCTGATTTAATCAAACACAGAGAATTTTGCTTCCTCCATTTTTAAAATATGTTCCAGAAGAACTGTTCCGTTCCTGAAGAATGGGCCACATCTGAAGTTATTTCTATATTTTAAAAAAAGGCAATAGGACAAACACAGGAAATTACGGATGAATTAGCTTTGCATATGCAGGATATGAAATTTATGGGAAAGTTCTTAACCAAAAATTACAGATTATCCCTGTTGCAATAATCTCATAAGAACAACCAGGCTTTAGAAACGAACGTTCGTGTAATGATGATGTACAGTATTTACAGTATGAAAAATCATAGAAAATCATTCAGAACCTCGCCACAGTTTTCTAACATTGTGACTTCTTTGTATACAACAACATGATCCGCGCAAAGCTCACGGAAGTTTCGACGCTATCCGCTAGGCCAATTAGACATATTGCGAAGATTAATGGTCCTATAACAACCCACTGAGAACACTCGCAGTTGCTTTTACGACTGAGGAGTTCTCTCCGTTGAGAATAACATCCCGTGTTCTGCTCTCTATAAACTCTTCAGTCCAATTATACAGCTGGCCTGACAGTCCGTTAGCTCGTATTTTGCTCATTAGGCAGCAGTGCAGAACTGCATCGAAGACCTTCCGGGCACGAGTATCTATTGTTTTGTGGGTTTCATGGACGAACAGATCGAGTTGGCTTTCACACGATCGCAAATGTTAATTTCTACGGATACTTTCGATCTCCAAAAATGACGTAACAGCGAGCGTAAAGCATGTTCCAGAATTCTGCAACAGGCCAACGTCAGAGACGTAGGAAAACAGTTCCGTGCGTCTGTTCGACGAACCGCCTTGAAAATGGGAGTGACCTGCACTTTTTTACTCTCTTACATCTCTTTGGTTCCACCAAAGGTGACCAAAGGGCCGTCTCAAAGATGATCATATATTGCCCATTCACTATCTGCGGTTAGCAGACGACCATACACTCATTCATTTCGCAGATCTCACCAAATTGGATACAGGGATTTATTTTGTGGGAGTGCATATGTGATCAATTAAATAAATAAATTGTCCTTCTTTCCTACACTGGTATCCGGCTTCGGTGTATTAAGTGAAATTGAGTTATTATTACAAAAATATGTTGTTCTGACAAGAATAACGAAGAATGTTGTACGTATACTCAATGTCGGGCGGTACTGTACCCTTTCACAGTGAAAAAAATTACTACTATTTATATTTATTTATTTAAGCTGATTTGATGAGGGCCATCAGCCCCTCTCTAACATCGGACCGGAATTACACACATACAGTACCTCTTTTAAATCATAGTTACCTGAGAGATAATACTTTTAATATGACAAATAGTATTAAAATGATATGAGTGTCTATAATAACAATATGAGGAAGTAATAACGTGAACTAATACAGTTAATACTGGTAGTACTGTAATGACACATCCCATTGCTTGAATGAGAGGTATCACGTCCTTAAATACATATGTGAGAAAAAAGGTGTTTTAAATCGTAGGTGATAATACCAGAGCTAACGATCCAGTGATTGTACGTAAGTGAATGGCAGTCAGACGACCCTCCCAGTCAGGAGTTCCATGAAGCGGGCGGTGCGGCAGAAAGAGCTCCATGAAATCTAAGACCGCGATATGTCAAAGATAATAAATGTATTGTAATTGTTATCCGTCAAGCTAACTATCAGATCTGTTATGTACGTAGTACAGAGAGGCAGTATACGAGTTGGTAGCTGTCCTCATTTATCATGTACGTACTGAGTTGTAATTTTGAAGATAACATAAAAAGGTGAATTAAATCTCACTTCTTATTTATGGGATGGATTGAACGAGAACGAGAACTTAATTTCCAGCAGCTTTATATGCAGCCTATAAGGAGGCAAAGTCTGAGCCAAGTTGGAGGAAGAAGGTACACGGATTCAGGGAACACTCTAGCTGGATCCTGATTAATAATATTTAACGACGACCGAATTATTCAGTAAGCGACTTTCATTGTATGTAAAAGGAGTGTTCAGGTGGCAACTTACTTAAGCGTTTGGTGCATGAGGTGAAGTGTAACACACCAGCACGCAGCCCAAGTCAACCTGAAACACTTCAGTATTTCTATTACACATCTTTGGTATTAATAACCGCTTCAGCTGTGTTTGGTCCTTTATTAGTGTATCATTTACCTGTTTCGTGGCGCTAAAAGTCACATCTTCAGGTGAACATATGATTTAAACATTAGAGCGGAAAAGCTCGGAATCTTTTTTCCCAACATTCATTGGCTGCCAAAACAAAACACCGCTAAAAGGCAGTATGGCATGGATGTGTTTGGTTTTGATGGACAACGAATGTTGCGAAAAAACATTCCGAGCTTTCCCGGTCTAATGTTTTAATTAAATGTTCACCTGAAGATATCGCTTTTACTGCCACGAAACCGGTAGGGATCCAGTAATAAAGGACCAAATGCAGCTGAAGCGGTTATGAACACCAAAGATGAATACTCATAGCTGTTGTTGCCCCACCTACAAGATTGTCTGCACTTCTACTACTGGTGCTGCTGCCACTAATAATGACGATAATAATAATAATAATAATTGATTGCAATACAGCATCAAAAAATAAACACCAGATATTACAGCAAGCATATTATTAAAGATCCCAATACCACAACAGATAAATGCAGACTTTGCAAACAACAAATAGAAACAGTAGATCACATCACAAGCGGATGTACAATACTAGCAAATACAGAATACCCCAGAAGACACGACAATGCAGCAAAAATAGTACATCAACAACTTGCCATACAACATAAACTAATAAAACAACACGTTCCCATATACAAGTGTGCACCACAAAATGTACTGAAGAATGATGAATACAAATTATACTGGAACAGAACCATTATAACAGATAAAACAACACCACATAACAAACCTGACATCATACTCACCAATAAAAAGAAGAAATTAACACAACTAATCGAAATATCAATACCCAATACAACAAATATACAGAAGAAAACAGGAGAAAAAATTGAAAAATACATCCAACTGGCTGAGGAAGTCAAGGACATGTGGCATCAGGATAAAGTTGACATTATACCGATTATACTATCAACTACAGGAGTCATACCACACAATATCCACCAGTACATCAACGCAATACAGCTACATCCAAACGTATATATACAACTACAGAAATCTGTAATTATTGATACATATTCAATTACACGAAAGTTCCTACACGCAATCTAACGTATACCGTACAGTTAAAAGGAAGTCACGCTTGATCAAGGTCCGCGTCACTTTCCATTTTTAACCAGACATAACGTCTGAGAAAGGAAAGAAATAATAATAATGACAATTACAACGATAATGATAGCGGCACATATGGACAGAATTTATAGATATACAAAATAGATGTTTTCTGAGATAGCGAGTTCCGAGGAAGCTAATTTAAGGAAACTGCACCAGCAAAGTATACTGAGAAATGAGGAAGATCTGATTAGAATGCTGTACTGGGTAATAAGTGCATACAAAGACAATGGTAATCATTTTTATTGCTTTTGCAGATATTTCATTGGCTGATTTCCAGAGATGAAGATGTTATTCATTTCTCTAATATAATGCGGGAGGTTATTCCAGAGTCGTAATCCTGTCAGTGAGAAGGACCTCGAGAATGTGGCTGGACAATGGAGTGGGACTACTATTAGTATTGAAAGTACAGTTTGTGACAGATAACTTTCGACGTAAGCACATTACTGGCCATTAAAGCTGCTACACCACGAAGATGACGTGCTACATACGCGAAATTTAACCGACAGGAAGAAGATGCTGTGATACGCAAATGGTTGGCTTTTCAGAGTATTCACGCAAGGTTGGCGTCGGTGGCGACACCTACAACGTGCTAACATGAGGGAAGTTTCCAACCGATATCTCACACACAAACAGCAGTTGGCCGGCGTTGCCTGGTGCAACGTTGTTTGTTGTGATGTCTCGTGTAAGGAGGACAAATGCGTACCATCACCTTTCCGACTTTGACAAAGGTCGAATTGTAGCCTATGGCGATTGCGGTTTATCGTATCGCGACATTGCTGCTCGCGTTGGTCGAGATTCAATCACTGTTAGCAGAATATGGAATCGGTGGGTTCAGGAGGGTAATACGGAACGCCTTGCTGGATCCCAACGGCTTCGTATCACTAGCAGTCGAGATGACAGGCATCTTATCCGCATGGCTGCAACGGATCGTGCAGCCACGTCTCGATCCCTGAGTCAACAGATGGGGACGTTTGCAAGACAACAACCATCTGCACGAACAGTTCGACGACGTTTGCAGCAGCATGGACTATCAGCTCGGAGACCATGGCTGCGGTTACCCTTGACGCTGCATCACAGACAGGAGCGCCTGCGGTGGTGTACTCAACGACGAACCTGGGTGCACGAATGGCAAAACGTCTTATTTTCGGATGAATTCAGGTTCTGTTTACAGCATCATGATGGTCACATCCGTTTGTTGAGATCGCAGTGAACGCACATTGGAAGCGTGTATCGTCATTGCCATACTGGCGTATTACCCGGCGTAATAGTATGGAGTGCCATTGGTTACACGTCTCGGACACCTCTTGTTCGCATCTACGGCAGTTTGAACAGTAGACGTTGTATTTCAGATGTGTTACGACCCGTGGCTCTACCCTTCATTCGATCCCTGTGAAACCCTACATTTCAGCATGATAATGCACAACCGCATGTTGCAGGTCCTGTATGGGCCTTTCTGGATACAGAAAATGTTCAACTGCTGCCCTGGCCAGCACATTCTCCAGATCTCTCAGCAACTGAAAACGTCTGGTCAATGATGGCCGAGCAACTGGCTCGTCACAATGCGCCAGTCACTACTCTTGATGAACTGTGGCATCGTGTTGAAGCTGCATGAGCAGCTGTACCTGTACACGCCATCCAAGCTCTGTTTGACTCAATGCCCAGCCGGCCGAAGTGGCCGTGCGGTTAAAGGCGCTGCAGTCTGGAACCGCAAGACCGCTACGGTCGCAGGTTCGAATCCTGCCTCGGGCATGGATGTCTGTGATGTCCTTAGATTAGTTAGGTTTAACTAGTTCTAAGTTCTAGGGGACTAATGACCTCAGCAGTTGAGTCCCATAGTGCTCAGAGACATTTGAGCCAACTCAATGCCCAGGCGTATCGAGGCCTTTTTTACGGCCAGAGGTGGTTGTTCTGGGTACTGATTCTGAGGATCTATGCACCCAAAATGGGTGAAAATGTAATCACTTGTCAGTTCTAGTATAATACATTTGTCAGATGAATACCCGTTTATCATCTGCATTTCTTCTTGGTGTAGGAATTTTAATGGCCAGCAGTGTATTTCATTGACTGTCTTCCAGAGATGAAGATGTTATTCAGTTCTGTAGTATAATGCGGGAGGTTATTCCAGAGTCGTAATCCTGTCAATGAGAAGGACTTCGAGAAAGTGGTTGGTCAATGTAGTAGGACTACTATTAGTACTGGAAGTACAGTTTGTGACAGATAAGTTTCGAAGTAAGTATTAAAAATTTTAGCTGATCAGTAGAAAGAAAACTGTACCCCACGCATTCACTGACTGATTTCTGCGTCCCACTTTGGAGAGAGAGTGCGAAACTTTCTTTATCAGTCAGCTCAGGGAATGATTTCCCTTACCCCAGAACGGTTACGATTCTAACGATAATTCTCAGGTGCAATAGGAAGTAGCTCGGTTGCGAAGCACCGGTCCGAACTTGGCCAATAAGTTTCCGGGAGTCTTGGCGGTACCTGGAGCGCTCCGCCATAATGAGAGCTGCATTTCAGGGCCGGCCGAAACTTGGGGCTCGTCCCAGCCGCGCGAGTTATTTGCATCTGAGGCGGCCCGTAACTCGGGAAAGATGCGCGCGGCAGCAGGGGGTGGCTCCGGAAACTGCCAGGCCCGGCGACGAGCCGTCCCGGTTTTTCATTTCTAGCCGCAGCAAAAGTTGCGGCGGCATGTTTAATGTTTAACGGCGTGCAATATTAAAAAGGCTGAAGTTTGAGAGCGTGCAACTACAGGCCGAGTGAGTGTGTGTGTCGGGGGTCATGTATGCACGGCCGCATCCCATTCCGCGAGTGCTCTATTCATCTCTGGACAGCGCCGCGGCGGCGGACATACATCAGCTCGGATATAAATCCCCCACCCCGCGGCTGTACCGAGGGAGGGAGGGAGACGCGCAGGCTCACCTAACAAAGGCGAGCGTGACACACACGCGCGCGCGCCTGGAGAGCCAATGGCGAGGCTTGAGGGGTGTAATGAGCACCCGCTACAAGTCGCGGAAGCACTCCTAAGGCGTCAGATATTTTTATTTCGCTTGTTTATCCATTTATATGAAATACAGGGCGTTCTAAAATACCGGTTACAAACCTCTAGTACTTTAAAGTGAGTATTGCCATTAGACTACTTTTTATTTGCAGTGTTACATTTACACGATCATGATTTCAGCTTCAAAGTGCCTTAATCAAGTGTTTCAAGTGTTATACAGCGCCTAAGATGGCATACTATCGAATTTAAAATACAATATTAGACAGTATTTCTGGTAACAATGTGTCTACGAAACTTCCTGGCAGATCAAAACTGTGTGCCGGACCGAGACTCGGGACCTTTGCCTCTCGCAGGCAAGTGCTCTACCGACTGAGCTACCCAAGCACGACTCACGCCCCGTCCTCACAGCTTTAATTCCGCCAGTACCTCGTCTCCTACCTTCCAAACTTCACAGAAGTTCTCCTGCGAACCTTGCAGAACTAGCACTCCTGGAAGAAAGGATATTGCGGAGACATGGCTTAGCCGCAGCCTGGGGGATGTTTCTAGAATGAAATTTTCACTCTACAGCGGAGTGTGCGCTGATATAATAGTATATTTTAAATACGACAGTATGCCATATTATGCACGGTATAACACATAAAACACTTGATAATGGCGCTTTGAAACCGAAATCATGATCTACTCCTACATCTACGTGATTACTCTGCAATTCACAACAAAGTGTCTGGCAGAGGGTTCAACGAACCACCTTCTGTCTCTCTACCGTTCCACTCTCGAACGGCACGCGGGGAAAACGAGCACTTCAATTTTTCTGTGTCAGCCCTGATTTCTCTTATTTTATCGTGACGATCATTTCTCCCTATGTAGGTGGGTACCAACAGAATGTTTTCTCAATCGGAGCAGAAAACTGGTGATTGGAATTTCATGAGAAGATCCCGTCAGAACGAAAAAGCCTTTGTTTTAATGATTGCCACTCCAATTCACGTATCATGTCTGTGACACTATCTCCCCTACTTCGCTATAATACAAAACGAGTTGCCCTTCTTTCTAATTTTTCGATGTCATCTGTCCGTCCCACCTGATGCGGATCCCACCCCACACAGCAATACTTCAGAATAGGGCGGACAAGCGTGGTGTAAGCAGTCTCTTTAGCAGACCTGTTGCAGCTTCTAAGCATTCTGCCATTGAATCGCAGTCTTTGGTTTGGCGGACAAGCGTGGTGTAAGTAGTCTCTTTAGTAGACCTGTTGCAGCTTCTAAGCGTTCTGCCAATGAATCGCAGTCTTTGGTTTGCTCTACCCACAATATTAGCTATGTGATCGTTCCAATTTAGGTTATTTGTCATTGTAATCCCTAAGTCTTTAGTTGAATTTACAGCCTTCATATTTGTGTGACTTATGGCGTAATCGAAATTTAGCTGATTTCTTTTAGTACTCATGTGAATAACTTCACACTTTTCCTTATTCAGAGTCAATTGCCACTTTTCGCACCATACAGATATCTTATCTAAATCATTTTGCAACTCATTTTGATCATCTGATGACTTTACGAGACGGTAAATGACAGCGTCATCTGCAAACAATCTAAGACGGCTACTCATATTGTCTCCTTTGTCGTTAATATGCATCAGGAACATAACAGTGTAAATGTAACATTGCAAATAAAATACAGTCTAATGGCGGTACTGACTTTAAAGAAATATATTATGACTGTGACCCCACATTATGAAAAAATTATTAAACTTTTAGGACTTGTAGAGGGGAGTGCGTACGACGGTTTCGATTCAGATGTGTAACGTGTCCACGTCTGCTGAGGGGTAGAGATAAATCTCAGCGTTGCTTGTCCTGTTATACAATAGCGTAGATACGATGACGTGTACGATGTCACGTAACGTCTGCCTTACTGCGAAACCTATTCAGTGTCTGTGCTCTCCGATACAGTAAACATGGTTCGGTACACGTTTTCGGAATACGCAGACATGCCTCTCGTGTATGACGAAGCTCGAGATAACAAAAGAGCTGGTATTCGGATGTAACACGAACGTTTTCTGCAGCGTAAAACGCCACCGCACTAACTTTTTGCAAAGTTACACAGCGGCCCCAAGAAACAGGTACTTTCACCACGAGGAGGCAGGACCATGGTGCTCCATGGCAGCGCCCCACCCTCGAATTTGAAGATGTACTGCATCTCGTCGAAAGGAACCCACCAACGAATACTTGAACAATTACGCATGCAACACTTGCTAGTAAAGGTATCGTCTGGGACGTTCTGTGTGAACAACAATTACATCCGTTCCGCTTACAATAGGTATACGCTAAGGATCCATCCGATTTTCCATAACGCATTGCCCACTGTACGTGGTTCTTGCACCGCTGCATCGACACACCTCTGTTTCCATTGCATGGGGGCTTAATTAAAAAGAAAAGACTAAAATTAATGAATAAATGCAATAATTTTACTAGCTGTGTGACCGGTTACGGAGTCTCACAACCGGTTGGCCCTGACTATTATTAGCACGCAATCTGACTGAATAAAATAAAAATAAAGAATGACAAGGAATTTCCATTCACACAATTGATTAATTAAGTCCCCTGCAACTATGACAGCTACGAAACAACAAAGCACAAGTGTAACTGTTCTGTGTGTGGTAGTGTGACTCAACGTACATGTATCTGGCTCGGTTCTTTCTCAATACGACAACATATTTTAAACACCATTTACAATGAACTAATTGAAAAACCAGAAATACTATAATTGCACATAAAAACCAGAATTACAAGTCTAATAAATGAACACGAGCCAGATGCTTTTCTTGACTGTACCTGTGAGCAAGATGGATTGTTATTAAAGAAAACTGTAATACCCTTTAACCTCATTATATATTGACGAAAATATTCCATTACACCAGCATCATAAATCAAAAGCCCATCTCCTTTCTCAAATATATTCTGACAATTGCATCTTCTTCCATCTATACATTACACCAACCGAACAGTACAACATTTCAGTCAACACTCAGATCGCCTACTCTCTCGTCCAACAGAAAAACGACTGCTCTCGACATCCTCTGAACTACTACTGCGACAGTGGGGGCGGCGGAATAATAATCTTTGGCTCAATCTCTAGCGCTGTGACTCAGTATAGCCACCTTTCACCATGTCGAGTTCTGTTCACAGATTAATGTAAATTTACTAAGGACTGCGTTCTGAATTAGCGAAACATATATGCCTGGGAAGACTAAAACCCTCGTGCCACGCATGTTCATGTATTTCAGCATCAGTTTGATGTTCACGTGTGGTCAGGTATTCTGGACGGTCATGCGATTGGGCTACACCTCCTTCCACTCAGGCTAACTGGTCCTGCATACTTGATCTACCTGCAAAACATACTGAACCCGTTCTTGGAAGCTGTGCCACTGAATGTCCGTCAGGAGCCGGCCGCGGTGGCCAAGCGGTTCTAGACGCTTCAGTCCGGAACCGCGCGACTGCTACGGCGGCAGGTTCGAATCCTGCCTCGGGCATGGATGTGTGTGATGTCCTTAGATTGGTTAGGTTTAAGTACTTCTAAGTTGTAGGGGACTGATGACCTCCGATGTTAAGTCCCATAGCGCTCAGAGCCATTTGAACCATTTGTCTGTCAGGAAATGTGGTTTCAGCATGATGGCGCACCACCTCACTTCTCACGGAGACATCTTAACAGACGATGTTGTGAAAGACGGATAGACCCCAGGTGATTTAAGCGCGTGGCCATCGCCATCGCCGGCTTTAACTTCTATCAACTGCTTCTTGAGGGGTCGAATGCAGAATGTAATTTACGAGAATCCTGTAGAGAAACAGGAAGATCTGTTGGCACGAATTCTCGCCGCTGTACTAGAAAGTGAAAATACACCAGGTGGTATGGAGAGTGTGTATCAGAACATGCTTCGTAGGTACAGTGTCTGTAAGAACGTTGGTGTCGTCACATTCAACCGCTGTTGTAATGCGTCAGTATTGTTCTGTACTTACAGTATGTACACGTATAACCACATTTACCACTAGCATTTCCTCCCAGCTCTGTCCCATAACCACTGTCCAGGCCATCCCTGTCGTTCGGCCCCCGTTTCATGGATTGGCAAATTCACAACGTGAACGAAAACAAATGAATAGGCATAAACACTGTGGCAATGATGAATGAGAAACAGTTAAAAAGTCAATTATAAATAGTGCAGCGCACGAAATAATGCAAAATGCCAAAAACTGCAGATGTGAAATGAAGTCTGCTGCGGAAGATGGCCACACAAACAAACGTAGTATGCTGGGTTCTTTTCTATTTTGGAATATTGTAAACACGTGATGTGTAAGTGTTAATACAAACGAATGTGCGTAAGTGATAAATGGATGTTTCGTTAGGTTCCCGTTCGAATTGTTACCTAATAATATCAGAATGGTTCAAATGGCTCTAAGCACTATGGGACTTAACATCTGAGGTCATCAGTCCCCTAGACTTAGAACAACTTAAAACTAACAACCTAAGGACATCGCACACATCCATACCCGAGGCAGGATTCTAACCTGCGACAGTAGCAGCAGAGCGGTTCCGGACTGAAGCGCCTAGAACCCCTCGGCCACAGCGGCCTACTAGCTAATAACAGTACTGCGTCACGTCTAATTCAGTTCCTCAAGCAGAAGTGGATGAATTGAACATCTGAACCGACACCGTCGTAGAACGGAAACAGTACGTTTCCGAACATGTGTTCCTGTTCTAAATATTATGCACTCACTCCCCTTTACAAGTCCTAGAAGTTTGTAACGGGAATAGCAGGACTCCCTTTGTGTCTCCTGCCATTTGAACAACGTCAGTGTCAACATTTACAAAGATGTTGCGGGATTTTCAGTCAAAAGATGATGTCCAGTCGACGATTGTTACGAGAGCTATTCTTTTTTCTTTTTCTTTTTTTTTTATTTCAACATCGCACCGATAGCGGAAAAGACACCACGGTGAAAATCAAAAATGTTTCATTTGCAGCATTTAGGTACATCTTCCAGGTACTTCTCTACATAGTCTCCACCCCGAAGTAGATGTTTGTCGTAGTGTGATACTAAATTTCCAAGACCCCCGTCTTACACTATACAGTCACATAAATGTGACCATTTGCCTAAGGCCTGAACGATCACCTTTGCTAGAGCAGGCCGCTGACAGATATGCAGGAAGAGAGTCGAGAACGTTCTGGAAGGTATCGACAAGGATGTGGAGCGACGCCGACTCCAGGGCCGTCGCCAGTGCTGCTGGTGTTCTCGGTTAAGGATCCTCGGCGCGAACAGCCCGAGTGAGGTATTCCCACAGATTCTCCACCGCTTTTAAATCCAGGGAGTCTGGTGGCCAGTGGAGTACGATAAACTCATCGTGGTACCTTTCGAACAATGCATGTGCCCTGCGAGCTGTGTGACAGGTTGCATTGTCCTGGAGGTAAACGCCATTGTGCGGAGAAAAAGCAAACTGCATGTAGGGGTGAACATGGTCTCCAAGGATAGATATATACTTGTGATGGTCCATTGTGCCTTCCAGAATGACGACATCACCCAGGGAATGCCGTCCGCCCTGTACCCTTCCGACGATTGTTGCATGGTGTTTTCTTTCAGATACTTCATGCTGTACACACCAGTGCCCATCTGTCCACTGGAGCTTAAACCGTGACTCATCTGAAAAGGCTACCTATCGCCACTCAGAGGACGTCCATTTGGGGTCCAGCCTTCGTCGCCGATGAACAGCAGTCAGCGTGGTCACATTAACCAGGAGCCTGCTACGGGTACCCATATGCAACAACTTTTGCTCAGTGGTGGTTGAGGAGACATTGCTGATAGCCCCTTGGTTCATCTAGGCGAGCAGTTGTTCAAGAGTTGCATGTCTGTTCACCTGTACACACCTCCACAGCTATCGTTCACCCCTGTCATCTACGGTGTGTGGTGCACCATAGTTGCATTGTTTCTCGTGTCCCCTGACACGCTTCATATACCCTCCACTGCTAGTGCTGCCACCGGCCATCTTTGAGTGGCTGTGGCACGTAGTTGTCGAACATAGGCGCTGGTCACATTAATGGGACTGAAGTGCGTAGAAGGCAGCTGCCTGTGATTTCTGCAAATTCCTTACGCAGTTCTGCAAGTCGGTGCCGGCGCCAAAATGCTGCTCTCATAGCCAACAGTTCATGTGAATGAAGAGATGAAAATCAGAGGGAGGCGAGTCGGAACTGTATGGTGGGTAATGAAACACTTTCTGTGGTGTCACCGCCAGACACCACACTTGCTAGGTGGTAGCCTTTAAATCGGCCGTGTCGCCACTGTCAGTGATTGCAGACCGGCAGGTCTAGTCTAGGGAGATTCACTAGCACTCGCCCCAGTTGTACAGCCGACTTTGATAGCGTTGGTTCACTGAATACACACGCTCTCATTTGCCGAGACGACAGTTTAGCATAGCCGTCAGCTACGTCATTAGCTACGACCTAGCGAGGCGCAATATTAAGTTACTATATGTCTTCTGAACAGATAATATTGTGAATCATGCACCGTCAAGAGCGAGGTTCATCATTAATGGATTAAAGTTAGGTATGGAACTAATTACGTCGCTTTCTGAATTCTAATTCCTTGTCATGTTCCAGACCTCATGGCAGTAGATTCCTTCCTTCCTCACGCCAGCCTGCGTGAGCTAAAACGCGTGCATTTTGGCCCCCTCTAGTAACACGGCGTTGGCTCTTCTGCCAACACAACACTTCCTACCGGAAACACTGCAGGAGCGTCCTCATTGCCCGTGCAGTGTGCGGTTGGAATGAACGAAACACTTGAGATACATCATATGGGCTGCAAGACTTCAGCTGGAACCCCTCAGCAGTGTCGAGTGGTACTTAAGATAGGTAAATAAATTAGTGAAATCAATGTGAAGTGAAGGAGAAATTAGAAAATAAATGAAAAACTTAGTTTAGTTTAGAAGAGTTACACACTGGCATACAGCGGGTAGAGCAGCAGTGGCAACGGCTGGCACTTGCAAGTCAGCACGTTCGGGAGAAGCCATCGCCCTCCCCACATAAGCAGAAGCTGTCGATTCAGCCATTAGGGCATCGCCCGACCGGCTCACGTGTGTCTCAATTGTCACATGTGATCAAAAGCCCTCGCCTACATTCCAAGAGCCAATGACCGACGTTTAGAAGATTCTTCGAGGAGCTTTTCAACGTGACAGAAGAGGCAATAACCTTGAGGTCGTTCACCTCCAGTGAACTGAAGTAAATAAATACACGAGACACAGTGGGCCCGACAGTAGTTTTCTCTTCAGTTTCGGTTCGAGTTCAGTTCCAGTACAGTTCATTCGGTTCTGAAGACCGTCATGCAAGAAGAGACTACATCGTACACAGAAGCACCAGGTCCGCTGCTGTAATGGAATAGCAAGCAGCAGCCTCGCCGCCAGAAGACAGAAGTTAGAAGGACGGGAAGGAGACAGCCTGACATCAGCAGTCACCTGTGAGATGGTGATGAAGATCTGACAGCCGAAGACTGGCAAGCTGGAGTCCGTTGTTCGAGTCCGGGACACTGGCCTTTCCCCGCCGCGCCACTCCGCTGGCCGATGTACAACACTGACACACGCGGCCGCATAGAGAAGAGTAACACTGGGACGCCACATCCAAGGTATCACCATCTGATTCACGACTTCGTTCTCAATAATTAAACGGGCCACCTCACGACGCACATCTCCAGTCAACTGGGCGAAACAGCAACACGAGATACACACCATCATGCGTAATCAGACGCCGCCGCTCACGCAGCAGAAGGCTTCGCAAACGACACAGCTACCGTTCTCCCAGCCAGAACAATCCAGTAAGGAAACCATTGTACAAATCCTTCAATAAAAGTTATCTTATGTAAAAATGCTGTTTCATTCTACCTCATACCCAAGCCAAGGAAGAACCCACCCTGCCTACATGTTGTTAAGAGAGAACAAGTAATTTATTTGTTGTTTTTCACCCTGGCATAATGCTTCAGAATCAAATGCCCTTTGCAGTAATGCTCATCCTGATAATTGACTAGCATCAAAAGAGGTTACCCAGTTACAGCAGGCACTTCACATTTGCACAATGGACTATTGGTCTAGGCATCTTTACGTGCACACTTTGTGCTGAGAACTGAAAAGTCCAACATGACGGGATAGATGGGCATACTAGAGAAACGGCACGACACATATGTGGAAAGCTTCACCGGATTTTCACTGTGGTTTTAATTTCTCAACTGATCGGAAGCTGAAAAAAAAGATAGTCGTCGTTTCTACCGAGCTGTTGTTCCCATTTTATACACAATATGTCTGACCCAACCGTCTTCTCCGGGTGCCGCGAGTTTTGCTTTAATGTGTATGCGTTTCCTGGACTCCAGTCAGGCTAGCTGGAGTTCTGGAGACCAGGTAACGAGTACACATTAGAAGGCGCCCAATGTTTATAAACTATTGCAAACGTCTAAAACTTGTAATCGGGTCTTCTATGGGATGTACTATTGCTATATAACATGGACTTTTCCTTCCTACTGAACGAATCAGTGCTTAACATTCTCTTACTTCGCGTGAATGGCAAATTGTCTGAAGTTAGCTAAGCATTAACTTAATTTATCCCTGTCTTCTGTCAAGAAGAAAATCGCGGAAATCTAAGTATAGGATCATCATCTTGTAGTTTTGCAGTCTTCTTGTTTCCGTGCTTGCTTAGAAAATTGGATGAGGAATTCCACCTTATGCAAGACACATTTGGAGTTTTACTTTACCCAGACATCTTTCAGCACTTTTTGTGCTATCTTCAGTGGGTTATTTGGTTTCGTTTCTGTAAAATTTATGTTACATATTAACGTTAAGATTAAACATTTGGTGCAATATATTTACATTTGTGAAGGAAGTGATTGTTGTCAAATATTATAAATGGTTTGTTTATCGTTGAGATATATATTACTGACCTGATGTGTTGTATGTTGGCCGGTCGGAGTGGCCGAGCGGTTCTAGGCGCTACAGTCTGGAACAGCGCGGCCGCTACGGTCGCACGTTCGAATCCTGCCTCGGGCATGGATGTGTGTGATGTCCTTAGGTTAGTTAGGTTTAAGTAGTTCTATGTTCTAGGGGACTGATGACCTCAGAAGTTAAGTCCCATAGTATTCAGAGCTGTTTGAACCATTTTTTGTTGTATGTTGTTTATTACGATGTGTCTAAAGTTCTGGTGTTATAGCTTATTTGGAAAAATAATGCTTGCATACACTTCAGACATATCCTAATAAACAACATACAATCCATCAGGCCAAAAATACGTATCTCAACGATGAACTGTAAACAAACCATGAATAATATTTGACAATAATCGCTTCATTCACAAAAATAAATACTTTGTATCAAATGTTTTCCCTAAATGTTAATATTTAATAAAAGCTTTACAGAAAATAAATAAAGTAACCCACCGAAGATAGCACAAAAAGTGCTGAAACATGTCTGAGTAAAACAAAACTCCGCAGGTGTCTTGCCTAAGGCGGAATTCCTTGTCGAAATAACTACCGAACTTTAGATTTCAGCGTTCAAGAATTCACAGGAAGCGGGATGCCCTGCTGGCATGCACTTTGGGGTAAACTCTAACTGTGTTGATTCTGAATGGACATTTATTCACAAAATAGAAGGTACTCCTGAGGTTCAGTAAACATTACAAACCTATAAAATCCTAGCACCATGGTTCCGTAAGAGTAAACTGCTTGACACTGCATCATTCATCATTATTCAGCGAGGATTAGGTTGACTCAGCGACTTAACATGGACTCTCATATGATCAAACACGAAGATTCAGACGTTCTCTGAATAACCGAACGCGAAACTACCATTTTCTAGCAATAGCAGCATCGTCAAAAGCTACTCGCAGAGGAAGGAAACACGTAACTTAATAGGGATTACGATGCACAAAGTGGGCTATGACCAGATAATGAACGAGTTCGGCCACATCTTAAACGATAGCGAAATTACTACTCACAAGGGCACATAATGCTTCTAACAGAATACTTCAAAATGACAGAAAGTTTCTAACACGAAAATCTGAACTAAGTACGATCCAAAAGACATCGTCTAAGTGTGAGGAAGAATCAGCAAGTCATACTCACTCGATCTCGAACAGCGACCGACTAACTCTGTACAAAATTCAACTTGCCTTGCGTCGGAGCACAGAGACCGGAAAACCTTGGAGGTTCAAATGGTTCAAATGGCTCTGAGCACTATGCGACTTAACTTCTGAGGTCATCAGTCGCCTAGAACTTAGAACTAATTAAACCTAACTAACCTAAGGACATCACACACATCCATGCCCGAGGCAGGATTCGAACCCGCGACCGTAGCGGTCTCTCGGCTCCAGACTGTAGCGCCCAGAACCGCACGGCCACTCCGGCCGGCTAATCCTTGGAGGGGGCGAACTGACTAGTCGACAAGATGAATATTTCGATGGTACCAGGCAGCTTCACCAATCACAGGACAGGAGAGGCAACTCTTGTTACCCTCACTGAAAATTTTCCGTCATTTAGACGTTCAAAGGCCTCTGTCACAAAGATGAACCAAGTAACGCCACATGAATTCACCAATGTCCATCTGTTTGTAATTTCAACCACAGTCATACAATCCAGTAATCATCCATGTTTAATCCTTTAAGTTCCATTAATATGAAGAAAATTAATTTTAAAATTTCTCATAAAGTTTACACGTATTGTCATAGTAAACAACGAATACAAGTAGAGATTGTCAAAAAGTAAGCAATCAATTGTTTAAAAGTTGTGGTTTCAATTTGAAATTACATGGAAATACAGTTTTAGCAACCCATCTTCTCCTGAGATGTATTTGAAAGCAATTTCGTATTTTTCCGAGACACAATCCCCCATCTCGAAACTTATATGAAGTTACAATGCCCAAACCAAATTATAGTCCTAGATAACAAGCAAAAATTGTTCCAAAATTTTAACAAATGTATGTCAGAAGCACATACTGCTTTTGTAGTTTCATTTTTATACCGTTCATAATAGCAGTACTAAGAATGGAAATTTACGGTACGATAACTTCAGATATACTTACTGCCACTGCACATGGTCTCCTCAGTGTGATCACTATAGAAAGAAATACAAATGTCACAATCTCCTATATTCGTGTAGCACCATTTCCTCGTCGATCGTTGCTTTGAACGATGTAAGTGACTGCTACAATGCACTAAATTCGTAGAAGTCCCTCATTGTACCACTAGACGTCTCTTTCTTGCAATAGCACTGGTATTAAAAAAATAATAAAATGATGGTTTCTGGCAGAACCACCCGTACCCAAAGGGTTAAGAAGGGTGGCGAAACGTACTTGGTGTGCTGAGTAACAAACGTCGTAAACATAAAGATAAAACACACTCAATTCGGTTTCCAGCCTGAGTTTCCTCTCTGGCATGGTGAAAATATAAGAAAACATCGACAGAGGAAAGAAACACTGCAGAACTTAATGAAGCTACAAAATTCAATGAAAGGTGTACTGACTGCCGCCTTTCAAGACGACAGTAAAACTCGCAGCTCCTGAAGAAGATAGCTAGGTCGATCATCGAAATATTTTGCTTAAAATGGAAACAACAATTCGTCAGAACATCCGGGAACACACCATTAGTCAGTCATGCTGAAAAAACCTGAAAGAGGAATGCTGCTCTCGCAGTAAACGCTGGCAACAATGTTTGCTTCGGACGATATATCATAGTAACATACTTCGGTGTACATACAATTTTGTCGTGTCTGTTATCTCATTTTCATTAGTCTACTTTTATTTTATTCTTGCATGGGCCAACTAAGGACAACGGCCCAATTCCAGTTCCTTATTCGCCCTAGTCTTCTCTTTTCTTGGAATACTCTTTCACCTGTTCACTATGTTTTCTCTTTCTGTCTTCTGACCACTTCAGTTTTTTTACTCTCCTACCTTGGAATCCTTCCATATTCTATATCTTTTCCCTAAACACTTCTACTGCGGGATGTGGCAAAGTGGTTAACATACTGGACACGCACTCCGGAAGACTACGGTTCAAACCCCAGCCCGCCAACCACATTTAGCATTTCCATGATTTCCCTAAATCTCTCGAAGCAGATGTCAGGATGGTTCCTTTGAAAAGTCACGGACAGTTTTCTCCCCCATCCTTCCGCATCATTCATTCATGCTCCGTAATGTATCTATCTTGTCGTTGACTTTTTACCGTACAAATATCTGAAGATCTTTTGGTTACTCTACTGTCTTGAATATTCAGACATTATCAGTCTTCTTTTTCTCATTACATGTGGTACGTTTTTTCTGTTTCGATAAATTCCATCGTTACTTCTTAATTCCCAATCTTCCATAGTTTCTCTAGGGCTAATAATACTGAGCCGTGCACGGATCGTGTTCATACCATTTATTGTTTGTCACTAATAAGGTACTGTCGCCTCGTTTTCTTATTCCACTTACTGCGTCACTAACTTCCTTCCTTACTTGCCCGTGAGCGGCAGCAGCAGCGCGTGTAGATAAGTGCACTGTCGTACCATCTATGGAGAGACCGATAGTATTTCAGGGTCGTCGTGTGTCTGGCAGTCAGTTGAAGACGGACCAGCAGTGCAGTCGGGATGCAGCAGCAGTGAAGTCGGGGACGGAGAGGCGGTGAGGCGCCGACAGCCAGTGCTCGCCGACCGCTGGCGACACACATGAACTGTCTGACGGAGGGAGATGGGAGCAAGACGACCTTTGGTTGGTCGTTCGGTTGGTCGTCTCATCGGCCGACGTATGTTTGGTCCTTTCACCGTTTCCGTGCCTAGGCAGTTGGTCGGTTGGTGTGGAGCAGCGAGGAAGTCTCCGTGGCCCTTAGTTTGGCCGGGCCTGCTGGCGGGGTACACGCACGGTCGGAGTGCGTGGTACTGTTCCCATTGCTACGAGGTCCGTGGCTCACCGATCTCGGACACGATAGTTGAGTCTTTACTTAATCTACTAGCCAGCCCCAACTGTTCGCATTGTGTCGTTTGAGTTTCGTTGTGGGCTGTTGGGACATACCCGCGAGCAACAACATGTGTTTTCAAGTTGGCGAAATTCTAGCCGCCCTCCTGTGGAGTTTAACTTAACTTGATTATTTTGAATTGAAGTGCACCAGCGGAATCTTCTGCCTTATGGCCGTTAACGTTCCGGTTACCCGCCCAGGCCGTTGACGTAAATTCAGGCTGTGTCTTTTCCTTGTTGTGTTGTGGCTGTCCAGCACAGCATGTAGTTTGACGGCTGAATGTGTAATTCGTTGTGGGCGCCGATACCTTCTGCGTGTTCCATTGAACTCCCTCTTGTGTGCTGGTCGGGTGGAGTGGAAGTTATCCTATCGCTTGGTCCACTGACTGTCTGTCGGTTGGGTTCCCGTCGGATTGAGAATTGTTGGGCCGACTGCCTGTCTCACCTAAACAAGCGTTAGTGTTTGAATTCCAGACCTACCCTTGGAAACTTCTGAGCGCCGTTTGATGTACTGTCTTCTCTCATTGCCCCTTGTTGTTTGTTTATGTACAGTTTCTAGCCGATTTTAAATTAAAGTTGTTTTGCCCTTATGGCGTGATATTGTTTGGGCCTTCAGCCTAATTTAGAGAAATGTTTTAGGATAAGGCCTTCTGCCTTTTAAAATTCAAATTCTTGTTTTTGAGTCTTAAGTGATTGGCCTTCAGCCAGTTTTAAATTAAAGTTGTTTTTCCCTTAAGGCGTGAGATTCGATGGCGCATTTAGCCGGGAATTAAGTTCTAAAATTAATGTTTGGCTTGTTCTTTTTTTAATGTTTTCTTTACTCTTGTGATGTTTGTCAAATGATTAAAGTTGTATGTTCGAGTGCAACTGACAGCCACTCATTTTGGCGCCTTTCCACAAATTAAACTATCTGTCCTGTCCTGCGGGTATAGCAGGGGATCTCAAATACTTTGCTTTTGATTCACTTATCTAGTATTTCTAATTTACCTAAAATATAATTTAATGCTAGACAACTCGTTGTGTATCTACACCTATATAGACACTCCGTAAGCCACCGTACGGTGCGTGGCGGAGATTACTCTGTACCACTTCCAGTCATTTCTTTTCCTGTTTCACTCGCAAATAGAGCGAGGGAAATACGACTGTCTGCGTGCCTCCGTATGAGCCATAATTTCTCATACCTCATCTACGTGGTCCTTACGTGCAATGTATGTTAGTGGCAGCAGAATGGTTCGACAGTCAGCTTCAAATGCCGGTTCTCAAAATTTTCTCAATAGCGTTTCTCTAAAAGAATGTCGCCTTCCTCCCAGGGATTCCCATTTGAGTTTCCGAAGCATCTCCGTAACACTTAAGTGTTGTTCGAATCTATCTTGTGATAAATCTAGCAGCCCGCCTCCGAATTGCTTCGATGTCTTCCTTCAATCCGACGTGGTACAGATCCCAAACACTCGAGCAGTACTCAAGAATAGATCGCCTCAGTGTCCCACGTGCGGTCTTCTTTACAGGTAACCCACTATTTCTTAAAATTCTACCCAATACACAGAAGTCGACCATTCGCCTTCCCTGCCACTGTTCTCACATGCTCGCTCCACCTCATATCGCTTTGCAACGTTATGCACACATACCTAAACAGCTTGACTGTGTCAAGCGGGACACTAGTAAAACTGTATCCGAGCACTGAAGGTATGATCTTCCTACTCATCCACATTAACATAATTTTTTCCACATTTAGGGCTAGCTGCCACTCGTCACACCAACTGGAATTTTGTCTAAGTCATCTTGTATCTTCCTACAGTCACACAACGTCGACACCTTACAGTACACCTTGGCATCATCAGCAAACAACCACAGATTGCTGCCCACCCTGACTGCCAAATCATTTATGTATATAGAGAAAA
The DNA here is from genome assembly GCF_023864345.2 of Schistocerca serialis cubense. Taxonomy (NCBI): domain Eukaryota; kingdom Metazoa; phylum Arthropoda; class Insecta; order Orthoptera; family Acrididae; genus Schistocerca; species Schistocerca serialis. The sequence goes on from NC_064645.1 coordinate 415,990,065, forward strand.
AAAACGGTCCTAACACAGTTCCCTGAGGCTCTCCTGACGATACCCTTATCTCTGATGAACACGTGCCGCCGAGGTCTATTATTTAAGAAGTCTTCGAGCCACTCACATATCCATATGCTCGTACCTTCGTTAACAGTCTGCAAGGGTGACCATGTCAAACACTTTCCGGAAATCTAGAAATATGGAATCTGTCTGTTGTCCTTCACACATAGTTCTTTGTGTATCACGTGGGAAGAGGGCTAACTGAATTTCGAACAAGCGATGCTTTCTAAAACCATGCTGATTCGTGCACGTAAGTTTCTCTGCCTCAAGAAAGTGTATTTTATTCGAAATGAAAATATGTTCAAGGATTCTGCAGCAAACAGAAGATAGGGATATTGGTTTGTACACTACTGGCCATTAAAATTGCTACACCACGAAGACGACATGCTACAGACGCGAAATTTAACCCACAGGAAGAAGATGCTGTGATATGCAAATCATTAGCTTTTCAGAGCATTCACACAAGGTTGGCGCCGGTGGCGACACCTACAACGTGCTGACATGAGGAAAGTTTCCAACCGATTTCTCATACACAAACAGCAGTTGACCGTCGTTGCCTGGTGAAACGTTGTTGTGATGCCTCATGTACGGAGGAGAAATGCGTACCATCACGTTTCCGACTTTGATAAAGGAGACTGTAGCCTATCGCGATTGCGGTTTACCGTATCACGACATTGCTGCTCGCGTTGGTCGAGACCCAATGATTGTTTGCAGAGTACGGAATCAGTGGGTTCAGGAGGGTAATACGGAACGCCGTGCTGGATCCCAATGGCCTCGTATCACTAGCAGTCGAGATGACAGGCATCTTATCCGCATGGCTCTAACGGATAGTGCAGCCACGTCTCGATCCCTGAGACAACAGATGGGGACGTTTGCAAGACAACAACCATCTGCACGAACAGTTCGACGACGTTTACAGCAGCATGGACTATCAGCTCGGAGACCATGGCTCCGATTACCCTTGACGCTGCATCACAGACAGGAGCGCCTCCGATGGTGTACTCAACGACGAACCTGGGTGCACAAATGGCAAAACGTCATTTTTTCGGATGAATCCAGGTTCTGTTTACAGCATCATGATGGTCGCATCCGTGTTTGGTGACATCGCGTAAACGCATATTGGAAGCGTGTATTCGTCATCGGATCACCCGGCGTGATGGTATGGGGTGCCATTGGTTACACGTCTCGGTCACCTCGTGTTCGCACTGATGGCACTTTGAACAGTGGACGTTACATTTCAGATGTGTTACGACCCGTGGCTCTGCCCTTCATTCGATCCCTGCGACACTCTACATTTCAGCAGGACAATGCACGACCGCATATTGCGTGTCCTGTATGGGTCTTTCTGGATACAGAATATGTTCGACTGCTGCCCCGGCCAGCGCATTCTCCAGATATCTCACCAACTGAAAACGTCTGGTCAATGGTGGCCGAGCAACTGCCTCGTCACAATACGCCAGTCACTACTCTTGATGAACAGCTGTACCTGTACACGCCATCCAAGTTCTGTTTGACTCAATGCCCAGGCGTATCAAGGCCGTTATTACGGCCGGAGGGGGTTGTTCTGGGTACTGATTTCTCAGGATCTAAGCACCCAAATTGCCCGAAAATGTAATCACATGTGAGTTCTAGTATAATATATTTGTCCAATGAATCTACATTTCTTCTTGGTGTAGCAATTTTAATGGCCAGTAGTGTAAATATGAGGGTCCGGTCTTTTACCTTTCTTATATACTAGAGTCACCTGCTCTTTTTTACAGCCGCATAGAACTTTGTGCTGAGCGACAGATTCCCGATAAATGCAAACCCGGTAAGGTGCCAATGCCGTATAGTACTCTTTGTAAATTCGAACTGGGGTTCCATCCGGACCTGGTGATTTATTTGCTTTCAGATCTTTCAGTTGTTTCTCTACGCCGTGTATGTCGTTCATATTGGAGTCTGTCCGATGATCAAATGACAGTGTGTTTGTACGATTCTCCTTTGCGAACGATTTCTTGAAAGTGAAATTTAAAACTTCAGCTTTCTTTTTGCTATCTTTAACTGCCACACTGGTCAACAAAGGACTGAATGGAAGCCTTAGAGCCGCTTAGCGATTTTACATACGACCAGAATTTAATCGGGTTCTCTGCCAGATCTTTTGCTAAGGTGTGACAGCGGTAGCAGTTGTACGCTTCGCGCACAGATCTTTTCACAGACGCACGAATCTCTACTAACCTTCTCTTTTCGTCATTTATGCGTTCCCTTTTGAACCGAGAGTGCAACAACCTCTGTTTCCTCAGCATCCGCCGAATTTCGTTATTAAACCATGGTGGGTCTTTTCCATCCTTTATCCACTTATTAGGCACGTAACTCACCAGACCGCGATTTACAATCTGCTTAAACTTTGCCATCTTGCTGGAACTAAGCGATGCCAGTTCACTGTCTAAGTGAGATGTCAATAACTGCTTATCTGCTCTGTCTAGCAGAAACGCTCTCCTAGCCTTCTTGACTGATTTATTAACTTCCGTGATCATAGTTGCTATAATGACACGATGATCGCTAATCTTCCTTTCTATACTTACATTGCCGATAATGTCCGGCCTATTTGTAGCTACAAGGTCTAAGGTATTTCCACTGCGTTTGGGCTGCCGACCTAGCTATTCAAGGCAATTTTCAGAAAATGTGTGACACTGCATGACAGTCTGTCTATACGCCCCGCAATGAATACATAGGCATCCCCGTTTATAAACGTCAGATTAAAGTCGCTTCCAACTAAGTACCTCATGATCTCGATGTTTACTCATTACCGACCGTAGACTTTCTTTGAATGACTCTAGAATTGCACAGCGGAATCGGGTGACCGGTAAAAACATCTAACAATTAACTTGGTTTCATCTAAAGTTTTTACCCACGAACAGACTTCTTCACTGCCACACCCAACTTCAACCTCAATAGAGACAATATTTTTGTCACCTGCAATGAACACTCCCGCTCCTAAGGCATCAAGTCTGTCTTTCCGGTATACGTTCCATGACTCGCTAAATATCTCAGAGCTTTCCACTTCGATCTTCAGCCAGCTCTGGGTCCCAAGAATAGTTTGAGCGCGAGAACTTTCCTGGAGGGCAGCAAATACGGGAACTTTATTACGAATACTACGACAGTTTACTGATAAAATTGTGACTGTTGAAGTATCTTTATTATGAATGCCGTTTGACTTACGTTGCTGCATATCGAGTGGCGAGAGTTGAGAACCTCAAAACATCTGACTAGCCTATTATACCCTCGTCCGAACTCCACAAGTACTCTGCTATCCGAGCAGCTGCTTCCTCTTCATTTGTGTACTGCACCTCTGACCTATCAAGACGAGTCCTTTAAATCCCCCACGACAACGTAAGTCTAGAAACCTTCAGCCAAGACCATGATAGTGTCGACGAAGCCTTTGGTTGGGACCCTGCACTCGGCTTCAAACCAAAGCGCCCTGATCAACTCTGGGAACGATGCTTCAAATTTCGGTTTGCACCCCGCGGGCGAGGCCAACGGTCTTCACCACCTCCGCCAGCCGCCTCTACGAACTGAGAGTCGCCTCAGAACCGATGCGACAGGCGTCGTTGGTGCCGACGTGAACCACAACATCCAGACGACTGCACCCTCTGCGCTCGATAACCACAGGCTAGGTCAACTCCTCTCCTCGGATGAGGTCCTCCGGCAGACCGCACGTTAGCTTTCTTTCCAGCCCTGAACACTATCTGCCTAAGGGGCTCCACAAAGCGCCCAACTTTGGAGCTCCCAGTAACCAGTAAACCCCTCCACCCGTGACCCTGCTGAAGGAGCGGCCACCGGTCCGCTCACAGTATGAATTGGCGAGCCTCACGCCTTGCTGTGAGGGCAGATCCACCGTGCACTTTACTAAAGTGGGGAGAGCCCATGTAGAACACCTGAGGCATTAAAACCACCGTGTTAACTTTTCTCTCATATTTATTAACTCAGTCTCGAAACTTTTTTGGGGGGTACTCGTTCTCCTTTGGTACAGATGGGCGAGGATGATCAAATTATAACCGAAATCGACTGTCAAAAAAAAAAAAAAAAAAAAACGGAGAAGAGGAAGTACATCTATGTATTGCATGATCAAGTTCTGAAAATATTACACATTTTGAGCAGGCCGCTAAGGCAGAGCGGTTCTGGGCGCTTCAGTCCGGAACCGCGCTGCTGCTACGAACGCAGGTTAGAATCCAGCCTCGGGCATGGATGTGTGGGATGTCCTTAGGTTAGTTAGGTTTAAGTAGTTCTAAGTCTAGGGGACTGATGACCACAGATGTTAAGAGCCACAGTGCTTAGAGCCATTTGAACCATTTTTACACGTTTTGACATTTCTGGAATGAAAACATTGTGGCCTTCGTTGTGAGCGCTCTGAAACGGTGAAGTCTTCAAGCCTTCCGCTGTTGTGCCCCTTGTTGATACCCTAGGTTTAAAAATGATTTAAATGGCTCTGAGCACTATGGGACTTAACAGCTATGGTCATCAGTCCCCTAGAACTTAGAACTACTTAAATCTAACTAACCTACGGACATCACACAACACCCAGTCATCACGAGGCAGAGAAAATCCCTGACCCCGCCGGGAATCGAACCCGGGAACCCGGGCGCGGGAAGCGAGAACGCTACCGCACGACCACGAGCTGCGGACATACCCTAGGTCATAAGATCATTTCTTGTTATTATTTTATCTATCTGGATAAAATCAAGTGTGTAGTATAAAGAATATAGCAATCTCTGTACGCAGAAAGGAAAATCTGTCGACTGCTTGTGTAATAGAAACTCACCTTTATTGTTGCACATTCAAAAATCCACAGAGTATGGTTAAAGAAATATTAAAAAGAAAGACCGAGAAACAATACGGAGTAAAGCTGTTTGGTTTTAGGAAAGGTAAAGTAGCGAATAGCAGGTTTTGTGTACTCAGCACACGATACGAGCCATGTCCAGTGAACAATGGCACAAATGTGTTGCAATTAAGAGAACATGTCCTCTGCTTTTATTGTCAGTCGCTACTACGAACTGTTTCTCGACACTTACCGGTCGCTGTCAGCTCCATTGCGTTTTTCGGCCTAGCTTTGCAAAGAAACAAGCAAATAAGATTTTATTAGGGGCCTTTGTAAACTTTTTTATGATTAACGGAGACAGTTCTTAGAACATCGCATTTGTTCAATATTACATCCTGTGCGAATATCCTTGAAAATTTCAACGTTAACAGCTACATTCGGTACACGAAAATGAAGCCTTACGTAATCGGAGTAAATTCAAGAAAACTGCGAGATCTGACACTAAATCAAATGCAAGTGTACAAACTTCTTGTAGCTCATGTTTTATACATTGTTATATACATTGATATACATTGATAAAACAGGCAGCCAGACAGCAAATTTTAATGTACACAATTCATGCTGACAGCCTCCGATTGAAACTAAAGATACGCAAAAATTGGCAGGAAAATTAGGTTCATCCAGTTGTAATTCAGCCAGTGCACAAAATCAGCTATCACTATTGCATCAGAATATCCGAGGACTAAGGGCTAAACTTAATGAGTTGCTTATTTGTGTTGAAGAATTACAGTTGATCAAACCAGTTGATATAATCTGCCTCTCTATACATCATGTGACCACTGGTATAGATACATTAAATGTTACAGGATTGAAGTTAGCTTCTCAATTCTGTAGATAAAATATGGAGAAAGGAGGAGTTGCCATATTTGTCAGAAACTGTTTTGATTTCAAGAATATTGATATTAATAAATTTTGCTCAGGCCAGCACTTAGAAGTTTGTGCAACAGAAGTAGTATTTCATAGTAATTCCTTTACGATGGTAGGTATGTACAGATGTCAGGAAATTTTAACCTCTTCATAAAAAAAAATCTGGAAGCTCTGCTGTCCCACCTCACAGCAAAAAACAAGGAAATAGTGGTTGCTGGAAATTTTAATGTGGATTTATTGAAAAGCTCTGTCAGTGAACACTTATTACAGTCAGTAACACTATCATTCAATTTAGTTCCTACTGTGAACTTTGCTACTAGGACATGTAAATGCTCTGAGACTGCTACTGATAATATCTTTGTAGACAAATCTAGGGAAAAAAGTCAAATCACAAAACCAATAGCAAATGGACTATCTGTTCATGACATGCAGCATCTTGTGTTAAATGTTGAAACTTGTCAGGATAAAAAATCTATTAAATCTGAGTACAGGAGGGTAATAAATAAGTCAAAAATTGAGAAATTAATGAAATTGCTCAAAGACATGGACTGGATAGTTGTTTACAATACATCTGACTCAAATGGAAAATACAAAGCATTCATTAATAAAGTTACCACCACTTTTCAGAATTGGTTTCCCTTAAGGTAAATCAACTCACATACAAGTCAAAAATTACACAAGGAATAAAGATATCATGTTGAACAAAAAGGAGCTACTATCTAGGAACAGCTCTGAAGTTAGAATCGTAATGCACTACAAAGAATAATGCAAAATATTGAAGCAAGTAATCCAGAAATCGAAGCAGCTTTATTATGAGAAAAAGATAATTACATCAAGTAACAAAATAAAAACTGTATGGGATATTGTGAAGACAGAGACAGGTAAGGTCAAAAAGGAAGAAGAACAGATAGCTCTAAAAATAAATGAAACTTTGATAACGAGTACATTTAGTGTTGCAAACCTCTTAAGCAACTAATTCATTTCTGTTACTGACACCTTGGGATTATCGGGTTTGGTGAACAGTGCAACGGAGTATCTGAGACCTGTCTTTAAAAATAACTGCAGTAAAATGGAAATCACACTCACATCTCCCAAAGAAGCGGAATCCATCATAAAATCCTTAAAATCTAAGTATTCCAGTGGGTATGATAACATATCAACAAAGTTAATCAACGAGTGTTCATGCGAGTTAAGTTCTATCGTAAGTTATTTGTGTAATCAATCTCTTATCAGTGGAACATTTCCAGACTGGCTAAAATATGCTGAAGTTAAGCCTCTTTACAAGAAGGGGGAAAAAGAGATACCATCAAACTATCGACCAATTTCACTTCTGCTGGCATTCTCAAAAATACCTGCATATGAAAAGGTTGTGTTCAAGCGTCTCCTTAATCATCTGACTGCAAATGATATATTGTCCAAGTCACAGTTTGGATTTCTGAAGGGTTCTGATATAGAGAAAGCTATTTACACTTACAGTGAGAATGTACTTAACTCATTAGATAATAAATTACAGGCTACAGGCATTTTCTGTGACCTGTCAAAAGCCTTTGACTGTGTGACCCACAGCATTCTCCTAAGTAAATTAGAGTATTATGGTGTCATCGGCAAAGCTGCGAAATGGTTTGAGTCTTATCTCTCTAACAGGAAACCTGTGCAGTAAGCAGTCAGTCTTCATCTGACTGGGAATTAATTACATGTGGTGTTCCTCAAGGTTGCATTTTGGGTCCATTGCTTCCTCTTGTGTATATTAATGACCTCTCATCTGTTACATTGCCAGATGCTAAGTTTGATTTGTTTGCAGATGATACAAACATTGCAATATGTAGCGAGTCCAGTATAGCGAGTCCAGTACAGATTTAGAAATAGCTGCTAATCAAATTTTCACTGACATTAATAAGTGGTTTAAAGCTAATTCTTTGTCATTAAACTTTGAGAAGACCCACAAAATGGAGTTCAGAAACTGTAAAGCATTTCCTTCCAGCATGAGTACAACATATGAAGACATGCAGATCGAAGAGGTCGACAGTGTTAAATTTCTGGGATTACAACTCGATAATAAATTCAGTTGGGAAGGGCATACCACAGCATTGCTTAAGCGCCTAAACAAGTCTGTATTTGCCATGAGAATGATGTCAGATGTAGGAGATATAATTATATAAAATCTTGCATACTTTGCTTACTTTCATTCTATTATGTCGTAAGGGATCGTATTCTGGGGCAAATCATCAAACCGAGAAAAAGTTTTTAGGGTGCAAAAGCGTGTGATAAGAATCATTCGTGGTGTAAATTCAAGAACATCTTGTAGAAACCTGTTCAAAGAACTTTGTATTCCAACTACTGCTTCTCAGTATATTTATTCCTCAATGAAATTTGTTGCAAGTAATACATCTCTATTTCCAACCAATAGCTCAGTACACAGTATCAATACTAGGAATAAGAAGAATTTACATAAAGGCCTAAAATCACTTACCTTGGTCCTAAAAGTGGTCAGATATTCAGGACTGCACACTTTTAATAAATTGCCAGCAACCATTAAAAACTTGGTTCAGATAAAGCACGGTTTAAACAGTTTCAAAGACTTTTTGATAGGCAACTCCTTCTCTCCATAGATGAATATCTTAACAGAGACTGCTAAGTCAGCTTAAGTAAAAATATCTGTTAGATTTCAGTTTCGACAGCACTTCGTCACAACAGTCAAGATTAGGTATTTTGTGTATGATAAATTTATTAATAGTGGATAACAGTGTTTCGTTCTGGCGGTGTGTTAATTCTGTAAATATTAGCTGTCCCGGTTTACTGCATTGTATTAGCTTATTTTCGACTATCTTCTGACAAATGATCAGGGTAGTAAGCATTATATTAAAATGTTTTATGTTTTTATGTCATACTTTGTGACATGTTCCACACCCACGGGAAACATCTCATTTCTTGGGTCTATGGAACGAAAACTGAATCTAATCTAATCTAATTATTACACAATTCTCAGTCAGACATGGGCGTGTAGGTAAGCTCATGTCTCAGCAACAACTGACTCGTTGTCGAAGAACCGTGTGCACACCATACTTCTTGTACTCTAGAAAATGCTCGTTTCACAGTACAAGCGGCAGTTGTTTTAGTTAACGGTGCAGTAATAGCCTTTGGAAATCTCTGCGGAATGTATGAAGACAAATACAGTTTTCGCGAGCTCTCTGTCTTTAATATTTATGGGTTTCAACAACCACGCTGACTGATACAGACAGTGAAACATCCAGAAGACATAGTCTGATGGCAGTATACCTTCGAACACGTACATACCATCGGCGGTTATTCAGATGATTAGAACTGCAGTAGACCGCCACCAGTGTGCATGTTTAGTACTGTTACAATGCGTGGTAGGGTATGTAATGGGCGTGAACTGTGTCAGATGTTGAGTGACTACTGTGAAGAACGCGGAAATGCCGCGTAGTAGTACAAAAGAGCGTTATCAGCATCTGACAGATTTTGAAAGGAACATCATTGTGAATCTCCGTTCGTCCGGTTAATCGAATGGTTGTAAAATGTAAGCTTTCAGGGTCGGAACTGTCACGATTAACAAAATGTTGCGGGCTATTATGCCGCGGTGGAATGGATTTCACCTTAAAACCTAACGTTTCGTCTTCATCTGCGGAGGACATTTTCAAGGGGGATTGTAGCATTGTTGAATGTCCGGGTCACACCGTCGCTCGGTACTGACTAAAGAAAAATTCCGCTTCCGCGTGCTTTCGTGCAGTGGTGTCACATATGTTGTCGACTGCCGTCTTCCGTTACTGCTATCACCCCATGATGGAAGACTAGTACACATCATATTCAGCACAGGAATTCAAATGTCATACAATTTCAAGTCCTGCTCCTTCCTATTAAAATTTCTCGGTGTTTTACGATCTCTGTGGCCTATCTGTATAACCTTTCAAAGCTGCCAGTACAATCAAAATGAATCTGTTGGTCTTCTGGCTGCAAAGCACGTTTCCCAACAGCTGATCGGTCAGTCTCCCCTCTTCTGCAATTGCCCTTGAGCTCTTGTAGTCGGTTAATCGTTTTTTTTCTTTCCTTTTTTTTAGTAACCATGTACACCTCCGCACAACTACACGGAATCCTACAAATCCCCGTTTTTTTGCAAGGGTTGGCGAGCATCCTTGGCCGGTTTTAGGTGACCTTGTATCTTCCGGGAGGGTCTGTATATTGCCGCCAAGTCGCTCTTTTTCAAGATTTTTCCTATGCGGTCCGTGACGTCCTTAATGAAAGGCAGAAAAACTTATGCTTTCAAGATGGTTCAAATGGCTCTGAGCACTATGGGACTTCTTTGGTCATGGGACTTCCTTGGTCATGGGACTTCTTTGGTCATCAGTCCCCTAGAACTTAGAACTACTTAAACCTAACTAACCTAAGGACATTACACACATCCACGCCCGAGGCAGGATTCAAACCTGCGACCGTAGCGGTCGCGCAGTTCCAGACTGTAGCGCCTAGAACCACTTGGCCACTCCGGCCGGCACTTATGCTATCACCGGCGCTTGAGCTTCGCTATAATTTCAACCACCGGAAGACACAAGATCACCTACAGTCCGCTAAGCATGCTCGGGAACCAGTGGAAAAAGCTGGAATTTATAGTATTCCGTGTAGTTGTGGGGAGGTGTACGGGGTTACTACAAAAACACCGGTCAAAAAACGACTAGAAGAGCACAAGGCCAATTGTAGAAGATGGGAAACTGACAGATCAGTTGTAGTGGAACGTGGGAGAACCACATTCATTTCGACAAGACTCAGGTACTTGCAGCCCACAAGCGGTTACCACGAAAGGCTATATCGAGGCCATAGAGACTGGAAAACATCCAATGAATTTTAATAGTAAGAAGGAGGGCGAGTAATTGAATGACAGCTGCATTCCGATGCTGAAGAAGATGTGTAGCAGTCTTCCACCACGGGATGATAGCAACAGGAGGCGGCGACTGTCGACAACGGCCAACTGCGCTCGCGGATTCAAAACATGTGACGTCACGCCACTGCGCGGAAGCGGAATTTTGCTGTAGTCAGTAGCGAGCCAGGGTGTGAATCGCACATTCGAAAAAGCTACGATCCGCCATGAAAATGAATTCCGCAGATGGGGACGAAATGTTGGCTTTTAATGTGAAATCCATTCGACCGCGGCGTAATAGCCCGGAACGTTTTATTAAGTGTAATCGAGTGGTGCGATATCCACATTTCTTGGGCATTCGGATTTGACAGTGCTCCGATGTTGGTCTGCGTGGAACGTGAGGGCAGCCGTAGTCCTCATCAAGGTACGGATCGACTGCGTATGACCACCGCAAGGAAGCATCACCATACCGTGCAACAAGCACATCGTAATCCCTTCACAGCTGCAACTGTCATCTAAAAATGAGTAGTGGATTCCTGCAACATTCCGTGTGAACCCACACAGCCTGTCGGAGACTGGGAGCATTTGGCAATGTTAGTTTTAGCGATGGCCGGATGCCCTTCCTGCGGCCATCGCGTTCCCCCCCCCCCCCCCCCCCCCCAGGACGGAATCAGTGTACCCCAACTGTCTGCGTCTAGTGTAAATCGTGAAATGGTGCGGACGTGTTTCAAGTGTCTGCGACGCGCGTAACTGAGGCGGAACGTGGGGACCAGCCCGGTATTCACCTAGCGGGATGTGGAAAACCGCCTAAAAACCACATCCAGGCTTGCCGGCACACAGGCCCTCGTCGTTAACCCTCCGGGCGGATTCGCTCCGAAGCCAGCGCGCTTACCCGAGTACAGGAAGCAGCGCATTAGCGCTCTCAGCTACCCTGGCAGGTAGACTAGCAGCATCTAGACTAGGGAATTACTGTCCGATGCGCAGACTACAATTAACACCGTAACGCAGCAGCTGTGTATGGAGTGATATCATGGGCGACAAGCATGGACTGCTGATGAACGGCATCGTATAGTATTTAGTGATGAATAGTGGTTCACAACCCTATGTGACCATCATCGGCCAGTATGGCGGCAACCTGCGAGGGTGCCATTCTTCTAACATCTTGGAGAGAAATAGCAGCGTTACTCCTAGCTTCATTGTCTTGGAAACTACTGGGTATCACTTATGTCACATCTGGTAGTATCTGAGGAAACTCAGATGGTACACCAGTACGTGACGGACATCCTGCGTTCTCATGTGCTATCTCCCGTGGAACAGAATTATGGTGCCATTTTCCGACAGACAGCTTTCGTCCACAGATGGCATGTGTATCTATGAATGCTTGATGTTCAGATACTCCTGTGGACAACAAGATTCCTGTATCTGTCCTGATAGATCATGTGTGCAACCACCTTGCATGTCAACTCTGTTGCAGTGCCAGCATCCAGGATAATAAGGACCAGTTTCAACAGTTGTGGAACAAATTGTCTCACGAGAAGATACAACATCTTTACACGAGTTTCCCAACCGAATCACTGCATGCACCCAGACCAGCGGAGCCCGCCACGAATTTCTTCCCTTTTCAAACCAAAGTGGCATTTGCAATCTAAGTCCTCAGCTTCTGCTAGACGTATTCCAATCTCTGTCTTCCTCTACAGGTTTTACCGTCTACAGCTCTCTCTAGTACCATGGAAATTATAGCCTGATGTGTTAAAATATGCCCTATTATCCTGTTCCTTCTTCTTCTCAGTGTTATCCACATATTCCTTTTCTCGCTGTTTCTGCGGAGAGTCTTTAAATGGTTCAAATGGCTCTGAGCACTATGGGACTAAACATCTGAGGTCATCAGTCCCCTAGAACTTAGAACTACTTAACCTAACTAACCTAAGGACATCACACACATCCATGCCCTAGGCAGGATTCGAACTTGCGACCGTAGCGGTCGCGCGGTTCCAGACTGAAGCGCCTAAAACCGCTCGGCCACCAAGAGCCGGCGCCGCGAGCCTCCTCATATCGTATTGGTAAGAGGGCTCAAACAGCCAAGTTCTTTATAAATTTTTGTAAGCATTGAAATATCACATACAGTCTCAACCTGTGAAGTGTTATTTCATTGCCTCCTCTCCACCTGAGTGCTTCATTTTTTTAGCCAGGCTGTGTAATTATTGGTATCGATTGGCGATTTCCTGCTGACGTCGGGAAGCAGTAGTCGCGGAGATGGCATTAGTCAACGTTCATCTTCACCTTTCAGTGGAACCCCAGTCGACTGGTACGTTACAGACAGCCACCAGTTGCTGGACCCCCTCACGTGCAAGCTAACGTCTTACTATCCTGCTTGCGTCCTTGAATAAAACCTTACCTATAAATTTAGATAACATTGTCCGTGGAGCGCAGCGATCTGCTGCAATAATTTGGATGAAACAATAATCGAGATCCCCAATAACTTTTGTTTATTATGACCGGTTTCGGCTTATGTTAAAGCCATCCCCAGATTTTTTGCGCCCCCAATGGCTGGTCCTGACGGCTCCTCGGTTTTCCACGTGATCCAGTGTACGGTAGTGGTATCACGCGAAGCCGCCAGCACCAGCCATAGGGGGATGGCTTTAACATAAGCCGAAACCGGTTATAATAAACAAAAGTTATTGGGGATATCCATTGTTGTTCCAACCAAAAAACCTTAGCTATTGCTCTGAAGGCGTCTTATTTATCACTTTTGTTAAAATGGTAATAGCAAAACTAGTGATTTCAATGATGGAGGCACCACTGAGTGGAAGAGTAGAACACTCCACACTAAAATAATTCGCTATATATACACTGTGCATTATTTACTTTGTGTTTCTCACTGCAACTGATACCATTCCTGATTATCGGTGCTTTTTTCTCTTCTTTTGGAAATCTCGTCCCGTACGCATCCTATGTTTTATTGTATTCTGCAACTTGTCTGACACGAGAGAAGACACCTCCAACTAACACACCTAGATCTCGAAAAAAGAGGTCGTTAGGGAATAGAGATCGAACAGAAGCTCGAATAGAACAAGTATGGGGAAGGAAATAGCTCAGACTGTTTTGAGAGGCTGGAAGAAAATTTGAAGGCCGCTGCTCCTGAATATGAGTCCCGTGAGCTAACCACGATGATACCTCAGTCACTGAAGTTAAAATCTTCTGGGTTATTAGGCCGCGTCATATTTCTACTAAAATGATCGACGTTTCCACCCCTCTGCTGGGATCTTCCTCAGGATCTTATAGTGTCCACTACAACTAGAACACTATCAGAAATATGATTGGCCTAATAACCCAGAAGATTTTAACTTCGGTGACAACGGCGACGAAAGACCTCTGAATTACATACCTCAATTAGTTGAATACCCCCACTTCAGTGGCGTGGGACTGGTGGCGACATTTTAGCCATTGGTGTGTCCCAAACAGTAACTCTTTTTCTTCTCTTATTGAGCAACTCAACTAGGATCACGTAACAACTTCAATTCCTCTTCTTCCTTTCTTGTTTTCCATTTTTCCAGTACTTCATCTGCTGTTCATGCTTATTTCTTCTGCTTTGAAAGCCTTCTAAACTGAGTATTTTATTTTTAAAAAGGTTTCTGTCTGTTATTTCAGAATCTTTTACGTTGTTTCTTTCCAATTCTTTCCGTATGTCTGTAACGGATGGTATCGTCGATTTCTTCTTGTAGAAGCACAGGAATATTTGTTTTGTGAGCCTGTTCTCATTATTCGGTAGAGGTATCCTAAAAAGATTAATCCTCTTTTAGAAATTACTTCTGATGTTTTACCTACAGGGTGTTACAAAAACGTACGGCCAAATTTTCAGGAAACATTCCTCACACACAAAGAAAGAAAATATGTTATGTGGACATGTGTCCGGAAACGCTTACTTTTCATGTTAGAGCTCATTTTATTACTTCTCTTCAAATCACATTAATCATGGAATGGAAACACACAGCAACAGAACGTACCAGCGTGACTTCAAACACTTTGTTACAGGAAATGTTCAAAATGTCCTCCGTTAGCGAGGATACACGCATCCACCCTCCGTCGCATGGAATCTCTGATGCGCTGATGCAGCCCTGGAGAATGGCGTATTGTACTACAGCCGTCCACAATACGAGCACGAAGAGTCTCTACATTTGGTACCGGGGTTGCGTAGACAAGAGCTTTCAAATGCCCCCATAAATGAAAGTCAAGAGGGTTGAGGTCAGGAGAGCGTGGAGGCCATGGAATTGGTCCGCATCTACCTATCCATCGGTCACCAAATCTGTTGTTGAGAAGCGTACGAACACTTCGACTGAAATGTGCAGGAGCTCCATCGTGCATGAACCACATGTTGTGTCGTACTTGTAAAGGCACATGTTCTAGCAGCACAGGTAGAGTGTCCCGTATGAAATCATGATAACGTGCTCCATTGAGCGTAGGTGGAAAAACGTGGGGCCCAATCAAGACATCACCAACAATGCCTGCCAAAACGTTCACAGAAAATCTGCGTTGATGACGCGATTGCACAAATGCGTGCGGATTCTCGTCAGCTCATACATGTTGATTGTGAAAATTTACAATTTGATCACTTTGGAATGAAGCCTCATCCGTAAAGAGAACATTTGCACTGAAATGAGGATTGACACATTGTTGGATGAACCATTCGCAGAAGTGTACCCGTGGAGGCCAATCAGCTGCTGATAGTGCCTGCACACGATGTACATGGTACTGAAACAACTGGTTCTCCCGTAGCACTCTCCATACAGTGACGTGGTCAACGTTACCTTGTACAGCAGCAATTTCTCGACGCTGACATTAGGGTTATCGTCAACTGCACGAAGAATTGCCTCGTCCATTGCATGTGTCCTCGTCGTTCTAGGTCTTCCCCAGTCGCGAGTCATAGGCTGGAATGTTCCGTGCTCCCTAAGACGCCGATCAGTTGCTTCGAACGTCTTCCTGTCGAGACACCTTCGTTCTGGAAATCTGTCTCGATACAAACGTACCGCGCGACGGCTATTGCCCCGTGCTAATCCATACATCAAATGGGCATCTGCCAACTCCGCTTTTGTAAACATTGCACTGACTGCAGAACCACGTTCGTGATGAACACTAACCTGTTGATGCTACGTGCTGATGTGCTTGATGCTAGTACTGTAGAGCAATGAGTCGCATGTCAACACAAGCACCGAAGTCAACATTACCTTCCTTTACTTGGGCCAACTGGCGGTGAATCGAGGAAGTACATTACATACTGACGAAACTAAAACGAGTTCTAACATGGAAAATAAGCGTTTCCGGACACATGGCCACATAACATCTTTTCTTTATTTGTGTGTGAGGAATGTTTCCTGAAAGTTTGGCCGTACCTTCTTGTAACACCCTGTATATTTTCGTAGATCTCGTCGTTTCTTCTCATTTTTTTTCATTTTGAGTACTAATTATTTTTATTGCGTTTCCACGTAGCTTCGCTTCTATCGGTTCCAAGAGTCCCGTTGTTATCGCCAACCTTGTCAGAGCCGATTAATGCTTCATCTTCTAACCACCATGTCCTCCAGATGTTATATTCTTATGACAACAGAAATCGAGTTTAAGGATGTAATGCACGTACATGGTTTTCACCCCAGAGTTACAAACTAATTCTGTGAATTGAAGTGGCCTCCAACACTTGTTGTGTGGGCTAATTACTCTCCACTTTGCACGGTCCAGTACTGTAGTCGCTGCCGTAAAACGAGGGCCTATTTTCCCAGCCGCAGATTAATTTAGGACACATTGTTCTAAATGCGGAAAGCTCCAGGTGCTATGAAATGTTTATGCAAAGCCGTATTTGGCGGCGGGACACGGGAAGTAGGCAATTAAAATTAATTAAGTTCCGCAATGTTTCACCGTTTTTAATCCATTAATACGATATGAGATGCAAATGGCCAGCGGTATCACTTACCAGTTCTCGGCGGAAAGTTTTCCAATTTGCCACGCTCCGCGATAAGCTAACGAGATTCTGAGCCCTTGCAATTTCCGCTGTTAACAGTGAGTCGCGCAAGAATGTGAGACCGCGGGCAGGTTTCGCGTCCCTGTGACCGGCCTCACGTCACCGGTCCACAGCTAGGGCGGACTGCGCATGCGCCTTTACGAACGGACGTGCATATAGGAGGAAAACCGGCGCACTTCAAACGGGCGGCGAAGGAAGTGACATGTGCGAGTTACACATAGATTACTTCATGCGAAAAACTCTATAAGCTTGTGAGTTAACAGAGATTCACGCCGAAGAGGTGTGGTAGAGGCTTGTGGTCACACAGGGTGAACAAATTCATGTTCGCAACCAGCAGGAGACCAGTATAATACGGGGTGACAATCACTGAACTATATAAATAAAATTTTCATAACTTCCGAATGGTTTGCGTGAGAACGTTGGAAGTGCAACGGTGGCCGCGGGGCATGATGGGAATTAGTATGCGCTGTACGGTTTGGTTTAGCGACGAAGCCCACTTTCATTTGGATGCGTTCGTCAATAAGCACTTGAGGGACTGAGAATCCGCATTTCGCGATCGAGAAGTCTCTTCACCCTCAACGATATTCCTTGATGGCACGGTGACTACCGAACGGTACGTAAAGGTTCTGGAAGATGATGTCATCCCCTTTATTCAAAGTGACCCTGATTTCGACAAAATGTGGTTCGAACCCATCGAAGCAGGAGAGTGTCTGATGTTCTGGAGGAGAACTCTGGGCACCGCATTCTGGCTCTGTGACGCCACTGGCATAGGCCTCGATTGGCCGCAATATTTTCCGGATCTGGGCACATGCAACTGCTTTTGTGGGGCTATATTAAAGACAAGGTCACAGCAATAATCCCAAAACCATTCCTGAACTGAAAACAGCCATTAAGGGGGTAACCGACAGCATCGATGTTCCGGCGGCCGGCTGCTGTGACCGAGTGGTTCTAGGCGCTTCAGTCTGGAGCCGCGCGACCGCTACGGTCGCAGGTTCGAATCCTGCCTCGGACACGGATGTGTGTGATGTCCTCAGGTTAGGTTCAAGTAGTTCTAAGTTCTAGGGAACTGATAACCTAAGATGTTAAGTCCCATAGTGCTCAGAGCCATTTGAACCATTTGAAACGTCGTGAAACATAAAAAAAAAATTGATGAAAATTTTACTAATAGATGGCGCTGTAAGCGACAAACCTAAATGGGATCTGGAGCAAGTGACAGATGAATAGCGATACTACAGCTATGGTCTGAGAAACACTCGACACCACCGTAGTGTTCAATGTGCTTGACAGCTGAAGTTGGGCACAAAACAGCTGTGGCCCTGTTAGTTAGGTAAGTCCGTCAACCTCGGTTAGATCTTACCACATCGGATGAGAAAAGCCGGTTTTTAAGTGTCCTAAAGGCAAAAACCGCAGAAAAAAACTGTTTTTAATTTTTCTGGGGCCAAAACCACATAAAATTCAAAATGGGATCGGTTTCTAAATATGGTGAGACTGGCCCAAGACATGTTCAGCACGCGGTCCACAAGCTGGAATCTAGAAACAGCATTTCCGTGACAGATCGGAGTGTCTCTGCGGTCACTTCCAGAATGCGTTGCGCAATGCGTACCTTCAGCTCAGCCACGTTTGCAGTTGGTGCGCTGAACGTAACATCTTTCAGATAACCCCAGAATCTGAAGTCACACGGAGTAAGATCAGGTGATCTGAATGGCAGAGCTTTAGACAAATAACGGCTGACAATTCTAGCATTTCCGAAATGCTTAGGCAGCAGCCTCTTTCCTGGGCGTGCAGTGTGCGGAAGAGCGCCGTCTTGCACGAAAATAATGCTAACCACGCATCCGCGCTGCTGAAGGATTGCAATGACGTTGGTGCTCAAAGACTCTCATAGCGTCTCAGATAACAGCACCGGCAGAACGCGTCTCCTCGGAAAAATGTGGCCTTACGATAAACGACGCCTCTGACCTGCAGCAAACCCACCTGGTTAGCAGTGCGGTCTAACGCACTTGAAACGTCCCCTTTGAAAAATTTATGAATTACTGTGCTGGTAAACCCCTTACGTTATTTGATTTTCAAACAGCTGAGAAGAACTAAACGTTCTCAGACATTTCTCTCTTTACTTATTCTGATCAACACTAAACTGACACACAATATTTTTAGCACAACACAATCTGACTTTCAATAATCCCTATAAAAGAATGGCCGTGACTAACAATAACCTATGCCTTTCATGAACCACTTACCTCACAAAAATCTTCGTTACTCGAACTACTGCAATACAGTGAGAACCAATACTGCCAGCTAAATAAAAGATTCTAACTACAGAAGGCACTAACTACTGATAAGCATTGTTAGCAAATGAAGGATTTTGATAGAGAATAAACAATGTATTTACCGTAATAGTGTTCAAAAGTCATTATATATATCAGTTCATGACATCCAGTTTTACAAATTTACTCTTTCTGATGGACTCACGTCCAGATCATCCGCTCTCAAAACTCCATCTCTCTCCCCACATCTGTCACTGCTGGCGGCTCACCTCCAACTGCGCAACACTATGCGCTGTTCACATCCAACTACCCAACACTACAATAGCGAATATTCCTACAATGCCAACCAGCCACAGACTGCACACAGCACAACCAGTGATTTTCATATAGAGCGCTACGTGGCATTACCAACATAAAAACCTAAACAGCCTACTTACACACTGTTTTGCGGGCGGGAAGGCGTGCTCGTTCCCGGCACGAATCCACCCGGCGGATTTGTGTCGAGGTACGGTGTGCCGTCCAGTCTGTGGATGGTTTTTAAGGCGGTTTTCCATCTGCCTCGGGGAATGCGGGATGGTTCCCCTTATTCCGTCTCAGTTATACTATGTCAGCAATTGCTGAGCAAACACTTTCTCCACGTACGCGTACACCATAACTACTCTACCATGGAAACATTGGGGTTACACTCGTCTGGTATGAGGCGTTCCCAGGGGGGGGGGGGTCCACTGGGGGGCCGAACCGCACAATAACCCTGGGTTCAGAGTGGGGCGGCGGTGGGGTGGATGATGGACTGCTGTGACCTGTTACGGGGTTGTAAACCAATGAGGGCTACGGAGGGGACGATGCCTCTCCGTCGTTTCTAGGTCCCCAGTTCCATACAATACAATACAATACAACCTGCACCAAACGTTTATCTTTGCAGAATGAATTGGTAGTCGTTGACGTGCGTGAGGATGTTCCGTTGCTCACATTCTGCAGTTGTGCGATTCATATGTGCTTGGAGATGGAAACAGGATCCGTCTGTCAACAGAATGTTCCATGACTACTCATTGTGCACTTCTGTGAGAGTAGGAAATTCGAGAACAAACGTTTGTCCTGCTGTCAGCTCATCAGGCAGCAACTTCAGAACGTGGGTGACTTTTTAAGAACGCTTCATAGGAATTTACGCACCGTGCTCCAACGTTGAGACAATTGCCCACGCACTGCTTGTTTGCACACCATCGCTCGTCCCCTTCCGCAATGCTGTGGCCAGTTGACCGGCGTTGACTGGAGAAACGTTGTTTCGATGCCTACTGTAAGGAGGACAAATGCGTACTATCACCTTTCCGACTTTGATAATGGTCGGATTGTAGCCTTTCGCGATTGCAGTTTATCGTATCGCGACATTGCTCCTCGCGTTGGTCGAGATCCAATGACTGTTAGCAGTGCGTTCAGGAGGGTAATACGGAACGCCGTGCTGGATCCAAACGGTCTCGTATCACTAGCAGTCGAAATGACAGGCATGTTATCCGCATAGCTGTAACGGATCGTGCAGCCACGTCTCGATCCCTGAATCAACAGATGGGGACGTTTGCAAGACAACAACCATCTGCACGAACAGTTCGGCGACGTTTGCAGCAGCATGGACTATCAGCTCGGAGACCATGGCTGCGGTTACCGTTGACGCTGCATCACAGACAGGAGCGCCTGCGATGGTGTACTCAACGACGTACCTGGGTCCACGAATGGCAGACCGTCATTTTTGCGGATGAATCCAGGATCTGTTTAGAGCATTATGATGGTCACATCCGTGTTTGGCGACATCGCGGTGAACGCACATTGGAAGCGTGTATTCGTCATGGCGATACTGGCGTATCACCCGGCGTGATGGTATGGGGTGCCATTGGTTACACGTCTCGGTCACCTCTTGTTCGCATTGACGGCACTTTGAACAGTGAACGTTACATTTCAGATGTGTTACGGATCCGTGGCTTTACCCTTCATTCGATCTCTGCGAAACCCTACATTTCAGCAGGATAATGCACGACCGCATGTTGCAGGTCCTGTACGGGCCTTTCTGGATACAGAAAACGTTCGACTGCTGCCCTGGCCAGCACATTCTCCAGATCTCTCACCAATTGAAAACGTCCGGTCAATGGTGGCCGAGCAACTGGCCCGTCACAATACGCCAGTCTCTACTCTTGATGAACTGTGGTATCGTGTTGAAGCTGCATGGGCAACTGTACCTGTACACGCCATCCAAGCTCTATTTGACTCAATGCCCAGGCGTATCAAGGCCGTTATTACGGCCAGAGGTGTTTGTGCTGGGTACTGATTTCTCAGGATCTATGCACCCAAACTGCGTGAAAATGTAATCACATGTCGGTTCAAGTATAACATTTTTGTCCAATGAATACCCGTTTATCATCCGCATTTCTTCTTGGTGTAGCAATTTTAATGGCCAGTAGTGTATATGAAAACCTAAATACAAGGAGTGACAAACAAGAAAATGAAGTCAGTTGGCCGGTCAGTGTGGCTCAGCGGTTCTAGGCCCTTCAGTCTGGAACCGCGCGACCGCTACGGTCGCAGGTGCGAATTCTGCCTCGGTATGAATGTGTGTGATGCCCTTAGCTTAGTTAGGTTTAAGTAGTTCTAAGGCCAAAGTCAAGTTCTGGCATCCAGGCCACGCAAATGCTTAAGAACCAATGGAAGATCAGTGACATTGGATGTGCTAATAGAAGACGATGTTTGTGAGCATAATGGGGGGGCGGAATAGAGCGCTCGGTGTCATGTCTTCCCGGGACATTCCGGAAATGGATCGTGATGTAATTCGATGAGGATGTGGTGTTTTGCTAGCACAGCACCACTCTGAGGGTGGGTGGACAGCGAAGTAATACCAGAAAAACTTTCTTCATGACTCAGTCGTCATTTCGCGCTCAGAGAAAGAAAGCTATTTCGCTTGTGAAAGCCATCCAGTAGGTTAGATAATGTAACACTGAACAGAGTAAATGAATACTAGTTTTGCTGCGGTACTGGGCAGTAGGATGAAAGTGAAAAGTCCCTCCCTTTTCATCAGGAAAGTAGAACATGAAAATGTAAAGCTTCTTTGAGACTAAGCTGTATATTAATTTAGCGCTGAACTTCAAGCAAGTAAAATACAGCCCAAGAACAGTCATAAACACAAGAGAACGAAGAAAATTGCATTAAAACTCCCACGTGTTAGGAACACCTTAACTGAATACTTTACATTAATTAAACAGCTGCAACCAAGAAAACATTATTAATTACAAATCGGTTACAGCATGCGCACGACACGCCCTAGGCCCCATATTATGGCGACAGCGACTGCCTTCAGTATCATAAACAGTCTGATGACACGTTGGTTTCCAAAACAAGAAATGAGCGTATACGTAACAACAAATACAATTATTTTAAAAGCCCACACCTCGCCCCGAGCTCGGAATTGAAATACAAAATCACAGCAATTATTATTAAAGAATATTATGATGGATATGTAAAGCTTCAAAAACACAACTTTAAATGAAAGATACATGGCTTCAAGGCGCCCCTAAGAATTTCTCAGCAGTTAATGTACTTCTAAGAAATTAAACTCTGGCAGCAACCGGCCAAGAGCAGAACAGAGAACGGTTACTGTAGTAAGCTAATTGGCCAATGATAGCAAATTAAAGTTGAAACCTTCCCGTCTCCTCTCTCCTCTATATCTCTTTTGTTAAGCAATCTTTCCCTTCTACAATAACCTATGAAACCTTCCCTTAGGATTTCTATCTCTTGCTTAATAAAAACAAATAAAATCTTCCCTTTGAAATTAATTCTCTTTCTCAATAATAATAAGTGCAATCTTCGCATACAAATTTAAATGCTGCTTATTAAAAGTGATTTGCTGATTATTTCGACGAAACATAGAATGTGTCGTCGTTGTGGCCCTCAGTCGTTACCTCCAATAACCCAAAACTGTTCCTTACTTTTTTGTACTGTTACTGGATCGCCACCTGACTGCTACATCGAACTGCGACATGAATATACTTACTCTGTTTTATTATACTCTATTAGCTACTGGTTGGCTGTCATAATAAGTGGCTGTATTTATTACTAAATCTGATGTTATTCTTTAATAGCAAAGCTGGCGTTATTCTTTAATTAATTTGACTGAAATTATGTAATTCATAGTTAAACTTTTTCTTGACAACAATAAAATTTTCAAAGTTTTACGTTGATGGTTTATGGGATGGATTATAATCAGTAATGCAATATTGCTGGCAAAAATGAATTATATTCTGAAAATGATACTTCAAATATTTACTGTTGGTAATGAAATGATTTGACAAACGTTCAAATGGGACTTACTTTTTACAATAATCTTGCAATTAGCAATGCGCAAACATATCTTCAGTAGTCTTGAGTTTCTGAAAAAAAAATAACTCAATAATATTAGTTCCTCTTATGATAATAGTTAGCTGATGTCTCTGTACATCCGTTTATAATCTCTTGTAAATCATAGCTGGTGGCTGACAGGCACACCGCTCCTCTCAACCTCTCGCTTCAGACCTGCTACCGGCTCGCTTCACATCTCGGTTACTACTGACTTCCTACGAACACTAAAGTGCGATCTCTTCAGCCAACAATGCTTTCTGGTGCAGACAATCCCTGTTACCATTACAAAATGTATCATTGCGCCGTCTTTCCCGCTCTTTTCTTAAAATGTATCCATACGCGGTCCGTCCCGCCCTTTTTAAAATTATATCAATGTGCTGTCTCTCCCGCCAACAACACTTTGGTCCAGACATTCCCTGCCACCACAATTATTTCCAAAATGACAAATATTAATTATTCCTAATTAATCCTATTAATAAAATATAAACATCTTTCATAAATTGTGGTTTGACAACAGACAATAGAAATATACGCGTCTTACGAAGTAATTAAGTAAGTAAAGATCTGTTTCAACAAGCTCAGCACCGCTTAACATAGCTCAGTACAATCTAAATCACACAATAGCTTTAAAACGACTTTAACAGAATGTATTATAATAAAAACCCGCCTTTCAAACGCAGCCGGCACGTCGGGTGATAGCCGGCCAGAGTGGCCGAGCGGTTCTAGGCGCTACAGTCTGGAACCGCGCGACCGCTACGGTCGCAGGTTCGAATCCTGCCTCGGGCATGGATGTGTGTGATATCCTTAGGTTAGTTAGGTTTAAGTACCTCTAAGTTCTAGGGGACTGATGACCTCAGAAGTTAAGTCCCATAGTGCTCAGAGCCATTTCAACCTTTTTTGAAGATCGGCTGATAAAATTAACACGCAAAAATCCCGTAAAACTATTACAAGTTTGTGCTGTTAGGGACCGGACGAAATCTACTAAAACAATTGAACCATGGCGAATGAATAAAGTTTCGCAAACTCCCACATGCGCGCGAAGATCATGCCAAAGTTGATTTCATATTTGTTTAACTAGGTAGAATAACTTTGTAACAACCACAACGTCTATCCAATGTGAGACCAACTAAAGGCGCTTAACAACCACTGTATTCTGCTTTTGCGAGCAACATAACACCGCCGCCCAACGCGGTAACAACGTGGAGCTTCCTCCACGCTGCGCGCCGTATCTCCATGCAAGCCCGTGCACGACGGGTTAATAGCACTTCACGACATTGTTCGATCTCGACTGCTATCTCCTACAGCTACTTAAGCACACTTCGGCACCACAACATCTAAGCCTGCCGTAAACTCAGATCCGAGCGAAGTACAGCTAGTCGCTCGGTGTGTAAACCGGCCCGAAACAGCACTGCCCTCCCCCGTCTTCTTTTCCTCCTTACGGCCTCGGGGCGCACCGCCCGCCACCTTGCGAACGTAAAACACAGATATTGACAACGGGCTGTCTCAGAAAGGAAGGAATCGACTGAGTTACCAACCACAAATTTTATACACTTGTTGAATCACACCTTTAAAAAAAAAAAAAAAAAAAAAAAAGACGACGAAGAAATCACTTTAGATCGCTCCAGAGAGTATCATAACAAACACTTTTCATTTGAGCTCGAGCAAACAAACAAAATTACGAGATGAACAAAACCTCGAAAAATTTAAAAAAGTTTGACGCCCTTCTTAACATCATGTTTATGAGACCACTTCTTTTAATGCAGATTAACTGCAGTAAAATCAAAATTTACGTAACTTCGCGATTTTAAACGTCAAGCATCTACAACCTTCATTTCTATAATAATGAATTTTGTTGTTTCTGGATCCTGGAAAACGTTGCTCAAAACCTGCCTGCTACGATACGTCCACTTGATTTTCAAGCGGCGTGTTTAGATCATAAATTTACCTTAAGAATCAGCATGTGTGGATATAATTACATCAGAATTAGGAATTACGGCGTCTTTATATCGTGACTTTATCTAAACAGTCAAGCAAAATGTTTGTTTATAATTTGCATTAGAATTAGGGACTGCCCAGCGGGTTACCTGAAACAGTTTGGTATTAGAAACAAGACACAACTACATGTACAAGGGGTGTTGAGTAAGTTATGCTATATACTTTTCTCTGGAAGCACGTTGGTTATATTAAGGTTTCCAATACACCATATTATTCCCGATTCATTTTGCTACAGCCTTATTTTTCAACATAATTCCCTTTCAGTGTGAATGTCTTACGCCACACTACTGGAATGCTCTGTATAGCTGCATGTCACCACTCTTCTGATCGACGATGGATATAACGGCCTGCTGCATCAATAACCTCCCCATCATCTAAGTACTGCTTCCCGTGGAGTACATTCTGCGTTGGACCAAACACATGAATGTCGGAAGGTGAGAGACACAAGCACAAGCTTCTGAGTACCGTAACTGGTGAATGAGTGTGTAAGCACTGCCAGCAGAAGCGACCAGCTGTGGAGCGAGTTGCCGGCCGGTGTGGCCGAGCGGTTCTAGGCGCTACAGTCTGGACCGCGCGACCGCTACGGTCGCAGGTTGGAATCCTGCCTCGAGCATGGATGTGTGTGATGTCCTTAGATTAGTTAGGTTTAAGTAGTTCTAAGTTCTAGGGGACTGACGACCTCAGCGGTTAAGTCCCATAGTGCTCAGAGCCATTTGAACCATTTTTTTGCAGCGAGTTGTCTGACTGTGATACGTCGATCATCTCGAATGAGAGTGTCCGCACGTTCCAACATCGCAAGATTCATAGCTGTGTGCAGCCGGCTGGCACGCGGCAGACAGGATTGGTTTGCGCGCCCTTGTTGTGATGATGACAGACACCTTGCCCAACCACTCACCGAGCTCTCCATAGACATTCTCAAAAGTACCTACGATGTTCTGATTTTTCGCCAAAAGAAACTCAATGACAGTTTTCTACTTGGAAAGCATCTCCGTTGCAGACGCCATTTTGAAGGCTACCGATAGCTTCGCCATCTACTGGAACTTCATGAAACTTATGAGCTAAAGCATGAATATTCCGCTTTTTCTTCAACCGAAATTGGCGGAGAAGAAAATGTGTTGCATTATTAATTGAACGCCCTTGGTACATCAGCATCAGGCACTATCCCTCGGGTTACTGATGAGCAGTATGTCTAACAACGAGTTTCAGTGAAGAAAAATGTTCAGCCACACCGACTAAGGAAAGGCAGAAACAGCAAAACCCCAGCTTGCAGCAGCTGACTGTTCGTCCATTATTGTAAGTACAAGCAGACCATTATTACATGTAGGTCTCCAAAGTCGGAGCTGACTGACACCACAGCACGTTCAACACGACACAGCCACACGTTCCAAATCGCTAAGTATGCACTCTGTCTGATAGACCAGGGGTTGCCTCCGCTACTGCCGGCCGTCCCCGAGCGCACTCCACAGTCAACAAGCCAGCTCCCCGTTCTCCGCCACCCTCCAGCACACTGCTGCAGTCGCCGGATGCCACAGTTCCCGCCAGAGGGAGCAGACACCATATCTACCTAACGGCTCGCCGAAACAGAATGTGCCAGCCGCTTTACATAAAGGGAAAACAGTGCCACCCATCACCCAGTCTCATTGCAGAAATTCAATCAGTAAACCCCCGATTCTTTAAAGCGTCGAACTCCCATGTGTAAGGAGCAGTCAAACGAAAACCGAACATCCGCCGCAACAGGACCATAGAATGGTGAGCCGTGGTGCGGCTCGTGTTGGTGCTGTTTGTAGGTTTCCGTCTTCTTTTGGAGGCCAGACGGTATCGTTTAGTTGGCATGGTAGCGGTTGTTTGTCCTCTTCTCGTGTTCACTGGCGCCACTCGGTTTCACAAGCGCTGCCTGTCCGATAGTGGCAGCAGCAGCGCTTATCGATATGTGATAACTGTTGCCCTGTCTTTGGGAAGAGGTCGTTGTTTTGCCGGGTCATTTGAGTGGGGCAGTTTGGTTGGGGACTCAGGAGGAGACAGGTCCGCGCAGTGCGTGAACACGCCGGGACCGCTGGCGGCATGCATGGACTGCCGGATGGAAGGGCTGTGGTCACGAGGGTGCACGACCTCGTCGTAAACCGAATCCAGCAAGCCTTAAGATGAGTGCATATTAGTCTAAGGAGGGAAACGTCCACCATTGTGATATCTCGCGATTCTCCAGTGACCTGGCTTCGTGTTGCTGCTCGTAGTGTTGCCAACGCGAAGAGCAACGAGTGGAGTGCTTTCTACTCAGGTGGTAGTGGTTCCTTTATCGTTCTGGGCGCTCTGAACACAGTATTTTGGGGATGTAGTGCAGACCGCCGGTTCCGGCTTTGGCGTATTGTTCCATCGTTGCTTTTGGTTTATCGGACGTCAGGTAGCTTCAGCAAGATTATCATTAGTCATTTGTTAGACTGACTCTAGTCTGAGTTACCATCTTGTGAAGTGAATGCAGCTCTTGGCTGCCCATCTCATCGCTGGCGAAAAAGTTTGTTGCCGAACCTTCACAGAGGTCGATTTCTGGAGCACCGTCTGTGGCCCCTTGTGTTACAAAGTTTACCATCATTTTATTTCAACCGTTTGGTGATCACTTGCTTGTTTTTTTAATTAAGCGTTGCTATTATATTTGCTGTTTTACAGCAGGTTTCTAAATTTTTTATATTATTGCCCTTCTTGGTGCGTAAGGCTATCAGCCGTGATTGTGGTCACTTGCCTTAAAATTCTAATTTGGTATTTGTATTTACGCAGTAAGCCTTTAAAGTCTTATTTACTGCCATTCCTGGGGTCTGATGCCTTCTGCTGTGTTTGTGGCGACTCGCCTTTGATATTTCAATACCTGTAATTTCTAAGTTGCAGCGAGTTTTAAACAGTTCTCAATTTACTGCCATTCCTGGCGTGTGAGGTCTTCTGCCCAGATCACAGTGGCTTGTTTATTAAAACATTATCTGTTGTATCTGTATTTAATGGTGATTTACTGAATTGTAGCTCACTGAAAACACTATTATTTGAGCAGTTGTTTATTCCTTTATTAATAATGTGTGGTATTTTATTGTTAAGTCCGAAATTACTAGTTTAAAATAAATTGTGTGTAACTGTAAAAGGCAGCCAATAGTAACTGATTACGGCGCCGTCCACAATCGTAACTGAATCCTGCCTTCCCTTGACTGTCAGGTCTCAAATGGTTCAATTCCAAAGTAATCACCACACAGGTTAAGACGTTTATCCCATCGGGAGACGAGATGATGAACTGCTGTTTCGCAGTACGTGGTCGGCTGCTGTTGGATCCCATTCTCGCACTTCCTCGTTCGACTGTAACCAATGTCAACACATATCTTCCTTCAGGTCGTCAAAAATGTGAAAGTCACATGGTGAACAATCTGGGCTGTATGATGGATGTTGCAATGTTTTCCAACCAAACAGCTGAAGCGTAGTCTTCATTCGATTTCCATTGTGCGGTCGGTCATTATCGTGCTAGAGGATGATTCCGTCCGACAGCATTCCGACAGCTCGAGGGCAAACACGGCAAAACCAGCAAACAGTGGAAACATCCCACATCTGCCCCCCCCCCCCCAAAAAAAAGACCACACCTGTTTACACAAGTTCCGGTAAGGTCATGATGACCTCCTTCTTCGACTGCAGTGGTCACCTGCTCGTCGAGTTCCTTGTGCGTGGAACCACAATCAATGCGCAGTACTGTGAAGACACTTTGCAGAAACTGCAACACGCGATAAGGTCAAAACGCCAGGGAATACTGTCGGACGGAATCATCCAGTTGCACGATAACTCCCGCCTCCACACTGCCAATGGGGCGAAGGCAGTGATTTGGTTGGTAAAAACTGCAACATTCTCTGTACAGCCCGGATCTTTCATCGTGTTTTTCCACATCTTTAGCGACCTGAAGAAAGACATGGATGGACGTCGATTTCACTCGGACGAGGAAGTGCAAGAACAGTTATGGTTGGGAATCCGTCAGCGTCCACCCGCGTTCTACGAAACATGAATTTATCTTCCCGTTTCCAAGTGGGATGAATGTCTTAATGCGTGTGGTAATTGCTTCTGAATGGAAAATTCCAAGATCCCGTTGTGGCCGGTTACCGGTTTTCGTTTAATTTCCCCTTATATAATACAGCTTCAAACTAAATTTTCTCATTTTGAGAGTACTGAAGGGCGATCTGTTTTAGTTGTAAAAAAATCATTCAAGAGCCAAGATCGCAAAGAATATTTCTTTATTTACGACAGCCGGTTTCAACAAACTTTGCTGTCATCTTCAGGTCTTAAGATCTTTTTGTTCTAAAACATGTTACTTTTCCCTGAGGTTCAGCGTAAAATGAACATGTTTTAGAACAGAAGGATCTTAAGACCTAAAGATGACAGCAAAGTCTGCTGAAACCGGCTGTCTTAAATAAATAAATATTTTATGCGATCTTGGCTGTTGAATGGTTTTTGCCGGCCGGGGTAGCCGAGCGGTTCTAGGCGATACAGTCTAAAACCGCGCGACCGCTACGGTCGCAGGTTCGAATCCTGCCTCGGGCATGGATGTGTATGCTGTCCTTAGGTTAGTTAGGTTTAAGTAGTTCTAAGTTCTAGGGGACTGATGACCTCAGATGTTAAGTCCCATAGTGCTCAGAGCCAATTGAATCATTTTTCATGGTTTTTCACATCTTCAAATGTCTGATTACAAATGAGTTAACGTATTATATATTTCCTTTAAGCACGTAAGCGGAAACACTTCAGGAAATATTTGAAATTATGCTTGAAGTTTGTTAGAAGCCGCTAAGTGCTCTTATTGTGAAATACTTAATGAATATAAACTAGGTAATTTGCGAGTCAATTTAAGCAAAAGCTGGTTTTTCACGCATCTCAGTGCTTATAACCTCGTACCTCCAGCATCATGTATGTGTCGTAAAACGACAAAATTTTACAGGTATGTTCGGCGATACAAGCAGATAGTGTATGCAAGATGTGTTGCGGATGGAGTTAGTAGTAAAGAAGTAATCAATCAAAGCGTCATGCCTGAGGCTGATGTTTTACTGCACATCATTTTAAGGGGAGTTAGAACGGAAAAAAAATTTCGGATTTTTATCTCATCATAAAATTTCACTTATAAACTCACATGCGAAGTATTTTATTTTATTTTTTAAAAATATAATCTACACTGGTAGAAAATGTTAAAATTTTCACGTGCATTACTTCAAGATCTAATAAAATCGGTAATTTTTGTATAGAAGGCTGTGGATTGCTGTGTTACTAAGGTTAAATGTCGTGTCATATCCAGAAGAAGATGGGCACCAGGATGAGGAAGTTGAAACAAAGTTTGAGAGACAAGAAACTTTGTGATGGTAAAACCATAAGAGGCAGGCTGACAGACAAAATGATTGATGAACTACAGCAGTATTATGGGATGGCCATTAGAAATAATACTGAGGATTTATTGAAAACGAAACAGGCAGTATGGACTGTTGTGGATTGGCAGGAGCCAACCCACGGGGTTTGGAAGAAGCCGAAAGGCACGCGTTTAAGCTCACGCAGGCTGGCGTGAGGTCTGGAACAGGACAAGGAATTTAGACTTCAGAAAAAAGGTGGTACTTGGTGGAATACTTAACTTTAATCCATCAATGTTGAACGTAGCTCTTGTCTGTACATTATTTACAATATCAATAGTAACTGAATAATGGCGCCTTGCTAGGTCGTAGCAAATGACGTAGCTGAAGGCTATGCTAACTATCGTCTCGGCAAATGAGAGCGTATTTTGTCAGTGAACCATCGCTAGCAAAGTCGGTTGTACAACTGGGGCGAGTGCTAGGAAATCTCTCTAGACCTGCCGTGTGGCGGCGCTCGGTCTGCAATCACTGATAGTGGCGACACGCGGGTCCGACGTATACTAACGGATCGCGGCCGATTTAAAGGCTACCAGCTAGCAAGTGTGGTGTCTGGCGGTGACACCACATGGACTACCTTTTTCCACAGGCTGTCAACTGATGAAAAACCAGTACACTACCTTTGCCCTCCTAGACGTGATTCATGGTGCAATTACTGCAATGCCCAGTACTCAAACAGTTCATACAGCCATAACCATTCAATCCCAGCAGCAGTCATGGATATATCACAAAACCTATTTACAGAGACCTGGCAAATCCTGAATTACTGAAGAAATGTTTGCATGGTCAGACTCCAAATCCCAATGAGTCGTTCAATACTCTTATATGGACTCGGTTACTAAAATGTGTTTTTGTTGGAGTGAAGACACTAAAGTGCGGGGGGGGGGGGGGGCAGTGATGCTGTTACTGCTTTTAATGATGGCAACATTGGTAGGGTGAAAGTGGTACAGCATATGTGAATTAATCCTGGAGCAAACTGCATCAGAGAACTTCTTGAACGTATGGACAAGGTTCGCATTGATAAACCAGAGTATGCACCACAGTTGGTCACTAAGGAGTCCAGGAAGAGGAGAAGAAGAAAAAACTTGGAGAAAGATCAAGAGTATGATATACAGTATGGTTCAGGGTGCTTATGAGTGACTAAAAAGAAAAAATTAAGCATATATTAAGTGAGTTACAGTCTTCTGAAACTGTAGAAGCCGTTCCTTAAAATTTACATTTTCTGTTGAAGTTTCCCCAAAATCTAAGAAACCACTTCGAGTAGAGTATTCAAATTTTAAGGGCGTATCAACATACATATCCTGAGTCTACTGAACTAAAAGAAGAACATAATGTTATGTATAATTAAATTTATTTGGGATAACGTATAAAAAAGTACACAAAATTTTAACTGTGTAATTAAAAAATTGTATTTCCGAAAGCAGTGGCTGAAATACAATTACTGTAGTTCAGTAGACTCAGCACATACAGTTTAATGTACTGTAAAAGTTTCATGTCAATGGCTACAGTGGTTCCTGAAATACAGGGAAGCCAAATTTAATATTGTCGGGATAGGGCGTTCCAATTCCCCTTCAAAAAAAAGCGTTTCTCACGCATCTGTACGTTTATCACGTCATCCCTCCTGAACTATGTGTGTTAGAATTATACAATTTTGCAAATACGTACAATGATACTGCGCTTACATTAACCTGAGATGTTGTATGTTAATCACTTAAATATGTTACCTAGACAAATGCATTCCCAAATGTCATTGCTATACATTAATTAGTTTTTGGTGCTGCAATTTTTGTCCGTTTGTGTATAAACATCAAATTAGGAACACGAAATTTAAAACTCGTAGCTCTTCTATTTGACAAAGCATACTTTAAAATTTATATGAATGTATATGGTACATAAGACGTGTTATACTAATTAAAAGGCCACAATTATGCACATGTGTATGAAAAGTAACCTGTATATAGCTTATTTTTTAACTGCTAATGCTCCATATGTGACATCGAAACACGAAAATAGTTTTCTTTATAATTACAATTCTGCACATCATCGTCATTATTGTCAATTGAAAGTTACAGAGGATAGGCAAAAAAATGGAAAGACCAGAAACAGAATACAGTAACATGCCTAATACGGCGAAGGAAACCCACTGGTATTCAATACAGCTTCCAGCCATTTCGGTGTGGATAACTACAGGCCCTCTATGGTTTTCGAGAGAATCTTCTATCATTCTTCCCGCGAAATAGTCGCACGTTCAGTTTACGATGATTTATGTGGATAGCGATCACTCACAAGCCTCAATAATATTGAGACCTGGTGACTGTGGTGGCCACGGGATGTGCGACAGTTCATTCTCGTGCTTACAAAGCGAATCCTGCAGGATGCGAACTGCATGAACTGTGGCCCAGTCGCCTTCTAACACAGCATCACCCTAGGGGAACAAACATTGCACCACGCGATGGACGTGATCAGCCAAAATGGTCACATAATGATTGGCAGTAATGCGGCCTTGCAGAGTAAGGTCCCATGAAATACCAAGATATGACTGCCCAAATCATCACCAAACGCCCTCTTGGGACGTAAACTCAGCCAGAAGTTGGAAGCAGTGCGAAACAAGACTCATCCGACCAAATGACTTCTTTCCATTGATCCACAGTTCAGGTTTTATGGCTTCAACGTCACTTTTCTCTGTTAAGGGGGGTAGGACGTCAAACGGGCCGACTTGGAGCAGGAGAGGCATCACAGGAAATTTTAATTTCCACTGTCTATACTTTTACAAATAAATTCATAAAACCTTGTCAGCATCACCAGGAAGGATTCAGGATTCACACTCATTGCAGTGGAAGCTCGAAAACATAACACAATAAAATTTTTTTACGTGTGAAATTTCATCATTTTTTCACTTATTAAAGGCTGCATTTGTTGCTATAGGTACACTTTTCTTCATAAGTTAGAGAGATTCTTCGATGAATTTTGCACATCATAAATACCATACTCACAGGTGTATGAAACTATAATTTATTTATTTTATGAAAAAAGAATGAACTGTTATATTTTAAATTTAGGAAATTTATTTATTTTATGAAAAAAGAATGAACCGTTATATTTTAAATTTAGGAAAAACACATATTTTATAGTTAATTACCTCAATTTTTACCACAGTTTTTAATAGATTTCGAAAATTGTAGAGTTTCATACACCTTTAAGTATGGTTTGTATGCTGTGCACAATTCATCGAAGAATCTCTCTTACTTATGAAGAAAAGTGTACCTATAGCAACAAATACTGCCATTATTAAGTGATAAAAATGATGAAATTTCACATGTAAAAAAAATCATTTCGTTATGTTTTCGAACTTCCTCTGCTATGAGTGTGAATTCTGAATCCTTCCTGGTCATGCTGACAAAGTTTTATGAATGTTTTTGTAAAAGTATAGACAGTGGAAATTAAAATGTCCTGTGGTGCCTCTCCTGCTCGAAGTCGGTCCATTTGACGTCCTACCCCCCTTAAGTGCATTTCCATTACTGATGAGGGATTCCTAAATGCCAGTTCGCTCTCCAGGTCCCTGCTTATGGAGTTCCCTTCGTGGTGCTTTGATGTTGACAGGAATGGGGAGCGCGACATTCAGTTCTGCAGTGACTTTTTCACCCGTCATCCCCTTATTTTTTATCACAATCCTTTTCAGTGACCGACTGTCACGCTCACTCAGCACAGACTTTGGTCTGCATTGTGACTTAGCGAATCATGTTTTCCGCTTTCCCTGTATGCGGTACAAATCTTCGACACGCCGCCTCTTGAAAGGCCAAACATTTCGGCTACTTTTGTTACAGAAGTAGCCACCGTACGAGCGTAAACGTTCGAATTCACTTATCTCCAACATGATGCACTCACAGCTACCCGGAACATCGTTCTGACCACGGCTGACACCGTACTGAAGACACTGCAGAAGTGCCGTTAGTGGTCAAATACAACAGGGTAACCTGGAGACTTGGCTAGCATCTGTACTTATGTTCAAGCAAGCCCACGTTTTTATTGCGGTACTCCTGCATTTTTGTTTTGCCCAAGCCCTGTATGTAAACGTTATATGGTTCAAATGGCTCTGAGCACTTAACATCTGTGGTCACCAGTCCCCTAGAACTTAGAACTACTTAAACCTAACTAACCTAAGGACATCACACACATCCATGCCCGAAGCAGGATTCGAACCTGCGACCGCAGCAGTCGCGCGGTTCCGGACTAAGCGCCTAGAACCGCGAGACCACCGCGGCCGGCTGTAAACGTTATAAAATTTTATGTTAAGATAGGGAACAGTGTTGTTGCTGTTGCCTCCCACCGGAGGTTCGAGTCCTCCCTCGGGCATGGGTGCCTGTGTCGTTCTTAGCATAAGCTAGTTTAAGTTAGTTTAAGTAGTGTGTAAGACTAGGGACCGATGACCTCAGCAGTGGGAGCCTGTGAACTAGAATAGATCGGATTGCGCCAGATGTTATGTGCATTGTAGTAAATTAATGCATGTTGCTGTTGCGGTTTTCAGTCCGAAGACTGGTTTGCTGCAGCTCTCCATGCTAATCTATCCTGTCCAAATCTCTTCATCTCCGAGTAACTACTGCAACCTTCTGAATCTGCTTACTGTATTCATCTCTTTTTTTCCCTCTATGAATTGCAACCACCCCCTCCCCTCACATGCACCCTCCCTCAGCACTAAATTGGTGATGATGTCCTACCAACTGATCCCTTCTTCTAGTCACGTTGCGCCACGAATTCCCTTGCTTCCCAATTCTGTTCAGTACCTCCTCATTATTTATGTGATCTACCCATCTGATTTTCAGTATTTCAAAAGCTTCTACTCTCTTCTTGTCTAAACTGTGTTTCACTTCCATACGTGGCTGCACTTCACACAAACACTTTCAGAAAAGACTTTTTGATTTTTAAATCTATACGCGTCGTTAACAAACTGAAGGGCTTCTTGGAAAAACATCATTAGTCCAAAATCACGTTAACTGAGCTAGTTCTGCCATCTTGTTGTGTATATATGAATATATCTGATGATAATATTGTGTCAGCTAAAAGGAAATTAGTCCCACAGAAAACGAGGTTTGTAATATAGGCAGTTCTGGAAAAGCAGCATATGTCCAACGCGATTCCGGGGAAATCAGCACTAGACATGAACAATTGCTGC
This sequence comes from Schistocerca serialis cubense, assembly GCF_023864345.2. Taxonomy (NCBI): domain Eukaryota; kingdom Metazoa; phylum Arthropoda; class Insecta; order Orthoptera; family Acrididae; genus Schistocerca; species Schistocerca serialis. The sequence continues at coordinate 416,025,902 of NC_064645.1, forward strand.
TTTTGCATGAAAGGGCGACGCATGGTGTTGCCGTACAGTGGCAGGCCCTGAAACTAATCTTGCCAAAAGAGACGTTGTGTTTTCCATAAAGACGTGCTGCCCTCCGAGGTTACATTTCCTGTGAGAGGGTGTGTAATCATGAACGTAGATGGAGAATCTGTAGGTTATGAGTGGCCTTTACGTAAGAAGATGAAGTTACATGCTATAGAGCTGAAATGTCAAAAGAAAGTAGCTGGGACAGAACTTACAAAACCATGTGGGCGGTGTTGCATCAAACCGAGTAACAGGAGCTGACTGCAGATAAGAAATTAGATGATTTCCCACACGTTTATTGTGCAATTTGCATCCCATTGTTTGCGTTTATATACTGTTTCATTTGGGAAATGTGTATGGTGTGTTGTATTTTGCAGTAGTATTAGTATCACACAACCTCACATTGAATGTGATTTCATTTTCAGGTGTGCTCGCTTTCATTGTTTTCAGAAGATAGGACGTGAAGAACGAGAGTGAATTCTTCAAACGTTTAATGCAATGGAAAAGAAAAATTATCAAGATCCTCACTTTGTTGGACTGATTAATGTCCATCACGTATTTCGAAGACGTCCCAGTCCTGCAGAATCCAGTGGCAAAGATCACTGTGCTGCTTATACATAAACAGTAAGGTTGGATGGTAAGGATTCACCAGTTTGTTTTAAAGTATTTATAAGCCTTCGTGGCATAACTAGTGCGCGTGTGCGCAGAACTCATATGTCTGTGGTAGTTTATGCCACGTCCTCCAAAGATATGCGCGGCAAGCATAACAACCGGCCTAATGCATAACCATCAGTAGTGACAAATCTTATCACGGTCCACATCAAGTCATTTCCTGTCCGGCAGTCTCATTATTCGTTCCGACACGGTCCGAACGTGAAATATCTACCGGAAGATATGTCAGTGACAAGGTTGCACAGAATGTTTCTAACACAGTATCAACGGAATATTCCCTACAAACTGTACTGACACGTCTTCTCCAATCATAACATAACGTTCGACTTTCCGCGGTCAGACACATACACGTTTTGTGATTCGCTGCAACAGACGTTGAACAATCCAGAGTTGACCCTGGAAGAGGAAGAGGAGTTGAAAACAGAGAAGGAGCTTCACCTGCGCAAAGCAGAAGCATTCAGACAACAAAAGGGATGCCTCAAGTCTAAAGCCCAAACTAATGAGGTGACAAGCATTAGCATCGATTATCTGCAAAACCTTCCGCTGCCACACATTAAATCCAAAGTTGTCTTTTACTCAAGACAGCTGCGTTATTATGTTTTGGTGTACACTCCCAACAATATGGCCGAGTTACTACGTTTACTAATTATGAAGCCGACGTGAAAAAGGGAACCAATGATGTTACATCAATGCTGTTTACCTAGCTAAAACATTTGAATTACGATTCTGAACATCTCGTTCTAACAAGTGATGATGCATCTGGACAGAACAAAAAACATGTAATGGCGTATTTTTTGTATTTTCTACTGCATGCCTTGAAAATGTTTTGAAGCATAATGTACTTATTTCTAATGCGGGGACACGGCTACCTCCTTTATGATCAAGACTTTGCCCTCATAGAAAAACAGAAAAGAAAACTGAATCCACCAGACTCCTAATGATTGGATGGAAGTTATATCAATATCACGAAAAAATCCGTCGCTATTTTAATAAATGTATGTAGCGATTTCATTAGTTTCAGAGCAACTTTGGCTCCATATTTTCTGAATCGTCACAAACCCCCAATGCAAATTAAAACAGTGACAATGTTCAAGATAGAGCAGAGACGTCCAGCTATGAAACTCAGGGGCATACCGAGTGATCAAAAAGTCAGTATAAATTTGAAAACTTAATAAACCACGGACTAATGTAGCTAGAGAGGTAAAAATTGACACACATACTTGGAATGACATGGGGCTTTATTAGAACCACCCCATATTGCTAGATGCGTGAAGGATCTCTTGCGCGCATAGTTTGGTGATGATCGTGTGCTCGGCCGCCACTTTCGTCATGCTTGGCCTCCCATGACCCCAGACCTCAGTCCGTGTGATAATTGGCTTTGGGGTTACCTGAAGTCGCAAGTGTATCGTGATCGACCGACATCTCTAGGGAGGCTGAAAGACAACATCCGACGCCAATGCCTCATCATAACTCCGGACATGCTTTACAGTGCTGTTCACAACATTATTTCTCGACTACAGTTATTGTTGAGGAATGATGGTGGACATATTGAGCATTTCCTGTAAAGAACATCATCTTTGCTTTGTCTTACTGTGTTATGCTAATTATTGATATTCTGAAGAGATGAAGAGCCATCTGTCGGACATTTTTTGAACTTTTGTATTTTTTTGGTTCTAGTAAAACCCCATGTCATTCCAAGCATGTGTGCCAATTTGTACTTCTCTATCTACATTATTCCGTGATTTATTCAGTTTCCAAATTTATACTGACTTTTTGATCACCCAGTATATTCATGTCCGTGGAGGACTAGCATCATTCGCAAAGGAATTCTGTTTTCACAAGAAACTGATCTAAAACCAGAATACAGTGTAAGGTCAACAATACCACCAGACAAGACTGCGACCCACATAACTTGATGCAGTATTTGAACAAGCATGACAACAGAGCATTTATAACAAACTTGGCATGGCACCTGAAGGCAACAATGAAGAAGCTGACATCGACTGTGGCGACAACAGCAGTGGGTGTGATGAACGAGAAGCTGACAGTAGCTGTTCCACAAATACAAACTACGCGTATTGCACGTTCAGTTCACCGGAATGTATTAAAGAATGTGCGATCTAATTGTGTCACAGAGGGTTGCATATAATAAGCACTCTAAATGTAACATCACTTTGTATGTTCCTAGTACATAGTTATACTCATTAATGCATCACAGCAAAAATAATGTTTTAATTGAATCAACTGTGGGTTCTTGGTGAAACATTGTAAATTAACTAAAGAAACACTGTTTTTTGCCTTCTTTCACAATTTTGTTATAAATGTTACTGCACAACCTAGTTTTTGGGTAATAAGTCGATTTTACAGTACATTACAGATTCCTAAAGATGATAATGCACAGATAAACATGATGAGAAGACACAGATAATCATCTCAACTTCTTATGGTATCGAGCCATAGCTTAATGTAAAATTATGTCAATGACCATTTTTAACAAATTACACACATAATTACACAAAATAGCAATTACACTAACATGACCAGACTTAAGTTATGCATCAGCCAGGAACTTTTTAATTATGTTGAAATGAAGTCCAAAGTTTTGCTTCTATCCTGGGGTTGTGATCTCATCTAAAAGAGGTGAATGATTGAATTGGGTTTGCTCGTTTAATAATGAGTGTGAGGATGTGCACATCTGTCCTTTAATTTCTAAAATTTCTAATTGGTTGAGTTCAGACCCCCTTTCCTCTGTATGTAAGACCTGCACGTCTATTATGTATTTGTGGTTATTTTTCGGGCAATGTTCTGAAAAGGCTGAATAAGGCTTCTTCAATTCCCAGCTTCTGTGATGTTCTTTAAGCCTGGAGCAGATTGACCTCCCAGTGTGTGTCGCGAGAACTGTATCGGATATTGCTAGAAGTTTATGAAAATCGTAGCGGGAGTTCTGACGGCTTCTGTTGCTTATTTATGTCTCTGTGTGTGATGAAGAAGTGATTTGTGTGTATGGGTGTGTGTGTGTGTGTGTGTGTGTGTGTGTGTGTGTGTGTGTGTGTGTTTTCCCGTTCTGTGTCAGTTCTCTTAGAACGGTAAAGAGTGTATTGTTGCAAAGTGTTTTTTCTGTTTATTACGTTTTTCCCCTATAGCCTCTTGTATATAATAATTTTCTCCTATTGTTAGTTTTCGCTATAAACTGCTGCTGTGTTTCAGGATGTGTAGATTACTTTCGATATTAGTGGAGTTGTAATTTTTGTTCATAAGGCGTTCTGCGAAAGTCGAATATGTGCTGTCACTCTAGGGCTCCCATATGTTCTGCGTACCTTGTTCGGAGATCTCTGCTTCTTTGTCTTATGTATTGGGCCTGACAGGAGCTACATGTGAGTTAGTACCGGGTGATCGAAAAGTGAGTATAAATTTGAAAACTTAATAAACCACGGAATAATGTAGATAGAGAGGTAAAAATTGACACACATGTTTGGAGTGACATGGGGTTTTATTAGAACAAAGAAAAAAACAAAGTATTGCTAGACGCATGAATGATCTCTTGCACGCGTCGTTTGGTGATGATCGTGTGCTCAGCCACCACTTTCATCATGCTTGGCCTCCCAGGTCTCCAGACCTCAGTCCGTGCTATTATTGGCTTTGGGGTTACCTGAAGTCGCGAGTGTATCGTGATCGACCGACATCTCTAAGGATGCTGAAAGACAACATCCGACGCCAATGCCTCACCATAACTCCGGACATGCTTTACAGGCTGTTCACAACATTATTCCTCGACTACAGCTATTGTTAAGGAGTTATGGTGGACATATTGAGCATTTCCTGTAAAGAACATCATCTTTGCTTTATCTTACTTTATTATGCTAATTATTGCTATTCTGATCAGAAGAAGCGACATCTGTCGGACATTTTTTGAGCTTTGTATTTTTTTGGTTCTACTAAAACCCCATGTCATTCCAAGCATGTGTGCCAATTTGTACCTCTCTATCTACATTATTCCGCGATTTATTCAGTTTTCAAATTTATACTGACTTTTTGACCACCCGGTATATACCAATACTGCTGAATTTGCAGGGGTTCTTTTTTCTGGTCTTAGCCTTTGTTGAACCGTGTTGTTTGTTCTGAATATTATAGGGATCTCTTACATTTTTTAAATATGTTTCCAGTTCTATGTGCTCTTTTATTCTACTATGTTAATGTGTAACATGTTTCTTTTTCCTGATGTGATGTGGCCTGCAGATGAATCTTTTTAAAACACACGTTACTACAATAATTCATCATGTAAACCACTGTATATAACGTTTGGAGAAGCAGAAATACGGATTACTTTTAATATCCAGACGAACTTGTAACTGACAGCACAACAGGCACGGCCATTACCTAGGAAAGGAACTTGACGTGTACGCTCTACAGGTACAACTGGTGAGAAATACAGCAAACGGACGCCACCATTACGTCGGTCATTGGCACGACCAGTGTGAGGGAGTAAGGGAAAATGAGATACAGCAAAATGTGTAACTTTTGGGACTTTTACATCGAAGTACAAAATGTTGCAATCATCGTATTGGTGACGGAGAATATGGAATACGATGAAGAAAGACAAATGTCACGTGGCATTCATGTTGTAAAGACGAATATAATTTCAGGAAAAGAGGAAAAATTCCCGCCAACTACCACAAAGAAAATTAGTGAGGCGGTGGCTGCATAACGACACAAATATAGAGGCCTTCTGCCTGCGGCTATCGAGGACTGGAGACGGCAAGAAGTCCTGCGAGGAAAACTCAATGAATTGGTGCCGGCCCTATGAGCCATTGCGACGGCGAAATTCAGATCTCAGACAATACTCCGTGGTGTCAGACAGAGTGGCAGGGAGAGGCAACCTACAGCGGTCAGGTCGCGGCAACTGCAGGATTCGCGTGCGGCTCACTGCTGCCGGAAACCGGGCAGATAGCATCCGCCGACGCCGCATCGACCAGACCAACGTTACGCGGTTATACGCTTACCGGACATGTAATTAGTCACCTGTCGTGTTGGCGTTAATGGTACATCCGGGCACCTGTGTATGACGTGGGGCTAGCGGTAGCGAGCGACGTTTGAATGGATAGTGGAGACTGGTGGCTGTCCTGAAAATGGACGCAGTGTCGTTGTATTTGGTCCAGTCCCATCAATGTGGCCACCCCCTACGTTCGACGTCAACATGCAATAACCACTCACAGTTGGCAGTACTAGCATTGGAGGGTATATAAAACACTGGATATAACAGTTGGAGAAGTAGGAACATGGCTTGGATTACTTTTAATACGCAGACGAACTTGAAACTCATAGCATAACAGGCATGGCCATTGGCAGAGAAGGGAACCTGACGTGTATCACCTGCAGGTGGTGACAAATACAGCAAACGGACACCGCCTTAATGCTGGTCCCTGGCACGGCCAGCGTGGGAGCTTATATAGCGCATATCGGGGGACGCGGAAAACAGTGCAGTCGTTGTTGTCACGCGGAAACGCTGTGATTTATCTGACGTCCAAATGGACATGATCATTGGCTTTCGAACCAAAGGTGAAAGCATTTACTAAATGGAAAAGTTTATGAACTGTTCTCGTACTGCTGTGCTTAATATACACCGCGCACGGCAAAAGAGCGCTATCCAAAACTGGCGCGGGGGATACCGTGGTGCACCATGGGCCATTGATGACAGTTGTGAACGACTACTGCGAAGATGTGTAAGGCCAGATAGGCGTGCAACTGTCGAGCAGCTGACCACCCAGATGAACCAAGGGGCTACCAACAGTGTCTCCTCGTCGACCGTTCAGCAAACATTGATGCATACGGGCCTCCGCAACAGACGTCTCGTTCAAGCATCCATGCTGACTGCAGTTCATTGGCGACGAACGCTGGAATTTGCACGCCGATACTGCAACTGGACGTCCACTGACTGACGACAGGTGACCTTTTCAGATGAATCAGGCTTTATGCTCCATCGCACGTGAAACTTCTGAAAGCAGATATCCTGCAACAATAGGCAGAAGTGTCCACGCTGGAGGAGGAGGGGGCGTTGTGGTCTGGGGAATGTTTTCGTAGAATTCCCTGGGTCATTTCCGAGGTGGATCCTTTGAAAGGGCACGGCCGACTTCCTTTCCCATCCTTCCCTAATCCGATGGGACCGACGATCTCGCCGTTTGGTCCCCTCTCCCAAATCAACCAACAGACCAACCGACCCTGGGTGATCTCATCATTCTGGATGGCACAATGGATCAACACATGTTGAAACGGTACAGTAGTTTCCGCTCTATAAGCAGTAGGTTTCGCTGCTCGCTCGCACCGGGAAATAGAAACAGAGGCGGCTCCGCAGCCAATTTTATTACACGACGCTGCCGGCCGCGGGTGCAACAGAACCCATGTGGACGGGTGGAAAGAAATGTGTCAGGCTTCATAATACGTATTTATATGTGTCGTGTATTATGCATTTGTTGTACGTGGATGTGAATCTGTACATGAACTTTCCTAATCCTCCTCACACCTTTCCATAAAGCGTGGCCAAATCTTTGTTGGGAAGTAGATCTGTACTATAGAAGTGCCAACCTTACTCCTGGATAGGGGATCAGAGAGACAGCACAGGCAGCTAAAAGTCAAAGATTATCCAGTATCACAATATTTGGGGTGGAGAGGTTGGTCACGGCCAAGTGGTTCGACCACCCCCTCCACCGGGGACCAGGAAGACCTCCGGGTGCCCGCCATATACTAGGAGAGTTACAGAAGACGGGCAAGTGAGCAGACGTGCCCTCAGTGCGTCTGTCTCAATGTTCACGCATGGAAGAGAGGTATTTGAATATTTCTACTAATTCTTTTATTTCCAGCTTCGGATTGTGTAAGGTAATGAATGTGCTCGTTTAATTCCGGAAATTTGACCCCCTGTGTTAAAATATCTGGTCCCCAGTCTGTCCGTTCTCCTCATCCCATAGTGAATGTCCTATGTAAAATATTGGGAGACTTTGGTGGTATACATTTGGCCAACGCAATTCCGTCTTACCCGTAGAAATGTGCGTGCAGATTAGTATATAATATACCCGAGCTATAAGTTGTAAAACTGTAATATCTGTAAACTGAAACAATTGCTGCTATCGCTGTAAAGTCGAGTGATAATGTTTAAAATAAATAGGAAATCAACTGTCATCAATCTTTAACATACCTTTAAAAATTACAAAGAAATCAAGTTAAAGGAATTTATTTAAAATAAAAGCTATAGAATGCAGGGACCCACACATCAGCGTGTGAGCCCTCCAGCCCCTTGCCTAGTATCGTACCGAAAGGACACGCTCTCTAGGTATCGCTCTCAAGCTTCTCTCCCCAGTTATCCGTTGCGGAATTTTGATTCAGGGCTTGACATCAACTTTCATCTGGCGTCCCTAGGCAACGAGGTAAGGCGGTAAACTTTCAATGTATACATCTATCCTTGGGGACCATGTCCGTCCCTACATGCAATTTGGTTTTCGTCGGCACAATGGAATCTACCAGAAAGAGACTGCAGCATGTCAGACAGATCATAGTGTACGTGGGTGGTTCGAAGAGCACCAGCATGACTTTAAACCAGACTCTCAGGATTTAAACCCAATCGAGAATCTTTGGAACCACCTCCATAGGGCTGATGGCGCCATGGATCCTCAAAGAAGAAACTTAACGCAGCTGGTCACGGCATTGGAGTCGCTATGGCTCCACATTCTTGTCGGTACTTTTGAGAACCTCGCTCTGTTCCTACAAGTCTCGCCGCGGTCCGCGCAGCAATAGGTGATTGTTCAGGCTTCTGACGGTTTGTCACATTAATGTGGTTCAAATGGTTGAAATGGCTCTGAGCACTATGGGACTTAACTGCTGAGGTCATCAGTCCCCTAGAACTTAGAACTACTTAAACCTAACTAACCTAAGGACATCACGCACATCCATGCCCGAGGCAGGATTGGAGCCTGCGACCGTAGCAGTCGCGTGGTACCGGACTGAGCGCCTAGAACCGCTCGGCCACCGCGGCCGGCACACATTAATGTGATTGGACAGTGTGTAAGACTTACAAAGGCGTGTGGCTGCCTTTAGTCGCACCAACGGGCAGCCCACTGAAGCAGCTGGATATGTTCTAGCTTCCATTGCCGCATACTGTACTTACAGACTTTCCTGTTGGGGCAAAAATTTCGACTTGGTGCAGCAAGATCGACCTCTCGATCTGTACACCTCAGTAATCATTACATCGCTTTCCCTTTTCATGCACGTCGGAAACCATTAAGGGTAAGTTTAGTCAAAATTGCGACGTCACTGTTCTTATTCAGACCATGTGCGAAATCTGTCGCTTCTCTACTTGGCCACGTAATTAATCCACATGTAGTGATACCAAGCAAGGCCAGCTTCGCTGACCATTGAATTCAGCCGTATATTTATGTGGCCATCTTGAATAATTCTGCACTACCTTTCTTCACTAAACACTTCTTCGTGCATTAATGTTATTTGAATGACTCTCGCTAGATTATTTATTAAGTAGATTCAGGGGCGAGATATCAGTCGCCTATACGAAATAATTTTCACTGCTACAGAATCTCGGATCAGAGGAATAAACATTTCGACTAATACTGAACGGCAAAATTTAAATCACGTTCTCAGCAATTCGTCGCAACTGAGTCTTAATGTCTTCGCTGCTGTAGTGCGTACAGGTAACTCACTGTTTGTACTGTGAACGTACATTACACATTTTGTTGACATCTTCGGAAATGCCATTTTTGATTTTGTTGTGTTGGCAATATGAGCCCACTTATCAGGATGACGTTGCAGTCTCTTTGGCCTGAATATATGCACTGTTTCAATTGGGAAGGCTGTCAGAAAGCAATTGTATACTCTCCTGGTTGTTGGTTGGTGCTTGTTTCGGGGAAGGAGACCAGACAGCGAGGTCATCGGTGTCATCAGAATAGGAAAGGACGGGGAAGGAAGTTGGACGTGCTCTTTCGAAGGAACCATCCCGGCATTTGTCTGAAGCGATTTAGGGAAATCACGGAAAACCTAAATCAGGATGGCGGGACACGGGATTGAACCGTCGTCCTCCCGAATGCGAGTTCAGTGTGCTAGACACTGCGCCACCTCGCTCGGTGTATACTCTCTTGAAGCAAACTGGCCCACAATTGTTTTCACTGGTCCTTGATATATTGGAGCCTGACACTGGGAGTTGACCTCTGAACTGGCCACATACATGTTCTATGGGGAAGACATCTAGGGTCTAGCTGGAGTACTTCAACACCAGGCCTACGGTTCATACAGATACGTGCCAAGCATCGCCTGTTGAAAATTGGCAAAATGACACTGCCACATCAGAGGCAACACATGAAAGGCATCAGAGTTCCCTCAACCACTGCCAGCCGCTACCAGAAGTCGTACCCGATGGCTCCCCTCACCAAGACTCTAGGAGTAACATCGTTGTGCCTTTCCAAAACATTGGAAGAATTGAGCGTATCCTACAATGGTCATCATCGGAAGTACAGAACTGCGATTCATTGCTGAGCACAATGCGATGTTGTTCATTAGCAGTTCATGCTTCCCGAGTACCATACCATTCCAGACGCAGCCGCCTGTGCTGTGCCCTTACCGGAAGAATACGTATGGGACGGTACTTTCCTTGTCTAGCTGCCTCAGTTCTGCTACCAATGACGCAGCATGGTGCAGAAGGCTGCAGGGAGTCCACCGTCCTCGGATGTCAGATGCTGACGTGAAGGGGCTACGATGTGCTTGGTGCACAATATGGCGATCCTCCCTTGTCATGGTGAGATGTTGTCGATCGGAACCTTGATAGCGAGTATGCTTTCGCTCATTTTCCCATGCAGTCCAACGTCGCGCCACTGCCTCACGAAAATTCTCCACAAGTCTGGATACTGTACGATCCGATCAGCTGGCCAAATGGAGATCCCCAGTGACACCACTTTCAATCTGTGTCAGGTGCTGATAACGCTGTCTCAGATGAGTATGAAGTATATCTGTGTCCTTCACAGTGATCATTGTGATCAAAACGGTTCTAATTCTGACAGTGAATTTTGTTTATTTAAGCTCAGGAGAACATGTTTTGCTTCCAAAGTAAAGGAAAGTAGTGTTACAACCGCCCGAGCTCAGGGGTTGTTATAACTCAGAAATGTAGTGTGAGAAGGGCTATGCGAGAGGCGTTCAATGAATTCGAAAGTCATGTTCTATGTACTGACTTGGCAGAAAATCCTAAGAAATTTTGGTCTTATGTCAAAGCGGTAGGTGGATCAAAACAAAATGTCCAAACACTCTGTGACCAAAATGGTACTGAAACAGAGGATCACAGGCTAAAGGCCGAAATACTAAATATCTTTTTCCTAAGCTGTTTCACAGAGGAAGACTGCACTGTAGTTCCTTCTCTAGATTATCGCACAGATGACAAAATGGTAGATATCGAAATAGACGACAGAGGGGTAGAGAAACAATTAAAATCGCTCAAAAGAGGAAAGGCCGCTGAACCTGAGGAGGTACCAGTTCGACTTTACACACAGTACGCGAAGGGACTTGCCCCCCTTCTTGCAGCGGTGAACCGTAGGTCTCTAGAAGAGCGTAGCGTTCCAAAGGATTGGAAAAGGTCACAGGTCATCCCCGTTTTCAAGAAGGGACATCGAACAGATGTGCAGAACTATAGACCTATATCTCTAACGTCGATCAGTTGTATAATTTTGGAACACTTTTCTGGTCTGTAGGAATCAGCATGGGTTTCGCAAAAGACGATCGTGTGAAACCCAGGTCGCGCTATTCGTCCACGAGACTCAGAGGACCATAGGTTCCCAGGTAGATACCGTGTTTAGTTTAATGAACAAGTAAGAGCATATGGACTATCAGACCAATTGTGTGATTGGATTGATGAGTTCCAAGATAACAGAACCCAGCATGTCATTCTCAATGGAGAGAAGTCTTCCGAAGTAAGAGTGATTTCAGGTGTGCCGCAGGGGAGTGTCGTAGGACCGTTGCTATTCACAATATACATAAGTGACCTTGTGGATAACATCGGAAGTTCACTGAGGCTTTTTGAGGATGATGCTATGGTATATCGAGGGGTTGTAACAATGGAAAATTGTACTGAAATGCAGGAGGATCAGCAGCGAATTGACGCGTGGTGCAGGGAATGACAATTGAATCTCGATGTAGACAAGTGTAATGTGCTGAGAATACATAGAAAGAATGATCCCTTATCATTTAGCTACAATATAGCGGGTCAGCAACTGGAAGCAGTTAATTCCATAAATTATCTGGGAGTAGGCATTAGGAGTGATGTAAACTGGAATGATCATATAAAGTTGATCGTCGGTAAAGCAGATGGCAGACTGAGATTCATTGGAAGAATCCTAATGAAATGCAATCAGAAAACAAAGGAAGTAGGTTACAGTACGCTTGTTCGCCCACTGCTTGTATATTGCTCACCAGTGTGGGATCCGTAGCAGATAGGGTTGATAGAAGAGATAGAGAAGATCCAACGGAGAGCAGCCGCATCGTTACAGGATCATTGAGCAATCGCGAAAGCGTTACGGAGATGATAGATAAACTCCAGTGGAAGACTCTGCAGGAGAGACGCCCAGTAGCTCGGTACGGGCTTTTGTTGAAGTTTCGAGAACATACCTTCACCGAGGAGTCAAGCAGTACATTGCTCCCTCCTACGTATATCTCGTGAAGAGACCATGAGGATAAAATCAGAGAGATTAGAGCCCACACAGAAGCATACAGACAATCCTTCTTTCTACGAACAATACGAGACTGGAATAGAAGGGAGAACCGATAGAGGTACTCAAGGTACCCTCCGCCACACACCGTCAGGTGGCTTGCGGAGTATGGATGTAGATGTAGATGTAGACCGAGGGATATTGTTTGGGAGAGAGGGATGACTCACGCCAATGCGTGCAGAGAAATACAGGCAAGTGTGTCATTGACTATATTACATCGAAGGTACGCAGCGGGTCTTGCGCTGAACTTGGGGATGTCGCCACGCTGCGTGCGTGGGTCAGCACCACGCGAGTGTCGGAATCAGCAGTGTCGGTGTCCGGTTGCCCTTCTTTGAGGACGTAGCGATCCTATTCACGCCACGGCTAAGTGGCCACCGCGTGCGTTAGTTGCGCCCGATAGCCCGGAACATGGCTGACTGCTCCCTCAAGCTCGACTCATGGACTGCAGGCGAAGGGAAACAGACGACGGCCGACGTTGTAGTGAGCCTTGCCAGCTGCGCCCAGGGCAGCTCGTTAAGTGACCGCAGACAGCTCTGCACCCGGGAGGCCGTGAGTTCGCGCCCCGGCCCCGCCCTTGCGGACGGCAGCTTGCAGTCCGCTGGACGATACCACCCAGAGAGCGGAGGCTAGCAGCCCTCCGCCCTCGCGCCGGTGTAGCTGCGAGGTGCGACCCCCCGCCCCCCACTACAATGACGCGTCCGTGCAGCGGAGGCTGGAGGTAGCTTCAGCGAGCCGGTATGCCGCCGATATCCCTCACCAAAAGGTCGCCAGGGCTGGCCTTCAACAATCATCCCTCTCTCTCCTGTTCTAGACGCAGACAGCATGGTGACACGACTGCCTGCTTTGAGCCTCCAGGCTTGTTTACTTACACGTCTTTTCCCTACGCCTCTAACGTAGTTCCTCTGCAGGGGACAAATAAAGTGCTCCTTGATAATTAAAGCGTCAGCTTTTCTCAGCCCGCTGCAGCCCTTATACAAAGGTCGCTAGGTGCTCTTCGCAGCACGTCGGTGCCCTGTGCTTCCCTGGTTATTTCACATTTCTATTCAGTGCCCGCCGGGCTGTGATTTCCTGCCTGCGAGCGGTATCGTAAACCTGCCTCGCACAATCGTTTGCACAATATCAAAGTCGCCCACGCCTACTATCCAATGTGCCAATCGGTTCCTTAACTACTGACTTCTAGCCATAGCTTCGCGAAATTTACAAGAATTCCCAAAAGCCACGCCCTTACTTAATCGTGACGCAGCAGTAGCCATGTCGAGTTTGGTAACGAACTCCACAAGAATATAAAACATAAAAAAATCTCGCAAAGAATTTCTAAATATTTATGGAACATGCTGTATCTATGCTCAGTTATAAATGGAAAGCCAAACAGTTTCTCCCTTGGTCCTATGCGGTAATATTACGTTTTACTGAATGTAGACATCGTTTCCGTAGTTGGACAGCTGGCAGATTTACAGTTCCTACAGACAGCGTGTCTTGTACCAATAACGAAGGAGCAACCTAATGATTGGTAGACGTTCCGCATCTAACAACGGACGCCACAATTCGAGTTATCACAAAACGCAGATCGCAACAAAACGCGTAAATGCACCGGATAAGAACACTGCCCTTGTATGTATAAGCACATCCCACCAAAAAATACGTAAAAACACATCCAACAACAGTTAAATTAAAAAAAAAAGAGAAAAGGAGAGGTAGCAAATAGTACTTATTACTGCAAATAATGGGCCGGCCCGAGTGACCCACCGGTTCTAGGCGCTACAGTCTCGAACCGCGCGACCGCTACGTCTCAGGTTCGAATCCTGCCTCGGCTATGGATGCGTATGATGTCCTTAGGTTAGTTAGGTTTAAGTAGTTCCAAGTTCTAGGGGACTGAAGGCCTCAGAAGCCATTTGAACCATTTTTTGCAAATAATGGAAACACCAACGTCAACATCGGTTGTGTCACACGTCACTGAAATTGTGTTTGAAGAAAGCAAATATTAGAAAAGTTCCTCACAATAAGAAAAGAAATCACAATTTAATTGTTTAAAATTCTTTGAGTGGTCGTCGGCGGCTCACTGATGGTGGCAGTGTAATAAAAATGGTCCCATCAGTTGTGAAACTGCAGCAGACACATGCACTTTCTTGCTTGGTATAGGTTGCCCCTGGCAGATATTTTACTTTTCGTTGCATTCCTTCTTTGTCGTAATCCTTGTATGTATACCATTTCGTATGTGCACAACAATGACGTCTCTTACACATACAACTTCGATATCAACGTATGGTTAGGCAGTTTTAAAACATTATAAAATTCTGTTTCAGTCACCAATAACGAAACTGTAGTCCATCCGCTTTTAGCATGAGAATCACTACCCAGATTTCACGGTAAACAGTACCACACATAAAATTGGTTCAACTGGCTCTGAGCACTATTGGACTTAACATCTGAGGTCATCTGTCACCTAGAACTTAGAACTACTTAAACCTAACTAACCTAATGACTTCACACACATCCATGCCCGAGGCAGGATTCGAACCTGCGACCGTAGCAGTCGCGCGGTTCCAGACTGAAGCACCTAAAACCGCTCGGCCACCGCGTCCGGCAACATCACACACAAAAAGGTCTATGACTGTTACCAGGGTGACGGTTAGTGTTGTAATGCTTGCAGCACTTTATTAAGTTGCAAACACGAATTTTAAAGTACACTAGTTCGGACAACTCAGTTATGTAAAACAGTTCCGTTAAAATAAAAATCACTGTTCATTCGTGTGTACATTGTAACTGCTGTTTATAGTACCCCATGAAGCTCGCATTGTTGAGACGGTCTAACCCTTCCTTTTACAACGTTCACGTCGAAATTTTGTTTTAAGAGTGACCGAAAAATAAGAACGCGGCCATTAGTTTTCGTGTGTTTCTGTCCAGCGTGATTACACAATATAAAGCGCGCGTACAGATCACCACACTGCTTACACGCCGACTGTCACTCTTCGACTGCCACTATAGGTATCGCTGTTGCATTACAATTCATACAACAGTGTTAGTTTTAAAGGATGCATTTCACAAAAGCATTACGTAGATCAAAACTTAGTTGGTATTTTGCATACTCAGTTAATGAGAAAGTCATGTAACTATCTAAGTAGAACATGCCACAGTTGCATTTCATACTATAAAACAAAACAAAAATTATTTTAGACCATCAAAGATGTATGTAGAGAATAAAAGGGAAGCAAAAGAAAAGAAAGAGAAAAATGTACCTATCGCAGTTAGCAATGTCTTCACGCCACTCAGCATCTGAGGCTTCTCACACCCGTTTTATTCGTACACCCTAGCAACGCTAAACACGAACAACACTAATCCATTCTGGAGGTCTGTCAACCTTTCACATAGAATTGCAACTCGAATCACTTACATACCCGCCGATGGTGTGTTCGTGTACCAAGTAACACTGACATTCGACAAAATTTCCTGGAAGCTTACTTCTTTTTTCAGGCAGTGTAGATTTGGCAACAGACCTCAAATTGACAACAGGCAGAAGAGTACATAACCTATTACCCATTGTAAATAAAAAACTAACACTGATATACTTAGAGATTTTGTGACGAATCATAGGCCATATTCGGTCGAATTACATCAGACTGGCGAAAGGCCAAGCCAAGAAAGTGACTGTGGGGCTGAGGTGCCACTCCAAAACATCTTTCAGCCTCCAATATGCGCAAGAGGCGTCTCCCTGTCGACAGGGAGACGCTTACTTCAAAAAACATCTATGAAGTGATCTGGGATGTAGATCTGTAGGAGATACTGAGGCAAATCACCGAAAAAATACCAACTAATGGGCAGCTAAAATACTAGAGACAACTGTTGCAGCAGGACAGATAGGTGAGGAAATACATCTGTGCCGAGAGGTACACAAGCTTAGCAAAATGCGAGAGTGGTTCAAAAAGCGAGATTGCACCTGCACAGTGAAAGAAGCTTTACTTAGGAAATGAAAGATATACACATATTTACTTAATCAAGGGAAAGATGTGGTAAAGGCTTAACAACAGCCTGAAGAATGTCGGCAGATTCTAAGGTTACAAGCAATCACGTGCTTCTTTAATGGTCCAAAAGATGAAAATCTCTTGCTGCGAGTTCCAGGTCATATCGAGGGTGGACTGGTAGA
Organism: Schistocerca serialis cubense; assembly: GCF_023864345.2. Taxonomy (NCBI): domain Eukaryota; kingdom Metazoa; phylum Arthropoda; class Insecta; order Orthoptera; family Acrididae; genus Schistocerca; species Schistocerca serialis. Next base: position 416,042,492 of record NC_064645.1, read on the forward strand.
TTCAATCAGAAAGGCTGGACCAAATCATATGTAAAAAAATCTTATGCAGTCGGTTTTTATCGTACAACACCACGAAACCTTAGCAGACCGAATTCAAGATAATAAGTAATAACTAACATAGAATATAAGCAGAGTAGCACCTGCTAACTAAACAAAAACTGCAGCTACGAATAAGGCCCTAATGTGGGTGCAATGACCCACCTTGCTTCGAGCTGTCTCGTTGGGGGTGGTGGTTAGTGTTTAACGTCCCGTCGACAACGAGGTCATTAGAGACGGAGCGCATGCTTGGGTTAGGGAAGGATTGGGAAGGAAATCGGCCGTGCCCTTTCAAAGGAACCATCCCGACATTTGCCTGAAACGATTTAGGGAAATCACGGAAAACCTAAATCAGGATGGCTGGAGACGGGATTGAACCGTCGTCCTCCCGAATGCGAGTCCAGTGTGCTAACCACTGCGCCACCTCGCTCGGTAGAGCTGTCTCGTTGTTCAGACGCTTACTTATAAGCACTAGTGATTAAAAAAAAAAACACAGCACAGTAATCTAACCCGACATAAGGAACCTGAACAACATGAGTGGTGGGGCTGTTATCTTTGATTTCCTATTCCTATCATTTATTTTTCGCTCCTTAAACAATAAACCGATTTTTTAATTTTCCATTTCATTTTGCTTTGTGCACTATATTATCAAAAGTATCCGGACACCCCTCTAAAACATACGTTTTTCATATTAGGTGCATTCTGCTGCCACCAACTGCCAGGTACTCCATATGAGCGACCTCAGTAGTCATTAGACATTGTGAGAGAACAGAATGGGGCGCTCCGCGGAATTCACGGACTTCGAACGTGGTGAGGTGGTTGGGTGTCCCTTGTGTCATACGTCTGTACGCGAGATTTCCACACTCCTAAACATCCATAGGTCCACTGTTTCCGATGTGGGAGTGAAGTGGAAACGTGAAGGGACACGTACAGCACAAAAGCGTACAGGGTGACCTCATCTGTTGACACAGAGACAGTCGATAGTTACAGAAGGTCGTAATGTGTGATACGCAGACATCTATCCAGACCATCACACAGGAATTCCAAAATGCATCAGGATCCACTGCAAGTACTATGACAGTTAGGCTGGAGGTGAGAAAACTTGGATTTCATGGTCGAGTGGCTGCTTATAAGCCACACATCACGCCGGTAAATGCCAAACAACGTCTCGCTTGATGTAAGGAACGTAAACATTGGACGACTGAAGAGTGGAAAAACGTTGTGTGGAGTGACGAATAACTTTACACAATGTGGCGATCCGATGGCATGGTGTAGGTATGGCAAATGCCCAGTGAATGTCATCTGCCAGCGTGTGTAGAGCCAACAGTAAAATTCGGAGGCGGTGATGTTATGGTGTGGTCGTGTTTTTCATGGAGGGGGCCTGCACCCCTTGTTGTTTTGCGAGGCACCATCACAGTACAGGTCTACATTGATGTTTTAAGCACCTTCTTGTTGAAGAGCAATTCGCGGATGGAGATAGCATCTTTCAACACGATCGAGCACGTGGCCTGCACAGAGTGCTGACCTGAATCCTACAGAACACCTTTGGGATGTTTTGGAACGCCGACTTCGTGCCAGGCCTCACCGAACGACGTCGATACCTCTCCTCAGTGCTGCACTCCGTGAAGAATGGGCTGCCGTTCCCCAAGAAACCTTCTAGCACCTGATTGAACGTATGTCTGCGAGAGTGGAAGCTGTCACCAAGGCTAAGGGTAGGCCAAAATCATACTGAATTCCAGTATTACCGATGGAAGGCGCCACGAACTTGTATGTCATTTTCAGCCAGGTGTCCGGATACTTTTGATCACATAGTGTATTTATCATTCTAAAACGACGCAGAGAAAAGAACCAAACTACGAAAAGGAGAGAAGAACAAAAGATAAGCTGACACATCCATGACGGGACATGGTCAGTGGTTAATCTGGTAGCAGGTGGTGTAAGTGGACTTGGCGACCTTCTCAACAACTCTAGCAGAATGCAACCGCCAAGAGGGCACGACGCCCGCCTTACGCCTTTGTATACTGGAGCGTATGGTGCGAAACCATCTTTCTTAAATCGACTACCAAGTTTAACAGTAATATGATAATGTAACTATGGTGTTTATCGATAGCTATTGACCACTAGCGGCCGTCTCCAGAAATCGGTGGGTAACAGCATATATTTCATGACTTTCCTGGGTTTGACGTTACCGCTGTAGCTCACGCTTTTTGTGGGCTCCGCTGCCTATGCGTTGCCTCTTGCTTCTAATTGCATAGTTCAGAGAATTTCATTGTTTGTTGACACTTTCTGGCAGAAAATCTGTGTGTCGGAGTGTGACTCGACCTCGGAACTTTCGTCTTTCGCGGGCAAGTGTTCTATCGACCATTTTTTTATTTTGTTTCTTTCTATTTGGTCGTAGCGGACGTCACTTGACATCCGTTGAAGTTCGACGTTGAACCCTTGACTCAGTTTTTTATTACAGAGACGACCCAGTTCTTTGAGTGAGCTACCCAAGCACGAGTGACGACTCGTCCCCACAGCCTTACTTCCGCCAGTACCTCGTCTCCTACCATCCAAACTTCACAGAAGCCCTCCTGCGAACCTTGGGGCACTAACACTCCTGGAAGGAAGGATATTGCATAGACATGGCTTCGCCACTGCCTGCGGCGCTTACCCGCGAAAGGCAAGGATTCCGAGTTCGGGTCTCGGTCCGGTACACATTTTTAATCTGCCAGGAAGTTTCATATCAGCGCATACTCCTCTGCAGAGCGAAAATTTCATTTTGGATTCATGTTTTGTTGCTGTTTAAGTGCTGCTGTGTCTTGAAATTAATTTTTTTGAGCCGCAAGTCATTATCACGGGTCAGGTTCGCACTGTACTAATTAAGACAATCATTTGCGATATCTTTCTGGAACCATTAGCAAGAGATGGAATCATGGAAACTGCTGACCTGATCAGGGACATGCTGTATCAGCTGCTAGTTGAATATGCCCACCGACAAGAAGTCAGTAACCTTTACAGGCACAATGAAAATGAAATGGTGTCACCTCACAATATGACATTTTGTTGACGTAGCTGTAGTCAGTAGCAGAACAGCCTTCGCAAAATTAACGCAGAAGTTAGAATGAGTTTGAACGAAGCGATTTGCTGTCATTGTAGGATTTGTTGGGGCGCCAGAGTGTTCTCAAACAGCAGGAATAAATGAAGCACACCTTATCAGCTGCCACAAATAGTATGTTCTACAAGAAAAACGGGCAAATGATGCTGTGAGTATGCGTGCAACAGCCATAGTGCTTTGTATAGTACCGTGAGACACACCTATTGTACCAAATGCATAGTCCAGACATGAGTAACTGGACTCTGTATGAGTAATAATAACTGCTTCGCAGAGTACTACAAGTTCACGATTTGTCTCACTATGAGACCACATACAACAAAAATTATGTAAAAAAATTTTCTGTGAATGCTTGGCCTTATGTCAATTTTACATGAACTTGATTGTAACTGCGTTAAGAAAGGAATTTTAGCGAAGATTGTATTATTGGTGAACAAAGGTTTAAATGAGCCACTCCAGAAATTCCATTCTATAATGACATTAGCACGGTTCCTGAGGAAATTGTTCATCGCACAACGCAGTTTTCTAAAAAGACTTCTATGTTGCCAAAAACAATCAGGTAAAGCATTCTAACTATCCGTCCATGGAAAGAAGTTTATATTCCAACGTACCGTCGACGACGTGGTCATTAGAGGCAAGGCATAAAAATGGGAAGAAAATCGGTCATGCCATCAGACTTCTAGCCGGCCGGGGTGGCCCTGCGGTTCTAGGTGCTACAGTCTGAAGCCGCGCGACCGCTACGGTCGCAGGTTCGAATCCTGCTTCGGGCATGGATGTGTGTGATGTCCTTAGGTTAGTTAGGTTTAAGTAGTTCTAAGTTCTAGGGGACTGATGACCTCAGCAATCAAGTCCCATAGTGCTCAGAGCTATTTGAACCATTTTTGAACCATCAGACTTCTGACTGGTTTGATGCGGCCCGTCAAGAATTCCTCTCCTGCGCTAACCTCTTCACCTCAGAGTAGCACTTGCAGCCTACGTCCTCAGTTATTTGATGTATGTAACCAAATCTCTGTCTCCCTCCACAGTTTCTACCCTCTACAGCTCCCTCTAGTACCATGGAAGTTATTCTCTGATGTCTTAACACACATCCTCTAATCTTGACCCTTCTTCTTGCTAGTGTTTTTCATATATTCCTTTCCTCGCCGATCCTGCAAAGAACCTCCTCTGTTTATTATCTATTCAAAGCACCTAATCTTCAATACTCTTCTGTATCACCATATCTCAAACGCTTCGATTCTCTTCCGTTACAGTTTTTCCCATTGTCGATGATTCACTATCATACTGTGCTCCAAACATGCAGTCGCAGAAATTTCTTCTTCAAATTGAGTCTATGTTTGTTACCAGTAGACGTCTCTTGGCCAGGAATGCCCCCTTCGCCTGTGTGAGTCTGCTTTTTATGTCCTCATTGCTTCGTCCGTCGGGAGTAACTTTCCTTCCAAGGTAGCAGAATTCCTTAGCTTCGTCTCCTTCGTGGCCGCTCATTTGAAGTTTAGTTTCTCGCTACTCTTATTTCTGCTGCATGTCATTACCTCTGCGTTTTTCCGGTTTACTCTCAATTCATATTCTGTACTCATTACACTGCTCATTCCATCCAACACATCCTGTAATTCTTCTTCGCGTTCACTGAGGATTTAGAGAAATTAAAGTTAGATAAATCACATCATTCGGTCTCCATTTCACGTATGAAACCTGTCATCGTCCGCGACTCAGCTCACGAACGGGCACAGTGACATTTTTTAAATGCTTGTGGAAAGTTCGTGTAAACGTACTTCACGCCACGGAGAACTGATGGAATCTTCCACGTGTTGCTATCACGAGAATGACTAACAGCATCTTACTCTAGTGGTGCTCGTCTGCCTCGCGGAGGACAGAAAAACACGCAACTCCGTTGGCACCTGCGCCCGTCTGTAGCACAGCGACACAAACAGATATTGAAAAATGACAAAAATCCCGGGCCGCTTTTTCTTTTTGAAATATTACCCAGGCCGACAGCAGAAGCGGCTACCAGTCAGTATGGTATTAATCGTAAATCCTATTTTTATTCCCTTCTCCGCTTATTTACTGTTCTCTGCTTATTTGCGTTAACTGAACGGTTTTTGTAACTAAACAATGTACATTCATTTGCTGTCGTTCCGATCTTGCAGCTCTCCACGCTAATGTATCCAGTACAAGCCACTTCCGATCTATGTTCTTTTGAACCTGCTTATTATACACAGGCTTTGCTCTATCTCTACGATTATACGATTATTACCCCCCAGCCCCCTTTCCCTTATCCCTTCCTCACACCTCCCTCCAGTACCAAACTGATGGTTCATTCATGCTTTAGGATTTGTGCTATCAACCGAATCATTCTATTGTTGGTCAGTTATATTTTTCCTGAAACTGATGTACTACCTCCGAATTAGTTATCTGACGTACCCATGTAACTCTCAGCTTTCTCTTGCGTTCACCAAGGCTCCTTGACATTTAAATTTATATTCGATGTTGACAAATTTCTCTTTTTAAAAACACTTGGCTTGCTAGCGCCAATCTGAATTTTATAACCTCTCTCTCTCGGCCGTGATCAATTATTTCACTACTCAAACAAAACTCTTTTACTACTTTCGGTGTCTTATTTCCTAACTAGATTACCTCTGCATCGTGTGATTTAATTAGATTACATTCAGTTAGCCTTGTTTTACTTTCGTTGACAGTTACATCACAACCAGTTTGAAGAAACTACGCATTCCGTTCAATTCTCGAAGTTTTGATATTTTTTTTCCCTGATTAATTCTCTTTCCAAATTTCTCGTTGGTCTCCTTTACCGACTGCTCGTTCTACAGCCTGAATAACATCTGGGACAGCCCACGACCCACCAGGACTGCAGTGTTAAGGCAATTATGCTTTAGATAACGACCCTGAGAATTATAAATTTTCAGTAGGACAGCAAATACGCATCTGGTTTCTTCTAGTTTTCGTGGTATCACATTCGTCCGTGAACGCTGTCACACGGCCGACAATTATACAACATGCCCGTTGTAACCTCCCAACAGTTTACTTCCGTAACCTCGCAGTAAAAATGTGACTAACCTCCCAATGAAAATCTGACTCATATATAACCTTTCAATAATTAACTAAATGTGAACCTAAACTGGTAAATCTGACGTCAGCAATGCTGCGTCATGGCCCTGAAAAATCATTCTGAATAAATTGATAATTCTTACCTCAATGAAGTCACTGGATAACTCGTATATATCTGGCAAAGCCCAGTGCAATGCTGGCCGCTAGATTTGTCATGTGTAAAAAGAAACAACTGATTTTTCTTTACGATAATCAGGATGACCGTGGATAGGAGAAATTAGTAAAATCTTTAAATTCAGATGAATGATTGTCGAAAGTTATTTTTATAAGGAAGATTATTATTAAAAGATTTTTTTAACATTTACTTGGGACTTGATATAACAATAGTACAAAATCAGTTGTTACAAATTACACATGCACGCGGCTACAAATAGTAATTTTTGGTTTTACCTTATACTACATCGCTCAGGCACCGCCATCGCTCTGCACGACCGGCCCCAACCGCCTGACTGCGAGCTACTACTACTACTGCAGCCAACACTGCTCTCTGGTCTGCGATTCTATTGTAGCTTACATATTGCAGGCAGCGCGTGAGCAATCCACCGAAATTACATCTGATCGAGTGCACTAGCAATAAATTCGTTAGTCATGGACCTCTTACAGAGTTGCAGATAACACCATTACTTCAATATATGACCTTTATTGACGATGCATTTGTACCACTGAAAGCTGTACAGTTTCAAATACCGATGAGATAATGCGTCTCTATCAGTGTTGTGTGACATAGTTACGCAGTTTTACTTCACTTGGCCGGTACATGTACCACACGGTATACTAGATTCACCAGATAGCTTCCATGGAAATGAGGTACCATTACTTACCTACAGTGGGTAACAAATTCCGATCCTTCTGTTTTGGCAAATCAGTGATTATCAGAATATCCGAATACCTCTGTAACGACGCCCCTGTGCCTTTCTGATTCAGGTTATGTACAGACTAGGTAGCAAAAGATAACTCTACGGTCTACTGAAAAATACTTCCTGGTGATTATTCACCTTTCAAGTTCTAACAGTTACTCATCTTTTAGCACAAGTCTTGGGGGTCCCTTCTAGAATAATGTTCACTCAGTTTTATCATAAAAGTTTCAATTCCATAAATGGGTTATGTTTATAGAGAGGACATTACCGCCGTAAATGTTCCGTAATTTTGAATCTAAATTTGGCTGCCACCATCACATGACGACGTTTACACGTAATATAGAAAATACTATTGCATTAGTATTTTGTATACGATTATAAGTAATCACAGCACGTTTGAAACAGGACAATTCTAATGATTTTGGTTGGTTGGTTGGTTTGGAGAGGAAGGGACCAAACTACAGGGTCATCAGTCCCTCTAGCGATTTTAGCAACTAGAGTTTCATCCTATGACGTTATCATGGGAGCACATTCACCTAATTTAAACTTCAGACCATTTTACATTAACATTCATTCGTTTGCATTATAGAGTTTTGCTTTCAACGCCACAAATGTTTATTGCTTGTAGAGAGTGGTATACTGATTTCATTTAAGCCGTAAACTGATAACCGTCAGTGTATAATGAAATCAACATTTCAAAGATAGAAAATATTACTGGCCTAATATCTGCTCATGACTATGAGTAATTGTAATTTCATATATATTCTGACGTAAGCACAAGAACATTAATTTGATCTTACGACTGGTAGATCTGGCAACTTGCAAAATATACTATAAGTACGAGATATGCTGTTACGGTGTATGCGCATTAACGTAACATAGTTTTAGGAATATTTTACTGTGTGTACAGCTGCATCTGAAGATGCAATCGATTATACCAAAAAGAAATTATAAACCATCTTTCCAGCCGGAGACTATTTTATTTATAATTGTAATTGCTATAGGAGAATGATTTCTGACACTGCACAATACACACTTTTGGATGTCGATCTAACAGTTAAAAAGTTGTCTGCTGTAGACACTGACGTAATAAGGAGCTGGTTGGATTGTGGTGAGGTATTGGGCAAATTAAGTGGTATTTCCATAAATAACAATTTATTATCTCTTCAACAAAACGCTCTGTTAACAGCAAAGGATAAAAATTAAGGTGGACAATTCAAACAGTGGGGTACAGTTTTCAAAGTTTTAGAAGCACAGAACAGTTGTGCAGCTACGGCAGCGCATAAAGTACGAAACAAGTCAAGAAAACATTAGCAATTTGCGATCAAGAGCTTCAGGTCAAGTGATAACAGTGATAACAATAATGTTGAAGAAATAAATTAGTGGCCTAGGCCCAATCAGTTTGTTACGGAACAGCTCGGTAGAATACAAGAATTCACACCAACAAATGCCTGTAATGTTAATCCAAACGCGCTGATGCCGGGGTACATTTTACAGTTTTTTTAACCCAATTAAATTCCCGGCCGACGGGCAATGAAATGTTTGTAACAAGTGAGAGCTTTCAAAATGTTAAACATACACAAATACTGAACTTAGGGCCATGTGTCGCCCATTACGAACGTGAAAATGATTTTCAATTAAACACTCTGCCGTCGGCAAGTGTAATAATATACCAGCAGCCACCTCTCGATGTTGTCACCAAAGATTTTCACAAATAGCTTTAGCAAAAGGACTCTACATCAATGGCCATTAAAAACTAAGTTTAGTAACAGTCATTCACATCAATAAGAATCACATAAAATTCAGTGTGAGCACTACTTGATACTCTAGCAAAAGATCACCTTCCAGCACAGCAGTGAAATTAAAAGTTTTCACAAGGTGAGGTTCGGCAGCAGTAAAGTATTTCATAAAATGCGTTTTAATCAGCAGCTGTTTATTTGTCCCAGTAATCATCTGCCGAATTCGGTTATTAAACATCATCCAGGATGTAGTGTGCTACAGATTAGTTAAAAGCATCCCATATTCCTTTGAGCCTGAACAATTTATAAATTATACAGTAAAAGTGTACAAACAATAGATATAATTTGTCTTAGATTACTGACAGTCACATCTCATATCCAACAGACAAATCTGTCTGTCTGTTTCACATGAGATACGACTGTCAGTAACCTAAGACAAATTACGTCAGGTGTTTGTACAATTTCACTGGATAATTTCGATAATTCAAAGGAATATCATATGCTTTTAATTGATGTACTATGCCCTATATCCTGGATCATGGTTAATAACCGAAACCGGTAGACGACTAATGGGGAAAGTAATAGCTGATGGTTAAAATGCATTTATAAAAAACATTAGAATAAAACCGCCTTGAGGCAACTAGATTAACCTAATGCTCCATTAGAGTAATTAGCAATCAAAATAGTTAATGGCTGTTTAGCCAGCAATATGGACACTAAATACATCAGAATACACCAGCTTAAGTATGAAATTAGCTGGCCAGCTGTCTCACAAAGACATAAGAGTCCTCTGTCCAACGGTGCATAAAGCATTAAATACAACCACGACGTACCTGTTGTGCTCTTCTGTGCCTTTTTGTTAGCTGTGAATTTAGTTACACTCAGAGACACACAGGACAATAAATGAAGGGATGTTTCCGGGCTCCCTCTTGAATTCAAAACGACAATAATTACGAAAAAACTAGTAGCTCCCCTACAACATACAAACTTCAATCATCCTAGCACCTCTGAAATAATAAAATAGGTGCGCCCGAGTAGGACATGGTTGGCGAGCACGAGAAACACAAACTCCAAGGAAGTTTTAGAGCATTTACTTGAGCATGCAGCTCCCTAGACAAAATGAATATGCAGAGCTTGTACAGACATTAACAAGCCACGTCACTCGGCAGTGTGACAATAGAATGTCAAAGCTGCCAATAATAAATTTAACGACTTGCCCACGTTCACCAAAATCGCGAAACGCGCTCAAATTGCTAGAAATGGCCCAGTACAGGACAAACGAATGCAAGCTTACCCCCACCCCGACCCCACACACGCAGTATAGGTCAAAAACTAGGAAGTTCATCAAGATGCACAAGACCACAACACTTGTTTATCAAGTTCAGAACTTGTGCTCATAGCTGTTAATGCGCCTCCGCCCCATACACTGAATAAATGCATGATGAGGTAAATTTCTGAGATAGTTAAGGAAGACAAAAATTTAATGGACATGGGGGACGGAGATTCGATAGTAAGAAAAGAAAGAGAAGGACACATGGTAGGCGAACTGGGGGAAAGGAATGAAAGAGGTATCAGCCAGGCAGAATTTTGCACAGAGCATAATTTAATCATGGTTGACAGTTTAAGAATTGTGAAAGAATGAGTACACTTGGAGGAGACCTGGAGACGCCGTAAGGTTTCAGATTGATTACATAATGGTAAGACTGAGGTTTCGGAACCAGATTTTAAACGTAAGACATGCCCTGGGCCAGATGTGGACACTGGTCACAATTTATTGATTATGAACTGTAGACCAAAACTAAAGAAACTGCAAAAAGGTAGGAAATTAAGGAGGTGAGATCTGGATAAACTGAAGCAGCTAGAGGTTGTAGAGAGTTTCAGAGGAAACATTACGAGACGATTGACAAGAACAGTGGGAAGGAATACTTCAGAAGAAGAATGGGTAGATTTGAGAGAGAAAAAATGAGGGCAGCAGAGGATCAAGTAGGTAAAAATACGAGAGCTAGTACAAACCCTTGGACACCACAAGAGACACTGAATTTAACTGATGAAAGGAGAAAATATAAAAATGCTGTAAATGAAGCAGGCAAAAGGGAATGCAAACGCCTAAAAAATTAGATTGACTGAACGGCAAAATGACTAAGCAGGAATGGTTAGACAAATGTAAGGCTTTAAAAGCATATGTCACTAGAGGAAAGATAGATGCCGCCTACAGGAAAATTAAAGAGACCTTTGGAGAAAAGAGACCAACTTGCATGAAATCAACAGCTCAGATGGAAAACAATTCCTGAGCAAAGAAGGGAAAGCGGGAAGGTGGAAGGAGTATATAGAGGGTCTGCACAAGTGATTTGTACTTGAGAGCAATGTTACGGAAATGGAAGAGGACGTAGATGAAGATGAGATGGTGGATATGATACTGCGCCAAGAATTTGACAGAGCATTGGAAGATTAAGTCGAAATAACGCCTCAGGAGTAGACGACGTTCCATTTGAACAACCGACAGCGTTGGCAGAGCCAGCCATGTCAAAACTCTCCCATCTGGTCGGCAAGATGTGTGAGACAGGCGGCATACCCTCAGACGTCAAGAAGAGTATAATAATTCCAATTCCGAAGAAAACAGGTGCTGACAGGTTTTGCCGAACTATCTGTTTAATGAGTCACGGTTGCAAAATACTAACACGAATTCTTTACTGAAGAGAGGAAACCTGGCAGAAGCCGACCTCGGGAGAGATCAGTTTGGATTTCAAAGAAATGTAGGAACACGTGAGGTAATACCGACCTTATGACTTATCTTAGAGGATGTATTAAATATAGGCAAACCTACATTTATAGCATTTGTAGACTTAAGGAAAGCTTTTGATAACATTAACTGGAATACTCTCTATTTTAAAATCTAAAGGTGGCAGATTGGTTGATTGGTTGGTTGGTTGATTGGCTGGTTGACTTGGGACAGTGGGCAAAACAGTGAAGGTGGCGGGGGTAAAATACGGGGAGCGAAAGGTTATTTACGATTTGTACAGAAGTCAGATAGGAGTTATAAGAGTCGAGGGGCATGAAAGGGAAGCAGTGATTGAGAAGGGAGTGAGACAGGGTTGTAGCCTATCCCTGATTTTATTCAGTCTGTATATTGAGGAAGCAGAAAGAAAAAGAAAATTTGGAGTAGGAGTTGAGTTTAGGAAGAAGAAACAAGAACTTTGAGGTTTGCCGATAACATTGTACTTCTGTTATAGACAACAAAGGACTTGGAAGAAAGGTTGAACGGAATGGACAGTGTCTTGAAAGGAGGGTATAAGATTAACATCAACAAACGCTAAATGAGGGTAATGGGATATAGTCGAATGAAATCAGGTAATGCTAAGGGAATTAGATTAGGAAATGAGACACTTAAATTAGTAGATGAGTCTTGCTATTTGGGCAGCAAAATAAATGTAGAAGAGAAATTTGTTAATGTCGAGTAAAGATTTAAGTATCAGGAAGTCTTTTCTGAAAGTATTTGTACGGAATGTAGCCACGTATGGAAGTGAAACATGGACAATAAACAGTTTAGGCAAGAAGAGAATAGAAGCTTTTGAAATTTTGTGGTACAGAAGAATGCTGAAGATTAGATGGGTAGTTCTTGTAATTAATGAGGAGGTACTGTACGGAACTAGGGAGAAAGGAAGTTTGAAGCACAACCTGACTACAAGAAGGGTTCAGTTGATAGGACACATTCTGAGGCATCAAGGGATCACCAATTTAGTATTAGAGGGAAGAGTGGGAGATACATATCGTTGAGGGAGACCATGAGATGAATACAGCAACCAGATTCAGAATGATGTAGTTTGAAGTAGTTACTCGGAGATGAAAAGGCTTGCAAATCATAGAGTAGCACGGAGAGCTGGATCAAAACAGTCTTGGACTGAAGACCACAGCAATAACAGCTGGAAATGGGCACTCACTGTAAAATCATCGGTCCTAAGGTGAACGAATCCCCAACCCAATTATGCTTCCTCCAAATGGTTGAGTGGCTGACAGTCTGAAATTCAACCGGCGTCTTGGTGCCAACAACATACACCTCAAGCCAGGCTGCCGAGTTCACTCAGTGTTCAGCCCACAGGGATATAAAAATGTCCATGGTAACAGTGGACCCAAAACTCTACACAGTTCGCCGACAAGACCAGACGCTCCGAGCATGCTGCGTGCGTCCATATATGCTCCGCAGCGCCACCTCACTGCCTCCTTGAGGGAAGGTGTCTTTCAAGTACCTAGCAACTGGTCAGAGACTTACGCCGTGAACAGCTATTGTCGTTATAAAAGAGCAGGGCCAATATGGAACACACATGTGTCTGGTATGAATAAGTAGCTTTATCTTTGCTTGTGAACTGAAAAGGCATGTCTTAAGCAAGTCGCTTAAACTCTGAAGTTAGTCAGATAATCGTACTGCTTGGCAAGGAAAATCATTCAGCAAAAAGCGCATAGTTTGCGGATAAAATAACACACACTGTAGCTTGCTGCTACATGGATGTGAGAATCAATATCCAATTTCTGTTCAGTCATCTGTGTCTGCCAGTCGCTTGTCTCATTCTTTAAACACTCCATCTTCAGGCCACAAGTGGCACATAGTGACCATCCGACCGCCATGTCATCCCCAGCTGAGGATGTGGATAGGAGGGGCATGTGGTCAGCACACCGCTCTCCCAGTTGTTAAGATGGTTTTCTGTGACCAGAGCCGCTACTATTCGGTCGAGTATCTCCTCAATTCGCATCACGAGGCTGAGTGCACCCTGAAAAATGGCAACAGCGCGTGGTAGCCCGGATGGTCACCCGTCGAAGTGCCGACCACATCCGAAAGCGCTTAACTTTGGTGATCTGATGGGAACCGGTGTATCCACTGCGGCGAGGCCGTTGCCTGTCTCATTCTTTGGCACACATTAAATAACATTATGTATGTTAAAATTAATATAGGGCTATTTTTCGTTTAGTTATGTAAGTGTGCGCTCATGTAAGGTCACGTGGTCCATTTTAGGGTACATGTTTGCGAGACATTAGATTTTGTATTCGTTTTCTACACAGTATGTACATACACCAATAAGCGAAAACATTATGACCACCCGTTTAAAAGCGTGTTGTTACACTTTTCAAACAAAGTAGAACAGAGAGTCTTCAAGTGCTTGACAGGATTGCAGAAGTAAGCGGTACCAGACGTCTACGCACACCTCAAAGCAATTCCCGCAAATAAAGCGATGGCGGTTTAAGGGCACACAACTGGAGCCCAATATGTGTTCCAATGGGTATAGATCAGGCACATTTATGGCCATGCGCCTCAAACCACTGTAGCACGATTCTGACCTTGCAACATGGACTGTTATCCCACTGGAAGATCTCATCGCTGCAGGTGAGACTTCAAGCGTGAAGCGAAGTAGGTGATCCGCAATAATGTTCACGTTGTTCAGTGCTGTCATGATGCCCACGATTACCACCACAGATCCCATGGAAGCCAATTCAAGTACCTCATAGTACAATTCTGCTCTCGTCAGCCTGCATCTGTAGCGTGGCGCATGTTTGTGCAGCTACATGCCTGGATGACGGCCTTCAAGGACCCAACCATTGACCTGCTGCAACAAGAAACGCGTTTCATTCGACAGGCGACACGTTTCTATTGATCCACAGTGAAAACTCAGTGATGCTGCGCCTACTGCAGTCATAACTGACGACGTCGTTGGGTCAACACAGGAACGCGCAGAGGTCGCGTGATGTGGAGCTCCATGTTCAACAATGGCCTTTGAACGGTGTGCTCCGAAACACGTGTACCTGCACCGGCATTGTACTCTTTCGTCAGATCTGCCACAGACCGCTGCCTGTCCCGGATTGGACAGTGGGGATCCTTCGATCTCTACGTTTTGTGATGAGGCGTGGTCGCCCAATACCTACTCGTTACTCCACCATCCTTTAACTACTCACGACAGTAGTACGCCAACAGCCGACCAGCTTCACCGTTTCAGGGATACTAGTTTCCAGCCGCAGTGCCGCAACAATGTGCCCTTCGCCAAAACAGTTATATCTGTGGATTTAAACATTTGTGACCAGTATCTTTGCTGTGATGACTGCCCATTCGTCTCTGTTTCGCTTACATTTTTTTCCTTACTGTGGCACATACAGGCAGCACCACCTGGACGCAATCAACCCCGCGGTGGGCGGTTTTCATAATGTTTTGGGTGATCAGTGTGTACTGAGTAGTATTCACATAATCTGGGATTTGTACGAAGTTGTTTTTCACTCCTATGATCTTCATTCAAATTCTAATATGTGTTCACTTAAGAACTTCATTCAGAAACTGACTACATTCGATTGCATTACGTTTAAAGATAAGAGAGAATAAACTGCCTTCAGTAGAAATGTACTTTCTTGCGTTTAAATGAAATTTTCAGCTAACATTGTTCGTGAACATTGCAGTGGAGCTTCAAGACATGTTGCTGTGACGAAGGCGTCGATATTTGGCTACCATACGAACTCTTTTCAGCTTAATGAAAGACAAATACCAACGTCAGCTGCAACAGTGCAGCGAAATAATTCATTGGCAACAAGTGAAAACTTATGTTGGATCTGCACTCCAGCCCTGATTTCCCTCTTTTTGCGAGCAATCGCCTTAACCGCTGCGGCTGTCCGAGCATACTCCACTTCCAGCTCAAATTCTCAACTTGTGGCACACTCCTTGTCTGAAAGAATAGATACTACACATATAATAGTAATATCTGTAAGCCTTGACGGATTTTCATGATATATCTTCAGTGTGGATGCACCCTAGGTCCGACCTCTTGCGGGATATATGCTAAATGCTGTGTGCGACAAGGTGAGAACTCAAATTGCACGTGGACCGTGCTCAGACAGCCGAAACAGTTGAGGTGACCGCTCGCGTAAGGCAGGATATCCGGGTTCAAGTTCCGACCAGTCACAAAATCTCACTTGTCGCCACTGAATTATATCAATACCCTCATGCGGCTGACGTCGTTATATTTGTTTCAAAATGTGTATATACAATCGCAGAATCATGAAAATGTGATGTCTGTTCTGTCGGCCATGTCCGAGAGAACAGAACCCCACATGTAATAGTCATTTTAATTTATTAGGTGTCGCAGGATACAGTGTGAATGTCCATCTGCATTGCACGAATTATATCTATAAAAACTGATTCATTTTGTTCATTCATGTGCCAGATTTCATGTAAAGGGAAATGTTTCAGGGCATAGAAACCTAGGTTATAGCACTTGTAAACTCTCAGGTTAAAATATACAGTAGTTACGGGCGTTCTGGCTCCCACCTCTTCGTTTATCACTTGTTCAGTCAGTCTGATTCGACATTGAGTAGCAGCTGCGCTCTCAAAGCTTCCCATCAACCCACGCAAGGTCTTTTTCTTTGAATAAATTTATTACGATCATCTTCTTCGATGAAGGGGGAATTTGGTGAACAGACTGAAAATAAATATAGCACGACCGAATAGACAAGCAACGAAGTAAAACATTAAGTATCGACCAGAAACTCGAAGACATTTTCAAACTACTGGAAACGCTTGAAGAGGTCTAACGTATTGCTCAATGGGGAAAGGGAAGTTGAGGCAGATTGCTGAAATATCTGGGCCGCACTTCACCTGTAAACAGATTTCGTGTTAAATTAGAAGACATACACTGATCAGCCAGAACACAGTAACCACCGACCTACTATCGATATGAACTCGTGCAGGCGACAGCAATGTCACCTGGCGAGGAATGACTGCTAGTCAGACACACGCACGGTGCATGTTGTATCATTGAGCGTGACGTCCGTGTGTGGAATGGGGAAGGCGCGCGATCTATCTGAGTTTGATCGAGAGCAGACTGTGATGTCCCGGAGGCTCGGCACGACAATTTCGGAAACTGCGCTACCTGTCGGATGGTCGACGAGTGCTGTGGTGCGTGTCTTCAGCACTTGGCGAAACCAAGGTGACACCACGTCCAGAAGTCGTGGGATTGGGAAGGCACCCTTCATTACAGATATCGGACGTTATAGGCTGGGCAGACTGGGAAAACAGGACACGCAGCGAACTGCGGAGGAACTAACATCAGACTTTAATGCTGGCAGAGTACGAATGTGTCTGAACATACAGTAGACGAACACTCCTAAC
Organism: Schistocerca serialis cubense; assembly: GCF_023864345.2. Classification (NCBI taxonomy): domain Eukaryota; kingdom Metazoa; phylum Arthropoda; class Insecta; order Orthoptera; family Acrididae; genus Schistocerca; species Schistocerca serialis. The sequence continues at coordinate 416,059,475 of NC_064645.1, forward strand.
GATGGGCTTCCGCAGCCGACGATCTATCCATGTGTCAATGTTAACACCACGACATCGGCAACTGGAACTGAAACGGGCACAGGACCATCGGCACTGGATGATGGCCGAGCGTTACATGGTCCGATGAATCCCGATACCTTCTTCATCATGCCGATGGGAGAGCGGAGAGGGGGGGGGGACGCATGAATCCGTCGTCTTCTAGGGGAACAGCTTCTTACACCTGTACCGCGGGACGGAGACAAGCTGGCGACTGCTCCATTATGCTCTGGAGAACATTCACGTGGACATCCATGGGTCCAGTGGAGCTCGTGCAAGGCTCCATGGCGTAGAAGGAGTGTCGTACCCCTTCATGAAGATCATGCTTTCCGACGGCAGTGGAGTTTTTCAGCAAGATAATGCGCCATGTCACAATGCCAGGAGTGTGATGGAGTGGTTCGAGGAACACATCGGAGAGTTCCAGTTGATGTTCTGGCCCCCTAACTCACCAGATCTGAACCCGATCGAAAAGATTTGGCATGTGATTGAATGTGGCGCTAGAGCTCATCGCCGCCTCCCGTAAATTTACGGAAACTGGTTACTGCTGTGTGCAGACGTGATGCCGACTCGTCCTACAACCTACCAAGGCGTCACTGCTTCCATGCTAGGACGCGTCGCCAAAGGTGCACATGCCGGCTATTAGGTAGGTAGCCATCCTGTTCTGGCTCATCAGTGCATTAGAAACTACCTCCAAATAAAGATGTGTTACATCATTTCAACATCTGCGTTGCTTTGTAGTTCTGACACATAAACATTGAGAAATCATACAAAGCAGTTACTCTCATGCCTACAAGGGATGAAGCAAAATTGCTTCCAGTGCCACACGTTGCAAGCGTCCAATCAACGCCTTCCTGTATTGTGACCTATTTATTTCGTTCATTACACAATTCTGGCACATGAAACGTACGAGAAGGATACCCTACAGTGATTTAACACAAATTTAGGCTTGCTTGTGACATATCCATGTTCAATCTCAAAGTTGAATTTCAGTGAATTTCAGTGTCCCAGATAAGGGCTATGTCGTAGAACAAACACAGATGAGAAGGAGAAAAAAAAGAACAGTATACCACAAGGTTTTGTGGAGCTAGGTCTGGATGAATAATGTGCAGAATGACAACTTCAAACATTTATTAATTAAAAGCATGCAATTTGGTAATAAAAGAATTTTTAATAAGATTTATCTGACGAGGAAATCGGTCAAAAATTTACAATAAAAACATACAATATGGCGTTATTTCATAGTCACCTTGTATTGAAACACGAATGGGGCAACATGAGCACTGGACATATATGTAATACATCGCTAATGTTTTAAATCATGCAACTATAACGACATTCTACTTCAGTATGTACACGACAATAAGGGTGTTTTAGCTCAACAGATTATGACCATGCGTAATGCCTGGTGGCTGATACACCCTGAATTAAGTAACAGTTTATATTGATCTGAAGGTGGTTCATCAGTGAACTGAAATTACAGTGCTTACAGGCTGAGCCTCAGCTTCGACACTGGTCGTTTCTCGCGTAACTACACTACTGGCCATTAAAATTGCTACACCAAGAAGAAATGCAGATGATAAACGGGTATTCATTGGACAAATATATTATACTAGAACTGACATGTGATAACTTTTTCACCCAATTTGGGTGCATAGATCCTGAGAAATCAGTACCCAGAACAACCTCCTCCGGCCGTAATAACGGCCTTCATACGCCTGGGCATTTAGTCAAACACAGCTTGGATGGCGTGTACAGGTACAGCTGCCCATGCAGCTTCAACACGATACCACAGTTCATCAAGAGTAGTGACTGGCGTATTGTGACGAGCCCGTTGCTCGGCCACCATTGACCAGACGTTTTCAATTGGTGAGAGATCTGGAGAATGTGCTGGCAAGGGCAGCAGTCGAACATTTTCTGTGTCCAGAAAGGCCCGTAAAGGACCTGCAACATGTGGTCGTGCATTATCCTGCTGAAATGTAGGGTTTCGCAGGGATCGAATGAAGGGTAGAGCCACGGGTCGTAACACATCTGAAATGTAACGTCCACTGTTCAAAGTGCCGTCATTGCGAACAAGAGGTGACCGTGACGTGTAACCAATGGCATCCAATACCACCACGCCGGGTGATACGCCAGTATGGCGATGACGAATACACGCTTCCAATGTGCGTTCACCACGATGTCGCCAAACACGGATGTGACCATCATGATGCTGTAAACAGAACCTGGATTCATCTGAAAAAATGATATTTTGCCATTCGTGCACTCAGGTTCGTCGTTGAGTACACCATCGCAGGCGCTCCTGTCTGCACGATCCGTTACAACCATGCGGATAAGATGCCTGTCATCTCGACTGCTAGTGATACGAGGCCGTTGGAATCCAGCACGGCGTTCCGTATAACCCTCCTGAACCCATCGGTTCCATATTCTGCTAACAGTCATTGGATCTCGACCAACGCGAGCAGCAATGTCGCGATACGATAAACCGCAATCGCGATAGGCTACAATCCGACCATTATCAAAGTCGGAAACGTGATGGTACGCATTTCTCCTCCTTACACGAGGCATCACAACAACGTTTCACCAGGCAACGCTGGTCAACTGGTGTTTGTGTATGAGAAATCGATTTGAAACGTTCCTCATGTCAGCACGTTGTAGGTGTCGCCACCGGCGCCAACGTTGTGTGAATGCTCCGAAAAGCTAATCATTTGCATATCACAGCATCTTCTTCCTGTCGGTTAAATTTCGCGTCTGTAGCACGTCATCTTCGTGGTGTAGCAATTTTAATGGCCAGTAGTGTAGTTAGATAACAGGGCTTGTATTTATGAACATATTGTCACTGTGTGGAGTTGGCGTTAACGTAGAAGGTTACCAAGTCTAAGAAGTTGTACAGTTGCATAACTTTGCCGTTTAATGTTTAGTGTACTGACTCATGTAATATTACGGATCATAGTGGTGTCCAGGCACAATATGGTGAAATTTTATGATTGTATTTGAGAAATATTTTTTAATTGTTACAGTCTTGTTTTATATTTATCGGGTTGCCGAGATATTTTGGAAGAAAACTGGAAATGCTTACGATAGTGACGTGCTGATAAAATCTTTATTACCGTAATTTGAAGAATAGCTTTGAGTAACACGGAATCGTGGCGATACTGGACGAAATATAACAGCCACTGGTAAAAAAACAGCATGATAAGAGCTGTAATCGTTATCTGATCAATGCTAATGTTTATCATTTTACAGATGAGCACAGTTATTTCTGTGTGTAATGTGTTAGAGTTTCCAGTGCAGAAATTAAGAACTGACGTTTGCATCATGTGAACGCACTTCGTCTAAGTAGCTTCCAAAGCAAGTTGTCGTACTTTGTTATCTGTACAAATCCTGTGCTCATTTCTTTCTTTCGTAAAATTATTTTACTAACTAGTTGTATAAAACGCGTGGACAAAAATCGCAAAAAGATCGCACAAATTCCTTTGTTGAAAACCAGTTTCAGGTCACTGATGACGCTCGTGTCATCCACCACAGCATCAGAGTTAATTTCAAGTCAGAAAATGCTGGCCGGCAATGCGGAGTCCAGTCCAGCGCCCCTCAACCGCCAGCTGCAGCAGCCGTGGGCAAGGCGGAGCACAACCGAGTCACACTACCTGCAGCTGCGCCTGCTTATTCAGCCAGTTGCTTGCGAGTCCTTGCGGAACCAGGCTGCTTCCCAGCTCACAACGTACTGTTCATTTCTCCCCGCTCCGGCACACCTTCGAAGAGCGGCCTACAGGTCGCGTCACCATCCCAGCCAAAGATCCTCACGGAAACCTGAATGTGCCGCCAAGCCGCACAACAGTTACGCTGAACAATGGCGAGCACTGGCGGCTGCCTATAGGTGCTCCATTTGCATCGCTGATACCGATATTCGGCTGTCCTGCTATCTCTGACTGCTCCCCCGGCGGGTTTTCTGGGTGAACGTGTGACGAGTGAGTCTCCGGTCGGCGTTCAAAGAGCCAACTTGTGTTGAAAACAAGCCTGCGCCCCTAACCGTGGTGCATGGGCCTCGCCGTGCTCGCCGCCCTTGTCTTTTGGCTCGCGCCGGGTGTACCGTGCCGATCATTGGGCGCCTTGAGGTGCAAAATTGTGGTGGGTTCGTCGTCTCACGCTGAACAGCTTCCCAGCTCGTAATTCGCAAGCTCCAAGTTACGTATGACTTTTATTCTGTGTTTAACTAAGAAGATTGTTGAAACTTATAGTGGCATGGGTAGCTGCCGGAGATGATTCTGAACTTGGTACCACAGTGGCTATTTTAAGAAAGCTGATGTTCCTCATTCCGTTTTTGATCATCCGTGGAGTGTGTTTTAAGTGGTTTTCATGCAAATTTTAACTTGTTTTAAGACATATTGTCCACTTTGGGTCTGGCTGCGGTTTTGTAGTGCCCGGCAGCCGTAGAGTTCATGATTTAATCGTTTGTCACGGCAGCATTTGGTATGTTTATGTAATGTTGAAAGTGCCTTAAGGTTACTGGAAGTGATCTCTTAAGTTTCGTGCTAATTTACAGGGAGACGGGTAATGTTAGAGTATTGCTCCTTAAGAATTTGGGGGCGTCGTATTATATATTTCAGTGTGATTGTGATTTGACCTTGTTTTCATTGCAATCTATTTGTGCTGCAGAACATTTGTTAAGACTGCTCGTTCCTTGGCGTCGGCACGGTTATGGATTCCTGTCAGGACAGCTCATTGTGGGGCCGGTCGGATTATATATAAATATATACCGCCTGCTATGTGACACTGTGTACAAGCCGTGGGGAGTGAACGCTCGGATTGGCTGCCGGCCGTAGCGTTATTGCCTCCAAACACTGCTATGGGCCTTAACGCTGTTCTCTAAAGTTAAGTGCACTTTGGGAATCATTCTGAGTCTTTATCTCCGTTAACTGAGGCCACCTTGTTAATATTGGCGTTTCTGCAAGTCATTTTATTGGTTGAGTTATTACTAGCTCTTCTTATTTAACACTTATGTTAATCATTTGTGTATCTTTAATGAACGTGCATCGTGTTATTATTCCTCTGTGCAAGTTTTGCGACTTTGTTTGGCCCACTTGGTAATTTTAGAATAAGCATGTTTCACTGTGGACCTTTATGTGGGCAGTTTAGTTTTATTAAGCTTTAAGATCTCTTTGTTCTTTATCAAGCTGTGGTATTATGTGGCTGTGTAACTTTGGTTGGAATTGTATAGTGTTATTAGTCTCTTGAGACATGCTTAAGCAAGAACGATTGTTTGTGATTGATTATTAACCAAGTCCACTATCAATGATTTTGGTTGCGGACGCAAAATAATGATTCTTATTCGTGTTTATGTAATTCAGTCAAAGTGAAGATTTGTATATTCATCGGTAAGAGGGCAAATGTCCGAATTGAAGTTACAATAAAATCTGTTTTGAGTCAAATTAAAATTGTAAAACAATCACAAGCTTGTCCATCACAGTGATACCGGGCTTCCTGTTTCCTTTAAATAATTGTGGTGAGACTGTAAGTTTGATTTTCTAAAGAATTGGGTAGTACCACAGTTCAACTGGTTATGCGGAAAGCATACTAAACAGATACTCCGAAGAGACTAAAAACAGAATTAAAAACTCTAGTTTCTTTCCAAAAATCTGTTAAAATTTGACCCACCAAAAGAAAGAATTAAAAACGTATTACCCTACCTCCTTCCAGAGAAAACACAAAAACTAGCTTTTCAACACACAATAGAACCCAACAACAGCATAACAGCAAACAATCAATTAAATTTATGTGCCATAATGGCCCACATTGGGTAGAGGTGAGATAAGGAAGAACTTTAAAATAAAATACAGGTAAAACATAAGTACATAAGCACCTATGAGGAAAACACACAGTATCTGCAACTTACGACAGAATTTGCAAAAAGAATCTGAATACATGGGCAGAAAATAATGTATTTGTTAATGAGAATAACGCAACACATTACGTTTTAAAGAACACTATGAGCGAGCCAACCATATCACATTCAAAGGTTCTTGAACAATATTATGACCACTGCAGTCGATTACATTACAGAAACGCACAAAACATTTTCAGTTTTAACACTTAAGAAAGTTGCAGGCAACTGAAAAAATACGATCAAAGAAAATGTTTAAACTTAATAAGATGCTAATCTAAAACTGTAAATGTATAGTAATCCTTACAATGTCCTCCTTTGGTAACAATCAAAAATTGTTTCTTAACATGCAGCTAAATAACATGTCGCCAGGAAAGAGTAATATCTCTACAAGATTGGAATTCTTTGTAGATTTTGTCCATGTTGAAGGGTGGCTAAAAGTGATGACTACTCTGGAATAGCTCTGAACCTTCCGGTTGGTGTGTAGTGGAAGTGGCCCACTACGAAAACTGTTGACAACAAACAACGTCTTTATTAGCTTCGGTACATCTTGCTTTGAGCCTCAGTGTGGCAAACACGGCTCTCTCCGTTGGCGCTGGCCAGCAATAGCATATGGGCAGTGCTGGCGGAACGCCTGTGGACAAACGGCAGCCTGCTATACCACATCCGTGACGTCAGTGGCCCACTGCTTCTCTCGGCGATGGGGACAGCCCTTCTAAACTCCCTCCCCCCCTCCCTCCCTCCCCCCCTCACCCGTTCACCACTGCGGGGTGTGGAGGCTGCTCTGCTCGGGATTCGACCTACTGTCCTTGGACACGAGTCAGACAGCTGCTGGGGCTTTGACACCGATTTCCCCTTGGAACTCAACGCTGGCAGCAGCAGGCGACGGTGGCAGGCTGCAGGCGCTGCGGCAATAAGTCCCACCAGGAACTTAGCGCTCGAACTCAGGACTGCTGCTGGCGATGCTCCGTTGTCCGTGGTTCAGCGTGGCCCCAGCGTCGTAGTGGTGCTGCAGAATCCGGTGCTGATGCGGAACAGACGATTGGATGACGAGTTAATGACGAATCTGTCCTGCCTCAAAATACAGCACTATGCATATCACTCTCTAGAACATTTGTTTCCGTAACACTCGCAGCAAGTCACAACATTCAACCTGGTACGATGAAATCGCCTCGCTCATTGCAGCGGCTATCGTTGTTTTCTGCTGCAGTCGGCTGCCTTCGCTAAGCAATCCGCTTTTCATATTCATCGTGAGAAAAGGTCCAAAGGCTCTAATTTTATCAGATTAAATAAACAAATTAATTAAAGAAATATTTCATCGCCACAAAAATGGTTCAAATGGCTCTGAGCACTATGGGACTTAACTTCTGAGGTCATCAGTCCCCTTGAACTTAGAACTACTGAAACCTAACTAACCTAAGGACATCACACACATCCACGCTCTAGGCAGGATTCGAACCTGCGACCGTAGCGGTCGCACGGTTCCAGACTGTAGCGCCAAGAACCGCTCGGCCACTCTGGCCGGCCATCACCACAAAAGTAGCTGATCTGTCAACTGATCATAATCAAGATGGAAGCAAGAAGATGGTTAATTTCAGAGTCTTGGCAAGCATAAAATAGAATGAAAATTTAAATAGGGTATATTCTACGAAAAAACTAAGAATATTGTACAGTGTATAATGCCTGTAAATCATATTCGAATTGCAAGGGAACATAGACTCACGAAACGCAAAGTTAAAATAGATAAAAAGCATGAAAGACTAAATGACACTCACACGAGGTAAGAAGCAGCAAAAGAAATTAACAGAAGAAAAAGTAATGGCATAGAGCGTCTTTGGTAAACTAAAAAGGATTTTCAAAACTGAGGAATGGGCTGTTAACGTGAAACAATTGGAAACTGGAAGACCTAACAGTAACCGATGAAGGAATTCGTGCTGAGAATTGCTTGAAGCGACAGCAGAACAAACCAATGGATCAGGGAAAAGATCAGAGTGGAAAAAATAAAAAATAAAAAGACTGGAAGGAAAATGAAATGGGTGTGTGCAGAACATACTGCATAACTGGGCTAATGTATGGTCGGTGAATGGAAAATTTTCTTTGCTGGATTCCACGGGGAGAAAAAGATCAAGATTACGAGCTAAATACGAAGTGGCTAGATGACATTTGAAGGAATACAAGAACAAGACAGATGCTTATCAGCGAAGATTGCAGTCGATGAAAAACTCTAGAGGAGGCTCATATACATGCACTCGATGTTGCACAGTAGAAAAAAAATGCGTAAGTGTATAAAAGACAACGTATCAGTGAGGTTAGGGGCAAAGAGCTATTTGCCCCACTAGTAAACGCAAGTAGACAAGTTTATGACCCCAATAAGCGAGGCAAACAGCGATGGTCCGTGCCGCAGCAGGCACATTGGCAGATTCGAATTGTTCCTGTTAGCCTGGTGGACTGATGACTGCTGTCACATTAACATTTTCCAGCCAAGTTATAAATCTTGTGTAGCATCTGTAGTGCAACGGTACTGAGAAACCAAAGCAGCACGATAGTCACAACGAAGAGCTGCGGGCAAATCAAATCAGTACGTGTGCGTCATTTAATGGCACCGCAAGGAGAGCGATGTGCGTGACATCGGTACAGGCAGGAAAACTGTTCCTTCACATAGCAGTGAGCAGTGCAGTCCGACAACTCTTGCAACAACAGGCAGTTGCCGAGTAAGCACCATTAAATGCCATCTATTAACACTTAACTTTGGAATTGTTGAGCAATCAGTCGTCTTTGGATAAGTGATCATTGCTATGCTGACATGCTCTCTTGCTCGTCTATACTCCTACAAGAAGGGCATCTGACGAGAAGAAGACCTCTATGATTCCGATAGGTGCTACCACTACTGCCTTAATAACTGTCCCACAAACACAGTTCCACCAATAAGCCGATACATCATGACCTCCTGCTTAACAGAGTATTGGTCGACTTTTGGTGCACAATACAGCGGCGATTCTGCGTGGAATAGATTCGACAAATAGTCGGTATGTTACTGGAGGTATGTGGCGCCAGATCTGTACACTCAGACCAGGCAATTCCTGTAAATTGCAGCCGGTTCTTTGTGACCGAGAGCTGGCGTCCTGATCTGTTCCATTGCGTTCATTTGCGCTGAATTTGGTAGTGAAGATACCAACGTGAGCTCACCATCGTGCTTCTCAAACTAGCGTAGTACTATTCTGACGTCGTGACATGGACAGTTATCCTGCTGGAAAACGGCATTACCGTCTGGAAGACAGGAAGCATGGATTGGAACAGGTGGCACGCAATGACGTTCACGTAGTTCACAGGTGGTGCCTCCGTTTACCACCACTGATCCCTTGAAACTGTTCCCAGTGCGTCCGTGGCACGTTTTATGTTCCGAGCAACAGTTCGCTTGGATAACAGCGTATCTGATCACCAGCATCGACCTGGTATAGCAGCAAACGTGATTAATCCGACCATGTGACACATTTCCTTTGATCCACGGTCCAAACTAGATGACCCGGTGTCCACTTCAGTCGGAATTAACTATGTCGTTTGATCAACAATCTAACACGTAGGGGTCGTCTGCTGCGGAGGGCATTTTTCCAGATAGACTGAAATACGCTATTGTTAAACCATTGTATAAAAAAGTAGATAGATCTGATTCTAACAACTACCGCCCAATCTCACTTCTGACGGCTTTATCCAAAATTCTTGAAAAAGTTATGTATTCAAGAGTAGCATCACATAGTTGTAAAAATGGAGTACTAAAAAATGACAATGTGGTTTTCAAAAAGGCTTCTCAACAGAAAATGTTATATATGCTTTCACTGATCAAATATTAAATGCATTGAATAACCGAACATCACCCATTGAGATATTTTGTGATCTCTCAAAGACTTTTGAGTACATGAATCATGAAATTCTTCTAGATAAGCGTAATTATTGTGGTATGAGTGGGACAGTGCACAAATGGTTTAATTCATACTTAACTGGATGAATGCAGAAGGCTGAAATTAACAGTACAGATAGTCTGCAAAAACCAGCAGAGCCCTCTAAATGGGAAGGTATCAAGAATGATGTCCCACAGGGTTCAGTTTTGGGTCCGTTATTGTTCTTAATATATATTAACGACTTGCCACTCTATATTAATGAAAATGCAAAGCTAGTTCTTATTGCTGATGATATAGGTATAGCAATCACACCCAAGAAGCAAAAATCAGCTGAGGACATTGCAAATAATGTCTTTCAGAAAATTATTAAGTGGTTCTCTGCAAATGGACTCTCACTAAATTTTGAGAAAACACCGTTTATACAATTCTGTACAGTAAATGGCATAAATATAGACTATGAACGGATGTCTGTTGCTAAGGCAGAATACTCAAATTTTCTGGGTGCGTACATTGATGAAGAATTGAATTGGAAGAAACACATCGATGATCTGCTGAAACGGTTAGGTTCAGCTACTTATGCTATTAGGGTTATTTCAAATTTTGGTGATAAACATATCAGTAAATTAGGCTACTATACCTATTTTCATTCGCTGCTTTCATGTGGCATCATATTTTGGGGCAATTCGTCATTGAGAGAGAAACTATTCATTGCACAAAAGCGTGTAATCAGAATAATAGTTGGAGCTCACCCGAGATCACCTTGCAGACATTTATTTAAGGAACTCGGGATATTCACAGTACCTTCGCAATACATATATTCGCTTATGAAATCTGTCATTAATAACTCACCCCAGTTCAAAAATAACAGTGAAGTGCATAACTACAACACTAAAAGAAAGGATGATATTCACTACTCTGGATTAAATCTCACTTTGGCACAGAAAGGGGTTAATTATGCTGCCACAAAAATCTTTGATCATTTGCCAAATAGTATTAAAAGTCTGACAGATAGCCAACCGACATTTAAAAGCAAATTAAAAGACTTTCTGAATGACAATTCCTTCTAGTCAATAGATGAATTCTTAGATATGAATTAGTAACAAAATTAATTAATTAATTAATTAGTTAACTTTTTTTGTGAAGAAAACTTATGTTAAAGTGACACTTTCCACATCATTACGAAATGTCGTATTCATGATCTATGGAAAAAGGATTAATGTATACATGTACTGTAACGAGAAGTTGACGTCTAAAACCTCGTCACCTGCTCGTGGCTTTACTGTCCTTCAAGTACTTTCCGTACATGCTCACGACAGCTTCGTCGTTTCCGAGATGTTTGTTCTCAGTCACCGGGTGGTAATAATCTACCCTTTGCCACAGTGGCAGTGGGTTTCTCCATTTGCGGCCCATGTAGTTGCTAGAATGATTCCCCATTCGCTTCTGCTTCACTTATATACTTTACTTACCGCATCACGTCCTCTCATCGCCATCACGTTTCATTCAGTCTATCGGTGGAATATAGCCATAATGTAGTGGCACATTAGTTAAACAGACCTGTATAGACACATCAACAACACATTCACAAACTTCACAGGATCATCGTATCTACGAGCCACATGATATCTATTGATTTATATAAGCCTAATCTAGACTTTTGCATTGACAGCAATCTTCACTGATACGCATCTGTCTTGTTCCTATATTTCTTCAAATGTCATCTAGCCACAATATATTTAGCTCGTAATCTTGATCTTTTTCTCCCCTTGGAATCCAGCAAAGAAAATTTTCCATCCACCGACCATACATCACCCCAATTACGCAGTTCCGCAAACACACCCATTTCATTTTCCTTCCGGTCTTAATTTTTTTTTTTTTACTTTTTCCACTCTACTATTTTCTCTGATCCATTGGTTTGTTCTGCTGTCGCTTCAAGCAATTCCCAGCACGAATCTCTGCACGGCCTCTGTTCGGCCTTCCAGTTTCCAATTGTTTTCACGTTAACAGCCCATTCCTCAGTTTTGAAAACCCTTTTTTGTTTGTAAAAGACGCCCTAGGCCATTACTTACTCTTCTGTTAATTTCTTTTGCTGCTTCTTAGCTTGTGTGTCATTTATTCTTTCATGCTTTTTATCTACTTTAACTTCGCATTCCGTGAGTCTTTGTTCCCTTGCAATTCGAATGCGATTTACAGGTATTATATGCTGTACAATACTGTTAGTTTTTTCATAGAATATACCCTATTCAAAATTTAATTCTATTTTATGCTTGCACAGAACATTTTATAACGGTTTTGCTCTGTAAGAACGAACATGTGTTTCCTCTCCACAAATTCTAGTTGTGTATAGTCTCAGTCATTTATAGCATCATACCAGAAGCTTCCCAATGACAAATTGTACCACAATTTTTTTATTCTACTTTAGCATTAAAAACCCCTCATTAACATCTTGTAGCAGGTTTACTGTAATTTATCAGTGCCTGTAAATGTCCGTAGAGCTCCTATATCTCCTCATCAGAATATGATTAAATTAGGCTTCAATGATTCCCAGGAACGTCTTTTGCTTATTTTTGAATCAAATTTTGCTATTCACTCTGAGATACCTTCAATTTCTGACGTCTATGCACTTTAATAAATATTACATAAACTGTATGTTTTGAACTGAAGACCGTTTACTTTCTTTACTCACTCTATAGGAACAAAAAATGTGTCACAGTACTTAATCCACTGATGAGTCGAAATCTTGTTCCATTTCAGTTACATCAAAAATAAAAAAGCTAAAAAAATCAGCTCTACAATTTATCAGTCCTATAATAAATTTAATCTTTGATTCACTCCTTTTTGCGTTACTTAAGAATTTTCTGTATGACTTATGTATAAAAAAGTGCATCGCCTCCGAACAGCTACAGACAACACAGTAAGGGCTTTCTGTTCTGCTGGACATTGGCGACTAGTCTCCGACACTGAAAGTTCTTAGCAGGCTGTATACCGATCCCGCGCCTTGTCCTTGTCAGCTGTTTTCACGGCCATCCGTCCAATTACGACGGAGGATAATTACGCGAGCATAAAAACACAATCTGCCGTGTCATTTCCGTAGTAACCATTCAGGCCGCGTGCTTGTTCTCTGTCAAAGCCGCTTCCCTGCAGAAGCAGTCTAGGGATGGGAAAAACCAAACGGTTAAAATTGATACCGTTATTTTAGTTCTGAATAACCGGTGCCTTTCGGTATTAGTTTTAATCTCAGTTATAACAGATTTTTTCCATTACTTGCTAATAACCGGGAAAAAGAACTGACATATCAATCTGACATAGGAGAGCGGCTAAAATTTTTGGTTTCTAGATAAACCTTCTCTTAACGACGAGCAATGTTTTTCGTAAAATTCCGGTTACTATGAAATATCGGATCATTACAGAAAATGTGAAAAGCGATCAGAAGGCTTACTACTTTAATAAAAACGCCTACATTTAGAAACTAGCAGCAAACACATGGTATGAGAATCGCTTCAGCATAGCGGAGACTATGATGTACAGTCGTGGACAGAACGAGCGAGACCCCTCGCCTTTTCGTTATGCTGATCCGCACAGCTTTAAAGTCTGCTACACAGCATAACAGGCAAGGCGACGAAGTGCTACCAACATACTATGCACAGGCGTGTGAAAAACTATCCGAAATTTGTCAGACTGTTTTCAATCATGTGTAAGACTTTATTAATGCTGATTAGTGTGTTAACCACAGCACCTAAATATAAGATATAAATGAAAGAAGAAACGCTAATTAGTATGAACTGTACTAATAAAAATGAATTTCAACTTATCGAGATAACATAACTGTTTTAGTAAGACAAAGTACCCATATCGTTACGAATTAGCAAAATATTATGCGCATTCGGCCGCGAAACGGTCTGTGTCACCGTTCAGACCAGTCGTACTGGATTACCGTTGCTGACCTACCATGAAAGTGTGCAAATTTAGCAATGCGTGAAGATTCATAACGAAATTCAGTTAAAAATCATTCAGTGCCACACTTAAGTCAATTCAATTATTGGCAGAAGCGGAAAAAGTAGGTAGTAGCAAGTACGAAATTCTACAAGAGTTTCATATCGACATCCACAGGGCGCCGGTAAGAATAAAGGTAGCGATAAAACTATTGGGGGAGATTAGAACCGAAAACAAACCAGACCTCCCTTGCAGTAGCAAACACCTTTCACTGCGCTAGCAGACAACCCAGGCAAACAGCCCCCTATTATTACCCCAGACATGAATAAGCCGGCAATTTCGCAATGAAAATGGCAAAATGATCTGCAGTTTCTGTTGCATAGAGCTTTCTGGACTCAAAAACATGATGTCACCGATTATGTGACAATCATTCGGGATGTTTATCGAAATAACAAAAAACTGTTATTAGCGAGTAAATTTAGTAGGATAATTCTGCACCACCCCAGTAAATAAACGGCGACGTAGCTGCCAAACGTATTCTACAATGTTTCGGATTCTCCATTAGACGTGCCAGAGCCAGAAAACGTTCGTTAGCCGAAGTGTTCCTTAAGGTAGCTAGCAATGGGAATGCTCGCACATCTAAAATGCGGTGCCATTAATAGTGGGATCTGATTTACCACGTGTATAGGCAAGTGGATTTTATTTGCTTTCTCGTAGACGTGATTTGGATCGAAAGCGTAGCTACGATTAATATGCTGATGTATCGACTGCAACTGGAACATTTCGAATAAAGAGTAGGGGAAATTATCATGCGGCCCTCATCTTCAGTAACTGTGGTAGCTATTTTCGTTGTTAGGATTTCGTCACGTAAATCGGTAAAAATGGAACCCTACTAGTCTCACATTCTTGACCGTCTATATGTCTACCCAACTCTTAAAACCCGTTTACCTCGAGTACAGGTGGACATAATAAGCGGAAATGTATCGCACTTCCTGCGGTATACGTTTCCTTGGTGGTGTAAAAAAGTGAGCTATGTCAACACAATCTAAAGATACGGCCGTTTATGTAAAGAAAATTTACGCGAAAGGTCAAAAAATGGCTCTAAGAACTATGCCACCGAACTGCTTAGGTCATCAGTCCCCTAGATCTAGAAGTACTTCAACCTACCTAACCTACCACACATCCATGGCCGGGGAAGGATTCGAACTGACGGCGCAAGGAGCCGCTCGGTCCGCGATATGACGCCGTTGAGCGCACGGCTAGCCCTCGCCGGCAAGCTGTTAATATTGTCTGGTGTTACTTAAAAGTTATTCACTTCTGGTGAATGATTTTCTACGCAGTTCTTTTAAGAAAGGATAACTAAAATATATTTGATGTTACGGAAGAGGAAGGACGCCTAATTCATTTCCCCTTGTCTTTATTCATGATGTTAGATTCGCAATCTGAGCATACGTACTATCCATAACCACACTTTAGATCCAAGTCATAGTCACAGAAATGCGGATACAACACGTTGGATTATACTAGAGGTATTTCGTTTCCCACGAAGTGGGAAGTGCACATCAGCTGAACGAACTTGCATAGTATGTTGGTAGCACTTCGTCGCCTTACCTGTTATACTGTGTAGCAGACTTTAAAGCTGTGCGGACCAGCATAACGAAAAGGCGAGGGGTCTCGCTCGTTTTGTCCACGACTGTACCTGTGACCGTATGGAGTCGCCAATCAGACAGTCCGTGTGTACGTGCAGCGTGCAAACTTGCCCTCACCAGGTCTATAGGACAGTTTCTTGCTGTCGTCCTCAGACATCAGCTGTACTGCAGAATTACACCATACCTAGTCTACCAAAACTAACAAGACAAAAGTGAATAGTGGGCGTCTTATCTCCAGTCAATTATTTATTACGAAGAAAGACAGCAAACTAATGTACATTTGTTTTGTTGCTTCCATGGAGTTCCACAGTCTCTAAGGTCTTAATAAAAGAATGTATTGTCCGTTGCAGGCTGTATTCTGCTTCATTACAATCGTCCTATTAGCCAGTTCCGGTAGTGAGTTATTATCAAGCACGTGAAAGACCAACGTGAAAGAGCGTCACATGTCTACGTAGATCGACATGTATGAATAAAATAATCAATAACACACATTAACGTAACCAGATTTACAGTGCAATAACATTACTTACATTTGCTATGCCATGTATTATATGTCGCGCTCATCACATTCTTTTACGTCGCATACATTAAGCCAGATGTCGTACTCCATCGTAACATACTCTAAGTGCTGCAGCCTGACAGCAGAAACAGCTGTTACGAAGTTGTCAAAGATGCACTTACTTCCTAACGTTGTAAACCTATCGATAGTTATGTGCAATTACATCATGTTTACTGCCGGCGTGCCAGACTTAGTTGAAGTATCGTGTACTCGATAATCGGTGACCAAAGGCCACTTAAGAGCATGTATATTCTTTACAGTACATTAAAATCATGCATAAAACTATAAATATCGTGATATATTGACAGAGAAAGAAACTATTTATTACTGGCGTGTCAGATTTAACGAAAATATTGTAACGTAGGTCGTCACCGACGTAAAGTTACATAGAGATATCTGAGGCCCGCTTATTGATATTGTCCAGATGAATGATTCATAAAAATACAAATTTCGAAAATATTTCAAGTGTATATCATCAGCGATAAATCGGTGTGACCAGATGACCGTTTATGACAAGCAAATCTGTGAGTATAGGTCTGCGTTTTATTAGACCAAAGTGGGTAGGAACTGTTAACAAGGACCAATAAAGACAGTATAGGTCTATGAGTACACTTAAAACTCAGTGCAATAATACTGCACACAGAAAAATGAAAAAACATCCTTCTCAGAATCACGTATATCTTACATTAAGGAAAACACGTAGCACAAACCACATAATGCAAAGAAAAACGTACGGACCAAAGCATCAATATCTGGAAAATACAGTTAAAAATAACTCCAGACATCCATCGAATGAAGATATGAATTGCAAACATTGTCATACTCATCAGCTTGTGAAGGTGACACACAGAGATTAACTGAATGACATTTCATACAGTGGTCTTTTTAGGTTATATCAATCTGTTACGAAACTGTAGAATCATCATACAGAGCCCAAATTGTAGCAAATATGTTTTTATCTACACGCCTTCTATTCGTCAAAGTAGGTAAATAGCAACAGTTGATACTAAAAGAGAAAGACCGCAAAAATACTCATTACGGAACACACATGTGTCAAAATGTACAGCCCTAAAATGTGCATAAGCATCATGTATGCAGCAAAATACATGGTAACATTACGTTATTGGAGGTAGAATGTAAGATAATCAGGTAGAAAAAGTTACAAAATACAGATAAGGTTATTCAGTGACTTACATCGAGTAAGAATACTGGCTAATGCACCACTGGCCGTTAAAATGGCTACACCACGAAGATGACGTGCTACAGACGCGAAATTTAACCGACTGGAAGAAGATGCTGTGATATGCAAATGATTAGCTTTTCAGAGCATTCATACAACTTTGGCGCCGGTGGAGACACCTACAAAGTGCTGACATTAGGAAAGTTTCCAACCGATTTCTCATACACAAACAGCAATTGACCGGCGTTGCCTGGTGAAACGTTGTTATGATGCCTCGTGTAAGAAGGAGAAATGCGTACCATCACGTTTCCGACTTTGATAAAGGTCGGATTGTACCCTATCACGATTGCGGTTTATCGTATCGCGACATTGCTGCTCGCGTTGGTCGAGATCCAGTGACTGTTAGCAGAATATGGAATCTGTGGGTTCAGAAGGGTAATACGGAACGCCGTGCTGCATCCCAGCGGCCTCGTATCACTAGCAGTCGAGATGACAGGCATCTTATCCGCATGGCTGTAACGGATAGTGCAGCCACGTCTCGGTCCCCGAGTCAACAGATGGGGACGTCTGCAAGACAACAACCATCTGCACGAACAGTTCGACGACGTTTGCAGCAGCATGGACTGTCAGCTCGAAGACCATTGCTGCGGTTACCCTTGACGCTGCATCACAGACAGGAGCGCCTGCGATGGTGCACGAATGGCAAAACGTCATTTTTTCGGATGAATTCAGGTTCTGTGTACAGCATCATGATGGTCGCATCCATGTTTGGCGACATCGCGGTGAACGCACATTGGAAGCGTGTATTCGTCATCGCCATACTGGCGTATCGCCCGGCGTGATGGTTTGGGGTGTCGTTGGTTACAAGTCTCGGTCACCTCTTGTTCGCATTGGCGCCACTTTGAACAGTGGACGTTACATTTCAGCTATGTTACGACCCGTGACTCTACCCTTCATTCGATACCTGCGAAACCCTACATTTCAGCAGGATAATGCACGACCGCATGTCGCAGGTCCTGTACGGACCTTTCTGAATACAGAAAATGTTCGACTGCTGCCCTGGCCAGCACATTCTCCAGATCTCTCACCAACTGAAAACTTCTGATCAATGGTGGCCGAGCAACTGGCTCGTCACAATACGCCAGTCACTACTCTTGATGAACTGTGGTATCGTGTTGAAGCTGCATGGGCAGCTGTACCTGTACACGCCATCCAAGCTTTGTTTGACTCAATGCCCAGGCGTATGAAGGCCGTTATTACGGCCAGAGGTGGTTGTTCTGGGTACTGATTTCTCAGGAGCTATGCACCCAAATTGCGTGAAAATGTCACATGCCAGTTCTAGTATAATATATTTGTCCAATGAATACCAGTTTATCATCTTCATATCTTCTTGGTGTAGCAATTTTAATGGCTAGTGGTGTACAAACCACTTATTAAACGAAATAAGGCGTCAAGTCACGTAACATTCCATGATTTTTATAAAATATGAAAGCGTCAGAAGGTAAACGCCCTTTTCATATCTAACAACTGATATAAAATTTAAGGCATTACGATACACAAAAAACACCTGTTATAAGAAATATGGAATTTAAATTTCAGTACACCAGGTAATTCATGACATGAATTGTAATATGTAATCATAGTATAGAATAAACCATGAAAACTATGAAAGTATAGAAACCTCAATGGTCAGTTCCAAAAATGGCTCTGATCTCTATTGGACTCATCGTCTGAGGTCATCAGTCCCCTAGAACGTAGAACTAGTTAAACCTAACTATCCTAAGGACATCACACACATCCATGCCCGAGGCAGGATTTGAACCTGCGACCGTAGCGGTCTCGCGGTTCCAGACTGGAGCGCCTAGAACCGCACGGCCACTTCGGCCGTCAATGGTCAGTTCAATGTAAATCCAAAGTATCAAGAAAGCACAACCTCTAAAGGTGAAGGATATCTGTAAAACAGAAAGGCTCAGAATGAAGAGTTTGAGACCAAATGGTAATTGGAAGGGAATGGAACTAAGAAATAAATAAAAATTAATTCAACACTTTTTTTAAATATTGCAGGAAATATCCGTTTTTCAAACCTGTCTGTCCATTTAGGCCGCTCTGTGCATGTTTAGTAAAATCGACATGAATTTCCATCTCTTCATAAATGTTCATTAATCTAGCGTTATAACTGATAACTTCGTAAATTTATAGATGACGATCTGTGCAGACATGTGACACTCTTCCACATTGGTTTATTCAGATGCTTGATAATGGCTGACGGCCGAAATAAGCAAATAGCACGATTTTAATAAAGCACAATACAGCCTGCAACGGTCAATGTATTCTTTCATTAAGCCAATGAGTGTTATCTATAACGAAATTATCACTGTTCATAAGGAATACAATATTCGCAGCCACTACGGATATAATTGTGGTGCACAGTTTGATATTTCAAGGATAAAATAACCTCGAAATATTGAAATGCCAGTTGATTTTCAACGAAACAAATTTGAGGAAACGTATTCAGGTAACTGAAGCCATTTCGAAAGTAAGTTTACGAATTGTTATTGAATCACCAAACAAGGCATCATTGGCAGTGGTTACATTAAGAGAAGCGTTTTAAGAGGGTTGCTCACAAAGAAATGAGCCGCATTTTTTTCTTCAACAATTCTTTAATGAAAATAATGAGAATTTCACACACGAAAGAATGGTGTTTTATCTACACATGCTATTTTTCCATGTAATCTGGATTCCGTGTTATGGCCTTCCTCCAGAGCGAAACAAGGATGTGTGTGCCCTGTCGGTACTAATCCTTGTCCTGGTGTCGGACACAGTGCTTCACTGTGTGAATCTCCGCCTCATCGTCCTCAAAATGTCTGCCAACTGCCGAGTCGTAATGTGTCTGTCCTCGCAATTGACAACATCAGCTCGCTGCAACATGTCAGGTGTGACAGCCGTGGATGTTCTCCCCGACCGCTGCAAATCGTGGAGCTCCGTTGCACCGCCTTCTGATGACCTCACGCTCCGTGTCCAGCGACTATAACTGTACTTCTGTCGACAGCAGATGCTCCATAGACTTTGCACAAGCGTTTGTGAATATTCCCCATAGTTTCTTTCTCTGCACTGAGAAATTCAATGACGATACGTTACTTGTAACGCACATCATCTACGGACGCCATTTTGAAATTGTTCTGCAGCTACACTATCTGTCGGAAGTGAAGGAAACTAGGCGCGCTCACACAGGAGACTTCAAGCAATACATACGTAACGTTTCGCGTTCGCAGCATTGCTTTCGGCTGAGAAAAAAAATGCGGTGCGTTACTTTCTGGGCAACCCTCGTAATTACAGCGGAAGAACTGTTTCCTGACAAAACAGATCAATACAAAGCAGTCACTCTTTCAGCACATACAGTGGCGCGACGAGGTGAAGACATCGCTTGCAATTTGTCAGATCAGTTACAAGAAAAGCAGTCTGAGTTTGCCTGGAACTTATTAGCCCTGGACGAATCTACAGAAATCTCTAATACTGCCCGTCCTGTTGATTTTTAGAGGTATTAACACAGATTCCCAAGTTACCGAAGAAATGTCGGATCTGATTGTCTTGCACAAAACACCTGCATATATTTCAAGGATTCACTTAACTTTAACTGAAAAGTACACCGTTACTGTTTCTTGGATGAAACATTTTACACAGATGGGGGAACAAATGTGAATGGCAAGTCCGTTGCAAGGTTAAACTCAGAATGTGAAGTCAGTATTGTTGCCTAACCTTGACAATACAATGCGCTCTTATCAAGGAGCCGATGTGAGCAAAGTCATTCGATATGTCTTGTATGACGAAGATAGTAATTTGTGTTTTCAGTTTCAGTTGATGCCATAGACTTAAGCTTCGCCAGTTCAAGTCCATTCTAGAAGAGGTAGAACCTTTATCAAGTGATGTCCATACCACAAGGCAGAAAGGTGATTAACCTGCGCTAATATTTTGTCAAACTTCTTTTCTTAGAGAACAGAGATTAAAATATTTCTGAATGAGAAAAACAACTCTTTGGAAGTCCTGTCGGCCATAAAATGACCATGAAAACTAGCTTTCTTAGCCGATGTTACTCTCCATTTGAACGAACTGAATAAAAACTTCAAGGGGAGGACAATTTTATTTGTGATCTCTACACACATGTTAAGACTTTCACACTAAAGCTTATACTTTCTGAACACAACGTCAGACACAAACTTTTCACATGCTTCGGCAACTGACAGTCGTCGAAGAGTGAACATGGTTGAGGTTTCCTCTCTTTTGCACCGGAATTTCTTGGCTCTGCCAACTTTTCAGATTTAGAGGAGAACTCCAAGGAGACCCAAATTTTCAAGAGACCCTTTTGCTTGAGACGTAGAAGATGTTCAGGCAGCACTGCAAATGGGGATTTTTGATCTACAAGCTGATTACACCATGACTAAAAACTTTAAAGAAAGAAATCTCGTTCAATTTCACAATTATTTTCTAGAATAAAACTCCCCCAAGATCAAAGACTTTGCACGAGGTTTGTTCTCTGCAACTGGCATTACTTACCGTTGTGAACAAATACCTTCCTGATTTTTTTAGTCATCAGTCTTTTGATTGATTTGACTCTACCCGCCACGAATTCCTCACCTGTGGCAACCTCTTCATCTCAGCTGATGTCAGAGTATCTCTTGCAGCCTACGTCCTCAATTATTTGCTTGACGTATTCCAATCTCTGTCTTCCTCTACAGTTTTTGCCCTCTACACCTCCCTCTAGTACTATGGAAGTCATTCACTCATGTCTTAACTGATGTCCTATCATCCCGTCCCCTCCTCTTGTGTTTTCCACATATTTCTTTCCTCTCAAATTCAGCTCAGAACCTCCTCATTCCTTACCTTATCAGTCCACCTAAATTTCAACATTTGTTTGTAGTATCGCATCTCAGATGCTTCGATTCTCTTCTCTTCCGGTTTTCCCACAGTCCATGTTTCAGTACTATACAATGCTGTGCTCGAAACGTACATTCTCAGATATTAATTCCTGAAATTGAGACCTATGTTTGATATTAGTAGACTTCTCTTGACCAGCAATGCCCTTTTTGCCACTGCTAGTCTGCTTCTGATGTCCTCCTTGTTCCGTCTGTCATTGGTTATTTTGCTGCCTAGGTAGAAGAATTCCTTTATTTCATCTACTTCGTGAACAACAATCCGGACGTTAAGTTTCTCGGTGTTCTCATTTCTACTACTTCTCATTACTTTCGTCTTTATTCGATTTACTCTCAATCCATTTTCTGTACTCATTAGACTTTCATTCCATTCAGTATATCATGTAATTCTTCTTCACTTTCACTCAGTATAGCAATATCGTCAGCGAATCGTATCATTGATATTCTTTCACTTTGAATTTTAATCCCACTCTTGAAACTTCCTTGCATTTCCATCACTGCTTCTCCGATGAAAATTAAACGTCCCCATTTGTTGACTCAGGGATCTAGACGTGGCTGCACGATTCGTTACAGCCATGCGGATAAGATGCCTGTCATCTCGACTGCTAGTGATACGAGGCCGTTGAGATCCAGCACGGCGTTCCGCATTACCCTCCTGAACCCACCGATTCCATATTCTTCTAACAGTCATTGGATCTCGATCAACGCGAACAGCAATGTCGCGATACCATAAACGCAATCGCAGTAGACTACAATCCGACCTTTATCAAAGTCGTAAACGAGATGGTACGCATTTCTCCTCCTTACACGAGGCATCACAACAACGTTTCACCAGGCAACGCCGGTCAACTGCTGTTTGTGTATGAGAAATCGGTTGGAAACTTTCCTGATGGGCAGCACTTTGTAGGTATCGCCACCGACTCCAACCTTGTGTGAATGCTCTGAAAAGCTATTCGTTTGCATATCTCAGCATCTTCTTCCTGTCGGTTAAATTTCGCGCCTGTAGCACGTCATCTTCGTGGTGTAGCAATTTTAATGGCCAGTAATGTATATGAAGGGCTTATTTCATTAGTGATACTAGTCCATTACCTCCACTTTGCTGCCTATAATGCTTCTGAAATTAATGATCCAAACAAATAGAAAGAAAGGTTCATATCTAGCAAGAAGCCATATACTTGAATATTTCTGGTATCTCAACTGACGATTTTTCAGCGCTCATTTAATTTTAGGACTCTGTATCTCAAAATGACCAAAAATGGACTTGTACCACTATTGAAATAAGCCCTTCATATGTTATCTGACTGCCACTCAGATTCAGAAATCGATAAGTTCCCCTCATAATCTAGTAGTTTGGAGACCCCTGTGCTTTACCAGCAAGTTAGAGCATTATCAGTGCGTCACTAAACTCTCAGCCCGTGACAAGGTTTACGACCTGTTCCGATTTAATGACCCAGATAGTCGCTAGCATGGTCTGCCTACACCCGACCTTTGCTTAGAAGTTACGTTATTACTGCTGAATCTTAGGTAATTTTCCTCTTCCACATTTTGCACATGTAATAGTCCACGCAAGAGATCTAAATTGGCATTGGTTTCACAGTCAGCTATCGCTATATATCATTATGCGGGATGTGGTGCCATATTTGGGACGTGAGAAGAAAACCTAAATCTTCGGACAATCTTAATAAAAGTCGTTTCTGATGTCTGCATATTGTTCTCATCAGCTTTGAGTATTAACCAACGTTCAGAAAAACTGTAGTGCTAAAACTGCCGCTGCTTTTCTAAGAGTAAGAGGCCTTTCATTAGGTGTGTCAGAGTCTATTGGGGTATCTAATCTCCAACGGAAGCAAATTTAGCCCGAAAATCAGTGCTGATAAGCCGTAAAGAATGTTGCTTTTAGAGAAGCGTTGTAGAAATCTCCACTGTAAGTTACGGAATGCGACTGTTCTAGGCTATAAAACATACCATATTTTTATTCATTTAGTGTATGGCTAAGTCAGAAACAAACAATATTACAGTTATCTTAAACTAGGAAGTAATATATGGGATATGGATTTACAGGGTGGTCCATTGATAGTGACCGGGCCAAATATCTCACGAAATAAGCGTCAAACGAAAAAACTACAAAGAACGAAACTTGTCTAGCGTGAAGGGGGAAACCCGATGGCGCTATGGTTGGCCCGCAAGATGGCGCAGCGATAGGTCGAACGGATATCAACTGCGTTTTTTTAGATAGGAACCCCCTTTTTTATTACATATTCGTGTAGTACGTAAAGAAGTATAAATGTTTTAGTTGGACCATTTTTTTCGCTTTGTGATAGATGGCGCCGTAATAATCACAAACATATGGCTCACAATTTTAGACGAAAAGTTGATAACAGGTAGGTTTCTTAAATTAAAATACAGAACGTTGGTACGTTTGAACATTTTATTTTGGTTGTTCTAATGTGATACATGTACCTTTGTGCACTGAGAACGCATGCTGTTACAGCGTAATTACCTGTAAATACCACATTAATGCAATAAATGCTCAAAATTATGACCGTCAGCCTCAATGCATTTGGCAATACGTGTAACGACATTCCTCTCAACAGCGAGTAGTTCGCCTTACGTAACGTTCGCACATGCATTGACAATGCGATGACGCATGTTGTCAGCCGTTGTCGGTGGATCACGATAGCAAATATCCTTCAACATTCCCCACAGAACGAAATCAGGGGACGTCAAATCAGGTGAACCTGCGGGCCATGGTATGGTGCTTCGACGACCAATCCACCTGTCATGAAATATGCTATTCAATACTGCTTCAACCGCACGCGAGCTATGTGCCGGACATCGATCATGCTGGAAGTACATCGTTATTCTGTCATGCAGTGAAACATCTTGTAGTAACATCGGTAGAACATTGCGTAGGAAATCAGCATACATTGCACCATTTAGATTGCCATCGATAAAATGGGGGTCAATTAATCTGCCGCACCATACATTAACCCGCCAAGGTCGCTGATGTTCCACTTGTCGCAGCCATCGTGGATTTTCCGTTGCCCAACAGTGCCTATTGTGCCGGATTACGTTACCGCTGTCGGTGAATGACGCTTCGTCGCTAAATAGAACGTGTGCTAAAAATCTGTCATCGACCCGCAAATTCTCTTGTTCCCAGTAGTAGAACTGTACACGACGTTCAAAGTCGTCGCCATGCAATTCCTGGTGCATAGAAATTTGGTACGGAAGCAATCGATATTGATGCAGCATTCCCAACACCGACGTTTTTGAGGTTCCCGATTCTCGCGCAATTTGTCTGCTACGTATGTGCGGATTAGCCGTGACAGCAGCTAAAACACCTACTTGGGCATCATTATTTGTTGCAGGTCGTGGTTGACGTTTCACATGTGGCTGAACTCTTCCTGTTTCCTTAAATAACGCAACAATCCGGCGAACTGTCTGGACACTTTGATGATGTCCAGGATACCGAGCAGCATACATAGCACACGCCCGTTGGGCATTTTGATCACAATAGCCATACATCAACACGATATCGACTTTTTCCGCAATTGGTAAACGGTCCATTTTAACACGGCTAATGTATCACGAATACCGTCCGCACTGGCGGAATGTTACGTGATACCACGTACTTATACGTTTGTGACTATTACAGCGCAATCTGTCACAAAGCGAAAAAACTGGTCCAACTAAAACATTCATATTTCTTTCCGTACTACACGAATATGTAAGAAGAAATGGGGGTTCCTATTTTTAAAAAACGCAGTTGATATCCCTTTGACCTATGGCAGCGCCATCTAGCGGGCCAACATAGCGCCATGTGGTTTGCCCCTTCAAGCTAGACGAGTATCGTTCTTTGCAGTTTTTTCGTTTCATGCTTATTTCGTGAGATATTTGGCCCTGTCACTATCAGTGGACCACCCTGTAGTGTATTAATCACCTCGTCATCACCAGGAACTCTTTTGGATCTCCAGGAAAAGCTCACAGGACATTCTTGAATTACATGGTAAACAGTCTGCTTTTCAGCGCCACAATCACATGTCGTGAACTTATTTTCCTCCACTCGTGCAAAGAGTCGGGATATCTTCCAACGTTGGTTCTTATTTGGTAAAGAACCGATCAGATTTTGAGTGGCAGTTCGAAGTCGTGTGGCTTGATCGATATGCTAAGGTTCTTGTTCTGTAGTAGCATTCATCTGCCTAGCGTGTCCCCAACATTCGTCGGTATTAATGCCGTTTCCAAGTAACAGTCTTACGGTTTCTAGGGGTGAGTAACGAGAGCGAAGCCCATCTTTGCTGATGCTTACAATGTCTGCATTAACCGGGAGGTTAGGATTTTTCTGTATTTTTTTGTAGTCCCGTACAAGAGCACTTTCCTGCCGCAGAGATGGAAGCGGTACGTGGCTAAGTATGGCTAACCAAAAGGTGTGGGTCTGATGATGCCCGTTATAGGACGGATGGTACGGTTTAACTGTGAATCAACAAATCTTTTGTGAATCTTACTCATCCAGGCTGGTGAGCAATATTCCACAAAAGGGTAAACCAGTCCCAGAGCCGAAATGCAGAGTGTTGATGCAGTGGATCCCCGAGATGTGCCACAAAGTTTTTGAAGGCAGTTATCTCGTGTTTTGTTTTTGGCAGCTGTTCTTAACAGATGTTGTCTGTAACTGAGTGTTCTATCAAGCGTTATCCCTTAAGATACGTGGGCGCATTATTCAACGAACACACCAACTTGAAACTGGATATAACGGATTACTAACGAATCGTGAACGTAGTTCAGTATGAAACAGTTAATGATTCCACGTTTCTAAAAAAACTAAATTCAGACATAAAATGCATGACAGGTCCAATAGTGCTATATGGACCTGAGACCCGAAACGTTCAATTTTTTAGCTCAAAATTTTGGGGATGATGTGTAGTCCAGTGCGGCAGACTAATGGACGGAGGAAAGGAAGGAGCACAAAAAAATACTGTAAATGTTTCCGCGAACTAAACTTTGGAGAGAATGAATACGAGAATACTTCCATGGACAGGACATGTGGAAAACGTTTTTGAACATCTTTAATCTCAAGCTGGGATGATGTGACACTGGTTGAAGCAATGTAAGACCCGCAATGCCCTGGGGTCAAAGACAACCAAGTAGAGGAAGCTCAAAAACTCTGGTGTAGGAGACATATTTTGAGGTCAGTAAATTACCTTCATGGATTTTAGTGGTTGGGAGAGAGCAACATCTCAGTGACAGAAGACATGACCAACTAGGGAAATAAACCTAAGACTGGTTATATCCTGGGCAAAGTTTTGGAAGAGATCATCTTTTATGGTTTATGGTTCCCACCCTACCATTTCGACATAAATCCAGACGATCAGGCTGGAACGTAACTAAACAAACTAAACTGTATTTTTCAGTTTCTGACACAGTTACGTGCAAAACATTTTATTTGTGGTGACTAGTTTCGGACTACATTATCCATTCCCAAACGAGAGCCTTCGCTGTGAACGTTTAACATACATTCCCACTAAAGCACACATATACAATAGCCGTAACTGGTATTTTTGCGTCTCTGGCACTTATTCAAGATCCAGTAACTTCACAAAGACAAAATTCACAAAGATAAATAGGAACGCTATCTCCAGAAGTACGTGGTACTACTTACTTTTGGAAGCAGCCTTCTTTGTGAAGGCATTGGATCCTGAATAAGCAATGCTATTCGGTACATGTAAAGACATCAGTTATGGCTACTGTACGTATGTGCACTGGTGGGGATGAATGTAAAAACTTACAAGGAAGGCTATGGTTTGAGAATGGACGATGCAGCCGACATTAGTCACAACAAATAAAACTTTTGGGATGCTGAAAAATAAAATTTAGTAACCCAAGCTCCTGGTCTACATTACGTTGGAACTTCATAACTTAAATCAGTCCAAAGGAAGTGACTCAGTGCAGCATAAAATAAGGAACTGTAAAAGACTGGACTAAGAGTGTGTTCACATTGGAAATACTGGAAAACATGCCGATTCTTTAATCGAACAGGAATTTGTAAACGTTGGGCTTTAAAGTAGTGACGAAGAGAGCCACTAGGGCGAAGGCGTTCTCTCATTCAAATACGAGGAAGGAAGTTCTGTTTATCCGGAAACGTAATCTGCTGATTGAGCTAATGCATCCACAGTGTTATGATTCAGAATTTATTACAGAATTTACGGACATTTTTAATTATTTAATCGGCTGCTTTGATGCGGCCCGCCACGACTTCGTCTCGTGTGCCAAGCACTTAATCTCGGAGTAGCACTTACAGCCAACGTCCTCAATCACTTCTTGGGTGTATTCCAGTCTCAGTTTTCCCCTACAGCTTTTACTGTCTGCAACTGTCCGTAGTACTATAAACGTAAATCACTGACACCTTTAAACGTATCCTATCATCTTGTACATTCTTCTAGTCAGTGTTTTCCATATATTCCTTTCCTCGCCAGTTTTGCGGAGAATCTCCTCATTTACGATCTTATCAGTGAACTTAATTGTTGTGGTTGGCAGGAGAAAAAATGGTTCAAATGGCTCTGAGCACTATGGGATTCAACTTCTGAGGTCATTAGTCCCCTAGAACTTAGAACTAGTTAAACCTAACTAACCTAAGGACATCACAAACATCCATGCCCGAGGCAGGATTCGAACCTGCGACCGTAGCGGTCTTGCGGTTCCAGACTGCAGCGCCTTTAACCGCACGGCCACTTCGGCCGGCTGGCAGGAGAGCCAACACCGTGTTACTAGAAGGAGGCCAAAAGGCACGTGTTTTAGCTCACGCAGGCTGGCGTGAGGTCTGGAATAGGACAAGGAAATTAGAATTTAGAAAAACGGACGGAGCTGGTGGAATACTTAACTTTAATCCATTAAATGATGAACGTCGGTTTTGACGGTACATGATTCACAATATCAATAGTAACTGATAATGGCGCCTTGCTAGGTCGTAGCAAATGACGTAGCTGAAGGCTATGCTAAACTATCGTCTCGGCAAATGAGAACGTAAGTAGGCAGCGAACCATCGCTAGCAAAGTCGGCTGTACAACTGGGCTAGTGCTAGGGAGTCACTCT
The DNA here is from genome assembly GCF_023864345.2 of Schistocerca serialis cubense. Lineage (NCBI taxonomy): Eukaryota > Metazoa > Arthropoda > Insecta > Orthoptera > Acrididae > Schistocerca > Schistocerca serialis. The sequence goes on from NC_064645.1 coordinate 416,088,611, forward strand.
CTAGACTAGACCTGCTGTGTGGCGGCGCTCGGTCTGCAATCACTGATAGTGGCGACACGGGGGTCCGACGTATACTAACGGACCGCGGCCGATTTAAAGGCTACCACCTAGCAAGTGCGGTGTCTGGCGGTGACACCACATTAATTTTGTAGCATATTTCTGTAACTCCATATCTGACACTGTTCGCTCCTCTTTCTCGTCCTTTTCGGTTTCCTCAAAGACCAGCATTTTATGGAAGTGAATCTGGGACTGTAGACTATGGGACTGTGTGGTACTGCAGGTAGAACTCAATAAGAAACACTATTACACAGGTTAATTGTTACAATAAAGTAAAAATACCAACCAGCCAGTTTTAGTATTATTGGTAGAAACAAATAGCGCCGTTACCGGTTTCTAAACCAACAGATTAATCCTGATTTATATGCGGGGGGACTGCTGTACGTTGACTGTGGCGAAAGTTCTTTGCGGTGGTGGTTCCTTACAGCAAAAAATGGATGTAAGAAATAACGACTATTTTATTGTAAAATGAGTTAAGAATGAATAATGATAATGCATACAACTTCATGAGATAAAAACGAAATTAGTTTTGTTTTACTCCGAAAATCCTTTCCTTTCTGTTGTGCTGCTGACTACTTTCAAATTAGTGCACATTTCGCCAAGTGGCAGGCAAGACGCAACGACTTCCTGAACTTCTAGAAAGACTCCCATTACGCACACACCTATGCATTTCGGCAACTCATATGCTTAAATACAAAAATGGTGTTTTACGAAAACAAATATGTGCCAAAGACCATGTCTGGCACAGAAGTTACAATATGTGCATAGATGTTGTGATAGTATACTCGCAGGACATAGGTGCTCCAGTAAATCTTTGTGTATGTGGACGAAATGCTTATGTGTTTGTTTGTTTGGGGGGAAGGGGGGCTGGGGGAGCCTCCATAATACTTGTGGCTTCAGACTTCAGGAAACTGACGAAATAGGCTGTTCTTAGAAAACTGCCAATAGTACAAAAAGAAGTCGCAGGATATTATTGTGGCACCACCACCCCAAGGAACTTTTGCCACAAGCAGCCAGCATCACATGTATACCATAAAGCAGTTTTAATTATGCACAGCAGTCTGTGGATGAACTTGTCGGTTCAAAACGGGTAACGGTACTATTTCCTAATAATGGCGTTATTAACAGTAGCTAGTGGCTGCTTTTACTTTATTGTAAGAATTACCCATTATATTCGCACAGCAAGTATCAGAAAGCGGTTCGTTGACGGAATGCTAGGCAAATGCAGTCAGCCTACAAACGAGATTTCAGACAAAACACTCGTGCCACCCACCCCAGAATATTGCTCAAGTGAGTGGGGCCCGTACCAAATAAGATTAGCAGCAGAATATCAAACGGACGCAAAGAAGGGCGGCACGAACTGTTTGACTCACGGGAAAGTGTCATGAAGATGCATGAAAAAACTGAACTGGCAAAACGACATGAAGACAGATGCAAACTATCGCATGAAAGCCTGCTTAGAAGAATTCTAGAACCAACTATAAGCGATGAATTTATGAATATACCACGTGTCACTCCCATAGAGATAGCAAATACAAGATTAAACTGTTTCCAACAAGCTCAGAGGCGTTTAAGCTATCATGCTTCCTGCCCTGAATACGTGAATGGAGCAGGGAAAAGACTGCTATGCACTTCACAGTGATTAGCAAAACACATATGTAGACCTAGATGTAGAAGTAGCTATGCTCTCATCATGTCAGTTTTCGACAAAACAGAAGAAATATTAGAGCATACAAGATTGCAGTAAGTATGTTGAAATAGTATGTATGACCTTAATTCACCCAGAGTGTCCTAAGCTCATTTCTTCCTCGCCTCGTATCACCTCCATCTGCGGCCGCCAGACCTAGCACATGCACTGCATAGATGTTTTTATTAAGGGTTTTGAAAGACATACGCAGGAAATTTTAATTTTGACGCGAAACAGATAACGTTTCTGCTGAAGATCTACGTAAACAGTTAATTAACGGAACACCAGAATACCTGGTGCGCTCTGGGTCGCTTGAACTGAGTCGAAAGTAGATGCTTGATGCGCAAAAACTACCCCAGCGGTGCCTACCCAACGGTTGATTTGCCCCGTCCAGTGCGTTTATGGACCGTCTGCGAGGAAACTCTATGTCCTGCAAACTGCACCCAGTGAAATCTGCGCCCAGGTGAAGGTCGAGGAACGATCCCTTGGCCTCCCAATCCGAATCCCGCAACTTTCCTGGCTGGTAGAAGAGCTCATGGCTTTTCTGTGGTATTTTATTCTGTAATATCTACTTGTGAAAAGGATTGGAGGTGCCCGAACTGTGACGCCAAAAATTTTACAGTGAAATACAAAGAGATTTATTTACGACAAGATCTGCAGAAACTACAATGGAAAACGTAAAAGACAAATTACAAAGACGGACTTTAAAAATCTTATCTTTTCTACTCGACGAAAATTACTTTACTTTAATTATACATTCAAGTGAGGCCCACACCGAGAACCAGCATTTGCTACATGTATTGCATAGAAGATGCGTTATTATGCTATTTAAAAATCGAAGCTTATGAACGTTTGCAAGTAATAGAATCTGTTCATGTAAGGGCAGATCAAAAAGTTTTCATTCGAAGGCCGTACAGTCCAGAATCGGTAAATCAGCCAGGCCAAATCGCCGTGAGCAATGAGGCTATCATTCCACCGATGATGATGATAAAGTATTAAACATGGCTGCTTGGTTCAGTGACCGTATCTAAATTAAAATTAAAACAAATGAGTCCTCGGTCACTAATACTTTTAGTCTTATTGAGCAGGATTCAACACTTCTAAGAGTGCGTTCATCAGAATTGAAACAAAATGGCCTATAACATAGTTACAAATTTACAAAATTCAAATGGCTCTGAGCACTATGGGACTTAACATCTGAGGTCATCAGTCCGCTAGAACTTAGAACTACTTAAACCTAACTAACCTAAGGACATCACACACATCCATGCCAGAGGCAGGATTCGAACCTGCGACCGTAGCGGTGGTGCGGTTCCAGACTGTAGCGCCTTTAACCTCTCGGCCACTCCGGCCGGCTACTTGCAGAGTGTCTACGAAGGTATGGCAGTGAACAAAAGCACGGTGAGTCGTTGGGCGATGCGTCTGTCATTATCGCAACGAGGTCGCGCAGACCTATCCTTCTGCGTGCCAGACGGTAGCACACAGCTGTAGCTCCTGCACTGAAGGAACGTGTGGACACTCTCATTCGAAGTAATCTACGGATCAATGGAGGATAGTCTTCGCGGGGAGCAATACATGGATGATTAGGAGGTTATCGATACAGCAAGACATTGGCTCCCACGTCGACCACTAAAGTGGTTCAGCTGAGGCATACCGGCCCTCCCAGATACGTAGCTTCAGGCCGTCGCACTGATGGATATTATGTTGAAAGACAGGGTTTTGTAGTCAAAAGAGAGGGGAATAATTTGGTGTATTAGAATCCTGATTAAAACCACCCTACTTTCAGAAAGATATGCGTTGTGTTACTTATTGGACGCCCCTCGTATAACTTTTAACAAGAAGTGATCTGTGTGTTGATTTTAGCGACCTAATAGAGCATTAATATGAGAAGTGTTCAAAGGTTTTTTTAAGCAGTCTAACATTTATACAAGCATTCAGTTTGTAACACCATAGCTCTAATGCTCCACTGATTTATTTTGCCTTTTGTTATATATAATGTGAAACGTCCCCTTAGAAAAATTAATGAAATGACTGTGTTGGTAAACCCCTTATGTTATTTGATTTTCAAACAGCTGAGAAGAACTGAACGTACTTAGACATTTCGCTCTTTACTTGTTCTGATCAACACTAAACTGACACACAATATTTTTAGCGCAACGCAATCTGACTTTTAATAATCCCCACAAAAGAATGGCCCTGACTAACAATAACGTATACCTTTCACAAATCACTTACCTCACAAAAATCTTCGTTACTCGAACTACAGCAATACAGCGAGCGCCACTACAGCCAGCTAAATAAAAGATTCAAACTACTGAAGGCACTAACTACTAGTGATAGGCATAGTTAGCAAATGAAAGATTTTGATAGAGAACAAACAATGTATTTACCTTAATAGTGTTCAAAAGTCATTATATATATATATATATACATCCAGTCTTACAAATTTACTGTTTGTGACGGACACACGTCCAGATGATCCGCTCTCAAAATTCCGCCATTTCTCTCCCCACATCCACCACTGCTGGCCGCTCACCTCCAACTGCGCAACGCTACGCGCTGTTAACAGCCAACTGCCCACCACTACAACAGCAAATTCCAACAATGCCACCAAGCCACAGACTGCACACAGCATAGCCAGTGATTTTCATACAGAGCTCTACGTGGCGGTGGCGTTACCAATATAAGAACCTAAAGAGCCTACTTACAAATGTTACATCGTTGAGTTTCTGTAAATGTGTTTGATTGAATCGATAACACAGAATTGTATACTCCTTTCTTTGTAAAAACTTTGATGTATTTTAGAGTGTAGGAAGTGTAATCTCCGTAATATGTACAATATGAGCAAATTACGTGTTTTGTCTTTGTCATATAATCTCTTTGGTTATCTTTAAAATTAAATAATTTTATTTAAATAATTTTGTGTAGAACTACCAATATGTGCAAATGTTCTGTTTCATTTAATATGTTTGGTTGCTGTTATGTAAACTGCTGACTTTCACTTAGGGTTCTTAGTTATTTGATATGAAAAAGGTGTTGTGGTTCCCCTCTGGAACGGAACTTCGTAGCGCGCGCAGAATGTGGTTGGCATGGATAAAAAGGTGGAATCAAGAGTCGGTCGGGGACGAGCTGTCATACTGTCAACTGCTAATGTAAAAGTTGTATATTGTGCTGGTGCCGAGAGAGGCTTTCCGTGCCGCTTTCCAATGCCTCGGATGGATGGATAAAGAGCTGGAACTATCCTGGAATTGATATGTATCATCGCCACCAACAAATGACAGAGTCCAGCAATTCTGCCTGCAAATCCACCTACCAACATGCAATCGCCACCACATTCCGCAATCACTGAAAAGGAACCAAGGAATAATAGAAATGTATGGTGAAGGATCAGCTCATTGGATGTTTTAGTGTGCACAAATATAAGGTAACTTATACTCGAACTCTTATACCTACCTTGATTTTTTATCCCTAGTCACACAACCACTTCGGGGCCTTCCCATGCTAAAGTGATTACCGACTGTCCTTACTGAAAGAACATTAAAGCTCAGTGTTTTAGCAGAACTGAGTAATGTAGTAAATAATGGTTGCTGAGAATAAATTTTCTATTAAAACTGCTTATTAAAAATTTGTTGCCAACTTCTAAAGTGAAAATTCTCAAAACTGAGGCTTATAAAGTTTTGCTTAGTAAATAATCACAGTGCAGTCTGTTGAAAATTAACCAAAGGTGAGCTATTGTCTTATAACTACATCAAGTTGTGTTCTACTGCAGTAAGAGTTGAGAACTAATACTGTTGAAGGTTACATGTTTATACTTGTTAAGGGCTTGTTTCTTTAGTGTATTGAAAGTGTGTTTAGTACGCTCTGCTACAGTGGTCAAGATTAAGCGCCCCCCCCCCCCCCCCCCCCCCCCACTGAAAGTAGTTCAAGTGCACGAAGTTACTTAATTATAGCAAGTTTCAATTACTCTTGCTATTCAAGTGAAATTCTGTACAATATTGGGCTCCCATTGTGTATTAAAAGTGCATATTAATGGTGTAACAGGACCAACAGTTTGTCTATTGTGCTCATGTTAGATAACGATTAATAGAAAGACCGTTATCTACGAAAACAATTATTTCTTTATTCAAAAGACAGTGAGAAGTAATCTGTTAGTGAATTCCATTTAATTTTCATTCTAAGTAGAAAGATGTTTAGTAGTGAAAGACTTAATCTATGCGCAGTAACTAAATTTGCAATGGACCATATCCACATTTCATATCAGAGAGGAATTTGTTTGAAAAGTAATATTGAACCTACGTCCAATTTACGATTATACAGTGAATATTAATAGTAACGTTATTGAGACCATTCAGTTTGACTAAGTCCTCAAGGTAATATTGTGTACTGTTATCAGTTATATCGATGCAAACAGTTTGTCCTGATCTGGTAGTTCCAACCTCAACGTGAACATACTGTATTCAGGTGCCAGGGTTCATTGCACTCGCGTGTGGCAAAGTATAGGTTGTGTTTGTCCGTTAAAGTTACTGATACCTGTTTTCTTGAACAAGAATGTCAATCATTCTCTTGCCTAATTAGGCTGGAGACCGTTTTCTTTATTCTTTGAACAGTGTAGATAGGGAAAATATTGTTTGTTACTGTTTAAATATTTACGTAATTTTGACTTTCACTTCCGATAAGCCACCTCCGTCAGGTAGAGCACGGTCAACATAACAAAATTCCTCTCAGAGGGTAACACTGCTCTGCTTTTTTTTACTATAATTTACTATAATTGCTTGAATCAAAATAATTTCATTATACGAACAGCTGCCAGCTTTGAGGTTATAGTACAACAGTGAAAGGTCTCTGTTGGATTCCTTTCATGTTAATTTCTTAAATCTGTTGTCATTTACGGCATACATTCCACTTCTAAATTTACTGTGGTGTTTCTGACTCTATCTGGGAGGAGACTGAGCAGTGGAACTTGTTACTTTTACACATAAACAATAACGATCTGTCACACTACTACACTTTAAAACACAGTTTATATGTAATTCATGTCACGCAGTCTCATACAGAACCTACATCAGCTTTCTTTTATGTACTGTATATGATAGGATACTGTCATCCCCCTTCCTTTCTGTGTGAAAGGATGAATGAGTAAATGTATTTCTAGTTGCATGCTTGATGGTAGCAGACAAGCCTGTCTGCTAGAGAACAGTAGGACCAACGACGGAACAGGTAGCTACGCTTTCTAAAAGCAAAGAGGTTTCAATTCTTAGTATGGTCCTGTCCATCCCTTGTCATGTTGGTATAGGAAGCTGCCTCTCTGGTCACTTCCGTTTGTATCTGTTAAGCACGCTCGGTAGGGGCCCAGGTCAGTCAGTCCACAGCGAGAGTCTGAAGTGGTAAGATCTCCGGCTAAGCGCGTGCCTACGAAGTCCGTAGGACAATGGATTTCTTAAGTTCAGCCTAACTGAAAATTTCTAAATTATCTTATGTTATCTTAAATAGCAACGCAGTGTAATTCGAGTGTGAAGTTTAGAATATCTTCCAGTAGTTGCTTTGTCACTACTTTGTGAGTAAAGTGGGACCACGTGTTGATGATCTGTAACTCAAACTAAGATCATCAATCTTGACAATATTTTTCAATATAGCAACTTTTCTTTATGTTCAACCCACGTTGGGTGTACTTTGTGAGACCAGTACCACGTGCTTATACAATTGTTTGACCCTTCAGGTTAATAGTAAGACGATAGTAACCAGTTCAAGGTTCTTCTTTTGTAAATTGCGGTTCTATATAATTTATTTTAATTATCAAAATTATTGTGGCGTTGCACTCTTTGTGTAAACCACGTTGACCACTTGAAGCATGTGGTGTAATCATCAAAGTAGCCCTGAGCTATTCTTTTCGGGAAGATTTCACAGAGAGTAAGTATGAATTTAGTATACCAGTGTGTGGTAATTTCATGACGGACAGGATTGCGCTACGAACGTAACTTCTTTGGGCGAAAATTGAATCGGTTGGTTGGTTGGTTGTGGTTAATTTCCTCTTGCATATGTTTCAACGTTCTTCGTGTGTTATTTTATGAATGCAGTGTTGTATGCAGTCTCCCAATCTTGGCTCCATATTTGATGTGTTCCATAAGATTACGAATTCACATTTTCACAATCCTAAATAAGGCACGTTTACTATGCTGAAATTTTAACGGAACAATGATCAATGTTAAAATAAATGTCCAAATATAAACTCATTTATTCCTATTTATTTAATGATATACATCACCGGTTGTCGTAAGATGACTATTAGAAGATTATAATTAATGTTAGTCTGGTTGGGAATTTGGTAAGTTCGACTGGATACCTGGTGAAACAGTTCAGTAATGCAAGGCTAACTTCCCCAGATAGCTCACAGCTTTTAACCCGCTTTTATTGTCTTCAATATCAGCACCGCTTTCAGAACAACTTAATGCATCAACATTACAACAGTAGCGGACGGAAGTGATATAAGTTTACTTATACATTGTTGCCTCATACAAAGAAGATAAGCTTTAGTAACACAAAACCATTCAAACAGCAAAGAAAAGAAACAGAAAATTAACTCATGATTCAGATACTTAACAGAACATAAGGAATAAAAGTAAAGGCAGTAAATGGATTTCATCCTAGGACTTCGTTTTCACGCGTGCCTTGTGTTTTAGACTGTGGGCTAAGTCTCAACCTGTCCTTCGCGTCTTTTTTTGTTTTTGTTTTCCTTGTCGTTTAGGGGAACGCGGGGCCACGCCCCCTGCGGCCACCCCTCGTGGCCGTGCCTGTCGCCGCCGGCTCGCCCTCCAGCGCCGGCCCCTCGCCTGTGACCCGGCTATGAATAGCGGCGCGGCGTGCGCGCCTTATTTATAGCCGGTACGCAGGCAACACCTGCCCGCTGAGACACGCGGATGCTGCCGGCACGTCGGCTCACGGATGGCCGCTCCTGACTCACCGAAGGCCCACAGGCAACGCACGTCGGCGTGTGCCACGCAGTACCGCCGTATGCGACACAGGGTGAGACAGAAAGGACTTTACAACTTTGGACTAATACACACTACTGTCCATTAAAATTGCTACACCAAGAAAAAATGCAGATGATCAACGGGTATTCATTGGACAACTATATTATGATAGAACTGACATGTGATTACATTTTCACGCAATTTGTTTGCATAGATCCTGAGACATCAGTGCCCAGAACAACCACCTCTGGTCGTAATAACGGCCTTGATACGCCTGGGCATTGAGTCAAACACAGCTTGGATGGCGTGTACAGCTACAGTTGCCCATACAGCTTCAACACGATACCACAGTTCATCAAGAGTAGTGACTGGCGTATTGTGACGAGCCATTGACCAGACGTTTTCAGTTGGTGAGAAATCTGGAGATGTGCTGGCCAGGGCAGCAGTCGAATATTTTCTGTATCCAGAAAGGCCCGTACAGGACCTCCAACATGCGGTCGTGCATTATCCTGCTGAAATGTAGAGTTTCGCAGGGATAGAATGAAGGGTAGAGCCACGGGTCGTAACACATCTGAAATGTAACGTCCACTGTTCAAAGTGCCGTCAATGCGAAAAAGGGGCGACCGAGACGTGTAACCAATGGCACCCCATACCGTCACGTCGGGTGATACGCCAGTATGGCGATGACGAATACACGCTTCCAATTTGCGTTCACCGCGATGACGCCAAACATGGATGCGACCATCATGATGCTGTAAACAGAACCTAAATTCATCCGAAAAAAAGACGTTTTGCCATTCGTGCACCCAGGTTCGTCGTTGAGTACACCTTCGCAGGCGCTCCTGTCTGTGGTGCAGCGTCAAGGGTAACCGCAGCCATGGTCTCCGAGCTGATAGTCCATGCTGCTGCAAACGTCCTCGAACTGTTCGTGCAGATGGTTGTTGTCTTGCAAACGTCCCCATCTGTTGACTCAGGGATCGATACGTAGCTGCACGATCCGTTACAGCCATGCGGATAAGATGCCTGTCATCTCGACTGCTAGTGATACGAGGCCATTGGGATCCAGCACGGTGTTCCGTATTACCCTCCTGAACCCATCGATTCCATATTCTGCTAACAGTCATTGGATCTCGACCAACGCGAGCAGCAATGTCGCGATAGGATAAACCGCAATCGCGATAGGCTACAATCCGACCTTTATCAAAGTCGGAAACGTGATGGTACAGACTTCTCCTCCTTACACGAAGCATCACAACAACGTTTCACCAGGCAACCCCTGTCAACTGCTGTTTGTGTATGAGAAGTCGGTTGGAAACGTTCCTCATGACAGCACGTTGTAGGTGCGGCACCGGCGCCAACCTTGTGTGAATGCACTGAAAGGCTAATCATTTGCATATCACAGCATCTTCTTCCTGTCGGTTATATTTCGCGTCTGTAGCACGTCTCCTTCGAGGTGTAGCAATTTTAATGGCCAGTAGTGTAGAAATTTATTGAGCTGACTTACAGAATCGGTAGATGTGTCATTTTGTAGCTAACAACCTCAAGTTTCAAATAAAACTTTCAAGCGTCATTTTGGCTCGGTGTGACAACTATTTGTGATGCAGCAAACATCCCACAGGTAATCAATTTCGTCGTACAGTCGTTGCAGTAAATCGGGCATAACTTGTGGAACGGCAGCCTAGATTCGATTCTTCATGTCGGCTAAACTGTTCTGTAGACATGGACACAATCTTTAATGAAACCCCACAGAAAGAAATCTGTGGTGTCAGGTCTGGAGAAGGATGTGGCCATGTGACTGGCCCTTCAGGACCAATCCACCGATCTGGGAAGCGATTATCGAGGAAACCTCAAACTTCCGTTAGAAAGTGAGGTGGTGCACTGTCTTGCTGGTAGTAAACCGTCCCATCTCGGTCATCTTCATCGATCTGGTGGAATTAAAAAGTTATCAAGCATAAAGATATACACAATGCCACTGACAGTTTTCTCTGTGAAGGAAAAATGGCCATACACTTTCAATTTGCTAAGGGCGCAAAACACAAAGTTCTTGTGTAACGAGTAAATTGTAGGCGTGCTTTGAGGTTATTTAGCGTATTCGGTGAGAAATTTAGGTCGAAGAGTTGTTGCAGAGTTCCTTTCACGAAACCAAAACACCCAGCGAATGCGCCCTGCACCAGTGGTACCAGCAACTTTAACTGTGCACAGCGCTGTCGCTCGTGGTGGCGGAATGGGGTACTGGTGCACCACCTGAATCAAACTTTTAACGTTGTTTCCTTCCAAAACTAACACATCTACCGATTCTGTAAGTTATCTCAATAAATTTCTATATTATTCCGAAGTTGTAAAATCCTTTTTCACTCATCCTGTATATGTTAATGACAAACTCTCAAAGTCTTGCTCAGAACAGGGCCCAAAGCTCTGAAAGTCGTCATTCCGCTTAGATTGCACCAAATATACACTCCTGGAAATGGAAAAAAGAACACATTGACACCGGTGTGTCAGACCCACCATACTTGCTCCGGACACTGCGAGAGGGCTGTACAAGCAATGATCACACGCACGGCACAGCGGACACACCAGGAACCGCGGTGTTGGCCGTCGAATGGCGCTAGCTGCGCAGCATTTGTGCACCGCCGCCGTCAGTGTCAGCCAGTTTGCCGTGGCATACGGAGCTCCATCGCAGTCTTTAACCCTGGTAGCATGCCGCGACAGCGTGGACGTGAACCGTATGTGCAGTTGACGGATTTTGAGCGAGGGCGTATAGTGGGCATGCGGGAGGCTGGGTGGACGTACCTCCGAATTGCTCAACACGTGGGGCGTGAGGTCTCCACAGTACATCGATGTTATCGCCAGTGGTCGGCGGAAGGTGCACGTGCCCGTCGACCTGGGACCGGACCGCAGCGACGCACGGATGCACGCCAAGACCGTAGGATCCTACGCAGTGCCGTAGGGGACCGCACCGCCACTTCCCAGCAAATTAGGGACACTGTTGCTCCTGGGGTATCGGCGAGGACCATTCGCAACCGTCTCCATGAAGCTGGGCTGCGGTCCCGCACACCGTTAGGCCGTCTTCCGCTCACGCCCCAACATCGTGCAGCCCGCCTCCAGTGGTGTCGCGACAGGCGTGAATGGAGGGACGAATGGAGACGTGTCGTCTTCAGCGATGAGAGTCGCTTCTGCCTTGGTGCCAATGATGGTCGTATGCGTGTTTGGCGCCGTGCAGGTGAGCGCCACAATCAGGACTGCATACGACCGAGGCACACAGGGCCAACACCCGGCATCATGGTGTGGGGAGCGATCTCCTACACTGGCCGTACACCACTGGTGATCGTCGAGGAGACACTGAATAGTGCACGGTACATCCAAACCGTCATCGAACCCATCGTTCTACCATTCCTAGACCGGCAAGGGAACTTGCTGTTCCAACAGGACAATGCACGTCCGCATGTATCCCGTGCCACCCAACGTGCTCTAGAAGGTGTAAGTCAACTACCCTGGCCAGCAAGATCTCCGGATCTGTCCCCCATTGAGCATGTTTGGGACTGGATGAAGCGTCGTCTCACGCGGTCTGCACGTCCAGCACGAACGCTGGTCCAACTGAGGCGCCAGGTGGAAATGGCATGACAAGCCGTTCCACAGGACTACATCCAGCACCTCTACGATCGTCTCCATGGGAGAATAGCAGCCTGCATTGCTGCGAAAGGTGGATGTACACTGTACTAGTGCCGACATTGTGCATGCTCTGTTGCCTGTGTCTATGTGCCTGTGGTTCTGTCAATGTGATCATGTGATGTATCTGACCCCAGGAATGTGTCAATAAAGTTTCCCCTTCCTGGGACAATGAATTCACGGTGTTCTTATTTCAATTTCCAGGAGTGTATTTTTTAGTTATACATCACGCTTGCAGTTTCGACATTTTACTATCGTCAGGTGGTTTGGAAGCTTCCCACGCCCGAGTTCCCGGGTTCGATTCCCGGCGGGGTCAGGGATTTTCTCTGCCTCGTGATGACTGGGTGTTGTGTGATGTCCTTAGGTTAGTTAGGTTTAAGTAGTTCTAAGTTCTAGGGGACTAATGACCACAGATGTTAAGTCCCATAGTTCTCCGAGCCATTTGAACCATTTTTTGGTTTGGAAGCGATTGATTCCCAAAAATATTACACAAATTAACGTACGATATCGACTCCGATTGACTAGCGCCTTTGCAGTCTCGGGTTATGCTCGCAATATGTGAGACCTTTGTCACTTTTCCGACATTTGTGTTTCTTTCATAACGCTGGTTACATAGGACTTGTCTTATGTGTCACGAACATAGCTTTTACCATCACGACAACTCACTTTTTAACCTGTGGTGATACGTGTTCTCTCGCGGTCTTCGGAACAACGAACGGGTTTATACCACCATAAATTATTGATTTTAAAACTGGTAACTGTCCGAACTTGGGGATCGTACCCCTTCACTGTCCTCCACACCTAAAAAATCTTTATTTGTGCCATCCTTTGTTACATGAATATTGCATTGATCTCTGCCCCACCCATGTTCTGTCAGTCCCTCCGGATCCTGGAACACCATGCACTCCGCCTCAGCTTCTGCATCCGTTTACGTTCCCTCACAGGCATCCTTTACCAACTCAGTTCCCATCTCTCCTCACTCACACTGAACACCTCCAAACAATGTATACCATCCGCAAAACTCGACTCCAGTAATCTTCTCGTTTCCCCTCTACTTTACCTCCATCCTGACATTTGCCCATCCCATCCCACCCAGTCCACATTATTAGGGCATTCTCTCCCTGCCCTCCCCACATTTCCGTACGCCCTTCTTCCCGATCTAACTTTCTTTCCCACTCTCTTTCCCCAACAACTGTTATGTCACCAGCCCCCCCCCCCCCCCTACTCTACGCCCTCTTCCGTCCCATCAGCCACTTCTACCTGACCCCCATTATGCACCAGTCATCCATCCTTACACCACCACATTCTTACCCTCCTCACTGGCCAACCTTTTCCCTTTCATAACTGACTCCCCATTATATGGCTGGTCCTTCCAATTGACAGGAAAGTGCTTCTTTCAAGCCGGCCAGTGTGGCCGAGTTGTACTAGGCGCTTCAGTCTGGAACCGCGCGACCGCTACGGTCGCAGGTTCGAATCCTGCCTCGGACATGGATGTGTGTGATGTCCTTAGGTTGGTTAGGTTTAAGTAGTTCTAAGTTCCAGGGGACTGATGACCTCAGATATGAAGTCCCATAGTGTTCAGAGCCATTTTTTTACTTCTTTCAAATGTCAGTGTTTCGGCAACATGTTTTAAATGTACACTTACTGTGTTTCATTTTACCTATTATTATTATTGTTTTCAACTCCCTGTGCAAGAATTAATATATCATATATTTAAAAACTTCCATTTTATTTTTCACCTTTAAAAAGTTTTAAATTCACTGTAAATATCTCCGCTTTCTGTTCTTGTTTTTTTATCTAACGTAGTTTTTTTATCGTCAATTGGCAGAAGACCGGGTTGCCTGTACCATTGATGCCCTCCCTCCCCCCCCCCCCCCCCTCCGCCCCTCGCCGCTACTAAGCGCAGGAGCATGAAATAACAGGGAAGATAAAAACTGTTCATTTTATAACGTTCAGTATCATGTTGGTATAGATAACAACTTCATGTTACTAAGTGGATACTACTGCCCCACGTAAGTAATTGTACAGTCTTATTTTTCTTGCTACTCTACTTCGTAAACTTCGTGCATTTTTTTTTTTTTTTTTTTTTTGGCTGATTACTACCAGGCCACCTGATGATGACAAAATGTCGAAACTGCAATTGTGATGTGTAAACAACATTTTTGGTACAGCCTACGCGGAATGTCAACTTTCAGAACCAAAACACAAATGTTTCAAATGGCTCTGAGCACTAAATGGTTCTGAGGTCATCAGTCCCCTAGACATAGAACTACTTAAACCTAACTAACCTAAGGACATCACGCACATCCATGCCCGAGGCAGGATTCGAACCTGCGACCGTAGCGGTCGTGTGGTGCCAGACTGAAGCGCCTAGAACCGCTCGGCCACATCGGCCGGCCCTTTCAGAACCTCTCAAAAGTTGTTCAGAGATACCTTGCGAGTACTTTGGTACAATGGCCCACAGTCTTCAACTGCTCGGTGCAGAGATGTTACATTTCGGTTGCTTTCATGCCCCACTTACCTTTGTATCTGTATTGTTCTGAAAATAGTGCACAGCAGTGCAAATGTCAACGGTACGTGCCGTGTATCATGTTTCATTCGCTCACAGTATCTGCTCTTGACAACTGTAATGCTCTCTTTAACTCACTGCCCTCAAGTTTCCATTCGGTACTGCTCAGTTCTGTCTAGGATTTAGTTTTCCGGCAGTGTTAGTTGTCCGTTAACAGTGATGCACAGCAGTATGTGGCGTTTATGCCACATCCCTGGCCGGCCGCGGTGGTCTAGCGGTTCTAGGCGCTCAGTCAGGAACCGCGCGACTGCTACGGTCGCAGGTTCGAATCCTGCCTCGGGCATGGATGTGTGTGATGTCCTTAGGTTAGTTAGGTTTAAGTAGTTCTAAGTTCTAGGGGACTTATGACCACAGATGTTGCGTCCCATAGTGCTCAGAGCCATTTGAACCACATCCCTGCTCATGTTTATTGCATTTTTGTTGCTACGTTTTAACGCAGTGTGTAGGAAGACTTGATTCAGGGAGGCTAGCAAGTAAGTAGGATCACAAGGGAAACTCATCGAACGACACGGCAGACGGTCGCATAGAGTGAGACCGGCCGGGCGAGCAAGAGACGTATCGTACTGGAGCAGAGACAACAGGGATTCCCCTACGTCGCTGGGCGCCGAGATGCGAATGTTTTGTTATTTGTGTTTACTGTTTAAACATTAATACACAGCTCCAACCGTGCTGGTGACGCTACTTGCACTAAGAACTTGTTAATACGAGGGTTGTCCAGAAAGTAAGTTTCAAATGGTGCAGAAATGGAAACCACAGTGAAAACCAGAAACGTTTTATTTGCGACAGTTAGGTACACCGTCCACCTACTTTTCTACATAGTCGCCGCTCCAGCTTCGAGTTTTGTCGTAGTGTTGTATCAACTTTCCAATATCCTCGTCGTAGAAAGCAGCCGCCTGTGCTTTCGGCCAGTTATCTGCACTGGTCTGCAGCTCGTTGTCTGTGGAAAATTTTTGTCTTCATAGCCAGCCGTTCTTGTGAGCAGAGATGACACTCAGGGGGAGCCAATTACGAACTGTATTGTGAGTGATCAAACGCTTCTCAACGGAACACTGCAGGAGGGTCTTCTTTGCCCCTGCAGTGTGCGGCCGAGAATTGGCATGAAGAAGGACCTGCTCGACAGTTGTGTTATGTGCGCTGCATGACACGGGCGTAATCTCTAACCAGGCCGCCAAACTTGGTGGGAGACGCTATTCACTACGCTCCTTAACGTGATCACTGTCCATTCAAAACTGAAAAGAGCGACGTGACATGAGCGACGGGCATACTAGACACACTGCCCAATACATCTGTGCAAATCTTTACCGAATTTTCCCAGTGGTTTCTATTTCGCGACCGATCGGAACTTACTTTCTGGACAACCCCCATAACAATTTCAGTATCACTCAGTTCACCAGGAAATGAATAATTACAAGTTTTAGATACTGTCATTGCTTACTGAAGGAAACAATGGACCACTAACAAGTGCGCCCTGAAAGGGCAGCCACCAAACTGTCAAGGCAGCTCGCAGATAGTGTACGATCGGTCTTCTAGGTGATGAGACGCAAATTAGTGTGTGAAAGGCAACTCCGCGCAAAAACGGAATTAACTGTTAAAGTTGCCTCGGTAAACAATATTTTGCCATCTCATGTGGATTCTAACTTCATGTGAAGCATTTTGTGGCTTTTGTCGTGCTCTGGAACTAATGATTAATGACCAGGAATCTTGTTATGAATATTAATGACAGACTGGCTCTAGAAATCGCTTTACTAATTTCGCAATTGGTGAAATAATGCGAAATTAGTTGGCATCCTAACATTTTACGATCCTCGTCATGCTTAGCATTTAAACCTACTCACTTGCCACATTACTATTATGCGCTATTCATTGCACAAGCGTTACAGCTCGCGATCGACAGGGGAGAAACCAGTTGCAGTAACGCCTACGAGACGTGAGGTAAGCGACTCGGCTACAGTTCCATTACGAGACATGGAGGACGGCGGACGCACTGAAATTTCATATGTCAATCACACGTAGCATCACTTTGCAACCGCGCTGCTGCTACGGTCGCAGGTTCGAATCCTGCCTCGGGCATGGATGTGTGTGATGTCCTTAGGTTAGTTAAGTTTAAGTAGTTCTAAGTTCTAGGGGACTGATGACCTCAGATGTTAAGTCCCATAGTGCTTAGAGCCATTTAAACATTCCGTCTCCGTGTACCTATTGTAGCAGATAACATTTCGAACATTCATTCCCCTATCTGCTGTGATAGTGCTACAAGTACTATAGATACGTTACTAATGAAGAGCTGGCCGATGTCCACGTCGGGTACAGGTGAACTGAATGTAATGGAAAAGTGGTACAACGGCGTTGCCTTGAGCTGTTTCCGGGCTTTCGCATCTGATTGTGAAGGCTGTTTCAGCATTCTGCGCTGTGTGTTGTACTTTTTGGTTATTGTATATTACAGGCTTCTTCACAGTTGTGAAGGTATTTTCATAAAAACAAATCGGATTGCTGTAACAAACAAAATAAATTGCAATTAAATTATTACTCCGTGAAGAGCCACAGAATACCGTGGGTTACTAATACCTAAAAACCAGACGGTATCCCCGAAGTATATTATCCGCATCTATATTATCACGTCTTTCATCCTCCTCTGCTGCTACGTTTCTTAAAATATTGTAAACCATTCCAACCTTTTTGGTCCGTAGGAGCTCTGACTGCAGGACGTTCCTGGCCTACAATTTCGTCAGATAAAGTCGGAAGTAGTGATTTGCATTTCAAACAGAAGATATAAACGAAGAATGGGAAAGTGTAATCACATATGTAAAGAAAAGCAAAAGTGAGGCTTTGGATAAAAAGAAAACATCGAAATAGGAACGACTTTAAGGATCTGGAGTGAAGAAATTGATCAAATAATCAAAGAGAAAATACAAGGCTATAATAAATACCAACAATTACCTGTAACAGAAAATCAGGAAGATAAATGAAACGAAAGCTACCACTAGAATCGTTCGTCAACGATCTCTGGAGAGAAATTCTAAGCAATGCATGATGTTCATATCCGACAATCAATAGCTTACAAGGTACAAAAATGCAACAGAAAGATGATGGAACGTAGAAGAACTACTACGAAGGTTTATGGTGTAATGACATTAAAAATGGGGAAGATAACACTGGCAGGCAACTAAATACAATAGATCTAATAACGTTATCAAAATCAAGACAAGCATTGAAAGAACAAAAAAACAGAGAAGATTGTGATCTAGACGGAATCAACACAGGATTGTTGAAATATAGAGGAATGTTTTTTGAAGTATAATTCTTACACTTACTAAACGAATGTTGGAAGAAGTGTGACACGTGCATGGCATACAGCTGAAGTAATAACTCTGTTTCAGAAAGGTGAAAGAAGCAACTGCAAGAAGTACAGAGAGATGAGCCTACTCAACTACTCGTATAAAAATTAAATGTACTCAACGATAATGAGTAACCAGCTTAAAATAATAACTAATGTAATACTATAGGAAGAGAAAGAGTCATTCATGCAGAGACAACATCTTCACTCTAAAGCAAGTGATAGAAAAACGTCGAGAATTATATTCGGAAACTCATATCACATTTATGAACTTCAAAAATCCTGTGATAAATTACAGAGATCCGACTATGAGTAACTATGACCTCATGGAATACAACAGCCATTTAACTTAAATATTAAAAATAACCAAACAGTCGGTATTTCAATCAGTACAGCGAGGACTAAGAATATTAAGTTAAAGCTACTCAGGGCCTAAGACAGGGTTGCAGTATTTCACCTACATCATTTAACGTAAACATTGACTATATTGTTAAAGAATGGAGAACAGAGCTGTACCCTGGAATCAGGATACAGTAAAAGATGATTTATTGTTTTTGGGTTATCTTACAGTCACGTAAAAAAGAGAAGACGATCTTCATCTTTACATAGACTTAAAGAAACTGTCAAAGAATATAACTTAAAAATTTCGGTGCCTAAAACTAGGTAATAGTATTTTAACGAAAGTACCCACCCAATCCATTCAAATGTAATTTTTAAAAGAAAATACATAGAAGAAATCTCTCATTTATGCTATCTAGCAGTAGATATAAGTTACAATACATACCGAGATATAAAAAGTAAGATTCAACGTTCTGTACACATATTTAGTGGTAAAAACACAACATTGAATAATGGCACAAAAAAAGACAGAAGTATCGAATTTATAAACCAATGAAAATATCATTTTTAATGGGCGGGAGTGAGAATCGTGTGTCTGCACAGAAGGACATGAGTAAGATTCAGACAAAGGAAATGAGATTTTTAAGAAAGGTTAAAGGATGCTCATGATTATACAGAAAACGTAACGAAGACGTAAGAACAGAAAATGTTAGGGAAAGAGAGAACAATTACAGAAGAAAATAGAAAGAACATATTAAGAGAATGAATGAAGATAGGTTGGCAAATCAGATAACGTTTTATAAGCTACAAGGAAGGAGAGGTAGCGGAAGGTCTATGAACAACAAGAAGACGGGAACAATGCTGAATTCGAAGTCGGACTAATCACTTCGCCTAGTATAGAAGAAGAAGAGAAGAAAAAGATGCACATTTTATTATAAGAGAATATGCGATATTCTTGATACCAGGTGCGAATGCAAGGAGAATGGTCACGTGTGTGGTCATGCCACTCACAAAGAACATTTTACTAAAAGCGTTTATATTTTAACATAATTAATTACAAATTTTTTAAATTAATTTTATGCTGCTGCTGTTGATAACGGGTTTTAAGGAGACTGAATATCTAATGACATCAGTCTTCTATTCACCCCCAGGACCGTATCAGCGTAACAAATCAGTCTGGGTCCAGAATATATTCTGTGAGGAAGTAAGTTTTCGAAATGTTTGAGGCGGAACGTGGGTTCGAGGCCAGTATTCACCTCTTGGGGTGTTGGAAATCGCCTAAAAACTACCTCTGGGCTAGCGAGGCGTAGTAATTAATCTACCGGGCGGAATGGTTGTGGGTTTGGCGAGCCTCCCCGTCTCAGACACCGCGCTTTAATACGCACGCCTATCCAGACGGGTAGTTAACTTACGAAGAATAAAGTATAGTGAAAACAAAGAGTCCTGATAATGACGAAAAAATCTAAAAAGTTACAACCTTTGTTTAAGACAGGATACTTGCCTTTTCTGTTTCGGATCTTTAGTCCACGTGGACAAGTTTTCGGCATTACTGGCCGTAGAAAACATTCCAGCAGGGAGAGGCACTCATTCAAAGACTGACCATACACCATGGCAACAAGAAACCACACGGTTCGTGTGGTCATAGATGGAACCGACAAACTGCTGGTAACTGAGGGAAGGCAAGGCAGTGGACGGAAGATACAGACTTACTTTCGCGAACGTAGATGGAAACGACACAAAGATACAATATCCCCCATTTATATCATGACGTAACAATAGCGAACAGACCTCATTCCGAAATCTTAGAGCTAAATGAAATTATGATCAGAGCGCAAAATTCAATTTCATTCCGTATAACCTATGAAGTTTCCGAAGGTGTGAAAGTTTTTCGCTAAAGTACTTCTTCAAACAGTTGCGTTATACAGGTATTTCATAAATTTATTGGTTTAATAAACACTGCATTCTATACTTTTTAAAGTAATTATACTTAATACGAATGTTTATGCGTGTATTCATTTTATGCTAAAAACTGTTTCTGACGTGAGTAATACATAAAAGGGAGCCAAACCATGAAGCGAGGACTCAAGTGGAAGAAACGCGCCAGAAGAGTCTTCGAGCAACTTTGTGGGAAACTAGAAAATTTTGTAAGTCACGTCTACTACTGCAAACGAAACGGGAATGAGTCACAAGTAAAGCAGCTACTGATACGACGGAAACAGGATGCGTGTAACTATGCAGAAACAACGATGAAGGCCACCTCACCATTTTTAGCGTTTGCTGCTGTCAACAAAGTCTTTGCCTTTTCTAGGACAGGGGGCACTGATGCCAATACAGGGGCACTCCGCCCCAAACTGCTAATAATTGAGACTTGAAATAATAATTATTATCATCGCCGATTGCATGCAATGCACAGAGGCGAAAATTGTAACACTGACACTGTCCTTTTATCTTCTCATCACAAAGTTATTATTATTGCCGATATCCGAAGATACATCGATAGATATCCTCATCGGCAGAGACGTCTGTCCACAAACTTTCTCTCACTCCTGCTAAAACGCCGTATTCATCCAAGGTGTATATTGAGAAAGGGGTCAAAAAGCAAGAGATAATTAAAAGATTGGTGCAATAACCAGCTGAGTCACGTTTATGTTGTTTCGCGCAAAATACAAAAATCTAACAAGAAATTGAGAAAATTTTTTTAATCGTCCTTGACTTTCTCAACGTTCATTTAGGCCACCAGCAAACAATAATATAACATAAGCAAACAAAAATTAATTATGGTATTTCTTGACTTTAAAAAACTTCGACTCGTCTCGCACTAGCACCAAACAATTTTTTTTAATTATGATATCAATAAATAAACTAGTGACTAGGGAAACAATAATTTAGCATTTTACAAGTTACTAAATATTATGAGGAGTCTGAGAATTTCAATAAAAATGGATATCATAATGAAAGATGGTTAATAAGAAGTTCCTCTTGTCCTGTTGATGAACTATATGTAGTATCCGTGACATTTCTGTCACAGACCAGCTTATCATAGAATTCCATGTATGAGTCTGGCACATACTTCTTGGCAAGCTTCATGGCATCTTTGTATGTCTCAGCTTTAACAGACAGACGCACTTCGTACAGTTTTTCCTCAGGAAAAGTCAGTGTAGTTGAGGCTTCCTAAATGTCGAAATTGTGATAGATAGGTCATGATAGCTATGCATCACAGCGGACTACATGCTTTTATTCAGTGGGATATACAAAGAACCTGTACTTTCAAATAGGAACCTTCGCATTATCAGCACTCTTAATACTAGACGGAAACAGCTTCTTCATGTATTCTCAAAATAGACATCAACCACAGTGGACTTCCTGCATGTATTTCACATGCCAGAATGAGGCTACATTTTGGTGCAAGACAAGGCTATCCCTGGACATGTCTGGCTCTTGTCCCAAACGGCTGCCGGCCAAAAGTCAGTTATCTATGTTCTCTGAACTGTTTACATGGACAGGTCTCATTCTTGCATCACAGGACCGAAAAATTTTCAATCCGTGCAGTAGTAGTAAGGCCTTATTTTCGGCCGAAAGTGGACACAGGGTGACAATTACTAAACTATATGGAAAAAACCGTAAATTAGTTGCAAACTACGGCGTGCGCACTATTTATTCAACACGTAAACGTCACTACAGAGATTCGGATTTAGATTATGACATGTTCCATATGCCTGCTATCATTGGCGATGATGTGGCGCAGACGAATAGCAAAATTCTGCGTGACCTGCTGAAGTGTCGGGACATCGATGCTGTCGAGGACCTCCTGAATGGCTTTTTTCAGCTCAGAAATGGTTTTGGAGTTATTGCTGTACACCTTATTTTTAATATAGCCCCACAAAAAGCAGTCCCAAGTGTTCAGATCCGGTGAATATGGCGGCGAATCGAGGCCCTTGCCAGTGGCCTCTGGGTACCCCAGAGTCAGAAGCGGTCACCAAAGTGCTCGTCCAGGACATGAAACACTCTCCTGCTTCGATAGGATCGAGCTCCGTCTTGCATGAACCACACCTTGTCGAAATCGGGGTCACTTTAAATAACGGGGATGAAATCTTCTTCCAAAACCTTCACGTACCGTTCGCTAGGCACCGTGCCATCAAGGAATATCGCAGCGATTATTCCGTGACTGGACATTGCACACCGCACAGTCACCTGTTGAGGCTGAAGAGACTTCTCGATCGCGAAATGCGAATTCTCAGTCCCCCAAATCCAACTGTTTTGCTTATTGAAGAACCTGTTCCAATGAAAGTGGACTTCATCGCTAAATCAAACCATACAGAGCGTACTAATTCCCGCGGGCAACCGTGAAGTTTGAACGTCCAACGCAAACCATTCAGAAGTTATTACCATTTTATTTCGTCTCCAACTTTTGGCATAAAAAGAATAAAAGAAACATATAAACATATGGCTGGAATTGGAAGGAGCTACTGCTATATTATACGATGCGTTTCAGAAAGATTCATCGATTTCTCGACACTGTACCTTCTTCAGGAATGAAGACAGGAACTTAGGATCAATTACGCACACGGCTACAAAAGTCCTGTTTTCAAAAGAACCATTTAACTGTGGCAAGGATATATATTTTACACATATGCAATTACAACGTTGTGGCACTTTCTACAACAACAAATAGCATGGAAGTTTTCATTTACCTTTCACAGATGTTCAAAGTGCCCTCCACCGGACGTCCGACATACAGCCAGACGAGAGTCAAATCCGTCCCATACTCTTGCGGGCATGTCTGGAGTTACTGCTCCCACTACTGTTGCGACGCATGTCGTAGTTCAACCAAAGTTTAGTGGAAGGGAAGACCTTTAGATGGAATTTTTCACGAAGTCCTACAAGAGAAAAAGTTTCTTACTGTGAGGGCGGTGGTCCTGGAAGCCAATGATGCAGAGCGAGATCCGTACAAGCAAACTGTTTGCCTGTCTTGAGCCACTAGACAAGTCCAATAAAACTCCCTAGTGTAAATTCAGAACGGGACCATGTACGCGAACAATACTTACAAGGGAACCTCCCCATCGCACCCCCCTCAAATTTAGTTATAAGTTGGCACAGTGGATAGGCCTTGATAAACTCGACACAGATCAATTGAGAAAACAGGAAGAAGTTGTGTGGAACTGTGAAAAAATAAGCAAAATATACAAACTGAGTAGCCCATGTACCACATAAGCATCATAATGGACAATATGAGGTTAGGAACGCCGTGGTCACTTGGTAGCGTGAGCAGCTGCAGAACGAGAAGTCCTTGGTTCAAGTCTTCCCTCGACTGAAAATTTTACTTTCTTTATTTTTGTATAGTTATTATCTGTCCGTTCGTTCATTCACATCTCTGTTCACTGTAATAAGTTTAGTGTCTGTGTTTTGCGACCGCATCGCAAAACCGTGCGATTAGTAGACGAAAGGACGTGCCTCTCCAATGAGAACAGAAAACATTTGATCGCAAGGTCATAGGTCAACCGATTCCTCCACAGGAAAACACATCTGATATATTCTATACGACACTGGTGACGGCATGTGCGTCACATGACAGGAATATGTTGTCGACCCACCTAACTTGTACACTTGGCGAATGGGTAAAAAGATTCTTCTACCTTGCCCGATTTAGGTTTTCTTGTGGATGTGATAATCACTCCCAAAAAAGTGATGAAAACATAAGAGTTTGTCACATAAACCGAAAATAACAAATTAAACTTTTAAGTCGATGGAAGATTTGAACCAAGGACCTTTCGTTCCGCAGCTGCTCACGTTACCACGAGACCACGGCACTCCTGCGTTCCCATCGTCCTTAATGTTGCCTATCTTCCGTTGAACTACTCAGTTTGTATATTTTGCTTATTTTTTCACAGTTCCACACAACTTCTTCCTGTTTTCGCAACTGAAATGTGTTCAGTTTTTCAAGGCCTATCCACTGTGCCAACTTATAACCAAATCTGAGGGGGGTGCGATGGGGAGTTTCCCTTGTTAGCATTAAGTTATACGAAACCTATGAAGTTCAATCCACTACTTGTCAAGACATACACTGTGGTCACAATGGAATCCACACGGACCTCATTTGAGCGTAAGTATCCACGCGTAAATTACAAGAATTACATACAATCCAGTTTTAAGTAGCGGAGCTAGAGCAGTGTGGTATGATGTAGTAAATGATGTCGTAAATACAGGAGAAAAGCTACACAAAATAATAATAAGACCTTCACAGCAGAGCACGAAATGCAAAATAACTGAAACCTTGCCACACATCTTTACGTGTGGGTCGAGACTCAGATTTGGTAATGGACCAGGAAAAAATTTGCAGTGATCGACAGAACCAATGAGATCGACTCAACAGAGTAACAGATCATAAAAACGTGTTGGAGACTATTCCCAGAGGCGAAAATAACAGTTACATGTGGCTCATCGGCAACAATGTCTATTTCCAGTAATGTAATGTCCATCACTCCAACAATGTAAGTATTACATCATGGAACAACAAGGAATTATAAAGAATAAACGAAAGTACAAGAAGTGGTGAAGCAACTTCCTCGTCAAGATAATTTAAGGGAAATTAAGATTCTTTAACTTGCAAAGGTTCTCACTATAACACTTCTCTTAGGTATTAGCGATGCAGTATACTCTCATTTGTATTATTTGCATTTATATTTTATTACGACGTAAATAATTTGCATACTGTTCAAAATAACACTTTTGTTGTGTTGGATAAAATTTACCCGAAGTTTCTAACCTTAATCGTGTAGAAAATACAGGGGGTGCACGAAAATATGGAAACGCCAAAAATACAAGACACAAACATGTCTAATACGGTGTACGAGAACCGTTGTACTTCAAAACAGCTGCTAGTCGTCTCTGAATGGATAAAAACAGGTTCTATATGGTTTTCAAGGTAACCTTATAGCATTCTTCCTGCAAAATAGTAGCAAGTCCAAGTAACAATGACGGAGTTAGCTAGCGATCACGCTCCCTTCTCTCAAAAGTATATTACAAAGGCTCAATTGCAGTGAGATCTGGGGATAATGTCGGCCAGAGAAGATGCGACTATTCATCCTGTTGCCCACAAACCCGGGACGACGCGAGCTGTGTGAACACAGCAACACCATTGGCGAACAAACATCGAGCCAAGGGATGGACCAGATCAGCGAAAATGGTCACATAATCCTTGGAAGTAATGCGACCTTTGAAAAATAGCCATGGGGTACATGGAATACCACGATATGGTAGCTCAAATTATCACCGAACGCCTCCGGTGTTTCACTCTTGGGACGTGAACTCGGCCAGAAGTTGGAAACAGTACACAACGGGACCCATCCGACCAAGTGACTTTCCTCCATTGCTCCATGTTTTATGGCTTCGGCAGCACGTTTCCCTGTTACCACCATTTGCATTACTGATTCGTTTCGAAATTACAGCTCGCGCTGCAACTGCCTGGTTGTGGACCTCTCTTCATGTTCTTTTGGTGCTGAGGGGGTTCGTGAGTGCGGAATATAATTCTGCTGTGACTTTTACAGCTGTTGTTTTTCGTCACACCATCTTCAATGCCCGTCTGTCACGGTCCTTCATCACAAACGTTCGTCCGTGTTGTGAATTAGAGCATGATGTTTTTCCGCTTACCTGTATGCTGTGTTAATACTCGATACGGTGTGTCTTGAAACACCAAATACTTCGGCTGCATTTGTTACAAAAGCATACACCATACGAGCATCAACAACCCTCTCACGTTCCATTCACTTACCTTCTGCATAATGCACTCACAACTTAACAGAGCACTGTTTTGAACACAATAGACTGACATTACACAAGTGCAGTACGTGGTCAAATACTATAGCGAATCCTGCAGGCAAATTTATGTTTAAGTATGCGTTTCTTGCAGTGTTTCAGTGTTTTTGTCCAGCCCCTGTATGGTGAAGAAGGATGAATCTCTTTGATACAGTTGGAAAAAATGTTTAAATGGCACCATGGTATACAATGTGGTCATTCACATGTCGCATCACAGACTGCCTCACGGAATCGAATTATCCATGTTGTAGCCAAATAGCGCCACAGATTGGACGGACAGGCTCTTCAATGGTCTTGTGAGTAACGAGTTCAGGAGAGTTGCGTAGGGCTGCAACGAGTGGGTTGATCGACCGGTACAGCTGGTGGTGGAGCTGCATAGATAGAGGTCAGGATGCCGGAATGCCACCAACCGAGGCGAGGGTTGTAGCGGAGAGGTGAGTGATTGCCTGTTGACGGGACGTGAGAGAAACAGCACTGGAAAACCTAGAGAAACGGCTCTGGTAAACCATGCATTTACTCTCAAAGTACGACACGCGAAGACTTCAGCGTAATTATCGTCTTTGAATAAAAGTGTCATTTCTGTACGTCTCACTGCGTGTTTCTTTCAGTTACGTTCTGTACTATACTGTAGTAGTTCTTTCTATGTATGCCCCAAGTTTTATCGATCTCTGTTACTTCGGAGTGACACATCATGTATAAGCTACTTTCGTTCTTAATTTTTGTAAATCATTGTTTCGATATGGTCCTGGTCCGTCCTTGCTTTGCTAAGGCATCGGTTTTGATCATGTAATCCAAGTCGCAGCATAACGACTATTGACGTTGGCCTGTAGAACGTATGAGTGTGGCGACATACCATATGACTTTCGGAAAAATGTCATCCACAATATTTCAAAGACTTCAAGACCTGACAAGTGCGAGTATTATCACACAGTCAGCTGACAAGAATAATATACCGAAGAATGCAAAAGGAAACTGAGGATGTGTTAGATGACGATCAGTTTGGCATTAGGAAAGGTAAAGGCATCAGAGATGCAATTCTGACGTAGCGATGGCTCTGAGCGCTATGGGACTTAACTTCTAAGGTCATCAGTCCCCTAGAACTGAGAACTACTTAAACCTAACTAACCTAAGGACATCACACACATCCATGCCCGCGGCAGGATTCTAACCTGCGACGGTAGCGGCCGCGCGGTTCCAGACTGTAGCGCCTAGAACCGCTGGGCCACCTAGGCCGGCTCTGACGTAGCGGTTCATAATGGAAACAAGACCAAAGAAAAATCCCGATACCTTCATAGGATTTGTCGACCTTCAAAATGCGTTTGTAAAGTGATGCCAGAGGTTCGAAATTCTGAGAAAAATTGGGGTCAACTATAGGGAGAGACGGTAGTATACAATATGTACAATGGCCAGTAGGGAATGATGGTTCAAATGGTTCAAATGGCTCTGAGCACTATGGGACTTAACATCTGAGGTCATCAGTCCCCTGGAACTTAGAACTACTTAAACCTAACTAACCTAAAGGCATTACACACATCCATGCCCGAGGCAGGATTCGAACCTGCGACTGTAGCAGTCACGCGGTTCCAGACTGAAGCGCCAAGAACCGCTCGGTCACAGCGGCCGACCGGGAATGATAAGAGTGTGACAACCAAGAATGATGTGCTCGGATTAAAAAGGGTGTAAGACAGGGATGCAGTCTTTCGCCCTTATTGATCAGCCAAGAAAAATTTGCTAGTATCAAACGTAGGCCTGAATTTGAGGAATAGATTTCCGAGAATGTACGTGTGGAGTACAGCATTGTATAGTAGTGAAACACGGGCTGTGGGAAAACCGGAGCAGAAGAGAATCGAAGAAGTTCGGAAGTGGTGCTACAGACGAATGTTGAAAATTAGTTGGACTGATAAGGTAAGGAATGAGGAGGATCAGCGCAGAGTCGGAGAGGAAAGGGATATGTGGAAAACACTGACAAGGAGAAAGGACAGGGTGATAGGACATCTGTTAAGAAATCAGGGAATGAGTTCCATGGTACTAGACGGAGCTGTAGAGGGAAAAACTGTAGAGGAAGACAGAGATTGGAATACTTCCAGCGAATAATTGAGGACGTAAGTTGCAGTTGCCGTTCTGAGATGAAGCAGTTAGCACTTGAGAGGAAATCGTGGCAAGCAGCATCAAACCAGTCAGAAAACTGATGGCACAAAAAAAGAAGCCACAACAAATCCGTGGCTCGGACTCGAAGTAACAAGGCCACCCAGCCGCAGCGATTCCGGCTTTCTGCTGCGTCAGTTGTATTGTGCCCTCGGTCTCCCTGCTTGCCGACGACATAAGGGAACCGCTTTGGCGCCTCGCTAGATGTACCCGCTGTGTCAGCAGACGTTTCTAGCGAAACTTCGCTCAGCCGTCTGACTTGACCTGCTTGTCTGGCGTCTTACAGCTGCCGAGAGGATAAAAACTTAATTTTTCCTCTCTCGTGCCAAGTACATCATTTAGCGGCGCAACAGGGCATACTTAGCCAGCCAGTAAGGCGCCAGTGTGGCGGAAAAATTTTCTGTCTGACACCAGGTCGGCGAATTCAAGACTTGTTTTTCACAAATAGCTCTTGCTAGCTGAGCAGGCAATCTCTCCCAGCTGCTAACCCTCGAGAGGCTGGACATTTTGAAATCGACAGCGTAACTATGGGACCGCACCATGGCACGAAATCGTGAGTTCTAGAACTACAAGTACTTAGCACAGCAAGTGATCTGGTTTAATAAATAAGAGGAAAAAAAGGACTGACAAAGACTTGTAATAAAGGAGAACGTTGGTCGCGAGTAAAAAATAACAAAGTATAATTTTGCAACAAGAGGAAGCAGCCTGGTTTGCAGTGGGGGGTATGGTGATCTCCTACTGGCTCAGTAAGAAACAGAAAAGTAGGGTGCACTACAGACGCCAGTATACTAAAAATCGTGGGACAGAACATCGCTCTTAGATGCATCGTTATAGATGACGGACGTGTCGCGGAACTGCACAATATGTTTCATGGAAGTACGCATGGATGGGTAACGAGGTTTAGTTATCCGCCAGCATACGAATTACTTCTACGATGCAAGTTTTACAGGTTAATTACCGTCTTTCGCAACTACATAAAAAGTCTTATTAAATACAGACGTGTTTCGCTTTGTTCTACATCTACATCTACGTGATTACTCTGCTATTCACGATAAAGGGCCTGGCAGAGGGTTCAATGAACCACCTTCAAGCTGTTTCCCTACCGTTTCACTCTCGAACGGCGCGCGGGAAAAACGAGCTCTTAAATTTTTCTGTGCGAGCTCTGATATCTCTTATTTTACTTACAGCATCTTCAGTGGTTAGACCTTTTTCTTATTTACTTCATACTTTACGTTCTTCCAGGAGTATGTGTTGAGTATTCTGAAAACAGCACTTTTCACTGCACTAAATATTCACGTTTTTGTGCTGAGAAGAATTAATGTCATCTCGCCATTTCGTGACAAAAACAAAACACGCGAAATGGTGAATGACAGTAGTTCTGATCAACACAGAAACGTGAATATTCATTGCAGGGAAAGTGTCGTGTGCTGAATACACAACATATACACGTGGGAGAACAAGAAGAATGAAGTAAACAACAACAACAAGAAAAACATGGTCACTGAAAATGCTTTAGGATAAACCAAAAAGCGTATGTTCTTAGTAAGGGTTTTATTACAGTTGCGAAAGCCATTAATCAACCTTTGTAACTTGCATATCTGCAACAGCCGAGAAAAACCGAAAAGCCAAATAGACAACATTTCTTTCCATGATGTTTTACCAATATAGATATTTAGTTGTAGAAGTAGCTCGTAAAAACGTGAATGTCTTAGAATATTCATAGATGGCAACTTTCGTTGGTATTATGTACTCTTAAACCTACAAAAATACATTTTGTGTACTGGCAACAAATGTTTTAGTGTGATCACGGAATAAATATCGTCATATCACTTTATGAGATGCGCAGCGTAACTGTTCGGACTTGAACATGAAGTCATACGAATTTTCTTTCATTCTTTTCTAGGTGATGAAGTCTAGTAGAACTATTTTGTTTACTAATTAATTTGTTTATATTTCAGCATCACCACCTGCTTTGTAACAGGGCCATAATTATTTCTTTCTCTGGCAGGCTATGAGACAGTTTGGGTGGGAGGTAAAGGAGTTCGGTTTGTGGAGAAGAATATGTGTTACAGCCACATAGGAAAAGACAGTAACCCGACAGTCTGAGCATCGGCAACTGGTTCAGTATGCACAAACTTACAGATGCCACCACAAGTAAAAATCAACGGCGTTTAAGTGAGGTGATCAAGGTGTCCAGGTACAAGGACCTCGTCATCCTACTGATCTCTTGAGAAAGATGTGTTAGTGGTGCTGACGAAGAGTGATACAGAAGCGGGCGGGTGATGCATCATGCACCAGCCACATTACCTGCCATGTTGTTAACCGTACTTTCTCCAGAAAAATTCGTGTTTCCTACATAAATGTCCATTAACGAGCTGAGGCAAACAAAATGTTCCTAGTAGCTGGTAGCCTACAGTACCAGCCCGAACGCTGATACTCAAGTGTTGTCGATGCTACGATTTATCCAGTCACCAAGGATTTACTTTAGGCCACCGATAACGATTATGTTGTATTATGAAGGGCACCGTTGATAGAAAACTCATAACGATTTCCTGTCAGAAAGGTTGTAACTGACGGATTGTCGTCGAGTCAAAGAGAAGTGACATCGGGTGTTCGCCAAGGAAGTGTTGTAGGCCCTCTGTTGTTCCTAATTCATATAACCGACTTAGGAGACATACTGAGCTGCCATCTTAGATTTTCTGGTGATAATGCTGTCATTGATCATTTAGTAAAGTCATCAGAAGATCAAAACCAACTGCTAAATGATTTAGATAAGATATCTGTATGGTACGAAAAGTGGCAATTAAATCTAAATATTGAGTCACACAAATGTAAAGGCCATGAAGTCAACGTAGTACTTGGAGATTACACTAACGAATAACTTAAATTGAAGCGATCAAATAGATGATGTTGTGGGGGAAAGCGAACCAAACTAAACTAAAACTAAACTCCGTCCGAACAGGTCTTGGAATGCCCAACGCTACCGACCGGCCGCCGAATCATCCTCAACCTACAGGCGTCACTGGATGCGAATATGGAGGGGCATGTGGTCAGCACACCGCTCTCCCTGCAAACCGAACGAAAGATTGCGTGTTATTGGCAGAACACTTAGAATATGCCACAGGTCTATTAAAGAGACTTCCTTCGCTGTACTTGCCCGTCCATTTCTGGACTACAGCTATGATATATGGGATTGTTAGCAAGTACAACTGACAGTGGGCATCGAGAATGTTCAAAGAGGGGCACCTCGTTTTGTATTATCGCGAAATAGGATATAGAGTGTCAGGGATGCGATAAGACAGCTAGGATGACAAACATTAAAACAAATGCATTTTCCGTTGCAGCGCTTTGTTTTCATCAAATTTCAATAACCAACTTGCTTCGCCGAATGCGAAAACATTTCAATGGTGCCCACCTACATAGGGAGAAACGATCAGTGTAATAATAAAAAAGGAATCAGAACTATCACGGGGAGATTTAAGTGTTCGTTTTTGCATGCGCTGTTCGAGAGTGGAAAAGTAGAAAAATAGCCTGAAGGTGATACGATAAACTCTCTGCCACGCACTTCATTGCGTATTGTACAGCAATCATGTAGATGTAGATGTAAATGTTGACGATGGTGGTTTACGTCAATAACTAACGACAAAATATTTCTTCTGCAGAAAAATGCGTTGCCAATAATCGATGCATACCTTCCTTCGCTTGACGATATTCTACGGTTTGCCACTAGTGTCTATAAACTTCAGCAAGATAAAAGGAAAAACTTAATACAGCCAGTTTTCAAAATGGTTCAAATGGCTCTGAGCACTATGGGACTTATTTTCTGAGGTCGTCAGTCCCCTAGAACTTAGAACTACTTAAACTTAACCAACCTAAGGACATCACACACATCCATGCCCGAGGCAGGATTCGAACCTGCGACCGTAGCGGTCACGCGGTTCCAGACTGTAGCGCCTAGAACCGCTCGGCCACCGCGGCCGGCTACAGCCAGTTTTAAAGAAAGTCTGTTAATCAATTTCAGTAAGACTAACAAGATGTGCAATTGACGCATCGAAAAGGGCACTGTACAAATTAACAATGAAGTCGCTGCAATCAGTTGACGAGTTACGTCTTTAGGTAATTGATGGCAGCAATTGGGTGGACTCCAACGGAAATAAACTGGTTATAAAAGGGTAAAAATATTGAAAAACTGTCAGTGGTTAATGAAGAGATGCCTACTGGGAATTACTGGGAGGGACAAATGTGTGAAGTAACAAATTTGTATAGAAGACATAGTTATGAGAGCGAAGATGTTGGGTGGACCATTTTGCCAGATGAGTGGAACGAGTAAGCAAGTTCTTTGTTAAATTCTAAAAGATATGTTACGATGACGTGTTAAAAAGGCATACATCGCTATGTCATTACACACAGCACTCTATCCTACGTACACCGATGAGCCAAAACATTATGACCACACGCTTAAGAGCTTGTTTTTCCATCTTTGGAAATAAATATATCACCAGTTCTGCGTATCAGGGATCCGACAGTTTGTTGGTAGGTTTGTGGAGGTATGTGATATTAGATGTCTAAGCACAGGTCATGTAATTCATGTAAATATCGGGGCGCTGATTTGCGTGCGCGGTGATGGCAGCCGATAGTAATGTACGAGGGTTGTTTTTTTAAGAAAGGGCCGTTTTTATTTTTAAAAAAAGATACAAATATTCTTGTAAAAAAACTTTTATTTTCTGATTCTACACACTTTTACCTATTTTTCTACATAGTTGCCTTGTTTATTTAAGCACTTGTCATACCGTACAACTAAGTTTTTAATTCCCTCTTCAAAGAATTCGGCCGCCTGCTCCGACAGCCAAGAGTTTACAGCCGCTTTCACTCCATCGTCGTCATTGAAGCGCTGCCCGCCAAGGTGGTGTTTCAGGTACCGGAAAAGGTGAAAATCGCTAGGAGCAATGTCGCTGCTGTATGGTGCGTGGTCCAAAACTTCCCAGCCAAAAGAATCAATCAAATCCCGAGTCTTTTGAGAGGTGTGAGGTCTAGCGTTATCGTGCAGGAGCAAAACTCCTTTTGTCAGCATGCCGCGCCTTTTGTTTTGAATTGCTCTGCGGAGCTTCTTTAGAGTTGCACAGTAGGCATCTGAGTTGATTGTCGTTCCTCGTGGCATAAAGTCCACTAGCAGAACACCGCGGGACGTTTTGACGGCCATTTTTAAACTCTCTAACCTATTGACGCACTTTACCTTCACTCATTGCATTCAAGCCATAAACTTCTGTTAACTGACGATGAATTTCTGCAGCTAATAGGCTTCTTGCGGTCAAAAAACGTATCACTGACCGTATCTCACACGCGGCGGACGATTCAATAATCGTCAACATTATAAAGTAGTACAGCGATGCGTACAAGTCAGCTACAGAGCTGCAACCTGCATCGGTGTGAACGGGAAGGATGCCGACAAGTGGTGCGGTGGCTTGTTGTGGCGTCCGCGCGAACTACGGGACTATACGCGCGAACGGCCCTTACTTAAAAAACAACCCTCGTAGGTGGGTTCCATAGGATTTATATCAGGCGAATTTGATCGCCGAGACATCAACTTGAGTTCACTACAACGATCCTCAAACTACTGTAGCACGGTTCTGGCTCCGACACACGGACAATTATACTGATGAAAGATGACATTGCCGGCCGGCCGGGGTGGCCGAGCGGTTCTAGGCGCTTCAGTCTGGAACCGCGCGACCGCTACGGTCCCAGGTTCGAATCCTGCCTCGGGCATGGATGTGTGTGATGTCCTTAGGTTAGTCAGGTTTAAATAGTTCTAAGTTCTAGGGGACTGATGACCTCAGATGTTAAGTCCCATAGTGATCAGAGCCATTTGAAGCCATTTTTGATGACATCGTCGTCAGGGAAGACATCAAGCATGAAGGAATGCAGGTGGTTCGCAGCTGTTGGCGTGTCTTCGATTACTTCCACAGGTTCCATGCAAGCGCAGGAAAATGTCTCCCAACGCATAATACTGCTCTCACCAGCCTGCGTTCGTGGCGCGCTGAACGTTTGGAGTCGCCGTTCACCTCGATGACGGCGTTTTGTGGAGGCGATCATGGACATAGTGTGGCAGAAATATGATTCACTTGAAGTAGCGACACATTTCAATTGAACGAAAGTCGAACGCCGAGGGTCCTGTAGCCACTGCGATCGTAACTGACGATGTCGTTGGGTCAACATGTGAACAATGCTGACACCATGTCCAACAATGTACGATCAACGGTGGGCTCCGAAACACTTGTGGGTGCACCAAGATTGTGCTCTTTCGGCAGATCACCATCTACCCTGATTTTTCAGACCCTCCGAACCCCACGTTCTGTAAAGAGTCTTGGACTCCAACCATTTATGGTCTAGTGGTAGTTTCACTGTCCTTCTACCTCTTTTCGTAGATGCTCACGACAGTAGCATGTGAGCATTCGACCAGCTTCGCCGTTTTCGAGATTCTCGTCCACAGACTCTACATTATAATAATCTGTCCTATGTCAGAGTCACTAATCTCACGTGATTTTCTCAATTGCAGCCGATATCTTCGCTAGGATGATCCCTCGGCCGCGTCCGCTCCTTTTACGTACTTTTGTTACCACGTCACGTGCCCGCAATTGCACCAGGTGGCATCCAACGTCGCGGTGGGCAGAGGTGATAATGTTTTGGCTGATCAGTGTGTATTGCTGCGCTCTGTTGAGCCAAACATGAAATTTAAAAACAAACCGAGTCATCTCCTAGGAAACATCACTCTAACACCGTCTAACACAGCCTCCAGTGCACATAATGAGCTCAGTTCGAAATCGTAGATAGTCTACAAGTTTATCCCGATCCAGTCACTCACTACTGATCAGATTATGCAGATTCGCCAAAAACCGAGAGTGTTGATGGCTACGTTTCATCCGCTGTTCTGAGCAGTCCCAGGTATTTTCTTGCTTTCCATTAACCCATTACTACCCAGCGTTACATTAATGTCACATGTGTCACTGCTGCACATTTACTAATTTTTTTTGGACAACAATGAACTTATACACGGTCGAATCACATTAATGTAACCACCGCCTATGTTCGACGTCCATGTACAACAACCACTCACGGACGTCAGATGGTAACACTAGCAGTGGAGGGTATATAGACTTATCAGGGGAATAGGGAAAACAACACAGTCGTTGTCTTAAGGTGTAAACGGAGCAATTTATCTAACGTCCAAAAGCGAATGGTCATTATTAGAAACCGAATTATAAACTCCTCCCCAAAAGGCCATGAAGGCCCAAAATGGTTCAAATGACTCTGAACACTATGGGACTTAACTTCTGAGGTCATCAGTCCCCTAGAACTTGAACTACTTAAACCTAACTAAGCTAAGGACATCACACACATCCATGCCCGAGGCAGGATTCGAAACTGCGACCGTAGCGGTCGCGCGATTCCAGACTGTAGCGCCTAGAACCGCTCGGCCACCCCGGCCAGCATGAAGGCCCAAAGGTACCCATCGGCCGCCGTGTGATCTCTAGCAAACAGGGTTCATTGGATGCGGATTGGAGGGGCATGTGGTCAGAACACCGCTCTCCCGGCCGTACGTCAGTTTCCGAGACCGAAGCCGCTACTCCTCAATCAAGTAACTCCTCAGTTTGCCTCACAAGGGTTGAGTGCTCCCAGCTTGTCAACAACGCTCGGCAGACCGGATGGTCATACATCCAAGTGCTAGCCCAGCCCGACAGCTCTTAACTTCAGTGACCTGACTGGAACCGGTGTTACCACTGCGGCAAGGCCGTTGGCAGAAACCGAATTATATCCATCAGAAAACCTTATAATATGCATGCAAATATGCATGAAAATGCTTAAAAATGCATGAAAAACGTCGAAATATGCAAGAACAAATAATAAAAAAAACGTCGTAGTTACTGAGTGCATTATATCTCAAAGTCGAACCTGTGCATGTCGATCACAAAGAAGAGCGCTGGCCACGTGAAAAATCGGTACATTTAGAACGCTGATATCATTTTCTGAATACTTCCTGGTAGAGGCTAGGAAGGGGACCTTTCGGGGTTATTTTCATACAATTTGCAAAATTCGGACGCATACCGTGTTTCAAGAATTATTCCTTCTTTCATATTGTTGTTGGTAACGGGTGGATGCGATGAGAATGAGTCGCAGCAAAACAATCGATAAGTATAGGTCCAACTTCGAGACAAATCGCACGCAGAGGGGCACGCTCAAAAACTCCGTAATATTTTTTTTAAAAAAAACAACAACATACAATCATAAATTTTTTTGAACACCATTAACTTTTAATTAATACTATTGGACCAAAGCATCATTTACAATTCATTTGACATTTTTCAACTATTACAAACATAAACGACCAAGTACTGTTCCAAATGTTCTGTAGTAAGATTGTGACTCCGATCACTCAAAACATTTTTATAAGCAGCAAAGGACCGTTCTACATCAACTGAGGTAACTGGGCGGTATTTGAATTTGGGTGCTATGTTGGCACTTATTGTTTCAGGTAAGAGTTCACCCATGCCATTAATAAAACTATCAACTTGGCACAAGGGTTCAAAGCCTGAGTTAATGTTTAAAATGTTTTCACTCTTTTCTTTAAGTTTTCTTGGGAATATCTCCGGCAATGAGGAGTTCACTAAAATAATTTTATTCATTAACTGAATAGTCATTCATCGCCAAATCCTGAGTTTCAAGATTTTTAATACTTGCATGTATATGCGAAAAATGAGTGCTAATCACAGCAATGTCTTTTTTATTAGCAGAACCATTAAAGTCTTCCTTTACACTGGCAAAGCCTCTGCACTATCGAAGTCGTTTACTACCCCTCTAATGGCCTCGAAATGTTCATTTTAAAACAATGCAGCTTCGACCCATGTACCTCAACGAGTTACCACCGGTTTGGGAGGTAAAGGAACGTTTGGTAGTTTTTCTTTGTAGGCCTTGATGCGAGTAGGATCCCTTAGAAACACTGTCTTTGTGGATGAAATCAGTTTATTCACGTTCCAAACGTGGAACGTACTTCTTCAGCAAGATGATGTACTCCATGAGCAAAGCACGTCACATGAATCAAATTGGGATAAAATCCTGGAGGCCTTTTCCTGCTTTGATCGCATAGGGAGCAGCATCTGAAATAAACACAAACACCCTTTCGTCTACTGAAGATTCTGGAAATATTTTTCTACTAGCCTCATTCACAATTCTGGCGATCGTAGAATGATTTACTTTAATAAGGTCTTGCTGGCGGCTAAATAGGAAGAAGAAGGCTCTTCTTTTAAAGCGCTAACAATTAAATTTGCAGTGTAATGGCTGCAAGTGTCTGTAGTTTCGTCAACTGAAATCCAGATAGTGCTGTCTTGAGTTCTTTGCGTATTTCTTCCAGAACCTTTACGTAAATTGTCGGTATGTAATTTTTACGCAATATTCATTCATCTGGTATATTTTGATTTAAACAATTGAGACGCCCTGCTAATCCCCGCAGGACATGACGGGTAGTTTAAATTGTGGAAAGGGGTCAAAATAAGTGACTGTCAGTTACACTCGAACATACAACTTTTTTTATTTGACCAAACATTACAAGAGCCAAGAAAAAATTATTAAAAAACACATCATTAATTTTTGGAACTTAATTACCAGCTGAATGCGCCATATAATCTCATGCCTTAAGGGCAAGACCACTTTAATTTAAAATCGGCTGAAAGCCAATAACTTAAGACTCAAAAGAAAATCAGAAATTTAAAAGGCAGAAGGCGTTATCTTAAATCAGTTCTTTCAATCAGGCTGAAGGCCCAAACACCTTAAGAGCAAAATAACTTTAATTTAAAAATCGGCTGAAGGCCCATCACTTAAGACTCAAACAAAAAGAAATTTTTAAAAAGCCAAAGGCCTTACCTTAAAACAGTTCTTTAATTAGGCTAAAGGTCCAAACAATATGACACCTTAAGAGCAAAACAACTTTAAATAAAAATCTCGGCTGAAGGCCCATCACTTAAAACTCAAATCAAAATAAATTTTTAAAAGGCCGAAGGCCTTACCTTAAAACAGTTCTTTAATTTTTGCGACTATTTCTGGTAAAACCATAGCATTGCATTAGTACTCACAGATAGGACCCAGTCAGTTTGCAAACTTGACCCCACTTACATAGAGCCAGCTTCAAGTTAGCGAATATACTGCAATATTTTTTTTAAATTGCAATTTCTTTTATTTTCCTAAGTAACACTCCTTTCCTCTGCACAGAAGAAATGTTTTAATGGCCAATACGTTTTTAGATACGGCAAATTATTTTGGATGGTCTAATTCTATCACACATGAACATCCTAATTTCATTTGTTCGAGGCTGTGAATGATGTTGTATTATATGCTAGTGATCAATCCATGTATAGTAAGTGGTATTACGTTTTTATTAAACATTTTTCTTGCACGAATGTGAAAATCGGAAGTTGTAAAAAGATGTGAACGTGTGAATGAAATTATTATGTTTCACTCCTATTCAAAACTTTGGTTTTCTTCTCGAGTTGTTAATCCTATATTGCGTAACTCACATTGTTTAGCAGCTACTGTTTTCATTTATGTGTGTTTCAAATTCCTGTAACTATTACCGTGAGTGTATGTGTGTGCCGAGTTCTGCAATTCTGGATGAAAGGGGGGGAGGGTGGGACGTATATGTGTCTTCAACAGTATTGTGCGTTCATTGCGAACGGCTTTTATTAGTACTCGATTCTCCCTGTGTCCATCTTCACAACCGGAATTAGGAGAGAGGTCCGTTTGAATAAATAGGACTATTTGACACCAAGATCGACAGATATATGTTTGTCCCTGCTTGGCTGTTTCGTTTAAAAAAGCTCGCTTGTAACAGTGAAAACATGATCCAGGCCGAATTTTACATGAGGCGTGTGTTGAATGCTAATCAGCAGCGTCGCATAATTAATTAGAGCGGGACCGTTGTGCTACAGTATGTGCAACTGAATAAATAAAATTTTATTGTGCCATGCTCATTTCATCTCACTTCGTTATAAAGCTACTACAGTGACATAGAACATCTACACATTTACATGTGGCACATTACACTTAAAGATCTGTGGTAGGTATTCGCCACTTATGAGAGGGTAAGTTTAAGAGCATCTACGCAATGTTTTTCTATTTTATTACAATAAGAATACCAAATTTACAGTGACATCGCTTTTTAACACAGTCACATTATTTTTCAATTCACTTGGTCCATCGCTGCATAAAAAAAAGAAAGAAAAAACATGTGTACGGTTGAGTAGCGAGCCACGCGTAAAGTCCGCTTCCTTCATCTTTAAGTAGACCAAACAAATGGAAATCAGAACTTCATGCAGATGCTCCAACATCTCAAGATTCATTTTCTAAAGAGTTTGAATTGTGTTGGTGGCGATGTGTGGATGTACGTTGTTATGCAAAAATAGAACGCAGTTTGACAATAGAACTCAATGTTTATTTCGAACTGCGGGGTTCATCTCGTTGCAGAGCATATCATTACCACGTTGGCTGTTTACTGTCCCCCTCTTTTCAATGTACTGTTATGGAAACGGCCGTTGTGCATCCCAAAAATTGTGACCATCATTTCTCCAACACAGGGGTGTTTTGTAGGGAACTCTGTGGTGTTTACATTCGATGTGCTTATGCTCATCATCATGTTGTTTCGGGAGTCATTTTGCACAGTCTAAAAGAAAGATTTCGTTTACAGAACCACGACTAACGTGCAGGTGGTGTGCCACTCCAGCAACAACTCCTCGTAGATTACTCAAAATTAGGCTACGGAATTGCACGATGTTGTCATCAGCAGTGGATGTGACTGGACGGGCCGGTATTTCCACGTCATTCACTTTTTCGTACTTCGTCCTGGTATAACACAGCACACGTAATGTGCTGAAGATCTGGTATGGATTTCAACTCCTGGTACATATTCGCACCATAAAAAAGAAGGATTGCATAACGCTGTTCTTCATTAGTGCGAACGAAATTGGCACAGCCATATTTACTTCGCAAGAGCACAAAATGAAATAACGTGACAAAGCTGAAAGTTGCCATCTGGCGGCTGATTAACGCACTAATATGCAGACTCCGCCTTCTATTCATCACCGATTTCCTCCAGATGTATGGTACACAAGTACAACGAGGCGATAAAAGTCATGAGACGAGACACCTCGACATATCGAATAGGACCTCCTTATACCCAGCGTAAAACAGCACATGTGGTATGGAACAGCGTCGTTGATTAGTAATCAAAACTTCGTCGATTCCTGGTTCCAAACCCGACACTCTTTGATTTTTGATCAGTAACCATCATTGGCAGCCGAAGGCTTCCGACACAAGAAGTCACCCTCATTCTGCGAACGGCCTTCTCAAAGAGGACGGAGGAGCGAACAGAGGTTCAAGGCACTCTTGTTCTTGGTGGGAGAAACTGACCCTAAAGGGGGAAGAATCAGCAACGATCAACGGCATGAGGACACAGAAGACAATGGAAACCACTGCATTAAGGACACGTAACGTGTATCCACAGGACATGTGACCTATAATTGACAAAGTGTCATGATGATCCCTTGGTCTCTCCGTTCGCAAAAGATTCCAGAGTAGTCCCCCATTCGGATTGCCAGGAGGGGACTGCCAAGGGGACGGTTACCATGAGAAAAAGATTGAATAATCAACTGAAGGATCACTTTCTACGAGTCGGGGTGTGGAATGTCAGAAGCTTGAACGTAGTAGGGAAACTAGAAAATCTGAAAAGGGAAATGCAAAGGCTCAATCTAGATATAGTAGGGGTCAGTGAAATGAAAGAAGAAAATTATTTCTGGTCAGATGAGTGTAGGGTAATATTAACAGCAGCAGAAAATGGCATAATTGGAGTAGGATTCGTTATGAATAAGAAGGTACTGCAGAGAATGTGTTACTCTGAACAGTTTAGTGATAGAGTTGTTCTTATCAGAATCGACAGCAAACCAACATCGACAACGATAGTTCGTGTATATATGCCGACGTCGGAAGCTAAAGATGAAGAGATAGAGAAAGTATATGAGGATATTGAAAGGGTAATACAGTACGGAAAGGGAGATGAAAATCTAGTAGTCATGGGGGACGGGAATTCAGTTGTAGAACAAGCAATAAAAGAAATCGTTAAAAGGAGAACATAGGCTTGGGACAAGGAATGAGAGAGGAGAAGGACTAATTGGGTTCTGTAACAAATTTCAGGTAGTAATACCGAGTACTCTGTTCAACGATTACAAGAGGAGGAGATGTACCTGGGAAAGGCCGGGTCATAAGCGAAGATTTCGGTTAGATTAGATCATGGTCAGACAGAGATTCCGAAATCAGATGCTGGCTTGTAAGGCGTAACCAGGAGCCGACATAGATTCTGATCACAATGTAGTAGTGATGAAGAGTAGGCTGAAGTTTGAGAGATAAGTCAGGAAGAATCAATACGCAAAGAAGTGGGATACAGAAGTACTCATCTACATCTGTCTACGTGGATACTCTGCAAATCACATTTAAGTGCTTGGCAGAGGGTTTATCGAACAACTTTCACAATAATTCTCTATTATTCCAATCTCGAACAGCGCACGGAAAAAACACCTGTATATTTCCGTGTGAGCTCTGCTTTCTCTTATTTTGTCATGGTGATCATTTCTCCCTATATTTGTCGGCGTCAATAAAATATTTTCGCATCCGAAGGAGAAAGCTGGTGATTGGAATTTCGTGAGAAGACTGCTCCGCATGTCCATCCCAAATCCTGTATCATTTCAGTGACACTCTCTCCCCTATTTCGCTATAGAACAAAATGTGCTAGCCTTCTGTGAACTTCGCTGGTCGCAGGTGATGCTCCAAAAACGACCAGCTTTGTGAAAGAAGCGGCGACACTTTCTGCGCAACCCACCCATCATTTAGTACGACAATGCGCGGGCGCATACAGCGCAAGCTACCGCTGCTCTGTTCAGTCGATGGAACTGGGAAGTACTGTACCATCCACCATACTCCCCGGACTTAAGTCCTTGTGACTTTCATTTGATTCTGAGGTAATTTCCAAGAATGATTGCCTATCGAAGTCGCGTGATCCAAACGATACAAATCGAACGTGCGATTGTAAATCGATCATGCGACTCCGGTGACGGGCATTATGATCAATTATTTGTGATCGTCATATTTATCTCTTTTCCGTCGTCCCTTAGTTGCTCTAAATTACATACCTCCGCGAATTATTTGCCAGTTGCTAAGGAAACCTAGACGATTTATGTCGGTAGTGAGTGGGATGTCTGGTGTTCTTGACGTTTCTTCAGCGGATTCTGTCACATGGAAAAATCTAATTGCCTGTATATCCAGCGTAGAAAATTGTTCTACTTCTTGTCGCGAATATGGAGTACTACCTGGGGAGGAGAGGAGGGACTGTGTAGACCGTGGCGGTGCGAAGTGTGTAAAACTTCGTAAGAACAGTTTCGATGTTGAAACACCGTTACAATTTCATTGCGGACAGTGCGGAAAATGAACGAGTATCAGGAAGAGTACATGGTTCGACTCTTCCAAATTATCCATCCAGACCACCGTAATGTTCTTTCACATGATGACAACACCAACGACGAGTAAGGTAAGTCGTCTCCTTTGCAATTACAAGTATTTTTGTAACGCTCTTCTTCTGTCTTTGCTGTAGTGACCACCGTAAGCATACTTATAACGCCCGCCACCAGAGTCGCATGATCGATTTACGATCGCGCGTTCGATATGTATCCTTTAGACCACGCAACTTCGACAGGCAATCATTCTTGGAAATTACCGATCCTGAAGATGAAGGAACCACTTCGTGGCATTCGCTTCAGAACTGTTCCAGAGATTCGACAGACAGTAGACCGCTCAAATCGCACCATCAACCGAACAGGCTCTGCTAACGGTATACTACGCCCTCCACATCGCTGGCAACGGGTTCTACACAATGCTGGTGATTACTTTGAACGACAGTAACAGGTGCAAACATGTAACTCTTTTGTATCGATAGTGAATAAGTAGTTGCCACTATGTAAGTTCCAACCTACGTATAACTGCAAAGATGTTGCCGGTGCAGAATTTTGTGGACGAACTGATCTCTCGTTTATGTTCCGTAGATTTCTGTGGGATTCATGTCGGGTGATTTCGACGGCCAAATGAAGCGATCAATTTGCCGAGAATGTTCGTCAAACCAATCGCGAACAATTGTGCCCTGGTGGCATGGTGCACTGCCATCAAAATGGTCTCCGAGTATCCGAACATAACCATTTCCAGTCAACGATCGTCTCATTTGACCAGGCCACGGTTGTCCAGTCGTCTAGTGTCCAACCGATATGGTCAAAAACCCAGGAGAGGCGTTGCAGACAATACCGTGCTGTTGTCGAAGGCGTCGGACGTCTGCTTGCTGCGGGGTGGGTAATAATTCGCATTCTTTCTTCGTATTGTTCACTGCAAAAGTTCCACCTACCTCAGTACGGCGCCAGTTCACCATCCCGTTTCTCTGCATACGTATGTACTGTTCAGACGGCCTAAAAGCAGCGTTGATGAAAACGTCGCCGATACTTACGTAGCAAAGTCGGCGTAAACTCTAGTACCCAGCTATCCTGTAAATTCCTTATAATAATTTTCGGGTGGAAGGTGGTTGGTTCTTTCCTTCAGTAAAATGTCAAAATTCTAATACGAATCTTTTTATTTCCTTTAGCTCAAATGAAAAAACCTTCCATCAAGCCCGCATGTAATTAAGTAACAAAACTACTGCTCTCAGTTCACAGTTCATGCAATCCAGATCACAAGCAAAGCAGCCAGAAATGTGCATAAGTCGGACACGAATAATTACGCGATCTCACAGTCAATACTCCGCTACTTTATATGAGTTTCACACTCGATCCTTTTCAGTGGATTCCTAGCAAAGAAACTTCTCGCCAAAAATATTCCGTATGTGTATACGAAACATGCAACGCGGAATTTACACACAGACCGAAGTTTCACATGCGTTTACCTTTTCTACAAAC
The DNA here is from genome assembly GCF_023864345.2 of Schistocerca serialis cubense. Lineage (NCBI taxonomy): Eukaryota > Metazoa > Arthropoda > Insecta > Orthoptera > Acrididae > Schistocerca > Schistocerca serialis. Next base: position 416,133,207 of record NC_064645.1, read on the forward strand.
CAATTCCAAAACTTCCAACCTTCACCAATCTGTCCATAAATGCAACTGTCTTCAAGCCAACACAATCTGGATGCGAGACACCAATTACTTCTTCATTTTACACATAATGAAGACTGAAACGTTCAACATGACCCGCACGTCCAATAGCTGGCTATCGACCCCCCTGAATGCTGGTTCTATCACAGCATATCTGTCTAGCAGCGCGCGGGAACTGCTTAACTCTGATTGGCTGATAAGTCTGACTGACCACACAGAATAATCCTTCTAGATCATTCTCGCGGTAAAACTTGCCTTAGCCAATCACTAAACAGAAAGTCACTGACATCATTCCAAATGCAAACACTAATATAATGTTTAACAAAACCAAACGAAAAGAAAATTAATCTTGGAATAAATTCAGAAAACGGTCTAAACTTTAAACCGATATTCTCGCTGCCTCTTTACAAAAGCAAGTACAAGTACGTCATCAGCAAAGTGGGCACAAATATCTTTCCCACGCTATGATTACGTAATGTATTATATCAAATTAAGCTTGAAATTTAATGTATGTCCCATATACACACTCTCACTCACTCTCATTTATTCCCAGAACAATATAAGAAACAAATAATTTTGTTTGACTTTTATATTACGAAAATAAAAAATTATTAAAGTTTTGTAATTAAATCTTAATTAAATAATCATGCACACTGAGAGTTCTGGTTATGTTTTCAAATGATACCAAAAGATAAACTATTTCAGTTCCTAACTTAATTTAATTCCCTAAGTGTCGTGTTTTTGTCTTTTTAAGTAATTTTCTCTATCTCCAAACCTATGACATATAGTAGGCTGAAATTTTTATTCAATCTCCTCTTCAATAACAAAAAGTAGCGTACCGATTTTGAACAAGATTGAATTATATTTAGTATAGTTTATTTAAATTCAAAGTGGGTTTGAATATAAGCTCTTGATAAGTGACACGCTGGCTCGTTCACACGCTGCAGTAGCAACAAGTGCACATGACTCATTGATATGGCTCCAATACTGTGGGCTGTCCTGCAATGTAGCTTACTGCAATAATTGTTATCGCGCATTAACTCGCGACGTCACATGCTGTCGTAGGCCATGAACGCCAGATTTCACCGCATTGTCCTAACGAATACGTTAGTCGTACGTCCCACATCGATTTCTGCCGTTATTTCACGCAATGTTGTTTGTCTGTTAGCACTGATAACTGTAACTCTCCCCACTCCCGATCGGCATCTGGGTTGTCCGTGATGAGAGGTAACGCCTGAAATTTTGTATTCTCGGCACACTCTTGACACTGTTGATCTTGGTAGATTGAGTTTTCTATCGATTTCCCTAGGAATGTCCCATGCGTCTAGCTCCAACCACCATTCCGCGTTCAGAGTCTTCTAATTCCCGCCGTGCGGCCGTAATCACGTCGGAAACCATTTCATATTAATCAGCTGAGTGCGAATGACAGCTCCGTCAATGTGCTGCCCTTTTATACCTTCCTTATACGATACTACCGTCGTCTGTATATTTGCATATCGCTAACCCATGGCTTTTGTCACGTCAGTGCATGCAGGGCTTGGCCAGAAGTGAAAATGACAGTAGTGGGAGCTCCAGATGACCAATCATTTAGAAAAAAATAGCATTTATGCCATGGGATGGGAGATGTAGGAGCCACTTATGGTAGCAGAGACTCCTGGCAGCGTTTGGCGCAGCGGAAAGAGCGCCGAACGGCAATTCGAGGATCCTGCGATCGAGTCCATATGTGCAGAATCATTTTTATTTTCAACTTTTATGTTGCTTACGCTGGAAGTAAACCAAAGTAATGGTCGATATATTGTATCTGATGCGCACGAGAACAAATTTCTTCAGTTTATCGTCTTGTAGGGTAGACAAACGAAGCCACAATCACAAAAAGAGATTTTTCAAGGTGTAGATTGACAGCCATCGTGCAGTAAAGTGATCCTCCCAAATGCATTCCGCTAGTGCAGCCGCGCGATGTCCATTTTTATCTCCAGGTGATAAACGTGATCAAAAAGCTTGAACACTGCTCGTCGAGAGAGAAATATATATCACATCCACAGAAGATTGTATCAAAATACATTCGGTTGTACGTAGATCATCAGCTTTCCTCGCCACTATTTGACGAAATGATGCGTGACGTGTGGTTTGATGCCAAACTGCGCGGTGATGGAAAACCTTATATGAATGTAAACGAAGTTTGTTTCTGTACTGAAACTTTAAACGAACCGCGTAATTTTAAAAATTTGCTGTTTTTAACATGTTCAAGATTCCGAAAATATTAATGCTTCCCCTGTTTTTGCGATGAATATTACTCCAGTATGTGTAAATCATCAGCTGTAACATAATAAAAGCATCTAATTATGTATACGAAGTTCCCGTGTACGCCTTACAATCCTTTACTGGAAATGTATTTGAAATTCCATATTTTTCTTTGCCTTCCCTTTTATGAAAACACTAACACATACATTGTCTAAATGTCAACATTTTAGGTTAGGCTTTACAGTGACTTTTATTGACATTAAATGGAAAAGCAAATTTACTGTTGCCAGTCACTGTTTATTTATCTCCACGATGTGTTTCGAATATTTTTAACCTCTATCATCAGGTGGATTTACATTTATTTGTATTATATGTGTCTGTGTTGTGTTACGATTTTTTGGATGAACTTGTCGCACTGTCTACTGGAGAAACAAAACACTATTTCACAACATGGTTTCGGATTTCTTTTGACAAAAAAGTAAAATAGAGTAACTTCAGTGGACTCAGGTTCCCTTCACTGTCGTAACACATCGCATGTATAACGTCATATTTTGTAAACAAATATGACGTCTGCAAACGATTAGGTGCAATGATCACATAGCAGAAGAGGAACATTGTCACAAAGTACAAAGAATATAAATCGTAACAACATTATTACAAAATAAATGCCGGCCGGTGTGGCCGAGCAGTTCTAGGCGCTTCAGTCCGGAACCGCGCGACCGCTACGGTCGCAGCTTCGAATCCTGTCTCGGGCATGGATGTGTGTGATGTTCTTAGGTTAGTTAAGTTTAAGTAGTTCTAAGTTCTAGGGGACTGGTGGCCTCAGAAGTTAAGTCCCACAGTGCTCAGAGCCATTTGAACATCTGAACACAATAAATTTTAAACGAATTTGGAGATGTTTGTTTTGAGGTGTTGAATACATGCGTTGGAATGAATATTTCAGGTGGTATATAAACCGATTTCGTCAAGTTAATATAGCTTAAACTTCATACTAATTTATATAATCAGGTGACACGTTACAAAAAGTAGAATAATTATGTTGGCTGCAGTGGTACAATTACACACAAATAACAATTTCCGTTGGAATTCACAGACAGATATGACAGGCTGGAGGCAGAGGAAGAGAAAGAAAAAATGAGAGGGAGAGAGAGGGTGATTTGATGAGAGCAAACTTTCGAATGCAAGGGGTTCCTAAAATTATATCTGTTACATATAATAACTGTCTAAAGGTTGGGGTAATACATTGGTTAATGCTTTAAAATATCCAGCTGGGTGTACAATTTGTCCTAGTAGTTGATTTACATATAGTTTCAAGCTGACAGGGGGTACAAGCTGTGATGATATATTTGTAAATGAGGTCAATCCCTTCTGCGTTTGGGGGATGTCGTGGTAACATAACTAAATAATATTTATGTTAAATATTAATGTGTGTGTGTGTGTGTGTGTGTGTGTGTGTGTGTGTGTGTGTGTATGTGTGTGTGTGTGTGCGTGTGCGTGTGTGTATCTGTGTGTGTATGTGTGTGTGTGAACGTACGCAGTTGCTGAACCGGCCGCTGAGGCCGAGCGGTTCTAGGCGCTTCAGTGCGGAACCACGCTGCTGCTACGGTCGCAGGTTCGAATCTTGCCTCGGGCATGGATGTGTGTGATGTCCTTAGGTTAGTTAGGTTTAAGTAATTCTAAGTCTAGGGGACTGATGACTTCAGATGTTAAGTCCCAAAGTGCTTAGAGCCATTTGACCCACTTGAGCAGTTGCTGAAAACAGATATGATGTAGTAGATATTGTCATTTAAGATGAATTCAGGTTGTTTTGTTTGGTGTTTGTCGATTTGGATTGTTTCAAGGATGTCTAGTTTTTTGCCTTTACCTTGGATGTGTAGAATGCTGATACTTGTGCTGTTAACATGGGGTTTTGTTACGTGCAGGAGGGTGAGTATTGCTGATACGTGGTATTTTTTATTTTTTTATTGCTGCCATGTGTTCTTTGAACCTAATCTCGAATGATCTGCCTGTCTGGCCTATGTAGAAACAGCCACAGTCCAGACATTCCATTTCGTACGCACGTGTGTAATGAAGTGCGTTTGGCCGAGCAGTTCTAGGCGCTACAGCCTGGAACCGCGTGACCGCTACGGTCGCAGGTTCGAATCCTGCCTCGGGCATGGATGTGTGTGATGTCCTTAGGTTAGTTAGGATTAAGTAGTTCTGAGTTCTAGGGGACTGATGACCTTAGAAGTTAAGTCCCATAGTGCTCAGAGCCATCTGAACCATTTTGAAGTGGGTTTCGTGTGCTGATGTTGGAGAGCAACTTATGTCCAGTCTTGTTGTCTGTAGTAAAAGATATGTTTATGGCCTTTCGTTTGAAGACATTGGCAATCCGACATGAAATTTTACCTAGAAAAGGGATTGTATGTAAGAACTGGTTTTCTTTTTGTTTTTATGATGTGTCTGATTTGCCACTAATGAGTGTTTAAGGGAGTCTTCTACGGAGATGTATATTTGCAATAGCTGTTTGTTTTATCACTTCAATTTCTTGTTCACATTTGTCTTCAGAGAGTGGCAGCTGGATAGCTTTATTGATATTGTACCGGAATAACGCCATATTGTGGGCTGTGGGGCGACAAGAGGGGCTGTGGATTATAGTATGTGTCGTGGTAGGCTCCTAACAAATTTATACTGTCATCTGCTTGGTGTTAAACTGTGAATTTTACATTTTCGTGGGAGTTGTTGAATAACTGGTTCAACTCATTGATGTCATCATCACGTTCCCTGTCTAAGTCAGCCCTGGACGATGATATACAGGGTGATTCAAAAAGAATACCACAACTTTAGGAATTTAAAACTCTGCAACGACAAAAGGCAGAGCTAAGCACTATCTGTCGGCGAATTAAGGGAGCTATAAAGTTTCATTTAGTTGTACATTTGTTCGCTTGAGGCGCTGTTGACTAGGCGTCAGCGTCAGTTGATGCTAAGATGGCGACCGCTCAACAGAAAGCTTTTTGTGTTATTGAGTACGGCAGAAGTGAATCGACGACAGTTGTTCAGCGTGCATTTCGAACGAAGTATGGTGTTAATAGGTGGTGTATTAAACGTTGGTATAAACAGTTTACAGAGAATTGGTGTTTGTGCAAAGGGAAAAGTTCTGGACAGCCGAGAACGAGTGATGAAAATGTAGCACGCATCCAGCAAGCATTTGTTCGCAGCCCAGGAAAATCGACTCGCAGAGCTATTCAATTACAATTACAATTCATATTTCAGCAGGATGGAGCGCCACCACATTGGCACTTATCTGTCTGTAACTACCTGAACGTCAACTACCCGAGGCGATGGATCGGCCGCCAGGCAGCCCGTGACAGAGCACTTCATCACTGGCCTCCAAGAAGCCCTGATCTTACCCCCTGCGATTTTTTCTTATGGGGGTATGTTAAGGATATGGTGTTTCAGCCACCTCTCCCAGCCACCATTGATGATTTGAAACGAGAAATAACAGCAGCTATCCAAACTGTTACGCCTGATATGCTACAGAGAGTGTGGAACGAGTTGGAGTATCGGGTTGATATTGCTCGTGTGTCTGGAGGGGGCCATATTGAACATCTCTGAACTTGTTTTTGAGTGAAAAAAAACCTTTTTAAATACTCTTTGTAATGATGTATAACAGAAGGTTATATTACGTTTCTTTCATTAAATACACATTTTTAAAGTTGTGGTATTCTTTTTGAATCACCCTGTATAACCAAGTGGGCCAGAGCTGCTCTTCTGTCTTCCGAGTGCGCTTCTGTACGTTGTCGTCCGGTCGTAGGCTAATTGCACTCGGCCGGCTGTTGCTCACGCCGTTATGCCTGTGGTGCTTTTGCCCTGGCTGTGTCTTGTTCGACGACACAGCAGCGTCACCTCCTCTCCTGACTGTAAGCCATAGATTTGCTGTTCTGTTACCTTGTTAATATGTGATTAAATTAAAAAGACGCCCAATGTTGTTCTACTAACCAAAACGACTAGATATACGTAATAATTTCTCGGTGGGAAGCTCTTTCGCGTATAACAGGGACCATTCTTAGCAGCGAGCCTGATATTGAACGGACCACTGCTTAACATCCTCTAGCTTGCCCTGATTGCCAAGTCATCTGAAGTCCCAGAAATATCAACTGAATTTATCCCTAGGTCGTATCACAAAGAAAACGCGCATTTGTTCAGGGATAGAATTTTACTAAGCGATTCCTGGTAACTTCCTCTTACAGTGGTACATGAAGTTAGTAACTACAGAAGGAGGGAGGCCTGCTTGCATGCACATCCTCGATTTAGTAGACTTTGGTCTATGCACCATCATACGCAGTCTTGTTTTGCTTATTGTTGTTGTTGTTGCTGTGGTAGTGATGGTGGTGCTAGTTTGATGCAGCCCTCCATGCTAGTCTGTTCTGTGCTAGTCTTTTCACCCCTGCATAACAACTGTAATCTATATCCATTTGAACCTGCTTACTGTATTCGAGCCTCCCCCTGTTATTTTTAACCTCCACTCGCCCCCGTCCCCACACATACGCACTTGCCCAGTTACCAAAATGATTTTTCTTTGATGCCTCAAGATGTGTCTTATTAACCGATACTTTATTTTATTAGTTTGTGCCATAAATTTCTTTTCTGCTAAGTTGGATTTAGTCCCTCTTCATTTGTTATTTGATCTACCCATCTAATCTTTAACATACCACTCTAGCACCAGATTTCAACAGCTTCTATTCTCTGCCTACCTGAACTGCTTGTCGCCCACATTTCGCATCTGTAAAAGGTTACACTCCAGACAAATAACTTCTGAAAGTACTTCCTAACACTTTGATATTAGAAGTCAACAAACTCCTCTTTTTCATAAATGCTTTCTTGCACTTGCCAATCGGAATTTTGCATCTTCCATGCTTTGGCCATCATCAGTTATTTTGCTGACCGAATAATTACATTCATTTACTACTTTTAGTTTCTCACTTGGTAATCTAATTCTTTAATCATCGCTTGATTTACATCACCTGCATTCCCATACCTTTCATTTACTTTTATTGATGTTCATCTTGTAACCTCTTTCCGAGATCCTATTCATTCCATCCAACTGTTTTCCCACACCCTTTGACGTCTCTAACAGAACCAAAGTGTCACATTAAAGTCTTCATTTCTTCTACACAAACTTTAATTCCCATTCAAAATTTCTCCTTGTTTTCCTTCACTACTTGCCTAAACTGAATAACATTTGTAGTAGGCTACAGCTCTCAGTCCCTTTTCAGCTATGACTTCGCTGTCACTAACTACAGTCTCGTTTCTGTGCAAGCTGTAAGTAACCCTTCTTACCCTGTATTTTATCACCGATACCTTCAAATATGTAGTCCAGTTAACATTGCCTGTCTTTTTCAGTCTACCTTCTAGAATAAGCTATTGGCTTAGTAACGCCTCGGCGTTCCTGTATTTCTTTGGAACCCAAACTGACCGTCCCTGAAGTCGGTTTCCAACAGTTTTTCCATGCTTCTGTAAGTACTTCGTGTCAATATTTTGCAATCATTACCTCTTGTAATCGTATCAAATCTACCGGTGGCCTTTCTGTCGGAGAAAGACATTAGTTGACAATTGTTGTGTAGACAACACGAGTTTTTGTCTGATTAACAGTGTCTATAATTACAAGTGTTCCTTCTTAAATACTGCATATAAATCAGGCACATCCCATGATGAACAATTCATCACACTGCATTACAAGATCTAAACATATACATGGCATAAGTTCTAGGCACACGGTCACGCCTCATCGTGAGTTTTTCAGCCAAAATTAAATAATTAACGATTACCTTTAATTAAATTTGAAACCACTAAAAGCCATCGAAATATAGCGAAAATGGGTGGAGCGGGGAGGGATGGGGGAGGGGGGTTGAACTATAGAGTCGCCATCACTTCCACGAACAAAACAGACAAATTCTTCTGCGTAAACACAGAACTTTCTCCTGCACCTACCCGAATGCGAAATACGCCCGCCCAGATTTACTAGCCGCAGAGCATATATCATAATTTTTCAACTGAATGACACAGTTTTACTGGCGACAGCTAATTCTGAGAGGAATCGTCTACTGAGGCAAACAAAAAAACGCAAAGCATGTTGGTTCAACATACCAAGGAATATTATTTTAAGATATGTATAGAACAAACCTCCCGGAACAGTAGATAACAAAACCAGTAAAGCATAGATAAATGCAATGTTGTGTCGAACACTACAGTACATACAAACGCGGACCTGTAGCACCACAGACGTGACCTGTGAAAATGCTGGTATGCCGAGAGTTTCATCATTATACGCTTATCTACCGTGAGCTGTTTCCTTGGGGTAAAGAGAGAAATATACATACAATGTTGTTCTGGTTTCTGTGGGTTTAATTTCGAAGACTCATTTGGTGCAACTGTCCACAACCCACAACTCTCTACCCTGTGTCAACGTCTTCATCAGTGAATAACTACTGCAGCCCACACCAACGTACAGGTGCTTACTGTAGCCAAGACATGGTCTTCTTCTACAACTTTTGATCCTCCCTCCCATTACCAAATGCATGATACCTTGAAGTCTTAAAGGTTGGTTGGTTTGTGGGATCGAACCCCTCTCTTGGTCAGGTTGTGCCGTAAATTTCTATTTACCCAATTAGATTCTCTACCTCTTCATTAGCAATTCGATCTACCCATCGCCGGCCGATGTGGCCGAGCGGTTCTAGGCGCTACAGTCTGGAACCGTGCGACCGCTACGGACGCAGGTTCGAATCCTGTCTCGGGCATGGATGTGTGTGATGTCCTTAGGTTACTTAGGTTTAAGTAGTTCTAAGTTCTAGGGGACTGATGACCTCAGAAGTTAAGTCCCACAGTGCTCAGAGCCATTTGAACCATTTTTGATCTGCGTTCTTCTGAAGCACCACATTTTAAAATCTACTCTGTTCTTCTCTAAACTGTTTATGATCCCTTTTCACTTTCGCATAATGCCACGCTTCAGAAAAATGTACTCAGAAAACTCTTCCTAGCGCTTAAATTTATATTCGAAGTAATCACATTTCTCTTTTTCAGAAAGGCTTTTCTTATTATTTAGTCTGCATCTCATATCCTCTCTACGTCGATCATCGTAAATAATCTTTCTGCTCAAATAGCGAAACTCATGTAATATTTCTAGTGTCTTATTCTCTACCCCAATTTTCTCAGCAGCAACTGATTATTTAAGCCGACTAGTTTCCATTATGTTTGTTATACTTTTGCTTGCCAGATGTCTGAGCGGAACAAAGCAACACTCCCTGTAAATTACTCATTGAACTTTTGTCCGAATTTTGATACCAAAAGGAGAGTTGGAAATGGACAAGTGGGGTACCAAACCGACCATCGTGAGGCCTTACTTTAAAAAAATTGGTTTAATAGCTTGAAAGTAATCAAGGTAGTAAAGAAAAAAATTGCTTAGGGATTTGAGTGAAATTTTTTCTCTGAATTTTCATAGCCAAACAAATACATGTTTACTGCAAGTACATGTTTAATTGCTTGAAAGTAATCAGCATAATTAAGAAAAACTTAATTATTGATTCGAAGGGAAATTGAAATATTTCAAGAGCAGCTGATGTTAGTTATGTAAATGACGTTTCAAAAAGTTCGTGTCTTCAAGACCTATTTATTTTGCGAATAAAGTTGTACTGGTGGTATATTTAACTGTCAAAAATGCTTCGATCGAATCAAGTACTCAATTTAGGACATTTCGAGAACGAAAGACACTAGGAAGGCGTAAGAGGCGTGAAAAAGATCCTCTCCTCAAGGTCTAGCTGTTTCGCTCGTAAAAAGTTGCTATGATTTCATATTAAATTGTAAAACTGGCTTCCTTCAAATCAGGCACTAAATTGTGCACTTTACGAGAACAGAAGACGCTAGAAAAGCAAATGAGATGTCAAAAAGATCAAGCTTTCTGAACATAAATATTTTGTGAAATGATTTGTCTAAAAGTAAGAACTACAATAGATTCGAGAAGTATTTGATGCGTCCGTCGTGTGATGTTCGTAATCATGTACGGCAAATGAGGTGCTGATTGACAGAATTTCAAGTGCAATATTTAACTTAGAATTTAAAGAAGTACCAGAGTGTATTTATAGGTGAATTATGTAGATCAAGCAGCCTGCTGTTGTGTGGCTTAAACGTATTTCTATCATCTAGACCCGAAGATCTAAAAAAACTCCAACTATTTTTCAGTCTCAAAAACTTTTCAGCAGAGAAGTCTTCAAATATCAGGAGACGGAATGCGCATTCTGAATCGGCATGTCTCATTTGCTGTGGGTGATTTCAACCAGCATTCAAAGGCGCGTGAAATGTTTCCCTAATCTATTTTCTTTCTTACGTTTGGACAAATCGTTTCAGAATACATTAGAGCGGTTTCTTTCTCAAACAAATTATTTTTGTGTCTGTCTTACAACCTCTTCTCAAGACGTCCACTCCTTTCAAATGCTAAGTCCTTTATCGTTTGTGACAGAATAACAACAGCAAATTTCCATTATATGCTTCTCCTTGGTCTTTAATTACCTTTCATTACACAGCACACGGTGTAAAGTGATATTTGACGAAGATAGGTGGCCCGTAAATTGCAGACTTAAAAAATTGTGTTCAATCACAAACTGGGAACCACATAACGAAAGCTGCTGAGGTGATAAAAACCATGGGATAGCGATATGCACACATACAGATGGCGGTAGTAACGCGTACACAAGGTATAAAAAAAGGGGAGCTATCATTTGTACTCCGATGATTCACGTGAAAAGGCTTCCGAAGTGATTACGGCCGCACGACAGGAATTAACAGACTCTGAACGCGGAACGGCAGCTGGAGTTAGGAGCATGGGACATTCCATTTCGTAAATCGTTAGAGAATTCAATATTGTGAGGTATGCAGTGTCACGAGTGTGCCGAGAATACCGAATTTCAGACACTACCTCTCACCACGGACAACGTAGTGGCTGACGGACTTCATCTAACGAGCGAGATTCTCAGTGTTCACACACGAGCAACACTGGGTGAGATAACCGCAGGATCAATGTGGGACGTACGACGAACGTATCCGTTAGGACAGCGCGGTGAAATACGGCTTTAACGGGCGATGGCAGCAGGCGACCGACGCAAGTGCCTTTGCTAATAGCAGGATATCGCCTGCAGCGCCTCTCCTGTGCTCTAGACCATATCGGTTGGACCCCAGACGACTGGATAACCGTGGCCTGGTCAAATGAGTTGGCCTGGTCAAAAGAGTCTCAGTTTCAGTTGGTAAGACCTGATGGTAAGATTCGAGTGTGGCGCAGACCCTACAAAGCTATGGACCCAAGTTGTCAACAAGGCGCTGAAGAAGCTCGTGGTGTCTACTAAATGGTGTGGGATGTGTTTGCATGGAATGGATCGGATCCTCTGGTCCAAATTAACCGATGGTTGATGCTTAACTGCACTACTGGCCATTAAAATCGCTACACCACGAAGATGACGTGCTACAGATGCGAAATTTAACCGACAGGAAGAAGATGCTGTGATATGCAAATGATTAGCTTTTCAGAGCATTCACACAAGGTTGGCGCCGGTGGCAACACCTACAACGTGCTGAAATGAGGAAAGTTTCCAACAGATTTCTCATACACAAACAGCAGTTGACCGGCGTTGCGTGGTGAAACGTTGTTGTGATGCCTCGTGTAAGGAGGAGAAATGCGTACCATCACGTTTCCGACTTTGATAAAAGTCGGATTGTAGCCAATCGTGATTGCGGTTTATCATATTGCGACATTGCTCCTCGCGTTGGTCGAGATCAAATGACTGTCAGCAGAATACGGAATCGGTGGGTTCAGCAGGGTAATACGGAACGCCGTGCTGGATCCCAACGGCCTCGTATCACTAGCAGTCGAGATGACAGGCATCTTATCCGCATGGCTGTAACGGATCGTGCAGCCACGTCTCGATCCCTGACTCAACAGATGGGGACGTTTGAAGGACAACAACCATCTGCACGAACAGTTCGACGACGTTTGCAGCAGCATGGACCATCAGCTTCGAGACAATGGCTGCGTTTACCCTTGACGCTGCATGAGAGACAGGAGCGCCTGCGATGGTGTACTCAACGACGAGCCTGGGTGCACGAATGGCAAAACGTCATTTTTTCGGATGAATCCAGGTCATGTGTACAGCATCATGATGGTAGCATCCGTGTTTGGCGACATCGCGGTGAACGCACACTGGAAGCGTGTATTCGTCATCGCCATACTGGCGTATGACCCGGCGTGATGGTATGGGGTGCCATTGGTCACACGTCTCGGTCACCTCTTGTTCGCATTGACGGCACTTTGAAAAGTGGACGTTACATTTCAGATGTGTTACGACCCGTGGCTCTACCCTTCATTCGATCGCCGCGAAACTCTACATTTCAGCAGGATAATGCACGACTGCATGTTGCAGGTCCTGAAGGGGCTTTCTGGATACAGAAAATGTTCGACAACTGCCCTGGCCAGCACATTCTCCAGATCTCTCACCAATTGAAAACGTTTGGTCAATGGTGTCCGAGCAACTGGCTCGTCACAATACGCCAGTCACTACTCTTGATGAACTGTGGCACCGTGTTGAAGCTGCAAGGGCAGCTGTACCTCTACACGCCATCCAAGCTCTGTTTGTCTCAATGCGCAGGCGTATCAAGGTCGTTATTACGGCAAGAGGTGGTTGTTCTGGGTACTGATTTCTCAGGATCTATGCATCCAAATTGCGTGAAAGTGTAATCACATGTCAGTTCTAGTATAATATATTTTTCCAACGAATGTCCGTTCATCATCTGCATTTCTTCTTGGTGTAGCAATTTTACTGGCCGGTAGTGTACTTGTAGACCATTTACAGTCATTCATAGTCTTCATGTTCCCAGACAACGATGGAATTTTTATGGATGACAATGTGCCATGTCACCGGGCCATAATTGTTCGCGATTGGTTTGAAGAACATACTGGCCATTTCGAGCGAATGATTTGGCCACCCATATCGCCCGACATGAATCCCATCTAACATCCATGGGACGTAATCGAGAGGTCAGTTCGTGCACAAAATCCTGCACCTGCAACACTTCCGCAATTATGAATGGCTATAGAGGCAGCAGAGGACTTCCAACGACTTGTCGAGTCCATGCCTTGTTGAGTTGTCGCATTACGCCGGGCTGACGGAGGTCCGACATGATATTAGGAGACAGCCCAATACTTTTTGTCACATTAGAGTAGTGCAGAATACACCTTAGCAAACTAATTTCTCTACATAGAAAATATGCCCCTTACACATTACACAGGGATTTGAACCCTGTAATACTGGATTAAAAAAATTTAAAAAAAAAAGTTGCTTTCAGAGTAAAGGAAATGATTGGTAGTGGTTCGAAATACTCTCCACCATGCACCATACGGTGGCTTGCGGAACATGTAGGTAGGTATAGATGTAAACGCTATTCCTCGCCATTAAATCAGAAATCACATTCTTTAGGTGGAAAGCGGATAAGTCGTCGCCTACGACCTAGGCAGCCCGCATTGCTCCAACACACGTGTGAACTGGTATACGGAGTGCTACCAAACTCCACTGGCAAAATTTCGAAGGTAGTTCAGAGACATTTTCTGGTTATCTGGGATCCGTGGTCTCTCGTTCTCGTAGCTCGTTATATAGTAACTGCATTTCGTCTGATTTCTTGAAGCCATTTATTTTTATACAAGCACTGCACTAAAAATTCCTGCTCTTTAGCGCAGATGTGTCAGCGGCATGTGCCGTGTGTCATGTTCGGAGAACAAACGTTGTTCCATTTACTCGCTGCACTTAATGTTGACAACAGTAATGACCACTTTACTCTTAGCTCTCAAGCTTACGCTCAGTACTGCTCGGTTCTGCGTTGGGTTTGTTTTTCCGGCAGTGTTTGCTGTTCACTAACAGTGATACACAACAGCACAGATGGGTTTACTGATACAGAGTTAGCCGATACACAACTCTCGTATGGATTCACTGAAGAGCGACACAAAGGCACTGTGCCGAGCCGTTCCCGCAGTGCCGGCAACCACATTGCAGTACCATATTACAGTATTTTAGCACTTGTATATAGCAGTCTAAGAGAATGCGGATTCTTCCGTGTAGTTGTGAAGTATACTTAAAGGGTTCTTACCGTTTCGAAGGTATTTTCAAAGAACCAAAATAAATTGAGTTAAAAACCGATAAACCATAATCACATTGTTGTTGTTGCGGTGGTGGTGGTGTCCAGTCCAAAGACTGGTTTGTTTGATGTAACTCTCCACGTAATTCTATTCTATATAAGTCTCTTCACGCAAATAACTACTGCAACGTACATCCTTTTGAACCTGCTTACTGTATTCACCTCTTGGTCTCCCTCTATAATTTTTACCCGCCCCGCCCCTCACATACACACACACACACACACACACACACACACACACACACACACACATCCTCCCTTGATGTCTCAGAATGTGTCGTATCAACCAGTCACTTCTTTTAGTCAAGTTAAGCCACAAGGTCTTCACTCCCCAACTCTATTCGGTACGTCCTCATTGGTTATATACACATCAAAAAAAAGTTTTGCATCACCCCGTCTCCCAGTACTCCTGAAGATAGACGTTGACTGTGGATATTGTATCACAGACACAATCCCTTTGACTGTTCGGAAATGTCACTAAACCCGCCCCAAGCTGTAAACGACCATGCATCAGCAGCGCATATTAGACGGAGGGGGTCCGACAGCCGATCAATTCCAGTCATTACACCTGCGAGGAGCCACATAGCTCGTGTTGTCTTTAGTCAACCATGCCTAGACGGTCAATACTTTGGTTCAATCGCGTCCGCATTGATACTTCGCGCCAGGAAGCGGCCTCAACAGGGGAAGAGTCCAGGCGTCTCGGAGTGAACCAAAGCGACGTTGTTCGGACATATACAGAGAGTCAGGAACTGTCGATGACATGCCTCGCTCAGGTCGCCCAAGGGTTACTATTGCAATGGATGACCGCTACCTACGGATTATGGCTCAGAGGAACCCTGACAGCAACGCCACCATGTTCAAAAATGCTTTTCCTGCAATCACAGGACGTCGTGTTACGACTCAAACTGTGTGCAATAGGCTGCATGATGCGCAACTTCACTCCCGACGTCCATGACGAGGTCCACCTTTGCAACCACGACACCATGCAGTGCTGTATAGATGGGCCCAACAATCTGCCGAATGGACAGTTCAGGATTGGCATCACGTTCTCTCCTCCGATGAGTCTCGCATATGCCTTCAACCACACAATCGTCGGAGAAATATTTGGAGGCAACCCGGTCAGGCTGAACGCCTTAGGCACATTGTCCAGTGAATGCAGCAAGGTGGATGTTCCCTGCTGTTTTTGGGGCGGCGTTATGGGGGGGCTGACATACGCCTCTGGTGATCATGGAAGGCACCGTAACGGCTGAACGATACTTGAATACCATTCTCTGACCGATAGTGCAACCATATCGGCAGCATATTGGTGAGGCATTCGTCTTCATGGACGACAATTCGCGCCCCCATCGTGCACATCTTGTGAATGACTTCCTTCAGGATAACGACATCGCTCGACTAGTGTGGCCAGCATGTTCTCCAAACATGAACCCTATCGAACATGCCTGGGATAGATTTAAAAGGACGGAATGGCCCACCAACCACTCTGAGGGATCTACTCCGAATCGCCGTTGAGGAGTGGGACAATCTGGACCAACAGTGCCTTAATGACGTTGTGGATAGTATGCCACGACGAATACAGACATACGTCAATGCAAGAGGATGTGCTACTGAATATTAGAGGTACTGGTGTGTACGGCAATCTGGACCATCACCTCTGAAGGTCTCGCTGTATGGTGGTACAACGTGCAATGTGTAGTTTTCATGAGCAATAAAAAGGGCGGAAATAATGTTTATGTTGATCTCTATTCCAGTTTTCTGTACAGGTTACGGAAATCTCGGAACCGAGGTGATGCAAAACTTTTTTGGATGTCTGGATTATCTACCCATGTAATGTTCAGCATCATTCTGTAGCACCATATTTCAAAAGTTTTTATTCTCTTCTTGTCTAAATTGTTTATCATCCATTTCTCACTTCCATACAAGGTTACATTCCCGACACATACCTTCACAAAAGCGTTCCTAACACTTATATAATATGCTATGAGACCATGACGCTGCTGCCTTCGATTACATTGTTTATTACAATAGGGCTATTTCGGCGTGACTGCCATCTTCAGCTTATCCGTGGAAAGTACATTGTTTGGTAGAATATTTTACGTTTTGAAGTAGATAATTTAACGTTTTTACGTAAATATATAAAACTGCAACCAGTCACTCTTTTGAAGAGTTATTTGTTATTCCGTGAAACGGTTTACGAAAATTTTCAAGTTCCTCTTCAGATGGTTTTCAGGAAGTTACATGTCTGTTTCTAGCATAATGCCGGGTGCTGGCTCTGTGACAAGAAGTTGGAACATGCTTTAATGCATCGCCATGAGTATTGTTTATCTGTCGATATGGATGCAAAATTTTAGTTTTGTACTTACTGCGACACTATGGACAGCTTTTATGTGTTAGTATCCATCTGTCTGCTTCCACTGTGATGCCCAGTTAGCATATCACTTCACACACTTTTCCTCAATATGTATCCATTTATATTGTGATAGCGAAACTTTGCCAGCATCCAGTATGTGGTATACAACTTCTGCTTGTTACAAAGATCTTGACACAAAGCTATGACATAGGCCTACTTTGCTCAGAGATATTTGTTTTTGTTTGCACGTATTAAAGTCGATATATGGGCAAACACTTCAATCAAAACTGGCGTTAACATGAGAGCTCAAAATAAAGAAATAAAGAAATTACTACAAGAACAAACCTGAAGTGGTCTGATGTCTTATTTCTATTCGTATATTAACGTACAATACAGTCAGTCTATGCGCAAATACTTTAATCTACACTGGCATTAACAGGAATGCCCAGGAATAAAACTATACAGAGTTACAGTATTTGCAATGAAATGCAGCTGTTTGCATGACTGTGAACTTTATATTTAAATTAAAAACAAAACAAAAAAAGAACTTCAAATGACCTGGACATATTTCTGTTCTTACGTTCATATGATCTGGGATATTAGTAAGGGCAGCTACTGTTTATTTCAGCTAGAGGTAATATATATAAAAGTTATAGTACACTCCTGGAAATGGAAAAAAGAACACATTGACACCGGTGTGTCAGACCCACCATACTTGCTCCGGACACTGCGAGAGGGCTGTACAAGCAATGATCACACGCACGGCACAGCGGACACACCAGGAACCGCGGTGTTGGCCGTCGAATGGCGCTAGCTGCGCAGCATTTGTGCACCGCCGCCGTCAGTGTCAGCCAGTTTGCCGTGGCATACGGAGCTCCATCGCAGTCTTTAACACTGGTAGCATGCCGCGACAGAGTGGACGTGAACCGTATGTGCAGTTGACGGACTTTGAGCGAGGGCGTATAGTGGGCATGCGGGAGGCCGGGTGGACGTACCGCCGAATTGCTCAACACGTGGGGCGTGAGGTCTCCACAGTACATCGATGTTGTCGCCAGTGGTCGGCGGAAGGTGCACGTGCCCGTCGACCTGGGACCGGACCGCAGCGACGCACGGATGCACGCCAAGACCGTAGGATCCGACGCAGTGCCGTAGGGGACCGCACCGCCACTTCCCAGCAAATTAGGGACACTGTTGCTCCTGGGGTATCGGCGAGGACCATTCGCAACCGTCTCCATGAAGCTGGGCTACGGTCCCGCACACCGTTAGGCCGTCTTCCGCTCACGCCCCAACATCGTGCAGCCCGCCTCCAGTGGTGTCGCGACAGGCGTGAATGGAGGGACGAATGGAGACGTGTCGTCTTCAGCGATGAAAGTCGCTTCTGCCTTGGTGCCAATGATGGTCGTATGAGTGTTTGGCGCCGTGCAGGTGAGCGCCACAATCAGGACTGCATACGACCGAGGCACACAGGGCCAACACCCGGCATCATGGTGTGGGGAGCGATCTCCTACACTGGCCGTACACCACTGGTGATCGTCGAGGGGACACTGAATAGTGCACGGTACATCCAAACCGTCATCGAACTCATCGTTCTACCATTCCTAGACCGGCAAGGGAACTTGCTGTTCCAACAGGACAATGCACGTCCGCATGTATCCCGTGCCACCCAACGTGCTCTAGAAGGTGTGAGTCAACTACCCTGGCCAGCAAGATCTCCGGATCTGTCCCCCATTGAGCATGTTTGGGACTGGATGAAGCGTCGTCTCACGCGGTCTGCACGTCCAGCACGAACGCTGGTCCAACTGAGGCGCCAGATGGAAATGGCATGGCAAGCCGTTCCACAGGACTACATCCAGCATGTCTACGATCGTCTCCATGGGAGAATAGCAGCCTGCATTGCTGCGAAAGGTGGATATACACTGTACTAATGCCGACATTGTGCATGCTCTGTTGCCTGTGTCTATGTGCCTGTGGTTCTGTCAGTGTGATCATGTGATGTATCTGACCCCAGGAATGTGTCAATAAAGTTTCCCCTTCCTGGGACAATGAATTCACGGTGTTCTTATTTCAATTTCCAGGAGTGTATTTGTAATGAACTAAAGCTGTTTGTATAACCGTGAACTTTATATTTAAAACCCAGAACAAAGGCTCAAATGAAATTTTGACTTATTTCTGTTCTTCTTACAGTCTGTTCTATTCTCCAAACGTCTCTTTAATTTTTCTGTAGGCGGTTCCGACCTTTCTACTAATTACATATGCGTCTGTATTCTTAAATTTGTACTATAGTCTTTCCTGCTTAAGTATTTTGCCCTTCCCGTCAGTATCATTCTTTAGACGTTTTTATTCCCTTTCGCGTGCTTCATTTCCCGCATTTTTTAAATATTTTCTCCTTTCACAAAGTAAATCCAATATCTCCTGTGACATCCAAGGATTCCTCCTAGGCCATGTCTTTTTTACCTATGTGGTCTTCTGCTCCCTTCATTATTTCATCTCTCCAAATTACCCATTCATCTTCTGCTCTATTCCTTTCCCAGATTCAATCATTTGATGCCTAATGCTCCCTCTGAACTCTCAACAACATATTGTTCTTTCAACTTATCCAGGTCCCATCTCGTTAACTTACTAACTTTTTCCAGTTTCTTCAGTTTTAGTCTACAGTTCATTACCAACAAAATGTGGCCAGAGTCCACATCTGCCCCTGAAAATGTCTTACAATTTAAAATCTTGTTCCGAAATCTCTGTCTTACCATTATATAACCAATCCGAAACCTTCCGTTGTTTCCATGTCTCTACATTATGACTCAGAAACGAGCCACGGGAGCCTGTGCTTCCCTTAAACCAAAATACTCAAAAAATGTCTCTGAAAAACCTAAAAAATGTAGTGTGTGGAGTTAAGGTTGAAGCTATGTAGACAAACTGTGCCACTCAGTGGGCTGGAAATGTAAACAACGAACTATTTGGTTCATGTATCCATTCCAACACAGGTAATTTGTCTCCTATTAAATGATGATAACGTGGAGTTTCCAATGTAAACGTTTAATTCTCTTTATTTCTAATATAACAACGAAGACCACCATTAACGCTGTACAATTGACGTGTCACATACCACTTCACTGTAAGTGAAATGAAAATCTGTCACACAACAGCATCCCTCTACACCCAACATATACACCGAAGAACCGCCTCTGTCTGAACTAATATCGCACTGATGAGAAGGCACGCAACCAAATCACAACTTGATAGGATAGGGAAAAAAAGGTTCTTGCCCATAGAAATTTTTCAATTTCTTGTATCTATTGCTTTGGTGGGATTTCATTTCATACGGCAGTAGTGTGTTCTTCCTGAGATCCTAGAAATAAAGTCATCATACACAGCTGAATGGAATATCTCGTTTTAATTGATTCAACTGTGTGTTCTTGGTGAAATACTGTACATTGTGTCACCTAAATCGAACACTTTTTAGCCTTGTTTCAAAAACTTTATTATTACCATACGATCTAGGTTTCATTTGATAAGCCAATTTACTAGTACACAGCAAGATGGGAAGCAAGCAAGGATAAACATGTCAGCTTCTTAACTGATCTGTCGATTTTTGACTTCACAGAACTGGTCCCAAAGCCGGCCGCGGTGGTCTAGCGGTTCTAGGCGCGCAGTCCGGAACCGCGCGACTGCTACGGTCGCAGGTTCGAATCCTGCCTCGGGCATGGATGTGTGTGATGTCCTTAGGTTAGTTAGGTTTAACTAGTTCTAAGTTCTAGGGGACTAATGACCTCAGCAGTTGAGTCCCATAGTGCTCAGACCCATTTGAACCATTTGAACTGGTCCCAAAGATGGGTACCAAGCAAAGATTAACACGTCAACTTCTTAATCTGTCGATTGTTGACTTAAACTGCAAAAGTTATCTTTGTTGATAATTTTGACACTTTAGAGAGTTCATTAGGAAATTATTTATAGTAATTGCGAATTAACAAACAATGAAGCAGAGCTATGTGCACAGGAAGGGGGATTTGTATCATTGTCTACCTCTGAATGAAGGCTCCATGGTTCTTCTCCTATGTAGAAGTTGTGACATGGTCTAGAAGTGGTGAGTAATTGAACTGAATATAAACTGAAAATTTAAATGAACTGAATATCTCGTTCCAGTTATATAATTGTATTGAACGTCTTGTGTCAAAGATCTACAAAATGTGATTACTGTACCCTTGAAAACTAGATTACCGCACCGCGGATACATCAAAAATGATGTAACACGTCTCCAAGTTTTTTACTGTTCCATTCCGCTGTGGTTTAGCCGCTTCTTTGAAACTTACCATTTGCACTTCGATGACGCATAAGAAACCTTCTGTTTGGGAAATGTAAGTCTTTAAGTACTGCATGTCTTAACACATACTTTTTCAAGCAAATGTTTCATCTACTACTCTTGGAAACATACTGCTCACAGTTGTTTCTTTCACAGTTTTCCTTCTTGAGGAACTAGTGGTATTGTAGTCTCTAGCGTCATTAACCTTCCGACATCTTTTTTTATGAATTTCTTCTTGCGATATGGAATTGGATGAATCCAAGAAAAGGCAAGTACGTTGCCAAAGAATCATTAATACTTGAAATTTAACTAATTTAAATTTAAGGTTTGAAAGCGTTGGATTGGGTCAACCTTCCGGCAAAATAATCTAAACAAAACACAGTCTAAAAATTCAGCCATTACTAGAAGACAGAAAATTTTCAGTTAACACATGTTTCAAAGAAAAATACATCAGTAGACATCACAGACCTATAAGTTAATCAAATCAAACAACCAAAGGGCAAACATAACACACAGGCCTTCGCTAAATAGGAAAAGTAATACTTCAACTATTCAGATAAAATACAGATGACTCAGCCTGATTGCATGAAACAATGTATAGATAAAATTAAAACAACAACGCCCACAAGACTTCCACTGAAACAACAAGCAATCACATAGGCCGTTAGTATCAAATTAAATGACAGAAAGACAGCACAAATGTTGGTAAATTAACAACCAGGCTCGTCCGTGTTAAACAAGAATGATTGTGCCTAAACGGACAGAAAGCTCTAGCAACGTAGGTCAGCCACCGGTGAAAGATCAGATTAACTCAAATCTAAATCACGTGAAACACTGAGGCAGAAAACGACGCACCACGAAACAATTATCCGAATCGGACGGAAACAGACAGATGTGATGTGCATTTACAGAAAAACAAATGATTATAATATCAGAAGTATTGGATGTTTTACTCAAGAGAAAGAGCTTCACAAATTGAGTAAGTCTTTAACGCGTTGATCCACCTCTGACTTTCATGCAAACAATTATTCGGCTTTGCATTGATTGATAGAGTTGTTGGACGTCTTCCTGAGGGATATCGTTCCAATTTCTGTCTAATTGTCGCCTTAGACCGTCAAATTCTCAAGTCGATTCGAGCTCCCTGCCCATAATGCGCCAAACTTTCTCAACTGAGGAGAGATCAGAGGACCTTGCTGACCAAGGTAGGGTTTAGCAAACACGATGACAAGTAGTAGAAACTCTCGCCGTGTGCACGCGGGAATTATCTTCCTGAAACGGCACTGCCATGAAGGGCAATAAAACGGGGCGAAGAAAATCGTTGACGTACCGCTATACTGTAAAGGTGCAGCGGCTGATAACCAAAGGGATCCTACTATGAAAACAAATCGCACACCAGACCATCATTCATCGTTGACGGGCCGCATGGCTGGCGACAGTTTGATAGGTATCCCATCGCTTTCCGAGGCATCTCCAGACACGTCATCGCTGATCAGTTCGAAGTGGAACTCATCACTGAAGACAATTCTACTCCAGTCAATATGCTTCCAGGTCGTATCTGTCCAAAACAAGGGGTTCTTGGTGTATGCAGGGTGGTCCATTGATCGAGACCGGGCCAAATATCTCACGAAATAAGCATCAGACGAAGAAACTACAAAGAACGAAACTTGTCTAACTTGAAGGAGGAAACCAGATGGCGCTATGGTTGGCCCGATAGATGGCGCTGCCATAGGTCAAACGGATATCAACTGCGTTTTTAAAAATAGGAACCCCCCATTTTTACTACATATTCGTGTAGTATGTAAAAAAATATGAATGTTTTAGTTGGACCACTTTCTTCGCTTTGTGATAAATGGCGCTGTAATAGTCACAAACATATGGCTCACAAATTTAGCCTACTTACACAGTTGGTAACAGGTGATTTTTTAAATTAAAATACAGAACGTAGGTACGTTTGAACGTTTTATTTCGGTTGTTTCAATGTGATACATGTACCTTTGTGAACTTATCATTTCTGAGAACGCATG
Source organism: Schistocerca serialis cubense (assembly GCF_023864345.2). Classification (NCBI taxonomy): domain Eukaryota; kingdom Metazoa; phylum Arthropoda; class Insecta; order Orthoptera; family Acrididae; genus Schistocerca; species Schistocerca serialis. The sequence continues at coordinate 416,156,362 of NC_064645.1, forward strand.
CTGTTATAGCGTGATTACCTGTAAATACCACATTAATGCAATAAATGCTCAAAATGATGTCCGTCAACCTCAATGAATTTGGCAATACGTGTAACGACATTCCTCTTAACAGCGTGTAGTTCGCCTTCCGTAATGTTCGCGCATGCATTGGCAATGCAATGACGCATGCTGTCAGGCGATGTCGGTGGATCACGATAGCAAATATCCTTCAACTTTCCCCACAGGAAGAAATCCGGGGGTCGTCACATCCGGTGAACGTGCGGGCCATGGTATGGTGCTTCGATGACCAATCCACCTGTCATGAAATATGCTATTCAGTACCGTTACAACCGCAGGTCAGCTATGTGCCGGACATCCATCATGTTGGAAGAACATACCCATTCTGCCATGCAGTGAAACATCTTGTAGTAACATCGGTAGAACATTACGTAGAAAATCAGCGTACATTGCACCATTTAGATTGCAATCTATAAAACGGGGGGAAATTATCCTTCCTCCCATAATGCCGCACCATACATTAACCCGCCAAGGTCGCTGATGTTCCACCTGTCGCAGCCATCGTCGATTTTCAGTTGCCCAATAGTGCATATCATGCTGGTTTACGTTACCGCTGTTAGTGAATGTCGCTTCGTCGCTAAATAGCACGCGTGCAAAAAATCTGTCATCGTCCGGTAATTTCTCTTGTGCACAGTGGCAGAACTGTACACGACGTTCAAAGTCGTCGCCATGCAATTCCTGGTGCATAGAAATATGGTACGGGTGCTATCGATGTTGATGTAGCATTCTCAACACCGACGGTTTGAGATTCCCGATTCTCACGCAATTTGTCTGATACTGATGTGCGGATTAGCCGCGACAGCAGTTTAAACACCTACTTGGGCATCATCATTTGTTGCAGGCCGTGGTTGACGTTTCACATGTGGTTGAACACTTCATGCTTCCTTAAATAACGTAGCTATACGGCGAACGGTCCGGACACTTTGATGATGTCGTACAGGATACCGAGCAGCACACATAGCACACACCCGTTAGGCATTTTGATCACAATAGCCATACATCAACACGATATTGACCTTTTCTGCAATTGGTAAACGGTCCATTTTAACACGGGTAATGTATCACAAAGCAAAAACCGTCCGCACTCGCGGAATGTTACGTTATACCACGTACTTATACGTTTGTGACTATTACATCGCCATCTATCGCAAAGCGAAAAATGTGGTCCAACTAAAACATTCATATTTCTTTACGTACTACACGAATATGAAATAAAAAATGGGGGTTCCTACATAAAAAAAACGCAGTTGATATTCGTTTGACCTATGGCAGCGCCATCTATCGGGCCAACCATAGCGCCATCTGGTTTCCCCCTTCAAGCTAGACGAGTTTCGCTCTTTGTAGTTTTTTCGTTTCATGCTTATTTCGTGAGATATTTGGCCCGGTCACTGTCAATGGTCTACCCTGTAGAGGTCATTGGTAGTCCGCGCAAGGGGCCCCCTTCTGTGAGCCGCCTATTAATTGTCCTTGTGGTCACTGAAACACCAGTTGCTCGTCGGATCGATGATAATGAGTGCCCCATTGATGACTACTCGGTCCTCTAGTTCTGCCCTCTCTATATCGACCGCCTCCCTCTTGACGTTGTGTCCGGTTATGGGTCTCCCATTCCCACCAACATCGCTCCTGTTCAAAAGTCGAGCGACTCGGCAATTACTCTAATTGGCTTCTTTGTGCACAACTACACGTCCTCTCTCAAATACTTCATCTGCGCACATTGTTCACGCATCTGTCTGCGAGGTATAGTTATTGGCCAAGTGAGTACACGGAATGAAATACGCGAAGAGTTTATGCCCTGGTATCGTGTCCCCTGTTTACTATCCTTAAAATCTGTGCAATGAAACTACGCTGGTGAGTCAGACATTCATCCATCGGCCATCGGCCACCGAAGTTTGGAATTTTGCATTTTCAGTCGATATCTGTATGAATATTAATTTGTGACCACTCTACATCTACATCTATATCTACATTTATACTCCGCAAGCCACCTGACGGTGTTTGGCGGAGGGTACCTTGAGTACCTCTATCCGTTCTCCCTTCTATTCCAGTCTCGTATTGTTCGTGGAAAGAAATATTGTCGGTATGCCTCTGTATGGGTTCTAAACTCTCTGATTTTGTCCTCACGGTCTCTTCGCGAGATATACGTAGGAAGGAGCAATATACTGCTTGACTCATCGGTGAAGGTATGTTCTCGAAACTTCAACAAAAGCACGTACCGAGCTACTGAGCGTCTCTCTTGAAGAGTCTTCCACTGAGACTATCTATCATCTCCGTAACGCTTTCGCGATTACTAAAAGATCCTGTAACGAAGTGCGCTGCTCTCTGTTGGATCTTCTCTCTCTCTTCTATTAACCCTATCTGGTACGGATCCCACACGGGTGACCCGTATTCAGGCAGTGGACGAACAAGTGTACTGTAACTTACTTCCTTTGATTTCGGATTGCATTTCCTTAGGATTCTTCCAATGAATCTCAGTCTGGCATCTGCTTTACCGACGATCAATTTTATATGATCATTCCATTTTAGATGACTCCTAATGCCAACTCCTAGATAATTTATGGAATTAGCTGCTTCCAGTTGCTGACCTGCTTTATTGTAGCTAAATGGTAAAGGATCTTTCTTTCTATGTATTCGCAGCACATTACACTTGTCTACATTGAGATTCAATTGCCATTCCTTGCACCATGCGTCAATTCATTGCAGATCCTCCTGCATTTCAGTACAATTTTCCATTGTTACGACCTCTCGATATACTACAGCATCATCCGCAAAAAGCCTCAGTGAACTTCCGATGTTATCCACAAGGTCATTTACGTATATTGTGAATAGCAACGGTCCTACGACACTCCGCTGCGGCACACCTGAAATCACTCTTACTTCGGAAGACTTCTCTCCATTGAGAATGACATGTTGCGTTCTGCTATCTAGGCACTCTTCAATCCAATCGCACAATTGGTCTGATAGTCCATATGCTCTTACTTTGGTCATTAAACGACTGTGGGGAACTGTATCAAACGCCTTGCGGAAGTCAAGAAACACGGCATCTACCTGGGAACCCATAAGTCCGTAATGGGTCGTTTTACTGTTTTCTTTTTCTTTTTGTCTTGGAGTCTATAATGATATCTATAATACAGCAGATAGCACCAAATGTTCATACAGTCTTACACTACTGTCCTCACCAAGTCAGTCCAACGGCGGCCAATGACTATAATTCAATACTTCCACTTTGCCAATGCACTGTGTAGCCAATAACAATAGATCAAATTCAAGGGCCGTCATCCACAAAATCTGAGCGATGTGCCACATGGGTGTATAAATTGATAGAATAGCTCCACACGCTCGCTCTAAGTAATATTCAACTCTATCAATTGTTCATAGCGCCCATGCCCCCCATTACTGACAGTACGCGCCCTTGAATGGCCATCCTTCCGCTGTCGGTGATAAAAAGCTGAGAGCAAGCTGATGCGGGCACGCCATTGTATTAGACACGCCTTCTGCATACAGTCATCGCCCCACGAGTTCTACTTCTTTGACATAGCGAGTACGCTGCTGGATTTGTTTTTCCTTTCGTATCGACCTTGGTAGCCAGGGAGTCAGCCTTTGCCCGCTATGGTGAGTGGACCTACGGCGTGTACTGTGCGCTGCAGTCTGTTTCGCTCCGCTCGGAAAATCAAAAAGCCTTTTGCAGTAGCTAGCTGCGTATTTGAGACTCTTGATGGATTAATATTAAAAGAAGAGATGAATCAGCCAGATGGGAGAGACAAATTAAAATTTATTTCTGACCAGAAAGTTCAGAGACTGAATTCTTTCGAAATGGTTAGAGGAAGTTGTGAAAATTTCTTTTGAATTGACGGCCTCTGTGGCCAAGAGGTTCTAGCCGCTTCAGTCAGCAGCAGTGCTGCTGCTATGGTCGCAGGTTCGAATCCTGCCTCGGGCATGGATGTGTGTGATGTCCTTAGGTTAGTTAGGTTTAAGTAGTTCTACGTCTAGGGGACTGATGACCTCAGATGTTTAGTCCCATGGTGCTTAGAGCCATTTGAACATTTGAATTTTTTGAGGTTGTTATAGGTATCCTTTCAATTGTGAGCAGCATAGCGAAAAGCTTAAAACACGGAATTGTGTAAGAAAATTGTAGAATGTGATGGCGGAACATTTAAGTACAAACATCATGATGGCAATATTGGTGAAGTTCATGCTCCGCATGCAGGAATCGGAATTAGGACTTATCGTACCTTTGAGCTATCTCTTGAAGTCACTGCTTAGCAGATAAATTCAGTGATAGCTCCTTATGGAAGAATAATCAGTAATTTTGCATGAAAGTGGTCTGCCACTCATAAGGTCTCCGTATTGAAAGGAATTGGTTGGTTGGTTTATTCTGGGAGAAAACCAAACAGCGACGTCATTGATCCCATCGGATTAGGGAAGGATGGGAAAATTCGTAGTAAGGTCTTATGGGACCTAACTGCTGAGGTCATCGGTCCCTAAGCTTACACACTACCTAATCTAACTTGCGCTAAGGACAACACATACACACATGCCCGAGGGAGGACTCGAACCTCCGGCGGAGGGAGCCGCGCGGTCCGTGACAAGACGCCCTAGACCGCGTGGATACCACGCACTGCAGGGAAGGATGGGGATGGAAGTCGGCAGTGGCCTTTCTCAAACCAACTATTCCGACATTTGCCTGAAGCGATTTAGGGAAATCACGGGAAATCTGCATCAGCATGGCCGGACGCGGGTTTGAACCGTCGTCTTCCCGAATGCGAGTCCCGTGTGCTAACCACTGCGCCACCTCGCTCGGTGAATGGAATCAAGGAACTGCGAATAGATTTACACAAGCGCATACCCTCATACGAAAATGATTGCTTTTATCGTGCTGTCGCAATATACTCTGGCCTGCCAAGAACCTGCGCGTCGCGCGGCAATACAGGTCATATCTGCTCGCAATGTATACAACGCCGAGTGGCCCAGCTACCGGCTGGCGAAGCTGTGAAACCTCCAACCATGTCAGCGCTGTCTTTAACTTCTGCAACGGCACTCAACGGACAACTCCATAAGTTTCGCGCTCGTGAGGTTACCCAGCATCACACAGCTCTTGACAATAACTGACAATGGACATTAGCGACTCGACAATGACAACACAACCGGAGCGCCAAGAACAGGAACCTAACATAACTGTTCAGACAGAACAAACACCGGAACCGACTATAGTTCCTGAGAAACATTATGAATCACCTCGAAGGGAACGATCTATTGATACGTAATCAGCATGGTTTCAGAAAACATCGTTCTTGTGCAACGCAGCTAGCTCCTTATTCGCACGAAGTAATGGCCGCTATCGACAGGGGATCTCAAGTTGATTCCGTATTTCTAGATTTCCGGAAAGCTTTTGACACCGTTCCTCACAAACGACTTCTAATCAAGCTGCGGGCCTATGGGGTATCGTCTCAGTTGTGCGACTAGATTCGTGATTTCCTGTCAGGAAGGTCGCACTTCGTAGTAATAGACGACAAATCATCGAGTAAAACTGAAGTGATATCAGGTATTCCCCAGGGAAGCGTCCTGGGACCTCTACTGTTCCTGATCTATATAAATGACCTGGGTGATAATCTGAGCAGTTCTCTTAGGTTGTTCGCAGATGATGCTGTAATTTACCGTCTAGTAAGGTCATCCGAACACCAGTATCAGTTGCAAAGCGATTTAGAAAAGATGGTGCGGCAGGTGGTAGTTGACGCTAAATAACGAAAAGTGTGAGGTGATCCACATGAGGTCCAAAAGAAATCCGTTGGAATTCGATTACTCGATAAATAGTACAATTCTCATGGCTGTCAATTCAACTAAGTACCTGGGTGTTAAAATTACGAAAAACTTCAGTTGGAAAGACCACATAGATAACATTGTGGGGAAGGCGAGCCAAAGGTTGCGTTTCATTGGCAGGACACTTAGAAGATGCAACAAGTCCACTAAAGAGACAGCTTACACTACACTCGTTGGTCCTCTGTTAGAGTATTGCTGCGCGGTGTGGGATCCTTACCAGGTGGAATTGACGGAGGACATCGAAAGGGTGCAAAAAAGGGCATCTCGTTTTGTATTGTCACGTAATAGGGGAGAGAGTGTGGCAGATATGACACGCGAGTTGGGACGGAAGTCATTAAATCAAAGATCTATTTACGAAATTTCGGTCACCAACTTTCTCTTCCGAATGGGAAAATATTTTCTTGAGCCCAACCTACATAGATGGGAATGATTATCAAAATAAAATAAGAGAAATCAGAGCTCGAACAGAAAGGTTTAGGTGTTCGTTTTTCCCGTGCACTGTTCGGGAGTGGAATGGTAGAGAGATAGTATGATTGTGGTTCGATGAAACCTTTTCCAAGCACTTAAATGTGAATTGCAGAGTAGTCATGTAGATGTAGATGTAGATGTAGATGTAGATGTAGATGTAGATGCAGATGGAGCAGACTCCAGAAAACAAGAAGGAAACCGAGTCTCCACTTGCCAGCGAAACAAATGTACCAATGGAAAACGCTGAAACCTCCCGCCAGAGGCAGCCCTTCAAGAGGAGACTGGCACACAAGGTCGCTGAACAACTGCACCGCCTTTGCGAGAAAAATCAAAGAAAATCAGCATCAAACTGCATGAGGAACCACCTAGAAATTCGGTTTTGAGTATGCATGCTTCTGGCCCAATGCAAGACAAATCAAATACACCATGCCCCATGTCATCGGACCACTTGTCACACGAAAGATCGGAGCTGAGAGCCAATTACGATACAGAGAAGGTTCTTCCTGAGACTAAACATGCAGAAAACGACACTCGAAAGTTAATCAACACAAAAACTGGGCTGTCGAGTCGGACGAAATGAACCATGGTGAACAAATTGCTGAAACTGCAGAAACGAGGCAAGAAGATCAAGCGAACAAGATGGATACATCTTAACTGAAACAAACGTGTGAAAAAGGATGTAAGCCCGACAGTATATCTTAAGGCGAATATTGACATCGATAATGAATAAGACAATATGAGCGCTGTGCAAGCCAACAAAATCGCCGCGTAGAACATTAATAAGATACTCTCCTCTTTGCATTTACAACATCTGCAAGACTTCTTATACGGAGCTGACGTTGATATATTACTGTTACAGGAAGCAACAGATATTAAATAAGAGAAGATAAGGGGGATGCCATAACCAACCCTTGTGTCGGTGCAGAGCTGGGAACGGCCATTCTCACAAAAAAAGCCATCGATGCCATACAAGTAGAAAAACTTGCGAACAGTAGAGGCACTGTAGCGATTGTCCAATAACGCCTGCATCATCAACGTTTACACGCTGTCTGGGTACAAAAGCAGGCGCACTGGAGTGGAATTTTTTAAAAATGAAATCGTTATTGTATTCGCTAACCATCAAGATTACATAATCCTAGACGGCGACTTTAATTCTGTCCTCACCCCAAAACACCAGACACCGAATTTCAGTTAGTCTGTAGAACTGGAATGAACAGTCCACCAATTGCAGTGAAACGACACGTGGGAATGTACCCTTTGTGCACAGCCCAGCTTTACATATTTTACCAGTCACTCAGCAAACAGGCTTGACAAGATCTACGTATCATGCAACTTAAAGAACCATGTACTTCAGTTGGAGATCGGGCCCACTATCTTTTCTGATCAAGCTGCGTACATTAGCACAATACATTTGGAAAAAGAGGAGGCTTACCGAGCAAGGGGCATTTGGAAGCTCAACATCTCATATCTACGAGGTGAGGAATGTCACGTGCCATTTACTAATACATGGAAAGAGTGCGAAGACAGATTCCCGTTACATAATACTTATACAGCTTGGTGGTTGCGGGGTGCGAAGCCTGAAATAGGAAGAATGTTGAGCGACTGCACACGACAGAAAAGCTTCTGGATTAAAAAGTCTACTGAGTTTTGTTTTAGCTGCCTTAGAGACCTATACACCCTGGATAGACAAGTAACGGAGAACTGTACAGAGATTCAGAGAATCAAAGCAAAACTTTTAGCACTGAAATGGCGATAATCAGAAGGATTTAAAATCATAGCAAGGATACAAAACATCGTGGATGGGGAAGAAACAGCCATGTAGCATGTGCTGAGGAAAAATAAGAGAGGAAACGGAAAAATGTTGACAGAAGTAAACTGATGGAACCAGTCACACTAAAGACTCAGATTAAAGACATGGCTCTCAAACATATCTCAGATATAATGTCCAACAAACCTACCGACGACAAGGCGCGGCAAGATCTTGTCAGGAACGTACCAGGCAGAATTCGTGCAGAGGAAGCGGAAAATCTCAGACCTGAGATATAGGAGGACGAAATGAAAGTTGCAATAGCAAAGAATCCTAAAAATAAATCTCTAGGACCTGATGGCATCTCAGTGGAATTGTACCAAGTGTTCTGGCAACAAATAAAAAACAAGTTTCTATCCATGTTCAGCGAACTCATGAAGAGAAATGTCGACGTCCCTAAAGAATTTCCTGAACGGCTAATAGGTCTGCCTCCTACATATTCATTTAGCAAAGGAATTGAAAACCCACGCCCAATCACATTACCCAGTAGCGATTACAAGATCAAGGCCGACATGTTAGCAAGAAGAATGAAAGTGGTAATGAACTCTATAATCGGTCCGTACCACACATGTGTAGGCACTGACGGATGCTTCCATCAGAATATATGCGAATATAAGGATCTGACAGCAAACGCAGACGTATGCCGAATAAAATGTGCATTTGTATCTTTAGACTTCGAGAAGGCGATTGATAGAGTCATAAGTATGTTCTGGGAACCATGGAAGTTTATTTATGTTTGCAGGTGGGGATATTCAGCCCCGAAATAATTTTTAAAATTCATAATGAAACCTTCAGCTGTCGTTTAGTTTGCACAATTCGATACTATTTTCGGTCAAAGACCATTATCAAGCTTAGATGGCATAAACGGCAGCAAAGCTATACCATAATTCGGACAGAAGTAATTTGCTCTTTTAAGCCCACCATAGTAAGTGAAAAATTTCTCACAATAATACTTGTGTACGATAATTTTCTTCAAAGCAGCAAGTCCACATCAACAGCTACATGTAGCAAATTGTGCAAAATAAATGACAACTGAAGGTTTCACCATGAATTTTGCAATTGTGGAAGTAAAGGGATTCCCACCACGATTCACCAACAGATGTTAAAAAACAGCGCAGTACAAATAATGATAAACGGGCAAATAAGTTAAGAGACTGTGATGATTACATTCGTAAGACAAGGCTACCCCATGTCAGTGGCACTTTTCTCAATAACAGAACTTCTACTCACGACGCTCGGGTGACGTTGGCGTCCTCGTCACGAATGGAGATGAAGTGGTGCAAGAGCTTCAGATTGTACACACCTACCGAACGTGTTTCTGGTACCAAGTAAAAAAAAAAAGAAAAAGGAAGTCAGACATCATGAACGTAGGTAGAGGAATGGAAAATCAGGAACAACTGACGGAGGTACCCAAATTGAAAGATTTGGGTGTTGAATTTAGGAGCAACATCCGGCACACCATTGCCGTTAATTATAAAAAGCTATTTACAAGCATATGAGCATCTGTACAAGGAAACAATATGAGGCAACTGGACGGATACAGAAAACCACTCTAGTTAATGTGTGAATAACATCCAAACTTAACTGTGTTGCACAAGATTTCAAGCTTTACCAATACTCTTACAAACAGCCAAAAGGATTATGTCGACGAAAGGAAGCTTTGTGAGCCAAGGCAATAGTTTCAAAGTGATGTTCTACACACTAACACCCCCCACAAGGAAAGAGGACAGAACCTCACTGATGTCAGCTACAGGTTATGAGCGTTATACGTCTGTCGGACGTACAACGGTGGAAACAGTTGCCAGACAGCTTAACGGTCCACTTGCTGAACGAAATTGCCCCTGCTATTCTGCAGCCGCCAATAGACGTGCAACTTGTACCAACTAACTGGTCTTTGTCATCTGCAAAATTTTCCTGTTGAATACAAAAAAAATGGTTCAAATGGCTCTTTTCAAATGGCTCTGAGCACTATGGGACTTAACTTCTAAGGTCATCAGTCCCCAAGAACTTAGAACTACTTAAACCTAACTAACCTAAGGACATCACACACATCCATGCCCGAGGCAGGATTCGAACGTGCGACCGTAGCGGTCGCGCGGTTCCAGACTGTAGCGCCTAGAACCGCTCGGCCATCCCGGCTGGCCCTGTTGAAAACAGTTACGTCTCATGTAGGTTCTCAGAACAACAGGTGATGAAAGTAAAAGACATCTATACATATTTGATGGAAAACAATTCAGGAAATAACATTGATAAAATATGCTAGCAATGACTGGCCTGCAATTTGGAAAAACATCCACGGAACTTACCCTCCAAGGTGAAAGCTACTTGTTATGATGCAGCCAACAGGAAAATTTCAGCTAATTCAAAACTGCATACTACACGTCTGACAAATTCGCCTACGTGCGCATCACACTGCCTTCTTGATACTGAAGAACACAGATTTGTGTGTGAAAGAGCAAGAGACATTTGGCATACAGTGAAGCAGAAGTCAGCGACCGTCAGCAGAACATCTCTCAACATCTTCACCGCCGCAGATTTTCTGACTCCAGACGCAGTTCCATTTCCTGATACGCAACTAAATGATGTTAACTGACTAAAGAGGCACACGTTGCGTTGTATCTTCAAGGCAGAAAATAAAAGCAAAGAAGACTACTGGGCGTACCTAACGACTCACCACCGTCACCTCATACGTACCAAAACCCACAAAAAAATTACGCATCCTTCTTAAATACAGTCATTATATGAAATGTTTCAGAACACTATAATAGAGAAAGATTGATACTGGTTTCATAGATGTTAGTCCTGCTCAATTACATATAACGGTCACAAGAATTTCTTAGATTCTTTCAGAAGACATACACTCATGCTTATAAACTAAGGATAATGCCGATACGTGGTGAAACAACGCTCTGGTGGGCGGTTTACGGGTTTAAATCACCTCGTGGTATGACCACGCGGTGCATTTGACCTACGGTCGTCGCACGGTGACGCTGGCAGCAGTCCACACACGCAGAGGTGTGCTGGTGCGTGTTACAGTACGATGCAGCGAGTACGTGTGCAGACGTTTTCAGACGTGCTAATGGTGACTGTGTGTTAGAAATGGCTCAAAGAACACGTACTGATGACTTTATGAGGGGTAGAATACTAGGGCGACTGGAGGCTGATCAAACACAGCAGGTCGTAGCACGGGCCCTCTGTGTGCCACAGAGTGTGATCTCAAGATTATGGCAACGATTCCAGCAGACAGGAAACTTGTCCAGGCGCTATAGTACTGGACGTGCGCGGTGTACAACACCACAGGAAGACAGATATCTCACCATCAGCGCCCGCAGACGGCCACGGAGTACGGCAGGTAGCCTTGTTGTCTCCAGACACACAGTCTACAGACGACTGAACAGTCATGGTTTATTTGCCCAGAGACCTGCAAGATGCATTTTTGCACTGACCATTGGTGACAGGAGAGCCCGTAAAGCCTGGTGTCAAGAACACTGGAACAGTGGTCCAAGGATATGTTCACGGACGAGTACAGGTATAGTCTGAATAGTGATTCTCGCCGGGTTTTCATCTGGCGTGAACCAGGAACCAGATACAAACCTCTTAATGTCCTTGAAAGGGACCTGTCTGGAGGTCGTGATTTGATGGTGTGGTGTGGGATTATGATTGGTGCACATACACCCCTGCATGTCTTTGACAGAGGAACTGTAACAGGTCAGGTGTAACGGAACGTCATTTTGCACCAGTGTGCCTTTTCAGGGGTGCACTGGGTCCCACCTTCCTCCTGATGGATGATAACGCACTGCCCCACCGAGCTGCCATCGTGGAGGAGTACCTTCAAACATAAGATATCGGCGAATGGAGTGGTCTGCCTGTTCTCCAGACCTAAACCCCATCGAGCACGTCTGGGATGCTCTCGGTCGATGTATCGCTGCACGTCTTCAAACCCTTACCACGCTTCAGGAGCTCCGATAGGCACTGGTGCAAGAATGGGAGGCTATACCCCAGCAGCTGCTCGACCACCTGATCCAGAGTATGCCAACCCGTTGTGCGGCCTGTGTACGTGTGCATGGTGATCATATCCCATATTGATGTCGGAATACATGCTCAGGAAACAGTGGCGTTTTGTAGCACATGTGTTTCGGGACCGTTTTTTCAACTTATCAATACCGTGGTCTTACAGATCTGTGTCGTGTGTGTTCCCAATGTGCCTATGCTATTAGCGCCAGTTTTGTGTAGTGCCACGTTGTGTGGCACCACATTCTGCAGTTATCCTTAATTTATTAGCATGAGCGTAGAAGACAAGAAATCAGGTTCCTGGAAAAAAGTTCAAGACTGAATCCTCATGAAGAATTTAGACAAAAAATATAAAATATATTTTATTTTACTTTTTCATTAATTTTTTATAAGAAGATACGTTTTATGTTCTATTTAAGTTTCAATTTACAAGTGAAAGCAAGATTTTGCGCTCTCCTTATGAAGATGAAAGACTTTACGCACAGTTTATTTGAGCGTAATTGTTTTTCCATAATTAAGAGGCACATTAATTTTCTTTGAATGTCATCAAGAAGAAGGATTTATTTTCTTTATCTTAACAAGAATTAATCAAATTTAATTTTAAAAAGCTTAAAAACACAAAACCAAAAAGTACTTCTGCGCAAAAATTTAAAAAAAGCACCCTGCACTAGTATTCGTGAGGACAGCTGAATCGCTTAAAGCAAACGCAAGGATAGCTCCTACGAAAGTGCAAGGCCTATTTCCTTCCCCATCCCTCATTAACCCGAGTTTGTCCCCCGACTTTAATGACTTCGATGTCGGAGGGACCGTTAAACACTAATCGTCCTTCCTTATGAGCTAGTATTGGGTTGGTGCATAAGTTCGTAGCATTTTTCCATAACAGGTACATATAACACACTTTCGTCATCAATAATACATTCTCCTTCAGTATTTACAAACGTCTGGCAACGCTGGAGCAACTCGAGATTCCGCGACTGTAGAAATCACGTGGTTTTGAGGCGAAGAAATGGACGAGTCATGTTCGGAGCCGATTTGTATACGTAAAGGAAGTTCCTTGAAGGTTGTTCGATTGAGTACGGAAAAGGTGAAAATCTGAGGGCGCAGGAATAAGGTGGGTGCGGAATGACTTCCTAACCCAACACTTGTATAGTGTTTTTTCTCAGTGTATCAGAATATGGTTAGGCGTTATTGTGGAGTAATATCACTTCACTCAGTATTCCTGGTCGTTGTTCTTGGATTTCGTCTGCAAGATACCTCATTTATTGACAATAAATATCAACAGTGCTGTCATACCTCGGTGAAGCAATTCGTTGTACACCACGCCGTCGCTCTTCCATCACACGCGTAACTTTTTTTTTTTTTTGTGGATACACGCAGGCCTTTGTACTGGGAGCTGTTGCTTTGTTTGGGCTAAACCACTCCTTCCCGTAGATTAGCAAAAAGCATAAAGGGGCCGCCGCCGAGCCGAGAGGAAGTGCAGCTTCGCTGCCAACAGCAGCAGCGCTTGTCTGATAAACAGTAAATTAATTTAGTCTTTGCTTTTTCTTCACGTGCTTCTGCAAAGAAGTGGACTATACGCGTGTATTTTACTGTGTAGTCTAGTGGTTACAAAATTGAGAAATCTACACAACAATTTTTAGTGTATTATATTCTCTGTTGGGCAACGGCCTTGCCGCAGTGGATACACCGGTTCCCGTCAGATCACCGAAGTTTAGCGCTGTCCGGAGTGGCCGGCACATGGATGGGTGACCATCTGGGCCGCCATGCACTGTTGCCATTTTTCGGGGTGCACTCAGCCTCGTGATGACAATTGAGGAGCCACTCGACGGAACAGTAGCGCCGCCGGTCGAAGAAAACCGTCATAACGACCGGGAGAGCGGCATCCTGATCTGTGGATGACACGGCGGTCGGATGGTCCCGAGGGCCTGAAGACGGAGTGCTTATATTCTCCTTTGGTATATTTTACATACATTTCAAACTCAGTAGCGCCATTTGAGACCTTATACATATTTTATACACAATACGATGTGGCCGGGGACTGTGCTTGCTGGGAGCGGACACAAGGAGAGTTGGCTGCTGTCGTAAACAGCTGGAAGCTGCGTTGGCTGCCGTCGACAAGCTTCTAGCTAATGCTCAAAGCTGCGGTCACGTCGGGGCGCCAGTGACGAGACCTGCAACACCTTTGGTACCACCGGAATCCCCTGGTGACCCGGACGTCTCTGCGTTTCCTGATGCGTGACATCTGACCAGTCCGTCCTCACTCCAGAGAGAGTGGCAGACAGTGGTGAGCTCGCGTGTCACTGGACGGAAGGTGAAAGACGGAGCAGGCCGTTCGACTGGCTCCCTGTATCTTAGCAACTGGTATGAGTTGCTACCTAGCCTGGATGATAACTCTGAGCCGGCACGGGATGCCTCTCCTGTTGGGCCAGCTGTCGATTTTCCTGCCCGGTCCGGACAAGTACAGAGGGTGGGTACGCTTTTCATTGGGAGCTCAAATGTTAGGCGGGTAATGGAGACTCTCAGGGAGATAGCAGGCAAGGTGGGAAAGAATTCCAAGGTGCATTCGGTATGTTTGCCGGGAGGTCTCATCCGTGATGTGGAGGAGGCCCTGCCGGCGGCTATGGAGCGCACTGGGTGCAACCGGCTGCATGTAGCGGCACATGCCGGCACGAATGACGCATGCTACTTAGGTTCTGAGGCCAACATCGGCTCCATTCGGCGGCTGGCTGATTTGGTGAAGGCAACCAGTGACGCACACGGGTGCAGGCTAAGCTGTCTATTTGTAGCGTCGTACCTAGGGTTGATCGCCATCCTCTGGTTTGGAACAGAGTGGAAGGTCTAAACCAGAGGCTCAGACGACTCTGCGACGGTATCGGATGCGAATTTCTCGACCTTCGCTATCGGGTGCAGAATTGTAGGTTTCCGCTTAATAGGTTAGGCATGCACTACACGCAGGAAGCGGCTGCTAGGCTAGCAGAGTACGTGTGACGTGCGCATGTGGCTTTTTTAGGTTAGAGAACCCCTCCCTTGGGATCAAAGACGATTTGCCTCTTAAATTAACCACAGCGACCTAAGAGAATCTTCGTCCTCGCAGATCAGAGACAGAACAGATTAATATGATTTTAGTAAACTGCAGGAGCATCCAAGGTAATGTCCCAGAATTAATATCGCTTACAGAAGATTATAGTGCACAGATAGTATTGGGAACAGAAAGGTGGTTGAAACCAGACGTCAATGAGAACGAAATCCTATGTTCAGATTGGAATGTTTATCGTAAGCATACGTTAGCCACCAATGTTGCGGGCGTGTTTATTCCCGTAAAATGGCTTGGTTCAAATGACTCTGAGCACTATGGGACTTAACATCAGAACTACTTAAACCTAAGTAACTAAGGACATCACACACATCCATGCCCGAGGCAGGATTCGAACCTGCGACGGTAGCGGTCGCGCAGTTCCAGCCTGAAGCGCCTAGAACCGCTCGGTCACAAAGATCGGCTATTGCAGTAAAAATTTCAATAAAATCTAGCGAGGTTATCGCGTATTCCGAATGTGATTTAATCTGGGTGAAACTGTATCAAAGAACGATCAAAAATTGTGATCGGATGCTTTTATAGACCACCTGGGTCAGGATCTGTAGTTGTACAACGCTTGACAGAACATGCAGAATATCATTAGCAATTTTCATTATCATGTCGTTCTAATAGGGGGTAACTTCAACTTCCCAGGTATAGATTGGCAATGTTATGCCATCAAAACTGGTTCCAGAGACAGGGATTCGTGCGGCATTGTTCTGGATGTCTTATCCGAAAATTAACTGGACCAGATAGAGAACCAACTCGTAAGGGAAATGTCTTAGACCTCCTGGCAACAAACAGACCTGAACTTATCGAATCAGTTAACGCAGAGAAAGGTATTAGTGATCATAAGGCTGTTACAGCATCTATGATGGCGGGTCCTACAAGGAATATTAAGAAAGGTAGGAAGATATATTTGCTCAGCAAGGGTGACAGGATACAAATTTCTGAATATCTCAGCAGTCAGAATCAAATATTCGGTGATGAGGATGAAGATGTGCAGAATAAATAGAAAATATTCAAAGGCATCGTTCAATATACCCTAGACAAGTATGTCACAAGTAAGGTTTTAAGGGATGGGAAAGATCCACCATGGGTTAAGGGCCGTGTTAGAAAAGCGCTACGTAAACAAAGAGCACTTCATCTCAGATTCAAGAGAAGTAAAAACCTAGCTGACAAACAAAAGCTGAACGAAGCGAAAATGAGCGTAAGGAGAAAAATGAGAGAAGCGTTCCATGATTTTGAAAGTAAGACGTTGTCAACCGACCTCAGTAAAAACCCTAAGAGATTTTGATGTATGTCGAATCAGTAAGTGGGTCCAAATCATCTATTCATTCTCTCAGTGACCACACCGGCACCGAAACGGAAGATAACAGAGACAAGGCCAAAATACTGAATTCGGTCTGCCGAAGCTGTTTCACCGCGGAAGATCGAAACACTGTCACTCCTTTCAATCGTCGTACGAACGTCGAAATGGCAGATATTGAGATACTCGATCGCGGAATAGAAAATCAGATACAATCGCTTGGTAGTGGAAAAGCATCAGCACCAGATGTACTTATAAGATTCTATAAAGATTATGCGAAAGAACTCGCTCCCCTTCTAGCGGTAATTTATCGTAGATTGCTTAAGCAAGAAAAGTTACCTGATGACTGGAAAGAAGGGCAGGTCATTCCCGCTTTTTGGGAAAGGCCGTAGGACAGATCCACACAATTGTAGACTTGTATCGTTGACGTCAAGCTGTTGTAGAATTATGGAACATGTTTTACGCTCAAGAATTATGACGTTTTTTGGAGAATGAACATCTCCTCTATAAAAATCAACATGGATTTCGCAATCAGAGATCCCGCGAAACTCAGCTTGCTCTGTTCCTCCATGAGATGCACAGAGAAAGGGACAAAAGTGCTCAGGTTGATGCCGTGTTCCTTGATTTCAGTAAGGCATTTGATACCGTCCCGCACTGACGTTTAACGAAAAAAATACGAGCTTACGGAGTCTCTGAGCAGACTTTCGATTAGATTCAAGACTTCCTTGCATATAGAAGTCAACACGTCGCTCTTAAAGGAACTAAACCGACAGATGTAAAGGTAATATCCGGAGTGCCACAGGGAAGTTTGCTGTTTACATTATATATAAATGATCTAGTAGAAAGCGTCTGATGCTCTTTAGGCTATTCGCAGATGATGCAGTTGCCTATACCAAAGTAGCAACGCCAGAAGATAGTAAGAATTTGCAGAACGACCTGCAGAGAATTGATGAATGGTGCAGGCTCTCGGTCCCTGAACGTAAATAAATGTAACATTGTAACCTCCCCACAATCATTTTAAAAGAAAAAGAAAGGATGATATTATTTAAGAATGCTAATGGACATTGCGCTAAGCGTAACCTGCCCACAATGAAATGTACTGACAATAGCAACAAAAATGTGAAATTCGCAATCTGACTCAAATATAAATTCCTCATGAAAAATTAAAGTCCATTCAGTGATAAGGAAATTCAATTAAACCGAAATATCGGTCTTTGGCCCTGTGTAAAACAATCAGAATTAAAGTCTTACCTCAGAATAAATCGATGTCACATATCTGCTCTTGTTGTTGCGCACCGCTTGGAGGAACTGCATTGCAAATAATAATATTTCCTTTTTTTGTGATTCTAGTGAAATTTTTCTTCAAAAGAAGTGGAATGAAATGGGAAGTGCAACGAAATCTTTAGTTCAATAAAAAATTAAATTTTCGAGAAAATGCTTTTGAAATAAAAATTATTATTGGGGAACTTGTTGGAGAATAGTTACAATAAATAAAATTTTTCATTATCTAATGATTATATTAATTAACAGTATACCTTATTCACCATCTTGACCAGTGTTGCCGACCGCTCTCCATGACGACTATTGGCGTACTGCACCCGACGACTACTGACAAAGTACTCGCAACGACTAGACAGAGCTACAGACTCGCAACGACTACTACTGACAGACTCGCAACGACTACTACAGAGTACTAGCAACGACAGACTGACTGAGAACCGCTCGCAACACTCGCGCGGTCAAACGCATACTCTCTGGTCACAGATGCTACAATGCCTCGCCATCGCTGCTATGTTACATACGTGTTTCATAACCCTCCACTGGGGGGGCAAAAATTTGGCAGCGATGGTGAGTCATTTGGACTTGCCAAGCGCGGCAAAATTTTTCTTAATTAACAAAATTCTACAACTTACAGAATATTTAAATGTTGTGCACACGCACTAAGTACAAAATATATCAGACAAAGACAAAATGTGAGTACAAAACATAGTAGCAAATCAGAAAAATGTATATACAAATTATTTGACAGATAATAAAGTGCACAGGCACTGAAAAAATTCTTTAGCATATGCAGAACAAATAAACAGACTGGCAAGAATAATTAGATGTAGTACATAAAGTAAATGTTGTGCACACGCACTAAGTACAAAATATATCAGACAAAGACAAAATGTGAGTACAAAACATAGTAGCAAATCAGAAAAGTATATACAAATTATTTGACAGATAATAAAGTGCACAGGCACTGAAAATTCTTTAGCATATTCAGAACAAATGAACAGACTGGCAAAAAATATTATGTTGACAAGTGACATAAGTGTACTCGCATTGGAGTTCAGCGAATCGAAAAATGTATAACCTATGAACATAAATGATGTTACCAAAAAATTTTTTCTTTATGTGACAAGAATCAGGATAGGAAAGGGAAGGATTGCATCATGGTTGTAGCACTTTAGATTGCACACAGCTGCTCTGAAAGTCCATATCTTTCCACAGAAGTACAACACCAAGTGACACAACTTGAATTTCTTTTCCCATCAGAATTTATCAGTGTAGCCAAGACACTGAACTGTCGTAGTAATGTTCCATGTTTTCATTTTGGCAGTACATTAGGTACACCAAACAGTGGGACCATAATAATGTCTTCATCGCTCATGGTGGTGGACAGCATGTCGTGTCAACACCACACTCTTACAAGGCACACCAACGTAGAATTAGTGCAAAACCAAAGATAGTGCTCCATGATCACTAGGATAAACAGGACAAATGGACATTGCAGTAATTCAGGGTAGTCAGCTTATGAGGTGAAGGACATCAAGTCACATAATATTGACAATTACAGACTTAATTAGTAGTTTGTGGCATTCATAGCCCAGTTATTGAACATTTCTGTACCAAGTATGTAGTATTACAGAAAAATGTTCATTAATTGTTGTACATAGAATCAGTAGCCTTCTTTTCCTGGTTACAAAGCATTATGAAATAATCGCATTCTTTTCAGTTACAGAGTATAATTAAGAATCATTAACCTTCTCCTAATTACAGTTAATTAATCATTTGTCATTCCAATAATCATTAGCCTTTTCCTAATTACAGTTAATTAATCATTTGTCGTTAATTGATCATTTGTCTAATTACAGTTAATTAATCATTTGTCGTTAATTAATCATTTGTCTAATTACAGTTAATTAATCATTTGTCGTTAATTAATCATTTGTCTAATTACAGTTAATTAATCATTTGTCGTTAATTAATCATTTGTCTAATTACAGTTAATTAATCATTTGTCGTTAATTAATCATTTGTCTAATTACAGTTAATTAATTGATCATTTGTCATTTCAATATAGTAAGAATTATTAGCCTTAATTAATTACAAATCATTATTAAACAGTACCATAGTTAATTAATTATGTGTCATTCCAATCTATTAAGAATCATTAGCCTTTTCCTAATTACAAAGCATTATGAAACAGTCACATTCATTTCCAATAACAAAGTATGGCATCGTTAATTAATCATTTGAAATTCCAATATAGTAAGAATTATTAGCCTTCTCCTAATTACAAAGCATTATTAAACAGTCACATTCATTTCAAATTACAAAGTATCAACATTGGAAACAAGAACTAATTAATGGCATAATTAATAACAATTCATCGACTGACATTAATTATTGGCACTCAGTGCCCATCAGGTATCGAATAGTATAAAGCATTGTTCCTCATTCATTATTATTCAGATCATTACGAAGTCATTATTAAAAATCAGTTAATTATAGTCATAGCATTAATAATCATGGGGATTATAAGTGGTCTCATTACAATAACAGTGGCAATTACTAGCCAGTTACTAAGCATTATTTTATATATATGTGTATTTTTGTTGTCTCATTAAGAAGTCATTACTCAAGTGACATACTATTTAGAGCTAATCAGTATTATTCAGAATTTTCTCAAACTGGTATCACTACTTGGGACTGTTAATACATTTTTTTTGTTAGCAATGCATTGCGTTGGGATCGATAATTAATTGCTGAGGTATGACACTTTTTGCTTTTGACCTATTGCTGCAAATGAGGATAGGTAACGTCATTCGTCATGAGTCAGCTGTAGCAAGATTATGTAACAAGGCAGTACATGTGATCACATTTATAAACGATAGACACAAATTGGTAAAAATAAAAAAATGCAAGTACTAGAACAGGTATAATAAGTAACAGGTTTAGCAAGTATCATGAAAAGCTTCTCCTGGAAAAAATACAAAATGGATTATTGACCTGAAAGAAGAAACGCATACTATGCTGAAAAGTAGTGAACTTCGAATTAACAAGTAGTGAAATGTGTATAAAATGTGTTCCATAGCTGTCCTTTCCAAAACTTTCCGTCATCCTACTATGCAATGTAACACCTGCTGTCAAAGCAAACTGCAACAAATACTTAAATAACTACGTAGCATAAATACATTACTTCAACATTATCCTCATCTGTAAAGAAAAAAAAAAAACTTCATTATCCATATCATCATAACTTCACCATTATCATCACCTGTAAATAAAAACTTCATTATTCATAATACCATTTCCTTCATCATTATTCATCAGTATTCATTATCATCTGCAAAAAATCACTTCATTACTCATTACATAACTATTCCTTATCTCTAGCATATTTCATCACTAAAACTAAGATGTGTAGTTCTCTCTGACAGCCTGCATCAATCACCTTGTATTCTGAAAGAAAAAATTAGTTAAGACTGCTATTCTTCGATGAGTATAGTATATTCTTGTTAATGTTTGTTAATCCTGATCCATTTACTCTTCCTCATAAAGTTATTGCATCTCCTTTCGTTTATTCCGTAGGTGAAATTCCCATTTATGTTAAATTTATTTCTTAGAATCATCATTCCTTTCTGAAATTGATGAACAAAGATTAATGTCCTGCATTTAAATCATATACCCACTAGATAATGACTGGTTTATGGTAACATAATTAACCATACAGCATAACATGACAGAGAACGTAATATGTTAAAGACGTTGACAGTGTTCAGATGCAAAAATGTACACAGAATAATACAATGCAGCAGCAAAAAAAAATGTGAAACAGTCACGATGTTGAGATGTCATAAGGCAAAAAAAAATGTCAAAGTCGACTGGTGTGTGTTATATCTTAACTATTTCACAATACATACAAACAAAACTGGAGTACAATCATATACACAAAAAAAAAGTGGAAAATGTGCACGGTCTGATGTGTAACGACAAGAAAAGCGACCTGCTAACCTTACCTTGCCGGGCACTTGCCAAGAAAAAATACGATAATCATCAGTAATTAGTCAGGTGAATTAATTGCATTAGTAAATGACATCATAGTGTGTTGAATCATACAGTGGTTTCACTCAATAAACGGTTTAATGTTTGAGATATGGTGATTGCCTTTCGATTTTCTGGTTCTCAAAGTTTCGACGTGTACAACATTGGGGTGAGGGATGCTGCGAATCCGATATGGACCTGCGTATAGAAGTTCAAATTTACTGCACTTACCTTTTAATTTGCTGGATAAATAGTGTGTACGTACTAGTATCTTCTGTCCAACGTGAAAGTCGCGGCGTGTACAAACCTGTTTTTGCTGTCTTCTCCGGCGCTCTGCGGCACGTTTGATGTTGTTCAGCGCAATGTCAATTATTTCGTGGTGTCGTAGGCGACGACTTTTGGGAAATTCTATTAATTCTTTAATTTTGTTCGGTGGTTCAACGTTTTTCAGTATAACAGTCGGAGATAGCATAGTGGATTCATTTGGAATGGAATTAATTACATCTTGGAATGAGAGTATGTGTGTATCCCAATCAATATGTCTTTTGTGGCAGTATATTCTACACAGTTTACCAATTTCCTTCATTAATCTTTCACAAGGGTTCGAAGAAGCGTGGTACTTGGATATATAGATCGGAGAAATGTTTGTGGCTCGTAACATGCGTGTCCATACGCTACTACGAAATTGAGATCCATTGTCAGAAATTACTTTCATCACATGCCCTACATGAGATAGAAAATGTTTTACAAATGCTTTCGAAACAGTTTTAGCAGTAGCTTTGCGTAATGGAGTGAAAGTAACAAATTTTGAAGTGAGCTCAACAGCGACAAAAATGTAGCAAAAACCTCTGTTAGTTCTGGGAATCGGACCAAAAATATCTACTGCGGCCATGTGTCTTAATTTAACAGGTATAATGGGATATAATGGAGGAATATGTGAAGTGGTGTCTGATTTAGCTTTCTGGCAAATTTTACAAGACGCTAAAACTCGTCGTATACGTTTCTCCATGTTGGCAAAATAACAGTTCTGTCTCAGTATAAGAAAACATTTTCGTGCTCCGTAATGTGCGTAGCTTAAATGAGTGTACCAAATTAATTTGTTAACCAGTTCGTCAGGTATGCATAATAACCAGCTGTTGCTGTCAGGATGAGAGCGGCGAAACAGAATGTCATTGCGTACAGTGTAGTGGTTTCTAATCGTAACATTTTTTCTATCTTGCCAAAGGTGTTTAATTTCTTTCCACACATTGTCTTTATTTTGCTCTTGTGCTATGTCCTGTAATGACGATGAAATAAAGTTTTCAAATGCAACTTGCTGAATGTACATCACACTGAAATTAGTTTTGCAGAAGTTGGTTGCTACGTCTTGCTGATTGTTGCCGAGAGAACGCGATAGTGCGTCTGCTATAACATTTTGTGTGCCGGGAATGTGAACAATCGTAAAATTAAATTCTTGCAAATAAAGTTTCCATCTGCTTAATCTGTCGTGAGTAAATTTGGCCGAAAGTAAAAATTGTATCGCTCTGTGGTCTGTGTAGACGGTGGTATGTCTGCCATAAAGAAAGTGCCGAAATCTCGTAAAAGCCCATACAACACATAATGTCTCCAATTCTGTAACGGAATAATTTCGTTCAGCAGGTGACAGAATGCGGCTTGCAAATGCGATGTTTTTAATAACTGTTGAACCATCTTCTTCAATTTCCTGGAAAATATGTACGCCTAAAGCGGTGTTAGAACTGTCGGTGGCAATGGAAAAATTTCTGGTAAGATCTGGGTGCGATAATAGTGGAGCATTCAACAAAGCATGTTTCAAATAACATTCTCGTGAGCAAAATTCTGCGTGTCAAAAGTAATGTTTGCGTTACTGTAATATGCAATCTGTGCTGTATCTGGTTAAATTCTATCGTACGTCCTGTTATTTACGGGAGGATGCTGTGGCATATCCACTATAAGAACTGTTCTGTTATTTCTTACTGACGTGTTACGCTATGGATGACACCTATTGTCTGTTTCATTCATGATTATTCGTTGTTGCTGATGTTGTTGCTGCTGAAAAGATCGACTGTTATTAAATGTACGCTGAAAATTGTGCTCGTTATTTTTACGTCTGTCATGATAGTAATTTCTATACGGCGCATTGCGATACGAGTTGAAATAGTGTGTTGTCTGTACGTAGTTATTTCTTTGCTGCCATGCGTTACCATTTGTTGGAGCTGGGACTATACGTGCACGCGGCGAAACATTAAAGTTTGGTTGACCTTGTAGACTGCATTGTTGGTTACGTATGCTAAGCGGCTGACTTTCATGCTATTGTGGTGGAAAACGTCTATTGTTACCAAAAAATGCGTTTGCTGTTAATTTTACACATACTGATGATTACGATTTTTATCTGTTATTTAAGTTCTCGTGATTCTGGAGTGCCTAATGAAAATTGTCACATTCGGTAAAATATTTCTCATATCTGGTTTTCTTTAGTCATTTTTCTTAATTCTAGGTAGAGCAATAGTTAAAGAGCTATTTTGATAGATATAAAGGATAGTAGAAGAAAAGGCAGCAGTGCAGAAAACTAAAGATGAAATAGCACTACTACAGCTCGGGGCCCTATGCTCGCTACAGCACATATTCATTAAAGCGTAATGAATCCCCTGAGGTCATTTACGCACTGCAAATAAATTTTAGCTTTTGCGTTACAGGCAATAGCGGTGAAAATCCAAAACCAAATTGTTGTAACCATGTTAATTCAAGTTTCCTCATTACAGGCAATGCTGTTGAAAGTACAATAGCAAATTGTCTTATCGGGTTCAAAGCTAGTTTCTGCATTACAGGCAATAGCGGTGAAAGTACAAAGATGAATTGTCGTATACAGTGCAAAGCGTGTACCTGTACGCTGTCATTATTAAGTTCTTTACATTTTCTGGCGGATAAAAATTGCTCGTAATCTACGTTCTCGTCATTGAATTTGAAAACACGTTCGGGTTTGTGTGTGAATCTGTTTGTCTGTGCCATTTCGTACTTCAAGTTACGTAGCTTTTCAGATTTTAAGTCGCGTGGCTTTTCGGATTTTACGTCTCGTAGTTTCTGTAAATTGCTCACATGATACGCGCTGCGTGACTCTGACAAATGCTCGCAAAGTGGCGGATTCTGTGGTATGTTATTAACTGAAATGTTTTTCATCTCTGTTACTTCTTGTTGTAAATTTGATAACTTCCTACGTAACGTGTTGTGAGATGAATCGATCTCATTAATTGTCTGCTGTAAATTTTGAAATTCAGGTGTTTGGATAAATGAAACCGGTGCAGTATCGTCTGATTTATTGTCATTAGCATTTTCTATAACATCAATACGACTGGCCAATTCATCACATCTTTCAGTCAGTATTTTAACCTGATCATCGGTTTTAGAATCGGACGCATTAATCTGTTTTTGCAACTTACGCGTAGTTTCGCTCAGTTTTTTAACATCAGCTTTGATGACATCACAATCCTGTGTTAGATCTACTTGTTCGAATCTATCTGTCACTGTTTGAATATTTACTGTGTGTGTATCTGTTTTTGATTTAAGGTCAGAAATTTCACCCCGTAATTCCGCGTTCAATTGTTCTATGGTATTAATTTTGTCGGACACTGTAGTAATATTATTGTCTACATACGTCTTCGCTTTCGCGAATATTTTACGTTTGTCCTCTTGTCTTTGTGCAGTGATTGTTTCCATGACTTGTCGTTTTACTTTGTTTTGATCCTGAATAAATCTGCGGAAACGCGTATCACTGTTCTGTATGTGCTGATTAAAGCGCTCGTTAATCTGAGTGTTCTGCTGTTCGAATTTCGCGTCTATCTTTGCGTCCATAGTGCGCGAAAGTTCTACCGTCAATGCTCTAAACTCGTCCCGTAATTGTGTAGCTTTTTCAGAGCATTGTTTAGCGACTCCGCTAATTTCGTCTCTGAGTGTTTCTGTTGCGGCTGTTTGCATTTCTCTTAATTCTTGCGAAACAGATTTAATTTCTTCGCTATTTTTTCGTGAACAAGCCTCAATTTCCGCGCGCAGCTGTTCCTTAGTGTCATGGCACTGCGCGGCAACGGCTGTAATTTGTTCACTAAGTTGTTTGACCTGTTCATTGAGTTGTTGTTTGAGATTTTCGTTATCTTGTTTGTTATCTTCCCTTTGTTTGTCTAATTTTTCGTTCTGTTGTTTGAAATTGTTGTCCATTTTCTCACTTTGCTGTTGTATCAAACTTGTCATAATTCGTACCAAGTCAAAATTAGCGTTTATATTCTCTGTGCTGTTTAGTGGTGGATCTAGAACTCTCTCGCTTTCCGTGACCATTTGGTCATTCTGTAATTTAGAAAAAGGTTTGTCAGTCGGATGTACACTGTCAGACATTATTTCGGAATTAAATAAATCCGCCCTACTTTGTGTGATCTGTTCATTTTCATTAGACAGATTTGTCTGTACATTACTTGAGTTTTCCGAATCGGGTGTGTTAAGCTGGGCAGCGCTCATTACAATAGAGCGTTCTGCGTCATCAATTGTCAAATTAACAGACGAGACAATTGAGTTCGTTTGTTCATCATTAAGGTAAAAGTCATCATTAGTGGTTGGAATGCACTGATTGTTAGTGAACGCAGGATTGTCATCATTACGCTGCGTATCACAATTACTATCGGTCACGTTGTTGAAGTCGGTAATTTCATTCACAATACTTCGCGATACACTATTCACAGTCTTTCGCGGCATTTTTGCAATAGTCACAATTATTCACAAAACAAATAAGCACAATGCAAAAGCAACACACAAATACAACAGAGCAACAAATTGCCGTTGACCTGTAGAAAGAAAGTCACAAGATTAATAAAAGCGTAGCGCCAAATCTTAATTATATCTAAGCAAATAAGAGCAGATATCTGACTGTCGCTCAAAAGACTCTCAACGAAATACGATCCTGGACTGGGTGTCGCCAAGTGTAACCTCCCCACAAAAATTTTAAAAGAAAAAGAAATGACAATACTCAATAGAAATGGGAGCCAAGTGTAACCTCCCCACAAAAATTTTAAAGAAAGAAATAAGACAATATTTAATTATGAATCCTAATGGACATTGCGCTAAGCGTAACCTGCCCACAATGAAATGTACTGACAATAGCAACAAAAATGTGAAATTCGCAATCTGACTCAAATATAAATTCCTCATGAAAAATTAAAGTCCATTCAGTGATAAGGAAATTCAATTAAACCGAAATATCGGTCTTTGGCCCTGTGTAAAACAATCAGAATTAAAGTCTTACCTCAGAATAAATCGATGTCACATATCTGCTCTTGTTGTTGCGCACCGCTTGGAGGAACTGCATTGCAAATAATAATATTTCCTTTTTTTGTGATTCTAGTGAAATTTTTCTTCAAAAGAAGTGGAATGAAATGGGAAGTGCAACGAAATCTTTAGTTCAATAAAAAATTAAATTTTCGAGAAAATGCTTTTGAAATAAAAATTATTATTGGGGAACTTGTTGGAGAATAGTTACAATAAATAAAATTTTTCATTATCTAATGATTATATTAATTAACAGTATACCTTATTCACCATCTTGACCAGTGTTGCCGACCGCTCTCCATGACGACTATTGGCGTACTGCACCCGACGACTACTGACAAAGTACTCGCAACGACTAGACAGAGCTACAGACTCGCAACGACTACTACTGACAGACTCGCAACGACTACTACAGAGTACTAGCAACGACAGACTGACTGAGAACCGCTCGCAACACTCGCGCGGTCAAACGCATACTCTCTGGTCACAGATGCTACAATGCCTCGCCATCGCTGCTATGTTACATACGTGTTTCAACATATTGCGAATACATAGGAAAAGAAATCCACTATTGGACAGCTACACTATTGATGACAAACAGCTGGAGACAGTGTCTGCCGTAAAATATCTAAGCGGAACTATCCAGAGCGACCTTAAGTGGAATGACCATATAAAACAGAAAGTGGGAAAGCAGACACAAGACTCAGATTCATCGGAAGAACCTTAAGGAAATGTAACTTATCTACGAAAGAAGTGGCTTATAAGGCGCTTGTTCGTCCGATTCTTGAGTACTGTTCATCTATTTAGGATCCCTATCACGTAGGACTGATAGAGGAGATAGAGAATATCCAACGAAGAGCGGCGCGTTTCGTCACGCGATCGTTTAGCTGGCGAGAGAGCGTTACGGAGATGCTAAACAAACTCCACTGGCAGACGTTACAAGAGGGGCGTTGTGCATCACGGAGAGATTTACTATTGAAATTTCGGGACTGCACTTTTCAGGAGGAGTCGCACAACATATTGCTTCCCCCCACATACATCTCGCGTTTTGACCGCGAGGAGAAAATCCTAGAAATTAGAGACAATACAGAGGCTTCCCGACAATCATTCTTCCCCGACAATCATTCTTCCCTCACACTATTCGCGGATGTAACAGGATTTGCGGGGTCAGATAGTGGTACCGTAAGTGCCCTCGGCCACACACCATTAGATGGTATTAGTTGAAAAGAGTCTTGGTTGCAATTTTAGTTTCTTAGTTTTCAACGACGCGTTTCGCCGTATTTAGGCATCTTCAGGTTATCTTTTCTAGATGGACGCGCGAGGCACCAGGATCTGCATAACGCGTTCCCCACCATTAGGTGGCTTGCGGAGTATGATGTAGATGTAGAAAGACACCACTTCTCGTCACCAGTAACGATACGGGATGGAAATGATCGGTTCTGTGCAAATTATGACGAGCAAGCAGATACACACGTGGCCATCAGCTGATTTTTGTCATTTTGGCTTATAGAATACGGTACCCACCCATTCGATTTTTGAATCTCCCTCATTTCATGCAAATGTTGCACGATAGTGGAATGATCACAATTCATCACATTTGCCAGTTCTCGAGTACACAGACATGGATCATGCGTACAAACGATCTTTATCAAACCCCAAAGTTCTTCCTGAACTTGGAGAGTCACTAATGTAGAAACGTTCCGGAGTGGGAAGGAGCGCCTGGCCCCAAGCACGAATCCACCCCGCGGACTTGTGCCGAGGTCCGGTGAGCCGGCCAGTCTGTGGATGGTTTTTAGGCGGTTTTCCATCTGCCTTGGCGAATGCGGGCTGGTTCCCCTTATTCTGTCTCAGCTACACTATGTCGGCGATTGCTGCGCAAACAAGTTCTCCACGTACGCGTACACCACCGTTACCCTACCACTCAAACATAGGGGTTACACTCGCCTGCGTGAGACGTTCCCTGGGGGGTCCACCGGGGGCCGAACCGCACAATAACCCTGAAAGAGTGGTTCGGTGCGGGGCGGCGGAGGGGTGAAGTGGACTGCGGTAGTCGTCGTGGGGTTGTGGACCACCGCGGCTGTGGCGGGGACGGAGCCTCTCCGTCGTTTCTGGGCCCTCGATTAACATACAATACAATTCAATGTAGAAATGACCCTTTTTAAAACGAGAAACCCATTTTCTTGCCGTGTCCTGTCCAATGTCATTACCCCCATACATGACGCAAATGTTTCCGGCTGCCTCCGCTGCTGTAAACCCTCTAATGAACTCAAACAGAAGAATATGTCGGAAATGTTCCGACTTCTCCACTTGGCCACCTATTTTCTAGCGTCTACAGCTCCACTCACAGTCTCCAAATGATAAAATGATAATATGTAAACTCAAATACTAACAATGAACTACAAATAAAAAACAGCAATCGATAAATAAACTCGTAGCAACGGGAACATCAAATGCAGAATGAAATGCACCAGCCTAATTAATATTTTCACGTTATGACTGGGTTTGCTGCAATTATGGTTTCCAATTGTATTTTTATGTCTGCTACGTGGAACTAACCAGGTCGAATGCAACCGACGTGTGTCCCAAATAATGCAATATATAACCGAAGTGTGCCTGGCACCGCTGGAATTAGCATAATGGGAAATTGTTTGCCTCATGGACTGTTGTTCTTCGTTATTGTTGACAATCTGGGACATGGCGTATATGCAGTTTTGCTGTTGAAGATATGTAAGCATGGAATTTCAGAGTATTTTCTGAATCGTTACAGCGCATGACCTCATAGAAATTGGACGACCTTGCCTAGCTGATTGCTGTATCGGTATTGAATCTGTCGGTTTTCCCTTAATTTTTAAACGAGAACGTGTTCATCCCGTGCACTAGCAGCTTATTCATACCGTCAAAACCAATTTTCATCATCATATCGGCTAAAAATCACACCTAAAAGAAGGTGAAGTCAATTTCATATTAGTAGATCCATCGCAGGTGTATGGTGTCCTTGCATTCGGTCAAAGTGTTCATTAGAGATCTTCCGGTGACGGCTCTGGCGTGTAAAGGTCTGTAACTTTAGAAGACAGGTTTAGTTCTGCTATTTATTAATCGAGTTATGATTCTGAAACTCAAATTCAGCATCGGGATCGGCCGGACGTTCTGTGTCTCGTTCTGCATCTACATGTTACGCTACTGGCCATTAAAATTGCTACACCACGATGATGACGTGCTACAGACATGAAATTTAACCGACAGGAAGACGATGCTGCGATATCCAAATGATTAGCCATTCAGAGCATTCACACAAGGTTGGCGCCGGTGGCGACACCTACAACGTGCTAACATGAGGAAAGTTTCCAACCGATTTCTCACACGTTCCATTCTCAACAGCTCGCTGACGTTGGGAAAGAACCTATATATCCTACCTACCTGTTGCGCAGCTCTGCCTGTCCCTTTTCCATGAATTCACTCTCCACTATGTAACTCGTCGAAGTGCTGCTGATGATGGTGATGTTTGGATTGTGGGGCGGTCAAATGCGCGGTTATCAGCGGCCGTACAAATTCCTAACCTTTTCTCAGTCCAATCTTGCCACGTGCATGAATGATGATGAAATGATGACAGCACAAACACCCAGTCATCTCGAGGCAGGTGAAAATCCCTCACCCCGCTGGGAATCGAACCGTCCCGTGCTCGGGAAGCGAGAACGCGACCGCGAGACCACGAGCTGCGGACTCGAAGCGTTGAGTAAGTTCTGTACCGATTGCGGTGTGTACTAAGTCGAGTGAAAGTTTCCACAGGCAGCCCTTTGAAACTGGTTGCTTTATTTCGGTATACGTCTGAGACGATTATTGTAGTTACCATGTTGGTAACAATTCAGGTAAAAACCTCGTCGCCGCGCGGAGTGGCCGCGCGGTTTGAGGCATCATGTCACGGATTGCGCGGCCACTCCCGCCGGAGATTCGAGTTCTCCGTCGGGGATGGACGTGTGTGTTGTTCTTAACACAAGTTAGTTTAAGTTAGTTTAAGCAGTGTGTAAGTCTATGGACCAATGACCTAAGAAGTTTGATTCCTTAGGAATTCACATACATTTGGACACTTGAAACACCTCGTCATCTCTCGTCTCTGTTCCCACAGAAATGTGAGCCAGGGAAGCCCCTGATGCACCACCATTAAAATTCATTTCTCGAATGATGCTGCCGCCATTTGACTGTCATAATTTTTATTTTAGTGTTATACGATCTACATTTCGGCCATAGGCCATTTTCAAGTAAAAGAACTTATTTATGGGCCAAAAGTTTTTGTGCTTGAAAATGGCCTAAGCCGAAATCTGGATCGTATAACAATAAAACAAAAATTATTACAGTCAGATCGCGTAGCAACATTTAACAAATTTACCACGTCTGTGGCTCCAGCATAAATAAAAATTATCAAAATCCCTTTTAGTGATAGTTCTATAACGTTCCAGCGTAGTTCTCAATTGTGCTCTGTGTGCTGTAGATGCTTCCGCGTTCATTGTCCAAATTTTTTGATCATTCTGTGTTTCTCACTTGTTTCCTTAGAATGTGGTATAAGGAGTATTCCATCAACATATGTGAGACATTCCTCCTATGACGGATAGTATGGGAAAATAAATCATGAAACACAGAAACTGTATAGGGTCCAAAGCGATTTTTTACGGAACTAGAGGGGCCGAAACGTGCCAACTTATGCGTTATTGGATCACGCGGTATAACGTCCTTGCCTGTATCTTCACCCACATGTGCATGATTACTCTGCAATTCACAATTAAGTGTATGGCAGAGGGTTCAACTTACTTCTCTACCGTTCCACTCTCGAACAGCTCGCGGAAAAAACGAGCGCTTAAATCTTTCCGTACGAGCTCTGATATCTCTTATTCCAGTCATCATTTCACCCAACGTAGGTGGGCGCCAACAAAATGTTTTCTCATTCGGAGGATAAAGAAGTGACTGAAATTTCATGAGAAGATGCTGACGCAACGAAAAACGCCTTTGTTTTAATGACTGCCTCCCCAATTCGCGTATCATAACCGTGGCACTCTCTCGCGCGCGTGTTTCGCTATAATACAAAACGAGCTGCCCTTATCTGAACTTTTTCTATGTCCTCCGTCAATCCTATCTGATGCGGTTCCAACACCGCACAACAATACTCCAGAAGAGGACGTACAAGCATAGTGGTAGGCAGTCTCTTTGGTAGGCATATTGCACCATCCAAACAATACTCCAGAAGAGGACGTACAAGCATAGTGGTAGGCAGTCTCTTTGGTAGGCATGTTGCACCATCCAAGTGTTCTGCCAATAAATCACAGTCTTTGGTTCGCTTTCTCCACGACACTATCTATTTCAATTGAAGTTATTGGTACTTGTAATCTCTGATTTACAGTGCAACCTAAATTCAGCAGTTTTCTTTTAGTACACATATCGATGACTTCACGCTTACCATTATTTAGAGTCAACTGCCATTTTTCGCACCATACAAACGTCTAAATCATTTCTCAATTGGCTTTGATCATCTGATGACTTAACGAGACGGCAAGTAGCGGCGACATGTACAAACAATCTAACAGGGTTGCACAGATTCTCTCCTACACCGTTTACACAGAAGAGGGGCGCCTATAACACTTCCTTGGGGAGCGCCAGATATTACTTCTCTTTTGTTGATAAATTTCCGTCAGTCACTGCGAACTGTGACCTTTCTGACAGGAAATCACGAATCCAGTGACACTACTGAGGCGATACTCCACAAGCACGCAATCTGATTAGAATACGCTTGTGAGGAACGGTGTCGAAATCATTCTGGAAATTTAAAAATATAGAATGTATTTAAGATAGCCTGTCGATAGCACTCATTACTTCGTGTGAATAAAGAGCTAGTTGTGTCCGGCAAGAACGATATTTTGTTGGCTACTTGTCAACAAATCGTTTTGTTCGAGATAATTCGTAATATTCTAACATAATATAAGTCCCAAAATCCTACTGTAGTGCTACCGTTAGTGACACAAGTCCGTAATTCATCGAATCACTCCAATTTCTTTCCTTGAGTTTTTGTGTGAGTTGCGCAACTGTCCAATCTTTAGGTACAGATCTTCCGTCGAGCGAGCGGTTGTATAAGATTGGTAAACAAGGAACTCTTGTATCAGCATACTCTGAGAAGAAACTGACTGGAATACAGTCAGGACCAAAGGCCTTCCCTTTATTAAGACATTTAAGCTGCTTCGTTACATCGAGATATCTACTTCTAAGTTATTCAGGTTAACACCTGTTCTTGATTCGAATTTTGGAATACGAGTGTTTACACCGTCTTCTTTCGTGAAAGACTTTCGGAAAACTATATTTAGTGACTCTTCTTTAGTGAGACTGTCAGTGGTAATGTTGCCGCATCAGCTGATTCTCATTACCATCGCTACCATACAGTGAAGCAAATCTCAACTCCTCCACCATTTTGTAGGGATGGATGCCCGAAATTTAATGGATTATTTCTTACGTCATGAAAAGCTGAAAATCCTCACATACTTAGGAAGCTGCGGTCACACGAGAACTTTTGATGTGAAAGAGATTGTCGGGGAAAGTCGAGGTACACAGATATTTTTCAGACATTACACGTTTCCTAATAAAATTTTCTCGGGCTTCCAATGGCCTCAAGAGGTCGAAATGCCACGAGCTATCATCAAGTACTCCTTGGTCACTGTCAAGTGGAATGTCTGTTGACAAGCTGCTAATACGCCCTTACACACGCCCTGTTTTATCTCGACGTCCTCATTCGCTGCAGACGCAATGGATGCCTTGGACACAGCGTCCACCGAAAACCAAAGCACACATCTGTACTTCCATCCCATGAGCTATCATCAACGAACACAGAATCACACTGTGATACTAACTGTGGTACTCAGTACAAGAACGATATCAGACTATCAGACGCCGATAACTTGCCCCACGAAT
This sequence comes from Schistocerca serialis cubense, assembly GCF_023864345.2. Classification (NCBI taxonomy): domain Eukaryota; kingdom Metazoa; phylum Arthropoda; class Insecta; order Orthoptera; family Acrididae; genus Schistocerca; species Schistocerca serialis. Next base: position 416,190,463 of record NC_064645.1, read on the forward strand.
TGAACCATTTATGCAAGTTCTTCAGGAGCAACGGCTACAACGATAACCAAAGCGGTAAGAACACCGGCGAGGAACGGGGAAGGAAGGTTGCATTTTTTGCTCTTGTGTGTCTATGTCGGTAAGCCCACCTGCTGAAGAGACGCAAAATCAAGTCAGTCTTCAGGTCACCGCCAAAATTCAGGCAACTACTGGTACCAGTTAAAAATGCGACAAGGCCCAGAATGCCTAGCGTTTACAAACTACACTGAGAGTGCGGACGGTCTTACATAGGACAAACAGTGCACACTGTAGAACAATGCTGGAAGGAGAGGTTTTATCTCCTACGCTATCCCTAATAATACGTTTTAGCTGAGCTTACTCAGAAAAACGGCCACACCATCGCGAAGTCACCTTTGTGAGATAAAAGACAGTCTCTCGCAGCCCTTAGTGGCGTGTACCGTGCTGCTCCATGTAGCTATAGAATTATTGGCAATTATCAGCTTTGTGTCAGTTCCAATGCTTTAATGTATGTGGTTTCAATATTAATGTGTTAACGAAGTATTTTATGTCATGAGAGCATTATTGCTCTTAAATTCAGTTTGTTAGTTGCTACACTTTGTCTTGAATTTTTCCATGAAGACACTCACATTCGATGTTGAAATATGGTAAAAGTAAAGTTTTATTTGCAACAGGTTGTCTGTATTACACCTACCATATCGTAAATGGTTTAATACTTCTAAGTAAAGAGGGAGCTAGCAAGAATGTCGTAGATGAATTGCAAGGTTGTATGACATGGAGAGATGTTATTATAAGTGGTAGAATCAATTTGAATATGATACAGGGTACGATGTTAATCAGGCAGGAGAGCTAGAGATATAAGAGGTGGAAAGCAGATGGTGGGGTAAACAGTGTGCTATATTAGAACACCTGCTAGTAGGTATGATCAATAGTCGTAAGTTCTCCATAGATTCTATACTGGAGACGGTAAAGTGTATGGAATGTAAGAGCCAGGTTCATCCCATGGCACTGGTACACGAGTCTGACAACATTAAATGAAGAAAAACAGGTGCTTGTGTTGAGTGATGTGGAAATACTCCTAACATTCTACTCATATGCCAAGGAAAGTTTAGATCAAAGGTAGCTGGTGCTATTTTTGGCAACGAATCGGTTGGCAGCTCACTTGAGCCGTGGTGTTGTAGAGTGATTCCGTCTTGGGACTTGAATAGGTAGTTCGGTTCTGTTTGTGGGTGCAGCACAGGGTGTCTGTCCAGTCGCTTCCCTAGCAGACGATAAGATGGTGCCAAACACAGGCTCAAACCTTGGGTGACAGCTCTCTAATCTTTAGTTTTAATTTTTGCCCCGGTGGCAGTGACCAGTTTTAGTTCCTGCCGTGTTTTGCACTTCTCGAGATCCTTCACAATAGGCAGTCGCGGGCATTACTTTCCTGGGACGAACAAACAGAGCCGTGTCTCTGGCCACAGTCACCCTCACAACTCCAGCTCGCCTAGTTGGACACATTTGGACGGAATTCCTGAACAGACCTCCAGTAACAAGTCGGGTAAACCACGGCGTCAGACGCAAGCCGAGATGTGCATCACAAGACGATACGAGAACACGCTCCCTCCAAAGTTAGCCCATCAACTGCGGCCACAACCTTGCCATGTACCGGTATCACTGTACAGTTTGGACGCACTGCCAGCAGCAGAATCGCAACTGATGTCGACAGGTGCAAAGTCATTGTTTGCGGGCGACGCCTGAGGCTCGTGTACCAGTGCTATGGGCTGAACCCGGCCCTTCCATTCCATTGGCCACCCACGCCTAGCGTGACGACCGCCAAGGTCCAGGGCACCGCTGGCAACAATGGTGGCTCCAGTAAGACAGCACTGGAAGACATGAACACCTTAACTTTTGAGACCTTGCGATTAATCCGTTATTTTTCTTTGAATGCTCTTAAACCCAACGTAGATGCGGTAATCTGACATACACGGCACTAAAACTACTGAGCTATGCTACATTGCTTCTCCTCTAGAATCCGTGAAAGGATCAGGATCGCAAGCACATCATCGGTTTTACACCTTTTAAGGAACTCTTGCGCACACGAAACCGGCGTAACGTAACTGCTTTCCGAGCGAAATATACAGTGCGGTCCATTGATAGTGACAGGGCCAAATATCTCACGAAATAAGCATCAAACGAAAGAACTACAAAGAACGAAACTCGTCTAGCTTGAAGTGGGAAACCAGATGGCACTATGGTTGGCCCGCTACATGGGGCTGCCACAGGTCAAACGGATATCAACTGCGTTTTTTTTTAAATACGAACCCCCATTTTTTATTACATATTCTTGTAGTACGTAAATAAATATGAATGTTTTACTTGGACCACTTTTATCGCTTTGTGATAGATGGCCCTGTAATAGTCACAAACGTATAAGTGCGTGATATCACGTAACATTGCGCCAGTGAGGACGGTATTTGCTTCTCGATACATTACCCGTGTTAAAATGGACTGTTTACCAATTGCGGAAAAGGTCGATATCGTGTTGATGATTGGCTATTGTGCTCAAATTGCCCAACAGGCGTGTGCTATGTATGCTGCTCGGTATCCTTGACGACATCATACAAGTTTCTGGACCGTTCGCCGGATAGGTACGTTCTTTAAGGAAACAGCAAGTGTGCAGCCACATGCGAAACGTCAACCACGACCTGCAACAAATGATGATGCCCAAGTAGGTGTTTTAGATGCTGTCGCGCCTAATCCACACATCAGTAGCAGACAAATTGCGCGAGAATCGGGAATCTCAAAAACGTCGGTGTTGAGAATGCTACATCAACATCAATTGCACCCATACCATATTTCTGTGCACCAGGAATTGCATAGCGACGTCTTTGAACGTCGTGTACAGTTCTGCCACTGGGCACAAGAGAAATTACGGGACGATGACAGATTTTTTGCACGCGGTATATTTAGCGACGAAGAGGCTTTCTCCAACAGTGATAACGTAAACCGGCATAATGTGCACTATTGGGCAACGGAAAATCCACGATGGCTGCGACAAGTGGAACCTTAGCGGGTTAATGTATGGTGCGGCATTATGGAAGTAAGGATAATTGGCCCCCATTTTATCGATTTCAATCTAAATGGTGTAATGTATGCTGATTTCCTGCGTAATGTTCTACTGATGTTACTACAAGATGTTTCACTGCATGACAGAATGGCGATGCACTTCCAACATAATGATCGTCCGGCACATAGCTCGCGTGCGATTGAAGCGGTATTGAAAAAATATTTCATGACAGGTGGATTGGTCGTCGAAGCACCATACCATGGCCCGCACGTTCACCATATCTAACGTCCCTGGATTTCTTTCTGTGGGAAAAGTTTAAGGATATTGCCATCGTGATCCACCGACAACGCCTGACAACATGCGTCGGCGCATTGCCAATGCATGTGCGAACATTACGGAAGGCGAACTACTCGCTGTTGAGAGGAATGTCGTTACACGTATTGCCAAATGCATTGAAGTTGACGGACATCATTTTGAGTATTTATTGCATTATGTGGTATTTACAGGTAATCAGGCTGTAACAGCATGCGTTCTCAGAAATGATAAGTTCACAAAGGTACATGTATCACATTGGAACAACCGTAATAAAACGTTCAAACGTACCTACGTTCTGTATTTTAATTTATAAAACCTACCTCTTACCAACAGTTCTTCTAAAATTGTGAGCCATATGTTTGTGACTATTACAGCGCCACTTATCACAAAGCGAAGAAAGTGGTCCAACTAAAACATTCATATTTGTTTACGTACTACACCAATATGTAATAAAAAATGGGTGTTCCTATTTGAAAAAACGCAGTTGATATCCGTTTGACCTATGGCAGCGCCACCTAGCGGACCAACCATAGCGCCATATGGTTTCCCCCTTCAAGCTAGACAAGTTTCGTCCTTTGTAGTTTTTTCGTTTGACGCTTATTTCGTGAGATATTTGGCCCGGTCACGATCAATGGACCACCCTGTATACTGATTTGATAAACAATGTGTATGGTTCACGGCGTGTACGGCTTGCCCTTACCACTCACCTACTAGTTTTCGTCAATGCCCCCAGATTTTAGCACACTACAGCCGACTTTTATCCTTGTTCACTAGGCATAAACCCCGCTAGACAGTAGCATGCTCTTCAATTACACCATTGGCTCAGTGTATAGTAAAATTAAATCGAATGTCAGTTTATGTTATACGGATAGAAAAGCCTATTTTGTGGGTTGCTGTATGAGATGTTATATAGTAATCCATTTGAGGCGCTGAGAAACATGAAGCACGTCATGGTTGATTGTGGGATTCCAATATTTATTCATGTTTCTGACATCTGGTGTTCTTATGATGAGCGAGGTTTATCTTTGCTGTAGGTTCACGTTGTGTACATGAATATTCACGAAACACCATCTCACTCGTTGCTCTGATGTTGACTTAAATGTGGGCTCAACGAAGGTGTGCTTTTGGCCTTTACGGTTTTCAGCACCTCGTTTGTATTTTAGTTACATGAACATTTTGGTAGACATTACTACTTGAATCTAATCGTTTCCACAAACGGCAGTTTGAGTTTCGAGTTGGTAATATACTATGCAAGAATCGGCTTTCGTGTGCATTATCAAAATGAACTCTGCTGAATCTATTTCATGTGCTAACAGAAAAGAAAATTACCATGAAAAGTCAGCCGAAAAGGAACTAGGGCCTCCCAGACCGTATCCGATCACTGAGAAAGTGACGAAAAGAAACGAGCATGACTACAAGCAAACATTTAACGTAGACGTGTATAATAACCATAAGTTGTTGAGTGGGCGCAACAAGAATGTCTGAGCCCCAAAGTTGATTCGTGGATTAATACATGTATTAGGCACCTTGTACATTCGTCCGAAAAAATAAAAAAGCATTGAAATTCCCACTTACACAAAAATGCAAAATGGAAAGTAGCGAAAGCTTAAACATTATTTCGTTCTTATCCTAAACTGTACTTATTATACAAAACAACAATAGCCCACAAAAACAACGGTTTCTTTTTTAGGAAAGTTATGCATCTTATTATTATTATTACTATTATTATTATTATTACTCTTACTATTATTATTGTTATTATTATTACTGTTATTATTGGCAGTGGCTATAGTTGTATAACTATGTTGATAAGCATAACTGTTACACAACAGTGCCATTCTACGAGGATAAAATCAACGTTCTTGAAGCGTTGAAACCACTCACGACACGTTCTTTCACTAATACCGTCCTCACCATACGGACTTGAGAGCATTCCATGAGAGTCAGCTGCTGTTTCCTTCATATTGAAGCAAGACAGTAACACCTCCCGCAAATGACGAGAATTAGGCTCGTAAACTGACACTTTCAATCAAGAACAACTTTATGATGCACACACAAATCGACTAATGTTTGAATGAGGTTATGTTGACCGAGGTTCAAGCTAAATGCCTGACGTCTCCGATCTGTTTCTTTCGACCGCTACTTACCGTTGTCGCCACCTATCGGCAAACGGTGGAAGCAAAGTTGTACCCCTTGCATTATTATTAGCTATGACTATAGTTGTATAAATATGTCGGTAAGCATTACTGTTATACAGAAGGTGCTATTGTACACTCTCAAATGTATCTGAATCTAATTTTCTTTTTTTAAGTATCGTAGTCCGTCACCTCACCTCTCTTTACAGATACACATTCACATCACGGAATTATCGATTACAGTAGCCACAGTATCACACTCACCTATCACTCTACTAACTAAAACATAGCAGCGATCATTTACTGTAACCATGAGAAGTTGCGCACTAAGGGAGTAACATCTGACGTAAATGAAAATATCCCTCGCAAAAAATTTGAAGAAATCGTCAATTACATACACGTGTTGTTGCTCTTTCCTTATACGTAAGTGAAGAAAAAAGGCTGGGGTGTTGGTTCAAATAGGTTGTTCAGTTCGGTATTTGTACATAGAGGTCTTAAGTACACTTAACAAACAGTTCCATCAATGTTTGTTTGGAAGAAGACGACCTACAGCTTGGTTAATTTGGCCTTCATACAATGAGGTGACAAAAGCCAAGAGATACTGATATACACATACGCAGACGGCGGTGGCATCGCTTACAAGCGGCGTAAAATGGCAGTACATTGGCGGAGCTGCCATTTGTACTCAAATGATCCATGCGAAAAGGTTTCCGACGTGGTTAGGCCGTACGTCGGGAACTAACACACACTGAATGCGGAATGATAGTTGTAACTGGACACATGGGACAATCCATTTCGAAAATCGTCAGGGAATTCAATATTCCGAGAACTACAACGTCAAGTATGTGCCGAGAATACCAAATTTCGCCGGCCGGTGTGGCCGTGGGGTTCTAGGCGCTTCAGTCTGAAACCGCGTGACCGCTACAGTCGCAAGTTCCAATCCTGCCTCGGGCATGGATGTGTGTGATGTCCTTAGGTTAGTTAGGTTTAAGTAGTTCTACCCCCCTTGAACCATGGACCTTGCAGTTGGTGGGGAGGCTTGCGTGCCTCAGCGACACAGATGGCCGTACCGTAGGTGCAACTACAACGGGGGGGTATCTGCTGAGAGGCCAGACAAACGTATGGTTCCTGAAGAGGGGTAGCAGCCTTTTCAGTAGTTGCAGGGGCCACAGTCTGGATGATTGACTGATCTGGCCTTGTAACATTAACCAAAGCGGCCTTGCTGTGCTGGTACTGCGAACGGCTGAAAGCAAGGGGAAACTACAGCCGTAATTTTTTTCGAGGGCATGCAGGTTTACTGTATGATTAAATGATGATGGCGTCCTCTTGGGTAAAATATTCCGGAGGTAAATTAGTCCCCCATTCGGATCTCCGGGCGGGGACTACTCAAGAGGATGACGTTATCAGGAAAAAGAAAACTGGCGTTCTACGGACCGGAGCGTGGAATGTCAGATACCTTAATCGGGCAAGTAGGTTAGAAAATTTAAAAAGGGAAATGGATAGGTTAAAGTTAGATATAGTGGGAATTAGTGAAGTTCGGTGGCCGGCCGCGGTGGTCTAGCGGTTCTAGGCGCTCAGTCCGGAACCACGCGACTGCTACGATCGCAGCTTCGAATCCTGCCTCGGGCACGGATGTTTGTGATGTCCTTAGGTTAGTTAGGTTTAAGTAGTTCTAAGTTCTAGGGGAGTGATGACCACAGATGTTAAGTCCCATAGTGCTCAGAGCCATTTTTTTTTTTTTTTTAAGTTCGGTGGCAGAAGGAACAAGACTTTTGGTCAGGTGAATACAGAGTTATAAATACAAAACCAAATAGGGGTATTGCAGGAGTAGGTTTAATAATGAATAAAAAAAATAGGAGTGCGGGTAAGCTACTACAAACAGCATAGTGAACGCATTATTGTGGCCAAGATAGACACAAAGCGCATGCCTACTACAGTAGTACAAGTTTATATGCCAACTAGCTCTGCAGATGATGAAGAAATTGATGAAATGTATGATGAGATAAAAGAAATTATTCAGGTAGTGAAGGAGAAGACGAAAATTTAACAGTCGTGGGTGACTGAAATTCGAGAGTAGGAAAAGGGAGAGAAGGAAACATAGTAGGTGAATATGGTTTGGGGGGAAGAAATGAAAGAGGAAGCCGTCTGGTAGAATTTTGCACGAGCATAACTTAATCATAGCTAACACTTGGTTCAAGAATCATAAAAGAAGGTTGTATACATGGAAGAACCCCGGAGATACTAAAAGGTATCAGACAGATTATATAATGGTAAGACAGAGATGTAGGAACCAGGTTTTAAATTGTAAGACATTTCCATGAGCAGATGTGGACTCTGACCACAATCTATTGGTTATGAGCTGTAGATTAAAACTGAAGAAACTACAAAAAGGTGCTAATTTAAGGAGATGGGGCCTGGATAAACTGACTAAACCAGAGGTTGTACAGAGTTTCAGGGAGAGCATAAGGGAACAATTGACAGGAATGGGGGAAAGAAATACAGCAGAAGAAGAATGGGTAGCTCTGAGGGATGAAGTAGTGAAGGCAGCAGACGATCAAGTAGGTAAAATAAAAAGACGAGGGCTAATAGAAATCCTTGGGTACAGAAGAAATATTGAATTTAATTGATGAAAGGAGAAGATATAAAAATGCAGTAAATGAAGCAGGCAAAAATGAATACAAACGTCTCAAAAATGAGATCGACAGAAAGTGCAAAATGGCTAAGCAGGGATGGCAAGAGCATAAATGTAAGGATGTAGAGGCTTATCTCACTAGGGGTAAGATATATACTGCCTACAGGAAAATTAAAGAGACCTTTGGAGATAAGAGAACGACTTGTATGAATATCAAAGGCTCAGATGGAAACCCAGTTCAAAGCAAAGAAGGGAAGGCAGAAAGGTGGAAGGAGTATATAGAGGGTTTATACAAGGGCGATGTACTTGAGGACAATATTATGGAAATGGAAGAGGATGTAGATGAAGACGAAATGGGATATAAGATACTGCGTGAAGAGTTTGACAGAGCACTGAAAGACCTGAGTCGAAACAAGGCCCCGGGAGTAGACAACATTCCATTAGAACTACTGACGGCCTTGGGAGAGCTGCAAAATACTAACGCGAATTCCTTACAGTCGAATGGAAAAACTGGTAGAAGCCGACCTTGGGGAAGATCAGTTTGGATTCCGTAGAAATATGAGAACACGTGAGGCAATACTAACCTTACGACTTATCTTAAAAGAAAGATTAAGAAAAGGCAAACCTACGCTTCTAGCATATGTAGACTTAGAGAAAGCTTTTGACAATGTTAACTGGAATACTCTCTTTCAAATTCTGAAGGTGACAGTGGTAAAATACAGGGAGAAAAAGGCTATTTACAATTTGTACAGAAACCAGATGGCAGTTAGAAGAGTCGAGGGGCATGAAAGGGAAACAGCGGTCGGGAAGGGAGTGAGACAGGTTTTTAGCCTCTCCCCGATGTTATTCAATCTGTATATTCAGCAAGCAGTAAAGAAAACAAAGGAAAAATTTGGAGCAGGTATTAAAATTTATGGAGAAGAAATAAAAACTTTGAGGTTCGCCGATGACATTGTAATTCTGTCAGAGGCAGCAAAGGACTTGGAAGAGCAGTTGAACGGGATGGACAATGTCTTGAAAGGAGGATATAAGATGAACATCAACAAAAGCAAAACGAGGATAATGGAATGTAGTCAAATTAAATCGAGTGATGCTGAGGGAATTAGATTAGGAAATGAGACACTTAAAGTAATAAAGGAGTTTTGCTATTTAGGGAGCAAAATAACTGATGATGGTCGAAGCAGAGAGGATATAAAATGTAGACTGGCAATGGCATGGAAAGCGTTTCTGAAGAAGAGAAATTTGTTAACATCAAGTATAGATATCAGTGTCAGGAAGTCGTTCCTGAAAGTATTTGTATGGAGTGTAGCCATGTATGGAAGTGAAACATGGACGATACATAGTTTGGACAAGAAGAGAACAGAAGCTTTCGAAATGTGGTGCTACAGACGAATGCTGAGGATCAGATGAGTAGATCACATAACTAATGAGAAGGTATAGAATATAATTGGGGAGAAGAGGAGTTTGTGGCACAACTTGACAAAAAGAAGGGACCGGTTGGTAGGACATGTTTTGAGGCATCAAGGGATCACAAATTTAGCATTGGAGGGCAGCGTGGAGGGTAAAAATCGTAGAGGGAGACCAAGAGATGAATACACTAAGCAGATTCAGAAGGATGTAGGTTGCAGTAAGTACTGGGAGATGAAGAAGCTTGCACAGGACAGAGTAGCATGGAGAGCTGCATCAAACAAGTCTCAGGACTGAAGACCACAACAACACAACAACAAGTAGTTCTACGTTCTAGGGGACTGATGACCACAGATGTTAAGTCCCATTGTGCTCAGAGCCATTAGAACCATTTGAACCAAATTTCGGGCAACACCTCTTACCACGGACGCAGTAGCCGACCGCCTTCACCTAACGAGCGAGAGCTGTGGCGTTCGCTTAGAGATCTCAGAGCTAACAGACATGCAACAGTGCGTGAAATAACCACAGAAATCAATGTGGCAGGTACGACGAACGTATTCGTTAGGGTAGAATGGCAAGAATCTGGCGCTAAATAGCTATGGCAGCAGACGTCGGGCGCGACTGCCTTTGATAACAGCACGACATCGCCCGCAGCGCCTCTCCTGGGCTCGAGACCATATCGATTGGACCCTAGACGATTGGAAAACCGTATCCTGGTCAGGCGAATCCCGATTTTAGTTGGTAAGAGCTGAAGGTGGTGTTCGGGTGTGGCGCAGGTTCCATCAAGCCGTGGAGCCAAGTTGTCAACAGGGCACTGTGCAAGCTGGTGGCAGCCCCATAATGGCGTCGGCTGTGTTTATACGGAATGGGCTGGATCCTATGGTCCAATTGAACAGATAGTTTACTGGAAATGGATACTGCAGCCAAACAACGATGGAATTTTTATGTTTGACGATGCGCCATGTCATCGGGTCACAATTGTTCACGACTATATTGAAGAACATTCTGGCCAGTTCGAGCGAATAATTTGACCACCCAGATCGCCCGATGTGATCCCATCGAATATTTATGGGATATAATCGAGAGGTCTGTTCTTGCACAAAATCCTACATAGGCAATACTTTCCCGATTATGGATGGCTATAGAGGCAAGATTGCTCAATATTTCTACAGGGAACTTCAAACGACTTGTTGAGTCTATACGACGTTAAGTTGCGACATTACGCCGGGTAGAAGGAAATTCGACACGATATTGGGAGATATCCATGACAGTTGTCACCGCAGTGTATTTCATAGCGTTGTGTTCTTATTTATGAGTTCGTGTAATGGAAATTGTCGTGTGGCTAGGGCCGCCCGTCGGGTAGACCGTTCGCCAGGTGCAATTCTTTTGATTTGACGCCACTTCGGCGACTTGCGCGTCGATGGGGATGAAATTATGATGATTAGGACAACACAACACCCAGTCCATGAGCGGAGAAAATCCCCGACCCAGCCGGGAATCGAACCCGGGCCCTTAGGATTGACATTCTGTCGCGCTGACCACTCAGCTACCGGAGCCGGATATGCATACTGTGATCTCTTGCAGTAAATGATTGCTTGGACGAACAGTTTAAACCGTCGCTATATTCGTTCCCATCCATGTCATGTACGTCTGAGTTACGCTACAAACCGTGTTTGTAGGTGAAGGGTCACAAATATAAATTGTCCCCTGTCATTATCCTTAGGCTTAATAAGTTATCACTGGATGCAGTTTTACTTTCGGGAAACTTTAGATTGCTTCTCTATCGATAACGTCTGACTTTTGTTATCTTTGGTTACATGCCGGCGCTCGTTGTTTACTGTGTGTGTTATCTTTCTGCATATATTGTCTTGTGTTTCCTGCCTGTCGTAGCCCCGCCCACCGAAGGTTAAAACTGCGACCTTCCGTTGCATTTGTGCCTTGACTATGACACACTGCTCACCAGTGGAAATATCGGCGGTTCTCGAGGACATTATCATACTGAATCTCCGTTCGATATTCGAACAGTTCTGTCTTTCGGAACCCTGAATACCACAGAACTTCCCAAAACGTTCCAAATCACTCTCTGAAAGACACATGTTTGCAGGCAATGGTTACAAAATTAAAAATGTTGGTGTAATTTGTTGTATTGCATTACATAAGACCATATACTATCGTACTGTGGACTGTATTCTCGAAGCAAATTGACGTCTTCCTAAGTTAGAAACATGTAGAACAAATTGTTTATGGCGTAAATTTAACTTCTTGTTGCGAAAGAATTACATATAGCAATAACTGCCTCCCAACAGAATTTTTTCCAGATAATGAAACTTGTAAAAAGCAATGAACCCCGTATTTAAATCATCACCACTAATTTTTAAACAGTACTAGATACTAGAAATATCCACGCAAAAAAGTGAAGGCGCTTACTTTTATGGAAAAAGATGTCTAAGTTTCATGAATTCACATGACTGTTTAGCTACTAAAAAGTTACAAGATCTGACTTTGCGCATCTTAACTGGATTAACATGACCAGAATAACTGAAAAACTTAAACATTTTTCCTTTGAGGTCGTTTAGCCACGTTAGTTAGGAATTACTTAATAGACCTTAGTATGCATACAGGCGTATTTGCATCGTTATTGCACTAATTGTTTTAATTTGCAAACAAAAATGCATTCTAAATTATCAACTTGTTGAGCATTTAAGGAAGTCATTGTTCCTTTAAGCTGTTTATGACGAATGTGGATCCAACATGAAGAAAACCTATTGGGCATTTCTTATGACAACATTATTTTGGACCTGCGGAATGAACTTTAAGCCTTAACATACAAATTCCATTACAAAATAAGTATTATGTATTTTGTTTTCTCTCAGGAGTTAGACGTTAATTCCTGTGAAGTAATCATGTGTTTTCATCTGTCTTGCTATGTACTTAGGTTTAAAGCGTGGTATATAGCTTTGGAATACAAACAAAAAGACTTCTTGGTCCAACTTATTGAACCATCATTTCCAAGTTAGCTCAAGTACGACTGCTGATTCCTAATCTTCACTACCATCCGCGCTGCTTCGTGTCGCTGTGGTCAACATTATTGGACCCAGTGGCACCCAGTGGCAAAGAAGGCCGTGCAAGATTTTCTTACAAAGGGGGAGCAGAAACATCTACAGTCCTCGCAGTTATGCAAAGATTATATTCAGCAACGTGAGCTCGTAATTAAAAAGTTCGAAATTAAAAGAGTAATTACATTGTTAGTTTAAGCGAAATTCTGCCGAGAGATACACAAACAACCCGCTGTAATTACAGTGCGGTACTGAAAAAGCAATGCGTGGGTGTTTTTTATTACTACAGTATAAACGTATGGTAATAGCGGTCAAAACCCATTGTTTCGCTTGGCAAGAGTGACATAATTTGCAATTGGGATACGTAACGTTCCTTTGTCAATGCGGAAAATGATTCCACAGCAAAGCAAAGATGTAAGCTCGATTTTGAAAGTGTGTAATTCGTAACGGAACCTGACGTTAAACAAATAACCTCAGTATTCTTCTATGGAAAGCCACTACTGTGAATCTACACAGTCTTCAAAAGAATTGATACATCTTTGGAGGTATACTATATTCTGCAGAACACTAATTGATTGGATATGCTAATAACTACACCTTTCATCTGTTCTTGTGAGGTACGAACCACTATTGCAACCGACGTGTGACGACAGGGTCGAAAATATAGTGAATATAATCGTTCACACAACCACCCACGTTAGGTTTGAGCAGAATTGAAGAACACCAGTATCGAGTATGAAGCAGTACCACACCTACGCTTGTTATCAAAAGTACGACCGTATAGAGAATCAAGCGACGTTTGTGACTAGACTGAAGATTTCTTGGTAGGGAGAACACAGCATGTTGTCGTCGGAGAATCATCGACAAATATGGAAGTAACTTCGGGTGTGCACCATGGAGGTGTGCCGAGACCCACGCTGTTGATGCCGTATATTAACAACCTTGCAGATAATAGTAATAGTAACGTCAGATTTTTCACAGGCGACGCAGTTATCCATAATTAATTATTGTCTGAAAAAACTGTACAGATTTTCAGTTGGACCTTGATAACAATTTAAAGTGGTGCAATGATTGCCAACTTGCTTTAAATGTGCACTTCTTCACAGCAGGTGACGGACTTTGTTGAACACTAGGGAAATGTAGTTGGTTACAAAGGAGATTTCCTCAAAACGCTCTTGCATCCAGTCACATAATATTTCTCAAGTCTGTGCAACCATTGTCAAGTAGGACTAACAGGGGATATTGAACCTGTTCAGAGAAGGGCAGCTTGAATGTTCACAGGTTTGTTTGACCCATGTTGGACCGTCACGCAAGTGCTGAAGAAACTGAATTGGCAGACACTCGAAGATAGACGCAAATTATCCCGAGGAAGCCTACTTACATAACTTCAAGAATCAGATATAAAGTATGAGTCTAGAAGTATACTACTCCCCTGAGGATTACTCCTGTAAGGATCAAGAGGCAAGATTAAACTCTTTGCAATGCCCACAAAGGCATTTAAAAAATCATTCTTCCCGTGCTCCATACGTGAGTGGAACACCCGGATGAAGCCATAACAACAGTTCCAATAAGAAGTACGCTCTTCCATGCACTTCGCAGTGGTTTGTAGAGTACGAATATAAATGTATATCTCACCAAACGTTTGTCGCTGCCTAATATGTAACAGACATAATCTATATATGTTCCATACGCGTTTCGCTTTTATTTGTTGCAAGGCATCCTCAGTGGCCCGGAGTATGTACTCGTACATATTTTTGTTAATATAATTTAGTTTACAGTTAGGATGTTGTGTATATAGGTTACAGACAGTTCTGAATTTTTGTACACTCCTGGAAATGGAAAAAAGAACACATTGACACCGGTGTGTCAGACCCACCATACTTGCTCCGGACACTGCGAGAGGGCTGTACAAGCAATGATCACACGCACGGCACAGCAGACACACCAGGAACCGCGGTGTTGGCCGTCGAATGGCGCTAGCTGCGCAGCATTTGTGCACCGCCGCCGTCAGTGTCAGCTAGTTTGCCGTGGCATACGGAGCTCCATCGCAGTCTTTAACACTGGTAGCATGCCGCGACAGCGTGGACGTGAACCGTATGTGCAGTTGACGGACTTTGAGCGAGGGCGTATAGTGGGCATGCGGGAGGCCGGGTGGACGTACCGCCGAATTGCTCAACACGTGGGGCGTGAGGTCTCCACAGTACATCGATGTTGTCGCCAGTGGTCGGCGGAAGGTGCACGTGCCCGTCGACCTGGGACCGGACCGCAGCGACGCACGGATGCACGCCAAGACCGTAGGATCCTACGCAGTGCCGTAGGGGACCGCACCGCCACTTCCCAGCAAATTAGGGACACTGTTGATACTGGGGTATCGGCGAGGACCATTCGCAACCGTCTCCATGAAGCTGGGCTACAGTCCCGCACACCGTTAGGCCGTCTTCCGCTCACGCCCCAACATCGTGCAGCCCGCCTCCAGTGGTGTCGCGACAGGCGTGAATGGAGGGACGAATGGAGACGTGTCGTCTTCAGCGATGAGAGTCGCTTCTGCCTTGGTGCCAATGATGGTCGTATGCGTGTTTGGCGCCGTGCAGGTGAGCGCCACAATCAGGACTGCATACGACCGAGGCACACAGGGCCAACACCCGGCATCATGGTGTGGGGAGCGATCTCCTACACTGGCCGTACATCACTGGTGATCGTCGAGGGGACACTGAATAGTGCACGGTACATCCAAACTGTCATCGAACCCATCGTTCTACCATTCCTAGACCGGCAAGGGAACTTGCTGTTCCAACAGGACAATGCACGTCCGCATGTATCCCGTGCCACCCAACGTGCTCTAGAAGGTGTAAGTCAACTACCCTGGCCAGCAAGATCTCCGGATCTGTCCCCCATTGAGCATGTTTGGGACTGGATGAAGCGTCGTCTCACGCGGTCTGCACGTCCAGCACGAACGCTGGTCCAACTGAGGCGCCAGGTGGAAATGGCATGGCAAGCCGTTCCACAGGACTACATCCAGAATCTCTACGATCGTCTCCATGGGAGAATAGCAGCCTGCATTGCTGCGAAAGGTGGATATACACTGTACTAGTGCCGACATTGTGCATGCTCTGTTGCCTGTGTCTATGTGCCTGTGGTTCTGTCAGTGTGATCATGTGATGTATCTGACCCCAGGAATGTGTCAATAAAGTTTCCCCTTCCTGGGACAATGAATTCACGGTGTTCTTATTTCAATTTCCAGGAGTGTATTTCTTTTATGCATCAATAATTTAAAGTTTTACTACCGATAAACGAGCAAACATAAACCAATACAGACTCTATACTAAACTTAATAAATGAAATGATAAAATAAAAATCGCTTCACTTGTACATGCAGCCATATTAAAACAAATACATATTTCCTCCGTCTCTCTCTCTCTCTCTCTCTCTCTCTCTCTATATATATATATATATATATATATATATATATATATATATATATATATATATATATATCTCCGATACACACACACACACACACACACAGGTTATTATATACACGGAGAATCTCCTAAAACTTACACCGAAGGTATAGCGGAAATGGGAAGTGCTATTCATTTGCGGTTTTCACAGAATAGATTGGTAGTCAGGGGCTGGTATCGATAGTCAACAAACATATTGCAATAATACGTAGAAAGTGTATTTTTTGTGCAAACATACACTTTTTTGAATGGAACTGTGCCTGTTGACATTCTGATGTGATTAAATTTTCCTTCAGACATTTGAGTCTCATCTTTATCCACGATAACGATAGAAGCTGAAGAAATCGTAGATAAAGATAAAACCCTATTGACATTAACAGACTAAAAGTAGGGTAAATTAGAATGCCGGTGGGGTTTGTTTCAGGATTCTATTGCGACTCGGTTACGAGATATTGTCTTTTGAAAAGTTTCTACACCGACACTTGTACAATACCTGTGGTGGACACACTAAAGAACAAGACACGTGCATACACTAATTATGTGGGTTCTGACCAATAACGAGAAAACTGACCATCACAGGTTGTGTTCAAAATTATCGCCGGCAACGGCAATATAAGCTTCCAGTCTGGTATGACACGACTGCTGCACACATGTTAACATTTCAGCGGAGATGCACGGGCAGGCTGCAGTAATACGTCGTTGCAAAACATCGGGTGTAGTTGACATATCCTTGTAGAGAGCGTCTTTCAGCTTTCCCTATTGAAAAAAAAGTCTACGGGCGTCAAATACGGGAACAGGTACAGATCCTGTGCATCCAGTCCAACGATTTGGAAACAATTCATGAAGACATTCTGAGTACTTCGTGCTCTTCCCATTACCGCAATATCTGCGGTGCAAGTTTTAGGTGATTCACCCTGTATTTAAAAATATTATCTCATAATCACACCAAAATAAATACCATATCGTGCACACACACACACACACACACACACACACACACACACACACACACACAAGCAAACATGCACACACAAACAGATCCCAGACACTACAAAAACACATTCATTAGTTGCAATAACATTCGATATTTGCCGGTAGTATTCAACAGTTAACAACACAAACCAAAATAAATTATCAAAACAACTGTTCAGTTCCTAGTGCTGTGAAGTCTAAAACAAAATTTCAAATGGAAGTTACAAGAAGAAGAAGTACGGTAACAAAGAAACGAAACCACTATATGTAGACTAGCATCCATGGAAGCTGTCAGTAGAACTTTAAATTAATACTCCTTCAAAGAAAAGCAAAAAGTGCCAGAACTGTTTATAGTCTATATATGCAACGTCTTAAATATAAATTAAATAATACAATCAAAAGTATGTATTCCAGGCTACTACAGATATCATGCAAAGAATAAAACGAAACGCCTATGGCACAAAAGTTGTGTTTCATACAGTTGTAATTAGACGGTACCAAAATGAAATTTAATTAAATTCTGTAATATAATACGCAACTGAGGGCGACAAAATTACAAAAGTTGAAAATAATCTGCCTAGTCCTAAGAAGACCACTCTGCAGTAAGAATCCCTATACCTCACAGTGAAGCAGCAGATCTATGAACCTGTATGTCATATTCATATGGTATTTTGCTGTGCAGTACTAAGCTCAGGCTCCATAGCTGGCTCTCTGGTCGCTTGAATGTCAGTGTTTCACAAGACATTTATGTTGGTAAACGCCACATATCTAGTTGAATTATCGTATACGGCTGAAGAAGTCATCCGGATTGTCCTGACAAGTACGCGCATTTTCCACTGTTGCTGTAAAAGAATTACCGTACTGTACTCTACATACCAACGGGCTCCGCCATTTCGTTCTGGCCCCTCCTTTAATATCCTCACCAAAGGACGATATCGATCGCGGCTCAGCTGCGCTGCAGTTCACGGTTGACAATCGTCTTCAGGGACGTGAGCGGCATCATGTGGCCACTGTATGTCGAGAGCATGGAATGATCTACTTGGTACCGAGAGTGTTAGACTGATGGCAAACACCATAGTTTCCAAATCTCCCATCCAATGAAATCATCTGGTCATTGTTTGTCGAGAGACTGGAATGACTTACTCGGTACCTAGGGTGTTCGACTGATGGCCAAACACTATGGTTTCCAGATCTCTCATCCAGTGAAATCATCTGGCCGTTGCATGTCGAGAGACTAAAATGACCTACTCGGTAGATAGGGTGTTCGACTGATGGCCAAACACCATGTTTTCCAAATCTCTCACCCACCAAAATCGCCTGGTCATTGTGTGATGAGGGATTGGAGTGCCACCACTTGCCAGCCACTATGATTTATTAATTCTGGCGTAGAGCTGGAGAAGCATGGAGTGAAGTACCCAGCAGCGCGGTTTGGGACTGAAGCGCCTAGAACCGCTCGGCCACAGTGGCCGGCAAATGATATTCCCTGAGGGGTAAAAACTAAAGCATTCAAGTGTGTTTCGGTCTTAAACTAAATTATTTTTAAAAGCTCATTACTATTAGCTCTACTTTGAAAAAGTATAATGCTGGTTAAGTGACCAACATTTTTTTTAAAAAAATACTGGCTTTAATACGTGACTCAATGAAATGGAGGCTATAGGTTGTGAAACCAAATCTTTCTGACATAGTCCACCCGCTGCACACATACTTGGTACACTGTGCCACGCATCTATCACGGTAAATATGAGACATAGACATCATATACGCTTAAATATCTCACGAAAACGCCTTGTCTGAATTGTTGATGGTTCCCATAATAGACCAGAAATTGCTTCATTACTCACTTCACAACAGTATACATCTAACTGACAGCACAACACAAAAGCAACTATGTAATAGCTACTACACTGCTGTCGAGCCAACACTGTATTATTATTATTATTATTATTATTATTATTATTAACAATACTAGGTGTTCCCGGCCCCACTTTGCTGCGACTCAGTCTCGTCAAATAGAAAAGAAAGAAAACAGAAAGCATGCCTTTCTGACACGCATGAGAATTAGTCATAACTCCTTCACCCGCCCTTCGTCTGTCCATTTCCTCCTCTCTCTCTCATTGCCCACTGTCATATTCCTGACTGTGACCGCCAGTATTTTATTTTGCTAGAAGCTCGTCTTGATGCAGCTTGAAACACATGAAGTAGCATATGGTACAAACGTGGAGTGAGGTACAATCGACAGATGGTACAGTATGTACCAGTCCCGCGGGAGGGTCTACCAATTGTACTGAACTTGCTTCTGATTGGTCGGTGCGTTCGAGTGCTAGGCGCCAAAACGCCTAACTTCTCTTATCAATTATTTATATAATTTTCATTTTATTTAGCCCAGTTTTTAGTATGACAATCTCTCATGGTTACGCTACGAGTCTATCGTTTTTGTTTATTAATTGTCCCTAGTTTTGAGGAACATAAAAGTAACGATATTGCAACTGAAGTGCTTCGGACACCTTCAGGTCGTTTTGGCGTGCCTGGGAGAAGTACTTCGGCTGCGCTAGTCACTCTATTTGGGCGTTCTGGAGGGTCAGACACGAATCTCAGTATTTCCTTCGCCTTCCCCCCTCTCTGTCCACCACCACCTCCCCCTTTCTATCTTTCCATGCCCTTCCTCTCCCCTCCCTCTCTCACTATCTCCTCTTGCCCCCTCTCCCTGTCCATCTCCTCCTTCCCATTTTCTATCTCCGTTTCCTCCCACTCCTGTGTCCATCTCCTCCCCTCCCCTCTCTTTGAGCTTTGCCTTGTTTATTGTTATTGCATGTTCACAGTGTGTAGTAGCCGATAAGCTATAACCACAACTTTTCTGTTTGCTAACAACATTTCACTTTTATATATTTTACATATTAAAAATAAATAACCGACATTCGTCCAATTATTCATTAGAGAACTGCGTAAAAATTTGAAGAAAATTGGTCAGAACTTTCCGAGATTTTTGGTAATAGCGTTTCCAATTTATATACTACATATTTATTTATACAATATACAGATTTAAATAATAGGTAAATAAAAACACGGGCGTATTAGAATGCAACTTTGCGTCAAAATTTCAAAACAACAGATGAGGAACTTTCAGATAACAACAGTTTTGTACAAATGAGGATTTACGTTTTTATTGATTTCCCCTATCATTATTACATATACAGGCTACTCAAAAAAATGTGTCGAATATTTTGACAAGTTGTAGTACTCATCGAAACAAGAAAAATAAGTCTAATAAAGATGGGTCCGGAAACGTATACTTTCTGTGATAAGCACGTGTCTATAGGAAGGGCTGCGCGACGCTTGGTTGCGGCTATTGGCACAGACGTTGCAGTGGCGCTCCGTCAAATGTGGCGGCAGGGTATTATGATGTCTTACTTACAGTACTCTACCTACCATTAGGTGGTCTGCTGTCAGTTGTGTGGTTCGAGTCGTGTTGTAGGCTACGTTAGTTGTCATAGTGTTTGTGTGCCTTATTGTAAAGTGCTATCAGTCTGGGTACGGATCATGGTGTTTTACCTTCTTCCAAATGCGGATTCTCTTATGTGTTTGCTGTTACTGCACTGTTTGTGTGTACAAATCATGTAGTACATTTACATTTTCTCTCTTCCACCACTTGTTAGCAATGGAAGCCTACTACTCGGTAAGTGAAATGGTTGATATGGTATTCGGCTAAGGTTGAGCAAATGGCCATAGCCTCCAAGTCCGTACCCTCTACGCTGAAAAATGTCCACTGCACAGAGTGTCCTCTGATAAGCTGTTCGGTAAACTTTTCCAGCGTCTGAGGGACACAGGTACCCCTGCACCTCGGAAGACTAACAGTGGAAGACCCCGCACAGTACGCACGCCTGACATGGGGGAGTGTGTACTCCGCTCGCTGGAAGAAACGCCTGGGACCGGTGTGCGACGATTAGCAGCAGCAGAAGCCGTGTCTCATTCTCTTATCTGCGGCGTACTTCATGAACAACTGCTGTACCCGCAGCGCGTTCAGGCTCTAAGGCCACAGGACCATCATGGCAGACGGCGGTTCTGTCAAGACTGTTGCAGAAATGTGCCGCGGATCCATTGTTCTCATCCAAGATTTTATTTATCGATGAGGTAGGGTTCACAAGGTGCCACGGATCCATTGTTCTCATCCAAGATTTTATTTATCGATAAGGCAGGGTTCACAAGAGATGATGTCATGAAATTCCAGAACTAGCATGTATGGGCAGATGTAAACCCCCAAACAATTCAGAAAATAAGGCATCAACACTAATTCTCAATCAATGCACGGGCAGGCGTACTTGGCGATAGATGCTACCACAAAGGTTAACTGGTGCGCATTATCTGGACTTCCTCATTAATGTATTGTCTAACTTGCTGGACGGTGTGCCACTGCAGCAAAGAATACAGGTGTGCTTCATGCACGATGATGCACCAGTACTCTTTCGTCATAATATGCGCGAACATCTGACGCAGGCATTTCGGGACCGCTAGATTGGTCGGGGGGGTCCAACACCTTGGCTTTCTCGTTCCCCAGACGTCAATCCTCTAGACTTTTGGTTATGGCGACACGTGAAGAAATTGGTCTACGCCACGCCAATCAACGATGTGCAGATACTACAGGGTTGCGCCTTCAGTGCGTGCCAGCAGGTACAACAGCAACCGGATATACTTCAAAGGGCGCGTCATTCCTTATACCAGAGGACAGAGGGTTGCATTATTGAACATCTCCAGTAAACACGTGTTTATAGCGGCATTTCCAGACGCATGATCAATGAACGTCTCAGAAAGTATGCATTTCCAGACCCGTCTTTATTCTTGTTCCGATGAGTACTAACAGCCTGTGTATATACATATTATATGTCGCGCTGTAGTAGGTGCAAAAAAACACGAATGCTTATTCGAATAAAACGTTGTGCCAAAATTTCAAAGCAGCCGGTGAAGAACTTTCGGTCCTCTACGATTTTGTACAAACAAAAATTTACATTTTTATTTATATAGATTTTCGTTTGTACAAAATCGTAAATCTCCAAAAGTTCTTCACCAATTTCTTTGTAATTTTGACACAACGCTGCATTTGAATGTGGGAGCGTTTTTATGTACCTGCTGGAGCGCCACATGATATTTAAACTTATCTATTGCATATATTAATTGAAATTTGTTGTTACCACGCTGTCCTTAGAGGCTCAACCCGGCATATATATATATATATATATATATATATATATATATATATATATATATATATATATATATATATATTTATGTTTATGCCGGGTTGAGCCTCTAAGGACAGCGTGGTAACAACAAATTTCATTTTAGTGTCTAGGTTTCTTCTTGTTCCAGCTTTGACTTCCTGCCAGTATCTTCTGAGCCCACCAAGAAGTGCCTGTTTATGCTCTTCTGACAAAGGTCCTCTCCGTCTATTGGACGTTGATGCCATTTTAAAACCTTGGTAGTTGTTCATCAATCTTCTAAATTTTTTCCTGTCAGGAATTTCTCTATCTGAAATACCCAATCTGCCTAATATGTTTTTCACATTTTCGTTACCATCTCGGCCTTGATTTCTTAGAGTGGATGAAACTCTACTATTCTTTTTGTTAGTCGGTCACCATCTATCCTCATGAGATGACCATAAAATAACAATCGTCTCTTCTTAATGGATGGTGTGGTAGATTCTGAATTGCTGTCCAAGTCCTCATTTGCTCTAATTAACCATTGTCCAACAACCCATCTATTACCCAGCATTCTCCTTAATGTCCTACACTCTCGCTTTTCCAGCCGCTCAACTTGACCTTGTCTATTCTTGTTGCAAAAGTACTTATGGAGTACATGAAATGATCACCTACCTATAGCAAGAACGGCAAAATAACGGGTCTAACAACATTGTGCATGTACCGAACGCTGATTAGCGTACCCTGCAGAAACACCAAAGGTGAACAAGAGTTTTGGCTTAGCGCACCCCACACCATAAGGCCACTGTACCTTGTACGAAAGCACTCTACGAGACAGTGCTCACCAGGTCTACACTGTACACGAAAACGCGCTTAGCTAGAGTGTGGGCAGAATTTGGTTTCATCACTAAAGACCACGGCGCGCAATTCTATCTCCCAAGTGATCCTCTGACGTCACCAGTCGAACCGTTGGAAGACGGGCTACAGGTGTGTGTACCCGTAGTACCACTGCTAACAACGAGTCCGCAACAGTTGGTGTTGACACTCCTGGGCTCACAAGCCTTCTTACCTGTGCTGCGGTAGCTGTACGATCTTCCACTGCTGCCCTTATTATACAACGGTCCTGGAGGGCGTCTGTGCAGAACCTCGTCTACGGGGAATGTTCGCGTCCCTACTGATACCAGCTTCGTTGCGAAACTGACGCAGCACGTCCAATCCCACACTTTGACTCGCTCAATTGGCTGTACGAAGCACCAGTGCGTCTCCGTGGCATGGTTGCTGCCTGCTTCACACCACACTGAGCCTTCTGTCTGTCAGCATTCCCTATCAAAGGATAGACACAGATGGCGCTCCGGTAGCTATGTCACTACGCTGTCTGCTGGCGGACGAAGTTTGAACCGTTACCATTACGTCTACTATCCCCCAGGTGGCATATACCGTCGTTGTTGTTGTTGTGGTCTTCAGTCCAGAGACTGGTTTGATGCAGCTCTCCGTGCTACTCTATCCTGCGCAGGCTTCTTCGTCTCCCAGTACCTACTGCAACCTACATCCTTCGGAATCGTTTTTAGTGTATTCATCTCTTGGTCTCCCTATACGATTTTTACCCTCCACGCTGCCCTCCAGTACTAAATTGGTGATCCCTTGATGCCTCAGAATATGTCCTACCAACCGATCCCTTCTTCTGCTCAAGTTGTGCCACAAATTTCTCTTCTCCCCAATTCTGTTCAATACCTCCTAATTAGTTATGTGATCTACCCATCTAATCTTAAGCATTCTTCTGTAGAATAACATTTCGAAAGCTTCTATTTTCTTCTTGTCTAAACTATTTATCGTCCACGTTTCGCTTCCATACATGGCTACACTCCATACAAATACTTTCAGAAACGACTTCCTGACATTTAAATCTATACTCGATGTTAACAAATTTCTCTTCTTCAGAAACGCTTTCCTTGCCATTGCCAGTCTACATTTTCATATCCTCTCTACTTCGACCATCATCAGTTATTTTGCTCCCCAAATAGCAAAACTCATTACTACTTCAAGCGTCTCATTTTCTAATCTACTTCCCTCAGCGTCACCCGATTTAATTCGACTACATTCCATCATCCTCGTTTTGCTTTTGTTGATGTTCATCTTATATCCTCCTTTCAAGACACTGTCCATTCCGTTCAGCTGCTCTTCCGAGTCCTTTGCTGTCTCTGACAGAATTACAATATCACTGGCGAACCTTAAAGTTTTTGATTCTTCTCAATGGATTTTAACACCTACTCCGAATTTTTCTTTTGTTTCCTTTACTGCTTGCTCAATATACAGATTGAATAACATCGGGGAGAGGCTACAACCCTGTCTCACTCCCTTCCCAACCACTGCTTCCCTTTCATGCCCCTCGACCCTTATAACTGCCATCTGGTTTCTGTACAAATTGTAAATAGCCTTTCGCTCCCTGTATTTTACCCCTGCCACCTTCAGAATTTGAAAGAGAGTATTCCAGTCAACATTGTCAAAAGCTTTCTCTATGTCTACAAATGCTAGAAACGTAGCTTTGCCTTTCCTTAATCTATTTTGTAAGATAGGATTCATCGGATGAAATCGACGTTGTCTTGCCAGGTGTACTAGTTTTCTTCCGGCATTGTTTCTACATATATTTATAATTAAATTGGCGTTCCAATAGGTATATAAAATTAGACGCGTATTCGAATGCAACGTTGTTTCAAAATTTCAAAGCAATCGATGAAAAACCTTTGGGGATTCACGTTTTTCTACAAGCGAACATTTAAATTTTTATTTCTGTGGACTATTAGTGGCAGTGGTCGGGCACAAAGCAGTGGCAACCTGAAGTCTCCCTTTTTCTGCTGTTTCTGAAGTGAGGAGTCCAGCAGTCAAGTGATTTACAGACAGTAAATGCAGAGCATGCATTTTAACATGGTCGATTTGAAATGAGGCAGAGTGTGTTGGTGAAGCTAGTGTTCCTTGAGGAAGGTATGCTGCAATGGAAGGATGTTTTGTAAAAAGTGCCTATCCTCGATATGGAGAACTATTTTTCTTTTCTGGGAATATGATGTAGGTACCACTCGCCAAGCAGTGAGAACTGATTCATCACTTTATAGAAATGATAGTTAGCAGTAGAAGTCGTCTCATCGACTCATTAGTTCGTGGTTTAATAAAATTCCTGCAAATACTAAATATCACTTATATTTCGTCATTTAAAAAATAAAAACGTTCAAATAAAATTCACTTACAATCTAAATTTAGTTAGGTACAACGTTGCTGATTTGGGGGGGGGGGGGCGGAGGGGGGGAGAGGATCTTCTAGATAGCAGTCGATTGCACTCAGGAGTAACGGTCTCGGAAAGGTTCGGAACCGCTGCATTGTACAGTACACGCACAACAAGTAATTTTCATTATTTGCTGTTCTCGCTGATATTACAGCTTTTAGGGCTAGAAGAGTAAAAACATCGACGTAAATTATCTCTTTGCTAATTAAGCTGAAAAGACAACGATTTCCGCATGGAGCATACATTAAGTTTTCCTTGTATCATCGCTGAGAGAAACACGCGGAATATCTTTTAGTGCTGCGGGAGGGAAAACATAAGATTCACCTATGGCATAGTTACATTGTTTGCAAAGAAGAATAC
The DNA here is from genome assembly GCF_023864345.2 of Schistocerca serialis cubense. Taxonomy (NCBI): domain Eukaryota; kingdom Metazoa; phylum Arthropoda; class Insecta; order Orthoptera; family Acrididae; genus Schistocerca; species Schistocerca serialis. The sequence goes on from NC_064645.1 coordinate 416,216,310, forward strand.
TTACATCGCAGTAAAAGTGTAAGGAGTATTTTGTGTTGAGAAGACGTGTCGGAGTTTCTGTCGTCGCTACAATAAGACTGATCTGCATGTTGGCAGATGGAGAAACGAATGAAGAATGGTACGCATACGTCTTCACGCTGCGGTATTTTCAGTATTTGCTGTAATACCTAACTGAAATATTCGTGCAAGCCTTCATTACTTTACTGCATATGCTACCAGGTTCCTTCCCATATCCGTTGTCATCCACCAAAACATTGCCCGCATCTCGTGGTCGTGCGGTAGCGTTCTCGCTTCCCACGCTCGGGTTCCCGGGTTCGATTCCCGGCGGGGTCAGGGACTTTCTCTGCCTCGTGATGGCTGGGTGTTGTGTGCTGTCCTTAGGTTAGTTAGGTTTAAGTAGTTCTAAGTTCTAGGGGACTGATGACCATAGCTGTTAAGTCCCATAGTGCTCAGAGCCATTTGAACCAAAACATTTTACAAATTATTACGTATTTGCATGCATTACTTATACTAATGTAAATTCATTCTCAATCTGTCTGCCAGTACATTTGTTATTCTGCTGAACTATGTAGATGCCAATTCCATTGGCAGAAGCTGCTAAGAATGTATATTAGTTTCCAAAAAATGGCACGACCAGCAAATTGTAAATTTTGGTTGTGGTATAACAAAATGCTTGTAAAGACTATACCGAAGAATATAGCTTCACAACGTAGAGCTTCAAAATTTGAACATCGAGAACAACTGCTCTTTCAGTTTGATCACCCTATGGCTCAGGGGTCATCTGGCCTTACTACCACATAGAGGATTCTCGCTAAGCCCAGTGAACGCAGAAGAGCGACGGGAGGGCAGTTTGCAACGTATGTACCTAATTTCCATAAGCAGTAATTACCGTACCCAACGCGTCATCAAACTCATCTGTTTCAGTTAGGAATTATCTAGTAGTACGAATATTTAGTTTAATGAAATGGTTAAGGGTCATTTAGCGATGTTACGTATAGGAGGACAGAGAGTAAACGGGACATTTTTAGATCGTGTGTCATTAAAACTGTTGTCAGTCTTTAGACCACAAGCTGTTTTGAACAAATAAGTTATCTAGGTAAATTCTGTTCACTGAAACTGGTATAGGCATGCGTATTCAAAAACAAAGATATGTAAACAGGCACAATACGGCGCTGAGGTCGGCAACGCCTATACAAGACAAGTGTCGGTCGGTGCGTTTGTTAGATCGGTTACAGCTGCTACAATGGGAGATCGTCAAAATTTAAGTGAGTTTGAACGTAGTGTTATAGTCGGCGCACGAGCTATGGGACACAGCATCTCCGAGGTAGCGATGAAATTGTAATTTTCCCGTATAACCATTTCACGAGTGTACCGTCAATATCAGGAATACGGTGAAACATGAAATCTTCGACATCGCTGCGGCCGAAAAAAGATCGTGCAAGAACGGGACCAACAACGACTGAAGAGAATCGTCCAACGTGACAGAAGAGCAACCCTTCTCCAAACCGCTGCAGATTTCAGTGGTGGACCAACAACAAGTTTCTAGGCGCTCAGTCGGGAACCGCGTGACTGCTACGGTCGCAGGTTCGAATCCTGCCTCGGGCATGGATGTGTGTGATGTCCTTAGGTTGGTTAGGTTTAAGTAGTTCTAAGTTCTAGGGGACTGATGACCACAGATGTTAAGTCCCAGAGTGTTCAGAGCCATTTGAGCCAACAACAAGTGTCAGCGCGCAAACCATTCAACGGAACATCTTCGGTATGGGCTTTCGGAGCTGAAAGCCATTTGTGTACCCTTGTTGACTACACGATACAAAGCTTTACGCCTCATCTGGGCCCGTCAACACCGACATCGTACTGTTGTGAGTGGAAACATGTTGCCTGATCGGACGAGTCTGGTTTCAAATTGTATCGAGCGCATGGACGTTTACGGGTATGGAGACAACCTCATGAATCGATGGACTCTGCATGTCAGCAGAGGACTGTTAAAGCTGATGGAGGCTCTCTAATGGTGTGGAGCGTGTACAGTTGGGGTGATATGGGACCCCTGATACATCTAGACAAGACTCTGACAAGTGACACGTACGTAAGCATCCTATCTGATCATCTGCATCCATTCGTGCCCATTTGCATTCTGTGAGCGTATAAGCTGTGGCAGGAGATTAGAGCGGCAGTGTCCCGCCGCAGAGCACGTGGCTGGCGATTGCTACGAGGCCGTGGCGAACGGCTAGCGTGTACGCGGAGTTGGGAAAACCCGAGTGGGCGCTTAGCAGGGGAGCGTATGGGCGTGTACGCGCTCTTGGAGGAATTGATAAAAACAGAATTAAGAGTGACACGGAGATGCGAGCTGGCACTCATGGACAGAAATGTATGTAAAGCTAAATTATCTAGATGCGCCACAAAAATATGTAATAGTTTAAAAGTTATTGTCGTCTTAAAAATGGTAAATTTATGGACGTTCAAAAGTTAATATCTCGGCAATGTTTTCGCCGACTAATATGAACAAAGTGTTTACGGATGCGGCTAGTAGAGCTGCATTGAGCAATCATAGCTGATTTAGCTCAATATGTACTAATTTTGAATGAGAGGTCGGAATATGGGATTCGACTGAGAGGAAATGTGTTTTTGGTAATAAATAAATTTAAAGAGACGAAATTAGCGGCATAATTCTGAAGTTTAAAGAGTTACATGAATAATTAAGTATGTATTTTTATTTGTTTATTTATGTTCAGTATCAAAAATCCGGGAAAAGTAATATCACGCCACAAGAACATTATTTGTGGAAAAACGGTGGCAGATACAAAAAACTGGACTTTAAATTGTTTCCATATTTTTCACTATATCATACGAGGGTGAGTCAAATGAAAACCTTAAATATTTTTTTAAATATTATTTATTGTGCGGAAGTGGCACAAAGCTGTATCACTTTTCAACATAATCTCCCCCACGCTCAATGCAAGTCCTCCAGTGCTTACAAAGTGCATAAATTCCTTTAGAAAAAAATTCTTTTGGTAGTCCGTTCAACCACTCATGCACCGCGTGGCGTACCTCTTCATCAGAACGGAACTTCTTTCCTCCCATTGCGTCTCTGAGTGGTCCAAACATATGAAAATCACTTGGGGCAAGGTCTGGTGAGTATGGTAGATGAGGAAGACACTCAAAATGCAGGTCTGTGATTGTTTTGCAACTGCTGTGCAGGCAGTGTGGGGCCTTGCATTGTCATGTTGCAAAAGGGCACTTGCTGACAGCAATCCACGTCGCTTTGATTTTATTGCAGGCCACAGATGATTTTTTAGATCTGAGTATGATGCACTGGTGACAGTGGTCCCTCAGGCATGTAATGCTCCAAAATGACGTCTTTTTCGTCCCAAAAGAGAGTCAGCATAACCTTCCCTGCTGATGGTTCTGCTCGAAACTTCTTTGGTTTTTGTGATGAAGAATGGCACCATTCCTTGCTCGCTCTCTTCGTTTCCGGTTGGTGGAAGTGAACCCGGGTTTCGTCCCCAGTAACGATTCTTGCAAGGAAGTCATCACCTCTCGTTGAATGCGCCTAAGAAGTTCTTCACAAGCATCAACACGTCGTTCTCGCATTTCAGGATTCAGCTGCCGTGGCACCCATCTCGCAGTCACTTTGTGAAACTGGAGCACATCATGCCCAATGTGGTGTGCTGACCTATGACTAATCTGTAAACATGCTGCAATGCCGTTCAGTGTCACTCAGCGGTTTTCCTTCACTATGGCTTCAATTGCTGTAATGTTCTGTGGAGTCACAACTCGTTGTGCCTGACCTGGACGAGGAGCATCTTCCAATGAAGTCACACCATTTGCGAACTTCCTACTACATTCGTAGACTTGCTGCTGTTACAAACATGCATCATCGTACTGAATCTTCATTCGTCGATGAATTTCAATCGGTTTCACACCTTCACTACGCAAAAACCGAATAACAGAACGCTGTTCTTCCCTGGTGCAAGTCGCAAGTGGGGCGGCCGTCCTGTTTGTAGCACGCTTACCAACTTACAGGACAATGGCGCGAAGTTTCGATTCGTTATTACAAATTTAAGGTTTTCATTTGATTCACCCTCGTATATGTTTTTGTGTTTAGTTTTAGAATATTCGTAATTTTTGTGAAACATTGTTCTGAGCGACCCTAGGAGCCGGACGTGCGGCGCATCTGGGTGTAGTCAGTTGGTAGCCACGTTCGGGGACAAATATGTATTAAGCGACGTTGGAAAGCGATGAAGTGGAGCGCTATATAGTCGTTTAGGACGGCAGACAAGAGCGTATTTTGTGAACTGTGAACAGACTGTCGAATAGCGTGATCGCGACATATGAATTTTATAGTGAAGTGTTGTAGCGTGAGTTATTAAAGACCGCCCTTACACAAGAGCCCCTCACACTGCATTTTAAGTGTTTAGTGAACATACTGAAGAAAAATAAACTACTTGTTCAAATTATAAGTCAACGTGAGTGACTCAGTATTTTAAATTTCACAGCAATACCTGCTTGCATTGTTCTGTTATATTTTATTTCAGCTTAAAAATTGAGTTTACGACAGGTGTGAGCTGACACCCTACGATGAAAATTGTAGCCAAACATTGAGACTAGCCACATCTCTGGGCCACCCCATTAAACTGAGTGTAACAAATATAATGAGCTGCTTGGGGGAACAAAATGGTAAGCGCCAAAATCACAGTTTCGAGATACAGCGCACCTAAAGTTTCAATTGATCTGCAAATCTGAATATTTTTTTTGAACAGTTTTTTATTCTGTAGTGATTCTAACATCTATCTTCTACTATACAGACGTAAATGAAACTCAGAACTGACTAAAACAAATGAAATATACAAAAATTATTACATTACCATACACCATTATCAACACATAGTGATAGAACATTACATATTAAATTTTACAGTAAGTCCTCAACACTTAACTGAAACTGCAAAATCATTCATCACTCTCATTACTAATGTCTTTTTCATCCAAAACTGTTGGCTTTAGTGACAGGATAAATCCATGGTGGACAGGAGGTATGTAATTTAGGAGCGACAGGACGTCAGCAACTTCCTTCTTTTCAATAAGCCTTGGCCCATTGTATTTAAGTCGAAGCATAGGAACTGGTCCTTGCCTTCCAACTTTCCTGAAGCTTCTTTCATGCCAAATGTCATGACAAAATGTCTCGCTGATGAATAAAGATGATGGATATTCGGAGGTCACCTTCCACCTACATACTTTCCTTAGGTTGACATCTCGATCATCAACTGTCTTCTTTCTGAAGACAAACACTTCTTTAGAGTATCGTATTTCATAGAAGTCCTCTCTTTTCATATTATATGCAAGCAATGGATTCTTCTTAGCCGACTTCTTGATTATCTCGCGCCACTGATCTGGACTGTGCACATCTTGTACTTGTCGGCAAACTTAATTTTCAAATGTCGCGAAATCTCTATAGGACGGCAACATTGTGTGCCCGCTCACGGGGAAGTGGTGTTCAATCACACGAAATCTACCAGTTGAAATTATATATTTCCAAAACAGTACCATGTTCCAGTACTTATTTTGGCCACAGCAGCACCTTTTCCGAGACGACCTCTTTGTCTGTTCCTGAATGGTTTCTGCAGGAGCGATACACTGTTTGTTGTTTTGGGCAATATGATCTGATTCGCTATTAACCTGTATAACAACGAAAACTACTACTACCGTTACCATTATTATTATTACATGTAACAATATAAATGAGAAATGCGCATTCGCACACCACTTAGCCAAAAAATTGTAGCCATTCTAAAATAATCTCAGAATTAACGTACTTCAGGAACATAATGGTATGTACATGCACTTACGATTATGTTCGTGAAAAGTACTAAAGACAGTGTATTTACAAAATAACATACCTCTGAGTCATATGAATCATTAGGGATGTATTCTGGATCCCTCTCGAAGATATTAGTATCATTGGAAGTATATTTCTCGTCTTCTGCCATGTTCACTGTTGCCATAATCTCGGAGATGTTTTTACTTGCCGCCATTCTCTCTGTCACTTACCATTATGTTTCCGCAACAGACGGACAGTGGCGCTTACCATTAAGCTCGGCTCTGACGTCTGTTGAGTGAATTTGGAACTACTAGTAAGTTTACTGCATTGTGCATCCCACAGGTGGTGTCATTAGCCATCTACCGCAAAATACACGGCGATGGCGCTTACCATTGTGTTCCCCCGAGCAGCTCATATATATATTCGTGCCATAGCACGCGAGGGCTCGAACCAAACACTTCAATGTGTAGTGACCAGTACAGTCGTAATTCCGACGGACTTGGCAATTCCAGGAAAATGCGACACCCCGCACGTCCAGAATTGCTACAGAGTGGCTCCAGAACACTCTTCTGAGTTTAAACACTTTCACTGGCCGCCAAACTCCCCAGACATGAATACTATTGAGCATACCTGGAATGCCATGCAGCATGCTGTTCACAAAAGATCTCCACACCCACGTACTCTTAGTGATTTATGGACAGCACAGCAGGATTCATCGTATCAATTCGCTCTAGCACTATTTCAGACATTTTATCTGAACTTAATTGTTTAAAGAGCTCTGTAATATACTTCTTCCAGTTCAAGTTTTCATCAGTATGTACACAGAAAAAGTTTGGAGCATTCTACCCCAGTTTTTGACTCCTCCCTGTGTGCTACATCAGTTGTTGATACGGCTCTATTCGTTGTACAGAACTGAATGTAATTTTTTTCTATCGTAAATTTAGGGAGAGTCCATTTTCAGAGAACCATTTAATAATTCTTTGCAAAATATCATTTACCAAATATTCCGTTGCTTTCTCTCCAATGGAATTTATTATAGCACTAGTAACGTCAGCGAAATGTACCAATTTCACTTGCTGAATCTTATGTGGAAGGTCACTCACATTTATAAGGAATAAGAGCGGACCCAAAACTGAACCCTGTTGGGCTCAATTCGTGATATTTCTTCTTCTCCATTCACTAAAACTTTCTGCCTTTCCAACATTGTCTGAATTATTCAGCATAACTTTTTGCAGTCTGTCAATCGTAATTCAAACCAGATGTGTGTAGAACCATCAATTCCATAATACTTGAGTTGTTCTAAGAGAGTAATGTATGACATCAGACGCCATGGAAAGGTCACAAAAAATACCGACTGGCGATACACGTACACACATACATACGCACAGTCCGCTATCTTACGCCTTATACCTATGTTTTTACACCTAAACCATCCATCATCCACCACTCTCTTTCTATCTTATTCTCTCCCTGTCCCTTTCTTCACGGTATGTTTTAAGTGCAAAAGAATGACTCCATCTAAGTGTTTCCTCGTAAGCAGAGTAGCTCGAAGAAAAATGCGGTCATTTAACTCACCGTCCAGCTTTCGTCTATATCGATATACCTATTCGTTCTCCTTAGCACCGCAGAACATAATTCGCCGTACCCAGTCTTGAGAAGCACGTTACACTGCGGCTGCACACGCAATAAAAATGCAAATGGGTGGGGGAGGGATAGGGGGGGGGGAGGGAGGTTTGGAGCATTTTATCGCTTTGCGCGAGGAGCAGTGTGCAACGTGTATCGGACGTAACTGGCTGGCAGGAATTTTTCAGCGCCGTCTGCATTCTAACCCGGTCATCCACGTTCCTCGTCTGACACGAGAGAAAATTTACTGAGGTTTTTATGACGCGAGCAGCAAGCAAACACCAATTAAAATGCGGTAAAAGAACCGTGACAGGCAGGAGAGTGGCGATGACAAGGGTAGGGACGCGTGCTTGCGGGCTCGTGGGTCGCCACCCGTGTCCCAGTTACGCGCCCGTCGGCAGCCGTCGGCACGTGTACAGCTCCGCAGAACCCTAACTATCTAAATAACATACGTCAAACCGTATTTCTTTATTTATCGCTTTATTTAGGCCGACGAGATAGAGTTACAGACCCTGTCTTCCATCGGACCAGGGGCTACACACACGAAAAATATATTATAAAACATTCGAAGCGCACGCTTCCGGGACTCGGTGAATTGTGCCGGCCGCGGATCGTTTCCGCCGGCGCATTGACGACTGTTGGTCAAGTTGGATGTCGTTTTTATGCGGTTTCCCACAGTTGGCTGTTTGAATACAGGGCTGGTGCCCACGTCTTGCCTCAGTTATACGATTCGCGAATATTTAGAACACGTTCTCACACTGAAACATCCACCTAATAAAATTTATAAATGCCTGTGCTGGTAAACCTCTACGTTATCTGATTTTTAAACAACTAAGCAAAACTGAAGTATTCAGATATTTCTCTCTTCACTTATTCTGATCAACACTAAACTGACACACAATATTTTTTTAGCGCAACACAAGCTGACTTTCAATAATCCTGTGGTGTGCATACTGTAAGACCTTCGGTACACACACCATCAGATTATTTGCCTTGTCGCTCTAACGAAGTAGACGAGTGTCAGCAATATGTCTAGTGGTCTTAACGTGGCGTGTTTATCTTCTGCCGTTAGGTCAGACGATAGAAATGCCACCTTGCACGCTTAGAGTAGCAGATTGACGGTGACCAACTTTAAACAGAACTTGATTAATTTTCACACACATTTATTAAAATAATAAAAAGCATAGACATTACGTAACTTGATTCTGGATGCTGTTTACAATTGACAATCTGAAGTTCCTTTGGTCTTGGTACGTTAATCTTATTCTCACATATCTCTGATACTTGACAAAGTGTCTATATATACACTCCTGGAAATGGAAAAAAGAACACATTGACACCGGTGTGTCAGACCCACCATACTTGCTCCGGACACTGCGAGAGGGCTGTACAAGCAATGATCACACGCACGGCACAGCGGACACACCAGGAACCGCGGTGTTGGCCGTCGAATGGCGCTAGCTGCGCAGCATTTGTGCACCGCCGCCGTCAGTGTCAGCCAGTTTGCCGTGGCATACGGAGCTCCATCGCAGTCTTTAACACTGGTAGCATGCCGCGACAGCGTGGACGTGAACCGTATGTGCAGTTGACGGACTTTGAGCGAGGGCGTATAGTGGGCATGCGGGAGGCCGGGTGGACGTACCGCCGAATTGCTCAACACGTGGGGCGTGAGGTCTCCACAGTACATCGATGTTGTCGCCAGTGGTCGGCGGAAGGTGCACGTGCCCGTCGACCTGGGACCGGACCGCAGCGACGCACGGATGCACGCCAAGACCGTAGGATCCTACGCAGTGCCGTAGGGGACCGCACCGCCACTTCCCAGCAAATTAGGGACACTGTTGCTCCTGGGGTATCGGCGAGGACCATTCGCAACCGTCTCCATGAAGCTGGGCTACGGTCCCGCACACCGTTAGGCCGTCTTCCGCTCACGCCCCAACATAGTGCAGCCCGCCTCCAGTGGTGTCGCGACAGGCGTGAATGGAGGGACGAATGGAGACGTGTCGTCTTCAGCGATGAGAGTCGCTTCTGCCTTGGTGCCAATGATGGTCGTATGCGTGTTTGGCGCCGTGCAGGTGAGCGCCACAATCAGGACTGCATACGACCGAGGCACACATGGCCAACACCCGGCATCATGGTGTGGGGAGCGATCTCCTACACTGGCCGTACACCACTGGTGATCGTCGAGGGGACACTGAATAGTGCACGGTACATCCAAACCGTCATCGAACCCATCGTTCTACCATTCCTAGACCGGCAAGGGAACTTGCTGTTCCAACAGGACAATGCACGTCCGCATGTATCCCGTTCCACCCAACGTGCTCTAGAAGGTGTAAGTCAACTACCCTGGCCAGCAAGATCTCCGGATCTGTCCCCCATTGAGCATGTTTGGGACTGGATGAAGCGTCGTCTCACGCGGTCTGCACGTCCAGCACGAACGCTGGTCCAACTGAGGCGCCAGGTGGAAATGGCACGGCAAGCCGTTCCACAGGACTACATCCAGCATCTCTACGATCGTCTCCATGGGAGAATAGCAGCCTGCATTGCTGCGAAAGGTGGATATACACTGTACTAGTGCCGACATTGTGCATGCTCTGTTGCCTGTGTCTATGTGCCTGTGGTTCTGTCAGTGTGATCATGTGATGTATCTGACCCCAGGAATGTGTCAATAAAGTTTCCCCTTCCTGGGACAATGAATTCACGGTGTTCTTATTTCAATTTCCAGGAGTGTATATATATGATGACTTTTCAACATTATTAAGATAAATGCATTGCTTGTTCTCTATCAAAATCTTTCATTTGCTAACTATGCGTATCAGAGGTTAGTGCCTTCAGTAGTTAGAATCTTTTATTTAGCTGGCAGTATTGGCGCTCGTTGTATTGCAGTAGTTCGAGTAACGAAGATTTTTGTGAGGTAGGTGATTCATGAAAGGTATAGGTTATTGTTAGTCAGGGCCATTCTTTTGTAGGGATTTTTAAAAGTCAGACTGCGTTGCGCTAAAAATATTGGGTGTCAGTTTAGTGATGATCAGAATAAGTGAAGAGAGAACTGTCTGAGTACGTTCAGTTTTGCTCAGCTGTTTGAAAATCAAATAACGTAAGAGATTAACCGGCACAGGCATTCAAAATTTTTACAAAGGGGACGTTTCAGGCTTAACGTGGATAGTTTTGTTGGTTTTTGGATGTGCAGAGAGTTTGTAAAGATCAAAACTGTATCTCGAAGACCAGGTGGGGCGACCATGTGTAACATCAGAAAATAGAGGTCTGTTATGTGGTTGTAAGGGCACTGTGGTACCGCCTTAGTGGTGCACAGTAACCGGCATCTGACCTCGCAGCATCCACTGGACGTGTTGCATCGAGGCAAACGGCGTCCAGAAGGCTCCGGAAGAGTGACCTTTATTGTCGGAGACCTGCTGCATGTGTACCTCCGACGCGTCTTCACAGAAGAGAACGTCTAAAGTGGAGTCGTCAACATGCCCACCTGGACGGTCTAACAGTGGGACAATGTTCTTTCCATAGGGAGTCTCGATTTGGTGTGGACGGTGATTCTCGACGGATTCGCTTCTGAAGGGAACGTGGATCCCGATTTCTGGACCCAAATATTCTGGAAAGAGACTGATATCGAGGACGATCCGTAATTGCGTTGACATGGATTATGTTGACCACTCGAACACCTCATCATGAAACTGTACAGTGACGTTGGCAAGGTTTAACTGCTGTCAGGTACCGTGACGAGATCTTCGGACGTTATCTGCGGTTGTTGTGAGGTGGTTGATGTTTTCCTGGAAAAGGAAGATAATGCACACATGGCGAGGCCTAATCCCATAGAGCACGTCTGGGATGCACTAGGGAGACGGATTGCAGCACGTCAGCATCCACCAACCACTCTCCGAGACTTGCGAGCAGCGTTGCAGTAAGCATGGGCACTATTGGCTCAACGTGAGATTGATGACATCATTTACAGCATGCCACGTCGTTTGTCACGCCTGTATTGCTACCAGAGGTGGTCACACTTCATACTGAGCCCATTAACCAGTTGTGGGAATGTGTAGGTAAGTCCATTAAGTTGGAGAAAACGAAGAACATTTTTGTCTACCGATATGCATGTTGCAGTTGTTTACGTTCTCTGTTCTTTATGCTGTTTCTACTTTACTATCATCTGATTATACTATGTTGTGGTAAAATAACCGCAACCTTGCAAAATTTCGGTTTGTTGCTTTAACTTTGGACACCAGTGTATTTAGTATTGTACGCATTTTGCCCGTACAGTTTACAACAAAAAAAACAAAATACATTGTCATTCTACCATTAGCATCAGACCCAGTGTCTAAAAATTGAAGAAGAGGCGATCGTTCGGGTAGGAAGAGGCGGAAGTTGGTATAATGGCAGGTCCGCTAGATGACACCCACAGGCGTAAATGTCAATAGTTCGATGCAGTTACAGATTGGAGGTGTATCTGCTAACTGCTAATGTCGCACGGCAGTTATTGTCTTAATGCCACATGGAAAGCCGCTATCGGGTGAGGAGCAAGTAAGGATTAAGGCGTACAACGAAATGGGCTTGGCTAGTTGACAGATTGTTAAGAAATCAGGGCGTTCCAGCTGCGTTATTGATAATTTCGTCAGACTGCGTGCACAGTATGGCAAAAATGAAAAATATGGCCAGGCTCGAAAACCATCAGCATCACATATGTCTTTGATTCTGTGTAAAGCAAAAGTCAGCAGTTTGTGTTCCTCTTAAATCGTGGCTGATTTATAGTTATCAATCGGCAGATGCGTTACACAAACCCTGACTCAAGACGCGAATCTGGCATTCAAGAAACGGCTCCATAAGCCACCTTTATACAATGCGCCTAAGGAGGCTCAGCTGAAGTTTGCAGAAAAACGTATGTCGTGGACTATTGAATGGTATAGGACAATTTTCAGTGATGAGGAGCAGTTTGATTTAGATGGGTTTTCACTATTATTGGCTTGATATCCGTGCTGAAGAACACATTCGGATGAGTAGGAACTTTGGCGGTGGCAGCATTACGATTTGGCCAGCATTTGTGATTTAGGTAACTCCAAAAGAGCACGGCTGCGCCCCAAAATGAAGTCCGATTATTATACAGGAATACCGGAAATTGAATTCGTTCATATGTATGAGGAATTTTACGATGATAATTCACTATCCCTACAAGGTAACGCTGGAATTAACAAGTCTTCCAAGACAAAGTTGTGGTTTCAAGGTAAGGGAATTCCACTTCTGAGGTGGTCATTTAGAAGTTCGGATTTAAATCCCACGGGATATTAGCACGACGTGTTTATCGTAAGGGACGGCAGTTTGTGACTGTGGCGGAGTTGAAAACTGCAATTCGAATGGAGTGTACCTCAACCTTGGAAGAAGAGATCACTGCCCTTATATAGTCAATGACTAAGAAGATTTCCGTAGTTATTAAGAACAACAGACGTTCGACTAAATATTAGGTCACACTTGTGATCTGTTTACTGTGTACGTTAGGTTATTCCGACAACATTTCGTAAGTTCCTTTATACAGATTTTCACCCCTAATGTTGTCTTGTTTCTTTAAATTCCTTAGACACCAATGTTAATGGTAAAATAAGAATGTATTTTGCTTTATTTTGTTGTTAAATGTACGGGAAAAATGCATGAATAACAAATACGTAAATAAACAAGTTTTCTCCACAGATAACCACGTACCTTTATAGCAGTTGCCACCACTGTATGGAGGTTGTATCGTATCTGTTAAATTGGATATGACTTCACTAGCTGCAGTGGACGTAACAGTTTCCCTCGAAATTGTCCTGAATAAGGACGTCCCCTTTACAAGTGAAAAAGTCCAAAGGAAATAATATTATTATGCGATCTGACTATCCTCGAGAATGATTCGTTACAGTCACCATACGTAACACAATGGAACTTCCCTTGGCATAATCTGTTGAATTTGACCTAGGAATGTAAAGCTGTCACGGAACATAAAAAATGGGACGACGTAACACCTGCTACCCAGAAATGCTCAAGGTGAACGTACCTTCTGCAGTCTGAAAATAATATAATAACGCTTAGAAATGTTTCATATTTTACTAAATTACTCGAGGCAGAAGTGGCTCCAAAGTAAATCGTGAAAATATATCTGTAATTACCTCTGCATGGGGTTTAGTGGAAGGTTCGTGGTTAGGCCTACTCAGTACAACAGTCTTGAAAGATAATACCTCACTCAACTAAACTGATGAAAGGAGCGAAACAGAAATAAAGACAAGAGATTTTCTTTCAGTTTAAGGATTATTGGCTCAAATGGCTCTGAGCACTATGCGACTTAACTTCTGAGGTCATCAGTCGCCTAGAACTTAGAACTAATTAAACCTAACTAACCTAAGGACATCACACACATCCATTCCCCGAAGCAGGATTCGAACCTGCGACTGTAGCGGTCGCTCGGCTCCAGACTGTAGCGCCTAGAACCGCACGGCTACTCCGACCGGGTAAGGATTATTACTTGATCCCAAAAGGATCAAGGACTCACACTGTGCTCCCTGCTTGATCATATATATAATGACCTGTTGCATTACGGTGATTTGAAAACCAAAAACATGTAAAATGCAAAACCTTTTGGAGAATGAAATATCGACTTTCCAAAACCAAACCAAACGTAAACAGAATTGGATCTGAACCATATTTATTGGAACCGCGACTTTCACTTTGGTATTCTTTCAACAACATTGCCAAAGCATCCTCAGTGTTCCAATATATGTCGGCAGGCCCTAAAATAAAGAAACACATTACTTCGCGTTGCAAAAGAGGTGTATAGAAAAGAGCCGTAAATACTTTTTATAAGCACTTCGTCAATACAAGCCCATTGCTCCCTTCACGCATGGCTCCCTCTCTCTCAGTATATGTTAACGCAGCCAAGCTCGTTAGCACACCAAATAATACACGAGCAAAACAGCCCTTGACTTCAGAGCAGCCCAAACGGAATAGACATAATATATAGGAGTACATGGTTTAAGAGAAATACAAATCTCTGCCGCAATTGGGCAATGGATTAAGTTCAGTGACGACGAGTAAGAAATCGTGTCAGACGGGGATTCTCGAGTCCGCTTTACGTTAACAGTCGCCTTAAGCGCTTCGGCTGTTCTGACATGCTTCCCCATCGACCCAAATTCTCAACTTGCCGCTCACTACACACGTAGTGCCACCATCCATTGTCCTCACTGCACACAGCTTTATTTGATTCCCGCAAAACTTCGGCGATAGTGTGCATCCGCACAGAAGTTATCACCAACGTCAGGCAGCGCACACACACACACAAACACGCACGTATATATAAAAGGACAGATATAGGACAGACACCCCACATACACACAAATTACACAGACACACATATATATACAGGGTGGTCCATTGATCGTCACCAGGCCAAATATCTCACGAAATAAGCGTCAAACGAAAAAACTACAAAGAACGACAGTTGTTTAGCTTGAAGGGGGAAACCAGATGGCGCTATGGTTGGCCCGCTAGATGGCGCTGCCATAGGTCACACAGATATCAACTGCGTTTTTTTTTTTTAATAGGAACCCCCATTTTATTACATATTCGTGTAGTACGTAAAGAAATATGAATGTTTTAGTTGGATCACTTTTTTCGCTATGTGATAGATGGTGCTGTAATAGTCACAAACATATGGCTCACAATTTTAGACGAACAGTTGGTAACAGGTGGTTTTTTAAATTAAAATACAGAACGTAGGTACGTTTGAACATTTTATTTCGGTGGTTCCAATGTGATACATGTACCTTTGTGAACTTATCATTTCTGAGAACGCATGCTGTTGCAGCGTGATTACCTGTAAATACCACATTAACGCAATAAATGCTCAAAATGATGTCCGTCAACCTCATTGCATTTGGCAATACGTGTAACGACATTCCTCTCAACAGCGAGTAGTTCGCCTTCCGTAATGTTCGCACATGCATTGACAATGCGCTGACGCATGTTGTCAGGCGTTGTCGGTGGAACACGATAGCAAATATCCTTCAACTACCGGCCGAAGAGGCCGAGCGGTTCTAGGCACTACAGTCTGGAACCGCGCGACCGCTACGGTCGCAGGTTCGAATCTTGCCTCGGGCATGGATGTTTGTGATGTCCTTAGGTTAGTTAGGTTTAAGTAGTTCTAAGTTCTAGGGGACTGATGACCACAGAAGTTAAGTCCCATAGCGTTCAGAGCCATTTGAACCATCCTTCAAATTTCCCCACAGAAAGAAATTCGGGTACGTCAGATCCGGTGAACGTGCGGGCCATGGTATGGTGCTTCGACGACCAATCCACCTGTCATGAAATATGCTATTCAATACCGCTTCAACTGCACGCGAGCTGTGTGCCGGACATCCATCATGTTGGAAATACATCGCCATTCTGTCATGCAGTGGAACATCTTGTAGTAACATCGGTAGTACATTACGTAGGAAATCAGCACACATTGCACCATTTAGATTGCCATCGATAAAATGGGGACCGATTATCCTTCCTCCCATAATGCCGCACCATACATTAACCCGCCAAGGTCGCTGATGTTTCACTTGTCGCAGCCATCGTGGATTTTCCGTTGTCCAATAGTGCATATTATGCTGGTTTACGTTACCGCTGTTGGTGAATGACGCTTCGTCGCTAAATAGCACGCGTGCTAAAAATCTGTCATCGTCCCGTAATTTCTCTTGTGCCCAGTGGCAGAACTGTACACGACGTTCAAAGTCGTCGCCATGCAATTCCTGGTGCATAGAAATATGGAACGGGTGCAATCGATGTTGATGTAGCATTCTCAACACCGACGTTTTTGAGATACCCGATTCTCGCGCATTTTGTCTGCTACTGGCGTGCGGATTAGCCGCGACAGCAACTAAAACACCTACTTGGGCATCATCATTTGTTGCAGGTCGTGGTTGACGTTTCACATGTGGCTGAACACTTCCTTTTTCCTTAAATCACGTAACTATCCGGCGAACTAGTTTTTTCGAGGAAACTTTTAGGAAGAATTTCACTGGTTAACAAGGTTAAACATAGCCTTGACAGACTCTATCACACAAAAACGTCACACACAATTCATCTTACTCTTCTCTCCTCCTGTTCGTCTCGAAGACCTTCTCCGCAAGAGTTCTACTTAGATCTCCATAACAAATCTTCATACTATGGCGCCAATGTAGAAGGGAAGACATTGACACTGCCGCAGACCGAAGTCGCCGTATTTCTGCCGCCAAAAGCTACAGTACAGTGAGACTGAGCCCCTTCTGCGTAAGACGTAAGGAAAGTCAAATCAATTTACAGCTTTGACATTTAACACGTTATCTTGCAGGTCATGAAACGTTTGCTTTCAAATTCGACAAAAGGTGTGAAATATTACCTTCCATAATTCTACGAGTTCCCTTCAGCAGTTCTATCCTTTTACTAACTCATTTCATGGCATCACTCAGAACTGACGCGCTTTACTTTCAGTTTTCCCCCCAACCCCCATGTCACATTAACGGATTTGCGTTCGCACAGGTTTT
Organism: Schistocerca serialis cubense; assembly: GCF_023864345.2. NCBI lineage: Eukaryota > Metazoa > Arthropoda > Insecta > Orthoptera > Acrididae > Schistocerca > Schistocerca serialis. The sequence continues at coordinate 416,233,284 of NC_064645.1, forward strand.
CTTAAGTAACTATTTATCGAGGTGTTCCCACAGGATGCCTTTATCAAATACTACAGAGAATTAAGTTTTTTTGTCATAATTATGAGTGTCTAGGTGACAAGTGAACCAAATTATTAATACTCCCTCTATCAGAAAAGTTCCGGGAGAGTTTTTTTTTTCTGAGTTTGCAATACCAAAAAGTAACAGATGTTGTTTTTATATTATCTGGTATTTGTCCATCCTTGAAATGAACTTGGCCATGTTTCTGTGCAAACTCACTACGTTGCAGCGCTGTGCTTAGCAATACACGGTTTGGGTTCTTGGCGTATTACTTATAGTGACACAATGGATGCTGATTGTGAACAAAGAGTGAACATTAAGTTCTGCCTTCAGCTCGGCAAAACCCCTAGTGAAACATGGAAAATGATTAAGCAAGCATATTCAGGAGAAGCACTTCCAAGAAGTAGTGTTTTGGAGTGTCACAAAACGTTTCGTGAAGGCAGAGAACCAGTACAAGATCATCTTAGAGCGGGTTGTCCGCCTACAGGACATACCGACGCAGACGTGGAGCGAGTAAGGTAGTTATTGCAAGAAGACCGTCTTGTAACTGTGCGTGCGATATCAGAAGAACTTAATTTGAATCGTGGCGTGTGTCATAAGGTTTTACGCGAAGATTTACGGAAAAGAAAACTTAATGCAAACTCGTCCCTCACGCACTAACGGACAAACAGAAGGAGGAAGGACGATGAATTTCTGCTGAACTACTGGACTGAGCCACTCTTGATTCCACATTCCTGTCAAAGATTATTGCTGGGAATGGAAGTTGGTGCTATCAGTTTGACCCTAACACGAAGCGTGAAATTGCTGAATGGCGGAGTCCTGAATCACCAGCCTCTAAAATAGTAAGGCGACAACCTACGAGAACTAAGACAATATTGGTCGCATTCTTTGACAGTAAAGGGTTAGTTCTCCATGATTGTGTTCCTCCAGGCCGAACAGTGAACCAAACTCTTTGCATCTAAGTCTTGAAACGTTTGTGACAAGCAATTCGACGTCGCCTCAGGACTGCTTCTTACTGCATTACAATGCAAGACCTTATACTGGTTTATCTGGTGCCGAGTATCTGTCCAGACAGTCATTTTTTGTCATCCCACATCCACAATATTCGCCCGACCTCTCACCTTGCGGTTTTTTCTTGTTTCTGCGAGTGAAAAGCCAACTGAAGGGAAAGCTTCATGAATATATCGCAAACATCCAGCGTGCTGTTACACATGAGCTTACAGGCATCGCAGTTGAAAATTTTCCTGCATGCTTCCAAGACCTGCAAAAACGTTGGCAGTTGTGTATAGGTAGCCAAGGGGACAATTTCTATAAGAGCTAGGATCGTTACTTGGTAAGCGGAATTTTCTATTTTTGGAAAACCTGTCGTGGAACTTTTCTGGCAAAGGGGACATATCCAATTTCATTCAGTTCCACATTAACATAAAGAAAACCACCTACAAAAAGTAGACTGAAGTTCAAGCGAATCGTCCAGAAGAATTATTGTTGAAGGAAGTGGGATACTGTAGTACTGAGAAATGACGACACGTGTTTGAAGTTCGTTAAGACTGTAGCCAGTTCAGCTGAAGAGGAATGGACAGCTCTAGAACCAGCAGTTCCCGAAGTTGGGCGGACCAACACGAATACAAGGAGGGCGTCTGTAGAGAAACCACGGATAACAGAAGAAATGTTTCAATTGATTGATGAAAGAAAGGAGAAGAAACATGTTCAGGGAAATTTAAGAGTATAGCAATGTAAGTCAGGCAGAAATAAAATATGGAAACAGTGATGGGAAGCAAAGTCGAGATGTTTGCAAGGAAAATGTGAAGAAATCGTAAAAGAAGTAGTCATCTGAGGGACTTATACAGCATATAGAAAGGTGAAAACTATTTTCGGTGAAATTAAAAGAACGGTCAGTAACATTAAGAGTGCAGTGGCAATTCCACTCTATCAAACGCAGAGGAGAGAGCGGGTAGGTCGAAAGAGTGTACTGAAAGTCTCTAAAAGGGAAAGGAACTGTCTGACGACATGATAGAGGAAGAAACAGACTCTATATGGAAAGCTTAGGGGGTCTAGTACTAGAGTATGACAGAGCTTTGGCAGACTTTCGATTAAATAAGGCAGGAGGAATGGATAACACCCCTCTGGAATTTCTAAATTAACTGGGTTCAGTGACAACTAAATGGCTATTCAAGTTGATTTATAGAATCTGCCATCGGAATTTCTGAAAACTTACGTCGACATTCTCGTGAAGAAGTCAAGGGCAGATAATTATGACAAAAAAAATGAACTGATAATCTGGCATTGTTGGCCAGGAGACCCCATCCGGGGAAGTTCGGTCATGGCTTGCAGGTCTTATATCAGGTGACGCCACACAGGGCGACTTGCAAGTGGATGATGATGATGATGAAAGTATGATGAGGACAACACAACACCAAGTCCCCGGGCAAAGAAAATCTCCAACCCGGCCAACAATTGGGCCCGGGACCGCTGCATGGTAGGCAAGCATGTTACCACTCAGCTAAGCAGGCGTACTATATCAAGTACGAGAGATATCACACGACACCTTAATAGCTCAGGAATTCAAGTTAGTAATAAGGACAACAAAATGGTTCAAATGGCTCTGAGCACTATGGCATTCAACTGCTGAGGTCATTAGTCCCCTAGAACTTAGAACTAGTTAAACCTAACTAACCGAAGGACATCACAAACATCCATGCCCGAGGCAGGATTCGAACCTGCGACCGTAGCGGTCTTGCGGTTCCAGATTGCAGCGCCTTTAACCGCACGGCCACTTCGTCCGGCAACAAGGACAACACACAGAAGAACGGAAAAGAAGACTGAATACCTGTTGAACGACGATAAGTTCGAATTTCGGAAATGCAAAGGCACCATATAACCGTGGAGATAGTTCTGACGCTGCGCTTGAAAATACACTCCTGGAAATTGAAATAAGAACACCGTGAATTCATTGTCCCAGGAAGGGGAAACTTTATTGACACATTCCTGGGGTCAGATACATCACATGATCACACTGACAGAACCACAGGCACATAGACACAGGCAACAGAGCATGCACAATGTCGGCACTAGTACAGTGTATATCCCCCTTTCGCAGCAATGCAGGCTGCTATTCTCCCATGGAGACGATCGTAGAGATGCTGGATGTAGTCCTGTGGAACGGCTTGCCATGCCATTTCCACCTGGCGCCTCAGTTGGACCAGCGTTCGTGCTGGACGTGCAGACCGCGTGAGACGACGCTTCATCCAGTCCCAAACATGCTCAATGGGGGACAGATCCGGAGATCTTGCTGGCCAGGGTAGTTGACTTACACCTTCTAGAGCACGTTGGGTGGCACGGGATACATGCGGACGTGCATTGTCCTGTTGGAACAGCAAGTTCCCTTGCCGGTCTAGGAATGGTAGAACGATGGGTTCGATGACGGTTTGGATGTACCGTGCACTATTCAGTGTCCCCTCGACGATCACCAGTGGTGTACGGCCAGTGTAGGAGATCGCTCCCCACACCATGATGCCGGGTGTTGGCCATGTGTGCCTCGGTCGTATGCAGTCCTGATTGTGGCGCTCACCTGCACGGCGCCAAACACGCATACGACCATCATTGGCACCAAGGCAGAAGCGACTCTCATCGCTGAAGACGACACGTCTCCATTCGGCCCTCCATTCACGCCTGTCGCGACACCACTGGAGGCGGGCTGCACGATGTTGGGGCGTGAGCGGAAGACGGCCTAACGGTGTGCGGGACCGTAGCCCAGCTTCATGGAGACGGTTGCGAATGGTCCTCGCCGATACCCCAGGAGCAACAGTGTCCCTAATTTGCTGGGAAGTGGCGGTGCGGTCCCCTACGGCACTGCGTAGGATCCTACGGTCTTGGCGTGCATCCGTGCGTCGCTGCGGTCCGGTCCCAGGTCGACGGGCACGTGCACCTTCCGCCGACCACTGGCGACAACATCGATGTACTGTGGAGACCTCACGCCCCACGTGTTGAGCAATTCGGCGGTACGTCCACCCGGCCTCCCGCATGCCCACTATACGCCCTCGCTCAAAGTCCGTCAACTGCACATACGGTTCACGTCCACGTTGTCGCGGCATGCTACCAGTGTTAAAGGCTGCGATGGAGCTCCGTATGCCACGGCAAACTGGCTGACACTGACGGCGGCGGTGCACAAATGCTGCGCAGCTAGCGCCATTCGACGGCCAACACCGCGGTTCCTGGTGTGTCCGCTGTGCCGTGCGTGTGATCATTGCTTGTACAGCCCTCTCGCAGTGTCCGGAGCAAGTATGGTGGGTCTGACACACCGGTGTCAATGTGTTCTTTTTTCCATTTCCGGGAGAGTATAAGCAAGATTTTTAAAAAATAGACAAACGTTCGATATATCTGTCGATCCAGAAAAATTGTTCGACAGTGTAAAATGGAGCATGATGTTCGAAATTATTAGGAAAATAGACGTAAGATATAGGGAAAGACGGGTAATATGCAACATATACAAGAAACAAGAGGGAACAACAAGAATGGAAGACCAAAAACAAAGTGCTCATATTAAACAGGTGGTAAGACAATAGCGCAGTCTTTCGCATCTATTGTTGAACCTCTACATCGAAAAGCAACGACGGAAATAAAATAAAGGTTCAAGAGCGGAATTAAAATTCAGGGTGAAAGGACTTCAGTGATTCGCTGATGACATTGCTACCCAAGTGAAAAGTAAGAAGAATCATAAGACCTGTTAAGCGGAATGAACTGCCTAACAAGTACAGGACATTAATGAGGAATAAACAGAAAAATGGCGAATGTAGTAGCACAAAGGAGATGAACGAAAAACTTCATATCAAAATTAGAGACCACAAAGTAGACGAAGTTAAAGAAATCTGATACCTTGGAAGAAAAATAACGCAGACGAAGACGTCAAAAGCAGACTAGCACAGGCAAAGGGAGTATTTCTGGCCGAGAGAAATCTGCAAATATCAAACACAGGCCTTAATTTGAGGAATCAACTTCTGAGAACGTATGTTTTGGGGCCAGCATTGTACAGTAGTGAGTTGTAGATTGTGGGAAACCAGAGAAGAAGAGAATCGGAGCATTTGAGACGTGGTGCTACAGAAGAACGTTGAAAATTATGTAGAATGATAAGATAAGAAGTGAGGAGGATCTCCACAGAATCGACGAACGAAGGAGCATTTGGAAAATACTGAAAATGAGGGGGGAAACGATGATAGGACATCTGTTAAGACACCAAGGAATAACTTCCATGGTACTAGAGGCAGCTGTAGAGGTAAAACTGTAGAGGAAGACAGAGATTGGAATATATTCAACAAATATCTGAGGACGTTGGAGGCAAATGCTGCTCTGAGACGAAGGGGTTGGTGCAAGAGGATAATTTGTGGTGGGCAGCATCAAACTAATCAAGAAATTGATTACTCAAAAAAAATTAACAAAAGATGCAAGGAAAATAATTTTCATCATCTTAATGTGCTGTTGAATCCTTCCATTATCATTATCAGTGTTTTGCCCAAGGGCAGCTCTCGATGCAGTCTTCTCATTTGCTACCCTCAACGCTTTCTGCTAATTGTTTCCTATTCTTGTAGTGTCCACCGTCTGGTTTCTCTCTGCGTCCCCTTCTTCTTCTTCTTCCATTCACTGTCCTTCCGTAGTATCCATCAGTAAACAAACTCTTCCCACCCAATGTCCAAGCCAGTTGTGTTTCCTTATCCTGATTACCTTTAAAATTTCTCACTTTTCCCCCACTCTTTTCAAGATTCCTCATTTCTCACTTTATCAACCCATTTTACCCCTTCCAGCCTCCTCCAAATCGACATGATGCTTCTATTCCTCTTTCTTCCTCTTTCCCCGTGTCCATGTCTCAGCTATGTACAATGCCATGCTCCATATGAAGCACTTGGACAGTCTCTTCCTCAGGTCCCTATCCATGCGCCCACAGGGAAGCCTTCTCTTCGTATTAAAGGCCTCTATGGAAATTGCTATAAGTGTTTTCACCTCCATATTACATCTCTTTGCGTCTGTAATAATGCTTCCCATATATTTGAAAGTAGTTATTTTTTGCCGGCCGCGGTGGCCGAACGGTTCTAGGCGCTTCAGTCCGGAACCGCAAGGCTGCTACTGTCGCAGGTTCGAATCCTGCCTCGGGCATGGATGTGTGTGGTGTCCTTAGGTTAGTTAGGTTTAAGTAGTTCTAAGTTCTAGGGGACTGATGATCTCAGATGTTAAGTCCCATAGTGCTCAGGGCCATTAGAAACATTTGAACTTATTTTTTTCTATATCTTCCTGTCCTAAATTTATAGTTGTTCTTACTTTTCTTACTCTTATCACCATATATTTTATCTTTTCCGTATTAATTCTCATTCCGAATTCCTCACAGTTCTTTTAACATACCAGTCATAGTTCTTTCACTCTCTGTTAATAATACCACATCTTCCACAAATCGAATACGTTCTATTCTCCTACCACCAAACCCCAACTCCTCTATTTTGTTTTAAACATTTCTGAATTATATGCTCGAAGTATGTGCTCAACAGTATTTGGGAGAGACATCAGCCTTGCCTCGCTCCCCTTCCGGTTGTGCTTCCCTCTGTCATCTCATTCCCAATGTGTGCTCGTATTTTCCGCTGCAGGTATAGGTTTTTCTTAGATTGGAATCATTCCAAAAATATGTTTTATTAATGTACCAACAATCGAAGAAATGTTTACAGAATTGGTTCAAATACCTGAAGAGGCGTATTAATTTTACAGGTAAATACTCTGGGAACCAATAAAACGATTTGTACCAAAATATGGTTTCCTTTCATTGGTTTTTATGAAGACTTGAAAAACAGACTCTTCCAGTAATATTGGAACGTCCTTACTTGTAGACGAAGGGAATTGTCGGTATCTGAGGCGGGGGAACGGTAAAGCGTTCCTGGGGGCCTTGCGCGACGGTGGATACGGCAGCAACGTAAAAGTTGGGAATCCGGGAGCCTAGCGGGAACTGGACTGTGGCACGTTTAAGCACCGGCCCAGGATACCAACGTGGCGAGAACACTGCAGCAAAACAGTAGTGCAGCTGAACGGCGAAACTTCACTCTCACGGTCCGGTGAATACGATTCGATGCCGGCTTTGAAAGGCGACGCTACAAAGCAAACGCGAGCCCATCAAGGTGAAACTCCGTGATGAACGTCATTCTACAGGCTAACATTTACGGAGAACAAAGTCAGTCTAAACTGCAGAAACGCTACAGCGAACGATGGGGAATACGAGAACACGGGCCGCGAAGTGCCCGTTTCGATCTCGTAGTGCTCGTGTGCTTGGTGTAGGGTGGAATTGGATCCCCTTCTGCGACATTGCAGTGCTTCGTTGGGTAGATAGTCGGCTTGATGCTCCCATGTAGGCTTATATACTGTGAGTAACGTAATGGTCTCATCACAGGCCACACCAAATTCACAGGAAACGAGTAAATACGAGAGGCGTTTGAAAAGTCCGTGCAAAGTCAGAGAGATGGCACCACCGGCGCGTATCGAGGTCATGTTTAGTTAGTAGCATCTTTGGAAAGAAATTACACCACTTTCAGCCACATTAGTCTATTTCTTTGTGTTTGGCATTCGTGTGAATCAAGGAAGTCGGGTGACTGTCAAAAAATGGACGAAAAAGAATTTCGTGTGGTGATTAAACATTACTTTATGAAAGGCAAAACGCCTCAGGAGACTAAAGAGAAGCTTGACAAACATTACGGTGACTCTACACCTTTGGTTAGAACAGTTTATAAGGGGTTGTAAAATTTTCGAAATGGCCATACGGGCACAAGTGATGCTGAACGTTGTGGACGCACTGTGGAGGTTACGACTCCAGAAATCATTGATAAAATCCATGATATGGTGACGGATGACAGAAGAATGAAGAACCGTGAGACTGCTAGTGCTGTGAGCATCTCGAATGAAGGGGTACATAGTATTTTGCAGAAACATTTGGGCATGAGAAAGCTATCCGCAAGATGGGTTCCGAGATTGCTCACGCTTGACCAAAAACGGAATATGTGTTGCAAGGATGGTTTGCAGCTGTTCAGGAATAATCCTCAGGATTTAAAGCGTCGTTTCGTCACTTTGAATGAAACATTGATACATTACTATACTCCTGAGACCAAACAACAATCTAAACAATGGGTTACCAAGGGAGCATCTGCACCAAAAAAGGCGAAGACCATTCCTTCAGCAGTAAAGTTTATGGCGACTGTCTTTAGGGATTCGCAAGGCATAATCCTCATCGACTACCTGGAAAAGGGGGAAACTATTACAGGTGTAAATTATTCATCGTTATTTGACCGTTTGAAATCCGAGCTGCAAGAAAAGCGCCGGCGATTGGACCCCAAAAAAGTCCTTTTCCATAACGACAATGCACCAGCACACACATCAGCAATTGTGGTCGCAAAATTTTTGGAAATAGGATTCCAATTCGTTTCACATCCCCCCTATTCTCCATACTTGGCTCCCTTGGACTACTATTTGTTCCCCAATTTGAAGAAATGGCTGGCGAGACAAAGATTTTATTCAAACGAGAACTTGACTGCAGCAACTGATAGCTATTTTGCAGACTTGGACAATTCCTATTATTCGGAAGAGATCAACAGATTAGAACAGCGTTGGACGAAGTGTATAAGTCTAAAAGGAGACTATGTTGAAAAATAGAAAAGGTTTACCCCAAACACGGAAGTAGTTCTTATTTTTGCACGGACTTTTCAGACGCCCCTCGTATGTCGAGACGACGATTTCATTCAGTAACAGCGGAAAATGTTGCGAGCTTGCTGACATATACAAGTACAGCATTTATTAACTTTTGCAAACACTGCATAATGACAACCACGTTCTTTTTTCAATGTAACTATATCTTTTCCTGTGGCATTCATAGGACACTTCTGCGACGTAGCATGTGTGGAACTTTATCAAACAGTAACAATACAATAGCGACACGGCCCAACGTAAGTACGTCTGGAGAAGAGGTTCCCATCAGCCCAACTGTACCACTGTACTGAAAACACCCAATTCTGGTGTGTTTCATTTGTTCACCTTGTAAGAGGTATGCGCTAAATGCGCTGCCTGAAACAGGCAAGACTTAGGAGAGTCTCTGACCAGAGAGCAGTATGTAGTTAGTTGTTGCTTGTCGCTAGTCGGCAGTAGTCAGTAGTAGTCTGCGTGAGTCGGCAGTAGTCGGCGGTAGTCTGCGCGTGTCTGCGCGTGTCGGCAGTCTGCTCTGGTCGGGACTCTGCAGGATGAGTATTGTTGTAGAAGGTAAAGAAGCAGCCTTGCGCATATCTAGTAATGTATGTTAACTGTCATCAATTTCTTTTAAAAAAAAGCCCCAATAATAATTTTTATAATACACTCCTGGAAATGGAAAAAAGAACACATTGACACCGGTGTGTCAGATCCACCATACTTGCTCCGGACACTGCGAGAGGGCTGTACAAGCAATGATCACACGCACGGCACAGCGGACACACCAGGAACCGCGGTGTTGGCCGTCGAATGGCGCTAGCTGCGCAGCATTTGTGCACCTCCGCCGTCAGTGTCAGCCAGTTTGCCGTGGCATACGGAGCTCCATCGCAGTCTTTAACACTGGTAGCATGCCGCGACAGCGTGGACGTGAACCGTATGTGCAGTTGACGGACTTTGAGCGAGGGCGTATAGTGGGCATGCGGGAGGCCGGGTGGACGTACCGCCGAATTGCTCAACACGTGGGGCGTGAGGTCTCCACAGTACATCGATGTTGTCGCCAGTGGTCGGCGGAAGGTGCACGTGCCCGTCGACCTGGGACCGGACCGCAGCGACGCACGGATGCACGCCAAGACTGTAGGATCCTACGCAGTGCCGTAGGGGACCGCACCGCCATTTCCCAGCAAATTAGGGACACTGTTGCTCCTGGGGTATCGGCGAGGACCATTCGCAACCGTCTCCATGAAGCTGGGCTACGGTCCCGCACACCGTTAGGCCGTCTTCCGCTCACGCCCCAACATCGTGCAGCCCGCCTCCAGTGGTGTCGCGACAGGCGTGAATGGAGGGCCGAATGGAGACGTGTCGTCTTCAGCGATGAAAGTCGCTTCTGCCTTGGTGCCAATGATGGTCGTATGCGTGTTTGGCGCCGTGCAGGTGAGCGCCACAATCAGGACTGCATACGACCGAGGCACACAGGGCCAACACCCGGCATCATGGTGTGGGGAGCGATCTCCTACACTCGCCGTACACCACTGGTGATCGTCGAGGGGACACTGAATAGTGCACGGTACATCCAAACCGTCATCGAACCCATCGTTCTACCATTCCTAGACCGGCAAGGGAACTTGCTGTTCCAACAGGACAATGCACGTCCGCATGTATCCCGTGCCACCCAACGTGCTCTAGAAGGTGTAAGTCAACTACCCTGGCCAGCAAGATCTCCGGATCTGTCCCCCATTGAGCATGTTTGGGACTGGATGAAGCGTCGTCTCACGCGGTCTGCACGTCCAGCACGAACGCTGGTCCAACTGAGGCGCCAGGTGGAAATGGCATGGCAAGCCGTTCCACAGGACTACATCCAGCATCTCTACGATCGTCTCCATGGGAGAATAGCAGCCTGCATTGCTGCGAAAGGTGGATATACACTGTACTAGTGCCGACATTGTGCATGCTCTGTTGCCTGTGTCTATGTGCCTGTGGTTCTGTCAGTGTGATCATGTGATGTATCTGACCCCAGGAACGTGTCAATAAAGTTTCCCCTTCCTGGGACAATGAATTCACGGTGTTCTTATTTCAATTTCCAGGAGGGTATAAAGTAATTAAAAAAAATTACCGGTGTAGCATTCGTCTGTGCCAAACATCAGCCGACTCTCAGAGCAGCGGCGAGGCTAGAAGTATACTGATCGTTGCAAGCAGTCGCTATCTGTCTTTGCAAACATCAGAAAAAATTTCAAGAAACTGAAAGTGTGAAAAATGAAATACGCCAACAAAAAAGAACAGAAAATTAATGAGACAAATGCGATCAATATTTTTGCAGAGGTAATTACGAGGCAGTATGGAATGTGCGAGAGGCATCATCCAAAGGAATGTTCTGCAAATACTACATTAAAACACATTTCTTACTTCACACGTTTCACTCCAACGACAACTTCTTAGCAATGACTTTCAAAACCAGTCACAATTTTGTGAATGGTGTCTACACAACTGCCACGTGATGTGGCGTTTCTGTGCAAGATTTTGTTCACGGATGAAACGTCACTGACAGACTATCGGCAAATCAATCTTCCCAATATGCACTACAGTTCTGCTGAAAATCTACGATGGCTGAGAGAAATGGATAATACAGTAAATACCCTTGGTCCGGTTTTCCAAGGATCTCGTCGTTGTTGTGCTGATGAGACTCTAAATCATCATAAGTATCTTCAGTTTCTAACAGATATCTTCCCGTAGTTGTTGGAATACATTCCACTGGACATAATGCAATCCATGTAGTACCAATATAACGCAAGTCCGTCCATTCTCCACGAATGATTACTGACCTTTGTAACAGAAATTTGGAGATCATCTGTTTGGTCATTCGGGAAAAAACAGCCTATAGTCTCAGCAGATATAAAACCTCTGAAATATTACTTGTGGGGAAAATTAAAACGAAAGTCCCACAAGCAAACACCAACAGTATCTCGAACAAGTGAAACGCCGTACAAAATGGAATCCGTGCTGCGATATGCCCGAAAGAAATTCATTGCGCAGCGTCATCTGTGTGAAATCGCTTTCACGATATAACCCCCAAGTGTGTGTTGTCACAAACATACAAGAAGCGTTACCCTCTGTGAGGAATTTTGAGGTCTGACCGGGTGACAACCCAATGGACAGAGGGTATCGAACATGGATTCTGCGACTATGGCAGCTAATAGAAAGCTGAAAGACTTTAATTTTGCAAGTGATGAAAGCAGCAAAGTTCACGTAAATGAAACACCAAACGGCCGCCAGCCCAACTAGGCACAACACTTCGAAACACCAAGTTCAAAGAAAAATGAACGTGGACTGCTGAAGAGACCTCTATCAACGCTCCCCCCAAACAGGGCAACGGCTACACACAACCAACGAACTAATCACGCAGTAGCTAGCAGTAGACAACCTTTCACATAAACCAGCAAACACAGAGAACCAAATAATACTTCAATCATAGTAGTAATCAAAGTTACTATTGCAATCATTAATCAATTCATTATCAATTCAACATCAAGATGTCACTAAAGACACACTGGACTGAAACCGGGCATGGAAAGAGTTCCGATTTCAGCCAACACACACATATCACAGACGAAACTAAATAATCCCACACCTACACCTATTATGCCATCATTATTAGCAATGTCACAGATTTCCTCCAATATCAACAAAAAAAATCCTCAGTTTGAATCTCTCATAGTGTAGAAGAACATAGTGGGAGCCCACAAACTGTCATTCACTCGATAGGCTAATGCTGTAACTATTTCAGAGACAATTGCACCACACCAATGTGGATTTCCAACCCCACTTGAAACCGTCTACGTTTCAACACTATATAGAAATTCACTCAATCAACGTTCTCAAATAAAACTTCAGAGACCAGTTCCCAGTAATAGTCACAACAAAGTTAAGCCTCATGAAAGTTCAAACCATGCGCCCCCCTCAGTAGGTGGCTTAACCAGCATCACCTATACACTGCAACACTGAAACATTGGCACATTCAAACCAGAAACAATTCAATGTCTATTCAGAAACAGGACACCCGGTCCCCTGCACGTCCAGGATAGGACCACAAAACGGCCCCATGATCAGGAAATCTCGAAGGTCACACACATACCTTTGTCATTCGAATTATCTTTGAAAAAGCACACACACAAACATACTGGTCCATACCAAGACACACATCTGACCTTCTGAAGCTGGTGCAACGGTGGCGCAACAAAGGTAGCAAGCACGTGACAGCTATCCGGTCTCACCTCCTGCAGCTCAAGGCCCCTTTCAAATTTCTTCTTGGCGACGCACCAATCATTTCAGACCAATTCCACAATACAAGAGCGCCACATCACAGCCGAAACCACATCCGAGGCAACTTCAACACAATTCGGCTTCCGAATGCCCAACCTGTCACCCACGGGGTGGACTGTACAACTGCTGGCCGCTGACTGTGTAATGTCCTCTCTCTCTTGCCGCCTAGATGGACGAGGATTGTTAGGGTTCGATCTGCATACCGTAATCACCCCCCCTCCACCAATGAACCATAGACCTTGCCGTTGGTGGGGAGGCTTGCCTGCCTCAGCGATACAGATAGCCGTACGAGGTGCAACCATAAAGGAGGGGTATCTGTTTAGAGGCCAGACAAACGTGTGGTTCCTGAAGAGGGGCAGCAGCCTTTTCAGTAGTTGCAGGGGCCACATTCTGGGTGACTGACTGATCTGGCCTTGTAACACTAACCAAAACGGCCTTGCTGTGCTGGTACTGTGAATGGCTGAAGGCAAGGGGAACTACAGCTATCATCTTTCCCTAGGGCATGCAGCTTTACTGTATGGTTAAATGATGATGGCGTCCTCTTGGGTAAAATAATCCAGAAGTAAAATAGTCCCCCATTCGGATCTCTGGGCGGGGACTACTCAAGAGGACGTCGTTAGCAGGAGAAAGAAAACTGGCGTTTTACGGGTCGGAGCGTGGAATGTCAGATCCCTTAATCAGGCAGGTAGGTTAGAAATTTAAAAAGGTAAATGGATAAGTTAAAGTTAGATAGAGTAGGAATTAGTTCAGTGGCAGGAGAAACAAGACTTTTGGTCAGGTGAATACAGGGCTATAAATACAAAATCAAATAGGGGTAATGCAGGAGTAGGTATAATAATGAATAAAAAAAATGGGGTTGCAGGTAAGCTACTACAAACAGCATAGTGAACGCCTTATTGTGGCCAAGACAGAAACGAAGCCCATGACTACTACATAAGTACATATGCCAACTAGCTCTGCAGATGACGAATAAATTGAAGAAATGTTATGATGAGATGAAAGAAATTATTCAGATAGTGAAGGGAGACGAAAATTTAATAGTCATGGGTGACTGGAATTCGATAGTAGGAAAAGGGAGAGAAGGAAACATAGTAGGTGAATATGGTTTGGGGGGAAGAAATAAAAGAGGAAGCCGTCTTGTAGAATTTTGCAGAGCATAACTTAATCATAGCTAACACTTGGTTCAAGAATCATAAAAGCAGGTTGTATACATGGAAGAATCCCGGAGATACTAAAAGGTATCAGATAGATTATATAATGGTAAGGCAGAGATGTAGGAACCAGGTTTTAAATTGTAAGACATTTCCAGGGGCAGATGTGGACTCTGACCACAATCTATTGGTTATGAACTGTAGATTAAAACTGAAGAAACTACAAAAAGGTGCTAATTTAAGGAGATGGGACCTGGATAAACTGACTAAACCAGAGGTTGTAGAGAGTTTCAGGGAGAGCATAAGGGAACAATTGACAGCAATGGGGGAAATAAATACAGTAGAAGAAGAATGGGTAGCTCTGAGGGATGAAGTAGTGAAGGCAGCAGAGGATCAAGTAGGTAAAAAGACGAGGGCTAACAGGAATCCTTGGGTACAGAAGAAATATTGAATTTAATTGATGAAAGGAGAAAATATAAAAATGCAGTAAATGAAGCAGGCAAAAATGGATACAAACGTCTCAAAAATGAGATCGACAGGAAGTGCAAAATGGCTAAGCAGGGATGGCTAGAGGATAAAATGTAAGGATGTAGAGGCTTATCTCACTAGGGGTAAGATAGATACTGCCTACAGGAAAATTAAAGAGACCTTTAGAGAGAAGAGAACCACTTGTATGAATATCAAAGGCTCAGATGGAAACACAGTTCCAAGCAAAGAAGGGAAAGCAGAAAGGTGGAAGGAGAATATAGAGGGTTTATACAAGGGTGATGTACTTGAGGACAATATTATGGAAATGGAAGAGGATGTAGATGAAGACGAAATGGGAGATAAGATACTGCGTGAAGAGTTTGACAGAGTACTGAAAGACCTGAGTCGAAACAAGGCCCTGGGAGTAGACAACATTCCATTAGGACTACTGACGGCCTTGGGAGAGCCAGTCCTGACGAAACTCTACCATCTGTATGGGACAGGCGAAATACCCTCAGACTTCAAGAAGAATATAATAATTCCAATCCCAAAGAAAGCAGGTGTTGACAGATGTGAAAATTACCGAACTGTCAGTTTAATAAGTCATGGCTGCAAAAAACTAACACGAATTCTTTACAGACGAATGGAAAAACTGGTAGAGGCCGACCTCGGGGAAGATCGGTTTGGATTCTGTAGAAATATAGCAACACGTGGGGCAATACTGACCCTACGACTTTTCTTAGAAGATAGATTAAGAAAAGGCAAACCTACATTTCTAGCATTTATAGACTGAGAGAAAGCTTTTGACAATGTTGACTGGAATGATCTCTTTCAAATTCGGAAGGTGGCAGGGGTAAAATACAGGGAGCGAAAGGCTATCTACAATTTGTACAGAAACCAGATGGCAGTTATAAGAGTCGAGGGGCATCTAAGGGAAGCAGTGGTTGGGAAGGGAGTGCGACAGGGTTGTAGCTTCTCCCCAATGTTATTCAATATGCATATTGAGCAAGCAGTAAAGGAAACAATGCATGGGGGCTAAATTAAATATTAATGAATGCAATGCAAATACTTTTAATTTTTCTTAGCTGTAAGTCCGATTACGAAGTCTCGTAAACGGTTGGCCCTGACTAGTTTTAGTACGCAATCTGACTGCATAGAATAACAACAAAGAATGAAAGAAAATTTCCGTTAACACAATTAATTAATTAAGTCCCCAGCAACTATAAAACGTACTAAACCAAAGCACAAGATTAACTGTTCTGTGTGTGGAAGTGTGATTCAACGTACACATGTGGCACAGTTCTTCTTCAATAAGACAAGAAATTTTAAATACCATTTATACTGAAGCAATTAAAAAAAATACTATAATTGCGCAAGAAAACCAGACTTACACTCTAATACAAGAACACAAGCCAGATGCTTTGTTGACTGAACCTGTAACGACGCATTATTTAAGACATTGAAATAATAAAAAGAAAAGGGAATTTTTTTACCTTCATATATATTGACGAGAAGCACTCTGATCATTACAATATCTCCATTCGAACAACATCTGCTGTCTAGCCCATCAAACAACTGCATAAAACATGGAACAAGCACTCCCTACTACAACATCTCAACACCGACTCGCTACTGCCACATCTCGTTAAGCACTGACTACTGCCACATCTCGACAAGCACTCTCCACCACGACTTCTCGACAAGAACACTCCACTAGCACATCTCAACAAACACTCTCCACCACGACTTCTAGACAAGAACTTTTCACTACGACATCTCAGCAAGCACTGACTACTGCCACATCTCGACAAGCACTCTCCACCACGACTTCTCGACAAGAACTGCCAGTGGAAGCGGCTGAATAATACTCTTTGGCGCAATCTCTGGCGCTGTGGCTCAGTGTAGCCACCTTTCAACAAAAGAAAAATTCGGAGTAGGTATTGAAATCCATGGAGAAGGAATAAAAACTTTAACCTTCGCCGATGACATTGTAATTCTGTCAGAGACAGCAAAGGACTTGGAAGAGTAGTTGAATGGAATGGACAGTGTCTTGAAAGGAGGATATAAGATAAATATCAACAAAAGCAAAACGAGGATAATGGAATGTAGTCGAATAAAGTCGTGTGATGCTAAGGGAATTAGATTTGGAAATGAGACGCTCCTGCTACTGAACTACACAAATTCCCACCATATCGAACTTCAACCTCTCCATTCCCCTCTTCAAATTTTATGATCTACCTGCCTGATCAAGGGATCTAACATTCCACCCTCCAACCCATGGCAGGGCAGTTTCGTGTCTTCTGATAACGACTTTCTCCTGAGTAGACCCCGCCCGGAGATCTGAATGGGGGAGTATTTTTCTCCGTAATATTTTACCCAAGCGGACGCCATCATCATTGAAGCATACGGTACAGCTTGGGAAAAATTACAGCTGTAGTTTCTCCTTGCTTTCAGCCATTCGCAGTAGAAGCACAGCAAGACCATTTTGGTTAGTGTTACAAGGCCAGATCAGTGAATCATCCGGATTGTTGCCACTGCAACTACTGAAAAGGCTACTGCCTCTTTTCAGGAACCACATGTTTGTCTGGCCTCTCATCCGTTGTGGTTCCACATATGTTACGGCTATCTGTATCGCTGAGGCACGGAAGCCACCCCACTGATGCAAGATATATGGTTCATAGGAGGTGGGGGGGGGGGGGGAGGATACAGAATCTCAGAAAACACTAATGGCCTGAACAACAAAATCAAAGATATAAATGTACCCAACACAGCTACATTCATTCGACATTACAACAATGTACGCCCACACACACCAACTGAAGAGACAATCAAAATAATTGAAAAACAACTACGGCAGACAAACATTATCCCGCAAACACGGACACAAAAAGTCTCAATCATTTTGAAGGTGATCATAGGACAAAAAGATTTAAAGATGAATTATACATCCCCCATGGGGTCAAACGTTAAGTGACCTGCTGGTCAACATCTTCCTTAACAACCTTGAAAACAAAAAACCAATAGTACAAATTAATATATTTGTACCATGATCTTGATGACATAATACACTCCATAGATGAATACATAACCGCATACTGCGGGGGGTCATTCAATAATTAAAGAGACAAATTGGTCTGGAGGGAAAAGCATTTATTTTTACAAAACTATACTTTTTCTACTTTTAAGTATAATGCCTTTGAACATTCATGCACTTATTCTAATGGGCTACAAGCTTTTTTATACCAGCTGCAAAGAACTCTATATCTTGATGTTTGAACCAATTGCCCACAAACTTTTTCACGTTCTCATTGTCCTGGAACGTCTTCCCAAATAATGCCTCCTTCAGTGCACCAAACAAATGGAAAAAGCTAGGTGCTAAATCAAGACTGTAAGGGGTATGAGGTAGTACTTCCCAGCCCATTTTGTCGATAGTTTCACAGGTTAGATGAGCAATATGAGGACGTGCATTGTCTTGCTGAAGAATCACACCTCTCCTCTGAGATCCACAACGTCTCTCTCTCATGGCTGACTTTACCTTCTTTAAAAGAAATCCGAGCAGTATTGGCTGTTCATTGTACGCTGCTCTTCGAGATAGTCACAAAAACTGGACCTTCAGCATCTGCCAACAGGACTTCCTGCTGATGCTTAGTTTTTGAACTTTTTCTTGACAGGTGACTTGATGTGCTTGCACTCCATGCTTTGTCTTTTTGATTCTGGCTCATAATAGTGAACCCAAGTTTCATCACAAGTTAAAATTTAGTTGAGGAAGTGCTCACCTTGTCTTTCATAACGTTCCTTTAGCTCTGTGCACAATCTCAACCTTGTTTCATTGTGTAGTCGCGTCAACTTCTTTGGCACCTTCTTTAGCAACTTCTTTGCACATGTTTTGCAGTACTTCAGCTTTTAAGGTGTCTGTATTTTACGGACCTTACATGAGCTTGATCCATAATGACAGTACAATACAATATGAGATCCTCAGAAAATAATAATTGTATTATATCAACAAAAGGCAACGGCAGTAATCTCATGTACCGAAAACTAACAAAACGATATCTACCAATATATGAACAGGGGCATGAATAAACAAGTTAAAGTGAAACACGTTTTGGAGACGAACCGAGCAGGTGGTTAATGGCATCAGAAAACCTCTCTTAACAAGAGAACAGCGAGCTTCAATGCAGAAAGGAATAAGGCCAGAACAATACATTATTCCTTTTTATGTAAATACGAAGGTAAGTGGCTGGACGGCTTTAACAGAGCTAGGCTGCGACACAGCAAGGAAAATAAAATTCACCTCTAATGAGATGGTGATTGGCTGAAGCCATACTGGGTGATGCAGACGCAACACTGTGGGGAGATCACCATTATATAAAAGCATTTTGAATTTCTAGTTATCTATCTCGCCTTGCAGCAGACAGCACAAATGTGTGGAAAGTAAATAGCGCATTGAGAGCTTTGCTTTCTGCGAACTGTGGATGATACACTTCACGTATCGTGGCGACAGATAGCAAAGAAGTAGTTAATTAGCCCTGCAGGAATTTTTGTGCACAAAAAGACTGTGCATGTCACTCAAACCCTTAGCAAGTGTGCAATAGCCATTATTTCGACTAGGGAAAAATTAACATTCTACAGAACGGAGGAAAATTCAGACTAAGTGAATTCAGTCAAGGCCAGAATAGGGAATTTGCGTTTCAGATACAGCACAGAAGCAGCGCCATTGCAGGTGCCACTTGGTAAAGTACCATCGCGCATTAGGCCACAGTAAATGTTGAGTCGAGATTTTGCTCACTCCAACTATCATACGCTTTGACCATTTAATATCAAAAGCTAGGACACTAACCTATGCTCATATTGAGTACAAGAGAGTTTTTTCATTGGCTTAAAAAGTAAATTTATGCTCCACCAACTCAGTGCATTGACTGGCTACGACATTGTAGATGTAAATGAGCTAATGAAGATTTTAATCATTCTTTCCTGTGATAAAAAAATTCATATATAGAGATAATGATTTTAATAATCGTCAGTTCGAATGTCCAAGAGTTAAATATTTCCTTATTGAGTGTCAAAAGTAATTGAACATGATTGTTGTGTATCACTGGACCCCTGAAAGCACAGTTGATGTAGAAAACAAGGGAATAGCTGTTTTTTATTTCAGGAATAGATCCCAAACTTTCACTTTTATTAATTCATGCATTCTAGTTACGTGCCAGCAGCATTTCTAATGAATTTTGTTACGATCCGCCCCTGATATTAGCTGCCTTACTGGGTCATATTTATATAGAAAGTCTGTTTAACACCCTGGGCTTGAGAAAACAGTTCAGATGTTTTGTCCTTTGCGTGCTAAGTGGTACGCTAAGTAGTTACACATTAGTCCACTTGCTGTGCGGATACAAAGTGTGGACAATCTCACAAAATGGCGACCCTGCCAGGATGCGAAATTATAGCATTCTGATAGATTGAGGGTTTGATTTTGATAGCTACAAAACACGTAATCCTCCCAAACAATAAGCTGACGCAAACTGAAAAAAAATGTAAATGTGACTCAAATGTGTAGTAAGTGTACATAGAATTGTATTCATGTATTTGCTGGCAACACATCGTTGAATTGGGTTATGCTGACTTCTGACTCATCTCCATTAACTAAAAGGCTAAATAAAAGACGAGGAAACAGGTTCATATATTGAATACAGGACTGTGGATGTTATTTTGAAGTTGAATCAAGTCTTATGATCAGAATTTAATGCGTAGTCAGGTTCGGAAAATTCGCGAACAACAACGCTTAGTGGAATGCTCAAAAATGACAGAAAATAATCGATTAAGACAACGAGAAGTCTTGGAAGATCTCGATAGGACCGAGTTGGACACGCAACAGGTAAATCAGCGTGAATAAGACGAGACAGAACATGTAGAAATACCGAATGAGACCGAAAATGCAACACATGATGATCAATATGGTCCAAAGAATGGACATGAGTACAGCATCGCTAATGAATCGGACGCTGAGTCAGTGGATAGTGATTTACAGCATATTGAACCAAACGTAATCACATTGAATCAGTCACGTTTGTAGTTGTATGAAAGAACGAGTGCTGGTGCTCCTACACTATGTTCGGAAGTGAAGGAAATAGTTCACGAAAAACGAGATAGGGAACGGTTGCATCTGATGGCAACTGGCGAAAATAGTGTAGATGAAAACGTCAACATATATGTAATGTTGCAGCGTTTATTACAACAATCTCAGGAATCAGAAAGGCGTATAGTTAGTCGCATAACACAAGGGCAAAAAGAATTAGATGGGTGCATAATACAAGGGTAAAAATAATTACAAGGGCGCATAACACAAGGGCAAAAACAACTAACACTGGAGCTGAACCAACAAGGAAATACAAAAAACGCGTGATAACATTCAAGGCCAATTAGATCAAATACGAACTGAAGCTAAGGAAGCGCAAATCACGCTTCAAACACTCGTTACAGGGCACAAACAAATGAGAACAGACATTGACACTGTCCAAACAGACATTATAACGTTACATGAAGTTACGCAACACAGTGTCAAAAAGGTTAAACAACAGGTCGAAGCTTTTGCCATCAAAGCAACGTCGAAAGCGAAACATATTACTCCTGATACGACGTCTCACAAAAGCACGACAAAAGCAGCATCAAATAAATTCGATGCTCGTATTTTAAAAATACAAGAGAAAACCGAACACCAATTTCAACGGCTAAGATCGGAAGTTTTACGTTCGATAGAAAGTCGAGGTGACGTAGAGAGCGTTAGTGAAGAGTCGCAGACCACAACAGAATCCACTTTGGTGTAGGTAGATACTACTGTGAATTTGCGGTTCAACAGTTGCCGATAATACGACAAAGGGTACGCGAAATTACGTGTGACGCAAGACGGAAAGGCACATGTGGATGCCAGTCCGAAACTGAAAACCGCGAATGGGAAATTAGGCCAAACCAGCGTATGCCAGAACATCGCGGTAACCATAGGGGACAGTGTCGATTGCGACCACTTGTTAAAGAAAGAATAACAGGCCAACTGGGAATACAAGAGCAGCAAGGTTCAGTACGTTAAGCACAAAGAGTGACATACACTGATCAAACCATAGAGACGCGTTACGCAACGCCACAACCTGTAGGACGAATACCGACAGGTTACAGTATGGCGTCTAACGAGCCAGAATTGCTTACACATCAAGATACAGAGCCGGTAGCGGGCGTTATGCAGGCATATTGCGCAGTGAGACCTGCAAGTGATTCTACGTCACACACAGAATGAACCAAGATACGCACGTTTGCGTATATTTGATGCAAACAAAGGACAGAATTCCAGTCTTCAAAACCCAGAAGGTACATCACAGAGAAAAGGGAGAGGTTTTGAAGATAGCCACTTTCTCACAGTGCGGAAATACCAGCACTATAAGGAAGATGCAAATACTCTCCATCCCCGCACATTTATTGACTAATTTAAAGTAGGAACACCGACACATTGGCCATTGAAAAATAAGTAGATTTCATTTGTGCAAATTTGGAGGGAAGTGTTGGTGAAACTATGCAGAAGACAGCAGAAACTTGTGATTCGTGTGATTCGTTTAGAGCTTCCTTTATAGCAAGATATTGGTCACCTGAGGCACAGATGACAATAAAATATGAATTATTACAAAATGTTTCATTCGAAAATTCTTGTGAGAAAACAGCAGCCAAATTCTTTGAGAAAATAGCTAAAAAGAATCAATACCTAGATAACCCATACAGCGATGGAGAATTGATTCAGATATGCAAAAAGGAACTGCCGACGAAGTATCAACAAGCCTTGATGGGATGGGGGCGATAATGTAGAAACTTTCAAAGATATTTTGAGAGAAGTAAAATTCATGTATGAAAACAATGCTCAAGGATGTCGCGACTCAGGATGGAATAATTTTGAAAGAACACGTAATAGTAAAGAGAATAATAATGGTAGCGATGGTAGGCAAGTACTGGGATTGAATTATGGATGAAATGGGAATAATTATTTAAATGGGAGTAGTGGAAACACTAGACCACAGCGTAATTGATGTGGTTTTAATAGTGGTTGGAATAGGCGGAATATAGATGAAAATAGGAATGGAAACTGGAGAATTCAGAATAACCGACAGACTGATTTTAATTAGCGATCTCCAGGTCCATGGAGAAAAAGCAGATGGTTAGGTGGTGCAAGAACGCAGCCACAGGCAAATACTTTCGGTAATTACCGGATAAACGAACCACAGATGGAGGTTGAATTACGACCACCAAATCCTGGGAAGCGTGACGATTCACTGACGTTAGGTATTGCAGAAGTTCAAGCAAATAATACACTTCCTGCAGAAACAGACGACAAGGCGACAGCAGCAATAAATAGGTTAAGGTGTGACGTACAAGAGCCGGAATTGGGAAGAGCAACGACAGAACGATCATCAAAAGTATCTGTACAGATACACAGGAAAGTTGAGACTGAGTGAATTCAGTCAAGGCCAGAGTAGGGAATTAGCGTTTCAGATCCAGCATGGCGTTGCAGATGCCGCTTGGTAAAGTACCATCACCCATTAGGCCACAGTAAATGTTGAGTCGAAATATTGCTCACTCCAACTTGCATACGCTTTGACCATTGAATATCAAAAGCCAGAATACTAACCTACCCTCACATTGAGTACATGAGAGATTTTCATTGGTTTAAAAAGTAAATTTATTCTCCATCAACTCAGTACACTGACCAGCTATGACGTTGTAGATGTCAATGAGCTAATGAAGATTTTAATCATTCTTTCCTGTGATAAAAGAATTTCATATATCGAGATAACGATATTAATAATCGTCAATTCGAATGTCCAAGAGTTAAATATTTTCTTATTGAGTGTCAAAAGTAATTGAACATTATTGTTGAGTATCAGTTGACCCCTGACAGCACAGTTGATAAATTACATGTAGGAAAAAAAGGGAATAGTTGTTTTTTATTTCTAGAATAGATCCCAAACTTTCACTTTTATTAATTCATGCATTCTAGTTACGTGACAGCAGCATTTCTAATGAATTTTTTTACGATCCGCACCTGATAGTAGCTGCCTTACGGGACCATATTTATATAGAATGTCTGCTTAACACCCTGGGCTTGAGAAAACTGTTCAGCTGTTTTGTCCATTTGTGCGCTAAGTGGTAAGCTAAGTTCGCACACATTAATCCACTCACTGTGCAGAGACAAAGTGTGGACAATCTCACAAGCTTGTTACAAATAATGTTATGAATCTTACCAGTACTAATTTAACCTTATCATCTATCATTTCCACAGTCACACGGCAGTCGGCACGAATAACGTCAACAATTCGATTTTCAAGTGAGAGAGTTGAAACTGCAACTGGTTGGCCAGAACGGTGATCGTCAGTCACTGAGTCGTGACCATTTTTAACTGCTCTACCCACTTGCAAAAATTTGCACGATTCATACAACCTTTACTATAAACTTTAGACCTTCTACAGTATATATTCATTGGTTTCTCGTCTTCAGCAAGTAAAAACCGAATAACAGAATGTTGTTCAACTAATGTGGACGTTTCTAGTGGAATCGCCATCTTCAAATGTATTTTTGAGGTTATAAATAAAACAATCTTGATACATCAGCTGGTCAAGGCTTATCCAGTGATGCCAACTTAAAGTCATAAAAGTACCAAACTTGCTCTACTAACAATTTTTTTCGCAAGACCAATTTGTCTCTTTAATTATTGAATGACCCTCGTACAATAACAAAGAGATATCAATATTGCTTATCCGAAAATACACTTCACCTTTGAAAATGAAAGAGACAAAATATAGATTTCCTGGACATCACAACAGAAGAAGCCACAAATACTGGTTCTCAATACACAGAAAACCAGTACCAACCACTATACTCGACAGCCCACAAACAGGCCAGCCTCAGACACCTCCTTACTCAAGCTTAACATACACTCCTGGAAATTGAAATAAGAACACCGTGAACTCATTGTCCCAGGAAGGGGAAACTTTATTGACACATTCCTGGGGTCAGATACATCACATGATCACACTGACAGAACCACAGGCACATAGACACAGGCAACATAGCATGCACAATGTCGGCACTAGTACAGTGTATATCCCCCTTTCGCAGCAATGCAGGCTGCTATTCTCCCATGGAGACGATCGTAGAGATGCTGGATGTAGTCCTGTGGAACGGCTTGCCATGCCATTTCCACCTGGCGCCTCAGTTGGACCACCGTTCGTGCTGGACGTGCAGACCGCGTGAGACGACGCTTCATCCAGTCCCAAACATGCTCAATGGGGGACAGATCCGGAGATCTTGCTGGCCAGGGTAGTTGACTTACACCTTCTAGAGCACGTTGGGTGGCACGGGATACATGCGGACGTGCATTGTCCTGTTGGAACAGCAAGTTCCCTTGCCGGTCTAGGAATGGTAGAACGATGGGTTCGATGACGGTTTGGATGTACCGTGCACTATTCAGTGTTCCCTCGACGATCACCAGTGGTGTACGGCCAGTGTAGGAGATCGCTCCCCACACCATGATGCCGGGTGTTGGCCCTGTGTGCCTCGGTCGTATGCAGTCCTGATTGTGGCGCTCACCTGCACGGCGCCAAACACGCATACGACCATCATTGGCACCAAGGCAGAAGCGACTCTCATCGCTGAAGACGACACGTCTCCATTCGTCCCTCCATTCACGCCTGTCGCGACACCACTGGAGGCGGGCTGCACGATGTTGGGGCGTGAGCGGAAGACGGCCTAACGGTGTGCGGGACCGTAGCCCAGCTTCATGGAGATGGTTGCGAATGGTCCTCGCCGATACCCCAGGAGCAACAGTGTCCCTAATTTGCTGGGAAGTGGCGGTGCGGTCCCCTACGGCACTGCGTAGGATCCTACGGTCTTGGCGTGCATCCGTGCGTCGCTGCGGTCTCGTCCCAGGTCGACGGGCACGTGCACCTTCCGCCGACCACTGGCGACAACATCGATGTACTGTGGAGACCTCACGCCCCACGTGTTGAGCAATTCGGCGGTACGTCCACCCGGCCTCCCGCATGCCCACTATACGCCCTCGCTCAAAGTCCGTCAACTGCACATACGGTTCACGTCCACGTTGTCGCGGCATGCTACCAGTGTTAAAGGCTGCGATGGAGCTGCGTATGCCACGGCAAACTGGCTGACACTGACGGCGGCGGTGCACAAATGCTGCGCAGCTAGCGCCATTCGACGGCCAACACCGCGGTTCCTGGTGTGTCCGCTGTGCCGTGCGTGTGATCATTGCTTGTACAGCCCTCTCGCAGTGTCCGGAGCAAGTATGGTGGGTCTGACACACCGGTGTCAATGTGTTCTTTTTTCCATTTCCAGGAGTGTAGTTCCAGTGGGAAAAGACAGCTACACACAAGAACTAAGCATAATCGGATTGCCACAAAAAATTGTTAGCGAATAAATCTTGTTGACAAACTAAACCACAGACTAAAAACACAACTCACAGAACACATGCAACAGTATCACAGCACAACACACCACACAACAAAGAACACACAAGGCACAGAAAATGAAGAAAACAAAAAAACAAGAAAATGCGGTACACCCTAACATTAGACAGCAAAATAATACACAGAATAGGAATCATCATGAACAAACGAGAGATACATGTGGCATATAAAACAAACAACACTCTTCAGAAAAGATTAAAAATACCTAACGCAACCATCAACAAGTTCAACAAAGCGAGTAGACAGGATGGTCCATTGATCGTGACCGGGCCAAATATCTTACGAAATAAGCTTCAAACGAAAATACTACAAAGAACGAAACTTGTCTAGCTTGAAAGGGGAAAGCAGATGGCGCTATGGTTGGTCCGCTAAATGGCGCTGCCATACGTCAAACGGATATCAACTGCGTTTTTTTTTAAATAGGAACCCCCATTTTTGTTACATATTCGTGTAGTACGTAAAGAAATATGAATGTTTTAGTTGGACCACTTTTTTCGCTTTCTGATAAATGGCGCTGTAATAGTCACAAACATATGGCTCACAATTTTAGACGAACAGTTCGTAACAAGTAGGTTTTTTAAATTAAAATACAGAGCGTAGGTACGTTTGAACATTTTATTTCGGTTGTTCCAATGTGATACATGTACCTTTCTGAACTTATCATTTCTGAGAACTCATGCTGTTTCAGCGTGATTACCTGTAAATACCACATTAATGCAGTAAATGCTCAAAATGATGTCCGTCAACCTCAATGCATTTGGCAATACGTGTAACGACTTTCCTCTCAACAGCGAGTAGTTCGCCTTTCATAATGTTCGCACATGCATTGACATTGCGTTGACGCATGTTGTCAGACGTTGTCGGTGGATCACGATAGCAAATATCCTTCAACATTCCCCACAGAAAGAAATACGGAGGCGTCAGATCCGGTGAACGATCCCCTGTCATGAAATATGCTATTCAATACCGCTTCAACCGCACGCGAACTATGTGCCGGACATCCATCATGTTGGAAGAACATACCCATTCTGTCATGCAATGAAACATCTTGTAGTAACATCGGTAGAACATTACGTAGAAAACCAGCATACATTGCACCATTTAGGTTGCCATCGATAAAATGGGGGACAATTATCCTTCCTCCCATAATGCTCACCATACATTAAACCGCCAAGGTCGCTGATGTTTCATTTGTCGCAGCCATCGTGGATATTATGCCGGTCTACGTTACCGCTGTTGGTGAATGACGCTTCGTCGCTAAATAGAACGCGTGCAAAAAATCTGTCAGCGTCTCGTAATTTCTCTTGTGCCCAGTGGCAGAACTGTACACGACGTTCAAAGTCGTCTCCATGCAATTCCTGGTGCACAGAAATATGGTACGGGTGCAATCGATGTTGATGTGGCATTCTCAACACCGACGTTTTTGAGATTCCCGATTCTCGCGCAATTTGCCTGCTACTGATGTGCGAATTAGCCGCGACAACAGCTAAAACACCTACTTTGGCATCATCATTTGTTGCAGATCGTGCTTGACGTTTCACATGTGGCTGAACACTTCCGGGTTCCTTCAATCACGTAACTATCTGGCGAACGGTTAGGACACTTGGATGATGTCGTCCAGGATACCGAGCAGCATACACAGCACACGCCCGTTGGGCATTTTGATCACAATAGCCATACATCAACACGATATCGACCTTTTGCGCAATTGGTAAACGGTCCATTTTAACAAGGGTAATGTATCACGAAGCAAATACCGTCCGCACTGGCGGAATGTTACGTGATACCACGTATTTATACGTTTGTGACTATTACAGCGCCATCTATCACAAAGCGAAAAAAGTGGTCCAACTAAAACATTCATATTTCTTTACGTACTACAAGAATATGTAATAAAAATGGGGGTTCCTATTTTTAAAAAACGAAGTTGATATCCGTTTGACCTATGGCAGCGACATTTAGCGGGTCAACTATAGCGCCATCTGGTTTCCCCCTTCAAACTAGATGAGCTTCGTTGTTTGTAGTTTTTTCGTTTGATGTTTATCCGTTAGATATTTGGCCCGGTCACTATCAATGGACCACCCTGTATATCAACTAACCTGCAGAGACTGTGATTCCATTGAGAGGCACCCACATGCCTTGCTCATACTGTGGCATCAAGCAGTGAGGCCAGCAAGATAAGTGGTCTGCCAAGCGAGTGGATTCATTCTTATTTGTCGAGTAACGTGAACACTAGTACTCACAATTAAGTTACAAATTATTCTCCTGTTTGAATATTACGCAACGGAAACGCACATCTGACTATTAGTAATTTACGCTAATCTGACTGTTCACTACGCACTGGCAATACCACATTTTCTTTTTTTTTTATTTAATGGCTTTTATCAACACGTGGTCATCGCACTGAATATGAATGGCGCACACATTATAAATTCTGGATATCATGACAACATATAATTCGAAGGAAAAGGCCATCAATCTTTTTCTTTTCACTATCTTATTTATTCCAATAAATTCTATAACCTAAACACACAAATTCTATAACCTACAACAATAACACATGAGAAATTACGCCCAGTGGGCATGGCTTTACATTGGTGATTCTCTATCTTATGGTCTCGTAATTACATAATGCTACAGTGCACTTTCTGGACAGGATGGTGGATTTTTGCTATATCTCACACTTCGACTCTCACAACCATCATCACGAAACTTTCCTCCAGACCGAGCGGTACGAAAGGAACATGCATAACCCACTATCTCTGAAACTACCTTGCTACTCTCCCATGCAAACCACCTATACTTAAATTACATGACATACACCACACTGCAACATGGAATACAACAAAAGGAATAGTCACAACATTATAATCACATCACTTTCAGCTTTCCCACTTCAATTCGTATTCATCCCAGTTTCACACGACACTGCCCCACTTCGTAACTTTTCTTCCCTACTATGAACTCTGGAGGATATATGCACGTCTTCCTATGCAATGCAATCCCAAGTGGCGTTGCTGGATAGACGGCTGACTCACCTTGCTTCACTCTCAGAGTATTATAGTTTGAATCACGTGTCACACGGAAACATAACATGCAAAGTAATATTAAGAACATATTCGTCACACACGCGAGTCCTCAACTGATACCATGGACGAGTACTTCTCTTTATCCTTTGTCTCATACAAAGATTGAGACTTACACAGTACTCACCACGTGAAAGTACTGGTCTCTAATTTCAAGTCCTGCACACGCCATTTCTTAAATATTTCAACTTATAGTACACACGCTAGTAATTCAGCTTAACTTAAGCACTCGGAAGTATTTCAACTTATTGCTACATGTGGTTTCATTGTGACCGTTGGTCACTTCCGAAGATTACTATGATCCCCTTAATACTACCTGCCTGACATTTAATTCTCCCCACAAAAGTTCCTGAAATAGAGAAATTATTATTCCAAACTACTCTCAAGTATTTCACATGCATACCATGTCTCCACTCTTTTGTCCTTACGGAGCATGCCTAAGACAGGTCTTACCAACACTAGATCCAGCGGCAGAGTGCTGAAAACATGACCGTTCTTCAGGTCTTCTCGCACCTCTGCCGAAGTGGGGGAAGACCATCCTACCCATTGGTCAGCGCCACATTTCAAGCGCTCAAAGCTCAGGTAAATTTCATCTCTTTGGTTCCACCAAATGTGACCCAAGTACCGTCTCAAAAATAATCATATATTCACATTCACTATCTGCAGTTAGCAGACGACCATACATTCATTCATTTTACAGATCTCACCAAACTGGATGTAGGGATTTATTTTGTGGGAGTGCACATGTGATCAATTAAATAAATAAATTGTCATTCTTTCCCACACTGGTATCTGGCTTCGCTGTATTAATTGAAATTGACTTATTATTAGAAAAAATATGTTGTTCTGACAAGAATAACGAAGAATGTTGTACCTATTTTCAGTGTCGGGTGGTACTGTACCCTTTCACCGTATACCTCGGACAGACATGAAGCAATTTCGGGATAAGGTACTCAGAGCATTTAAGAGCACACATTTCGCATTTGCAGACCACCTCATCAAAAACGACCACCACTCCAGTGGCATAGTAACAGACCTCCAGATCCTAAAACACAGTAACCACATGTACCATATTTACATTCAGAAAACTATCGCACAGAGAAAAAAAATCTATGACCAAACAGTACTATGTAACAAAACAGTATTCAACACTCTGAACGAAGTATCGGTCAACACAAAATAAAAGGCACACACACACACACACACACACACAGAGACACATTTAAAGTTCGTGGACGTCAAACCAAAACAAAACAGTAAACAAACGACAGTTGGAAGCCCGTCAGAAACGTAAATTTGTGCGGTGAAATGTGTGTCCAAACCACAGCGACATATCAGGACACACTATTTGCGAACGAACAGGAGAAAACGTGAGTAAACTTGAGAGGTGGCATGAGCCCCCTCTCATATTTCTATCTTACGATTCTCCTCTCTAATTGCATGCGGTGGGAAAGTTGCTATTCCTTCACACGTGGACTTCCCACGCAGCGTCTCTCGTCACCCAGGTGGTCCGGTGGCAGGCGGGCTCCACTGATCTCGAGAGGGTTAAGCCGACGTGTGTGAGGCTGTCGAGTGAATGCTTTCCAGACGCCGACATTGTCAAGAGACACGCCCGCCGGGGCCTGAAGTAGTGGCTGGGCTAGAGGTTCCATTACTTCGCAGAAACTTAGCGAAAACACTTTCTGGCGGGCTACCAGCGAGGCGTGGGAATGACTTGTGTACCCAGGCAGTTGGGGCGGGAAAATTCCCGCGCTTTCTGCAAAATAGTAACTGTGATTGGCTTGCTCAAGGCATAGCTCCGTGACGTAGCAAAATCAGCGCAGAAGTTGGCGCCAAGAATCTCCATTGGTGGAATGGTAGTGCTCCGGTAATGGGGTGGAATTTTCCGCCGGTTTTCGAGTTGCTGAATGGAACGTTTAACCACGGCCACTGTCGTGGGGGCGGGAATGTTCTGTGTTCGGCCTGTACGGGTGCTCTTGTGGGTAGTCGGCTTTCGCCTTTCGGTCGAGAACGTCGAGGCAACCAGCCATCGCCTACGGTACGCCAGATCGTGTTCTGGCAGTTAAGAAGACAGTTTGGTAATGTATGTCCGCAGCACCGGCAGATAGGGATTTTCCTAGGTGATAATCAGAGCTCAGCAGAGCGCGCCTGTTCGTCTTTTTCTAACTTTGTTCTGTCTTGAGTACCAGCAATTAAGGTTGGGTTAGTTGTGTGTCTCTCTTATGATTTGAGTAGCAAGGAATTGGCTCCACATACCACTTCGTCTTAAACCTCACAATCTAGTTTAGGGACAACTTCACCTTTACAGTGTTTGTATGAGTATCCAATTTGAGCCAATTTGATGTATTGTAAATGTTTCATGTGTTTTGGTTTAGTATTTTGTGTTTAGTCTTAATAAATCATATTGTTATTTTGGACAGAACTTTCATTCTGTTAATCGGTAGAGCAAACCTATCATTCCTCACTATGTTAATGAAACCTTCGTTTATTTAACTTATTTATCAAATTAAATAATTGCAGGTGCCAAACTCTTTTCTACTCCACTTGCAGGGTTGATTACAGTCAGTTCGCGTATATTTTTTAATCCTTGTGCAACAGCAAAAGTCGGAGTTAGAATAGGGGGGGAGGGGGGGTTTAGAGCATCATTTACATATGTAGATTCTAGAATTTAGTGTTAAATACACTGCTAGCCCCGGCACCTCGCAAACTCTGTCAAAATACAATACACAATCCATGAGTACACAAACCACATGAAATAGTTCCCCATATGTAAACTTTACAAAACTTTTATCGATACTCTCAGGCCAAGTTCAACTACACAAAAACTCGTTTGATATAAAAACAAACTTTTCACAGCTAATGGCTAGGAAAATATTATAATGGTAAGGATAATAACGGGCATATGCCAGGAATTTTACCAGAATATACTTTAAAGATCGCATAATAAACAAAAATTCAAAGCAGACGATTTTCTAACATCCATAAACTTTTTAGGTGACATGGTGTCCTAATTTAGACCTGAGGTTGATTTTGGTTGGCAGTCACTGGACACACACACATTGTAAACTAAGAGGTAATGTGTACATGCGGTTTAAATGACAACAAAATCTGATGTGTCATATTCCTTAAGCTAAAAATAATAAAAAAACGGTCCGCTACTCGTGGTCTCGCGGTAGCACGGGGTCCCGGGTTCGATTCCCGGCGGGGTCAGGGATTTTTCCTGCCTCGAGATGACTAGGTGTTGTGTCTTCATCATCATCATTCATCCCCATTACGGTCGGAGGAAGGCAATGACAAACCACCTCCACTAGGACCTTGCCTAGTACGGCGGAGCGGGTCTCCCACATCGTTCCCCTACGCTCCGTCACGGAGTTTGGGACTTCATCACCATCATCATCAATAAAAAAACGCTGTGGATGACACAGCTGTAGTGAAACATGTTTGGATGTTGGAACTATAACTTGCAAAAAGGGGGACCCATCTTTATTACATTAACGTATTATGTAGTCTATAAAACACTGTAAGATTTTTCCACTAGTTAATAATCTGATTGGCAATAAGTTTATCCTAAGAGTGCAAGCTACTGTTTTTCGGATGTCATCTAGAGCAAACGAAATGTTATAGGAATCGCGGGCGAGACCTATCGTAGAAAAATCTTGCTTACCATGCATAATCATGACGAAGTCTTCGAATGCGTAACAAGGTAACCAGGGGATGCTGTTGGGGCCTTTCTGCTACATTCTCCAGTAGTGGGGGTTCTTCATCGTGCGAAAATTGTTAATAATAAGCAACTGTTTATGAGTCTAGTTAAGTTTACCACCATGCGAATCTGACACCTACTTTTCCCTCCTAAG
Source organism: Schistocerca serialis cubense (assembly GCF_023864345.2). Classification (NCBI taxonomy): domain Eukaryota; kingdom Metazoa; phylum Arthropoda; class Insecta; order Orthoptera; family Acrididae; genus Schistocerca; species Schistocerca serialis. The sequence continues at coordinate 416,266,406 of NC_064645.1, forward strand.
CGTAGTTGCTAAATCGAACTTGATTCATTGCTTCATTGGTTTCTCAAGGATTGTTATGTGTCCATGTGTTGTTATTGCTACAATTTATTATTCAACTCCGTGTGAGTCCCTACCCACCCATAAATAAAATGCAAGCTGACAGTTTCGGACCTAAGCACATACTACTGTATTGAAGGAATGGGTGACTTAAGAATTAGCTGTAGGTACTATGACTGTCATCTACCTCACGAGTATAAACACACTTATACCTCCTATAGGACTTGAGCAACGAACTTCGACAGGAAAATATTCTACACCACTGAATTCTGAGAAATCTCGACACACTAAATTAGCTCATATCTTAAAAGATATCTGTTTCTGAGAATATTTTAAGGCCCTTGTTTTAGTTTTGAGCAATACTATTTCTTGCTAGAATATCGGTCTCTATATATGTGAGTTTTTCATTATTAATTCTTCAGTCATACAGAACAGTTTGTAAAATGTCATTGCCGCCTCTGACTGTTAAAACTATTTATTCATAAAATCCATTCTTGCAATTCTGGTCATTTCATCATTTTGAACCTTAACATGTTTTTACTGTCTGACGTCAACTCAACTGCGGTTCAAAAGTGAACAGCGTTGAGCTGCCATCAAACAGAGGACTCATGTTCAGGTTTAATGTCAGTCATGAAACAGGCGCCAAAAACGCTGACATTAAATACTCATCATTTGGATGTAAAGAGTAAAGTCATGTATACATTGTAAGTAGGCTGTTTAGGTTTTTATATTGGTAACGCCACGTAGCGCTCTGTATGAAAATCACTGGCTGTGCTGTGTGCAGTCTGTGGCTAGTTTGCATTGTTGTCTGCCATTGCAGTGTTGGGCAGCTACAGCGTGTAGCGTTGCACAGTTGGAGGTGAGCCGCCAGCAGTGGTGGATGTGGGGAGAGAGATGGCGGAGTTTTGAAATTTGTAAGACTGGATGTCATGAACTGCTATATACATTACGACTTTTGAACACTATTGAGGTAAATACATTGTTTGTTCTCTATCAAAATCTTTCATTTGCTAACTATGCCTATTAGTAGTTAGTGCCTTCAGTAGTTTGAATCTTTTATTTAGCTGGCAGTAGTGGCGCTCGCTGTATTGCAGTAGTTCGAGTAACGGAGATTTTTGGTGAGGTAAGTGATTTGTGAAAGGTATAGGTTAATGTTAGTCAGGGCCATTATTTTGTAGGGATTTTTGAAAGTCAGATTGCGTTGCGCTAAAAGTATTGTGTGTCACTTTAGTGAATGTTTGAGTACGTTCAGTTTTGCTCAGCTGTTTGAAAAGCAAATAATGTAAGAGGTTTATCAGCGCAGTAATTCAGAAATTGTTCTAAGGGGACGTTTCAACAGGTCAGATGTTTTTAAAATTCTGAAATTGCTGAAGCACAAAATTTTTGTTTTACTCCACTTAGAAGTGGATAAATGGCCAAACCTGCAACAGAGGATAATTTTAAGAGTCATAAGCATCGGTGGTGTCTTGGTTTGTGCTTATGTCTCCAGTGTTAGAAACAAAACTATATTTGTTTGTGATTATGTCTCCAGTGTTACAAACAAAATTATGTAAGTCAGTCAACAAAACTGTGCGCTCTTTGTAGTTTCCCTGTTTCATGACGTTATTTTGATTAACATTTAAAAAGTTATATAACCCACAACAAATTGAAACTCATTTTAATGAGGACGACTGTAGTACTATGCATTTCCACTCCTTCAAATTGGCACACTTTAGGCAATGAAGAGGAAGCAGCACGACAAACGAAGCTAATGAATAATACTTCGCAACTGCTGCTCTTGGAGAATTTTGTGTAGTAAGAAGACTTCAACGGATAACACAAAACCATAATTGTCAGGAAACACATTTATATCTCAATGAGGCCTAAACGGGCAAAATATCCTCACTGCGAGACGAATTTGAAATTAAAATTATTTGTCAGCAACGAAAATGAGGGTTGTTTTGCAGTGATGAAAATGCTTTTCAACAGAAGTTACTTGATCGTGCAGGAATCAGCTGCAAAAATTGAGGGAAAAACAGAAGCAATTAAGGACTAACAGCTATGTCAGATGCTGCCTCCTGAATACTTAGATCAATAATCATTTACGTTTAAAGACACGTCGTTTAATCTGTAGTTAGTTTAACATAAATTAGGTCACCACGCAGCAAACGGCAATCCTTCCTTTATGACAACAACCTTTGTGAATAGGTGTGTGTGTGTGTGTGTGTGTGTGTGTGTGTGTGTGTGTGTGTGTGTTTAGGGGCGCTTAGAGGCGAGGTTCTCAGCGGCATTAATTGTTTGGATCTCGCGAAAGAAAAATATTGATATCTTGTGGCAAATTCATAACAATCGTACCTTTTGCAGTATATATTGTGTACCCATTGCCTTTTACGTCTACTTCCCTTCCGCGTGTACCCTTTGGACATCGAGGAGCACGAATAATAATTTCGTACATATCAGTCACTTCTTCAGTGTCACGCAGTGGCGTAAAGGATCACCCAAACTGCTTCAGCTTCAAATCGTACAATGGAGAGAGCACAGCGCGCATACGAATGAACTGCAAAATCTGCTAACAACAGTCGGCGTTGACCACTGACGTGAACGTGCGTCAGACGACGTAAACAGCATGGCGACTATAACGTCACATCTATGGCGATATTTTGAAACACAAACGACCAGCGGAAAAATGCTCCTATCGGACCAAAAAAAGAATGCTAATATATTCGTGTTTCTTTTAAAGACTCCGTTTTAAAATCATATAATGGGTTTGTTTATAAATAATTCTTCTGCTATCAGTCAAGATTTTATTTACTTACTTTTCACAAGACGCCTTTCGGGAAATGAATCTCATTTTCATGTGCCTTTTTTGTGTGTATTATGCCATTTCTATGTGATGTCTTCGCTGTGTGAGAGCCCACTTCTTTTCGTTGACTTTACTGCAATACACAAGAAACACGGTTTTTTTTAGTTCGTTATCGGTCTTTCTGTGAAGTTAGTGGCGAAATTTAGAAGAATTTGTACTTACAGTTTTCTTATGGTCCATTTGTGCAGAGTCTCACGCACACTAAACATCACACACGACTCCGTCTTAATCGTGGGATACCACCTTTAAAAATTATCAAATTGGCTCTGAGCGCTATGGGACTTAACTTCTGAGGTCATCAGTCCCCTAGAACTTAAACCTAACTAACGTGAGGACATCACACACATCCATTCCCGAGGCAGTATTCGAACCTGCGACAGTAGCGGTCGTGTGGTTCCAGACTGTAGCGCCTAGAACCGCTCAGCCACCACGGCCGGCTTTAAAAATTATCCCAAAAATTTTGGCATGCAGGCACGTTAGCGCTCTTTTTAACATGCAGCTCACCTCTGGCTCCCCGAAGTTCCCCTAACTGTAACACATTCACATCCATTAGTCCCTCGCTGTAAGTCGCTCACGCCCATCCACTCACACTTGCCCATTCTCATTGACTCATTCAGCCCAACTCATTGTCATCATGTCTTTGTGTCCTCTGTCTCCATTGTCACAGCCACAGTCTCCTTCGGTCTATATTACTTCCATAGTTTCCTCTAACTCTCACTGTCTCCCTCTTGCTCTCTCTTATTGCTACTGTCTCATTCATTCCTCCCTACTGCTGCTTTCTCTTCTCACTATCACTATCTTTCCCTCTTCCTCGTTGTCCTTGCCACAGGCTTTGTCTCTCATTATCTACAACTACATTATTTCTCTGCTGTTCGCCATTAAGTGCCTGGCAGAGGATTCAACGAACCATCTTCAGACTATTTCCCTACCGTTCGACCCTCGAACAGTGCTCTCAACCACATCCACTTTTTTCCTTCTCTTAACTCCTCATCCATCGGCACTGTCTCTTCACTCTTTTTCTAGGACTTCTTTTATCACTGTCAACTATGTTCCACAGCTACTACGCCCCTCTCTTTCTCTCACGCTGTCACTCTATTCTTCGCTCTTTCTATACCAACACCACTATCTACTATCTTCCAGTATTTATTACTTCTTTGTCTCTTACATATTGCACTATCTCCTGCTCTCCCAGCACAAAAAAGCGCGAATATGTTCGGATGCTAAAATTTTTGGGAAATTTTTTAAGATTGAATGAGACAACGCTTCTCAGTCAGATTCTTTTACATGAACGGAAACATATTCCCATTTTTTGTGCTCCGATAGAACATTTTTCAGCTGGTTCTACCTGCTACAGCAGGGCGTGTCACTCATATGAAAACAAATGTACGGGTCAGCAAAATTTTTATAGTTTACTTGAGTGAAACTGAAACATCGCAAAACTGATTTCACACCTCAGACCACATTTTACTTGCACAACGTTTTTGCATTTGGTCAGTACTACGACATGGGCTTCCGAGAACCATTATGATGACAACGGAGACACTTTACAGCATTTTTAGCCGTGCTACGTCAGTTTACAAACTACGTTTTCGCGTCACATCGGAATTTACTTGCGTATTTTACGTCTACGAGTAGGATAAATTTGAACATCTGTATCTGGAAAATGGATAAAGATACCAAGAAAATTTTCAAGGTTGTTGTTCGAGATTGAGATGTTACGAATACATCATAAAAATCATACCATTTAAGCAAAGCTGCCTTGGAATCCGCTGCTTGTCCTTGGCACCAAAAAAAATGCTAAAAACGCTTCTATCACATTTTCTAGGGAACCGCTCACGAACCGCCATAAGCCCCTTAACGCCCCACGGTAGACCACATCAAATGCAGAAGGAACCAGCCTACTTGCCTAAGATGGAGGACGTGTACAATATTCATATTATGACGCTGTACTATAGGATAATAACATTAAGAAGATTGTTCTGTTGGACATACAAATCGTCCCCAACGAAGGCTATCCAAAACATCTGACCCTACTTTTCTATCACCAACAGAAACCAAGGTATGAGCCCCGGAGAAACCCCGTTTCTAAGCGCGGCGTTTTGTAAGATTTTCCTAATCATGCTCATGCATGCCTACCAATATAGGCTGAGAATTTTAGTACATCGGCAAAAAACCTTACGAGATATAATTACGATGCTAATCACAGATTACTGAGACTAACATTCATCGAAAAGAAAATGAATCGAGTATCGTAAATAAAGTTCCACAGCTGGAATGGGCACAACGACACACAGTACGAATTAAAAAATAATTACAAAGAAATTGAACCTACAATCAGAAAATACACTTTACTTGTACAGCTCAAATGAAGGCTGCAAAACGGAGTAGTAAATCAAAACGGTTATTACAGGAAGAATCTTAACTGTTTATCGGACTGTAAAGAAAGTGTCATAAAAAAGGCTGAAAAGCTGTAATGGAGACGGCGATATAATACAAACTAAAAAAAACTACCGTAAAGAAATCAAAGCTAGTACAGGAAAATACACATTACGCACGCTCGCCTGATGTAAGTGGATAAACTGAAAGGGTACAGTACCGCCCGACATTGAACATAGGTACAACATTCTTCGATATTCTTGTCAGAACAACATATTTTTTTCTAATAATAACTCAATTTCAATTAATACAGCGAAGCCGGATACCAGTGTGGGAAAGAATGACAATCTATTTATTTAATTGATCAAATGTGCACTCCCACAAAATAAATCCCTACATCCAGTTTGGTGAGATCTGTGAAATGAATGAATGTATGGTCGTCTGCTAACCACAGATAGTGAAAGTGAATATATGATCATCTTGGAGACGGTCTTTTGGTCACCTTTGGTGGAACCAAAGAGATGAAATTTACCACAGCTTTGAGCGCCTGAAATGTGGCGCTGACCAATGGGTAGCACGGTCTTCCCCCACTTCGGCAGAGGTGCGAGAAGACCTGAAGAACGGCCATGTTTTAAGCACTCTGCCGCTGGATCTAGTGTTGGTAAGACCTGTCTTAGGCGTGCTCCGTAAGGACAAAAGAGTGGAGACATGGTATGCATGTGAAATACTTGAGAGTAGTTTGGAATAATAATTTCTCTATTTCAGGAACTTTTGTGGGGAGAATTAAATGTCAGGCAGGTAATATTAAGGGGATCGTAGTAATCTTCGGAAGTGACCAACGGTCACAACGAAACCACATGTAGCAATAGGTTGAAATACTTCCGAGTGCTTAAGTTAAGCTGAATTACTAGCGTGTGTACTATAAGTTGAAATATTTAAGAAATGGCGTGTGCAGGACTTGAAATTAGAGGCGAGTACTTCCACGTGGTGAGTACTGTGTGAGTCTCAATCTGTGTATGAGACATTACGAAGTGGGGCAGTGTCGTGTGAAACTGGGATGAATACGAATTGCAGTGGGAAAGCTGAAAGTGATGTGACTATAACGTTGTGACTATTCCTTGTATTGTATGTTGCCAGTGTGATGTGTTTCATGGAATTTAAGTATGTGTGGTTGTCATGGGAGAGTAACAAGATAGTTTCATAGCCAGTGGATTATGCATGTTCCTTTTTGTACCGCTCGGTCGGGGGGAAAGTTTCGTGATGATGGTTGTGAGAGTCGAAGTGTGAGATACAGCGAAAGATCCACCATCCTATCCAGAAAGTGCACTGTAGCGTTAAATAATTAAGAGACCATAAGATAGAGAATCACCAATGTAAAGCCATGCCCACTGGGCGGAATTTCTCATGTGTTATTGTTGTAGGTTATAGAATTCGTGTGTTTAGGTTATAGAATTTATCGGAATAAATAAGATAGTGAAAAGAAAAAGATTGGTGGCCTTTTCCTTCGAATTGTATGTTGTCATGATATCCAGAATTTATAATGTGTGCGCCATTCATATTCAGTGCGATGGCCACATGTTGATAAAAGCCGTTAAATAAAAAAAAGAAAATGTGGTATTGCCAGTGCGTAGTGAACAGAGTAGTGTAAATTACTAATAGTCAGATGTGCGTTTCCGTTGCGTAATATTCAAACAGGAGAATAACTTGTAACTTAATTGTGAGTACTAGAGTTCATGTTACTCGATAAACAAGAATCAGCCCAACGCTTGGCAGACCACTCATCTTTCAGGCCTGACTGCTTGGTGCCACAGTATGAGCAAGGCATGTGGGCGCCTCTCTAAACGTTCTCCTCTTTAATGCGTAGGTTTTGCGGCGAGCGGATGCAAATGCTTACCTTTGCAGGTACTTGGAGGCAGTATAACCGCCTGATATCTCGTTACCTACTGACGCTCATTCCTTCACCTCCTTCAGTACGTACCAATGCGGCCAGTGTGTGTCCAGCCGCCGAGACTCGCCGTTTCCGTGGTTTCCCTCCCAGCCGTCACGCCATCACAATGCATCATTTGTCAATGTCGCTTAAATTACCAGCCTTCTCTATTCATTGCAGCGAGCTTGCCTTCAACCTTTTATTGCCCATTTCCTACTGTATTGCAGAGATTTATTGCTCGCTGGAAACATTTTACATATAAACATGTTTGGTACGCTTGTCCATGACTGTTTAAAATACAGATTTAAAAAAAAGACACAATGTAACCAGGCACTACTAAATTCTAAAGTTTTATTTACGATGTGTTTCAGATGCTTTGCACCATCATCAGGCGGTACTTCCTGTGTTTATCCCAGATACAGTGCTCCGAGGTAACCATTGATGTCGAAATATCTCCAGTCTATAAAGGCACATTCGCATGCCGTGCGTGAGTTTCCTCGGAAACGCGAAATCTTAATTAAATAATTAATCTCTGACAAATAAATAAATCCTATGGCACAAAACTGCAGCGCTATGCCGCTGATAAAACAAAATACAATTACGACACTCTTACGTTTCATTAAGAAGAAGTAGGTCTTGTACAATAGCTGGTGCGGGAAGCACGTATATTTTATTAACTTGCAGACCGCCATATTTGATGTTATACAGGATGTTACAAAAAGGTACGGCCAAATTTTCAGGAAACATTCCTCACACACAAATAAAGAAAAGATGTTATGTGGACATGTATCCGGAAACGCTTAATTTCCATGTTAGAACTCATTTTAGTTTCGTTCACCTACGCTCAATGGAGCACGTTATCATGATTTCATACGGGATACTCTACCTGTGCTGCTAGAACATGTGCCTTTACAAGTACGGCACAACATGTGGTTCATGCGCGTTGGAGCTCCTGCACATTTCAGCCGAAGTGTTCGTACGCTTCTCAACAACAGATTCGGTGACCCAAGGATTGATAGAGGCGGACCAATTCCATGGGCCTCCACGCTCTCCTGACCTCAAACCTCTTGACTTTCATTTATGGGGGCATTTGAAAGCTCTTGTCTACGCAACCCCGGTACCAAATGTAGAGACTCTTCGTGCTCGAATTGTGGACGGCTGTGATACAATACGCCATTCTCCAGGGCTGCATCAGCGCATCAGGGATTCCATGCGACGGAGGGTGGATGCATGTATCCTTGCTAACAGAGGACATTTTGAACATTTCCTGTAACAAAGCGTTTGAAGTCACGCTAGTACGTTCTGTTGCTGTGTATTTCCATTCCATGATTAATGTGATTTGAAGAGAAGTAATAAAATGAGCTCTAACATGGAAAGTAAGCGTTTCCGGACACATGTCCACATAACATATTTTTTTCTTTGTGAGTGACGAATGTTTCCTGAAAGTTTGGCCGTACCTTTTTGTAACAACCTGTATAAGAACACTGCGAGTTGCAATCTCACTAGACACTTGACTCTGTAAACATTCTATATTATTTAGCTATAGGCTTATTCGTTGAATCTATCTGATTTAACTAACTGTGTAAACTTTTTTATGTTTAGTAGACAGTGAGCTCTGTACGACGTATTGACATGGCTGGCAAATTATTCTAATATTGAGATTTTGAATCCGCAGCAACCGCAGCAGTCTTTGCAAACGATTTAAATACGAAGTCCGATTATTTGAGTTACATTTCACGGTCAAGTACGAATAACATTGCATTTACGAAAAAGCCATTGTCAAGCGTCTGATACCAAATAATTAAACGTCCACGTTCCAGATAAGCAAATATTAATTACAACCAATCACTATCATACATATACAATAATTAATATTTTATTTTATTTTTTTATTTTATAAGTCCTCTGCGTCTTCGTAGTTTTGCAATTGAACTTTGCACACCTTTTGTTTAGAAACTTTACCTATCTGGAAACAAAATGCGAAAAATAGAAGATTAATGCGAGTGTTCTAAATATCGTCTTCTTTTATTATTTTCCTCTCCTGTTACGATAAATGGAGATGGAAAATCAATAAAAATTTCAAATGGAAAGGGAGTTTGTGGAGGTGGGTTTGGGAGAGGGGAATTTTGACCACCAACCGGGAGTTTAGAACTTAAATTTTTTCAGGATCACTGGGCGATGTATCGTTTACAGAATATTAACGTAATTAGTATTTAAATTGGCAGCGTATGCTTCTTCTTTTTCCTCGACTTTAGCACCTATCCTCAAGGAATCAGCATCTTAATCTGGATTTGGCAGTGTTATTAGTGGAAGATACCCGAATGTTCTTCCAGTTGCCACCCCCCCCCCCCTCCTCGCCCCTCTCCAGGACCAGAATATCTGTACCCCACCTGCTGTCTGAATCTAGTGTTATCCAATGTGAAAGTGTGTCAACGTTTTTTTTTTTTTGGAACTGGTTGCAAGAAGTATAACTAAGGCAGAACGTGGGTACCGACCAGCCCAGTATTCCCCTAGTCGGATGGGGGAAAACACCTAAATCATATCCAGACTGGCTGGAACACCAGCTCTCGTCATTAATAAGGAACAGAAGGAAGCCCAGTACTTTGTAAGATTACTTTAAAATTTAGCCTTACTAAGTGTCAGGCATTTAATGCCATTGGGTATGTGACGAAATGTTTTGGCAGCAGTACCACTCATTCACTTCTTAGTTGATGACAGTTTTATGAAAAGTAATGAGGGTCATTTTCTTGAATGTGAGCCACTATTGTACAGCATTTTCCCCTCACACCAACCTTCAAATAAACCAGAAAAATAAAATTACATTTTATTCAGCTCTTGAAAGACTCTGAGGTGTTCTACCTGAGAATGCTTAATTTCTTTTCAGACATAAAGACACTAGTTTTCGATCAACATTGTTGTTTTCTTTATAAAACGGAATGGGAAAGTTTTCCTTAAAGCTAGTTGAAAAGCATCTTCTTTTTTGTTATTCTCAATAATATTAAAAAAGTCATTTCCATATTAATGTAGGAATCAGCAAGCTTTGTTTTTAAATTCATTTTCAGCTTTGTTTTTCTCGAACTTCGTTCTTGCTAATGTAAAATTTATCTCAAAACGCCAAAATAAATGTACAACTGAGAAAGCAAAATAGACGATAAATATTTAAACATCAACACAGTTTCTGAATCTCTAGCGATGAATATTTCGGTAATGGGGTTCTGTCTTTCTACTGCAGTTACTTTAGTTTTGGTCTCCTTGCATTTCTCATAGTAGTCTCAGAGAGTTGATCTTCAAAGGTGGCCGTTTCGTAACATGCGACTTTCATAGATTTGACGTCGCAAAAACGAGCTCTGTGTAAGGTAATAGTTCATTCACAGAAAATCAGGACAAAGCTTTGACAGGACCCAGTCAAACAAAGCGTTAGGCGCGCGTTACTTGGTTAGTTCCTCCTTGCTTTTGAAATGCGTTCTCTAGTGAGACCGAGCAGGATACGGTGGACGATGCGCTGTGACCAGTTTTCGTCCAAAGCGCTGGCGAGTTCATTCACTTATTCGGAAATGGAGACAGACACCGTCTTCGCCAGTAGGTGACGACAGAATCGAGGCTCACATCTTGCAACCTTCCTCAAGCGATTTTACAGAAACTTTTCGGTACAAAAAACTAATTTTTGCTTTACTTGAAGCTTTATGTGTCAACATCATTTCGTTAATGGTCATAGTTATTGTGATACTTACGTGGGAGTAAAACACTGCATGAAGTTCTAAAAAGTTTGTAATGAATGGAAGGAGTCGCTATGATTTTGCGTTTGGTGCATGTTACATAATACACTAGTAGCCACTAAAATTGCTACACCACGAAGATGACGTGCTACAGACGCTAAATTTAACCGAAAGGAAGAAGATGTTGTGAATTGCAAATGATTAACTTTTCATAGCATTCACACAAGGTTGGCGCCGGTGGCGACACCTACAACGTGCTGACATGAGGAAAGTTTCTAACCGATTTCTCATACACAAACAGCAGTTGACCGGCGTTGCCTGGTGAAACGTTGTTGTGATGACTCGTGTAAGGAACAGAAATGCGTACCATCACGTTTCCGACGTTGATAAAGGTCGCATTGCAGCCTATCGCGATTGCGGTTTATCGTATCGCGACATTGCATGCTCGCGTTGGTCGAGATACAATTACTGTTAGCAGAATATGGAATCGGTGGTTTCAGGAGGGTAATACGGAACGCCGTGCCGGATCCAACGGCCTGGTATCACTAGCAGTCGAGATGACAGGCATCTTGCCCGCATGGCTGTAACGGATCGTGCAGCCACGTCTCGATTCCTGAGTCAGCAGATGGGGACGTTTGCAAGACAACAGCCATCTGCACGAACAGTTCGACGACGTTTGTAGCAGCATGGACTATCAGCTCAGAGACCACGGCTGCGATTACCCTTGACGCTGTATCACAGACAGGAGCGCCTACGATGGTGTACTCAACGACGAACCTGGGTGCACGAATGGCAAAACGTCATTTTTCCGGATGAATCCAGGTTCTCTTTACAGCATCATGATGGTCGCATCCGTGTTTGGCAACTTCACGGTGAACGCACATTGGAAGCGTCTATTCGTCATCGCCTTACTGGCGATATAACCCGGCGTGATGGTATGGGTTGCAATTGGTTACACGTCTCGATCACCTCTTGTTCGCATTGACGGCACTTTGAACAGTGGACGTCACAATTCAGATGCATTACGACCCATGGCTCTACCCTTCATTCGATCCCTAGAAAACCCTACATTTGAGCAGGATAATGCACGACCGCATGTTGCAGGTCCTGTACGGGCCTTTCTGGATACAGAAAATGTTCGACTGCTGCCCTGGCCAGCACATCTCCAGATCTCTCACCAATTGAAAACGTCTGGTCAATGGTGGCCGAGCAACTGGCTCGTCACAATACGCCAGTCACTACTCGTGATGAATTGTGGTATCGTGTTGAAGCTGCATGGGCAGCTGTACCTGTACATGCCATCCAAGCTCTGTTTGACTCAATGCCCAGGCGTATAAAGGCCATTATTACGGCCAGAGGTGGTTGTTGTTGGTACTGATTTCTCAGGATCTATACACCTAAATTTTGCGTGCAAATGTAGTCACATGTCAAATCTAGTATAATATATTTGTCCAATGAATACCCGTTTATCATCTGCATTTCTTCTTGGTGTAGCAATTTTAATGACCAGTAGTATATGTTGCTGCGTACGAAATTTAGCTGAGACATTAAATCTTTCTTTTCACGTCAGGTAAAATCGTCATTTTTTTCGTGTTGTCTGCAAATGTGCCATGCAGAATTTTGTGTCTTTCCTTATCATTCTCAGTTGCTTCAGAATATGTGGTGATCGAAATCCGCCTCTGTGCTAAATATCTGTAAATTCCAGTGGCTTACAAGCAGCTTCTCTTATTTGTGACTATGTTTCTAAGCTATTCATAAACTTTTTTTTGCTTTTATTCTGTGAGGGACGGTAAATATTCTCAACTGACGTGTTCACAGTCCCAATGGCCAACTTGTACGTCTAATCTGTTTATCAAACTGGGTTTGTAAGACGCGTTCATTTTGGAAATTCATTATTTTACACCTCTTCCTTTACCTGCCAATTCCACCAGGTGTGTATCGCCCCCATGTCTGAATCTTCAAACTTGGTTACATGGGAAACGTGTTCTGTACACTTGCCTTGCAGTTTGCTGGGGAGCGGGGGCTACACTGCACACATGTGACACAACTGCATTTTTTTTTTAAGAAATTTCAGTGATCCAGGTAAGGTTGTGAGTCCCTCTTTGAACCCTCGCAACTGGCAGTGTCGATTTGGTACTATAAACTGGGGAAAAAATGCGGAGCGTCATGTGAATAATAGTAACAGTTACTATTTCGTGAGCAGCTTTATCCAAGTAGGTTGCTTTACCCAGTCACACGAAAAAAAAATGCTTCCTCGGAAATAATTCTTTCTGCGATTAAAATATTCCTTTTGCCACAAATATGCAATGTGGAAAAGACTTGATTTTATTCTTTTATTTGCTAACAATATCGATGAAGATAGAAGAAGATGTGTACTCCAGCGATTATAGTTTCCAATATACCTGTTTGATCTGCTTTATTTTGATCCCCAGTCAACTTATGTCTACAAAAACATTGCAGCTATTGAACTACAGAAGCGTAATTTCTACTCAGCTTTCTCTCTACAACCAGCTCAGATAATAGGCAAACACTATGAAGTGTAATTAATTTTATTTTAAAAAAATAATACAGTTTTTTCAAATTATTGTCTATATTTCCTTTGAGGCAAACGGTAACATTGACTTTCCATTCCTTCTTCAATAACACGAAAGAAGAGAAACAAAGACAAAATCAAACATTATTTTACATTAAACATTAAATTATTCTTCCTACATTAATAAACAGCAATCTCCATTTTTTTATATAAAATCTTTTCTTTTTCACCGAATGTTGTCCATCAAAGATATAATATTCTTTCTATCAGACTACAATTTATTTCTTTTAACCATTTTAACATTGAGGTATAACAAGAGGAGATGGCGCTACAGACTTACGATGTACGTTGCTTAAAGCCGGGGCCGCCATGTTAGTTGTCCCAAACGACTGCTTCTTGTTCTTAATTTTTGTCGTGTACAAGCAACAGCTGTGTTAAACAGAATATATTACCGAGCTTTCGTGGATAAAACAGCGTCAGAGTGGCATTTTCAGGCATTTTCTGGTCTTCTATGCATATTTGATCCAGTAATTCGACGCAGTATGTGACGTGAAAAGGCTGCTTTTGTAATCCATATTTTTCACAATGCGTGCTGACGAAACTGGTGTTCGATCTACGTCCTCTTTCCAAAAATTCTGATAAAATATTTCAAAATGTTTAGTCGGATTCCAGCCTGTCCTTCCCACATCGTTCACCCAGGAAACGTTTCGAGTTGATGGGAAATCTAAAATTAAATGACAGAAATTAATCCACTACAGTAAACACCGCAACTAACATTCATGTATATAACAGAAAATATGGCTTGAACGAGTCCAGTTACGGATGAAGTATAATCAGAATGATTAGTACACACATAAACAACGCAAGCTGGCATTTTTTTTTTGTCAAAACACTTCCACCAGAAGTTAGCTTTTGGGGAAACTAACATCGCAGACGTTAGCTTCAAGATTGTGACAGCTTCCCTCAGTATACCTTCCAATGTTACTTTAACTGCAGTTCCGGCTAACATAATTCTCATTATGACAGATTCATCGAAGTATGAGAGTGATGTAAATTTTGCAGTGGTTCAAGAATGGTTCAAATGGCTCTGAGCACTATGGGACTTAACATCCGTGGTCATCAGTCCCCTAGAACTTAGAACTACTTAAACCTAACTAACCTAAGGACATTACACACATCCATGCCCGAGGCAGGATTCGAACCTGCGACCGTAGCAGTCGCGCGGTTCCGGACTGAAGCGCGTAGAACCGCTAGACCACCGCGGCCGGCTTTTGCAGCGGAATACTTAGCTTTGAACCGTCAAATCTCCTCCATCAATATAGTCCATTGGGAGATGTGTATTGCAAATTTGCCTGGATTTCGGATGCGATGAAAACTTGGATGTTAAAATACTATTTTCTAACACATTGATGAATCCTTTTAACAGCAGATGTATTTTCCGTAAGCATTTACAAAGATATTCACACATAAATTGTATTCTACCAATGTGACTGACAAAACAGCAACTGTTACAGACTTTGCGTCGTTACATTGGCCAAACTACGACAGACTTCACGCGCTTTGCACCGCCTAATGTATATCCTATCTTAACAATGTATGTTCTTTGGACTATTGTCAAATCAGTCACATTTACTGATTTATAAAGAAAAATTATTGATTTACAACAAACTGTGTGTACAGTTTTAAAGACAATAAATGATGATTCATTCTGACCACATTTCTAAACATTGTTCTTTTGACTTTCGTGCGAAAATTTGGTTATGAAGTTAAGGCAACAACACATATCGTAAAATCTTTCGTTACATCTTGATTTCAAGTTGAATTTTATTCCTGACATTAACTAAGGTAAGTACAAAATGCCAAAACGGAATTTCCAGTTAAAGTTCAGTATGATATATTCGTAATAACAAAATGTGTGAAAATTAACAGCATTTTGAGAATCGTTAGTGAAAAAGTTAATTATTACTGATATAGCTGGTTTTTCGTTTTTAACGTGATACATAAAGTGCACAAGTCAGGTTAAATACATCAGATGTCAAATAAATGTTCCAAAAGTCTGTTTTAGGTAAGGTGAAACTTACGAATCTTGCTAATTACTTATTTGTTCGATTACAATATAAATATTTCTACTACCATTTCCATGGGAATGTAATAATGCGGTGACGAGAATGAAATTATAAATTTTGCTGAATTTTACGACAGTGTGTTAATTGACATCAAGTTTTATAGCTAATTATAACTTTTTGTTAATTACATTTGAATGACCTGAAAAAATGATAGTGATGTTGATTCGGTATATAAGTGAACAATACAGTTTAATTTGCTGATAGTAATTAAGAAAAACTAAGTTTTGTCCATTACGCATTCTAGATCGGGTAATATACAATCTGCTAAACTTTTAGTGGTATCGAAGCATTCGTTAACTGCCACGTGGGATTAGCCGAGCGGTCTAAGGCGTTGCAGTCATGGACTGTGCGACTAGTCCCGGCGGAGGTTCGAGTCCTCCCTCGGGCATGGGTGTGTGTGTTTGTCCTTAGGATAACTTAGGTTAAGTAGTGTGTAAGCTTAGGGACTGATGACCTTAGCAGTTAAGTCTCATAGGATTTCACACACATTTGAACATTTTTGAACATTCGTTAACTACTCTGTAACTAGTCCTATTACAACTTACTTGCAAGTCACATACTGTCATCTGTCAGCCAATGGCTACACTCCATTAACTGAGTTTATTCTTGGAGTTACAATGTTTGCCAGCAGAAATCTTTTTCCTTTCCCATCGATGGTCCAGAGCGAATCACGTATTTTCATCTTAAAAAGAGAATTCCTGCATATCAAAATCTGATCTTGTAGATGGGGAGGGAAAACCATAGCTTGTTGGCATGCAAAAAAAGGGGCAAAATCATTCATAAGGTGTAAAATATTCTACCGTGTACCGGCTGAACGGCCAGTCAATGCAAAAATCAAATAAGTTTGTGAGTGGGTAATACTGGTCCCTCACAAGACGACGATGGAGCAGTTCTTCGAGACACGCTGCGGCGGAAAAGAAGTCATTCTAAATCGTAGCTTTCACCATACAAGCCCTGTGTTTTCAGATTGCTAGGCTGCGTAGGTAATAGACGACAATCTGCTACGCCGAAGGGACTCACACCAAGTGAATACGTGGTTAGCGACCACGGGTCTCGACCTGAGTCTAGTATTGGTTGGTTGGTTGGTTGATTGGTTGGGGGAAGGGGACCAAACAGCGAGGTCATCGGTCCGATCGGATTAGGGAAGGATGGGGAGGGAAGTCGGTCATGCCCTTTCAAAGGAACCATCTCGGCATTTGCCTGAAGCAATTCAGGGAAATAACGGAAAACCTAAATCAGGATGGCTGGACGCGGGTTTGAACCGTCGTCCTTCCGAATGCGAGTCCAGTGTGCTAACCACTGCGCCACCTGGCTCGGTGGTCTGGTATTGCTTCCACTTACTTATGCCACGCTCCTCTCTTTTTCTCTTTATCTCTCTGGCCAACTCCGGCCTCCTCCTGTTTTTTTTTTTTTACGACCCTGATGCTATTAGGTCTCGAGGTCTAGGGTGTCTTTCATTTTCCAACCTCTACTTCTCAGTGAGGATGGTCAACGGCTTTGAAGACGGCAGTCTGTAACGCCTGAGCCTTGGAAAACGCGCATTAGCCATGAGAGGTTCCATGCCCTCTTTTGCACGTCGCCTCTCAGTTTCATCAATTTTATCAGTGTTCTATGTCATTGCACAGCAGTAACAGACCGAATAAGGTTATTGTAATGAGAGTATTTGTAATGAGAGCTCAAAAAAATACTTTTCACTTTATTCCTATACATGTTGGGTTAGTCCTATGCGTGGCCTGTGCGAGGCAAGCATCGGAGAACGCAGCACACGGCATTTCCGGTTGGGGGCTGCACTTCCCTGAATTCTGTGGGGTTCGTACAATAGGCTTAAGCGCCTGGCGGATCGACTGACGTCGGTCTAGTTTCGCCTGTTGTATGCAGGGCGAAACGGCCTGCAAGATGTCTGAGTGTCGCTGCACTTTATGTGTTTATGTTTCCGGGACGTCCGGAACTAAGATTCCTGGCACAGACTGATTGCATTGTCCTCATGGTTCGAAGAATACTTGTGAACTGTGCCCTGCTGGGTGCGACTGTCTGGCGCCGGATGGCCGGTCAAACGGCAAGTTCAGTGCCCTCAGCTGAATAGTAGAGGCATGATTGGTTAACTTAAACTGAGTCTAGTTGACGTCATATAACCTTACTATAAATTGGAGGGAACGGTCGCTATTGGCGCGAATGCTGATTCGCGGTTTTCGAGGAGAGTAGGGAGTTGAGCAATGCTGGCTTCGCTGCTTGCATCGCATCACAGAGTGGATTCGGAATCTGATCTTCGTCGGAGTCGGACGGTCTTGCGACTTGGTCGCTCGTTTTCGGAAGAACTTAGAATTCTCGGACAGCCTTTGCGGCCAGGGGTTAACACAGAGTTGCTGCACGGCAGAAGTCGGCGCCTACATCATCAGGACGCTGCCTACCGACGATGTGCTGCAGAGTTCAGTATTGGTACAGTATTTTGCGATTCCGGCATTGTAGGACCTTGTCAATTTTATACTGAATCCTCAGCAGCACGCGCGTTTGCTTTGCTACAAGTCCACCTTGCTTGTTTCTCCATGTGATCCCGTTTGAGCTCTCAGTACTAATTGCGATACTGCTATATAGACGGGAGATTAATATTTAATTCATTAGGATCTCCAGTCATTATCGTCAATTTGTTGCATCACAGAGAGTAGGAGCCACCTTGTTCTCGAGCCAATTCTTATTCTCATAATATTTCAGTATACGCCCTATCCTTTAACCTACTGTGTGTGTCGACAATCATGTACATTTATGTTCTGATATATAATAAATCTCATTGTGATATTTAAACGGCATATCATTTCGCAGATATAGGCAGAATCCCATTTCCTGTTGTTTATTATGTTCTATTTTTTGAGTAGATTACGATTTTCATTAAATTATTGTCAGTGTGTTCAAATGGCTCTGAGCACTATGGGACTTAACATCTATGGTCATCAGTCCCCTAGAACTTAGAACTACTTAAACCTAACTAACCTAAAGACATCACACAACACCCAGCCATCACGTGTCAGTGTGTACTCCTTATTTTACCAACTAGCAGGGTCCACCATCATTTCCTTCCGTTACCGTTATGCACATAATTAATTAGCTGGTAGATAAGGGTCAAGTGCATGTCTCGTTCCCATGCAAGATTCGTCTGCAATTAAAGGGATACAGCACCTCGCAACCATCTTTACACCAAAAAAGAAGTCCTAAGTGGCAACTACAGCGGAGATACAGATCTTCGATACGGTGCAGCTGGCAGATAACTAAAATAAAAAAAAAGTTGTGTCTGTTCAGAGGAGCGGCTACAAAAGGCGTCTGTTCTCAATGGCAGGAGCGGCCTAATTTCATGGCGGCAGCAGCTTCTAAAGGTCATGAAACCAGTGCCACGTCGTTACGGCAATGCTGTCCCAGAGATTCGGTACTACGGTAAGGGCAGGGCTCAGTCAGCGTGGCAAGTATGCAAGGATTACCGTCGCAAGGGCGGCGACGGCTAAACATGTGAGCCCACACATTCTGCCTCGCGTCACTGAACGTCGGGACTACGACTGGACGCTGCAGACAACCAGCTACGGCACTCGAAAGAAGACGCATCGACATCTGTGCAGTGCAAGAAACAAGGTGGAGTGGGCAAAAGTCATATGACACTGGTTGTGCCTAAAAACTGATAGCCGGCCTCTGTGGCCGAGCGGTTCTAGGCGCCTCAGTTCGTAACCGCGCTGCTGCTACGGTCACAGGTTCGAATCCTGCCTCGGGCATGGATGTCTGTGGTGTCAGAAACTGACCATCAAGAATCAAATTCAAGGAGAAGGAGGCAGTCATTAAGACCGAAATTATAGTGCCACCAGTTACCACAGTGGAAGACAGCCGGACTAAACTGAGAATCTCTCTTCATGAAGCTCCACGCTTTATTCTCGGAACAATGAAACCAGGACCACGAAGGATCAGCAAAGACAAGTGGATTTGGAATGACACTGTTAGGGATGCCGTACGCAAATTAGAAAAAATAGTGCCACAAGTTTCTTGCAGACAAAACACTATCCGAAATCCAGACAAATTTTCAGTACACATCTCCCAGAGGACTATATTGGTGGAGGAGATTTGACAGTTCAAAGCTAAGTACTCCACTGTAAAAATTACATCACTCTCATACTTCGATGAATCTCTCATAATGAGAATTATGTTAGCCAGAGCTGCAGTTGAAGTAACATTGGAAGGTATACTAAGGGCAGCTGTCACAAACTTGAAGCTGACATCACCCATGTTAGTTTCCCGTGAACGCTGTGATAAGGAAAGGCTGGAAACTGACTAAACATATTAAAATATTTTCTCAGCATTTTAGGAAAGAGGACGTAGACAGTCAGTACTCATTGAGGAAAATGCTGGATTACAAAAGCAGCTTTTTCACGTCACATACTTCCCTTCTTGGTTATTCGAACACATAACAAAAAGCAAGTTACAGAAACGAGGCGAAATTTTTATTTTCGTGCAGCTGGGTAAAGCAACCCGCTCAGATAAAGCTGCTCACTAAATAGTAAATTGCACTATTTTTCACATGACACTCCATATTTTTTCCCCAGTTTATAATACTAAATCGACACTGCCATTGAAAGATGGCAAGAACTATGCCCCTTACATGAAGTCATTAAAGATCACCAAACTCACGTTGAGCGAACAGTAGGGCTGAACAAAAATGACTGACAAGGCACAATGCATCTTGTAGAGGGTATGGTATGGGCATATTGGAATAATTAGTGGTGGGTGATGTTTTTAAAGTAATTCACGTGACGTGAAAACTTCGTGGAAACGCGTCGATTTACTAGAGGCTAGTTTATCCCAGGGAAGTATTCAGAGTTGACCGTGGCCAGCTGGGGAACAGCGAAGGGAAGCAACAATAGGCAGCTTAGAGCGGCTCAAGCTCTGAGAAAGCGGTGACGGGGCGCGGCCTCCAGCTGCCTTAAGATGAGTGACAGTGAATGGGTGGTTGACCCCATGCTGGTGTACCGGGAAGCAGACAGAGAACTTGTACACCTGTTGATAAATGTCCATCGTCCCATTTTCAGTGAACCATGCGAGAAAGCCGCACAAAGCTACGGTGGAGTGGTCAACAGAGGCCAAAATATGCGTGTTCGTGACTACAGCAACTTCGCGCTGAATTCACGGTCCGCAGTCTGAAATAAATCAGGTGAGGAGCGACAGAATGAAATACACCGGCCTCCGATTGGAACGTAGGACCGAGGAATTTGAAGTACTATCCTGGGAGTCAGAATTCCGGAAAAAATGGTGTTTTGAGTAGATGCTAACCTTGATGGGTGGCCTGGGAGGAGTTAAATAGCAGAAGTTGAGCGGAAGGGAAATTTTGTGGGAATTTGTTCACATCCCAGAGCAGGCATTGCTCGTCGCTGGGAAGCGATGCATAATTAACACGACTTGCGCTGCAATTGGCATAAGTGATTTTGCTGGAGGGGAAATAGAGGCGAAGAGCGAACTGGGAGAAGTCTCCATGGTGGTCTTCCGTTTCCATCTTGCCTAGAGTGTGGACGTGGTGTTCTTTACTCAGCTTGTCTGAGAGAGAGTGAGCATCTCTGAAGTTTAGGACTTAGCAAACGGAACGATTGAGCTTGGAGATAGAAAGTTTTGGTTCAGCTATGTACTGAGCAAGATAGTTAGGAGTGAATAGACGAGTGCAGCCTTGCAGCACCACGAGGCCGGCCGATTTCTGCACAATGACGACGCCCTGCCACGCTGAATTCGGTGATATTGCACCCGCTCCAGCTTGAGTTAGGCCACTGATTAACTTGTTGGATCACGTTGGCAAAGTTTCCATGAGGGTTTTATAGGTCGTGTATTGTAGAATTCTTCTTGCACTTCGCATTATGCCTGGGTCAGTCGATAGCAATTACTTTTGAGTTATTGCACTTTACTCCACGCAAACGCAATTTATTACCACTGCCTGTTAGGAAAGTCATGTAATGTGATGATTGAAGGTCGTGAGTTACAATAAATTTGTGCTAATCGACTGCATCTGTTTTCAATCAAGTAGTTGAAATCCCAAGTCACTTTCTTAATTAATTCTATGTTCAACATTTACATCTGGTGTTCAATAGCTGAATATAACATCAATGTGCACCCCTTTTAATTAAAAGGGATCAATTCTGAATCAATTACTGTCAACACTGTCACCGCAGTTCAATCAGGAGTCACAGGGCCTTATTACTTAAATTGCGTTACCCGACATTGTGGCAGTTTTGCACTCTCTGTTGTTCTGTTAGTCAATTACCTGGGGTGAACACACGCCAAAACCAGATAAGTGATGGTTGGGGTGTTACACCATTTGTGAGGGTTCAAAGAGGGACTCAGAAAATTGTCTGGATGACTGAAATTTCTTACAAAAAAAAATGCAATTGTGGTACATGTGTGCAGTGTAGGCCCTGCTCCCCAGCAAACTGCAAGGTATGTGTACAGAACACGTTTCCCATGTAACTAAGCTTGAAGATTCAGACATGGGGGCAAAAGACACCTGGTGGAATTGGCAGGTAAAGGAAGAGGTGTAAAATAATGAATTTTCTAAATGAACAAGTCTAACAAACCCAGTATGATAAACAGATTAGACGTACAAGTTAGCCATTGGGACAGTGAACACAGTGGCCGAGCGGTTCTAGGTGCTTCAGTCCGGAACCGCACTGCTGCTACGGTCGCAGGTTTGAATCCTGCCTCAGGCATGGATGTGTGCGATGTCCTTAGGTTAGTTAGGTTTAAGTAGTTCTAAGTTCTAGGGGACTGATGACTTCAGATGTTAAGTCCCATAGTGCTCAGAGCCATCTGAAGCATTTTACAAACTGATATGCAACAGAACCCCCAGAACAATTAACGGCGTTGGCACTGTCATATCAGCGAAATTCGATGGTTCTGTCTCAGAGGTGCAGCGTTACTACGATCGGTTTAAAAAGTTGTCTATATTGCAGACAGATGAAAAATCTACTTCTTCAGTACCAATGCCCCACAAACCGGCCTGCGTGAAGAAACCAAACATGGCTTCTGGGCATTGCTTGTCGAGAAGACTGCTGAAGTCCCAGCAGATGATTACTTCATAGTCGCTGGTGACCTGAATGGACATGTCGGACAAAGGAAATGAGATCATGACGCCCATGGTGGACACGGATGTGGAGAGAAAAACGTTGACAGCCAGCAAATCTTAGATTACGCAGAAAGTCATGACCAGGTCATCACGAACACTTGGTTCAAAGAACTTGAAAGTCATCTAATCACGTACTGTAGTGGATGAAACGCAACTCAGATTGACTACGTCCTAGTAAGACTTTGGAATCTCAAAGATATGTCAAACATGAAAGTTGTTCTTTTCGAAACTGGCTCAATGCAACATCGACCAGTCATCTGTAAGCTCAGAATAAACCCACCAAGATCTGGGTACCCTGCCAGAAACTAACCATCAAGAATCCAAGGAAAAGGAGGCAGTCATTATGACCGAAATTATAGTGCCACCAATTACCATAGTCGAAGACAGCTGGACTAAACTGAGAATCTCTCTTCATGAAGCTCCACGCTTTACTCTCGGAACAACGAAACCAGGACCACGAAGGATGAGCAAAGGCGGGTGGCTTTGGAATGACGCTGTTAAGGATGGCTTACGCAAGAAGAAAAAATTGTGCCACAAATTTCTTGCAGAGAAAACACTATCCTATTGTAATGCTTACAAACAAGCCCATAGATAGGCGAAGGAGGTCATTCAGTTACAAAAGTAGACAAGTATTCACATCTCTCACGAAACTACACAGACGCTAAGGAGAGCGTGACATTTATCTACTACCCAAATCAAAGCATCGCAAAACGGAAGACATCCAACACTATCTCGGCATCAACGACGAAACGGTTGAGCTACTGGTCAACAGGAAGAAAGGAAGGGAACGTTAGCGGAACTACTTCGAGAGAATTTCTACCGAGGAGTTTCACCATCCACAAATACCAACCATGTCAGCTGTTGAAGGACCAGTCAAGGAAATTAAGATTGCTGAAATCGAGGCTATTCTAAAGGAGATGAAGAGAGGGGAAGCTACTGGCCCCAATGACCTCCCAGCAGTGTTATGGCGTTCTCGACAGTGGAATGCTGCGAGCTGGCTAACGAATCTCTTCAAACACATCATCAAAGAAGGTAGAATACCAACAGACTGGCAGCGGAGCATCACTGTACCAATGTTCGAAAAGAAAGGAAGTCCTGCTGAGTATTCTAATTACCACCCGATCACATTACTGAATTAGTAGACTGTTCTGCCTGGTGCCACTGCCTCAGGTGTATCCCTCTTGCGGCCCCGTTGCCAATATCTATGAGGAAGAGTTGGCATCTGTGGGTTGTGTCCTTAAAAAGTACACTCCTGGAAATTGAAATAAGAACACCGTGAATTCATTGTCCCAGGAAGGGGAAACTTCATTGACACATTCCTGCGGTCAGATACATCACATGATCACACTGACAGAACCACAGGCACATAGACACAGGCAACAGAGCATGCACAATGTCGGCACTAGTACAGTGTATATCCACCTTTCGCAGCAATGCAGGCTGCTATTCTCCCATGGAGACGATCGTAGAGGTGCTGGATGTAGTCCTGTGGAACGGCTTGCCATGCCATTTCCACCTGGCGCCTCAGTTGGACCAGCGTTCGTTCTGGACGTGCAGACCGCGTGAGACGACGCTTCATCCAGTCCCAAACATGCTCAATGGGGGACAGATCTGGAGATCTTGCTGGCCAGGGTAGTTGACTTACACCTTCTAGAGCACGTTGGGTGGCACTGGATACATGCGGACGTGCATTGTCCTGTTGGAACAGCAAGTTCCCTTGCCGGTCTAGGAATGGTAGAACGATGGGTTCGATGACGGTTTGGATGTACCGTGCACTATTCAGTGTCCCCTCGACGATCACCAGTGGTGTACGGCCAGTGTAGGAGATCGCTCCCCACACCATGATGTCGGGTGTTGGCCCTGTGTGCCTCGGTTGTATGCAGTCCTGATTGTGGCGCTCACCTGCACGGCGCCAAACACGCATACGACCATCATTGGCACCAAGGCAGAAGCGACTCTCATCGCTGAAGACGACATGTCTCCATTCGTCCCTCCATTCACGCCTGTCGCGACACCACTGGAGGCGGGCTGTACGATGTTGGGGCATGAGCGGAAGACGGCCTAACGGTGTGCGGGACCGTAGCCCAGATTCATGGAGACGGTTGCGAATGGTCCTCGCCGATACCCCAGGAGCAACAGTGTCCCTAATTTGCTGGGAAGTGGCGGTGCGGTCCCCTACGGCACTGCGTAGGATCCTACGGTCTTGGCGTGCATCCGTGCGTCGCTGCGGTCCGGTCCCCGGTCGACGGGCACGTGCACCTTCCGCCGACCACTGGCGACAACATCGATGTACTGTGGAGACCTCACGCCCCACGTGTTGAGCAATTCGGCGGTACGTCCACCCGGCCTCCCGCATGCCCACTATACGCCCTCGCTCAAAGTCCGTCAACTGCACATACGGTTCACGTCCACGCTGTCGCGGCATGCTACCAGTGTTAAAGACTGCGATGGAGCTCCGTATGCCACGGCAAACTGGCTGACACTGACGGCGGCGGTGCACAAATGCTGCGCAGCTAGCGCCATTCGACGGCCAACACCGCGGTTCCTGGTGTGTCCGCTGTGCCGTGCGTGTGATCATTGCTTGTACAGCCCTCTCGCAGTGTCCGGAGCAAGTATGGTGGGTCTGACACACCGGTGTCAATGTGTTCTTTTTTCCATTGCCAGGAGTGTATATGCGCGGTTCGCTGGCCCGAGAGGAGCCACAAAGTTTGGGGATTGGCGGAAGCGTCGCGACAAGAGGTGATCACGAGGTCCGAGAGGCCGAAGCCATGAGCTGCGAAAGGAGGGCATAAGCAGAGCGAAGATGCCGGAGTTCTTCACCGAGGTCAGCGTCGACTACAAGCAGCAGGCCAACATCCCGTCGGCTGATTGGCAACATTCGTGTCGGACGACCGCTTCGTGGCCTGGCTGCCCTCTTCTACCTGGCTTTCATCGGCACCACTCAGTAACCGCTACGACGCACCGTGGATCCATGGAACTGCTTGCTGATAAAAGGGAGTAACATTCTGTAATCCTCGCGGTGACTTGTATCATTACAAACACTGAAATTTTCAAATCTTTCCGTTGAACCTTACTGGTATCCGGTGTTATTTAGGTTACTGAAGCCTCCTAATCACCCACTGCTGCTATAACATACTAATATGCTGTCAGTTTTCACTGAGATTATCTTAAGAGGACATGTAGAATGCGATTAGTCATTACTTTTCGCCTCCTTGTCTGAAAGTTGATATTTATGAGCCGCAGTACGAGCTGTGTGATACTTACCAAATAATTGATTCTGCTGATCGGTTAATTCAGTGCTTGCTGCCTTAATTTAGTGCAACGTAAAAGGCTCACGGCTTCCCAAAAGACACAATGCTAAAAATTTATTGGTTTTTCCGAGTGTTGTAGCGGGAAACTTGTTTGTCTGTGTCACCCGGGGCTGCCTTAGGAGCTGCCGCCATCGAACGCAGTACGCTCTCTCAAGGGTACCGTAGTGCAACAACACAATGTTGGTCAGAAAGTGCTTTCTTTTAAAAGAAATGTTTTAGTTGTAAATCACGGTATTTTAAGTAACAGCAAGTAAGGGTACTGATTCTATTGGCCCATCACGCAGCAGAATAGACAAACTAAATATTGCTGTTTGGAGGATTAGGTGTTTCTTTATTTTTCTCTAAAATAAGTTTATTTAAATGTTGCAAAACTATCTTGCTTGAAGTCTCCTTGATAAGGGATTGGCTGAACACTTGTGATGTTCAATTTTTTTATGGAATTGCGATATTTGAATATGAAGTTTAAATTCAGTTGACATATAATTTCACTAGCCATACCTAGCATTGATTTTCTTTTACATTGAGGCAGTCATAGACAAACATTCTATTTTTTCTTAAGGGGAGACGGAAGGCAATTTTATCCCTATTCTGCCAATGCTATTTTACTCTTTGAATAGGTACACTTTTCAAAAGAACTAGAAGTGATACAACAATGAAATTTTAACTTTTTTGTACATTAATTATTGTTTGGTGGTTCTCAGTTTACTTGTAACTTACTACCATCTGCAGTACAAACTGACCAAATTTCATGTTTCTAACCGCATTGCCGGCCGCGGTGGCCTAGCGGTTCTAGGCGCTTCAGTCCAGAACCGCGCCACTGCTACGGTCGCAGGTTCGAATCCTGCCTCGGGCATGGATGTGTGTGATGCCTTTAGGTTAGTTAGGTTTAAGAAGTTCTAAGTTCTAGGGGACTGATGACCTCAGATGTTAAGTCCCATAGTTCTCAGAGCCATTTGAACCATTTTTTGAATCTAACCGCATTAGTTTATCAAATATTGGTACCTGAAAATGAAAAAAAATGTAGGTTTGAGAAAAATCCATTTAAAGTTTAATATTGCAATTCAAGTATAGTTATTGCTGAGAATTACTTACCACTAATATTTTCCTGCACCATACTGAGCATCATCTGAATCATACTGACCTTTTCTTCTCTTGGTCCCCCTTCATTTCTGTCTGGCTTCTCTTGCGCATTTTAAATTAGCGATATTTGCTTTGCGGATGCTCTCTTTATCTATTTGTACCAAGGATTTTGCAGTATTTCCACTAGACTTTATGCGCAATAATTCCAAAACATCCCATTTTCTAATTACACCATCACTGAAGCATAAAATAGCATCATAAACACCAAATTGAGGGTTGTAAGCTGAACAAATTCAGTTTTCGTTAACCGGTCCCAAATGACAGAATTTTCACAGTCAATTAAATTTTTGGTTTTCCCATGAAGATATATCTTCAAGAAGGTATCTTTACAAAGGTCTCTATATATGGGTTTAATTTCATTTCATTGAATTAAATGCTGTGCATTCTCTCTGCACGGCGAGAAAACGAAGGCGTGGCATTTAAATACCATATTGCACAGTGTCCCAGGAAGAGCATCATATCTCACGCAAAAATTGTCGTAATTATATAAAACAAAAACTGATTCATGCAGGACAGACCAGGCATTTCAGATATGCTAAAATCTAAAAATCGAATTTTTGAAGCCCACGTGCCTTCCGTCTCCCCTTAAGAACTTACGTTTTTAATTACTCTGCATGATATTTCACTGCCTAATCGCCGGTGGCTCCAATCTATAAATTCGATATATTGTCAAAAAAAATTTTTTTGTTATATACATTGTTAAATAAACAGGTTGTGTGAAAAGAAGGTTATAGTATCCATCTTTTTGATTTGAAGCTCCTTGTATTGGCCGTGTTTGCAGTTAAAATTTTTGGATGTGAGGTCCGCCAATTATGCAAAACACCGTTTTTCTCAGTACCCAAACATGTTTCGGCACCACTGTGCTATCATCAGTGGGTTTTCGTTTTTATTTATTCTTTACATTTGGTGTGCATGAATTTCTGGATCACTTTTGTGTTCATTACTACAGGTAGCTTGTCATGTTTTCGTGTGGCAAGGACTTTTCCACAAATACTTGTTACATTTACGTATGCACCACAACATCTCAGCATGATGCGGAGAATGGAAGTGCTTGCCAGACGAAAACATGACAAGCTACCTGTAGTAATTAACACAAACGTGATCCAGAAAATTCATGCACACCAAATGTAAAGAATAAATAAAAACGAACACCCACTGAAGATGGCACAGTGGTGCCGAAACATGTTTGGGTACAGAGGAAAACGATGTTTTGCATAAGTGGCGGACCTCACATCCAAAAAGAAGGTTATAAAGGTGGGTCCTCCCTTCCACGTTTTCCTTAATTCCAGTAAGTACCAATTATCAGAAAGGATACGCGAAATAGCTGAATCACAAGCAACCAAGTCGCATTTAAAAAAATTAGTGGCACAACTGACGCAATCCGTGCTGCGCGGCTGCTGATTGAAAAATACCGCGAAAAGAGCAAGTCACTGCGCCTTGTTTGTCTAGACCTCGAAAAGGCTTTCGATCGGGTACCACATGGCGTAATCTGATTAGCGCTTCGAGACCAAGGCGTTCCGGAGTACCTTGTCAACTGGGTACGGTTTCTGTATGCAGGACCGAGATGCTATGTCCAAGCAGCTACAGGAGCGTCAGATGACTTCCGCATCACAGTAGGAGTCCACCAATACCCGACCTTATCACCACTGCTGTTTATTCTTGTAATCGACACTGTCACATCAGACCTGCAGATGCCGCGACCATGGACACTTCTTTATGCTAATGACGTCTTGTTGGCTGTGGAGAACAAGTTTGATCTCTAGCACCAAACACAAGAGTGGAATGAGCGACTCGTGCGATGTGGCCTGCGGCTCAACAAAAACAAAACTGTGTGCACGGCATCAGATCCATGAGCATTGACGGAGAACGCCGGCCAACAGTAACAAAATTTAAGTATCTCGTTTCTGGAATCTCTAGCGATGGCCAGCCTATAGACAAGGTCAACGCAAGGACACAGGCAACCTGGTTGGAGTGTCGAATGACAACAGGCGTCACCTGCGATCGTCGGATTAAGGATCGTCTGAAGTCAAAGATCAATCAGACTGTCATCCATCCTCTTGCTCCCTAGGGCACTGAGTGCTGGGCAGCTACAAAAGAGGCTCAAAGAAGACTGGAGGTCACGGAGACTAAGTTGCGTAGGTGAACAGTGGCATCACTAGACCACGCCCCGAATGACACTATCATGAAAGTTATAGGATACAGGTTCCGCCTTTATGCAAAAACATCTTTTATTTCTTTTTACCGAAACGTGTTTCGACACCTCTGTGCCATCATCAGTGGGTTTTGTTTATTGAAAACTTGCTCACTGCCATTTTCCAAATGAAAACGTGTTTATAAAAAAAGATATCGCACAAAGTATATGAATATGTGTGTGCAGTGCCCTCAGAACGCAAAAGAAGAAGGATCAGTCACAAAAAACGTGGCAAGTTATCAGTGCAGGACACCACACAGATGGTCCTGCAAAACCATATAGTGTGAAATCACATTTTCAATAAACAAAACCCACTGATGATGGCACAGAGGTGCCGAAACGTGTTTGAGTAAAAAGAAAAACAGTGTTTTTGCATATAGGCGGGACTTATATCCTATAATTTAACCGCAGAATCTGAAAGAAAGACAAGAGCTACAGATCCAAAAGATGACTATCAGGAAACATTCAAGGGTCGCACCGATCCGGAAGAAAATGTTGAGAAAGCCATCTGCGACGGTTTGGACATGTGCTACGCACATAACAAAATGCGACTGCAAAGGCAGCCTACACAGTAGAAGTCATGGGAAGCAGACCCAAGGGGCGACCTAGACAACGACTGGCCGACACTCTGCACAGTCACCTGAAGGCAGCAAATCTTCATCCAGACAAGGCCCACTGTCTAACAAAGTGGAGACAGCAAATCCACTCAGCTGACCCCGCTGCCAGGTGGCACAAATGCTAAAGAAAAGGTACAAGAAGCTAATAGACGAAAAAAACAATTTTTTCTTGGACAAATCGAGTAACACCGCATAATTGCCTGACCACCGTCTTGTAGGTTAAGAAAATGTTTTGTGAAGAGGCAGAGTTGTCGCAGAATATGATACTATAGGATATTATTTTAAGAAGTCATGGTTACAAAATATTGGCACTCATTATCTGCAGAAGAATGGAAAAACTAACAGAAATTAACCTTGGGGAAGTTCAAATTGGATTCCGGATAAATGAAGGAATATCCCTGGCGATAATGAATCTATTACAGGCAAACCTACGCTTATAGCATTTTTAGATTTAGCGAAAGCTTTCGACGATGATTGGACCACATACGTTGAAATTTAGAAGCGATCAAAGGTAAAATACAGGGAGCGAAAGGTCGCATAGAACATGTACAGAAACCTCAGTGCAGTTGTAAGAGGTGAAGGTCATGAAAGGGAAATAGTAGTTGAGAAAGGAGTGAGACAGCGTTGTGGCCTGTTCCCGATGTTGTTCAATCTGTGCATTGAGCAAGCAGTGAAGGAAAGTAAGGAAAAATTTGGAGAGGTAATTAAAGTTCTGGGAGAAGAAAGAAAAATTTTGTGGTTTGCTGATGACACTATAAAACTGTTAGAGACTGCTAAGGAGTTGGAAAAGCAGTCGAACGAAATGAATAGTGTGCTCAAGCGAGCCGGTTAACGGAAATTCTTACAACGGAACCTCCCCATCGCACCCCCCCTCAGATTTAGTTATAAGTTGGCACAGTGGATAGGCCTTGATAAACTGAACACAGATCAATTGAGAAAACAGGAAGATGTTGTGTGGAACTGTGAAAAAATAAGCAAAATATACAAACTGAGTAGTCCATGCGCCACATAGGCAACATCATGAGAAAGTGAGCTCAGGAGCGCCGTGGTCCCGTGGTAGCGTGAGCAGCTGCAGAGCGAGAGGTCCTTCGTTCAAGTTTCCCCACGAGTGAAAATTTTACTTTGTCTATTTTTGCATAGTTATTATCTGTCCGTTCGTTCATTGACGTCTCTGTTCACTGTAATAAGTTTAGTGTCTGTGTTTTGCGACCGCGTCGCAAAACCGTGCGATTAGTAGACGAAAGGACGTGCCTCTCCAATGGCAACCGAAAACATTTGATCGCAATGTCATAGGTCAACCGATTCCTCCACAGGACAACACATCTGATATATTCTATACGACACTGGTGACGGCATGTGCGTCACATGACAGGAATATGTTGTCGACCCACCTAACGTGTACACTTGGCGAATGGGTAAAAAGATTCTTCTACCTTGCCCGATTTAGGTTTTCTTGTGGATGTGATAATCACTCCCAAAAAAGTGATGAAAACATAAGAGTTTGTCACATAAACTGAAAATAAAATATTAAATTTTTCACTCGATGGAAGATTTGAACCAAGGACCTTTCGTTCCGCAGCTGCTCACGTTACCACGAGACCACAGCGCTCCTGCGTTGTCAGTGTCCTTGATGTTGCATATCTCCCATGAACTACTCAGTTTGTATATTTTGCTTATTTTTTCACAGTTCCACACAACTTCTTCCTGTTTTCTCAATTGATCTATGTTCAGTTTATCAAGGCCTATCCACTGTGCCAACTTATAACTAAATCTGAGGGGGGTGCGATGGGGAGGATCCCTTGTTAGAAAGGCTGTGCCCTAGGTATTGACATTATTTGCGAAATGATTCACATTTATTAAACAATTTTCTTTTTTAAAGGCAATAAAGCGCAATGAAATAATCTTGTAGAAATAGGAAGATGATACCAGGCTAACAAATTGGTTTTAAATTACAAACCCAAGATTTAAAGCGGTCTTGACAAATTTAAATCATATGTTTTGAAGGTCAAATGTAACAACGACTAGAGCAAATTTAGTAACAGGTAAATTGTTTAAACAAGTTGAAATGTCCCAAGCTAACAGAATGGCTTTAGTTACAGACCAAAATTTTTGCTGTAAAACGTAACAACGGCTAGCACAAATTTAATAACAGAGAGACTGTTTAAACAATTTACATGTCCCAAGCTAACAGAATGCTTTTAAATTACAGACCAACTTCTGAAGGTCAAATGTAACGACGATTAGCACCAATTTAGTAACAGGTAAAATGTTTAAACAATTTAAACGTCCAAGATGACAGAATGGTTTTAAATTATGAGTCAAAATTTAACACAGTCTTTTGAGAGAGCTGACAAATTTAAGCGACACAAGGGCCAGCAAGTGGCCCGGCTGACTAGGGAAAAACTTGATACAGAAGAAAAAATTTAACTCGAACAGCAGTCACCGTGCTGCAGAGCTGATTCACATAGTGTAACGGTAGCGGCAAATCCCAGATGCTGTGAAGTAATACCGTGCCGCCGATACGCTCAGCCTTGTCAGCCCGGGTCAATTGCACGCAAAGACTGCGGAAACAGTAAGTAGCTGACCCATCAGGCAACAGCGACACGCGACAAGAAGGTGCCTAGAACCACCAACAGGTCAATATGTACGATAACGAACTTTCAGCAAACAGACTTGTAGTGCACTTGTTTTATTTAAATTAGACTCCACAAGAAATCTTGCTACAAGACAAGCTATGAATGATCAACAATAATCGCAATACTGATTCAAGCGTGGTATCGTGAATCTGTACATGTAGGCCCCTCCTGCAGCATCTTTGAGATGTCTGTTGCAAGTGGGCAAGCTGACTAGGGAGCGCTGTTCTGTCCTGTAAATTGTACACTGTGAAATAGTTTGACAGTGATAATATGTCAATGCTGGATATTTTCTATCTTCCTTTGAAGGATACTCCCTCCATCCTACATTGATCAGTAAGTGTGCATATGTCAGCTTTCATAGCCAATTCCACTTGTGGGAAGAAAGGGCAATCAGCTGTTCTCATCACCCACACACTTCAAAAGCACAATTACATTTATTTCTTCATTTGCATATACTCCATTACAGACTTCCCTGCTACAACCATAACAAATATTTTTCATACAAATTATTTTAAATGGTTCTATTGTTGGAATTATAAAAATTAAATTATTATTAATCATTCCTTTTGGAAGACAGTTCTTGTAAAGAGAATCTGAAGCAAGCTCAGAGTGTTTGCAATTTGCATCTCACCCTGATAAAACTGTTGGCCATCACTGTAGCTGAACTACAGTTGTGGTATTTTTTTACTAACAAAATTGGGGATTGCAATGTGAGGCAATCCAGAATAAGGCACAACAACCTCGGCAAACGCCGATTAACAGATTAAACTAAGAATTTCAAGAACAGTACCATTTAAACACTGGTAAGAACGAAGAATAAGCGTATTAACATAACCAAATTACAAAACATAGCTTAAGTAGATTTAAAGCATGCATCTGAACTTCCTCTTCAAAAAAATGGTTCACATGGCTCTGAGCACTATGGGACTTAACATCTATGGTCATCAGTCCCCTAGAACTTAGAACTACTTAAACCTAACTAACCTAAGGACAGCACACATCACCCAGCCATCACTAGGTAGAGAAAATCCCTGACCCCGCCGGGAATCGAACCCGGGAACTCGGGCGTGAGAACGCTACCGCTCGACCACGAGATGCGGGCTGAACTTCCTCTCTGGGCTCGAATGCTGGTTCTATTAATAATCTAACGGTCAGACAACAGTAAAAGACGACCCGCAGGCCTAATCAGGGTCCAAGAACACCCAAGGTAGGCAACACAGAAAATTTTTCACCTCTTCGGCAGTGCACCCGGTACACTAATAGATCCGGCCAGATCAGAATCTAAAGCGTAATTTAAAGAGCACATTAATCATAAATGTTCATCCCAGCACCAGTATCACCTGCGACCACCGTCACATTCCCACCACTTGCACAGTCGGTGACAGTAATAATGTTACAGATCATTTGGCAGTGAGTAACACTATTAAAACCAAACAATGAAAAACTATCACCACAATCGTCAACCCCGCCGATTACAACTAAGTTACGTTTCAAGAAAGTAACGCAGGGAGCTCAGCGGGCACAGAGGTGGGCAGGCTCAAACAGTTTGTGTAAGCAATGCAGACCACATTACGGTGGATCCAAACCTCTCGGAAAGTACAAATTCACAACTCAGGGAAGAGTCACATAGGGCAGGGCAGTAACAACAGTCCGCTCACACCGAAAAGCTAGATCACACAACGTGGCCTGACAACAGGAATGAAATGCCCTTTCAGAGCACCGAAAACAGCTAATGATAATCAAAGTCGTTCCGACTGCAACGGTTCCTTCAGAGCGAATCGGTCTAAACACCGACCACCGGCGCGTACAAACACGTTTCCTCCAACCGACATTCTTCCTCCTCGTCCCCAGTGATGACGATGATGTGTGGTTTGTGGGGCGCTCAACTGAGCGGTCATCACAGCCTACACAAAGTCCCAATTTTTACACAAACCATTTGTTTTACACAATCCAATCTAGTCACTGTCACGAACGATTATGATGATGAAATGATGAGGACAACACAAACACCCAGTCCTCGGGCAGAGAAAATCCCCAACCCAGGCCGGAAATCGAACCTGGGACCCCGTGATCTTGAGGCAGCGACGCTAGTCACTTTTTTTTTAATTTTGTTGGGTATTGTTAGGATTGTTTGGTCTGGGCGGACGTCACATGACATCCGTTCAAGTTGATCCTCGATTCTTTTCTCAGTTTTTTTTATTACAGAGGACAATCGGCTTTCTGAAGAAACGCACTGAGCTATCGCGCGGGCATCACTAGACGACGAGCTGTGCGGTCTCTCGTGCCCGATGACTGACTCAAGACTGACCGTTCCGCCACTCGCCCGCCTACCAAACGTTTCAAACCAGAAGACGCGGCGCAAGAGCGCCGCCCGGCTACCAGAAGGAAAACGAACCAGAAGTTTGATGTACAGACCGGAATCGATAAGAGCCGACACTGCTCTGATCGTGCCTTGAAACGAGATTGTAAGATGAAATACAACAAAATTAAAAGAGGGGAAATGGGATGTCAACGAAGTAAATCAGGCGACGCTGAAGGGACTGGACTAAGGGACTAAAATTAGTGGAGTTTTAATTTTTAGGCAGTAAAATTACTGACTGTGGCCAAAGTAGGTATGATACAAAACGCACACTGGCAACAGTAAGAAACCAATGTCTGGAAAAAGAGGAATTAGTTAACGTCTAACATGAATTTAAATGTTAGTGTGTCTAGTCTCTTCTGAACGTAATTGTCAGTAGCATTGCCTTGTATGGAAGTGATACGTGGACGATAGGCAATTCAGACAAGAAGTAGATGGAAACTTCTGACATGTGGTGCTGCACAGGAATGCTAAATATTAGATGGGTAGTTCGAGTAACAGATGAGGAGGTACTGAATAGAACTGGGGAAAAAAGAAATTTGTGGTACAACTTGACTAAAAGAAGGTATCGGTTGAGAACACATATTTGGAGGTATCAACTAATTGTCAATTTCTCAATGGAAGGATGTGAACGGGGTAACGCTAGCAAAGGGAGGCCAAGGGTTGAATGCAGTAAGCAGATTGAAATGGGTGTAGGAGTTATGCAGAGATGAAGAGGTTTTCACAGGGTGGAGAGCTGCATCAAGCCATTTTTCAGACTAGAGACAACATCAACAACAACAGAAACTAGCAATGTAAAACTGTGCAAAACAAATAAGTTTCTCGTTTCACTGTCACGGACAATGGAAAGTATTCCTTGAAGCACTTAGTTTCATCAAAGAGTCTGAATACGATGCTTCAAAGAGAGTTTTTCATCCATCTTCAGACACAAGAAATTAAAATGTTAGTGTGTACCGATTTCGTTTTCATCTTGTGATAGTATAATTTTGTTTGTGCGAGAATTCTGTGTAAGAGACTGTATTTTGTAGCATTTGTCGGGCATAGTACCACTGGCTCTACCCTCCAATAATATCGCTGGCCTACCGCAGCAGGAACAACTGTATCTTTGCCACATGAGTTCTCTATGCTATGCCCTCTATGCTACACGCATTGTGTATACACTGCGAGAATAGAAGTATGCATAGTAAGTGACGGTAGTGCGAGTGGTTATTTATCGTTGTAATTACCACGTCAGCTCCCCACGACCTACACAATTAAGAGACTCTTAAGCCGTTAGCTAATGTTATCCACTATCCTACTCGCTAAATCACTTATGCTTTATTCCACATCTTTCACAATGAAACTTGTTTAATCTGTAAATTTTTTTAGTATCCTGCCACGTTAAATGCACACCATTGACCCCATGACATCTCCCTTCCACCCCCCACCCCCCCACTTCACTGCATTCCAATTAGCATCAATTTAGTACTAAATTCATCCTCATAGTGATGACGAAAAAGAAGAAGGGGTTGGGAGGCGAAACGTAACATCAGGACTGTTATTTTCTTTGCTGAAAGTTAAGATAATTGTACACTTTCCTAAGGTGAAAGTGAAAACATTCAAAACAAATCGAACGTAATAGCGCAAAATATAAAATATCAGTAGTGATTGGTTACTGTACATCCTTCGTCAGTTGTACACCTGCCATTGTGCAGAAAAATCGCACCAGTTTTGAAAGATTTTGCAAGAAATTCACGACAGAATAATTCATGGTATTGGTATTACTTAATCATTCACGGATGTCTGTGAACTTGATGTATTAGCATAATTAAACACTGTTGAAATACTCCAGCATCAGTTAAGATCCAATGGGTTTTTTATAAGCCGTAGAGGTACGGTGTGTCGCTAAGAAAGTGCCTCAACAAAATTTCTTGCAGCCAAATTTCGTTACGCTGCCTCTCGAGTACAAAGAGCGCCTTCATCAAGCCATTTCTCTGGCGATGCGCCGCTGCAAAAGGCAAAGGAACGCGCAACGCTACCACCGTAACTGACTTTTACTTGATGATAAAAAAGTATGTGCCTTGCACAGAACATACCACAGGTAGCACAAAACGATATTGTTGAATATGAAATTTCTGTACTTGCTAGGGTTGTTATATCATCGACATTGTCAATAACTGCAGTTAATGTTTACACGCATAAAAGTAACTGAATCGCCTTAGCTTTTTGATAACTATGGACTGTGGCAATTTTGATGGACAACAAATACAGAAAAGTAAGGCAATACCTGATACGTTTGTTGAGCTGTAAAAAAAATTTGAAAATGTTATCTGGCTAGAGATGTTCAGAGTGCAGAAGAAATCGGGTTTAAAATACACCAGAGAAATGTTTGCAATACTCATCTTCTGCGATAAGTAAGTGGCTCTCCGTGGACATTATCATAAATAAGAGAAAAAAGAGTAGAAGAAGAAAGGTGTGAGATCAGGGCCTGCTCCAGAACATTTTTCAACACAAGTGACGTATTATTTCACACCCCTGCCCCTCCTCCCTCAGACATTAATTGCTATTCCTTGGGCTCTTGGTAATACGTTTAAAAGTAGATCGAAATGTAGTGATCGTGGAAATGGACTGTTTCTTCTTTTAAAATAAATCCCACATACTCTGTAACGAAAATAAATTTCTCAACAATTCGACTGTTAAATATTTAAAGAAGAAACCCTTCCTATCCATTTTAGATACTCCTGAGGTTTTTAAAAGATTTTAGTGAAAACTGAAAGAACCAGTCCTGTAATATTGTTCTAGCGTCCGTAAACATGTGTCATCTATTAAACTAAATGGGAAAATGAAAACAAACTTTTTGATATTTTTTAGTTTTATAATTAAACTTCTTAATTCTGTTATTTACAAATTATTTCACTTTTCATCACGAAAAAGTAAGACAGCAACACAAAATATATCGTCTAATTTTAAAGTGACACCTTAAACATATGACACCGTTTTCTTGTGTAGGTTGTGTGTGGCATGTCAACAACACTCACCAGTACATAGTTAAAATTAGAAAATTCACAAGAACGGAGGTGTAAATCGATAAACATGTTCCATATTCATATGTATTTAACTGAAAATGAAGAAAAGAAGCAAATTTCTGTATGATACAAAAGAGGAATGTTCTGTTAAGAAGTCGTGTGTAAAGGAAAAGAAACAAATTTGTGCATGATACAAAAGAGGAATATTCTGTTAAGATAGTTGTGTGTAATTCCAACAGTTGTTCAGTTGACAGTTGTTTACCTTGAATAAAACCATTCTATTTAAATTTTTCTAGCCTTTAAGTTTAGCAAGATCTTTCGAAACAGACTCTGACTTGACTTGAAGGTACCGCTTTTAACAGCAGAAGTTGATGGTAAACGCAATTGTTTTTGAGAAAGTGTTCATCTACTTCAGTTTTGAAAAGCTGCTTTCACAACTAGTTACAGATATAGGTAAGGTCAGCGGGATTTCTAAGCTTACATAAGCATTAGTGTGAATATCAATAAATTTCATGTTATAATGGGCAATGTGTAAAACGTCCAGAAGGAAGAATGAGCGCTAAGATCGAAACTTCGTCGTTTACTTCCTTCCCACTGATGTCACGCTCACACATTCTCAATAGCCATGCAGGCCGATTTCGGGTTTCAAATATCCTACACGTCTGTAGATCATGAATATGGCATAGAAAGCTGCAGCTCTTACTATTTCTGAGTTAGTGAGCAGAATGAGATTTTCACTCTGCAGCGGAGTGTGCGCTGATATGAAACTTTCTGGCATATTAAAACTGTGTGTCGCACCGAGACTCGAACTCGGGATCTTTACCTGTCGCGGGCAAGTGCTCTACCAACTGAACTACCCAAGAACGACTTAACGACCTTTCCTCACAGCTTCAATTCTGCCAGTACCTCGTCTCCTACCTTCCAAACTTCACAGAAGCTCTTCTGTGAACCTCCGGCCGTAGTGGGCAAGCGGTTCTACGCGCTTCAGTCCGGAAACGCGCGACTGCCACGGTCGCAGGTTCGAATCCTGCCTAGGGCATGGATGTGTGTGATGTCCTTAGGTTAGTTAGGTTTAAGTAGTTCTAAGTTCTAGGGGACTGATGACCATGGCAGTGCTCAGAGCCATTTGAACCATCTTCTGCGAACCTTGCAGAACTAGCACTCCTTCAAGAAAGGATATTGCGAAGATATGGCTTAGCCACAGCCTGGGGGCTCTTTCCAGATGATATTTTGCACTCTGCAGCGGAGTGTGCGCTGAAATGAAATTTCCTGGCAGATTAAAACTGTGTGCCGGACCGAGACTCGAACTCGGGACCTTTTTCCTTTCGCGGGCAAGTGCTCGTGCTTTGGAAGGTAGGAGACGAGGTACTGGCAGAACTGAAGCTGTGAGGAGGTATCGTGAGTCGTGCTTGGGTAGCTCGTATGGTAGAGCACTTGCCCACAAAAGGCAAAGGTCCCGAGTTAGAGTCTCGGTCCAGCATACAGTTTTAAACTGTCAGGAAGTTTCAGACAGCTATATTGTCAATAAGGTAGAAAAAATGTTCCTCAAAGAAGTGTTATGCTACAACTTCATCAGCAGCTTCATCGTCAGACTCATAGGTAAACTGCTTCTTCACTCTCCTGAGACGAATTTTCTTTTTCAAAGTCTGAAACAGATCCACATTTATAAACAAGTACTTTTCCATCCGGCATCACGCTACTGAAGCCCTATTCTGATCTTATCTTATTCCAAAAACTGCTGACATTTTCAAATAGATCAACAGCGCTCTGTAGACTTACAACATAGGCGGTCGCAATGGGAAATGTTCCCTCCCTACAATCTGGAATACAGGGTTTTTTATTCATTTCGGAATTCTCGTTCACTTCTAGAAGTAATTTCCTGTGAGTCTGCTAAACATCTCGTTTAGCGAACTGCATAATTACATGGATGAACGCAGTGAGACAATACTTTGGCTTTGACAGTTGCTTTATAGAAAAACTTACGTCATAACGTTTATGGTAAATCATGAAGCACTTTTTGGTGCAGCTGTATTTTTGCGCTAACGTAAACTCAAAGCAGATGTAGACATTTCGAGGGCAGTGCTAAAATAGAGTCATCAATCTTTGCCCTTCGAGCCCTCATTCCCGCTCTTCTCGGAGTACAGAAAAGGACCGATCCAACACATCGACAGGCCGCCATCAATTTCCAGAGAGACCTGCGTCCCCTTTGCACTACTGCAAAACCTAAAACTGGTAGGTAGTAAATTTGGCCAGTGTCCGTCGACAGAATTTTCTCATTTCTAATTTTTTTCTACTCCAAAATTTTCATATTCAGTATCAGTCCAACATTATTGGTATACGAATAAAAATAAGTTTTCTAAATGTTTTGCTGATTTATTTCTCGACTTATTGATCATTTTGATGGATACCTGTCAGAACTAATCACATAAGGAAGTAATTTTAAATGACTAACTTCAAAAATGTGTCATTTTAATAACATGAATTTTCAAGATAATAATGAAATCATTCTTACGTTTCAGGTATCAAATTAATCGGCCAATGATAAACATCGAGTGGATAACAGTCCGTTCCATGAAATATA
The DNA here is from genome assembly GCF_023864345.2 of Schistocerca serialis cubense. NCBI lineage: Eukaryota > Metazoa > Arthropoda > Insecta > Orthoptera > Acrididae > Schistocerca > Schistocerca serialis. Next base: position 416,306,934 of record NC_064645.1, read on the forward strand.
GCAAGTTTTTTGTGATCAGAATAAAATTTAGTTATAGTGGCAAGATTGGATTGGATTGATTTGGGGGAAGAGACCAAAGAGCGAGGTTATCGGTCTCACTGTATTATGGAAGGATGGAGAGGGAAGTCGGCCGTGCCCAATCAAAGGAACCATTCCGGAATTTGCCTGGAGAGATTTATGGAAATCAGGAAAACCAAAATCAGGATGGCCGGACGCGTGATTGAACCGTCGCCCTCTCGAATGCGAATCCAGTGTGCTAACCACTGCGCCACCTCTATCAGTTGTTAGTAGGCTGTTTAGGCTTTTATGTTGGTAACGCCACGTAGCGCTCTGTATGAAAATCACTGATTGTGCTGTGTGCAGTCTGTGGCTGGTTGGACTCATTGTTGGAATATTCGCTTGTGTAGTGTTGGGCAGTTGGATGTGAACATTGCATAGCTTTGCGCAGTTGGAGGTGAGCCGCCAGCAGTGGTGGATGTGGGGAGAGAGATGCCAGAGTTCTGTGAGGTTACTATAAGCCGACGATCTGGACGCGTGTCCGCCAGAAAAAGGAAATTTCTAAAGATGGATGTCATAGATTGATAGATATATATATGATGACTTTTGAACATTATTAAGGTAAATACATTGTTTGTTCTCTATCAGAATCTTTCATTTGCTAACTATGCCTATCAGTAGTTAGTGTCTTCAGTAGCTAGGATCTTTTATTTAGCTGGCAGTATTGGCGCTCGCTGTACTGCAGTAGTTCGAGTAACAAAGATTTTTGTGAGGTAAGTGATTCATGAAAGGTATAGGTTACTGTTATTCAGGGCCATTATTTTGTAGGGATTATTGAAAATCAGATTGCGTTGCCTTAAAAATATTGTGTGTCGGTTTAGTGATGATCAGAATAAGTAAAGAGAGAAATGTCTAGTACGTTCAGTTTTGCTCAGCTGTTTGAAAATCAAATAACGTAAGAGTTTTACCAGCACAGTCAACTTAATTTTTCTAAGGAGATGTTTCACGGTGTGGCAAGACATGTCTCTACAGTGACCTACTCATTTATACCAAAAATGGCAATTTTAAAGTCTTCCCCTTCCGCCACCTACTGAATAAATTTTTGCGGAAATCCATGGTTTGCAGTAGCTCTTTTGGGAACTTTACTGATCTGTTTGACCCTAAACATAATTTATCACCAGACCACTGTATAACAAACAAACATAAGTTCTTGTAGTTTTCTCGCAACAGGAATGGTATTGCTTCTTTGGAAAGCATGTACTTTAGAAGCTTGACTAATTTCGTATTCATAAACAGTCTCAAACGTTTGTTAAATGTAGTAGTTAACTGGCTCCAAGGTATTTCCCGGCTTTCGCAACGAGTACCACAGAGACATTACACCGTCAGGTTAGACACATACTTTTTCAAAATACCCCATCGATAAGTAGGTACTGAAATGAATTACAAAAGTTCTGGAAAAACTGACAAAAACACGATATGATGTCACTGCATCGTCCACGACAGTAGTTTAACGATGAGCACTTTAACCTTTTTCGAACTCATCTCCTTGGTCCCACAAACGTTTCAAAAGAATCTATCGTCTTGTCAACTCGTTTAAAGACCTGCACACGCGAGGACGCATCTTGCGCCACTAATGGTGCAATAAGATGGTGCAACTTCCTGCTCCAAGAGCTGGCATGCCATCTGGTAGCTGCGTTTGTACACACAATGACTGCAGATGGTGCAACATTATTTTAGATAATGGCCAATAATGAACTGACAGTGGCAGCTGCCGCTTATGCAGTCATTACTGCAATAATATCTCGGCTACGTCGGTGAAGACATTTACGTTGGTATGATAGAAGGTGGCGGAGTAGACCTTGGATTTTAAGACAAGACGACGGCGGTCGGGAATTGCGCAGTCTAATGCACTATGAACTGCGATTGGAGGGCAGGGAATCACACACAAATTTTCTGAGAATGGGCGAGACGGAACTCTTCATATTGCTTCGTTTAGTAGGTCCACAGTTATGCGAGAACGTTTCTCAGGTTCAAAAAGATGAGTAGATACCTTTATATAAGCTTAGTATTACTAGGTTGCTGTACATACAGTGCATACTTGCAAGCTGTAACTAATTCCATAATTTTCTTTAGGTTAGTTCTAACACAGATTTTTAGCTGCTGGAGACAGCTACAGGAGCCTAATGTTTTCATACAGAATACCTGTAAACACGATGTCTCAATTATTACTGAAACTTGTGAGGCAATTTAGCAGTGCTTGAAGGATTCATGCATAAAGGTACGCTGATATTGTTAAATTTCATGATAACATGACCAAAACAACTTAATGTAATAACATATTTCAATAAGCTGAGAAGTATAATAAAGGAACCATTTTGTTCGTATGTGTTACTCTCAACAAGAAATATAATTCGGGGTGCGGTTATATTTTGGGTGCCTCTGCCACAACTTTTTGATTCAGTTTTATTTGTTACGTTCAGTTAGTTGGCAAACCCCTAGCACACCCTTTATTTTGCTAAATTCATTAGAAGTAGCAACAAATTCTTTAGAGTGCCATTCTTAAGAATTTCCGCAACATACACTCCTGGAAATTGAAATAAGAACACCGTGAATTCATTGTCCCAGGAAGGGGAAACTTTATTGACACATTCCTGGGGTCAGATACATCACATGATCACACTGACAGAACCACAGGCACATAGACACAGGCAACAGAGCATGCACAATGTCGGCACCAGTACAGTGTATATCCACCTTTCGCAGCAATGCAGGCTGCTATTCTCCCATGGAGACGATCGTAGAGATGCTGGATGTAGTCCTGTGGAACGGCTTGCCATGCCATTTCCACCTGGCGCCTCAGTTGGACCAGCGTTCGTGCTGGACGTGCAGACCGCGTGAGACGACGCTTCATCCAGTCCCAAACATGCTCAATGGGGGACAGATCCGGAGATCTTGCTGGCCAGGGTAGTTGACTTACACCTTCTAGAGCACGTTGGGTGGCACGGGATACATGCGGACGTGCATTGTCCTGTTGGAACAGCAAGTTCCCTTGCCGGTCTAGGAATGGTAGAACGATGGCTTCGATGACGGTTTGGATGTACCGTGCACTATTCAGTGTCCCCTCGACGATCACCAGTGGTGTACGGCCAGTGTAGGAGATCGCTCCCCACACCATGATGCCGGGTGTTGGCCCTGTGTGCCTCGGTCGTATGCAGTCCTGATTGTGGCGCTCACCTGCACGGCGCCAAACACGCATACGACCATCATTGGCACCAAGGCAGAAGCGACTCTCATCGCTGAAGACGACACGTCTCCATTCGTCCCTCCATTCACGCCTGTCGCGACACCACTGGAGGCGGGCTGCACGATGTTGGGGCGTGAGCGGAAGACGGCCTAACGGTGTGCGGGACCGTAGCCCAGCTTCATGGAGACGGTTGCGAATGGTCCTCGCCGATACCCCAGGAGCAACAGTGTCCCTAATTTGCTGGGAAGTGGCGGTGCGGTCCCCTACGGCACTGCGTAGGATCCTACGGTCTTGGCGTGCATCCGTGCGTCGCTGCGGTCCGGTCCCAGGTCGACGGGCACGTGCGCCTTCCGCCGACCACTGGCGACAACATCGATGTACTGTGGAGACCTCACGCCCCACGTGTTGAGCAATTCGGCGGTACGTCCACCCGGCCTCCCGCATGCCCACTATACGCCCTCGCTCAAAGTCCGTCAGCTGCACATACGGTTCACGTCCACGCTGTCGCGGCATGCTACCAGTGTTAAAGACTGCGATGGAGCTCCGTATGCCACGGCAAACTGGCTGACACTGACGGCGGCGGTGCACAAATGCTGCGCAGCTAGCGCCATTCGACGGCCAACACCGCGGTTCCTGGTGTGTCCGCTGTGCCGTGCGTGTGATCATTGCTTGTACAGCCCTCTCGCAGTGTCCGGAGCAAGTATGGTGGGTCTGGCACACCGGTGTCAATGTGTTCTTTTTTCCATTTCCAGGAGTGTATTTTGGGGGAAGGATGTATCTCTGATCCAACCTTCAGTTGTGCCTGTGTCCAGGTATTATCATACATTTTTATAGTTCGGCCATTATATTCAAAACGTATCCCTACATTTTAAAAGTTTATGTTAAGAACTGAACCTAACAATTTATAGGTCAAAACTCTTTCCCCCCTACATGTGGAATTTTCAGACAAAACCAGTGTACTTCTTAATTCATCATTTTCAGATGTTAAGGGAAGATGTGTCTGATACATAGTGGTTTCAGACTGTAAGAGCATACTTATTTTTCAGTTTCGTGTATGTAAGTCACACTGACATATTCACATCACATTTTGTGTCTTTCAAATGCCATTGACAGAAAATGAATGGAATCGTACATCAAAACAGTTCCAAGACATTTGAAACTTTCCAAATTGTCTTCGCGCTTTAGACGGGAAGCATATGGTATTCCTACCACCAAGCTGTATGGGGTCATACTACCACAATTACAACGGAGGTAACAGCACTGTGTTACTGGCATTTGTTGATGCAGAGTATAAATGTACATGTGTAGATGTAGGTTACAATGGGAGGATCAGTAATGGAGGAGTGTTCTAGAACAGTCCACTCTGTGAAATTCTTAGTGGTACTGAAAATTTAATGAAGATTTCTATACCAGTGCCTTTTATAGTTGTAGCTGATGACGCTTTTTCCTTATCAGAGCATATAATGAAGCTATATAAGGGAAACTCACACAGGAATAGAAAATATTTAATTACCGTTTGAGTAGGGCAAGAAGAACTTCTGCAAATGCTTTTGGAATACTGAGCAATAGGTTCAGATTTCTTCTTAAGAAATTGGAGCTACCTGTTGAAACTGTAGGGAAAATCACACTGTCTACTTGTGTGCTACACAACTTTTTACTGTACACACGTTGGAAGACTTATGTTGGACAACTGGGGAAGAAAGAGGACACAAATCAATGTGTTATCATTCTGGGGCAATGGCAGCAAAATAATCTGAGAGGAATAGGAAGATTAGGTCAACACAAGTCACTTAAAGACGCTAGGAAAGTGAGGGACACTCAACAGGAATATTTCAAAAGTGCTTGGTATGTACAGGGGCAGTGGGAATACGTAAAAAAAATTCGGTACTGATACAGTGCCAAATCTTGAAAGTAAGTAATGTAAATTATGACTGAGAACTTAATATGGTATGTAGGAGATGATATACATAAAGTAACTTAGTTGGTATTAGCAATAAATTTTGTAATTTGAGTTTGCTATAATTACAATCCACACCAAATTTGTATTTCATGGATACTAAGCGATTACAGTTTAATGAAAATGAACAAATAAATAACCTTGTTACTCGAAATAAACAGTCTTCTTACTAAAAAATAAACAAATAAACAGTCTTGTTACTCATTACTGCCCAGCCCTTCCTCTTGTACAGTACAAAGAACGTGTTAAATATCTCTCTCTTAGCTGTCATCACCAGAGCTTTGCTTTTTATTTGCTGCAGATAAGCAATTACTGAAACAAAGACTTCAACATCAGTTGGAGCAGTTTTTAGTTTATTTACGCTGGACAGTATATTGTCAGCTCTTTTCAAAAGAGCATTTTCTTCTTCATTATAAGCACTCTTCCTTTTTGTTCCCTTGATCATACCTCGTCTACGTGGACTGCTGTATGATGATGATGGTATTGATAATGATGGTGCTGTTTGAAATGGCTGGCCATCTTGTGCAACTTCACATTCATCTATAATTAAGAATTCCTCACTAACATTAGTGGGAGACTCTGGGATCTTACTGACAAGACAGTCATCCTGAAAAATAATGATTACAACAGTATACAACTTGCAGTGTGCGCTTTATACTTTTTGTGATTGGATATTTATGGCCAGTGTGAGGCACTGTGCAAGATCATGGACCACGAACTCAGCTTCAAACGTATTTAATTTTAAGTTACAAAGGAAAAAAATATGGACACTAGTGGGGTTCAATCCCACAGTTTTCGAACTGTAAACTAAACGTATCAGACAACTGAACTATTGACATACATCGCATGTTTGTGAGTATAATGTGTCTTGTGAAGTTCGCCAAGGCAAACCAGTTATCAGGTTAGTTTTTTTCACTTACGGTACTAACTACAGAGAAAACTGAATAGGTAAAAAAATTACTTACTGTGGCATTACTCTTTTTAGTGTAGTCCACGCTTTCTTGTGCCAATTCTGCGCTGCAAGTTCCTTTCCTCGCCTGAAACGTGGTCTCGCAAAAACAGGTTTCTTAAAATACCACAGCGTGGGTTCATGCACGCCAGCAGATCCCATTCCGTGCTTAAAATTTTCATCTTCGCTATGATTTCACCATGAGGCGAAAACCTAACCTCCTTCAATGAATCAACTATTTTGTAGAGTGAGCATTTCCTAGTGTAAATGAAAATATTCCATAGTGGATGCTGTTGAACTCCGTGACTGTTCCTTTATAGGGTGTAGAAAAATTTCCGCTACCAGTCACAATAGAGGGTTATTTATTTGTCACACGACCCGTTTCGGGTTTGAACCCATCCTCAGGTGTTCATACATTCAAGTACGTGTTTATATTACTGGAGGTCACTGTATAAATGCAAAAAAATTATTTGCTGATGACTGAACAGATGCAAATGGGACAATTGTAAGTAGCAAGGCAGCATTAGTCGAAAATATATCTGTACTTACATAAAACTGTCACCACAGCGTAATTACAATAATGATGCAAGCCCGAAACCGGTGGTGTGGCAAATAAATAACTTCTTATTGTGACTGGTAGCGGAAATTTTTCTGCACCCTATTTCCTAGCGTGTATGTTACGGTACGTGGGTGATTTTGTGTCATAAAGACGTATTTCGTGTCTGTATGCCGCAAAAAAATTTCTATATCTTCCTTAGACCATTATCACACAGTGTACCACCGATAGCAAAAGCAAACAACGAATACACTCAAATGGTAGCCATATGGCGCGGAATATAGCTTCGTTTGCTTGCGTTCCATTTACTAGCAATGCGGTGGCAAGCCACTAGATGGCACGCAAGATAACCGTTCACACGAAGCAATTTACTCGCTACGCCAGTCATGGCGCAAGAAATGTCTCCGTCTGTACAGGGCTTAATAGGACATCGTTTAGAATTCACCAGTAGTGTTGCAAGGCTACTCCCCATGTCTGCGCACCGAATACACTCATTTTTGTCAGTGGGTGGCCTGTATTTAATTGATTTAGGTTGAAAATCCTGCTTTCCCGATGTTAACTCTACTCATTATTGTAAGTGATGCTGGGCGATATACTATTGAAATTAGCAATTCGCGGATTTTCCTATGCAGTATTTATTGCGTTGAACACACGAGCATTGATATTCACTGACGCAGTAAAAGAACACTTCAAAGAAACTGTGTGCCATTACACAATAACCATAGGTCTATACATGATCGACCATCTGCTCTGCCTGTACGGTAGTGCTTCCAATGACCGACTGTCAACTCCCACTGAACGCTAGCTGCTTCCTCCAAGCTCGGTCGCTCCACAACAGTTACAATTGTACCCTCTGTTGCCTGCGCATAATCGATCCAAATGCCACATGCAGAGGGTACCCTTACAGTGTCCGTAAGTAGAATGAAACGTAGGAAATAATCTTTGACAACTGATTCTTCAGCAGGCTCTCTTTTAACAAAATGAAAGATCAGTGACGTTTGTTCTGTGTGCCTCACGTCATGAGTATAGTCTAAAATAAATGAATGACATGTTGCTTTTTTAAGCTCAACTAAAATTTAATTTTGAATACGTAATGATAACAGAGTAATTAGTTCATTTTGTGTTACTTTAGTTAGACAGTGAGCATTAGTTTTACGAGATCTTGTTGTTGTTGTGGTCTTCAGTCCAGAGACTGGTTTGATGCAGCTCTTCATGCTATTCTCTCCTGCGCAAGCTTCTGCATCTCCCAGTACCTACTGCAACCTACACCCTTCTGAATCTGCTTAGTGTATTCATCTCTTGGTCTCCCTCCACGATTTTTACCCTCCACACTGCCCTCCAATACTAAATTTGTGATCCCTTGATGCCTCAGAACATGTCATACCAACCGATCCCTTCTTCTAGTCAAGTTGTGCCACAAATTTCTCTTCTCTCCAATTCTATTCAACACCTCCTCATTAGTTATGTGATCTACCCATCTAATCTTCAGCATTCTTCTGTAGCAACACATTTCGAAAGCTTCTATTCTCTTCTTGTCTAAACTAGTTATCATCCATGTTTCACTCCATACTAAGACTTCCAGAAAAAACTTTGTGACACTTAAATCTATACTCGATGTTAACAAATTTCTCTTCTTCAGAAACGATTTCCTTGCCATTTGTCTACATTTTATATCCTCTCTACTTCGACCATTATTGGTTATTTTTCTCCCCAAATAGCAAAACTCATTTCCTACTTTAAGCTTCTCATTTCCTAATCTAATTCCCGCAGCATCACCCGATTTAATTCGACTACATTCCATTATCCCCGTTTTGCATTTGTTGATGTTCATCTTATATCCTCCTTTCAAGACACTGTCCATTCCGTTCAGCTGCTCTTCCAGGTCCTTTGCTGCTTCTGACAGAATTACAATGTGATCGGGAACCTCGAAGTTTTTATTTCTTCTCGATGGATTTTAATTCCGACTCCGAATTTTTCTGTTGTTTCCTTTACTGATTGCTCAATATACAGACTGAATAACATCAGGGATAGGCTCCAACCTTTCTCACTCCCTTCCCAACCACTGCTTTCGTTTAATGCCACTCGCCTCCTATAACTGCCATCTGGTTTCTGTACAAATTGTAAATAGCCTTTTGCTCCCTGTATTTTACCCCTGCCACCTTCAGAATTTTAAAGAGAGTATTCCAGTCAACATTGTCAAAAGCTTTCTCTAAGTCTACAAATGCTAGAAACGTAGGTTTGCCTTTCTTTAATCTATTTTCTAAGACAAATCGTAGGGTTAGCATTGCCTCACGTGTTCCAACATTTCTATGGAATCCAAACTGATCTTCCCCGAGGTCGGCTTCTACCAGTTTTTCCATTCGTCTGTAAAGAATTCGTGTTAGTATTTTGCAGCCGTGACTTATTAAACTGATAGTTCGGTAATTTTCACATCTGTCAACACCTGCTTTCTTTTGGATTGGAATTATTATATTCTTCTTGAAGTCTGAGGGTATTTCGCCTGTCTCATACATCTTGCTCACCAGATGGTAGAGTTTTGTTAGACCTGGCTCTCCCAAGACTGTCAGTAGTTCTAATGAAATGTTGTCTACTCCTGGGGCCTCGTTTAGACTTAGGTCTTTCAGTGCTCTGTCAAACTCTTCAGGCAGTATCATATCTCCTATTTCATCTTTATCCACATTCTCTTCCGTTTCTATAATATTGTCCTCAAAAACATCGCCCTTGTTTGGACCCTCTACATACTCCTTCCACCTTTTTTCTTTCCCTTCTTTGCTTGGAACTGGGTTTCCACCTGAGCTCTTAATATTCATGCAAGTGGTTCTCTTTTCTCTAAATGTCTCTTTAATTTTTCTGTAGGCAGTATCTATCTTACCCCTAGTGATATGCGCCTCTACATCCCTACATTTGTCCTCTAGTACGATAACTTACTCTTCGCAAATGCTCTTTCACCACAGCATCAAACGTAGTAATGTGTTCTATTAGTTTCAATAAATTCCCCTTACCTTCTTTAAAGATAACATCTGTTGTTCCACATTACTGTGTTACGGAAAGCAACCTTTTTAACACATGAAACCAATGTTCAGTCTTAGTATAAATGAATCACCCATCTAGTATTTTGGCTAGACGCAAACGCAAGTGCAATTCTCACCGAGACAGGTGTGCATTTACATGATTTATTTTCCCACCTGACGTAACTACACTCGTAAAAAAGAAATAGCAATGTTTTGAAACCGAATAAATAAGATACACTCTGCGGATTTTTTCACTGCCAGTCAATTTTCTTTTGCAGTTTGCAGGAGTAAATCTTCTGCCTCTCTGATCATCAGAAAAGTTAACATCGGCTCTGCATCCACATCTACATACATACTACGCAAGAACTGTATGGTGCATGGCGGACGGTACATTGTTCTACTGCTAGCCATATTGCTTCCCGTTCCACTCATGAGCAGAGCGAGGGAAAAGCGACTACCTATATGCCTCCGCCTGAGCCCTAATTTCTCGTATGTTATGTTCGCGACCCTTAAGCTAAATGTACGTTAGCGGCAGCAGGATCGTTCTGCAGTCACCTTCAACTGCTGGTCCTTTCAATTTTCTCGGTAGTGTTCCTCAAGAAGAACATCACCTTCCCTCCAGGGATTCCTATTCGAGTTCCCGAAGCATTCCCATAATACTTGCGTTTTTATCAAATCTGCTGGTAACAGATCTAGCAGACCGCCTCTGAATTGCTTCGATGGTTGCCCTGGTGGGCATCCCAAACACTCGAGCAGCACTCAAGAGTGGGCCGCACTAGTGTCCTGTATACAGTCTCTTTTACAGATGAACCACACTTTCCTAAAATTCTCCCAATAAATCGAATAATCGAAGTCGGCCATTCGCGTTCCCCTCTACAATCCTTACATTCTCGTTCCATTTTATATTGCTTTGCAACATTACGCCTAGAAATTTAATCGACACGACTGTGTCAATTTACACTAACAGTACTGTTTTCGAATATTACGAGTTTGTATTTCGTACTCATCTACGTTAACTTAAATTTTTCTTCATTTAAATCCAGCGACCATTCATCACACAAATTACAATCTTGTCTAAATCATCTCGTATTCTCCTACAGCCGCTCAACGACGACACTTTCGCATCCACCACAGCATCATCAGCAAACACCGCAGACTGCTGCTCACGTTGACCTTCAGATCATTTATATATACAGGGTGGTCCATTGATGTGACCGGGCCACATATCTCACGAAATAAGCATAAAACGAAAAAATTACAAAAAACGAAACTCGTCTAGCTTGAAGAGAGGAACCAGATGGCACTATGATTGGCCGGCTAGATGGCGCTACCATAGGTCAAACGGATATCAACTGCGTTATTTAAAATAGGAACCCCCATTTTTATTACATATTCGTATAGTACGTATAGAAATATGAATGTTTTAGTTGGACCACATTTTTCGCTTTGTGATAGATGCCGCTGTAATAGTCACAAACGTACAAGGACGTGGTATCCCGTAACATTCCGACCGTGCGGACGGTATTTGCTTCGTGATTCATTACCCATGTTAAAATGGACCGTTTACCAATTGCGGAAAAGGTTGGTATCGTGTTGATTAATGGCTATTGTGATCAAAATGCCCAACGGGCGTGTGCTATGTATGCTGCTCGGTATCCTGGACGACATCATCCAAGTGTCCGGACCGTTCGCCTGATAGTTACGTTATTTAAGGAAACAGGAAGTGTTCAGCCATATGTGAGACGTCAACCACGACCTGCAACAAATGATGATTCCCAAGTAGGTGTTTTAGCTGCTGTCGCGGCTAATCCGCACATCAGCAACAGACAAACTGCCCGAGAATCGGGAATGTCAAAAACGACCGTGTTGAGAATGCTACGCCAACATCGATTGTACCTGTACCACATTTCTATGCACCAGGAATTGCATGGCGACGACTTTGAAAGTCGTGTACAGTTCTGCCACTGGGCACAAGAGAAATTACGGGACGATGACAGATTTTTTACACCCGTTCTATTTAGCGACGAAGCGTCATTCATCAACAGCGGTAACGTAAACCGGCATAGTATGCACTATTGGACAACGGAAAATCCAGGATGACTTCGACAAGTGGAGCATCAGTGACCTTGGCGGGTTAATGTATGGTGCGCCATTATGGGAGGAAGGATAATTGGTCCCAATTTTATCGATGGCAATCTAAATGGTGCAATGTATGCTGATTTCCTACGTAATGTTCTACTGATGTTACTACAAGATGTTTCACTGCATGACAGAATGACGATGTACTTCCAACATGATGGATGTCCGACACATAGCTCGCGTGCGGTTCAAGCGGTATTGAATAGCATATATCATGACAGGTGGATTGGTCGTCGAAGCACCATACCATGGCCCGTACGTTCACCGGATGTGACGTCCCCGGATTTCTTTCTGTGGGGAAAGTTGAAGGATCTTTGCTATCGTGATCCACCGACAACGCCTGACAACATGCGTCAGAGCATTGTCAATGCATGTGCGAACATTGCGGAAGGCGAACTACTCGATGTTGAGAGGAATGTCGTTACACGTATTGCCAAATGCATTGAGGTTGACGGGCATCATTTTGAGCACTTATTGCATTAATGTGGTATTTACAGGTAATCACGCTGTAACAGCATGCGTTCTCAGGAATGATAAGTTCACAAAGGTACATGTATCACATTGGAACAACCGAAATAAAATGTTCAAAGGTACCTACGTTCTCTATTTAATTTAAAAAACCTACCTGTTACGAACTGTTCGTCTAAAATTGTGAGCCATCTATCACAAAGCGAAAAAAGTGGTCCAACCAAAACATTCATATTTCTTTACGTACTACACGAATATGTAATAAAAAATGGGGGTTCCCATTTAAAAAAATGCAGTTGATAACCGTTTGACCTATGGCCGCGCCATCTAGCGGGCCAACCATAGCGGCATCTGGTTTCCCCCTTCTATCTAGACAAGTTTCGTTCTTTGTAGTTTTTTCGTTTGATGCTTATTTCGTGAGATATTTGGCCCGGTCACGATCAATGGACCATCCTGTATACAGGATAACAGCAGTCCTATCACACTTCCCTAGGGCCTTCCTAGCAATACTCTTGTCTCCGGCGAATACTCGCCCCCGAGGACAACGTACTGGGTCCTATTACTGAAGAAGTTTTCAAGGGATGGGAACCATTTATTTGAAAAGAGAGCCCCTTTCTAGAAGAATTCGTTTCATGTCATCTGTTATTTTCTGTGGCCATTGCCCGGTGTCAGGCGACAAGTTAACAATATGTGAGGCTCTTGGTCCTTCCTGCAAAATAAAATCCATACCCCTATTGAGCAGGTGGAAAATTAATATTCTACGCACAATCTGAAAGTGAAAGAAAAAGAAAATCAAGAACTCAGTACATTCTGACCCTCCTATTGTTGTCTAAACTGTGATATGTAACGGAAAAGGAATATATTTTCCCTACAACCGCGTCTTTTTACTCAGTAGAAGGTCCAAATAGTACCAACAACTCGTTAAAATTTCTTTTTTGCGCTTGCAGGACGTTAATATACCAGATTATAAGGGCAATATTGCCTTCAGCAGATTTTCAGTTTTTAAACATTCCTTTTTCCTGGATCAAATTATTCTTAGCTTCTTCTTAATGCAGAATGGAAAGTAAATGCGAGAAATGTGTTGTCTGCGTTAACAGATATTTTCACTTGCCGAAAAACAAAATTGAGAATTGTTCATCAATTAAAGTCAGGTTTGACAAACTGAGATTGTGAAACTGTGCGTTATTTGTCAAGCCATTGAACAGGCTAACTTCAAGACTGACAAACAAGAATGATGGTTGACAGGGATCTTGTGGCAAGCTGCTCCAATAGTTCTCCGTAGGGCTTGAGAGCTTGTGAGTATCTAGCGCTCGTGCCAGCAAACACATCCTGTATCGCTGAGTGAAGGCAACAGAAACGACAACTCGCAGGAGTTCGTTGCCATTTTCATTGGAGAACATTTTCCTTTTTCTGATAAGCACAGGGGTCTACATGACCTTGATCATCTCTAAACTCCCCACAGAACTAGCTCGTAGACCTAAGTATCAGTTTTGAAAATTAAAAAGGGCTAAGAAACAGAATATCAATAATGTTACATTCATTTAATATGTGATATACATTGAGGTGAGAAAAATCATGGGATAGCGATATGGACATTATATATATATATATATATATATATATATATATATATATATATATATATATGGCGGTAGTATCGCTTACAAAAGGTGTAAAAGGACAATGCATTGGCGGTGCTGTCATTTGTAATTCAAGTGATTCATGGGAAAAGGTTTCCGAAGTGATTATGGGCGCACTACGGAAATTAACAGACTTTGAACGCGGAATGGTAGTTGAATTTAGATGCATGGGACATTCTATTTCGGAAATCGTTAGGGAATTTAATATTCCGAGATGCAGAGTGTGCAGAGAATACCAAATTTCTCACCATGGACCACGCAGTGGCCGACGGTCTTCGCTTAGCGACCGAAAGCAGCGGCGTTTGCGTAGAACCATACACGACCGAGCTGTCTCCGAGCTTGCTGATGTGGAAGAAACCAATGACGTAACATGCTGAGATACGCAACGTGATTCACAGCACCGTCAAATAAATATGGACCTGCCAAGACGGTCGCAGACACTGCAGTCCATATCATGACGTGTGGTGGCTTGTCTTCGAGTTCTTCATAAAAATGTGGGCTTTCTTTATTCCTTAAACAAATGTTTCTTGCTTTTTCACTGTAGTGTATTGCACACTCGTCCGACAAAAACACAGGGTGTCCACAATGAGACTCCACCAACATTTGAACTCATAAAATCTGAGAGGAAACACATTTTATTGACGAACAAATACAGGTAAATCATACAGCAGCTCATCAAGTTTTCATACACAGGTGGACGGTTCAGTACACTTGAACATGGGCGCCACGGGTAGCGCGAAGAATATCACGTCTATAATCGATTTCGTGGCATGTGTTGCGGAGCATCTGTTCTGTGACAGAGTTGATGACAATTCTTACGCGCTGTTTCAAGTCTTTCAGGTCCTTTACTGGTGTAGCGTATACCCGGTCTTTCACATAACCCCACAAGAAAAAAACGAGGGGGTTTATGTCGGGTGAACGTGGAGGCCAAGGAATTGGACCTCCACGGCCAATCCACCGTTGAGGGAATGTGTCATTTAAAAATTTTCGGACATCAAGCCTCCAATGGGGTGGTGCACCGTCCTGTTGAAACATCACATTTGGCTGCGGGTCTGTTATCTGTGGCACGGCAAATTTTTCCAACATGTCCAGATAGATGGCTCCATCCACAGTCGGGTCCTGAAAGAAAAACGGCCCAACAATGCGATTTATCATCAAACCACACCACACATTAACTTTCGGACTGTCGCGCATGTGTTCCCTAGGTGCATGTGGATTTTCGGACCCCGAGATGTGCACATTGTGACGATTGACAGCCCCTGATACGTGAAACGTTGCCTCGTCAGTAAACATCACGCGTGATAAAAATGTCTCGTCATTGGCAATGCGATCTAACATGACACATACAAATTCTTCTCGCTTTGGTCGATCACCAGGCTTGATTTCTTGCACAACCTGCACTTTATATGAGTACAAACGTAATCGCTGATGAAGCACTTTGTGCACTGTTGAACGTTTCATACGAAGTTCTCGTGCTGCCTGTCGCACTGACTTCTGTGGACTTTGTTCGAATGACCGCCGCACTTGTTCCACATGATGTTCGCTGATCCCAGGGTTACCACCACCATGCCCTTTCGCAACACTCCTAGTAACCAAAAACTGAGCACATCACTTCTTTACGACGGGAGAGCTTTGTTGTAAACTCGACGACAGTTTCTTTGCACTTGGGTCACCGATTTTGTCTCTGCATACCACCAGACCACTTGTGCACGCTCCTTCATATCCTCCATTTTGCTAAAACAATTGATTGCAGCTCCGCTACGACCACTTGGCGTATCAAATTTGCACACCACAAACTTGTTGAGTTGCTCTCTCTGCCCCTTCAGATTCACAGGTCCACCATCTGAAATGAGAAAGATATAGGATATTAAAATGTCGGAGTCTCATTGTGGACACCCTGTACTTTCCTCCTTGAAGAAAGAGTTGTACAGACATCTAGCATTCGCCCACAAGCCTGATGATGTTTTCGTGTGCCATTATCACTTAATTCGTTGAAAACTAAGGTTTAAGTGTTGGTGGTCGTTCTGAGCGGGGCTTATCTTTTATACAGCCTGCTTCAAAGAGCTCTCTGTCCCACCGTAAAACTGTTCTTTATAGTGGGGAAGGTTTCTGAAACGTTACAGCGAAATCAAGCTTTTTGAATTTCCTTTATGGGGTCGTTCGTGAATTCACGTGCTCATTGTGTAAGAGGACTCTTGGAGCTCGATTTAGATGTATAACAGCACCTGCAACAATAAGAGACAACAGTTTATTAATATCGTTTAATACATAGAGAGGTAATGTACAATAGCCGCATGTTGACCATTGGACCACTTAGGCGAAATATCAAGGAGGGCCACACCCACTTCTTTGGAGCGATCTGAACTCTGTAGAGCACTCGATGCTAAGCAATGAGAGCAGATCCTCTCACATCATGGTTGCAATGGTGAACGATAATTGGCTGAATGCTGATCCGCTTTCTATCGATTCCACTGCCCATTGTGTGTTAGGCTTAGAGCACTTTCTGGTATGTTTGTACCAGAGTCATCTGCCTTTCCCTTACGTCACTGTCAAAAACCATGGGTGCGGCATTTTTTTCGTGTTATTTTTGGACAACCGTTGACTTTGGTTCTATATTTAAATTCAAAGCTGTCACTAACTTAGCTTTTTTTTTACATACTTTTCTTGCCAGATAAACTCATCTGTAACTGTTTTACTTCTATTTTTCTAATTTATAAGACCATTAAGTCTCTGCTTTGAAAAAAATTGGTATTGGATTATTCGAAATATTTCTTGTTTCCACACTTTCATCACAAATGTTCAGAATATTTTGTCAGTCATTATGTCCAACAGTAGTATGTTTAATTCTCCGGACTTGAGCTTTTTGTGTTATCCATCCAAAGTAGGAATCAGAACGACTTCAACTTCATCGCTGGCATCCAGTTTTTGGCGTATATCGGCGTCTTCTTCCTCCTCCATCTCTGCTCTTCAAGACTTTATCCTGTCCACAACAGACAATACACTTAGGACTACTTCTCACCCAACCATACGTCACACATATTTTTTTCTAAGTTTTAAGACAAATTAAATAAAATTCGAATCTAATTTCCTAAAGCAATGTTAATGTCAATCAATTGACTTATTTGTCTAAAACGCAAAAATAATTAATTATTTTCGTTACTTACATTCATGCCATGATGTCTGCAGTATGCAGGTCTTACTAGAATTAGTTGCATCTGACTTAGGAAACTTGCACCAAAGAAATTCGTTTTTCTCATCTCATTCATGAAAGATTCAAGTACACACAGAAAAGGTAACTTTGGAAATCTACAAATCTATTTTCATGATATACACATTTCAACTTAGATTTTTCACCGTATGATAAGCTTACAGAGGGCACTGACAGGATAAAATGCAAAAGGTAGGGAGAAATTTGCAGTCAGTAGCCTAACAGTATGATACAAACACGTTTGTTCTGTCATAGTATCGCTTACTCTGACCTTTACGTAAATTTCCCTCTTTCTCTTACATAACACTTTAATTCCCTCAGCTACCCACAGCTTATTTGTTTGTTTGTTTTTTTCAATTGATCTTGTGGACAATTTTTTACTTTCAAACATTGAAGTAAATTTACTCTCAAATAAATTGAATTTGACATTATCGTATGTTTCTACATATACCTCTTCCCATACCACGATTTTCAGCTTACTCTTAAAACATTGCATCTTATTCTCATTAATAAACCTTACCGTTTTGTATGAAACTGCCTCTGGGTTGTAAGGTGCCATACTGTTTATTTCTATTAACTGTGCATCATGATCCGATAGTCCATTAGCAACTGTGTACACATTAATTGTTTCAGTCTCAGTACCGTCTATAAAAATGCTTTCAATCAGTGTCCTACTATTTTGCTGCATACGATTTCGTAAACCGACTACTGAAATTAGATTGAAACAACCAAAAAATACTCGAACAGTCCACGGGTATACTGCCGGTTCATAGTGTCCAACGGGCACAGTATTTCGGCGATCAGACATGTCGCCATCGTCAGGTGCGCTGACGAACTGAGCTCCTGAGGGCGGGGAGCCGATTTAAATCCCCTCCCCCCGCGGGCCGCTCTCTTCGCCGTCCGCGCCCGCGTGGGCGTCGGAATCTGTCGTAGCGTCGATGTGCTTGCTACGTCTGCCCTAGTCTCCAGTTCGTACTTCTTGCTGAGAGTCTTCCTAATTACATTCAATGCCGGGTCCCAAGCCTTGCTGAGATTGTAGCCGCAATCTCGGTTGATATGATCTTCCCTGGTGCAAATTTCGATAGCCTACCTTATAACGCTGTCCCAATATATAGAGGTCTGAGCCAGGATCTTGGTACGCTCATAATCCATCTCGTGTTTCTCGGACAAACAGTGCTCTGCTACCGCCGACTTATTTGGATATTTCAATCGAGTGTGCCTTTGATGTTCTCGGCAACGATCTACGATGGTGCGTACTGTTTGTCCGATATAAGTCTTCCCACACTCACAGGGAATTTGGTATATGCCGGCCTTCCTCAAATCGAGGTCATCTTTCACACTTTCCAGTAATGCCCGTGTTTTATTGGGCGGGAAAAAGACGGTTTTAACTCGGTGTTTCTTTAATATACGGCCGATTTTCCCCTATAGTGCGCCATTGTACAGAATAAAGGCAATGGCTACCTCTTCTTCCGTGACTTCATCCGTCTCCACTGGTTGTGCTGTGGTGGTGGGACGGAGAGCGCGTCTAATCTGCCATTCCGAGTACCCGTTTTTTCGGAACACGGTTTTGAGGTGTTCTTACGGGGCCTCGGATTTAAATTGGCCGCCCGCCCTCATCAGCTCAGTTCGTCAGCACACCTGACGATGACGACATGTCTGATCGCCGAAATATTGTGCCCGTTGGACACTACGAACTGGCAGTATACCCGTGGACTGTTCGAGCAACAAATACGCCGGGAGAAACTGAAGAATCAAACTAAAAATTGCTCTAGTTCGTTATTCCTGTCCGTATCTTCTAATAAAACTACATTGAAACCTCCACAAACTTTTTCTTGTCTGACAGATAGCTCATTGATGAATCTAGATTTCTCATAAACAGCTGAAAGCTTCCTAGAGGGTATCTGTAGACTGTTAAAATTACCAGAGAAGTATTCTACAGTAACAACGTCCTTTAGGGTTTTAACCAACACAAAAAAATTGTTTCAATGTTTTTGACTTTATGTTTAACTTTTACAAATGTTGCAACCATTTCCCTGTTAACTTTACACGAAAATGAAGTAAGTCTATAATTCCTAGAATTTAACGTCTCCATCCTGTGATAACATCGCGTTCAGAGAGGCACAGAACATGATTGTATATCCCCAAATCCCAGTCGCAGTAACAGGCACGGCATAGATATTAAATTTTATTTCAGTCAAAAGCAATTCGCCCAGCTCTTTGTTCACACGGCTAACAGCTGTGTTAACTCAAGGCGGGTCACGACGCTGCAAAACTCCGGCAAACTCACACGAACGTGTGCCGTTGGAGCTCCTATTTCCTCCAAGTCACCTGTAATGCTGTAAGTTTCTAGACAGGCTGTTTACTGCTCCTCTTCTGTAACTACCGTATCCTTATCATAAAAATCTCTACGCAAGAGGCCTGCGTTCTCTGTCGCCTGGGTACTGCTCCCTAGCAGCGAGACTCTCTTCTTTCCAAGTGACTTTTCTACCGACCTAGCCTTAAAGTCGATCCCAAGAGTCTGCTGCACCATATTATCCTCAAAACGAGTCACGAAGGTATTCGTCTGTGGTGTGGTTCTATTGCCGCGGTTGTGGTCTTCTGTCTGAAGACTGGTTCGGAACAACTATCCACGACGTTACTCTATCTTGTGCAGCCTACTTCTTCTCGGCATAGCTATTACAACTTGCATCCACATGTAACAGCTTACTGCATTCGAGCCTTGATCTCCCTCACAAATTTTATCTCCATCACAAATTTTATCTCCCTCACTCCCCTCCATTGTTAAATTGACTACTGCTTGATGTCTCAGAATGTCTCCTGATGCCTTCTTCTACTCACTTAGTGCCGCTACGCTCTTTTCTCCGCAGTTCCATTCAATATCTTTTTATTCGATATCCGATCTACCCATTTAATATTCAGTATTCTTCCTTGGAATCACGTTTGTAAAGCTGGTATTATCTTTTTGGCCGAACTGTTTACCGTCCACGTACACTCCAGACAAATACCTTCCGAAAAGACTTCCTAAAAGTTAAATTTATGTCCGATGTTAACTTCTCTTTTTTCTTGCTATTGACAGGTCGCGTTTTATATCCTCTCTACTACAGCCAAGGTTTTGCAGCTCAGATCCCGAAAGTAAACTACTTCTTTTAGTGTCGTACTTTCCACTGTAATTCCCTCAGACTGCTATATTTTTCTTAAGTTGATATTGAACTTAAGCCTGTTCAAGACGCTGTCCATTCCGCTTAACTGCTCTACCCAGTCGTTTGCCCTCCCTGACAGAATTTCAAGCTCATTGGCGAATCTAAAAGTTTTTGTTTTTCTTCTCGTTGAACTTTAATTCCTTTGCCAATTTTCCTTAGTAAATTACTCATAACACTTCCCTAAACAACTTACGAAATTTTGTCTATGGAGTCCAGATTCACCGCGAGGACTATCGATTAATCGTGTCATTTATCTACAGCACCTCAAATCTTTTGAGTAAATATTGACAGCTCAACCATGTTAGAACTTGTTCAGCCATGTTAGCAGACAGATGTATCGAACTACGGTCGGTAACAGCTGTACTTGCTACACAAATCAGCAAATTAAACAGCATTCGTAATACCATCATGTTGTCTCCTCGTCTTCAGCAAACAGAAGCAATGTCAGGCATGAATTAATGCTAATGCGATGAACTGTGATTTGTCATACTAGCCCTTGATCCTGTTAAGCTATAGTAAAGGTAACGATGCAATGTCCCCCTGCACAACTGCGATTTTCTCAGGTCCACTAGGACACGATAACTATCTTAGTCGGTCAAAGTAAAATGCGCATGTATACCATTCTTAAAGCCCAAACGGATTCAAACCACAAGGTCTCATATTTATTTTCAAAGAGACTACAAAAGATACAGAAGACAGAATAACACAGTTAACTGGAGCAAAATTTCGACGAATACTCTCATTTTTCCACATGGTTTATTCCTTACATATTTTCCCAACAATGTGTAGGAGTCTATATGGTGCGCTCGTAAAAACCTGAAAAAAGTTGCACATTCTTAAAACTTCGACAACAGTGAGCCTGGTAACTTCATCACATAGTCCATTTTTCATGGGCATAAAGAGATGAAGTCTGAAGGTGCTGCGGATGTTTTAGGACAGTCCAGGAAAAATTAGCAATCAGTTTCATGGTCGTAAAGCCGTTGTAGGACCCGGCTTTATCTTGTTGCAAGCGGATGTTTCTCTTCTTCTATGGCTGGTATCTGGGAAATCAGGCTTCCAGCATAGTCAGTGTAGTATTGTACCGTCCCGAACCGACAATTGCTTTAGGCTCCAAGAAGTCTGAAAAATTACATCATGCCTACCCTAGAAGCCTGTCCATATCAGTTTGCCTGCAGATGGCTACGTCATGGTTTCATGATTCAAACTTCGCCATTCCAGGGGTTGACTTTTGCGTTCCGACTCCTAGTGGAGGCACTAAGTCTCATCTCTGGTAATGGCGGTGTCAGAAAATTGTCGCTTTCAACTTTGTGTTTGTTCAGCAGGCCCTACCAAATTTCCAGTTGATAATTTTTTTTTAGTTTTGTTAAATCGTCTGGGAAACGCATCACGCCCGAACTTTCCGAATATCGAAGACGCGTAACATCTTTATTGCTGATTGACTATCAAGGAACTCAAAACCAGTTGTAGGATGCCTATCTAACGGCTGCCAGAGGCAACAAAAATTTGGTTTCCAGTATTTCGTGTAATTAATCGCCGTATTTAAAAATTGAAAATATTGTCGCAGTCTACTCCTTAGGAGGTTATACACTTATTTTAAAAGATTAACACAAGAAGCTAAGTATTACAGTTAGAAATTGTGTGTTTTTTCTTGAGGCAGCGTAATAGTGTGCAAATACGGGAATTTCATTCATCCAGAATTTGAGAATAGCAGCACTTAGCGTCTTCTAACAAACTTTACACATGCGTGATCTGAGGTTTTCCCGGCGAAATATCGCGCCTTTTGGACGACGCTACCCAGCTGAATAACCGAGAAATTTTCAAACTCTACACATAATTTCAAACATTTACGAAACTTTTTCTCGCTCATACCCATCCACATAACGATGAAAGGAAAAAGTTTATCTATTACTACACCTTCGCTGTTCATACAATAAGACTTCAGCGTAAGACATGACGTTTTAATTTATTACTTCTTCAATAATTAAGCTTTTCACGGCAGAATTTGCAGGCACTATCTACATACATCATTGAATGCACTTGCAAAATTGTGCCAGTGTGTGGTACATAGTTCAGGAGATATGGAGTGATAGACATTTAGCTGCATGAAAACTAGCTCCTACTTAAAATGTCGCAAGCATGTCGTTTTAATTTATTACTTCTTCATTACTAAAGCTTTTCGCAACACACTTTTCATGCAGTATCCGCTTATATCACAGAATGTACCTGCAAAATTGTACACTCTAAGAACAAAAATAGACTCACCACGAAGGAATTATCCGAAAGCGACGGAAGTCGGTAGATGTGATATACATGTGCAGACAAACAAATTATTATAATTTCAGAAAAATTGGATGATTCATTCAAGAGAAAGAGCTTCACAAATTGAGGAAGTAAATAACGTGTTGGTCCACCTCCGGCCCTTAGGCAAGCAGTTGTTCGGCTTGGTACCGATTGATAGGGGTGTTGGATAGCCCGCTGAGGGCCATCGTGTCAAATTCTGTCAAATTGGCGCGCCAGATCGTCAAAAGCCAAGGGTGTTTGGAGGGCCCTCCCCATAATACTGCAAACGTTCTCAGCTGGGGAGAGATCCTGCGACCTTTCTGGCCAACGTAGAAGCACAAAGGCAAGTTGTAGAAACCCTCTCCATATGCGGGTAGTAATTATTTTGCTGAAATGTAAGCCCAGGACCGCTTGCCTCGAAGGGCAACAAAAGGCGGTGTAGAATGTAGGCGACGTACCACCGTGCTTTAAGTGTGACGCGGATGACAACCAATGGGGTCCTACTATGAAATAAAATGGCACCCCAGATCATCATTCCTGGATGTCGAGCCGTATGGCAGGCGACAGTCAGGTTGGTAGTCCACCGCCATCCAGTGCGTCTCCAGACACGTCTTCGACTGGAATCTGATTGACCGGAGAAGCCCGGATGACCAGTGAAGACGTACCTAGAGACGATCTGGACTGTGGTGGAATACCAATCTGACAGCCAGGAGTGATGGTCTCGATAACATTTCTTTTCGTAGCAGGATTCCTTTGGCTGCCATCCGTGGTACCCTTACAGCTCAGCGGCACCTCGACACTATTCTACGCCTCGTTTTGTTGCCCTTTATGGCAAGCCATCCTGGGCTTACATTTCAGCAAAATAACGCTCGCCCGCATACGGCGAGAGTTTCTACTGCTTATATTCGTGCTTGCTAAACCTCACCTTGGCCAGGAAAGTCGCCAGATGTCTCCTCAGTTTAGAACGTTTGCAGCATTATAGTCAGGGCCCTCCAACCAGCTAGGGATTCTGACAATCTAACGCCCCAGTTGGACAGAATTTAGCACGATATCCCCCACAGGAGGACATGCAATGACTATCAATTAATGCCAAGCCGATTACCTGCTTGCAAAAGGACAAGAGGTGAAACAAGGCATTACTGACTTGCTGAATTTGTGAAACTCTTTCTTTTGAATATATCATCCAATTTTTCTGAATTTATAATCGTTCGTTTGTCTGTATATGTACAGCACATCCATACAGCTATCGATTTCCCCCCCACTCGGATTCTTTGACGGTGTGTCGTTGTTTCTTGTCTCTCTCTCTCTCTCTCTCTCTCTCTCTCTCTCTCTCTCTCTCTCTCTCTCTCTCTATTCTTTTTTATTTTATTTTATTTTAATTTTTTTTTTTGAGATTGTATCATTGAACGACTCATAGTTCGGGAGATATGTCGTCATAAACATTGAGATGCATCAGAAACTAGTATTTGCTTCAAATGGAGCGCAAATTATCCAGACTATGTTCATCCTGTGTTTCATTATGAGAACACTTGGCAACTTCTAGCAAACTTAGAGCATAATTTTTAAAAAAATTCCAAACTTTTTCTCGTTTCTCGCTCACATGCTTAACGTTAAATATGATATACAGGACATAAAATCCCGTATGAGGCCTGTGATCATCTTTATGTTAATAATTGGCAACCAATGCTGTACAATCGCAATAAAGTCATGACATGTTCAATTAACTCTTTTATTAGAACATGTTACGCGTTTCGGGATTACACCCATCTTCAGACATCGGTTACAAAAAAGTACCAAACATAAGTGAACAGCACACTCAACACGTCTCAACGTGACAGAAAATGAGATCTGTTCATATGAGTTACATACCACAAACTTCAACTCCTTCCTAACCAACCAGGCGTATAGCCTTGACAACTCAAAGAAAGCGTCGAATAACATATGACTGCGACGCAAGCAGTCTTGAAGCAGAGCGTATACTGACTCTAAACAAGTCAACTAGCAGCGAAGCGCCCTCGGTAGGGGGCGCTGCATGGTCATGTGCTCCATGCGTTCACATGTAATTTAATAATAATATACTCAGCACATAACATCTAACAGGGTGTAATTACGACTAGCAATCGGAATATTACTTCCGTACACGTTAACACTAGAGGACTTTTTTTTTTAATTTAAAAATAAACTTTAGTGTTAACATGTACGGAAGTACTATACCGATTTCTAGTCGTAATTACACCCTGCTACATGTTATATGCTGAGTATATTATTTTTAAATTACATGTGAACGCATGGAACACATGACCATGCAGCGCCCCCTACCGAGGGCGCTTCGCTGCCAGTTGACTTGTTTAGAGTCAGTATACGTTCTGCTTCAAGACTGCTTGCGTCGCAGTCATATGTTATTCGACGCTTTCTTTGAGTTGTCAAGGCTGTACGCCTGGTTGGTTAGGTTGTTGGTTGTTTGGGGGAAGAGACCAATCTGCTAGGTTATCGGTCTCATAGGATTAGGGAAGGATGGGGAAGGAAGCCGGCCGTGCCCTTTCAAAGGAACCATCCTGGCATTTGCCTGGAGCGATTTAGAGAAATCATTGAAAACCTAAATCAGGATGGCCGGACACTGGATTGAACCGTCGTCCTTCCGAATGCGAATCCAGTGTGCTAACCACTGCGCCACCTCGCTCGGTGTTTGGTTAGGAAGGAGTTGAAGTTTGTGGTATGTAACTCATATGACCAGATCTCATTTCCTGTAACGTTGAGACGTGTTGAGTGTGCTGTTCACTTATGTTTTGTACTTTTTTGTAACAGATGTCTGAAGATGGGTGTAATCCCGAAACGCGTAACATGTTCTAATAAAAGAGTCAATTGAACATCTCATGACTTTGTTGCGATTGTGCAACATTGGTTGCCAATTATTAACGTTAAATATTTAGCACATCAACTCATCTGTAAAGTAATCACATGTTTGAAGCTGTTTTACATAGGAGAGTTCGAGCCTTTGACGAATCAGGGATTTACTGGTCTTATCTAAGGCGTCACAGGCTACATTAAGCTGTGCTCATTATTCCGTGGCTGTCATCCACCGCTCATTACAGACGAATCAATCGATACGCACGTTATGAGGATGGCAGATGAACAGGGTCGATTGGAGCGTGGTTCGTCATGCACAGCTTTTTCGTCACTACTGAACGCAGTACCCACCGCCTCACGTTACTCGCGTATACTGTATCTGTCTCCAACACTTCATACATCACTATCAAGCTTCGAAGGATTGCAATTGCCGCAATTTCTCCAGTGTCGGGGAATTCAATAATACATGTCTGTTTTATAAGCACCTCAAGGTTAGACGCCATTTTGGAACGCTCACTTACTGTTACTATCTGTCGTTGGGCAACGTAACCAGTCGGGCATTAGTGGGAAGATAAATACATCAGCTCTAAGTTACACCAACATAATCTGACTCGGACGGTCGAAGTCAACACAAAAAATAAATGGCATTAATTTCGGAATGGCCTTTCTCCAAATGCAAATATTGTGCCCGCTGCATGTATTGTATGTTTATCCAGCGAAGTTTTACAGAAACACAATGCATGAGTGCACACTAAAATTTAGAATCGTATGGTTTTTTATCATTTATTTATTTGTATTAATTACTTTTATGTAATGTCACGAGTGGCATGAGTATTTATATAAACTGTAAGACCGAGTGTGAGCTGAATGCTTTTCGGGTAGCCAAAAAAGGACAGCGACATAGAATGAACATCATTGTTTCTGCACAGTCACGATACTCTCTGGTGAAAAAGATGGTATGGTTTGACAGCTGGAGCAACACTAGCGCTCCGGGCGGTGAGAAAGCTGACAGTCACATGCGTCGTAAGGATAATGTTGGTTTTCAATTATTTTCTGCTTAATTAACGGAACAGTTGTTACATTTTTGCGTTAGTAAGTTGACAAGCGACGTGAATTATGGTTAAAAACACGTAAAAATAGCCGAATCACGCTGATTCAGTGACACAAGCTGCAACTCACTTATGAAGAAATTCTTTGGACTATGTCTATATTTGCAGCATTTTCCCCTGAAAGCATATATTTCTGTTGTCTCTGTTGTTATTGTCATAGGCGTTTCCTTGGCACCAAAAATTTGTTATGGAGTCCTATGATTCGCCCTTTTTTACACTTCGCTAGGCTTTCAAATACGCGAATATTTTTGTAATTTTGCTTCAAAAGCGAATGTGTTATACATTCTTGCCATTTATGGCTCAGATTTAGCAACAGTCGTGGAATTGCTTTCTCCTGTGTTGGGAAACAATTTTATTGGTTTTGGCGAAGTATACGTGATTTTTCCTTAAGCCACAGTTGGGGAGGCTTATTTGATAACGTTAAATAATACAGGTATTACATTCCATATAGGTTTCCTACGTTCCGTATTTGCTAATTAGGCTGAAAGTGTAGAGAGCAAAACTACTTTGTTGGATAGGTATACGACGTCCTTAATCTGAAAGGTCAGGTCTTCTGGTGTTTAGCAGCAATTTTTTGCTGTTTAAAGGAAAAGACGTCATTTAGTAAATATCTGTACGTCACATGAGATTCGTAAAAAAATTGTCCTTTAATGCACGATTTCGTGTCTTCCAAGGTCTTTAGCAAACTAAGTAATTACAAATGTGGTGTAATTTTTTAGTTATTGCCCATTTATATGGCACTACATACTCTCCTTAATGTAAAAGCTGTGTTACAAAATAGTATAAACGATAGTACTCGCAGCCATCTGATATCGTATTGAAAAGTTTCGTTTGGTGCCCGCTTGTGGCGCTGCTGTTGCTGGAGTAGCAAAAACGAGACGGAGGATAGCGACTGATACGGTAGACTGTGGTTTCCGTAAAACGAATCGAGTTTTCTAGAAAACTGGAGCTCGAATTGTTGTCCAGTCATCCTGATTCAGATTTTGCCCAGTTTTCCAAATTGAAAGGACGCTACGTAATTCCACTACCGCAGGTGAAGTCTGTTAATCGGAGTACCTGGGAAAAATTCTTTGCACTACTGCATTAGTGAAATAGCGGACGTTTTAACCACGACATTATTGAGACTTGGTGTTTATCGGAAACAAGCGGTGATATCCAATAAGCAAGTGAAGGTTCAAATGGCTCTGAGCACTATAGGACTTAACATCTGAGGTCATCAGTCCCCTAGAACTTAGAACTACTTAAACCTAACTAACCTAAGGACGTCACACACATCCATGCCCGAGGCAGGATTCTAACCTGCGACCGTAGCGGTCACGCGGTTCCAGACTGAAGCGCCTATAACCGCACAGCCACACCGGCCGGCAGCAAGTGAAGGGATGAATAAGGAAAAGTCATCGTACCGTCTATGCTTTCGGGTCAGTTGTGCATATACAGAGCTATTCAAAAAGAGCGAACAGATTTCTAACATTTATTGCTTCAAAATTACCAAAGATAAAACACAGTTGCAGCATTTCTGGAAAGATAAAAGTTCAAATTTTTATGCATTCAATGTGAGCACCATGTGCTACAGGACAAATATCAGAACGGTAGTTCATTTCCCGCCACACACGAAACAGCTGGTCTCTTGTTATCGAATTATCAGCTTCAGCAATGCGATGTCGCGACTTTTAACAGTGTCAGACATAGGGGGATAAAACGCGGTCTTTTACGTAACCTCACAGATAAAAGTCCCAAGATGCGAGGTCTGGAGATCTGGGAGGGAGAATATGCTCGTCCAACGTTACCTGAATGACACCATTCCAGGGCATTCGATTGGAAGAGGAGGAACAGAAGATGAACTTCATCGCCGATAGCCTCCCAGGTCTCCATACCCCACACCCTGCAACATTTATCTGTGGGGTTACGTAAAAGACCTCGCTTTTATCCACCAAATGCCTGGCACTCTTGTGACATCGCATTGTTGAAGCTGTGAATTCGAGCCGGCCGGGGTGGAAGAACGGTTCTAGGCGCTACAGTCTGGAAACGCGCGACCGGTACGGTCGCAGGTTCGAATCCTGCCTCGGGCATGGATGTGTGTGATGTCCTTAGGTTAGTTAGGTTTAAGTAGTTCTAAGTTCTCGGGGACTGATGGCCTCAGAAGTTAAGTTCCATAGTGCTCAGAGACTTTTTTTTGTGAATTCGATAACTAGAGACCAGTTGCTTTGTGTGTGGCTCGAAATGAGCCACCGTTTTGATATTGGTCGAGTAACACACGGTGCTCACATTGAATGCATAAGAATTTGAACTTTTCTATTACCAGGAACGCTGGAATTTGGTTTCTGTCTTTTGTAGTTTGGAAGCAGTAAACGTTTAAAATCTGCTCCTTCTTTTTTAATATCTCTGTACAATCAACCCCCATTACATCATGACTCGCGGTAAAACTACTGAAGAGCTCTCAAACCAAGGTGCAATAATATTGCGGCCGCCTAATGTGACTGATACAAAGTCTGTCGGCAGAGAGGCGAGAGGAAGAGGGAAGCGCCCCGTGCACGAGGGCAACACGAGTAGCGAAATGCTTGCTGCAGGCAAACTTCAGTCGTCTCATCGCAACGCCCATTTCACATTCGTCCGACCGCCGTCTAAACGACACCGCTCATGCGGCATGTCGCAGCGGCGTTTCCACATTTACCCGGTTGCAGCTATGCCAGTGCGCGGCACGGCACAGTAACTGCCTTCATTTTCTTCCTTCCCAGTCTCTGCACAGTCCCAGCAAAATAAAACGTGAACAAATGCTGGCGTAGGTTTCAGTTTATCGTTGCTTAAAAAGAAGGTGGAACGCGATACAGTGGATTAATCCAATTACTTTAAAAAAGGAACAAATTTTGGCGTGGCGCGCTCTATTTCGAGAGCTCCGTGGCGGTCCTGAGAAGTTCTTTCCGTATGTTCGAATGTTTGTATCAACACTCGGTTAAGTTCTTGAGCGACTGAAGGATGCGTTATAGTGCAAGAACACATTCTTCAGGGAATCTGTTCAAACTACACAAACGCTGGCTGTCGTCATCAGTTAAATGAAATAAAAATACTATTTCAGCATACGGTAAGGTCTTTAATAATTTGTACTCGGCACATCGTAATTCAGTGGGTAATAAACTGCTGCAGCAACTGCGGAATAAGGTAATTATCATTCAAAAGTCTCACGAGCAATTTCTTCGTTCATTTACATTGAATATTGAGCAACAATGTACAGCCGGCCGCGGTGGCCGAGCGGTTCTAGGCGCTACAGTCTGGAACCGCGCGACCGCGACGGTCGCAGGTTCGAACCCTGCCTCGGGCATGGATGAGTGTGATACCCTTAGGTTAGTTAGGTTTAAGTAGTTCTAAGTTCTAGGGGACTGATGACCTCAGAAGTTAAGTCCCATAGTGCTCAGAGCCATTTGAACCATTTTGAACAATCTACATTAAATGTAGATGGCACCTCTACAGACTGTGTAACAAATGCAAAATTTCTAGGAATGAATACTGATTCTCAGTTGAAGTGGTGTAAACACAGATAGGTACTTGCAAACAGAATGTCATCAGCATGTTATGCCCTTAGAATCCTATCATCAGTGTGTAACATGCATTGTCTTTTAGTTATATATTATTCATATGTACACTCAGTCCTTAGCTATGGCATTCATTTTTGGTGAACAAACGCACAAAATATGAACACAATTTTCAAACTCCAGAAAAGAGCCATAAGAATAATAATCAAAAATACTAGTCGAGCTCATTGTAAAGATCTGTTCAAAACAGTGGGGATTTTAACTGCTCCATGTGAATACATTTATCTGTCAGTTACACACATCAAAAATAAAATTTGGTAATTACTGCACAAACGGCTCTGTCCATGACCACGGAACAAGAGATAGACTCAACTTACATTTACCAAAAAAAAAAACAACATAAAATTCAAAACAGCATTTTCTACCAAGGAATAAAACCGCACAATAAATTACTCAAAGAGATTAAAGAAATTGCAAAAATACACCTATTTAGAAAGGCAGCTTTTATTACCTGTTATGCAATACGTTTTATACATTGAAGGATTACTTAGATAAAACAAAGTAGGGGTTTGATAAAAATGTTGTACAAATAAATAATAATAATAATGATTATAAAACATCCAACACCTTCACTTTATTTGTTTCCTTCTTTTTACCTTTCTAGAAATACTTACCCCCAAGCTATGCATAGCACAGTACTAACACCTCTTCCTCTTTTTGAGCTCAACATCTCACTCATTATGGAGGGATGCTGAATCAGTTTTTCAGGATAGCAACTGGGAAGGATGGGAAGGTGCGGTACAGAAAATGGCCTAGAGATCACCAGTGTCTGTGTGTATGTGTGTGTGTGTGTGTGTGTGTGTGTGTGTGTGTGTGTGTGTGTATTTCATAAGTTATTTGTAAAAAAAAAAGTATTGTGTACCAGGAGCAAATATAATGATTAGGTCTAACTTAGCTTATATTAGATTGGTCTAAACTTCTAAATACTTTGACATGTCCTATATCTTTGTAAAAAGAGATCTACGGATGAATAAAGCTACTACTACTACTACTACTACTACTACTAGAATATTTCAAATATCTTTCGACATAGGCCCTGATTTTTCTGTAGATAATGTGTGAGTCTATGTCGTTTCGCATGATCAATAATTGGGGTTTAGCAAGTGGAACAGCTAGACAGGTGTTCGGTGAAATTTCAGCAAATAATTTTGACAAGAAAATGATGGAGAACTTTTGATTTCAGCTGATACTGTGAACTGGCACTTCTCTACAACATTATTTTTGGAAAGATTGTTATCACGCCATTCAGTGTAATCACATTTCCGAAAATAGTAGAATAAAACCTCTTTACGTGACTGAATAACCTATTTATCGTATTTATTTTTTTCTCGTCGTTCATGTTTTGGAAAACATCAAACCACGCATTTTTTATGAACTTTCCTTATCTTTCCTCGACGGAGTATGTGCGTTTGGGTGTTTGTGTTGTTGTATGTGTGAATATATGTACTCTTGCTGAAAAATGATCTAGTGTTCGAAAGCTAGATTAAGTGCAGTTTTCTGTTATTTGTTACTGTGGTCCACGCGTCGATCCGCTATAGATCAGTGGCTGCCTCTCTCGTACTTTACGTAGAAAAAGATGCGTGTAAGGAAATGGTGAAGCACTTCATTGATCTACTAAACACTGGAACACCTACAGAAACACTAACTCTCCAGCACAACAGGTGAAACAACAGAGGTCACAACCTACGATAATGGAAGTGATAAAAGCAATTAAGTTTGTCGAGAACAATAAGGCTGCAAGTAACGATGGCATTTGCGCTAAGTACATCAAATGGGGTGGTCTGGCGGTAAAATACAGTACGTGCGAAATAATAATGGATGTGTGGATGAACAGAGAGATACCGAAAGACCGAAAAGAAGCCGTTGTTGTCGTGGTCTTCAGCCAACGGACTAGTCTGACGCAGCTCTCCATACTACTCCATCCTGCACAAGCCTCTTTATCTCCGAATAACTACTGCAACCTACATCCTTCTGAATCTGCTTACTGTGTTCAACTCTTGGTCTCCCGCTACGATTTTTACCCCACACATTTCTCTCCAAGACTAAATTGGTGATCCCTTGATGTCACAGAATCTGTTCTATCAACCGATCCCTTCTTTTAGTCAAGTTGTGCCTACAAATGTTTGTCTCCCCAATTCTGTTCAGTATCTGTTCATTATTTACGTGATCTACCCATCTAATTTCCAGCATTCTTCTGTAGCGCCACGTTTAAAAGCTTCTATTCTCTTCTTGTCTACATTGTGTATCCCCATGCTTTACCTCCATACTTGACCACACTCCAAACAAATACCTCCACGAAAGACTTCGTAACACTAAAGACTTTATTCAGTGTTAATAGATTTCTGTTCATCAGAAACGGTTCTCTTGCCATTGCCAGTCTACATTTTATGTCCTCTCTATTTTGGCCATCATCAGTTATTTTGCTGCCCAAATAGCAAAACCTGTCTACTGCTTTAAGTGTTTCAATGCCTAATCGAATTCCCTCAGCATCACCTGATTTAATTCGACTACATTCCATTATCCTTGTCTTGCTTTTGTTGATGTTCATTTCATATCCCTCTTTTAAGACGCTATCCATTCCGTCAGTTGCTCTTCCAAGTCTTTTGCTGTCTCTGACAGAACTGCAATCACACAGCTACAACTATAACTGTACAAATACATAAGAAGGGCGAACAAAAAAAAATACTGGGTAACAACAAGGAGATGTCCCTACTGAACATAGGGTACAAGTTACTCACTAGATTGTTGTCGAGTAGTGTGGGAGACCAGCTACAGTCAAGCATTGGAGACTATCAGGCTGGTTTCCTAAAAGGGAGGAACTACACCGAACAGATTTTTGGACTTAAAAGTATATTAGAAAACCGTAACAGAGAAGGGAAAGATACTGTAGTCACCTCCGAGGACTATACCAACGTTTACGATTCAGTACACAAGAATGTGTTGTTGAATGTCCATCGTGCCAGAGGACGGGGCACAGTACACACGAATTACAGTAGTAAGGAACACACAACTGCTGGGTCGGGTTCCAAAGTTTGATGGGGAAAAGCTTTGCACTAAAGTCAGGAGTTCGCCATTCAGTTGGGTTGTCACTGGATGAGTGGTACGAAGTGGAGACAGGTGAACAAAACTATGGCTGTTGACGTGTAAAAATTGGGTACAGGAAAGAATATAACACCACAGCTGACTGCCTAACATATGCCGGTTATATGACACTGCTCCATTAGAACAAAGAAGATGGGAAAATGGTACCGGAAAATCTTGCTGTAGATGTAGCAAAAGTTGGCCTGAAGAAAGTATAAAGACCAAGGATCTGAATGCAGAAACCAACTGAAAGTTGAATGGTCAACTGCTGGAGCATGTGAACCGCTTCTACTACGTGGAGGAAAACATAACAGGCAAGTGATAGACCAAGAAAAGCGCAATAAATATGTCCTAAACGCTGCGGAAATTATGATACGTAGCAAAGACAATCTATGGAAGTGAAACACAGTCGAGGAACACCTAAATGAAACACAGTGAGCCAATAATCAGAAATACCGCTTTTTACGCAATGGAGACGATCACCCTGGACCAAAATGCCTGCATCCGGCTGGGGACGGCGGAAACTAAGATCTTGAGAGACGTCTGGTACACGAAAAAACTAGGTGAAATCTGGATGCATGATCAAGGCAAGAAATGTATAAGGGTGTTGTACCAATTTCAAGCACACGGAAGAGAAGACCGACATTTACGGGGAACACCATGACGACGGAGGACAACACGTTGGTCTGGAGTATATGGAAAGCGTAATGCTTAACACGGAACAACAGTGTGAAAGAAGTCACGGAGGTTGGAAAACAACTGGACTAAGTGATTAAGATTCATACGCAGCCGCGCAAGATAGGTCCAGTTATAGGAATACAATGAAAAGTCGCAAGTGAACTGATACTAGAATCAAGATTAAGCTCGCGGGAGCAGAGAGAACCAGGAGAAGCGAGAGAATGAAGAGGTATTGGGAAAAGAAAGAACTACTCTGCAGGCTTGACATCATTCAGGAAGGGGGCGATCTGGAATACAGTAGTAGAAACTTCAACAGCCAAGATCGCTAGCTATAATTTTACTTTTGGTGACTGGTTTCGGCAAATCTAAGTTGCCATCATCGGATCTGTAAGCATATAGATCGCGAATTATAGTCATAATCAGGTCAGATATTATAAGGTGGGGTACATATTTCAACAAAATGGATATATAAAATACGCCTTATGCAAATAGACTTCAAAACATCTGCACCATATGTACAATATTTCGTGTCAAGTCATGAGAC
Organism: Schistocerca serialis cubense; assembly: GCF_023864345.2. Lineage (NCBI taxonomy): Eukaryota > Metazoa > Arthropoda > Insecta > Orthoptera > Acrididae > Schistocerca > Schistocerca serialis. Next base: position 416,341,429 of record NC_064645.1, read on the forward strand.
GTCATTCCAGGAACATGAAGAAAATGACAAGTGTTAGTAATAAAACAAGATCTGTGTAAAATATCATGCATATTGCATTGACTGCACAAGGTCATATTCACAGAAGAGACAAAAGGAGACTGGGCCAAAAGTCAAAGCAAAGATTTACGAACTAGCAGCAGGTGGCACAGTAGCAGTAAATTTAGAAAAATACAATCGTAACATTAAAGCATAAGGAAGAAGTTATATTTAAAAATCGACAATATAATGTAATATATACACTTTAGTATGTAATTATATAGCATAAGTAATCCAAAGTAGAGTATATTGGAATAAACAATTGTTATGATCGTATTTCTGTATGTTACTCCTATTACGTCACTATTGCTCTGACTTGTGATCCTTAGTCTCCTTTCATCCGTTCTATGAACATGAGCTTGTGTAGTCGTAGCAGTATCCACGATATTTTTTGTAAACATTGTCTTCTTATTGATACGCCGAAGTATCACCGTCTTCACATTGCTGGAATGACGTGTGAAGACTTGACACGATGCCTTGTACGTATGATGGAGATTTACTAAGGTATATTTGCAGAAGGTATGTGCATATACCCAATATGTGAAAATATGTACCCCACCTTACCTAATTATGATTGGACGAGGGCCATTCCGTAAGTCATGGCAACTATGGTATATCGTGCGAACATATGGCATCACCGTAATCGCAGTAAATACATTCTAAAGCCTGCGGCAAACATTACCGAACTAAACCGACAGATTGCGGTCGCATGCGGTGATGGCTCGGTACCAGCGCCTGAAAGATACTGCGCGAGGGGTTGGCCGTGCTACAAGATGGATCCCCCCCCTCCATCCCCGCCCCCACCCCCCACCCTACTCTCCAGAACTCGGTCTATGTGACTTCGATCTCAATCCACAACTGAAGAAACCGTTGCGTGGGAGGAGCTTTGCAAACAGGGCTTATGTCCTCACGGCATTTGGCCAAGAGGTGGCACAAAATGACAGCTATTCCAGTGGCATTCAACGGGTTCCCCATCGTTGGCAAACCTATGTGTATGCACTGTGAGTCCATTTTGAAGCACAGTACTTGATTCTCATTCATTTTTGCTCCACTTCTACTCGTCCACAATAAATTTACACAGAGTTCCAATGCGTGCGTTTCATTTCTAACTTTAACGTGACCTCCTGTACTGGAACCCTATTTTATGTTGGCATTCGGATGCACACTGCCGTACTGGTTCAACATTCCACATCGTGGAATTCTCTTACTACCGCAATGTATACCATTGTTGCCGCGACTTACGGAATGACCCTCGTAATTTGAGATTTATAGTGTGTTTCCATAAGAGCGTGTAAAAATGTAACAGGTCGTAGAGAATGCTCCACAGAACAATTCGAGGTTGGGAACCTGAGCTCGGAGAAACCAGCTGAAGGAGATATGGAAGTAAACTTTCTACCGCTTTGTCTAGCATTACTCTTTTCCAGCTTACTTACATCTAACATGCGTACAAGTTCACACGTACTGTGCTGTTTATTTACATGTACATTTCTTATTTCCTACAAGGCAACAAGGGGGACGAACCTGATTGCGAAGAAATCATGATGCAGGTTTTGTTTTCCTTCTTGTCCGTAAGGTGGCTCTTTTGTATCGTATTTACATTGTCCCATGATAGAACGTGCTGAGTCAACAACAAATCCATTCATTACTCAGTGCTATTCAGAAACGTACAGTGCAATACAATGGAACAGTCCGGTACAGTATTTCCCGGTCGCTGGATCGGAATGGGAGGCCCTATTCCATGGTCTGCGAGGTCATCTGACCTGAATCCCCCCGATTATTTCCTATGGGGGTATCTAAAGTCAATTGTGTATGAGACCCCAGTGGATACGGAACAGGAATTAGTTGCCAGAATTGTAGCTGCCTGTTATGTGATTCGCAACACGCCAGGGATACTTGTCAGGGTGCATCAGAATCTTGTTCGCCGATGTCATGTTTGCATTGAGTTTGATGGGCGTCAGTTTCGCCACATTTTGTAAGATACAGTACAAATGGTACGTTCATTATGTCAATGATGGTATTTGTAGTTAACTGTAACTAATGTAAGTAGATAATATGATTTTATTCGTGTTATCTCCTTAAGCTGGCTTCTCCGACCGCAGGTTCCCTACCTCAAATTGTACAGTGGAGCATTCTCTGTGTCCTGTTAAATTTTTGCACGCTCTTACGGAAACACCCTGTGTATGCATTACAGGTCCGTTGCCGAAACCGGTCATCAGAAATGGAATTTAATCAGCGATCTTGACTGTTCAAGGTTTCACTTCTAAATTTCAGAAAAAGTACATCAAACTCATCATTTTACATTCTTGGAGAGAATACGTTTTATTTCCACTTAGACCAGAACCACTAGATGAGAAATCATCAGTTCGTATAGCAGCTACATTCTACACCTAGATATCATAGAAACACTGGAAGTGTTGTTGTTGTTGGTGTTGGTGGTGGTGGTGGTGGTTGTTGTTGTTGTTGTGGTTGACAGTGTTCATGTGTGTGTGTCTGAGGGTTTGGGGGAGAGAGGGTTGAGCACTATATAGGGTGTTTAAAAATGTGTAACATGTTACTGAAGGAAGTAGTATTGATTACAACTAGGAGTAAAGTTCCTATAATGATAGGTACAGATGCCAATGCCAATTGAAATATGGGCCAGTCTGTGCTCTCTTCCCGATCTGTCTGTTCTGTAGAAGTAGAAAGTAGCGGCAGAGTTTCGTATCGTTACCACACATCCTGACACATTCTTCAGCCATTCGTCGCAATTAATCACGCACTCTTTCAGATACACCTGGCTCCATTCGGATTGCGTCACTTGCATTAATCAGAATCTCTTGTAACGTCTGCGCTTTTCGATGGATTGGGCATAAATCAGTGCCTTCGAGTGCCCCCGCAACCAGAAACCCAACGGATTCTGGTCCTGTGAACAGTACGTCCGTACTACCCGATCTCCCTGACCAATCCATCGCCAATGAATCGTTACGGTGAGGTACAGTCTGTCGCACGATCCGTAGAAAATCGGATGGTGCCCCGTCGCTCATAAACTAAAGCCGCTGTCTTTCTGCAGCAGTAACGTCCTCAGATAGCGCTGGCAATTAACCGCGCAGAAACTGGTGACACACATCACCTGCTAATCTGTTTGATTGCTCTAGGATTTGCATCCGTCCACACGCGCGCATTGTGCTAATTTACCGGGCCATCTCTTGCGAACCCAACACCACCGAACATAGCACATCAATCGTAACAAGTAAAATGGCCTCCATTTCGACAACAATTGGTTTCCGGACAAATAATTAAAATATTTTTCTTCTATGTTGACCAATACTACTCACTTTAGGAACATGTAACCCTTTTTTTTAAAAAAAAAAACAGCTTGAATAACATTCGTCTTTTGAATTTGCATCTCTTGTATTTCTTCCGTGTTTGCAGTTAAAATTATTGGATATAGGCTCCGCCTTTTAAGTACAACACTGTTTTTTCCTTGTGACCCAAATATGTTTCCGTACCTCCGTCATATCATCAGCGAGTGCTCTTTATCGAACAACTTCAAAAGTGAACAAATTTTAGGTTGTAATTGATGTAACAAAATGGCCTAAAGACAGTTTTTGATCGTTTTCGTTCTCAACTAGAGTTTACATTATACGGTTTTGCAGGACAATCTGCATGGTGCCCTACACTAATAGCTTCTCATGTGCAAACCAAACGATGTACATGTGAATTTTGCCGTCGAGTTAATATATCCCTCGATTTTTAAAAACGTGATATTGGTGTAGCAAAATATTTTGTGTGTATATTTGTTATTACTCACGTCCTGTTATGACTGATTCTTCTTCTTTCTCGTTCCGAGGGCACTGCACACACATATTAAATGTACTTCGCGTATTTTCGATTTTGCAGTCCCCTTTTCACTTCGCAAGACGCGGTGTTCACAATGTTGTTGCGTGTCCAGATCCTGTCGGCGTTCATTTGTTCCTGAGTGAGTTTGGCGAGGAATTTGAATATTGTTTACTTTTATCTGTCTTCCTCTTGTGTGTGTGTGTGTGTGTGTGTGTGTGTGTGTGTGTGTAAGTGCCTTTAGCTGCTTGTGTTGCCTTTTCTGTAAAGTTCCTCTAATGTTTTGAATAATGCGTTTTAGAGTGTAGTGCATTCATTTAAAACTTGTTTGCCTTCCGCTATTGCCTTCTGTATGTGGAAGCTCTCTTCTGTTGTCAGTTTGTGATATAGCCTGCGGATTAATTTCAGTATTTTTAAGTCTCTTGCTAATGTAGTTGGATGTTGGTTACGGGCTATCAGGTGGTCAGCAAACGTGCTACGGATGCTCTTATTTTTTAGTGCTCTGAGGTGTTCTCAGTATCTTGGTTCAAATTTCCTGCATGTTTGACCCACATACGCGGATTGGCAGGTATTGCATGTGTGTTCATATATTCCTGATTTGCTGAATTTATCGGTGGGCGTCTCCTGTGTTCTGAGTTTTTTCCGTGTTGTGTTGTGTTGTCTGACCTGTATCCTATTTGAAGTCCCTGTTTCTTCAATATGTTGCCTATTCTGTGAACAATTTTGGTATTGTAGGTGAGTATGTGCCATTTTGTTTTTTGTGTGTGTTGTTACATTGCCGTGTCTTGTATGTGGTCATTGTTTGTGCGTCGTGTTGTTAGGCGTTGTGTAAGGTTTTGTGTGTCTGTAGTACGTCAGTCCTTTCTCCTTTTACAAATTTGTTGGTTTAATTTCTCTATCATACGGGGCTTGTAACCATTTAACGTGAGTGTGAAGCGACCTCGGAACAAGAAAGAAGAAGTATCAGCCGTAACAAAACATGAGTAATAACAAATGTATACACAAAATATTTTGCCACACCAAATTCACGTTTTTAAAAATCAAGGGATATGTTAACTAGCTGATAAAATCCACATTTACATCGTTTGGTTTGCAGATGACAAGCAATCAGTGCAGTGCAACATACAGATTGTCCTGAAAAACTATATGTAAAGTAAAAACATATAATATAAAATCGAGGTAAGAACAAAAATGAACAAAAACTATCTTTAGGCCTCATTTTATTAGATCAGTTACAACCTAAAATATGTTCACTTTTACAGTTGTTCAATAACAAAACCCACTGATAATGGCACAGAGGTCCTGAAGTATGTTTAGTTAACAAGGAGAAACAGTGTTTTGCATGAATGGCGGAACCTGCATCCAATAAAGCTTGAATAACCCTTTCCTACTTGTGCTCTGCTCATTATTGCTTAGCATTGCGTGTCGCTGTGATAATAATTCGATACTTTTATGTTGTGTTTGTAAAATGTAATCTATTTGTGTATAAGGAACGATAAAAAAGTTATAACAAAATGTTGGTCTTGTTTGGACGCATTTGGTGATAACGTCCCATAGTTCACGTTTCCGCCTTTACCGCAGGCAATTTGGAAAGACACGAATGCCACATTAATTCCTTGCCTACAGGTCAGTGCTTATATTCCCGCATCGTAGTCGTGCTACGTCGTATACACGCTGCAGTAACGCCCTCAAACGGAAACTTTTTGATCGCCCCTTATACTCATACTAGGGTTGGAGGTTAAATAGTGGATACTATTTATTCACAACCGATACAAAAGAGTTACATGTTTGCACCTGTTATTGTCCTTCAAAGTAGTCATCAGCGTTGTGTAGAACCAGTTGCCAGCGTTGTGGAAGACATAGTATACCGTTAGCAGAGCCTGCTCTGTTGATGGTGCGAATGGAGCGGTCTAAAGTTATGGTGATTCTCTGTGTACGACTGTGATGGTGTTATCCTAACGCATTACGTTCCTGCACGGCCAACCGTCAATGCACAGTATTACTGTTCGTTTTAGGAGCATGACCTGGCACCAGCTTTGCGAAAGAAGCGGCGATACTTTCTGCGCAACCCACCCCTTATTTTGTACGACAATGCGCAGGCGCATACAGCGCAAGCTGCAGCTGTTCTGTTCGGTCGATGGGACTAGGAAGTACTGTACCATCCACCATACTCCCCGGACTTGAGTCCTTATGACTGATTTGATTCCGAAGATGAAGGAACCACTTGGTGGCATTCGCTTCAGAAACTGTTCCAGAGATTCGACAGGCAGTAGACTGCTCCATTCGCACGATCAACAGAACAGGCTCTGCTAACGGTATACTACGCCTTCCACATCGCTGGCAACGGGTTCTACACAACGCTAGTGACTGTTTTGAAGGTCAATAACAGTTACAAACATGTAACTCTTTTGTATCGGTTGTGAATAAATAATTGCCACTATTTAAGTTCCAACCCTCGTAGATTCCTCTATTCGTAGAACTGAAAAACGTTGTACACTTTCCCTTTCTTTCTTTCAACTTCTCATTTACTTCTGACAATGACTATTGGGGGAGGGGGAGCAACTACCAGTTAAATTTTGTTGAAGCCTTTCGTGATCGTATAAAACGAAAATAAACTGCTACTATCACTTGTTACACGTTCGCAGTTTTATTTCTGCATCCGTCTATTATCTGATTTTTTCTTGGCATGCAGAAGGGGACCGTTGTGGCAGATTACAACCTTTGGCTGTTTGGCTCACTTTAAAAGTGAAATTTATTTCATGGAATACTTCTCTAGAAACTTCCGTCACGCTGAAGTTCACAGACTAGCAAGTTCGTAAGTGTAGAGCAGACTGTTATGCACAAAAAATATCTAAAACGGCCGCATGATCTGATGCTTCGGAAGCCTGGGTGTGCCGTGGCGCTCGTTACTGGCGCGCGAGTCACTTGGATGTCCATTATCGATCCTTCGATGTTTCTTATCTTTGCTTGCCTTGTTGTTTCCCGCATTCGCGGGGCGAGTGGCAGTTGGCGTTTGCTCGGGCTACCTGCTGAGACGCCCCGAGGTACGAGGTGGGAAGCAACCACGTACATGTGGGGTTGGTTGTAAGCGGTCTGCCGGTTCAGGATGGAGGATATGTGTTGGCTGCCTGCCTGTCTGCTCTCCTGATTTTGCTCTCAGTGCCTTGCGACCGCCTAGCTTGGGTTGCTGCCTGGTGTAACCTACACGAGCCATACCGGACATCCAGCAGAAGTTAAGCAGTCCTGTGTTTCTTTTAAAGAAAAGAAGCAAATGTATAAGACTTTTGTAACCAATTTTGGTGGCCTCTTAAGTGTGGCCTTAGCGTTTACATTGCCTTTGGGGAGAGCTAATTCTTTTAAATTTAAATAGATGGGGTTCCTTGTCTTTTATAATCTTTTGGGGGTTTTATTTGAATTTTCTCTGTGGGGTTCCTTCCTTGTGCTTGGTTAAATGTTTACTTGTATAGCGGGAAGTGACTCCTGGTTAAAACTCGGAGAAGGTGTTTGATGTTACTGCCGCCTACGGCATTCGTTTTTTCAATTAAGCCTAGTCATCCCTTGGAGCGACCTGGTGTCACTCCTCGTTAATTAATGCTGGTTTATGTGTACTTAATTTTGAATTGGACATTTGAATTAATATTTTGGAGCGCAGTTAAGCACTAAGGCAACCTCATTGTATACCACCTTGTGCCCCAGTCTAGTACCTTAATTTTCAGTGGCACGAATTAGCCCCACTACCGGTTTTACTGATGTGCTCCCTTCAAAATCTTGTCTTGTATAAGTTTGCCCCATGTGTGTCTGGGAACACAGAGATGAGCTTTAGTGTGACTTCAGTGCTAGTCAGTTAATGGAATCTTCATTTTGGCTTGGCTTCCACTGAAAAGTTTGAGTGGAGCGTAGTGTGTTTGATTTGTTATTCATTTAATCACTGTTAAGTGTGTTTATTTAGGCAACGGCCTTGCCGCAGTGGCTACACCGGTTCCCGTGAGATCACAGAAGTTAAGCGCTGTCGGGCGTGGTCGGCACTTGGATGGGTGACCATCGAGTCCGCCATGCGCTGTTGCCATTTTTCGGGATGCACTCAGCCTCGTGATGCCAATTGAGGAGCTACTCGACCGAATAGTAGCGGCTTCGGTCAAGAATACCATCATAACGACCGGGAGAGAGGTGTGCTGACCCCACGCCCCTCCTATCCGCATACTCCCTGAGGACGACACGGCGGTCGGATGGTCCCGGTAGGCCACTCGTGGCCTGAAGACGGAGTGCTTCTAAGTTTGTTTATTTAACGGGGAGCAAGACATTTAAAGACTGTTGGTATTAACTCCCCTAGTTGCTGGGTGTTGATAACTCGTTCCAAATGGCCTACTACTTATTCAATGGCAAGGCTGTTTATTAGTTGGTTACTGTGAGTACAAATTCACGCTATTTATTTGTTGCCGATATTGTTAAAGTGTCTGTGTCGTGATTCAATCACTAGTTACGTGTTTGTGCTAAATTGATATAAACCTTACAGTGCCTCCTTAAAATATGTTGCCAGCAGAAACCCTTAAGAGAACTAATTTTTGTCACTGCTTATGTTAACTTTTACTGGGAGCAAAATTTCATGTAGTTAAATTTTGTCTTAAAATGTGTATTTCCCTGATGTAATAAACGAGTGATAAAAGAAAAAAGCAAAGGGGCCTGGTCCTTCCTATTGTGTCCGGTTTGTAACACGTATCATTGGGGTTTATAAGATCCCCTTTGACTGCGGCCGTTCATACATCGGACAGACGACACGCACAGTCCATGAGAGATGCACAGAGCACCGCAGGTACACCCGTCTCTTACAGCATAATAAATCTGCGGAAGCGGAGCACTGTATTGACACTGGACACTCTATGGTGTCCTTCATCTTTCTGGGACTCAGTAGTGAAAGAAGCAATTGAAATTCGGTTGGCGGCGAATTTAATTAATAGAGATAGCGGCTTCAGCTTGGACTAATCACGGAATCCGTCAACTTCTGTAATTAAATCACAAAGTCGTCGCGACGGTGCAGCTCCCCGTGTGGAGATCGACTGCGCAGCCATAGATTTGATTTCCATGCATATGTTACACCTCTATGCCGCCTATCAACGTCTCTGGCGCCTTGTGTATCGTGGCCGCGTACGCAGCGGTTCGGTCCTCGGGTGTAAAAGGACGGAGCAAGTGCTGGAGCGTTAGTCACCTCGGTTCCCTCTGAAGATGGGTGGACGGTATTCAGCTGAAATATTAGAAGAAGAAGCTGAATTCGTGCGGCTGCACGCCCGAAAGTTTATGGAACGATCTCGGCATGTTTCCGTCGTTAATTGTGGACCATTCTGCTGCTTGCAGCACGCTGCGTCAATCACAGAGCCCGCAGCACACGAGGAAAACACGGCACGTGGTCAGAGGAACTTTCATTCGGCAGCCGCATTTACGGTGGCAACGGTGCATTTTCGGACATAAGTTCATAGGACCTTTTTTTCTCCATTGCCAGTCACGAATCCGTTACTGCAGTTCGTCGGTTTTATTAATTTTCACTCTATATACATTTCACGGGCGATGCTAACCCATATTCTGAATTATAGCTTTACGTCTGAATAAATGTTTGAATTCTTAATATAAATACATTTCGGATTCTTTATTTGTATTAATAAAATCCCGAATATTTTATTGTTGTAGAAAAATCTCGAGGTGTACCTCCAGCACACTTACTTAGAGAAATATTTCAATCTGAAAGATGTAGATACACATAAATAAAGCAAGAAAAAAGCGAGATTATAAAGAGAAATTTCAGAATTCAGCCTAAGGCAACACAGACTCATATTGTCCTCTTGTTTGGCTTTGACAGATCTGTGTTGCTTTTCCTACACTAAAACAAAGTAGTTTACTGCGCATACGGTATCCGAGTTAAAACAAACGGTGCAGCTGTATTTTTAATAGTCATTCTACATTTTCACCAGCTTCTCACTAATACTATTTTTTTTTCTGGAAACGTAGCGCATTGCTAAGGCTATTAACTGAACAGCTCCCAATTTATGTGAATTTTGTAACGATCTTTGTAGACAGTTGTGGTATTTTAGAACAACAAATGGTTTTACTCATTTTCATCAAGTCATGATTAAGTGTTTTATATGATTGTATTGTGAACAGTTATTACTTACCGTGTCGATGAACACCAGTGCTACATAAAAGAGACATGCCTCATAACCATTATCTCACTGCTGTAGTCGTGTGCTGCCTTCATTTTCGGCTATAAGCTATTTTATGTTCGCGAAGGACGTTTTGCTGCAGTGGCTCACCAATATATACACTGACTCGCAAGAAGAGCACAGGCGCCAAGGATTGAGACTATAACGTCATCGTAGACGAATCATAGAGCACGACGACATCCAGTGGCTCCTGCCGTACAAAGGGGCCATAGGCTTTCTTCTACCGTATGTTGGTGGCGTGTCCTTTAAGATTGTCAGGCTTTTCAAAAAAACATCGAACAAAATGTGTCTTCCGCCCTCCAGCGCGAGTGCAAACTATGCCGGATTCTGTTAAAGACGACCTATGTCTAAGGAGACCAGGGATATATAAAATCCCGTGCCAGTGCAGGAAATCATACGTTGACCAGACGTGTGATGCCGTTAAGGATAGATGTGCTGAACGTACACGTCACACGAGACTGGGTCAGCCAGAAAAGTCTGCTGTGGCTGAACACTGTCTTGACACGGGACACAGCATAAACTACGCAGAGACGAAGATCCTTCCGTCCGCTTCCACGTACTGAGACTCCATCATTAAAAAAGCTGTCGAAAGTCGTGTAACTACCTGATCAACAGAGACACGGGATTTCAACTCGTTAAGGCATGGGAACCAGCACTGGCGGTACTAAGGCATCGTCGGCCGCAAACGAATGAATCTGAGTCAAAACAGACAACGAATCAACATCTGCACACTTAATCTCGGCGCCAACACTCTGCCCGCACGCGCGCTGGGCCGCTATTTGAGGCCACGCTTTCCCCGCGTCCCGAATGAGAAGCTCGTAGCCCGTTTGCACAGCAGGGGGCACTGGACGTCGCCGCGCTCTACGATTCGTCTGCGATGACGTTAGTTCCTCAAACCGTGGCGTCTGCGCTTTTCCTGCGAGTCAGTGTGTATATTGGCGAGCCAGTGCAGTAACACGTCCCAAACCTTCCTCTGCCTGTTCATATCCTTCAATTTGCCGATGACACCGCCTTCTTAGCCCTTTATCCTACCCTTCAACGGTCCCAGCGTACCCTCCAAATCCACCTTGACCAGTTCACCATTTGGTTCCTTCGTATCAACCCGTCCCAGGCGATCATCATAGGCCGCATCACCCGCTCCTTCTTTCTCCATGATTTCTACCTAACCATTTATGGCCGTCCTATCCATTTCTACCTAACCATTTATGGCTGTCCTATCCACCTCACTCCTACCCTCAAATACCTTGGCCTCACCCTCGACCGCCAGCTCACCTGGACTCCCCATCTCCTTACAATCCAACACAAAGCCCATAACCGACTCCAACTCCTGAAACTCCTGTCCTCCCGGACATGGGGACTGAATCCTTCCACTATCCTTCACACCTAAAAATCCTGGAGCCACCTCATCCTTTTTTATGCCAGAGTTCTATAGCACCCTCCAAATCCTCGAGTGCCATCCATTCTGCCCTGTCTTCCATATCTGCCTTCCGTCCCCTGCGGACAACGTCCATGATCTCATCCCCATTCCCCACCTTCTCCTTTCCCTTGAACACATCTGCACCCTGTATATTGCCTGCCAACTCGAGCCGCCGCCTCCCCCCCCCCCCTCCCCGGACTCTGGTGTTCCCCTTCCTCTCCACCCCCAGCTTGTTGCCACGCTTTTCCGTTGTGTCCTTCCCTCTCTCCATCTCCACATCTCCATCTCCTTTCCCAAGGCAACTTCCAGCATCTACTTCTCCCAGATGATGAACTTCACCCTGACGTTTACTGCTCCTACCAACTCTAACCACACCTTCCTCCTGTCTCCTCCTCAGGGTTCCCTCTCCTCCCCCTCCCTTCTCCAGATTGGCTTTCCCCCTCCAACATCCCCTCCCTCTCCGGTGCTCCCCTTCGGTGTCTCCTGCCTTGTGTTCCCTCTTCATCTCCCACCCTGCCCGTCTCCTGCCCTTGATGCGCCTCCTGCCCCCCTTTTTCCTCTCCCTCCCACACCCTACCCCGCCCCCCCCCCCCCCCCCCGACTGCAGCTTCGTCCCCTATTTTTCCCTCCACTCCAGCCTCCAGTCCCTAGGCAGGCCCCTACCAACGGTTCTTTTATTTTTCATGACTGCTCCATCGTTTCCAGTGGTTTATAGGTGTCATGCTCTGTGTTACTTTTATCCTGTGGCCGACTTTTAACTTGTGTTTGCCTCCAGTGTTTTTTTAAGTGCACTTTGATTTGCCAGCTGTGTTCTTTTAATTTTATGTCGACTTTTTAACTGTCCCCCAGTGCATGTCCCCATCTTAGTGTATATTTTAACCTCCATTTACTCTGTTTTTTATGTCCCCCTTTTTGTGTAATCATCCTTCTGTATTTTTGTTAGCCAATTGGCTGAAGAGCGATGGACTGTGTCGTTGCCAGCCCTCCCCTGCCCATATGGGGCAGGGGAATGAAATTACAATAAAGAGAGAAAAAACAATAGTAACACGTCAGTAAGCACCAAGGGATGACGAGCAGCTGTCTAGTCGAAATATTGTGCAGCTTCCGCAACTTGCTTCCGACGCGACGGCCATGATCCAATGAGGCAGTTAATATGTCGGGAAAGTCTTAAATCGCACAAGAAATTTTGTTTCAAATATGTATCAATGTGTCACTTTTAGTCCCTTCTACTTGGGAAGAGGAAAAAAAAACTGTTAATGAGTTTTTGATTTGCCCTTGACAGTGTCCAGTACATCACAAATCAAAGCATTTTTACCGAAGAGCAACCTAGCGGTTTGTTTGGCAAAACTTAAGAGGTTATCATGCCGTTTGGCCCAAATCTAAATGATGTCAGTTGTTGGTAACGTAAACTGGTGAATAATGATGTGTGTACAAATTTTCGGCTCTATCTGTTTACTCGCAATAAAGGACAAGGGGAGTCCACTACAAGAAATGTATTCGCAGTTACGAATGTGAATCACCACACTGGAAATACGACAGTGAAAATTTGTGCCGGATTGGGACTCGAACCCGAACCTTCCGCTTTGCGCGAGCGCTCGCCTTAGCCGCTCGGGCTGTCTGTGCACGAATCACGTCCAGACACAAACCTCCATAAGCCGTCGTCCGTGTTTCACAGCCTGATTCGAACGTTACATACATCCCCATTCACGAAGACCATAATTATTATCGAGGGTTGAAAGCCTGGCATTAGCGAATAAATACGAAATAGCACTGGCTGCGTCATTAAGAATTACTATGCAATGTTCCTTCAGAAATGCACTGTTGTGCCAGTACAACTGTATAATTTGTATTCACTGCGACTGGTCTTCCCAACTCGCCTTATAATTCCTAACAATTCTCTTAGTACAGTCCACTGTAATTGTTTTGTACAATATTTTCAAAAATTTCAGTAGGGAGAGCGCTCTATAATTCCAAGTTCCAGATCAGCCTTTACAAGTCTTCAAGCGGCGAACACATGATGTAGTCTTCCAACCTCCATGCGTGCGGGTGTGTTGATGTCGTTACTTACCTTCTGTGGATCAAAGTTGTTACTGCTCAACAGGGAAAGGCAAAAGAACCCTTACAGGTTTTTTACTACTTAAAATTAGGACAGGCTGACCTAAGACAAACAACTCATCCTCACATCTGACAAGTTCCTTTTAACAGTGTTGTATGTTGTAGTGTTTTCTGCCAAAGCAATGCACGCGCACTTACATGTTTCTGCACAAATAGAAACTTTCTCGATTCTCAATCTGGCCCTGAGATTTAATTTCCCTGTCATTAAGACAGTTTCAGAATAATTTTATCGTCGAAATAGAGGTGTTACGAAAACTGCATTGAGTAAAAGCACTTACAAAAGCAGTCCATTTCTCTTGCATTTGTACTGTAATATCCGTACTTTCTATGTAATGTGGCATATTAAGCAAAAGTGATGCTACAAGTGTTACTGTAAGTATGTCGTGGATAAATAATTTTGACCTCGCAGAGTCAATCTCTCTTTTCACTTCGGTCGGGACCACTGTAATGGAGTGTGCCCAAGAAGGAGTTTGTGCGTGACAAAGCTTTTACGTGTATTATGAAAGAGTATCGTTGGCAAAACAAACTGAACAAATTCTTTAAAAAATGTAACACTCATCATCCAGCGAGACTGTAAACTCCCCACAGTTCCTTCTGTTTTATTCTCTCATTCACTGCATCCATTTTCCTGGTTATTTTAAGTTCCCTTATTGTAACAGTAATTTAATCTTCTCCCAGTAGTGCTTTTATTTGCTGTTGTCTCAATGTGGCCTGCAATTGTTTTGCTGTAATGCGTTCTGCCGGTGCTTTTACTTTAATTATGTCAATTACATACATGCAGAGAGGTCGCTATGACCTTTGTAAAGTTCAGTTCACGACTACCCATTCTTTCTGTGTCGCTGTAGTATCAGCTCTCATGTTGGCTGTAATCCCGAAACAAATTACCTCGGCAAATAAAACGTGATCAAAACTTAATTCTACGATTTATTTGTCAGTTATCTTGTTTACTTAGTCAATTCACTTTCTTCGTAAAATGCTCCTTACTTTTACTTAGTTTTCCTTTTTATCTGCGTTTCACACAAAACTTAGCCACGGAATTTGATGTTTGGTCTCTTCCACCTGTTGTCCATGGCTACACCTGAAAAGTGGTACTTACCTGTTCTTAGATTCTCAAACTCTCGTCTAATCCTTTCGAACTTCTCAAGCAGACAGGATGTTCTATTCTTTGCTACGTTTTCATCAGTTTTCCCCCTCATATAAACCATATGATGTGCGAAGCTCTGTACAGTATAGGAAGCGTGTCGTCGTTATACGTTTTAGCAGTTCATAACACATTTATTAGCGTTTTGTATTGTTTCTCATATGAAGTACTTATAAATGTCCTCCAGGCGTCCCAGGTAAACTTTACTGCGACAATACAGATGAATTTTTATGTAACACATTCGCAGCGTACTATATTTTAAACATACATAGATAAATTTGTATCTCGTTATATTACTTGTATGTCTTCGTGGTACTTGCGAGTGTTCTGTGTCAGACTGTAAAAGTCGCATACCTTTTCGACGGATCGATCTGATCTTAATACGGAATTTTACACATTGAACACGGACAGAAAACATATGTTGTGCCAGAACGGGAACGAAAAGGATTAAATCCAACTGATACTGAATAAAACACAGTAGGCGGATTTGTCTCTGTTAAATGCAGTTTCACTTGCACTTTTGCAACATATTCTAGTAGTAGTGTGTCACTTATGTTCTTATTTCATTTTTTAAGAAATTTTGGTAAACAGGAAATGTTTAAACAGCAATCCAAAACAGTAACAGTCTTCAAAGACCTGGAATTTCACTTTTGGCATTGCTTAAGTTACCAATTCCATGGAATTTAGCATTACGCAGTTTATGTGTGAATTTTATGGATATTGCACTGTAACCGGTCGTTGTATGAAATATATAGCGTATGTTGAATTGTAGTCTGTACAGTCCTTTCGAAGTTTTAATTTAACCACTCAATGCTTACAGCGTCAACTCTGCAAACTGTAAATGGCAGACAAAGGTGTAGTCTGTCGACACAATCTCCATTGAGTTCTGATCGTTGCTCTAGTGATATTCTACTCTTTGCCTCCAAGGAAAATAAATTGCAAATAGTTTTCGTGTCTGCGTAATACGTCTGTCGGCGTAGATAATCTCATCATTAGAAAAAAAAAAAAAACCCTCTCCCCCCCACACCAAGCTATTTATGAGATGTTAGGGAACGGAATAAAAGATCAGATGGAATCAAATCTGGGGAGTGACGTGCACAGCTTTTTCCCAGCCCGTAAACTTCTACCACTTCAGTGTACTGTCTCCAAACATGCGTGTTATCCTGGCGCCCACTTGAAGAGACGTTCATCTGGGTCGTTGCTACTTCATAACAGTCTGTGAATGGCCCAGTAACGTTCCGTAATGTGCAACAACCACTGCATTTCTCCATCATGATACTACCCATGAATCCCAGAAACAATCTAGCTCCTTTTATCCACCAATTAAATGGTTTCCGCATCTTCCTGCAAATTTTTCCTTTCACCAATCCAACACTTCTATTGAAGTTTGCGTTCAGAGTGTAACGGCCCATCCCCGTTATGTATATGACCACGCATTCCTTCAGGTTATGCTTCAACATTTTCAGTCCGAACTTTCGCATTTCGTCTGCCCACCGTTTATGCCCTGGAGTCGATGGTGGAGCACATAGTGCACTTAGCTGAATAAAATGTAGAATTCGGTCAGAATATTATGTACTCACCCTCTGAGATATCCACCATGTAATCGGTCATGTGACTATTAGTGCGACGATCGATACCGTGAATCTTATAGATCACTGCTTCAAAATGAACATCAAACGGGCTATATCAGCAGCGCTGTCTACATTTGTATTCATTTACTCAACAATGAACAGCTCTTCTGAGTGTTATGGGAGGACCTCCAAGAACTTGCCTTGAATCAATTTGCACTAGCATAGAATTTCACGTTTTTAAACAAAACATGTTTTATGACCGCACACTATTCCCCTTGAATAATTTCTCCGAAACGTACAAGCACTAACGAATTATATATGATTTTTTTCCCTCTGTTTTTCTTCTTCTCTGTTAACATTGCCTGTCTTGGATTATAATGACTTAACAAGTGTAATGTAATATATAAAACCAATAACGTTATTTATTGCACGTCATTTCCCAGGAATGTATGTAATTTCGTTGTAATTTAATGAATTTCGGCCAATTAGGAAGGTGAGCTCAATGGAGTGGAACCTGTTAGTGGAGTTGAATACCTTGAGTAAAACGGACTGTTGTTATCAGTTGCAATAAACTGTGTAGTCTCTGGTTGGGTATTCTCAGAAGGGTATCGGAGTCTTTGTGAGGGCCGGGTTCCTGAACGGTTTAATATTGGTAAAGAGTTTAATTTTGGTGATGTCCAAATAATCGGGCGGACTCCGTGTCAGGGTTGACATTCGACGAGCCGTCCGCTGTCGCTTCTGACACTTTATGATCTTAATATTAAATTAACCCGACTAGTCCAGTTCTGTTCCATGTAGGGAAACAGGGAAAGTTTATTTCGGTGTATTTTGGCGGATCAGTGATCAACGAGACATCGTCTTAGGTCGGAACATGGAGGCAACATGGAGATTGTTTACGATTGCTTTCTGTTCGTAATTTCTGACTCGTGCACGCAACAGTTGTTTTAAACAGTAAATATAGTGCTTACACTAAAGACATTGTCAGGAAAGCATTTTCGACTGTTTTTCTGGTCTTAAATTCGTATTTCATCCAGTAACATGACGCATTATTCCCTCATAAACGTAACTTTCTTTTCCTTTGTACATTTCACATAACCAAGAGGATAAGTACGTGGAAATAATTCTTGTTTCCTTGCTCTTACTGATCCTTACTCGTTATATTTTCACACCATATGGACAAAATGTTTAATTTTCACGTTCGTAAGGAACCCTTACCTACGTTTCCTTTGTTAGGCCATAAATGTCAGCAATGAGGAAAGAGGTGTACCTCCATTCTCGTTTTATTAGCCTGCCAGTGCGTTAGTGTCGCTGTAGTTTACACATCATCTTGCTTTGAAATGTTACCCATGAAGTGTCATTCAGTGTGTAGCCAATAACAGCAATAAACACCAATTAGTCTTTTAAAGCGTGTTCCAGCAATTTTCAATTCAATCTATGTCACCAGTAGACAGTTTTGATGTTATTATTCATTCATCCATCACACAGGAGATCAAATTTGGTGCAGTGTATTCGTCAGATACGATCATGGTCATCAGAGTGCATAATAAGAAATATTATGTATATTAGATGAAGGGTACACGGGAATAACGATTAAGCTCCATCAAAATCTAAAATTTATTTAGTGACACCATCTTACAGAGGATTCGAAGTAATATAAGGTGTCATAATTGTTTTTTTTTTTTTTTTTTTGTTTGTAGAAACGATGAAAGTGCTCGAAAATCTGTGTCAAAGTTCTGATGCACTTGAGAAAAACCGTCAATGCCCACTCGGTCCTGATTTTCTACTTAGAGATTTCTTATCTCCTTTTACGTTTCATCTTATAATGATGTAGCTTCATGTTATTTGACTTTACAACACTTGCCAGTCATTCACGCATAGTAAACGAAGCTCGAACAGTTACATTGTTTATAAAAAAGAAAAAAAAAACGATATATAATGCTCAACAGAACATCCAAAGTAGGCTGGAAAAGGAGTTTTTTGGTAAGCTGAGCAGTAATTCTCATGTATTACCGAGATTGTGCACCGAGTTATTTTATAAGTGAAATGGAAGGCACCAGAATTGTCTGAGAATGAAGGTGAGCATTCCAGTCCTGTGCAGAATACAATTACAAGGAAAAGAAAAGTGTTCAGGCGTATTTCTGATTCTATAAAAATATTACGGGCAATGAGTCACGTTACAGGTGACAATTGCTGAATGAGATGTTTTCAGAATGTTCCATTTGTAGAAATGAACAGATTAATTAAGGAATTCAATCAAATGTCTTCCTGTGACACGCAAAACTCACCTGACTGCGAGGCGGTGAAGACCAAATAAAAGTCCAGGAGCTGCATTCATTATTTTCCCCGTGTCCATAAACGACGCAAGCTGGCATTTTTGGTCGAACAACTTTCACGACTCGAAACAATCAAAACACCTGAAGGTAATGTTTTGGGGCAACTAATTGTAAGATGGTGGACGTCGGCGTCAAATTTTTGATGTCATGACAACCACCCTTATTTTTACCTCCACAGTTAGGAAGCTGCAACCACACTGTCGATTGTCAATCGACCTTCCACTGCTACTGAGCATTAATACAAACTCCTGTAGACAAAATATTATTAAACTGTGTTAAAAAGATTCTAGTGCGTTTTCGATTTACCTTTCACCAGTTCTCCTCCAGTAACACTTAAAATCGAAATTACATTAGTGCTGTTGGGGGTATTTCAGTATTACAACTTTCCCTAGTTGTCGCCTGACAAAGTGTGGTAACATTACGGTTATACTAAGGGCACTAGTTCTCCATTACTTTATTAATTCGGGGTAACACCAAAGTCATACTTTAACTAATGGTATTTTGAAGACACTGGAGCAAAGAATGAACAATTTTGTTCTATTGATGCTGTGAACTCACGTTATTAAAGATAGTGCTCGTCAAGCAATACAGCCCATTTACAAGCCTAAAGTCAAAACTGTTTACAGCTACGTCATTCCAAGCCACACCTTCACTCATTCGTCTGTTTTGACGTTTACTTGTTTGCTGGTTATACTGCCTAATATTTAAAGTTTTCCACCAAGAGCATTCTGAATACTAACAAATCAAAGTTGCTAACAGTAGTAAGACAATACGTATTAAATTTATTACCTTGGTGAAGAAGTTTTAGTACTAAAAAGTTGCACTGTCTATATATTCATTAGCAAACAGGAACCTAAAGTTATTTATTGTAACAGTAACACGTACCTAAATAACATTTCTGCATATTTTTATCTGTTTGTGTGTCTAAGTTATATGTATTTATTTTGTGAGATTAAAGTGTGCAAGTGAGCCGTATCGGAGAAGTCAATCAGCCTTTCCTAGAGACAGACGCTATCTACTAGAAAAAAAGCTGACACTTGTTGGTCCAGGATAGGAAGTCTGCTTAGCTCTGGATTAAGTGGACAGGTACGTGACTCTAATCGTAACACTTTTCAAGGTGTTAACGTTTTGCCAAACATCTCTACCGGTTATGTGCAGTAAGAAGCTTTCAGATGTTATGAGCTAATTGACAAAGTGGGGGAAGCTGCTTGTAGGACACTGTGAAGGTAATTACAGAGCACGTTGCTGAATGCCAGGCCCTTAAACTTTTCATAAAACAGTCTTGACCTAACAGAAGTGGGAGATCGGAATTAGTCAAAGTGAAGAAGAACTGTACAGTATTTAATAGTCCAGAAGTAACAGCGGCAGCAGTCGACGGTGTCAATCATCAAATTTAAATTCTGTCACCTGCCATACAGGAATGCTGAAGCAATCTAAAATATAATTGTACGGCACTATATTGCCTCTGTGGTGCGTGTAAAATGGCGTGAAAAACGAAAAAATGGCAGTCTCGATGGACAAAATATTAGATGTTGCATGGTCAGTTATTTGTGAGTCAAATGACAACGACAACACGCCGGAGTTCGCTGAAGCATTTGCAAACATTCCTGAATACTCAGACATGACGTAAATGATAGAATGATATTCGATGATAAATAATAGCCATTTGTTCGCCTACAGACAACGACGATAGTGATGATGGATTATCTGGCGAGGTTGAAGCTGTACTTAAGACTTTACGGTACACAGAGAGCATGAAATAACTGTTCATTTGGAACGCCAAGCGGAAACTGCTTCGGCCAAAATAATGCTCGTAAAATGCCTGCGGTATCGTGCTGCACACGAAGGAAATACAAATCTGACACAAAAGGAACTTAATATTTCGACGTAAAAAACTGACCTTTTTTTTCAATATCCAGTCCAAATGTGAAAATAATATGTGTGGTCATTGCGGCTAATCAACGTCACTACTTCTAATTAATTTCTAGATTTTCGATAATCCAGATGACCAGTGATATAACGTAGCGTCGATGGAGGAGTGTGCAATGTATTGATGCTGGTCTGAGGGATAGTGGTGTGCGAAGGCTGCGTTGCCCTTTGTTATGGGACAGCAAAAGTAATTTAAATGGAAATCTGTAGCCGGAAAAAAAGACATTGCTTTTACGGATTCCATCTCAGCACGTGCCATGACATGACGAAATGCAGGAACAAAGCAGCACTGACCGTCGATTTTTTACAAACGTGAAACGAATTGTATGACGTATTTCTGCACTTCGGACAAATAGCGCCATTGTAATCTTGTCACTGAAACGTTCAGCACATATTAATGGTGTGTGTGTGTGTGTGTAACATAAAAGATTCATCTTTAGTTTTTGGGAATCTCTCTTCCGAGAGAAGAGGCAAAACATGTCTTCACATAAACAGTGTAAAATTTACGACCGTAAAATAAAGTAACTCAATCGTACGGGCACTCGTTCCTTCTACGCAGTATATAGGAAAAAATAATTATAGCACAGTAATTATTCTTCATCTCTTGTGAAGTGCAGATTTAGAACCCAACCAAGGAAATAATTTTTCGTAGACGATAGGCATGCTGTACCGCAGTGAAATGGAAGAGAAAAGGAAAGTGATGATTTGAGCTGAATTATTTAATAGCTTAAGAATCTGTCAAATTGCTCTAAACTTTTAGTACAAGTGAGAACCATTGTATGCGTTGTATTGTTAGGAAAGCTAAATTCATATGTCACCGCAGAGTGATGTATTGTGAACAGAGGTATGACAGACGCGATCAAAACAACAATTCCTAACTAAATTTGAAAGTAACTCAGTCTCATGGATACATGCCGAAGTGTCCAACGACGTGCGCGGTCTATATTTCACGAAGAAGCAATGCAATTACAGCTTATATGACAGTGTCACGAAAAACTATATGCGAACCTGAACAACAAAACTCTTCACGGCTATATTTAAATTAGCGTCTGTTAATAATCCTCAAGATGAACTGCAAAAGGAATTGCTGTACCCACCAGTTTGCGTATCACATTGTTTTTCTAGGCCGCGTTCTGTTGTAAACCGAACGCCGTTTCCTCTGTCCACTTCACGAGTCACGTATCAAGCCACTGAATAATTAAAGTGAGACTTAACCAACAGAACCATCGACTCATAGGATACATCAAATAAATGAAGCTGCTGCTTATGTGTTGTGTGTCTCCACAAGGTACAACATGGGACATGCACTTGCGAAACACGGAGCGGCTACATCCGAAACGTGCGTTTCTAGTTTCTGCTTATCGGGACAGTACAATGATGACCTGTTACGAAACACTACGTTTCTTGTAGGCGCACTGTGAAATTGAAGTAACTAACTCTCCAGAATTTTTCCTGCAATTCATGAAATGTCTTTATTTCACCCCGTCCACATACGTAATAACATGTACTGCAAACTGTGTAATGATAATTAGCAATCAGACTAATCTACTTTCCTTGGCAATAACTCTCTGTCATAGCCCTTTCTATTTCATTAACCGACACATGACGCCCAACGATGGCGTTCACTGAACAACACCCGTTCGAACCTGACAACAAATAATGGAGGAAAGTTGAGGTTTAATGTCCCGTCGATGATGAAGTTATCTGTGACGATGCTCAAGCTCGGAGAGGAGGATAATGGGGAGGGAAATCGGGACAGTCTTCTTAAGAAACCATCCTTTCATTTGCCTTGATCTAAGTAACCGGAAGGATTTCAGCCATCGTCTACAGAATGTGAGTCCAATGTCTTATGACAGCGCTACCTCACCCGATTCCCTCAAGATGTAAAATAAAATATGTACTAACAGCACCATTAACGCAGTATCCTTTCTCGTCAATTGAAGATGAGGAAATGACATGCAGTTTAATGTAAGTTGCGTCCTTGCTGGGACACCGATTCCAAACAGATACTGCTGAAAATAAGTAAACAGATTTAGCTGGAAGACTAACACGTGACTATTAGCATACCTGTAAGTGCAGGATTAAATTAAGGTCAAATTTAAAAAAATTAAAATTGCTCCGAACGAATCTCAATTATGGATAAAAGTGTTCGAGCTTCAGTATGCTAGTCGTTAAGATATTCGAAGCGACTGAAGTCTTCTTCATCCAAGAAGATTGGGAGTTGCTGGGTTTCCCCACGACTAAATCAGATTAAGTCTAGCACTACCAACGTATTTTCCATAACTCGCATTACCAAGGAGAGATGAAGGGGTGGGTACTTTCCGCCTACCCTAAAAAATTGAGACAAAATACGAAATTCCTTAATTGTTGTTGCCTTATATTAACAATACACTTTTTAAAGATGTACAGTTGTGTTAGGAGTGTACTGAACATGAAAATATCTTTAAGCACATTACGGGAACCCTCACTTGCTGCACTCCACGAGTGACAAAACAAATGTTTGTTTGTTATTATTACTGAGTTACAATGTTGAGCACCTGAAACACATTTTATAAGCAGAGAGATAATACACAGAAAATACTGTAAATCAATTTCGGCATACGGGGATCAGTCTATGCTGAAGTTGATTCTGTTATAGTTAATACAAATCCTCCGAGGGGGTACACAAAACTGGGATCTTTTAGAAGAAAACAGGAATGGGTTATCGGAGGAGCTAGTCTTTACCTAGATTCCATCAGGAGAGTAATGTTAACGTGCATTAACTCCTGCGTAGCGGACGGCTGTAGTCGATGACAAGGGTGCAAGCCTCAATTGGATTTTAGGAAAACGTTCGAAGCAGCGCCGTAACTGGAATGGTACCTTTGTCAGGGGAGACGGGTGATTCTGCCACCTCCGAGTAAGGTGTGGCACTCTGAAAAGCCTTCCCCGCGCAGTGTGTTCAGACGGTTACCTATGTCGCCGTAGGGCCTTTACCGGTAATTAGTTTGCCAAATTATGTTACTATTTGTTTCAGCAACAAGACTGAACTGAAGAAAGAGATTTTATTACACTTCAAGTGGCGCAGCGAGAAGAAAGGCTCTGAGCGAGAGGCAACTCTCCTTTGTGGATGATAGGAAACCTCCGCGGAATATTTCTGAGTTGCGTAAGACGAACAACGTCGCATGAACGCAGGTAGGTGTATTTTTTAACGGCAGCTGATCGTGGGTTGTTATTCGGTGGCAGGCTTGCATTAGATGCTCAAGGTAATATCTAGCGGGACGAGTCGTTAATAAAAGAAACGAACATGGCGAGTTTTGTTAAGATACGAATAAACTGTGTTGTTTCCGAGGAAGCTGAAGTGTGGCATGACTTCGAGACCTCCACTTCCTAACCGCTTAACATCGCCGGTGGCCGCATAATGTGGTCTTGTTTGTTATGCAATCTGCGAAAACGAGATCCACTGTACACAGAAATGTGTCAGCGAACGGGCGCACGATACTACACGTGACGAAATGAAGTGCATACATCCCATCCTTCTTTTGGATCCGGACTTTGGACTGGTACTGGCACCGGTACCGGTAACAGTAGAAGTTGACCTGGAAGAGTTCGTCTCCACATTTGAAAATCCAAGTCTCACGCACGGTGATACAGAAGAAGATGTTTTCGACTGTGGCGACAAGGATGAGCTACCAAGAGATTGATGGAGAAGGAATAAATGACAGATATTTTGCATTAGGGATGGACGAGTGAACAATCTGGACTCACAAGCCTTTCCGCTCAAGATACTGAAGAACCTCAAACGGCGTGGAGGAGGTCAGATCCGATCCAACGGATCATTTTCCTTCTACCCTTCTCTGGTAATCTCAGTGCAGGGAGTCGATCCGGCCTTGAACTCTACTAGCCAGTCATGTGAAGGCTGTTGAACCTTACCATAGTTTAGGTGACGTTGGCATCCTACCTTCAGTTTTCTCGTGAGCTGTTGTATTAAAAATTAAAAATAGTCGGTGTATATGGCTGCCATCTGGAGGTCCCGTGTTCGATTCCAAGTACGATCAATTATTTTTCGTTCGTGGGAGGACTGGTACGAGGTTCACTTAGCGGCTCCACGATCTCGAAAGTCTGCGAAACGGCCGGGAGAGCAGTGTGCTAGCCACATGCACTTCCGCACATCATCCGCATCACGCCGCAAGGCGGAGGATGACACGGCAGCCAGTAGACATCCCGTGGGCCTTCACGGCCTTGCTAGACACTCATTTTATTGTATTCAAGATCGTTTGCGACCCGATCGTATTAGTAACGTTACTAATTTTTCGGCTTGCAAACAACTGTTAGGCACACTTCAGGCAGGTCTAGTTGAGTTTCGCCGCCAGGAGGCTTCTTAGGAGCAGGAAGACGGCGAACCTTGACCTGGAGGAGCCCGTCTTCGCATTTGAAAATCCAAGTCTCACGTATAGTGATATAGAAGGAAGATGTTTTCGACTGTGGCGATGAGGATGAGCTACTAAAAGAGTGATGAAGAGGGAATAAATAACATATTTTCCATTAGGGATGTACGCGTAAACAATCTGGACTAACAGGCCTTTGCGCTCAAGATACTGGAGAATCTCTTCTTCAAATATGATTTCCTCACCTGTCTGGCAAAGCAAGAGGGATTACAGACGAACACTTTTTGTGATGGATGAAATGTATGAATCATCATACTAATAACGAAGCATGGATCATGAATCTCCAGTACAAACATTTTTACATTCGAAGGATGTGACTGAGATAAAAGTTTTCACTGATCTCTTATTCATGAGTGCTGTCTTGAAACATTCTGGTTTATGTCACGATAAGTTTCCCGCGTTTCATGAGTGACCTATCTTTTGCCGTATTGTCTCTCAGGGAAGATTCGCACCCCTTCCACAAAATTTGAGATTAGATGATAAAAGAACTAGGTAGTCGAGAACGACAAAAGATAAATTTGCTGCTTTTCGGGAAACGTGAGATACTATTGTAAACCCATCAGAGTAGTTGAGGATTGATGAAACCTCACTCAGTTTCCGTGGTCTGTGTTCCTTCAAAACGTTTATAGCATGTGTGCCGTCAGAGTGCTCTATTTCATTTCAGGCGTCCTATGTACCTGTAAAGAACAAACAAAAATGAAGCGTGATCTATCCATACCGACAAGTATTTTCTCAGACTCACTGAATCAGTGACAGCAATCGAAATGTGACAGCTGACGACTGGTTTACTTCTTATGAGTTGGCAGAGGAATTATAAGAGAGAAAACTTACTTTAGTAGGTACACTACGAAAAAATACGCATCCGATACCATTACCCACATTGTCACCAGCACCAGCTGGAACTGCAAAGATTGCTATCAAGATAACAAAATGTTATTTTCATTCAACCCTAAAAATTATAAAAAGGTAATCCCAATGTCATCAACGCACCACAAAGGAACAATAAGCGATGACTCAAGGAAGGTGCGAGTTACTGAATTTTGTAACCCAACAATAGGTGGAATGAACGTGTTGGACAAACTCTACAAGGTTAAGACTACCTATTGGAAAACCAGAAAGTGACCACAGAGATACTTTCAAACATAATTCGAACCAATATTCCTTTCCCATACGTGCACGAGCCACTGTCCACTGCAGCAAAGATTCTGTCACACCCAGTCTGAATTTGCAAACGAAACGCAGACGATTCAACTTGCTTCATCCTTCGAACGACAGAAATGGAAATGAATTTTGCGCTAAACGCAATTAATGCGTATGTAGAGAGCATAAAACGGCATTGCACCTTAGGCATGAGACTGATGATTCCATTGAACAGGCATGTGATCCTCCTTTCTGCTCGTGGAATGGTTTGGTTCAAATGGCTCTGAGCACTATGGGACTTAACTTCTGAGGTCATCAGTCCCCTAGAACTTAGAACTACTTAAATGTGACTAACCTAAGGACATCACACACATCCATGCCCGAGGCAGGATTCGAACCTGCGACCGTAGCGGTCGCGCGGTTTTGACTGTAGCGCCTAGAACCACCTCGGCCACCCCCGCCGGCAACGCTTCACAAATTAAACTGTGATTGTGGACTACAGATGTCAATGTAGGCGTTGGGCCAACGTGGAGCACGTAAGGAATTGGCCAGGAGTTCCTCTTATCGTCAATTATAAAAACTATTAAGTGTCTGAATAATTATGGCCGGACTAACAGTATAAACAGAAATATTTCCAAATACAAATGTAATATTAAAGTACTGTACCATAAATACGGTTTACCGCAAGAAAATGGTGAAATATTAAGTGTCGCTTTCAATCGGTGCCGTGTCATCTGCCCAATTTTTATTTACTATACTATCACGTAGTTTGGTCTATCAACGAATGTTAAGTCTCCAGTAGGTTTAACGTCAGCCATCCTCTGCACTGTAAACTTTAACCTCACTTATGTACTGTTGTTCTTGTCAAATATCGCCAGCGATAACACCACTGGCTCGCATAACCAGACACATGCCTTTGCTCTCAGCAGTAGCAGCTTGTGAGGTAACGGGCGAATTGTGGCGCCCGTCAAAGCCGCGGCCCAGCAGCAAACACGTGGTGCCAAACGTTAGCCAGACGAGAGCGGTAGCCCCAGCGCATGGTCCAGCCGCGTGGCTGGGAATTCCGCTGTGACAAGGGCGGTGCTTTGTGTCGATGAAGGAGACGTCTATGCCGGGAGTGCCAAAGATGGCGGACTATGTGAAACCATCATGGCACACATTTCACAGTTCGTATAGAAAAAAAAGTAGCCAGATGAATCATGGTACCTAAAAAAAGAGTGTACATCACTATTATTTGCACGACGATTCTGATAGTGTAATCAGATTTTCAATATCTTTATTAGTTTAAAGTTTAGTATCTGACGGTGAATTATACAAGTAACACCCAGCCGTAGGAATATTTATATAATTACACGTTGTTTAAATGTAAATCCACCATGTCTTATTTGTTTCGATACGTTTGTGTGTGGGGTGCGTTGACTTGAAGACATGGCGCGAGCGCTCTAGCCAATCACAGCGCTCGTGAATGAGGAGTTCGGGAGCGGTGCGACAGTGCTGGACAGGACAGGACACGGAAAGTGCTAAACGGCGCGGCAGACGCAGTCGGCGGAAACACTTGGACAGTGGGGCAGTTTGCGCGTGGTCGCGGAAGACAGAAATTTTTCGGAGTGCCGACCTGTGCTCCTGTGTGATTTCCGTGGCTTCTGCAGTGATTACGTAGTGTGCATTTAGAAGTGAATGTCTCGCGAGCTATGTTGTTGTTCATAACTAATTACGTGCTGTAGGAATCTATTGTTTCTCTGTTATTCAACTTATATTTTATTTAACTGCTGGACCATCGACACCAATAAGTGTTTTGTAGAAATATACCGCATTCTCGAAAGTACTTCTACTGTCGTACTCATCATTTAAAGTCGTTAAGATAGTACCTGGATATTTTATTTAATTGCAATCTTTCATTTATAAAGTTATTTTCATAATTAACAATTGCCGAGTGATAAGAACCTTCAACCATTCGATTCATATGTTTATTCATATGGTATACTGTAGACTCAACAGTATTTGGCTTGTAATGCGGCTACTACGTATCCCAGTCCCTAGACAACGAAACCAGCCAAAACTTTACTATTGGAACTCTAAGTCGGAGGGTGCGCAGTTAATTTTGGAAAGCCCGCAAGCTGTGATACGTCAACTCTGATAACGAAAGCTCTGTAAATATTAATACCGCACGTTCATCAAATGCGTATAACTGATGTATTTACTTCTCCATCGGTCTTCAACACTATAACAAAAAACTTTACTTACATTAAACTTTTCCTGTCTTAGCACATGTAGTTACAATTCTTGTAGAGCTGTGTGCCGAAGTTACACACACACACAAAAAAAGGTTAAGCTTGACTGTACAGCACAGGGGAGAGCATACCGGGTTTCTGCACGTTTGCAGGTCGCCAAGCTCGGCGAGGCGTGATGTACTGGGCAGCTACTGCACCGTATCCACCGGATTCGCTGCGTTGTTGGTAGTGCTGTGTTATCGCTTCCTGAAGTGCAGTTCGTGATGTGTGAAGCATTACGGTACGAAGTGTTATCTTTTGTAATCTTGCCAGCTGTTCGCAGTAGTTTCTTAACTAAAGCAGCGAAAAACACGTTGTACTGTGTTGTTACCGAGTGCAGTAACTCTGGGCGTAGAATACAGGGTGTTCTTTAACGCCTGTTTCCGAGGTTTAGAATTCTGGGGTGAACGATTGTCTCGTTGTTCACGAGAGGGCAAAGTCAATATTAAAAATGCAAGGCTATGTTCCAAATATTTTCGTCCCCAGGATTACAAACTAGACACGTAAAATGAGTTGTTGGGGATATCTAGAAGAAAGTTGCTGAAGTCAGATGCAATTCAATCCCAGAAAATATCTAACTGGTGCGGAAAGAAACTTGTTGCAGGTTCTGACAAAACAAAAGACAACGTAACAGAAAAGGAACGTGGTAGTAACATCACAATAGTGCGGGAAAAGGCTCTCAAAACACTGGAAGTTTTGTCTCCCAGGAAAACAAAACTGGACACGTCAGTTAGTACAGAAATCCCTTCAGATACGATAGTAATAGGCAAAGAGCAAGAAAATAAGGATTTGAAAAAAAAATGGCTATTGTGAAGAGCAGAAACGCTTTACTGGACAAAAACATTGCAACTGTGAAGAAAGCTAAGAAACAGTGTATACCTCTCAAAACCTGTGTTCCTTCTAGTAAGAATTCGGGAAATAAGGAGGTTAAAACTATACTTTCTCAATGTTTGACCAAAGGACGAATTCGGTGCCTTCTCGTTTCAAAAGGAATTGTTACATCATTAAATTAACTCCTTTGACGGGACAAGTTACATCGTGACTGCCAGACTGCTTCAAGAGCGTCTCGAAAATTTGTTTTCTATAATTCGTGGTCTTGGTGCACTTTAGAATAATCCGATGGCCTTAGAGGTTAAAAATAGAATTACTTACCAACACGTACTGGCAAAGCGACAAGTATGCCTTTGTCGTCAGAGTCTTCCAGAGATCAAACTTCCGCAGAAGACACTGTGGGCGAATTCGAGTAATTTATTTCTAGTGAGTCGTGCAACGAAGTAGCTGTCACATGTTAGAATACTTCAGATGAAGATGATTTGCTTCTAGATGGCGATCTTCGAGATTCAGCAAACTCCTGTGAAGACGTCACTCACGATACTTTAATATATTTGGCAGGATACATCACATTCAAGTATAAAAACGTCGACCGTTCGTTAGGAATTACAACAGCAAAATCCAAAATTAATAGCTAAACAAGACCAGATAAGCGTACTTTCAAAAAATGCGCTTCCTTCTTCATCACCTGAGTAATTTGCTGGAATATCAATTTCAAAATTATTTTTGCGTTTTCTCTTGGAGCAAACGTGTGAAGGAATCATTAGCAGCACTAGAACAATCAAAATTTCCCGCAATCGAAAAGAAAAAACTGATTTGTATGTACGAACGAGAACTTTCATCCGCATTAGATTTTTGACTAAAAGACCCAAATGGAATGCGATGAAGCAGGCTTCGGCGAAAAGAAATCTTATCTGAACCGCGTCATCTTCAGCAACTTCGAGATAAATTTTCCACGTCTTCATCATCAAATAAGTTTCGTCGTTTATATCATAATATTCTGTAAATATGTCTGAACTAAAGTTGAACGTAAAATTGTAAAATACTCAGCGTGCCCACTTTCTGAAGCCGTAAGTTTTAGTGACAATCATCTACAGCTAGCTTTGGATATCAACTAGTATTGCCATCAGTGTTTTTGTCGCTAAACATTTCCTTTCGAATATTTAAAAAACTAGTTCTTTCGAGTCATCCTGAACCCCACCAATGCGATGCTCAAAATCGAGCGAAAAGAGACGTGGAAAATTAGTTTACTGTGAGAGATTTTCGTGAGTGCGCGACTGCGCCAGTTGCCACGTGACAACACACCGCCGACCAGCCACAGCACACACACCAGAATAGTCTACCTCCCCCGCCCCTCCCCCTCTCCCCAACGAAATATTAGTCCTAGTGCAATATTAAAACACAAGAAGTTTATGGCGAAATTTTTTTATACTAATCGGTGAATATTAGCCTCTGCATTACTCAGGCGAGTAACAAAACGAAAGTAGTCAACACTATGTAACTGAACGTTAAGGCTTCGAAAAACACAGATT
Source organism: Schistocerca serialis cubense (assembly GCF_023864345.2). Lineage (NCBI taxonomy): Eukaryota > Metazoa > Arthropoda > Insecta > Orthoptera > Acrididae > Schistocerca > Schistocerca serialis. The sequence continues at coordinate 416,372,214 of NC_064645.1, forward strand.
ATAGATATATTCCCGCAAAAGGTTCACCAAAGTACTTGAAATTCAATAAAATTATGAAAAATAAATTCCAAGCAAGAGGCACGAGCCAGATAAGGCAGCTAATGACAACGCATAAGACACGTTCACTAGTAATGTCCCGATAGCCACTGCAGACGAGTTCTTTATCATTACCACTGTCCTTGGCAGAAGAAACGCACGTACGTGGAATGATGCTACTAGTCCGAATGTGACGCATTTGCAAAGCAACCTCCACAAAATCAGTGAGACTTGGTAACGCTCAGTCATTTATTACTGGTAGAATACATTGGCTTTACAGTGGAATTTTTATGCCCACAGAAACAGATACAGCGAACGTCCCTCAGTCTGCTACTGACTGAGGAAAAACAGCTTCGACGACGTTCTGGTATCCACAGTCAATGTACCAAGAAGTGATTAATTAAATTTTTCTTATTACAATCATTCACACGACGCAGTCACGCATTCGCCGCGCGACGTTAAGATGGGGCCAAGTAACACTAAATCAATTCCCAATAGCGGGATCATTTGTTTATGTATTGCTGCCGAAGTTGTGGTTGACTTCAAATAAAATTCGAAACAGAAGATCCAACGGTGCAGTGGTCTGTTAGAACAGCTGACGTTCACTGTGAACAAAGTTGGCTGTAATGATTGGGAATAGCATTGTCTGAGATCAAACTGCGATAAAAATGGGTTGTAAACTGAGAGGGCTACAATGGAAAAAAGTTGCCGCCAAGCGCATCTCTTAATCATTCCGGTTGGAAATTCTGGCTGTTCTGAATGTGCACCGAACGAAACGGACTTAACACAATGTAATTCAGTTCTTCTCATTTCAAGGCAAGGAACCATTTTCGTCTTCTATGAGCACTTCAGTAACTATAATCCGCAAGCAAAGTGATTCATTTATTCCTTAACCTAGTCTGTGTTTACCTACTGTTACGGGTTGTTTTCAGCGAGACTCCACTATACATGGAAGATGACGATGTTTGTTATTTGCTTGTACTGTGAGAAAGAAGTGGTTATCGTTATTATTCCTGTTCAGAATGCGTCCCTTAAGTAAAACTATTGGGTTGGGTTGTTTTGGGGGAAGAGCCCAAACTGCGAGGTTGGGGTTGGGTTGTTTGGGGGAGGAGACCAGACAGCGAGGTCATCGGTCTCATCGGATTAGGGAAGGACGGGGAAGGAAGTCGGCCGTGCCCTTTCAGAGGAACCATCCCGGCATTTGCCTGGAGCGATTTAGGGAAATCACGGAAAACCTAAATCAGGATGGCCGGACGCGGGATTGAACCGTCGTCCTCCCGAATGCGAGTCCAGTGTGCTACTAAAACTATTAGTCTCTCTCCTAGTCAAAGATGAAAATATTCAATATTTCTTAAAGCGACGAAATTTTATTATTGCGTGGCAGAATGAAAACACACGAGAAAACCGCGTACAGCGACACAAATATGAATTGGTTCGGGCTGCTAAACTTTCATTACAGTTCTTCCAAAAGAAGAATAATTTGTGAAGTTATTCCAGAATGTGAAATGCCTCATCACGAGCTCCATGTTAGCATTTCCTAAGGCTATTTTTTTTTTTTTTTTTACTAGATTCCGTTACGTATTCTTTCCGATTAGTATATATAAATGAATTCGTAATTTTAGAAACTATGAAAATGCACATCATTTTTGTTTAATTTCTATATCACCAAGACTTCCGAATAGAAAAATAGTCTGAGACTAGGCACTGCTCAGTTCCGCAGGAAATACTACACAGCTGGAAATTCCAGCGGAGGTACCTATGCCAAAACAAAAAGGAATGAGTATTGTTTTCTTGCGGATCACTCTTCACGAAGGTCCGCTTAAGCTTTTAACATCTCCGTTTTTATCCCGACCTGATCTGATCGAATAGCAGCCCAATATTTATTATTATCATGACCTTGAACCTAATGGGGCTGGTAATCGGAATTGACTGCTACGGAAGTTGTTACTTTCCAGTTCGTCCTGTTCAATACTATAATACTGAATGTATGGTAATAAGGAACACCAACACAGTTTTACTAATTACGAACGTATATTCTTCTCAAAACACAAAAAGGAGACAACCACTGCCTTCGTCATACACATCAAATTACGGCTAATCTCAGCTCAGGCTTTCATTTGCCATTATCGTCACACGCTAATCCATCACTGCATCCAACACTGCAATCCAAGGTTAGGCCGGCGCGGTAGACGCGAAACTAAATATCGGCACTAGTAACGTCACTGATCACTTTTATAAAGATACTTCATCACTATCACGGTACTTCTTATTTAGGGGTCTAACCACGGCGATGGTGACACCCTTCTCGGTTAAAAACCTTGTATTCCCATAATGGCCTCCACATACATACACCATTCCCGCCAACCACTCTGGCGCATCTCGACACTCGCTCTCGTAACACGTCACAATCGATTGTTAGCCCTATCGACCTGCGCCGAGTGCAAAGTTGTAGTAAGGGTCTACGGACCCCTTACAGCTTCCGGTGTATTGTTGGGTGCCAGAAAGCGCACGTCGTTCGCCTTCACACACGTTGACGTGGTTGTCCATTCACATGTGGACTATCTCATGTCTGGAGACCCTTTTCAGAATTTCTTTATTTCTGGTGCTGGCACAGCAGCACGGTCGTGGTCGGCAGGTCGAACAATAGCACAGCTTGCGCGTATAGGCGCACAGAGCGGCAGGAACGGACCGCCTACAGTTGTCCACCTAGCTGCTTGGCTGCTTCTGCTGTGTCATCTGTTCGACCATGCCTACAACGCGGCCGAACATCCTCGACAGCATGACGATGACGCTGCTGATGTCGCCCCTTCTGACAGCATGTCTGGTTGAGAGCGTGCTATTGTTTCCTTCTGTGCTGCCTCCACTGCTGCGTGTGGGCCGCCCCACATTCCCGTTCCATCTCGTGTGGGCTGCCAGCCCGCGCCTGCTGCGTGCGCTTTCTGACGCATGCGCGCCCTGGTCTGTCGCTGCAGTGGCACGGCTGCTGCGTCTGTTATTACCGTCCGCTGTGTCAGCTCTTCGTCAGCGACATCGCCCGCCCGGCCCTCACAGGCGTGAGTGTTCGGGCGCGGGCGTCGGTTGCAGCGCCCCACCAGATGGCTTGTGTCACAATCTGGGACGTGGAGCGGGCCACCGTCTTCTTTGGCGCCTCTTACGCGTATTCCACGTTAACGAGCTATTCGTCACGCATTTTCCACAACAGTCCGCATACGTCGGCCCCTTCTCCTTGGGTTTGAAGGCCGCCAGCTCACGTCACGCAAGCGTCAGGCATCGAGCGGTGGCGTGCTACGTGACCAGTGCTCTGACATACGAAGAATTCCAGCGACCCTCGTCGCGACCTCAGGTTCTCCGTGGTGACCGTCGTCTTAGCCACTAGGGCGAGTCCGAACAACTTCTGATTTTCGGAGTTGCCCGTGGCGACGGCCGGAAGGAGAGGAGCATCTTTGATTGTGTTCACGGGGTCCTTACGCACCATGGTGAGCACCCTGAACCCAAGGTGATCAGACCTCATTGTCAGCATGAAACTGAAAAACACAGAGTCTATCAGCTTGTCTAGACTCGTGGCGTAGGGGTAAAACGGCCTCTGGTATGCGGCCAGTTCACTCGTCACGTCTTTGCAGCTGTGGAGATTGACTCGCACCAGTTCCTTTCTCGGTGATTTCACAGTGAACTTGACACTGTGAAACCCGTTGCAGGAATCGACGGCAATCGTGTCACTTGGATAATGAAAGGTCCTGTTTGGCAGATCATGGGCCGACGGTGCTCGTGCCAAGATCTTCATCTGCAATGGCGGCTGACGTGCCAGCAACGTCTTCTTCGTCTACGACTGTGAATGTGCAGCCAGAGCCACTGAACTATGAGACTATCTGCATCTGGTGTGTGTGCTCGATTTACTAGGCTGTTTACAACTGTAGGCCAGCCTCGCTTGTCAACCACAGCCTTACTCTTGCTCCCATAGCAGGCACGGCGAATTCTGGCAGCTGTTTTCTCTTCCATTCACCATACTCACGGATCATACTTGTTTGTCATTTGCAGCGTTCTTGACGCTGCTTGTCAAGGTGGAGTTCTTTCTTCTGCCTCTCCTCGTGTTGTTTCAGTGGCTCACATTCAGGTGGCTCTGCCTGTAAGCAGAATATGAGGCTTTCCTTCTTGCTATATTTGTTGAGGAGCAAATTCTGAGTCTGCCATTTCCAATGCTCAGTCACTTCTTTCTGTCAGGGAGTGTTGTCAAACTCCTATGTAATAGCAGCGATATATGCCGCTGCTAGGAAGAGTTCTGTAGCGCACTCAGGCCTGCTGCAGCTTCCTGCAGCATGAACTCCCATCTCTTTCTGTTTGGCAGCCTGTGACACCATTGGGGGTCATCGCAGTTGGGGGGTGGGGGAGTGCGGGGTGCAGAGATCGCGGATTGGTTTGCCAATGGAAGAGTCTGTGTCAGTTAATGATTTGCCACACCCGTCATTCTGTTCAACATTCGTCTGAACTCTGGCCGTCCCCACAATACCTTAGACGATGGCTAGACAGTGTCATACATTGTTATGACATCAAACTTCTTGGCGAAGTCATTTGAAATAACATCACCACAACAATGTTAGAAAATACATGTATTTTCAGTTATTCAAATGGTAGTCAACCCTCCCTTTTGTGACTGACATTTGAGAAGATACATGGAATATGAACTCTGGGGCTGTCTGCTTAGATATTAGACTGATACCACAGTCCGGAACAACTGCCTGCAGGAAGTATGGCTTCATCACAGTGGCACCGACATCTGAGGATTCCACCGATATCATATTAGATTTTGCTTGTCCTGTGGCTGTCTAGCCATTTAGGGCTCCTGTCTATACTTATTGCAGCATGACATCTGCATCACAGGTAAAATCTGTACCGAAAATTATAGGCCTAGGTTATACTCTTCCAAAATTACATATTCAGGGGAGAAAAGGCATATTTCGATTTTGAGGTTTGAAGTTACTGCAGTGGATCATTTCTTGACTGTATTCATCAGGCAACCTCTTATGGTGACGTCCAGTGACAGTTGTCAGTGCCACTGTGACTGCATTCCTCATACTGCTCTGCCATTTGACAGCACAGACAACACCTCCTTTGACTCATCTGATGTCCAAAAATGATAGCATGTAATGAGAATTGCCCATCCCTTGTTAGTCTGAGTATGGCAGAATGTATGAACATTAACAAAACTGACAATCAGATACGGATAAGGAGTTTTGATGACACGTTCTTCTTTTGCGTACAGATCTACATTCCAGATCCCCACACACAGAATTATGTATGTAAATGATTCAAACCACACCAAGAGTACTAACAACTGGGTGGCCAGTGGCACCCATACTCTGTGTGAAAATTAACTAAACACACATTTTTATAGTTACTACAGCAGTTGGCACTGCAGCTATCAACATGAACGTAAAAACAGAAAACATAGTTCTGGGATAAAAGTGCACGTATAATCTTAATTATTACATATTACAGCAACTCTTCTTGTAGCTGCGAGTACATCCTACGAAGATTTTAAAGTTACCACAAGAATATTTGCATCTTCGCTGTCCAAAACAATTCCAGAGACTCACAAGGCACTTTATGATGCACTCCAGCTATCATCTGCCCCTTGTTGACTTTTATCACTGTCTTCCTGGTCAGTAAAATTTTCATGGTTTTGACAGTCAGGAAGTGACTTATCCACACTCACCGAATCATAATATTGTTTATATTGAGGTATTCTGAACATCTCGGTTCGCAGTAAATCTTAGTACCACAAAGTTGGTACAGAAGTATCACTGACAGACGGACCACCACACTTACTTTCGTAAACTTTCCTCCCTTTCCTTCCCGACTGGGGACCCTATGCCTAGTACTTATAAAAAAACTCACAGCTCGCATCTAGAAAAGTTTAATCGGAAGATATTTCCTCTGAAGCCAAGACCACTAAATATTCTTTATTTCACGATAACTGGTTTCAGCAGAACTTTGAGGTCATCAACCAATCTTTGGTCATTTGAAGTGCGTACATATTGTTCTCACAGGGGGAACACATTCCGCTCTTAATACAAGTAAAAAAAAAAAAAAAAAAAAAAAAAAAAAAAAAAAAAAAAAAAAAAAAAAAAAAAAAAAAACGAAAATATTAAATACACATTGCGCCAAATGTATTCACTCAAGAGAAATTGCATATACATTTTACACCTATGCCATTTCACTTCAGTGAACACATTTGGCGCTATGTGTATTGTACGTTTACATCTTAGTATTGCTAACAAACCAATGGGCTTATTTTGTATTACAAATGGAATGTAATCACACTACGTGGCTGACCTGCACAAATTTTTAATTTCTGCGGATCAGATGACGAGAACAAGCATCTGTTGAAACCGGTCATTGTGAAATAAATAGTATTTAGTTATGTTGGCTTTGAAAGAAATTTCTTTACATTAAATCAACAGATTGCCCCCATCATGTAACATGTCTAACCTACATATAGAGAAACGCAACCACCATGACATAGGCCTCAGTCTTGAAATTTTTATTTAGGTCCTCTTTGGATTTTGCTTCCCACAGACACAGTCACTCTTTGTATATATTTAAGTACTCACAAAGTCCTTGGTCCAGCAATGGGAATCCAACATGGTTGCTTTGTCCATGCCTGAGTGCACTGACGGACGTTGTACGGTGCTCCAAATTCACCTCCTTCAAGAACTTGCTCTAAAATGAAAATATGTATCATGCTGCTCAGTCCTCGCACCTGTCTAATAGATGCACCAGGTGCCACAAACATTGCCGACAGCATACTGCCTTAGCGTTATACTTGCTGCAGGTTATATACCAGTGCAAGGCAGCAACAGGCTTACCAGAATGTCGTTGTCATCATGTAACCTCTGTATGGTAACAGGCAAAAGGTGTAAAAATGTTTGAGTAGTTGGCAGTTGCATTTAAATGGGGTACTGGAAATCCTTCACAGTGCCTGGCTAGTGGCACTGCACAATCCAGACAATAAGTTTGTGTGAGCCTTAGAGATGACACTGCCATTTGACGTCTACGTCTTACACAAGAAGCTCTTCATAAAATGCCGATATCCCTCCTGACATTGCATTTCATAGACAATCCATTTTTTGAACCACACATTCACAAAATTAGAGGCCATGGTGGTCTAGTAGGTAGAGCGCTAGATTTTAGTACTGGAAGTTGTAGGTAGGAGTGAGAATTTTTACTCAGTTCAGTCCCTCCAGAACAGCTGCATGTCCGCTCAGCCCTGAAATGAAAGTGAGGAAAGGCTGTACTCTACGTGCTACCAGGCAACTAGCTTGGTCACATGATTCTGCTACAGGCAATGTCTTTTAGCTTTACATCAATTGCATAACCAGTCTGCGGAAAGAACTGTGTACGAATGCTTCCGTCTCTCACCCAGTTGGCAGCTACACTAGTTCAATGGAATGACAACATTTGACCGTAGCCCAGGTTTTTAAAGCTACACCGGTGCAACTTCATAATTACTAAAACCCGAGAAACAGATTTAACGTGGACTTATGAGACACAGTAATTACCTTAGTAAATGAAATACTGGCACTCAGTCTCAGTTGGCGAGGAATCTTTCAGTATTTACTACGATGTATATACTTTATCTAAAATGTTCCTTCAATTATTTGAAAACATTCAATAAGACTAAAATCAATGCGTGATGACAAAACTCTTCAGATACACTACATAATAGGGCACTGTACATCAGTGAAATACCACTTTCGCCTTCAAAAGTGAGTGAGAGTGTGTGTGTGTGTGTGTGTGTGTGTGTGTGTGTGTGTGTGTGTGTGTGTGTGTGTGTGTGTTTGTGAGAGAGAGAGAGAGAGAGAGAGAGAGAGAGAGTGAGAGAGAGAGAGAGAGAGAGAGAGAGAGAATAATATCACCACATTTCCTTGCTTGTGGGGAAATAGGCACAAAGAAATTATACCTCAAGCATAAAAAAAATTGATGCAAAGAGGAGAAAAACTGCTAATGGAGAGTGTCAAACCCTCTCCAACTTATTTCCCTTTTACAGTCCACTGCATCACAAACAGCACATGATAATTTCTTGATGTAGTAGTGGACAACAAACATATTTTGTAACTGTCTTACAAACTCATTACTCTTGTTGCATGAAAGATTGAAGACATTTAGAATACATGAGAGTATAAAACTTATCCTTAATTCTGCTGGTATCCACAGCAAAAAAGTTGAAAGATATAAGTTTATCTTCATGAGGATTCCAGCTGAGCTGTGTGCTGTGGTAATAAATAACAAAAAAAATTAACATGTTGTTATTAAAATAACCTACTCATTTACAAATGAAATTCTCTCTCTCTCTCTCTCTCTCTCTCTCTCTCTCTCTCTCTCTCATTTCTCTCACATGCACACATGCGGTTTTGGTGAACATTCACGTGTGACTTCACTACATGTCTCCATGAACATGCAGGTTTCTCCAAGTGTGTAATGCTGCCTCAGAAAAACTGAATAGGTAGTCTGTATAACTCACTTCACAGTAAAAACTATGATGATTTTACATATCTTGAACAAGAACTAACACCTTTCTGAGGAATGAGACAATGTACCACAACACTCTTCATATTAGACAGGAAAGAAGCAAAAGTAACACAAATGATGAACTACAATACATTATCCTCAGTCTTCCAAACCTTCAAGCTACAAGGATCATATAGTATTTTCAAATTTCCATAAAGGCGAAGTGCTATTTGTCTGTCAACTCTAACATATGCCATTATTGAAGAGTGGATTGGTAACAGAGTGTTAAAAAAATGCTATTTTATTACAAATATAACATTATTTTTCATCCAGGCATGACCTTCCAGAAATGTCTTCACGAATCTCGCTCTCTCTCTCTCTCTCTCTCTCTCTCTCTCTCTCTCTAACAGACACAGTAATAGAAAATAACTGTTTCTATAATTATTCATTACTGATACTGTGTAATATTTACATTTGTGATACTTTGCAAGGAAGAGGGTACATGCTCTGCAGGATTAAACTTCATAACAATAGCTGCCTTCTTATTACACCATGCTGTAACTTCTCCAATTCAAGTTTTTCCCCCTGAAAGTAATGAAGTCCTTACCTGAGTCCCTAGAGACTTTAGTGTTGTCAACCATGACATCCCAATACACAGTCATTTTATCTTTTATGCAATTTGGTATGTGTTTTTTGTGACAGAAATTATTATTTAAACTCTGAATGCTTGAAATAGTAGTGCACTGGATGATGCAGTAACACACAACATAATTGACCAGTAGGATTATATGAAATTGTATGAAATTTGTATCTGGCTAGTATAATTATCTCAAACCCAATTGTAAAAAAATTGAGAGAAAAGTAAATATATCAGAAAGTTTGTGTGTGTGTGTGTGTGTGTGTGTGTGTGTGTGTGTGTGTGTGTGTGTGTGTGTGTGTGTGTGATTAATATCCTAATTTTATTCTGTTGTCTGCCAAAAATGATGTCCTTGAAAAACAAGTGTATATAGCAGGTTCAAATACATACATAAATAAATGACTTACAAGTTGAACGTTCAGTAAATACTAAATTTAGAAAAATAATTAAAAATATATTTCATTAATACTCTATCATTTGTACATCTTCACTGAGCTAGAAGAACAAGCATTTATGGAGTATAAGGAACTTGGTCCCACATATCCCTTTAAAAACATTCACTGCAGCATCACCCATATGAATTTTCTTGCCGAATCTTCTGAACTGATATCCATGCAGCTGGAAAGCAGAATGTTACTGATTAGTTAATCACTATCAGGAAGATTACAGTACAAATTCATCCACACAAATAAACTTCTTAACTTATACATCATCAAAACCAGAAGTCAAGAGAGTAAACTTACATATCACAGCCTTTTCAAAATTATTTACAAGTCAGACAACGACAAATATTTGAACTGTTAATTGATCTGTGACATTGGCTATCAAAATTCACTTACTACAAAAGACTTTACAGGGTCAAACGTGAACACATTTGTCAATAAACAAACATAAATACAAAAGAGAGACATAAAGTCAGTGCTAATTGACTTTAGGCAGGGATAACAAGAATAGTACTAGTAACTATCAACATTTTGGGGCCCTTTGTACTTGCTCTTAATGAACAGAAGTAACTTATTTCTCACTTCACTTGTGTTAATAATCTACTTCCATCCCAAAATACGCTTAATTATACATCACAAATTATCTACAAATACAGATATTATATTCAATATCTATAGTCATTTTATATCAGTCATTAAAATGAGATCAATACTTGCAACTCAATATTTATTGCTGTGGGTGATGTAAATCTGATTACTTAAATCCACAAACACATGTGGAGAACACTGGGTGTTTTCTGTAGCTAAGGGCTGAAATCACAAGCTAACCTAACAACTTTCAGAGTAAATATGATTTTAGGCTGAGAGTGTGTAAAGCAATTATACTGAAATGTTAGTGAGATCTATATTAATTTAAATGATTTATTTTAATGCTGGTGAAACATATATTGTTAGATGCTCCTCTGCTAACTATAAATTCATAACACTGAATTTTAAAACAACATTAAACATGAATTTACCTTTATTTTACTGGTATATTACAATTATATTATTAGACTACCTGAACTCATTTGAGTAACTGATCTCTTTAAGAAGTTAACATTTTATTTCATTCTATGTATTCTTTAAAATGTTTAGAATTGTTTTATATGAGATGAATGGAAAGGAATTTATAATTAGCATTTTCAATAAACATAACTAATCCCAAATCAGTAAAGAATTGCAACATCATTAGTTATTATGACTTATTTATGCTTGTGAGTGTTTGTGGTCATACTTAATTAAGTTTCATTATTCGTCAGCGAAGAAGGAGCATAACTTTCTCTTTACATGTCTGAGATGTTTAGTTATAAATTCATTTTTGTAATGCACATACAGTAAACAATATATTTTAGCAGTGCCTTACGCTCCAGTTAACACAGACGAAAATCTACAACTTAAAGAAGTAGCCACAAACAAAATCTCACCGACATTCTAATAAATCATAATACATATCTATATTTTTAAATTATATATTTAAATAAATTATTTACCTGTTTTGCAAATTTCTCCAGAGGTGATGCTCCATTGTTACTCAGACATGTCGTTTGATTTATGATTTATTTTTCGAATTTTCAACTTGTGAATTTATAGTTACTGAGTTATACTTTTTACTTGGAATTTGCTTGAGGTTTCTCTAAAATTGCACTTAAGAGCATATTAGATCTCAAATTAGACATGAAGAACGCAACAAACAAGAAACTATAGACGATTTCTAAAAGGACACTGGATACCTTACTGCATACACTGAAATAAATGATTTCTGAAATTTTGTGTGTGTAAAAACGCAGTGTTCTGCACTCCTTATGAGCACCTGATATCAGTTATTGCCGCTTTTAAATAAATGTTTGTGTTTTAAGAAAAGACAGAAGCAGATTTCATAAATTTTAATTATGGAAGATTTCAAAATCTTCATTGAAAAAACATACAATTTTAACCATAACTTTTACATCTAATGAAAACTGCTCATGTAATATTTTTGTGTTTCTTTTACAAGTTTATATTTTAATGCTACGTGTAACATCCTTTTTAAACATTTCACAAAACTACTAACAACATTACTTTAAAGAAATTAATTTAAGATTATTGAAAGAAAAATAAAACTAAATTAGAACATTTTAAATGCTTCTTTTATAATGTACTACACACCACTAACTTTTAAAGGCTATTAAAAAGTTCTTGTCCAAGAACACCACTTGGCTCTAAACATACCACATGTTCCATTATCCTGCAAACATGACCATAGATGACTCAGCCTTTTTACTTATCAGACACTAATTATCTTTAATTACAGTATGATTTCTGAGATTTAAAATATCTAAAACATTTCAGAAGCTAAGGAGAATACACTACAGTATTTTGCATCACACACAAAAATTCAAGACTTAGGCTGCTTTGTCGTATGGACAATAAAGTAATAAGGACACCAATCATAACAATTTATTCACTGCCCTTTAGGTAAAGGCTTTCCGTCTACGCAGATATCTACTTTAGTGATTAAAAATTCTTTCCTGCCCCTTTTTAGTCATCAATACTGACAGCCTCAAAACATTTGGGGTTATATTTACAATGTTTGTTTTAGATACAGTTTTCAAGTCATTTGCACAAATTCTAAATTATTGAATTACTGGATAGGTATTTCAGATGATCTGCTTGTAAAAATATATTGCAGCAACCTGAGCTACATACTGTGCGATTTAGGCCTACTTTAAATAAAAATCATTCACAAATGTATTTAATTCTCCAATAAAATCAGTACACATGAAAATATATTTATATATATTTCATTTGAACAATGTTTCCTAGACAACGGGCTTCTCAGAAAATTTAAATAGTGAGATGTGAAGTAGCTAAATCTACACATTTTGATATCAACAGATTATTCGTAAGAATAAAGCCCAAGAGTGGGTTAATATAGATTGGACCACTTTAGTAATACCAATTCAGTCAAGACACCATCAGCCACAAACCGAAATATAGGTACCATGGCAAACATTTAGTGCCACACGTGTTCTGATTGTCATCCCATTGAATGCTACTTTCAAACAACTGCTGTGAAGTAACCCTGTATCCAATGGTATTTCAACCAGATTCTTTCAAGAACACACATAAAATCCCACAATAGTTTCCATTCAAATTTTTAGTACACACCACTGGCCACAAAAATGCGATATATACATATAATTGTATGTAAGTTCTGTAGTTGTGTGAAGCATGTGAAACCAAATCTGAAAGTAAACGCTGTCCACAAAAGTATAGGATTTACATTGGCTTTTACATGATGTCTGATTTAGAAACGAAAAGATTACAGCACTACCATAAAATACTAGTAGTATTTTAGGTCTATCATAATATGAAGAAAATTACTAAATACTGGTTGACTTCAACTAACACATGTTACAGTAAATGTGACAAGAATACTATGTTTACTTCTAATATTCAGTACTGTGAATTGTATATGTGCTTCGACAAAACTAATTCCCACTGCCGATGCTCACAAAACAATTACAGTCAAGTGTTGCACATTGAACACATTTATAAACATCTACATATTTCATGCAGTACCATATACCATCTACACTAGGAGCTATAAGTGTTTTAGCCCAGTACAATTAGAAAACAAAAAAAGTAAAACTAAAATTTGCAAAATTTTAGTTCAAAATGATTATAAAGAGATGTGTCACGTTTTTAATTCTGATCCAGCCTTGTCGAATACAGGAGGACGGAGTAGCTAGGGTGAGATAGAAGTGTACTAAAATTTATGCTGAGCCACATTCTCTATCGTGAAACAACTCCATGTAGTGTACTAGTGGAATAATCTATCCCAGTACAACCTGTCACATAAATGTTTTATTTGAGTCTATTGCCCATATTCTGACATGTAACTGCACACTTCATTAACATACAAAATTTACGGCTCAAATAAAATTTTAGCTTTTCCTCTCACACTATGGTGTGTGAAAAAATATTCTGAATTTTGGTATTACCAACATGAATGATGTTAATATGGGAGACAAAAGAATGAAATATTACACACCATTTTGCAAGAACAGAGCTACTAATTAATTTAAGGAAAATAAATTGTATGTTAATGTCCTGGTTCAAACAGAATTTTATGTCAGAACACAAGAGATAGTCAAAATGTGAAGCACATATACAATGGAAAAACATTTATGCGACTCTTCACGTTCAACTAAATAAATGAATGAATGTCGAACCAATCGATACTAATGCAAAGGATAGACTAAATACATCTGTCGTTAACCTGTTTTAACGATTAACACCAAATTACTGTATATGGTGTAGACATCCCTATTCTTCTTGTCCAAAGAGTAGGACTAGATTAATGTTTTTTCTTAAACTCGAATTGACACCAAGCTTCGCTCCACTTTTCTATCTTCTCAGGTGAGAGCGAGCGTCTGTAATTGGTACAGTATCCGTGTTTTGGTTATGGAGTCAGTAGGCGGCCCGCGCTAGGCTATACTGGTTAGGCAATGCTGCGGCACTCACTGGCAGCGCCGGCCTCTGCTACTGGGTCGGGTGCCGCTGCCGCTGCTGCAGGTGGTGGCTGTGGTGGTGCAGGTGCAGCAGCTGCTGTTGCTGCTGCTGGTGGACATGCTGGTGGTGGTGGTGATGGTGGTGGTGATGGTGGGGGCGGGCCGCCGCCGCCGCTGCCGCCGCCGCAGCAGCCGCCGCTGCCGTGGCGCTCATTACTTGGCTGGGCGCGCATACGGAGTGGGGCGGTAGCGCGGCCGGTCCGTGCTCACCCCGGCCACAGTGCTGCTCTTGAAGGCCTTCCAGCGGCTGGCGGAGTCGTCTGCGAACAAGAGGTGGCAAGGAGACGAGGGAACCGGGTGCGGAGCCTATCTTGGAACTCGAGAAACGGAGGGCACTGGAAACGGGAACAACTTCCCGATGCCTCAAATAAGCACACTGGTAAAAAGTCACCCCAGGGAGACATCAGACTAATACACTGTGACACTGTCTCTAGCCTTTTTAATGGACTCAATATAGAAAGGGAGATAGTCCACAAGGTTGTACACGTATGACACACACACAGCTGATGCCACCCATTGACGATTACATCCCATACAGCGACCAAATTGCGGCGCTATTGATACCTACGTTTCACCCACTGCTCGACAGTCCCACCCATTTTCTAAGGGATTAATGCCGGGTTATTTAGTGGGCCAGTGGAGATATGTTAGGATGCCTGAATATACATCAAACCAGGACGATCATGGCTGATGTCATCCTGGAAAACAGAACTCTCCACAGAAAACTGATCATGAATACTCAAAAGAAAGTTCAATACTTGATATAAATGGTTTATGTTGAAGACTGATGGTGGTCCAAGTCATGGTACGAAAAACTCCCTAAGACATTAACGAATCGCCTTAGCCCTGAAATACACACTCCACACACTAGGGATTAAATGCCTCAGTGGGTCGTAGCCTTGCATCATTTAATACAACGCGAAATCACGACTTGGCAGACCACACTACATGCCTCCAGTCACTTACTGTCCAGTTTCTGTGTTGTTTGGCCCCCTGAAGTAGTACAGAATTATGTGCCGCTACGAGAAAGGGCCTTTTGCGAGGTACCCGACTCCAATTCCACTGCACGCAGTTCCGTTCGGAATGCTAGCTCGGAAATTGGTTACGTTGGACCTACATCCACTGACAGCATCAATTCCTGTCGGACTTGAAATCTATTGACATTGACAAAACGTGAAACCCGTTTCTCGTTTCTGCCGGTTTGGATATTTTTGCATCCCCTGGTCTTATTCTGCGTTACACGGCTGCAAGTGGTAGCCATTCCTTACAGAACTTTGGGCAATCAGCGCTAATGTGACGATATGTGGAACTTCATTCACAGAGTGGTCAGGCCCACATGCAAATACAATGCCTTCTTTCTGACATTCAGTCACGTCTCCACGGCGGAGGGTCACATCACCGTCTAGTGACAGTTCGACACCATCTGCAGTGCTCCAAAGCGACCAATACGCTCTTTTAAGGGTGGACTTTATATATTTTGTTCAGTGACATTGTGTTGAAGAGTACTTCCAAGCTCATCCAAGGTGAAATGATTATGACAGGAACGTTTTCTGACGCTGTCGCTAACATCCGTTAGTATCTTTATTTTCAGGCCGTAGATGGCGACTGTTGGCGGAAGATACAAGCTGCACACTGATTGTCGTGGCGGAAAACAAATGGGCACGTACTAAGTATCAGTATTTTTTAAGTAAGTCGCTGAAATTATACTGTAAGGAGAACTGTCGAATCAGAAGGTGATGAGCGCAAATCTTAGCTTCATACTTCTCATGCTGCGTTGTCCGCCGTAGAGGTTTTATTTTAGCACTATCAGCCGTGGATCACAGTTCTTCCTCGGGTTACGTCTGGAGTCAGTAAATTACCATTGTTGTAAATGCGGGCAGCGCCCTGCTTAACATAGGTCCAGGAAAAGAAACGGCTGCATTTAGTGCCTTAATCGTGTATGGCACCAATATTGTATTTTTAAGAGCATTTAACTTTCTGAAATAAACACAGGAAGAAGCTTAACCAACGCAGCCTGCCTCCGTGGCCTGGGGGCACCGTCGTTTGCTGATGAAGAGATGGTACCCGCCTCTGGCATAGATGTGCCTAAGCGGAAAATAAAATGAAAAGTAAGGAAATCGGCGTCAATTAGTAACACTTTGTATGATGACTAGATTGCGACACTGATTTACTAGTTGTGACAAATGTGCCACATGCAAATAAAATTTTAAAAAAGGAAAATTACAAGAGGAGTAAGACTAGACGCAGATAACGTTAAAACAACGTCGATTAGCGAGGACGATGTAGAGAAGTAATAAACCACTGTTATACGCCTTCGTATTCGAGAGGCCCTACCACAGCCTATTTTCCACCGCCATTCCGCTGATGCTCTCGAAGTATCGACAGATACGCGCTGGCTCCGCACATTGACAATATTTCTATCGAGGTATTCCACTAACAGTATATAACAACGCGCGAATATGATGACCAGGTGCTTCGTCACACAGTTTCAATACCGTGTATGCTCCGCAGCTAAGTGTGAAAGTTGTGCAAATCTTCCCAAAAATCTTTTATTAAAAAGGCGGCGGGGAATGTCCGAAATACCACGGCCAAGCGTGCCAGTAAAGCGGAGGACCTACCCGTTGCCCGTAATTTACATGGTAAGCGTTACGGCGGCGTTCTTAGCGTCCATACTTATAATATTTCTATTTGCTTTCTACAAAAATTTCAAAGTAAATCTTGACAAGCTTCGTGTCGCTACGCTCATTCTTTGAAAAGTTTCACCTGCCGACATAAAAGAAAATCCCTCCATTACAATGAGCATAATGCCCTGAAAACCTCTGTAGGGGAAAAAAAGTTACACGTATTAAACACATAGGATGAAATTTCATTTCCCTATCACTTTTCGAAAACTTGTACCGATGTCCTGGAAGTTAATGAACCTCGTATACATCAAGTGACTACTGATCTCACTGATTCTTGAAGAAATTGTTTTCAGTCTTTTGCAGTGTGTAAAAGAACACTAAGTACACTGTTTTTCCCCTAATATCGACATGTGGAATAATGTGGGGAAACAATAATTTATTGTATCTAATCGCTTTCAGTGTAGCTATTATTAACTGCGTGAAAATCGCTTCCCTTGTCTGAAATTCGGGGACATGGTATCCTGCTGTACGAACTATTTAGCGGCTAACTGGTCTTTAACTCGAGCCTGCGCTTTTCAGAGCCTAGTAAACCGATATGCCATTCCACAACGCCCCCAATCCTGCGATAACAGTACTTTTTTATTGAGTTTATGGAACTTGATACACATGAATGGGTGTAAAGTAAATCCTATCTGTCAAAATTATTCCCTCTTGGGTACACAGGGAGATCCAAAACACAGTTTTGGGATCGAAATCTACTTTCATCAGCCCCTGATCCTCTCCATGACGGAATTCAGGAACAATTTTCACATAATGAAAGTAGTAATCATGATGACAGTTTTAGTAAGCGGATAATTATTAGAACACCACTACCGCCTAAGCTGTGGATCGAAACTCAGCCAGGTCGCAGAAACACAGCGCTGGAATTCGCAGCAACACTATCACGCGAAGACATTCCTTACGTAAAAGACTGCGTCCTTGACTGTTACACTATCATTGAATCCACTGTGGTGATATGAAGGCAAAAATACTACCACTACTACTAAAACAAACTTCTTGCAGTGTCGCTTGGGAAAGGAGCAAAGCCACGAGGTGATGCGAGTTGTAAGAATGCATGTATTACAGGAAGTTGTTAAGGAGCAGGTGAATGACGCCACATAGTTTTGTCCAGTAGACGAACTGTCTCCAAGATGGAGAAACCAATTTACGACTTCCTTATTAGAGGGACGCAGAGTCCACAATTCGGTTACAAGAAAGTAAATTCAATTCACACGTTATCTAAATTTCAAAAATTTTTAAAACCATAGTGATGCACACAGAGCCTGATGCCATAAAAAGTTTGTACTGAAGACAGAAACTGATGACTGTTAACGTGTGGAACTTCACAGCCAGCCTTTTCGCATTCTGAAAGACCCAGAGAAACAACGAATCATGTAGAGCGTATGCGATTGTGTGCCAGTAATGGTAAGCAGAGATTGCAATTTAATTTTCCAAACAAATAATGCCAGCATTGAATGGAGCGTAGTTGCCAACATGGGAAAATGTGATAGGTGAAACCAGTACAAATTAGACAGACAGGAAATGTACGGACAGACAACTATGCGCGTGACCGACCATTATTCTACAACAAACATGTATTGCAAAAGTTGAGTAAGTTGATGATGTGCGTATTATAACAGGAGGGACAAGACGATGAGCGGAGTGTGAGTGTAATTCCAGTATCTAGTGGCATAGTTCACACAATAAGTAACCCATGGAGGATATGGTTAGATCTGTTATGCTATTAGACAGATATTTCTGGAGTATTATGAATAATACAAAGGAACACCAACCTCACAAAAATTCACAGCTTGTGTTGCACAGAACTCGACGTCACAGTTAGCAAGTTAATTCTGAGAAAACTTGCCTTATCTACGGAATTTTGTTAAGTATCGTGACAAAATAAACACGTCATGTGCGCGAACGAAACGACGAAGTTTCAAAAAGTGTACACCACATTATAATTTTGATAAAAACAGACGGGTGGATTCGCATGCGAATAAATGTTGTAGAAGTGTGCAAATGGTATTGCCAAACCAAAGCGCAAAGTCTATGCTTAATTACTGTGCAGCTGGCCCCCTCGCCAGCTCTGTAGTCCGCTCTGTCGGTTTCTGAAACTGTGGTATCACGCGTATCCACACCATCCACAATGGAAACCGAAATCACTGTTTAAAGTTTCCGTATGTCTTTTTGCGAAACCGGATATTGCGTTCGATCAAACGTAAAAACAAATGTGATGTCTATTTCGGTTACGGAAAATGCAGCTTCGTACCTACGTAACTGTGGAGTTGCTTTAGAAACGGAAATGCTGTCTCTGAGCGTTCTAACACAGCTTCTTCACCTAAAACAAAAATTTCACTGCTTGCCAATGAAATGAAATTTCCTCACGAATAAGAACAACCAGTCGGATCAGAAATGAGAAACCTAATTTGGAGAGAAATTCCCCACAAAAGGTGAATGTCAGGCTTCGAGTGCCTGCCCAGAACAGTCTTGACCTGTCACACCTCTGGATGACTTGATTCACCACAGTTTTATTTGCAAGCAAATCGTCTACAAATTTTCTACAGTGGTGTGTCTGTCACTATCAAACGTTTCGACTATCGGTATGGTGCTTTCCTTCATTATCATCACTTTCATAACCCCATGCTGTCTCCATGTGGGAAGAGAATGGCAACAGTTACGATGCTCGTCATCTGCATCAGATATTTTACTTTATTTAAACACAGTGTGTTTTTTAATTCGATTAAATTATGAGTTAAACAGGTTTGACGAATACGAGATAGTAATATGAAGACTACAGTAGTCGCCACCACGTTATTCGTGGCGTTCTTGTGACTGACGGTAGTACTGTAATTAGGACGGCGCCAAACGATGTTCATTACATTGGTGGATCTGCCCCTCACAAAAGACGACATGTCAGGGTACTGAACATGTGTGTTGCGCCACTAGGGTTTGTACTACTGGGCTGGTCACAAGGCGTCGTGAAAGCTGGAGTTGAGTCTGGACGATTCGGCTGTTGTTATTGTTGGTACATAATCAAAATGAAGTAAGCAAGCCTTGATTCACAGGGAGGATAAAGAAGCTACAAGCTATACAGGATTTGATTCACAGGGAAGATAAAGAAGCTAGAAGCTATACAGGGTAGGACAAACGTGTCAGGTGAGATTTTGAGATCATAAATGGTGATACTGAAGGTACGTTGTAGGCCGCAGTGTGTTTTGATAGGAAGGGAAGTGACGGTTATGTCAGCATGAATGCGATAGCGGCCTATGTTTGGAGACATTGGGAGTTAGCAGTGAACTAGGTCTGCACCACCCGCAGATGCTATCTACCTTCTTTGGAGGCACCCTTGGTGTCTTGCCTCCCATATTTCTTCACGTACTGTTACTTTAAGGCCAAAGAAAGACAGTAAGATTCTATGATGTGACCACCCACTTCCATTCAAAAATAATTTTCTTATCCGGGGCATTGTGGGAAACCGCCTGTTATTATTTCGCAGTTGCATGCGATTTCTTCGCAGATGTAACGAATCCCGTCGACAGGACACAACGGAACTTAAGACTAGCAGCACCTGCCGTACTTTCTAAAAGGAAAGAATAAATGAAGGAAAGACTTATCATGCAAGAAAGAGAAAGGCAAGGATTAGAACTGCTGGGAAAGTCATGCTCGTAAAAATATTCAGCAGCTAATACGTATAAATGACAAAATATCTACGGAATGTTTCATGCGCTGCAACATTCAAAACACCCGTCTACCAACTTCCTGGTCGCAGACCTCCGAAAAGTCAAATTCCCAGCATCAGCCTTCTTTCGTGATGAGCGTAGTTTTATAATGAAAGAGAAGTAAGATGTGTAGGAAAACAAATACTGTATAAACAAACTTTATGCCTATGCTTTGAAATGAATTTCATACATGCAATCAAAGAAATTTAACTTTACTACTGTATGACATTCAACTAACAAGACTGCAATTCAGAGTAAAACGACTAACAAATTTAAAATAGTAATAAAATGCATGCTAATAAATAGTATCGTACTGGTAACAAACTTTGGTGCCAATATTTTTGTCTATCACAAACTACATAGCCTGAATTCTGAGAAAAGTTTTTCAAATTTAGACTGGATACCAGTGACTATTACTCATGTCACACTGATGGCAATAGCATAAATGCCTGACGAATTTCACTCTTTAGTAAACGTTCCTCTTTTTCAACACCCGTGTCACCTCCATACTTTCCTTTAGGTTTATTTTCAGGTCTTTGCTCCTGACAAGAGCGACATATCTGGAACGACTGCATGTTTGAATACATCCTTTTCGACTTGGGGTCGGGGTAATCTCGAATCCGAAGAAGAAGACGTGTTTCTCTCGTGTCTAACATATCCTTGCGAAAGATGGACTCTGATCAATGAAGACATTTCTTTAACAGCGAATATTTGACACAAAATTAGGGCGTATAATCAAGTGTGTTTGCACCTAAACAAACCGCAAAGCGTTTGCTCACAAAATTACTGTTACGTCAGTGACACACTTAAGCACTCATACTACAGCATCGATATGCGTCAGCAGGTTCCAAAACCGGCGAACTACAAGTACTAGTGGGGATTTAAACCTGTGTTCTTGAAAGAGGTAGCTGCAATGTCATCATCCTTCAGAGAAAAGTGAAATAATATAGAAAATAAATGAAGTCTCATTGGAACACATTGCACTGACTGCGTTTTACATCTCTCTCTGCTATCCACGTCACGTCACTAATTCACTCTTTTTGTTCGTAGTGAAGGAATGAGTAGTAATACATACATCCCACGGTAGACTGCATTCCTCTGCATATTACACACATGATAATTTGGCCTTGATATATGCAGCGACTGACCTTTGATGCACGAACTCAGAATGGCCACTGCTGGTGCGCTGGGGCTATTTTAAAAGCCGTTCTTAAAACTTTGCGTTCGTGCGAATTATGGCATCTGCTAGATTACTTGCACAAAACCATTAGGTACCCGATCTATCTCTGACTATATACACAATATTTCGTAATAATGCGAATCCACACGTCACTAGAACAGCAGTACAAGACTCACATTATTATGAATAAATCCTCCATGGATTTCACAATGAAAACGAGGCACTGCGTGGGGCACAGTAGAAAAAATACCTCAATGGACACCTTGATTTGTAGATTCCAAACGTTGAATAGGTACACGGCGCAAGTACTAGGGATTACAGCGTCGTAACTTGTGAATATTAGCGTATTTTTGGGCCTCGCACCTGCTAGAAGAAGTAAATCGAGATGTTACTCCGGATAATACCGGGCAGAGGCTGCAGCAAACGAAACACTTCATGGATAGCTGAACAAAGAACAGACAGACTAGCTACACGCACGCTGTAGAAAAGCCAGGGCGGTCTGGGTGTTGGGTGGTTGGTTGGCTGGTTTGTGGGACGCCTGCCACCGTGAAAGACTACGGGGACAAAAAGAAGCATCACACTTAAAACGAGTTTCTTTAAGGATTTGATTTAGTCTAGAACGTGTAAGTTTTGATTAATGTATTCTTCGCTCTTTGACAGAAGTGTATACTGGCAAACTTTAAGTGTTGTGTGTAACTAAAGCCTCTGTGTTCCAAATTGATGTTTTCGGGATCAAGTTTTATTTCAGATTTCAAGTCGGGCGACTGTGCCACGCCGGCCGAGTAACTGTACGCTTAGAAACTGCGCAAGCCCAGCAATCCGCCGTGGTGCGGCTGTCAACTGCCATTCGTGGTAGCCGCGGCCGCGGCGGCTCCTATTCCCGGCGTGATGAATATACATGAAGTTGCGCGCCGCGCTACACGCCGGCCGTCAGATCGATAGTCGCGCAAGCACGGTCACCCGTCAGCGCGTGAGGCACTGCCACGTGGTCACGCCGGGCCATAGTAACGAGACTATTGAGCAGGACGCCTGCCGCAACCACACGCAGCATGAAAAGGCCGTCGTTCCAGTATCTCGCGCAGCATTTGGTGCCACTATGGCTGAATAAAAGTTTTGGATACAGCACCATGCATCCGGTACTCGCCGACAGACGGCGCCATTTGTGACATTACATACGCCACAGCACATGTTGCTGATGCTTGTCAACGTGTTAGGCTGCTCGTAGAGTCGTCCGCTTTGGGATAGCTAGAGCCGTCAATGCGAGATGCTACCTGAACACGTCGGCAATACAGATTAACATACATTTCTTCCGATCTACCACGTAAATACAGTGTGCGGCCAAAGACGCAAAATAACGACCGCTCGCTGCTATTTAGTGCTAGGCAACATGCAACGTACATCTGTGACAAAACACCAACGTGACTATTTGCATTGCTAAGAAAACATTTTTTTGTGACGTGTTAAGGGTTTTACTATCTCGCACTGTGTTCTTATACAGCGAAATGCTTCGTCAAAATCCATCAACTCAGTGGCAGTGGCACCTACAGGCGTGATTTTGCTCTCCGTCCCTGTGGAATCCCATGGAAAACAACAAGCATAAATTTTCTGACCATGGGAAGGAACGAATCAGTATTTGTTTGGACTTGAATGGATTCTAATTTGAAGACAGCTGCCAGTCATGAAAGCCATTTGGCTAGAACACAAATTAGCTACATCAGCTTCGTTTTGAGTCATAGCTCATGCACAACGTTTTCCGCCAGGAGTAAAGAGCTCGTAGAATGGTACTGAGCTGGTCAACTTTTATGCAATTTATAAAACTGTCAGGCCACATTCATCGGAAAATAGTTGCGCATTAATAACCCACGACAAATAATTTCTTAGTCATGTAAGGAGTTTGTTCCCTGTTCGCAGGTTTTTGCACTGTCTACATAAGTAATCTACACGGTCTCTGCGTAGCCAATAATACTATCACGAAACTCCAAGAGAGCACCACAGCATATTTTACCTTATTACAACGGAGCAGCCAGGGTCAGATAGGCGTGGAAGCAATAACAATTAATCCCGGAGCAGTGGCGTTAGATGCTTTTTTCCGATTAATGTGAAAATTGCTCGCTGCCGGGAAAATCGTTAAGATATAGGCGACAGCAGAAGTCTGAATAGCAATAAGGAAACTCATACTGCACAATGTGAGATGTCAGTGACATAGCATCAGCGCCTATTTAGTTAGCAGAACCCAAGCAGGAATTTCCAAGCACTCACTGAGTCTTCACTTCTAAATGCAGGAGAAAACATCACTCAATTACATGATGCGCAAGTACAGCTAAATCCCTTTTTTACGGCCATCTTCCTTGATACAGGAACACAGCGAGTAGTTTGGTTAACGTCCAAAGTACGAAACAACCCCAAACTCATGTCGACATCCACAAGGTTCGATCGAAGAGACTTGCAAGTTCATAAGCGATGTACATTTGCAGAAACGAATTACGTGCGACGCTGATCTGTGTAGTAATACATCGATGACGTCAGCCTAACAGAACAGAACCACCATTTTACAATATACGAGTGATAATGTGTATTAATGTAAGACCATGCAGCACTGAGACCGATTTTCACTAATGGTCCCAGTGAACAGATGGAGACACTGACCTGCGATAGCTCGGCTTACTACAATCAGGAGAGAGATTTAGGAATAAGGAAGAAAGGTATAGGTTCCGTGCATTGGAGCGGTAATTGGGGGACTGCAACTGCATATACACTACCTGGTCAAAGTCTCCGTACACCTATTAGCGGACCACTTGAACGGTGTGTCCATCCTTTATGACTCCCTGAACTCTGCTGGGGACGTCTTCAATGAGGCGTCTGAATGTATGTGGAGGAATGGCAGCTCATTCTTTCTCAAAAGCGAAATCGGAGAAGGTAAGTAATGTTGGATGCTGGAGTCTGGTGTGAAGTGGACGTTCTAACTCATCCCATCTGTGTTCCAGTGAGTTCAAGCCGGGGTTCTACGCATCCCAGTCCATTTCAGGAATACTGTTGTCCATATACCACTATGCCTCACAGATGTTGCTTCACGGCAGGCACCTTGTGCTGTTAGAAAAAAATCTCGTCTCCGAATGGTTACTCTACTGTACACAGTGCAGTAAAATGTGTTCATTTCCTTCCGATTTAGAGTTTTCTTAAGCTGAATAACATGACCACACACTAACCACGAGAGACATCCCATGCCATAAGTTCATCTCCAACGTACACCACCGTTGGCACTGCACATGGTGATATGTAACGTTTTCCACATATTCGTCATACCCAAACCCTTCGATAGATTTCGATAGGGTACAGCGGGATTTATCGCTCCAAGTTACTTTTTTCTAGTCATCCATTGCCCAGTGGAGTCTCTCGTTACACCTCCTCAAACGTCTCTTTGCACAAATTACGAAACTGCGTGGGTTAAGCCGGCCGCGGTGGCCGTGCGGTTCTGGCGCTGCAGTCCGGAACCGCGGGACTGCTACGGTCGCAGGTTCGAATCCTACCTCGGGCATGGGTGTGTGTGATGTCCTTAGGTTAGTTAGGTTTAAGTAGTTCTAAGTTCTAGGGGACTTATGACCTAAGATGTTGAGTCCCATAGTGCTCAGAGCCATTTGAACCATTTTGCGTGGGTTATGAGGAGCTGGCGGTCCACTGCACCACATTCTTTTTACCTCCCTAAATACCGTCACTCTGGTAGCACTTTGAAACTCACCAATGATTCCTCCCGTTGATTTCATGCTCACACTCTCACATCCTCCTCCGCAACGTTCGACATTACTTGTCCGTTCCTTCACATTTCAACTTCAAAATCGCATCACTACTAGTGACGTCAAGCCCACGTTCGGAGTCACTGAGATCTTTTGACCGACACATTCTGTTGTTACATCTTCGTTACGCACAATGCAAGAATGTCCGCTTGCTCTTACAATGGCGGGTCCGACTTGCGCCACATCTGAGGTCATTTCCGCGTTATATACGGATGTGCGGGCGGGTACGAGTGATCCAAGTAGTTTAACATTCGGTGACTTAAAGTGATAGCGCTGGAGGGAGCTACACTGGAATAATGTGATGATTTGTAGAAGAAGGGGAAGAGGGGAGGGATTATAAAGAAATGGGCTAAATACTGTTACGTTCAAGAGTGTCACTATGATGCAGATACTAGTGGCATGAAAAATTCATAAAGCTATCATGAATGTAAAAAAATTCATCATTTAGCACGACAATGTGTTAACATAAGTATCATTACAATGCCTGTACTTGCTGTCGTCGTCGTCGTCTTCCTTTCGATGATCAGGCTACTGACTGATCCGAAATCACCAACAGAATCATTCCCATCTTTTCTGAGGTCTTCCATTATCTCTTTTCCCGTTCGGCTTTGGTTTCAGAATTTTCTGCTGAATTCTATGATTTGCCATTCACATGAATTGTTCATCTCCTATTTTCACGATAGTTTTGGATTTTTCATTCACTTTGGAGATATGTAAGACCGTTCCTCCTCTTCGGAACCCTAGTGTCTCCTGTGCAAATTTCGTTGTTCTATTTTTGTCGTAACTCAGTTTTTTCCCATGGCATGCCCTTACTTCATTGAATTTTTTGATGGTCTCTTTTTGGCCTTTATTCCCTAAAGTTTTGCTAAGGGTAACACTGACAATGGGTGTATCGTATTTTCAGTATCACACCCTCAGTAACAGTTTCGCAAGATTGTTCTGGAGGTAAACTATCTAACACAATTTTTGATCAGACTGGATACTTTCCTCAGAACACCATTATTTGCGTTTGTGTATTTTTATAAAGACTTTTCATTACCTCTATAGGTGATATGCCAGAATGGATATCTATTCGGACATATCTTCCATATGCTATCATGGCTAAGGCCTTCTCAAGATCAAAATGATTCAAATGGCTCTGAGCACTATGGGACTCAACATCTGAGGTTATCAGTCCCCTAGAACTTACAACTACTTAAGCTTAACTAACCTACGGACATCACACATCCATGCCCGAGGCAGGATTCGAACCTGCGACCGTAGCGGTCATGCGGTTCCAAACTGAAGCACCTAGAACCGCACGGCCACACCGGCCGGCCTTCTCAAGATCTTTTAAGGTCATGTTTCAATCCATTTTGTTCCCCAGGAATAAATGTTCTGTGATATTTTTCATGCGGTTATAGACTATGTTTGAATACAGTTTGTAACCAGGGTTTAGAAGGTTGACGCCATGATAGTTTTTACAGTCACTGCGTTTCCCTTTCTTGCAGAGGGAGATTACTTCCATGTTATACCAATAGTGTGCGATCTTGGGATTCCTACCAGTTTCATTTATTAATTGTAGAAGTCTTGCCCAGTGATAAGCATCCTTGCTTTTATTCTGTTAGCAATATAACTGGTCAGATATAGGTGTCTGTTATCACAACCATGAAGTGTACTTATTTCTGTTCCTCCCTTTCGAGGTAGGAAGTGACACGTAGTAAACACAGCAAGATAGCCTAGTTAATTATGACGCTTGTTCGACGAAACGGGTGGAAAATAAGGACTGTGAAACATTAAATGTCATTCTTTTAAGAAAGGTTCCGGTGTACGTTTCTGTAAAACTGATTGCTCATTTCCTTGTTATTTCCATTTCTTACGTTATTATAGCTGTTGCTGCAATTTTCCTATTTTTGACAAAAACTCAGCGACACCATGACAAGGATAACACCAAGGACCACCAGAGACAGAAACTCAAGTGCCTAGTATAGTACTATCGAAAGACCGTCAAGACATGTACGAATGAAACAGCGAGGCCGTAAAAAATCTATTAAGGATGCATATGAATTTAAGAAAAATCGGCCAAAAATTATAATTCAAAAAAGAGATGGAAGCAGATGACAGAACAACAGGCATATAGTTAGGCTGGCTTAAAAGAAAAAGAATGCAGCTATCTCTTTGTACCTGAAAGTGATTATCGTCAATGAAACTACATTAATGTGCACGGCCAGTATCAGGTTGCATAATAACCAACATATCAATGAACCGTTATCAACCATTCTCCTTACGCTTTTGACAGTGAGACGGTGGTCGTGAAATGCAGTCTCAGGCACAGAAAAGACGAGTATGCTTGGAGAGTCACTACAATCCCGTGGGAAGTTAGAGCGACAGAGACGGCGTGGGAGCAAGGAGAGAGAAGAGATGATGCGCAGCAAGGAGGAGAGTTGACAGCGAGGGTCACGACTTACCTGGGTAGGCAGCTGCCGCGTCGTAATAGTCGCCGCCGCCCTCCTCGTAGTCCTCATAGCCGCTGTACCTGAAAAAACGCCAACACTCACCGCTAGCCTAGGCACTCGCTCTCCGCCGCACCTAGTGCAGCGGGTTCTACACATGTAAGCAGTCACTGCCCAATACCCCACCAGAATAAGCGACGACCGACGTCGCTCCCCAACGCGTACAATATTTAGTATCGAATGAAATAAAAGAAATTAGACCTTCGCTTTGATTTTTTCTGTACTTGTACTAGCAATTTAAACAGAAAATTTTAGTACAGGCATCCAGATTCTGATTCCTGTCCACGTAGTAACAATGAAGGCCCTGATTTCGGAACGTACCGTAGCTGCAGCAAACGAAGGCTTCATGAACATGCCCGTTTTATAGTCTGTACTGGCAATTAAAATGTATTGCCCAATTGTTTTCAGAGTAACGTTGTTTTCTGAAACTTCCTGGCAGATTAAAACTGTGTGCCGGACCGAGACTCGAACTCGGGACCTTTGCCTTTCGCGGGCAAGTGCTCTACCAACTGAGCTACCCAAGCACGACTCACAACATGTTCTCGCAGCTTTACTTCTGCCAGTACCTCGTCTCCTACCTTCCAAACTTTGCAGAAGCTCTTCTGCGAACCTTGCAGAACTACCACTCCTGAAAGAAAGGATATTGCGGAGACATGGCTTAGCCACACCCTGGGAGATGTTTCCAGAATGAGATTTTCACTCTGCAGCGAAGTGTGCGCTGATATGAAACTTCCTGGCAGATTAAAACTGTGTGCCGGACCGAGACTCGAACTCGGGACATTTTCCTTTCGCGGGCAAGCGCTCTACCAACTGAGCTACCCAAGCACGACTCACGACCCGTCCTCACAGCTTTACTTCTGCCAGTACCTCGTCTAGTTTGGAAGGTAGGAGACGAGGTACTGGCAGAAGTAAAGCTGGGAGGACGGGGCGTGAGTCGTGCTTGGGTAGCTCAGTTGGTAGAGCGCTTGCCCGCGAAAGACAAAGGTCCCGAGTTCGAGTCTCGGTCCGGCACACAGTTTTAATCTGCCAGGAAGTTTCATATCAGCGCACACTCCGCTGCAGAGTGAAAATCTCATTCTGGAAACGTTGTTTTCTCTTTCTCAACGAGCACAAATTGAGTAGCTGTACACCTTTCTACCTCTAACACTTTAAGCAAAGTGGGAAAAAAGAATAATAAGCATGACACGTATCTATTGTAAGTGTACTCTTTACCTTTCTGGCGTATTCACACTAGTCTGAAGGAACGACCATCCTTAATTGAGATGATTCTCTTCTTGCATGGCAGAATGCCGGCTGTGCTTAACTTTTTAAAAAAAATACTTTATGGCAGACCGAAAATCGAACACCAACATTCCCTTTAACGGACACAGCACTTTCGATTAGTCAATCAAGCACACACTGCTAACTGCCCCAAGGCTTGAAACAGACGCAGTAATTGTTAGGAAGACATGGCGAGGAGGCAGAGTTGACGCTTCGAGAACATCTGTGAAATTTAGTCCAACAGATCGACAGGAAAAGCACGGTCTGCGAAGAGCACAGTCCTGATTCAAGTCCACGTACCGGAAGGAGCTTTATCATAAATGATCAATCTTAAAACTTCATTACTGAAGAATCTTCCGCAAAATCACAATATTTTTTTGCAGGAACCACAAGAGAAAACTTTATTTCCTTTACAAAATAAAGAAATCAATATTACTGAGGTTATGGCCAATTTAATTACTGGAAATCTTCGAACATTATTAACAAAATCTGTAAGTCTTAAAACATAAATTATATGTACTGCTGGTAATGGATTTCTTAATATTGTTTGGTGACGATAAATTACTTAACTTTTCGGGCAGTGACTATTATCTATTATTGGCAGTTTTAGATTATTAACCATATTAAACACAGATTAAAACAAATGGAAAAGGGAGCATGTGACAGCTTTACGTGGAATGTTAGCTTTTAAACTTTATATGAAGACATTGCAAATTAGTTTAGAATATATTATTACATTACTGAACAGGTATCATACATTTATTCATACGATATTTAGTAAAACTTATGGTAATGCATGTCATTAAGGCGAGTAAGACATGATAGCACTACTTTTATGATTTTTTATCAAATAATGAACTAAACTTGAAACAAACTGTAGACAGACTGTGTGTGGCTAAATATTGCTTATACCAGGTGCTTATAATCGAAGTGACAGTGTTCCTAGTGCTACAGTGTGGGCTGTGTACACCGAAGGACGCTGAAACATTACAGGTATGTTCAATAATCAGCCTTCTCGCAGAAAAAAAACTGATAGTGGTACCTTGTGCCACCAAGTGAAAATCTGCCCTGCAAGCAGTCGGAATGTGGTGCGAGTGCAAGAAAAAGGGAGGAACGATCAAACACATCGCACATGAGGTTCTGGCACGTTAATTAGGATATGATCACAAGTTACGAAACACGTTCACACCGTCTCCCAACTCAGCATCACGCTGCATCCTTGAAATGAAATGAGCGTACGGCATTGTTGGCCGGGACATGGCATGGTCGACAACTGCTCGCACCATGTCCAGTGTAATCAGTGATATGTAGTCGTATCTTATTCGTCATCATCCCTGATAAACATGATCTTAGAAATACCCGCAAAACTGTAAGTTAAATGGATTTAGGTCGAGGGCTCTGGAAGGCCACATATCTTGAAATAGCCTAGAAATGAAGCGGGCGTTACCGAAGGTTTCTCGAAGCATATCTTTCACCTCCCAAGTGACGTGTGATGGTGTCGCCCAATTTTGCATGAAAATAGTGGTCTGGACAATGTTGCGTTCTGGAAAAAGTAGGATCACGTGTTGCACAAGGGGGTCCTTATAACGAGCGAATGTCACTTTACACATTAATACACCTTACAGGCCGCGAGACGTCATTTCCTCAAAGAAAAGCTGACCGAGAATGGGGGAGCTAGGGAAGTCACATCCCACAGTAACATCAGCTGAGTGCAGTGGAACTTTCTGCACACACGTGTCGCAGCAGAACCCCACATCCAACAGTTCTGTGCATTCAAGGCACCATGCAAAGTTCGTCCAAAGTACAAATACACTACTGGCCATTAAAATTTCTACACTACAAAGATAACGTGCTACAAACGCGAAATTTAACCGACAGGAAGAAGATGCTGTGATATGCAAATGATTAGCTTTTCAGAGCATTCACACAAGGTTGGCGCCGGTGGCGACACCTACAACGTGCTGACATGAGGAAAGTTTCCAACCGATTTCTCATACACAAACAGCAGTTGACCGGCGTTGCCTGGTGAAACGTTGTTGTAATGCCTCGTGTAAGGAGGAGGAATGCGTACCATCATGTTTCCGACTTTGATAAAGGTCGAATTGTAGCCTATCGCGATTGCGGTTTATCCTTTCGCGACATTGCTGCTCGCGTTGGTTGACTTCCAATGACTGTTAGCAGAATATGAGATCGGTGGGTTCAGGAGGGTAATACGGAACGCCGTGCTGGATCCCAACGGCCTCGTATCACTAGCAGTTGAGATGGCAGGCATCTTATCCCCGTGGCTGTAACGGATCGTGCAGTCACGCCTCGATCCCTGAGACAACAGATGGGGACGTTTGCAAGACAACAACCATCTGCACGAACAGTTCGACGACGTTTCCAGCAGTATGGACTATCAGCTCGGAGACCATGGCTGCGGTTACCCTTGACGCTGCATCACAGACAGGAGCGCCTGCGATGGTGTACTCAACGACGAACCTGGGTGCACGAATGGCAAAACGTCTTTTTTTTTCGGATGAATCCAGGTTCTGTTTACAGCATCATGATGGTCGCATCCGTGTTTGGCGACATCGCGGTGAACGCACATTGGAAGCGTGTATTCGTCATCGCTGTACTGGCGTATCACCTGGCGTGATGGTATGGGGTGTCAATGGTGTCAATGGTTACACGTCTCGGTCACCTCTTGTTCGCTTTGACGGCACTTTGAACAGTGGACGTTACATTTCAGATGTGTTACGACCCGTGGTTCTACCTTTCATTCGATCCCGGCGAAACCCTACATTTCAGCAGGATAATGCACGACCGCATGTTGCAGGTCCTGTACGGGCCTTTATGGATACAGAAAATGTTCGACTGTTGCCCTGGCCAGCACATTCCCCAAATCTCTCACCAACTGAAAACGTATGGCCAATGGTGGCCGAGCAACTGGCTCGTCACAATACGCCAGTCACTACTCTTGATAAACTGTGGTATCGTGTTGAAGCTGCATGGGCAGCTGTACCTGTACACGCCTTCCAAGCCCTGTTTGACTCAATGCCCAGGCTTATCAAGGCCGTTATTACGGCCAGAGGTGGTTGTTCTGGATACTGATTTCTCAGGATCTACGCACCCAAATTGCGTGAAAATGTTATCACATGTCAGTTCTAGTATAATATATTCGTCCAATGAATACCCGTTTATCATCTGCATTTCTTCTTGGTGTAGCAATTTTAATGGCCAGTAGTGTATATTTCTAGCCATATGCCATCCATTTCCATGCGAAAAAAAAAAAAAAACTAAGGACAAAGTCATGGCAGTTTAGCCCATCACGGGGCTTCATTTGGTGCATTCTGAATCTTGAATGGATACCAATGGAAACTGTGCCGTAAAATCTTTTGAACTGTTGACTAGGGGAGAGAGAATTCCCTTGACACAGCTGGAACGCTGGCTGCAGAATTTGAGGCATGTTCTGTACAGTCGACTATAACTACAGCACGTCATCAACTGTCGTTGGAATGCTCTGCCGCATCACCTAATTTACGTGTTGTTTCAAATTTCTTGATCACTTTCTTCACTGACGTGGGGCTACCTGGCAGATGTTTCTGCCTGCGATATCCCCGCAATGCTGTGCTGCTATTCTGATAAAACAGTTTTACCAGCGGTACACAGTCTTTCTTCTCAATAGTCACTGCGTTTCGTACAGAAAACTTCACCCTTCTTAATACTTTACACCACTCACTCCAAACAAGAAATCAACACACGTCGCCAGATGACAAACAATATACTAACGTAAAAACAGGGAACATTCCGCATTCTGGCTGCTAATAGCGACATATTTTCACTTGGTGGCACAAAGTGCAACTATTTTCTCAGCGCTCTCCGTGAGCGCACCGATTAATAAACGTAACTACGTTATTTCAGCGTCCCGCGATTTATACAGCTTGCACTTCAGCATTGGAACTCTGTCAGTTGAATTACAACTACCAGGTATTAATACGTACAGTTTTATCTTATCTATCATTGGGTACTATGTAATTTTCTTCCGTACTTTTTAAATCAGAACACAATGTAGTTACTGCTACTGTTAGATTATACTTCCTTTTTATGCAATATTCGAACAAGCATTTCAACTCTTCAACAGTTTTCTTTAAGTTATGCAACGGTCTACTTTTTTAATCATTAGTAAGAATTTTCAGTGGAATTAAATTCATTGTCACTCGTGCAACTCGCTGTTATGTGTTAACTCTTACTACGTGGCCCTAAGTCCGAATGCTTCAGGAAAATCCAAATAAAAACATTTGAATTATTAAAAGACCTTCCCAGTAATTTTCTTTTCACTGGATAAGTAACTTTAGTTCTGTTTTTTACACGCTTTGATTAGATTTAACATGTAGATAGCTTAGACTGGTTAACAACATCAGTTGAAACATTTGTCGGCAATATATCGGCTACTACCGCAGGTTTCTGTGTGGCTGCCTGGAATCTGTTATCTTCGGCAGTAGCAAACCGTTTGCAGCAATGGACGTAATCGTTTATTTATTCTGCGACGTTTTTCCAGTGCATACTGATAATGCCGGAAAGGGATCCAAAAACTGATGTTGGGCGTCGCGGTGAACTACTTCGGAAGTATATTTTCACGTATATACCTCCCAAGCATTCAAACGAATCGATCGGTAGCCGCGCTGAAAGATAACCTCGTTGGAATCCTTTGTAGAGAATACATGTCCCGCTACCGCTGAATTTACATTATTCATGACTGTGGGACATCGTACACGCGACAGAACGAATCTGAGAAAGATTTTTACTTGGGCCCCTTTCACTTCAAAACCCGTAAGTGAATGACGAGCCGGTAAGTCTTTATTTCCGCAGAAATGAGGATTTGTGTTAGCGACCACGGCTACCCTAAATCCAGAGCTACTCATCCTCTGTTGGTCAACAATGTAAACTTAGTTCTAATGGCTGACCTATCCTTTGCGTGTAGCGCAACCGTTGCTCAATGTTTTCCATAGTAGTTCATTGTTACAAACAATACACTTCAGTTGATGTCTGCTAAGTACAAGAATATAAAGTGAGAAAGCACGTCACCTCACGTTGAATTACGTCAGCACAGTCCATATCGCCATGGGCGTACGACATATGTCAACTGACTGAATACAATGGCATCACGTATTTCTTCCAAGAATTCCACTGACGGTAAGACGACGAACCAAAAAGCGAAAAAGGTGGAGCTTGTTTCCGCAATAGTGTTGACATTAAGACACGAACATCAGTTCAATATGACAAAATGTGTGTCACATTGCCTTGTTGAATAGAAGTCCTTGCATTCTCCTGGGATGGTTTGATGATACCTACACGACAACGACGAAATTGTACTCTGAAACGGAGTTTCATCTTCGTGCGAGTGCAGTGTTTCAACACTGCACCATTTTACTCTTTGTGAAAGACAATACACGCAAAAATGCAAGGTGATACTATTATTTGTTTGAGAATTAAGCATTCCTGGTAGAGCTGACACCGATACACCTGTGTATTTGTAACAATCCTCCAAAAAGTGTTAGCCAGTATCTTTAAGATGGTTAAGGTTAGAGTCTCAACGACTTTAGAAAATGAAAGTGTTTTCACAGTGTCTCTCACTACAGTTCATTCGCTGTACGTGATGTGGCTTTTAAAACAACGATTAAAACCCTTCTTCGTGAGGGTCTAAATGTCAAAGACTTAGAAAGCTAATTTTCTTGTCATCCACAAATTTCTGTAACATTTTCCTTGCAGAAATGAAGTTCAGAACTGTCTGAGATACCAAAATATGAATATCACAAATAAGAAACTAACATCTATATAAGTATACCAGAAAGTTTGTAATGCCAAGTTTTGGCGAAATGGCATCGATTCAGATTTCACCGCAAGCCGTTGGTGTGAAGTTATAGGGCTAACTTTATATGACTACTTGCACGTGACTAATTATCCCGTTTGAAATTACATCTCCAGCAGTCAGCTCTCGTACATTATAGTTCTATCGAATGCTCTAAAGTGAAATAATATCCACGAATAGGAAATCGACAAGTAACAGTAGCGAGACCACAGAAATAAATTTACCTCGTAAACAAATACTGGGCAACTAAATGTCTGCAGTCCGTCTTTCAATTTGTACGTGATGCGATCCTCAGATGGGTGTCACAAACTTGGGAAGAGAGAGTTTTTTTTAGCACGTAGTAACTTGACTATGTTGCTCTGCAAGTCTGCTCGTTTCGGGATTACGATACAGATGTTGCGTCGAATTCAGTGGGAATGATCTACTCTCCTCATGACGATAGTTTAGCTTGAAACAGTTGTACTGTGAATAATGACCAGATAATATTTCATGATACCTCAATGGACGACCATACATCCAGTTTCAAAAGAACACTGTACTCTTATGTCCGTGGGTTGCTTCTGGAAACAGGCCACATGGCTAAATTCTCATAGTGTCCCAGCTTTTTCCATTGTATAGATCGCAAACTTGTCAATGGCTTGATTCCATGCAATGCCCTCCCGATAACCGTTCATGCTGCCCCAGGTGAGTTTTATTCGTGGGGCATGTGAGACACGTCAGAGCGATTTCTTGATATGAGAGAAGCGTCAAGTTGTCAATGTCCTAATCGAGTACAAACCACAACATACCAACAACTAAGTCACGCACCCTATGAAGCGGTGCAAGAATACGTGTATTAGAAACCATTTCGATTATTTCGTGACCAGACTCTGCTGGTTTAAGTTCTTCTGTACCATCATCTGACAGGGATCAACTTACGTTTCTTGTAGGCGTATGTTAATGGCATTGTGATTTCAATGTCCTTCAAGTAAGTCTTTCGAAGGCGGTCCAGTGAAGAAAGCCAACGTAGTATTCCTTAAATGCTACTAACATGCAGCAACTTCCAGTCTATCCTTGATGAAAATATTCTCATGTTACACTTCCACGAAACGTTAATAGCACGACGGATCACGGTCATTTCAGACTCGTAACACAGACTTACCTACAGTTGCACTGCAGCTACAGGCAACGTAAAGCTCAACAATCACGGAACACGTACCAAGAAAAAAGCATATTTTACCATATAAAGCCTAGGGAAAAATTTTGGCACAGTGTCTTGTTCAATGAACGTCATTGTACGTTACCACAACAATACTGTATTGGCATGCGAATCTTTTTTGTAACCAATAATGGAATCGTTTCAGTCGCATGCTGCGATAAAACGTCGAAGAAACACAAAGTCCACTGCTGAAGAAAGAAAAGTTCACACACAACACCTACATGCAGTATAAAACTATTGCTGTGCATACCACATCAAAACAAATGCATGCAACATCAAGTAAAATCATTGACACATATAAGGTTTCTGTCATAAGCCGTAGGTGCAATAACAGCTATCAGCCTAACACTGATGAAGGCTCTAATCTGACACCACATAAATCTCACGTACAGTAGTTGCAGGCAGTATTACTGCTGATGACACGAAGTCATTGGTTATGAAGTGGTGTTACGTAAGAAGGTCCAACGGATTACGGGACACAATGAGGTTACTAAAAGCAGTACTGACGTGAAGCATCGTCTCCTCCAGTGACAAAAATCACTCATTTGCAACGTGAAGCATCGTCTCCTCCGCTGATAAGAGTTTACTCGCTTGCACCACGTTTTGCAGGTCAACCTGCAGAAATCGACTGCCTCGTATCTCAGTTTCACCTATCACAGTTGATGGTTCCTATTACCTTTCGTTAGAAACTAGGAGACAGGCTATAATGGTAGAAGTGAGTAATACGAATTACGTCCGTAACATTCACACCGTGCACTGGGAGGACACATTCCTCCTCCCCCTCTCCCCCCCCCCTTCCCCCAATAATCTAGAGTTCCTTATCGTTCCTGTGTACTACATGGAAAACAAAAATTCTGCAAGATTCCTTTTACCCCTGTAATTGGTGAAGTTGACATAGTTTCCATAGTTTTAAGCTTAACTTTCGACAGTTCTGTAAGAAGATTATATGCATCTAGAAACGAAGAAATGTCGCTTCTGGTCGTAATCGGCCCAAAAATTGCAGAGCTACGCTGTCTGCCATGTTGTCGCACACTGTCATAGTCAGAAAGACAGAAAAATTGCCAAGCAAGCCTTGTATTCTACGCTAAAAGTAAATTCTTCATTTACAAAAAGAGTCTTTCACATTTATCATAATCCACCTACCACTTGTATTCATAATATTCAACATCGAACACGTTCCTACATATATGCATAACGAAAACTAAGTTTCATTAGCGTTCTAAAATCAGACAAGCTCTGGTTAACGAGCTGCCACTTATCAGCGAAATATGTTGTATATTTACTGATCCAAACAGAAATTTCGCATAATAGTGAGCGAAGTTGTTGCACAACTAGTTACTCGGGCAGAAATGGAACCAACCGTATCTCCGTTTTGAGAAATGTAAGAATGAATCATGTCCATGCATTCTTGAAAGAAAAACAGTTCTTATAGGACACAGTAGTGGCCAAAATTGGAGAAGTCCTATGTATTTACGTTTGAAAACAAAATACGTGTCGTTTTAACACGCTATTCTGTCCCATGAAAGCCATCTGTCTACTGACACTAAATGACACCCATCAGCTCCCTTCTCAAAGTATCAGTAACTGGTGTGAACACATTTGTCTGTCCATGATTTCCTGCTCCACTAAGTTGTCCGCTTATAGATGTGATTTTAAATGTCAGCCAGCACAGCAAGAAATCGGAAAGATTACGCCCAGCTGAAAGAAAAGTGGATGGCCTCAATCAATTCACCATTCACTGAACTTTTGGGTTAAGTAAAGTCGGTAGGATGCGTAAAAAAGTTTTTGGTGTCCCGCAAAGCATAAGACATACCCATTTCTCAGCAAAGGTAACTTTTTCCAACACCGCAGAATTTTTGATAAATAACACGTATGCAGGGCGTTCCTGGAAGAATGGTCAATATTCAGACACATGTCAGGAACGATAATTCGAAGCAAAAGAATCTAGTACACATGGGCTCTAAAATGCATATACCTGAAGAGTTACGAGCGCTTGCTCAGTACAAAAAATGTGTTTAGCATTAGCGAAGATGAACAGGTGTTCACCGCTCCTGAGATATGCGTTTTACAGCCCATGTTTACTGGACTATATTGCTTCGAATGGTAGTTCCTGTCATGCCCCTGAATATTGACCATTTCTCCTACGACACCCCGTACACCCATCTGTGGAGGTAATAACCACCCTAAAGAGTCTGGCGCCCGGAAGTTGATAATACAGCAAATCTGATGCCTCGCTTCCATGAGAGCTCAAGGATTCGCCATTGTCACACGTGTTTATTGTGGCAATGTATTATACCGCTGTTTGGAAATTCCACCTTGAATGTAAACAAAATGAACGTTGTCGACTGCCGGTCAGCACTCTTTCTCTGAAGCCACCGGCTAAACTGGCGTGCAGTATGGTGCTTTGTGGCCTGAGCTATAAATTAATTGGATAAATTAACTACTCTTGCAGGACTAACCACATAAGAATGAGGCTTGCCATTTTCCGCGCAATTATTCCATGATCCTCATCTACATGTCAGAATAGTTGCCCCTCCATCTCTGGTGTTCGATTTGTGCTGTGCTACCGTGACCTAGTCCTTGTTGCAAATGATCGCGCGTCTGAATATCGTTGGAATAACACTTTTTCAGACGGTATGCAGAGTTGTGGATATTGACGGACGTACACGACGCGGTCCTGTACAGTAACGCCACTGAAGATGTATTTATGGGATTTCAGCCGAACTATTGTTGCCATTATAAAATGGCATATTTCGATGACCGACCCAACCGCCTTCTTAAGGAGCTGCGAGTTTTGTTTTGTCGTTAAATCAGAAGAGACTACCTTGTCTGGCATTTCTCGTGTAGAGTTACAGATCTCACGTCAACTCTAACACTGCTGATACTGATAAAGTACATTCATTTTACTTTGTTATTAGCACATCAATACAGTATCTTGATGGGGAATGGCTGTTGGAAGATGCACTTTTGTAACGATAGAAGTCAGCAGCACAGTCAGAAGACGACTAAGAACAGAGAAAAATAAACATTAAAAAGTAAGCACAAAGAACTTCAAGAGAAATGAAGCCTACATTATGAGGAACTGAATGTTGCACGTAACAGTAACGAGGATCAGTCTCAATAGATATTTGTTTCGGACATACGCATATAGGACTTTTTTCGTAGTTTCTATCAGGATAGTTTCTATCTGTACCATCAACTGCAAGAATAAGGGAGTATTTATTGTACTAAAGTTTCTGCGTATAGAAATAACTGCTTCCATGACATCGAACGGAGTTCGCTCTCCATACGTTTCTGTTACAGAAACTCCGATTTCATGGAAGCAACAACACAGCAGGCCACGTATGAGATGCAAAGTATATTCGTGATACCCCAAAAATACTTGTATTTGGTCATCTAGGACCCCAGACGTGGTGTACTGATGTAACAACACTCCGCTTAAATTCGCCTTGGATCATACTTCCACAACTGAATCGAAAACTTAGGAAATCATCGTCGTCATCATCGTCGTAGTAGTTTTTCTGTACTGTGAGCAAGTCCATGTCTCTACTTTTATGGTCAATCGCTTCCTTCTATTGTTATATTTATATCCATTAAGCAGATCATCCAGGATATGAGTCCTCTTCCGACGTAGCCTTCTCTTCCCGTCCAAATATCTTTCAAATTGTTATGAAATTTTCTTCATGCTTTCTCATTAGACACCCAGTCCACTTTTTATTTTATGTTCACTTACATCCAACAATGTCTTCCTTCTCCAACTCACTCTGTCAAAACTTTTTTCTTCTTCTTCATTCTCCACCACATGCATATTCCAAATGCCTCCAACCGCCACCTGGCTTCCCTTATAACACTCGAGGTTTCAGCGGTGTAACATAGCCCACAAGCTATTACTGTCTTACCTACTTGAAGTGAGACTATAGCGATATGTCCACTTGCACTGAAGAAATTTCCTACCAGTCTTTTCGCCACATTCATAGTGCTTTACTTCTGATGGGACAGAAAAGAAGATCAAGATGCATAGTTTTGAAGCTTGCCGCTGAGTTAAATTAAAAAACACAAATCTACTCACCAGCTCTACATCTACATCTATACTCTGCAAATGACATTTAAGTGACTGGCAGAGGGCTCATCGAACCACCTTCACAATTCTCTGTTACTCCAATCTCGTATAGCGCGCGGGAAAAACGAACACGTATATCTTTTCCCGTATTTTATTACGGTGATCGTTTCTCCCCATGTACGTCGACGTCAACGAAATATTTTCGCATTCAGAGGAGAAAGTTGGTGATTGGAATTTCGTGAGAAGATTCATCCGCAACGAAAAACAGATTTGTTATAATGATGTCCACCCCAAATCCTGTATCATTTCAGTGACACACTCTCCCCTATTTCGCGATAATACAAAACGTGCTGCCCTTCTTTGAACTCTCTCGATGTACTCTGTCAATCCCATCTGGTAGGGATTCCACAAGGCGCAACAGTATTCCAAAAAGAGGACAGACAAGCGTAGTGCAAACAGTCTCCTTGGTAGATCTGTTACATTTTCTACGTATTCTGCCAATAAAACGCAGTCTTTGGTTGGCGTTCCCCAGAACATTTTCCGTGTGTTCTTTCCTATTTAAGTTGTTCGTAACTAATTCCTTGGTATTTAGTTGAATGTACGGCCTTTAGATTTAACTGATTTACCGTGTAACCGAATTTTAACGGATTCCTTGTAGCACTCATGTGGATGACCTCACACTTTTCGTTATTTAGGGGAAATTGCCAATTTTCGCACCATACGGATATCTTTTCTAAATCGTTTTGTAATTTGTTTTGATCTTCTGATGACTTTACTAGTCGTTAAACGACAGCGTCATCTGCAAACAACCTAAGAAGGCTGCTCAAATAGTCTCCCATATCGTTTATATAGATAAGGAACATCAAAGGTCCTGTAACACTACCTTGGGGAACGCCACAAATCACTTCAGCTTTACTCAATGACTTTACGTCGATTACTACGAACAGTGACCTCTCTGACAGGAAATCACGAATCCAGTCACGTAACTGAGACGGTATTCCATAAGCACGCAATTTCACTACAAGCCGCTTTTGTGGTACAGCGCCAAAAGCCTTCCAGAAATCAATTTGAAATCCCTTGTCAATAGCACGCAACACTTCGTGCGAGTAAAGAGCTAGCTGTGTTTCACATGAACAATGTTTTCTAATTCCGTCTTCTTTCACGTAATTCATAATGTTCGAAAACTATGTTCCAAAATTCTGCTGCATATCGACGTTAATGATACGGGCCTGTAGATTGGTGGATTACTCCTACTACCTTTCTTGAATACAGGTGTGACCTGTGCAACTTTCCAGTCTTCGGGTACGGATCTTTCGTCGATACTGCTCTGGTACTGAATATCGATTTTCCTAAGTCACAATAAAAGCCGAAAAATCTTAATACGGCGATTTAATTCCAAATAACACAATGAATATGATGCAACATATGGTTAAGAAGTCTGCCTCCGCAGCCCTACAGTCAACGCGTCAGACTCGCTTGCGGAGGACCCGCGTTCAATTGCCGACACTGCAAGAGATTTTCCCATGGCAGGAGGATTGGCAAGGAGTGCACTCAACTCGGTGATGCCAACTGGGAAGCTGTCAGATTGACAGGTAGAGACTCCAAGGTCTGAACGGCTGGGAGAGCTGTGTACTGACCCCATGCACATCTGCATGACAGCACATGGCAGAGGACGACACGGCGGCCGGTCAACATGAGTGGCCTTCAGGCCCTCATCCAAGAATTTAGTTTAGCTTCACTATGGCTGTATTCTCTAGAGTCACCCTCCAACCAATAAAGGACTTTTCTTCGGGTTTCTGCTGCGTTCTGCATGGATCCAGTTTCTCCTTAAAAAATGTTACATTCTTCTTGGATTTGGTGAAGCGTGGCACGAAATCTCCAAATGGTAAACGCAATTACTTATGTCACTTGTCTTCATTCATACTTCGGAACAGTCGTTTTCAACTCCATAGCTGAAAGTGTCTGGACACCGAGTATTAGCTCGGCAAAGCACGCCCTTCCACCAATGTTACTAGCTGCGTCGAAACTTCTGAGAACAGGTGAGACTAACTGAGAGTCTTCCTTGGAACTGAGAGTCATTCTCAAAACTTTTGGAGCGGACCGTAATCTTTCTGTGCTGCTTGCATCACGGGCAGTAGGGCGAGATCAAAGTGTATGAAGTGCCGCCTAGATGAGGTTACAAACTAGTGCATCTGAGTGTCGAATCAAACAAGTTGAGAAGATTGGTTATTATTGCAACAATCCACGCAAACCAGTAGCAAGAAACAATTTTGATTAATGAAGAGCATCAGCAGTAATGTTTGGAATACGGAGAGCATTCTTCTGTTACCTTTTTATTAGGAGACATTAACAGAAGTTAAGAAAGACCCTATTATCTGGATTCAAAGTAACTAAATTGGAGTGTTACTGTGGCGCACAATTCCCATGCAGATGGGTGGAATGAAGAAATACTTTATTCAGGCCTAGTCACCGAGTTGCGCTCCAATGTTTTGATATTTACTTAAGGCCCCCGACAAAGTATCTTTCTGAGTGGAAGGTACAAGACACCGTTAACGCCGACTCAGCAGTCGAACGGGCAGTAACTTAGGGCACTACTATGTCGTCCATTACGTCAAACCCCCGTCATTTACATATTCCTACAAAACAACTATTTCAGGTGACATCTTTAGAACCAATAGGAAAGGAATTAAGTTCCTTGTTCACGACGGGAATTCATTTCGAATTAGTACTTGCGCCGATAAAATCACGACTCTTGCGCTATTCCCAACTACGAAAAGACGATTATGTTTATCTCCTCTAAGCGTCATACAGAAAATTCGTTTCTGCTCCCCCTATATGACATGCTATGTTAATTGGGACATTCATTTCTATTTGTAACACTTCACCTCGGGTCTTTTCGGGACACTAATGTAAACGTGGAAGTAGGCATGGTCTCTTGTCACAGGAACATATGCTGCCGAAGAATAGGTAGTGCAGCAGCAGTTACTTTCGGGAGATTTATTGACACCGTGACATCACCATTAATGGTTTTACTTTGTTCACGTAAGACTACCACGCTGCTTCACTGTCTAAAATTCAGTGTACCAACAGGAACTCTCTTCAGGCGACACACTGGCCGTCAGCACGTACGTCAAACTTTCATGACCTATCACGGAATTAAATGAAGCACTTATGCGTCAGTACAAGCTCTTGATCCAGAAACAGCTATTCGATTCTCTAATAGCAGATTTTCCGAAAACCTCAAAACCATGAGGATTGCGCCTTATTCAGTACTCTTAATGTTATCTTCCCTCTTCAGTTCTCTTTCCTGATTCCCCCTACCGTTCTGCCTCCATTTCATTAGGGGTAGTCGCGCCGTGTCTTTGACGTCCTGTGCTACGAGATCATGTAAACGTACGCTATCCATCTCTTCACCTACATTAAATTCAATATATCTGATCAGATAATGGGTGTGAAACATCAGATGTTCCCAAAATTTATAATGAAGTGGCTTAAATGACGCACGACACACATGATGGTGTAAGCATTTCGGTTTGTCGCAATTCTCCGATTTACATGTCTATACTGCTTCTCATTTGATCAAACGACGCAATGTTTGCCCCAGAAACTTTCGAGATATTCGCCAGGAATCAGAGCTGGCATCTCGACGATGGCCACGCGTTGCCAACTACTGGACCACGGGACTAGTCAGTGACGCTACATAATAATAACTGTCAAATGAAATAAAACTACAAACAGCCACAGACTTAAAAGTTATGTTTATATATCCATCAAAATTCTGTCTCTCCACGATTAAATTGTCACAATCACTTTACCTTATTCCACGACGGTGCTTCGAGATAAATCATTCAGTAGACAAAATGTAGTTATGTCGGACCTAAATTAACAGAGAATCATGTAATAACTAGTAAGTCATTAGTCTTAGGAACGCGTTGTGGTAGTAAGTCTTACAGAAAGTAACGTTGTAAGGGTTGTCCTGTAATGTAACTAGGATATAACCTATCGTCAATAGCTCCTACAGCACTTAATTCACGAATGAATAATAAGATTAAACACTCTACTGCCCAGATCTCAGATTATAGACTTAAGACAGTTTCGTCAATTATAACGATGTCTCAATGTCAAGCCTAATAGCCGGATAATATTACATACGCAACTTAAGTATAATGCTGCATGCACGATTACTCTAGACGTCACTCACAATATTGTAGCACCCAAAAATGATTTATTCAAGTTCGTGATTGCAACATTACGGCGCTGTAACAAATACGGTATGTGGCAGGAAATGTTTCTGCAACTTCAGAAAGTAGGTAATTTTCATTTTCGCGATGTCAC
Source organism: Schistocerca serialis cubense (assembly GCF_023864345.2). Classification (NCBI taxonomy): domain Eukaryota; kingdom Metazoa; phylum Arthropoda; class Insecta; order Orthoptera; family Acrididae; genus Schistocerca; species Schistocerca serialis. The sequence goes on from NC_064645.1 coordinate 416,416,982, forward strand.
AATAATTTGGCATTTCATCTCGTGATTTCGTGTACACGAAATGACCTTAACGCAAAAATTCGTTCTTTGTGTTTTGATGATGTCAGAGTTATAAATATAAATTCAAAACCAAAACTGTGCATCAACCACATCCTCTTACGCGAAGAAACGTCTATCTGTAGATGTGGGCAGGTTTTTGGGGCAAGAGTAGAGTAGAGTAGGTTAGGGTAGAGGGGTGGACAAAAATATGGAATCACCAACACGGTATAGGAAAACTGCCGGCATTCAAGACAGCTTCCAGTCATATCGGAATAGTTAAATAACCTGTTTTATGCTTTCAAGGGAATCTTATAGGATTCTTCCTGTAAAACAGCGTCAAGTTACGGTAATGGTGATGGAGGCGCATAACAATCACGTAACAGACCAAAAAGACTCAATAACATTGCGATCTGGTGTCTGTAGTAGCCAGAAGAGATGTCTGTAGTAGCCAGAAGAGACGCTACAGTTATCCTCGTGCTCACAAAACCAGTCGTGGACGATGTGAGCTGTGTGAACATAGGCCTTATCGTCTTGGAACACAGCATCACGATTGGGGCACAAACATTGTATCACGGGATCGGTCTGATCAGTCAAAATGGTCACGTAATCGTTGGCAGTAATGCCGTCTTGCAGAGTAACCACGGAGTCCACGGAATACCACGATATTGCAGCAGAAATCATCACTGATTCCTCGCCATGTTTCGTTCTTGTGAAAGCTGAAAACAAGACTCATCCAAGCACATGACATTCTTTCATTGCTCCATAGGCAAGGTTTTAAGGCTTCGGCACCACGGGCACTTGTATCACTGATGAGTCGCTTTGAAATTCCAGTTCGAGCTGCAGTTCCCTGCCTCTAGAGCTCCCTTCGTATTGTTTTCGAGCTAACAATGTTAGCGAGGGCGACATTCTATTCTGCAATGATTTTTTAAATTAACATCCTCTTATTTTTCGTCACCATTCTCTTCAATGATCGTTTGTCACGATTATTCAACACGCAATTTCGTGTGCATTGTGACTTAGCGGATGCTGCTTTACCGATTTCCCTGTCTGCAGTATAAATCTTGGATACGGTACCTTCTGAAACACGAAACACTTCAACTATCTTGGTTATGAAAGCGCCCACCATATTAGCATCAATAATTTTCCCATGTACGAATGCACTGAGCTCCGACAAAATGCACTCACAACTATGCAGAACACTGTTCTGACAACGACTGACGGTTGCTACGTGTTGAGGACATCGCGTAAGTGCCGTTCGTGGTCAAATACAATTGTGAAACCTGCATTTCTGTTCAGGCGTGCATTTCTCGCGGTGTTTCCTTATTTTTGTCCATCCCCTACAAATCGTATACAAACACAGTCATTATGGAAGGAAAAAGTCTGAAGTGACAGTATGGACCATCCTGAAGGAAACTCATAATACAGAAATACGCTCTCCACTCTATGATTTCCAAGACACCGCTCCTACGAAGCCAGGAATGGAAACAACGAAGTTTTATGTTATGAGTCTCACTTTATGAATTCTTTTCAAGAATTCTGAGGTAACTCCAAGTCTCTTTGTTTTTGGCGGCGGCGGCGGTCAACTAGGTACAAAAAATCCAACACGAGAAGAACTGCTTGCCCGTTTTTGAATGTTACTCGCATGGTAAGGAAAAACGTAAACCCAGGTTCAGTTTAACACTATAAAGTCTGTCTAAACGACTTGTAAAACACGCTGAACTTGGTGATGGCATTTTTAATAGAAGCGGTAAAAATAAACAGACAATAAAACAGGAGAAGTAACTGCCTTGGCAGACGAATAATTAGCGCCGCTGTCTTCGGAGCGGAAAGACCTGTGTTCAGTCTTCTGAGTTAGTTAAGTCTGGAACAGGGTCCACTCAGTCTCGTGAGACAAATGATAAGCCGCTTCAATAAGTAAGCAGCAACATAATCATCAAGAATTATTTACTGGCAATGATGCTGGAGGTATTGGAGACATGTTGATCGCATGTCTCGGCCAGTCTGAACAGGCCTGAAGCCTAAGCCCTGACGGGTGTTTACGTTTACGGTACACAGGAAGTAGTCACCTGTTAATTTACCGTCACCTACACTGTTTCCATTCCTTACAGTGTCAAACGCATGTACAGTAAAACCTTGTAAAAACCGACATCGGACGGTCCAACTTCCTCTTAGTCACGCTATCCCGTTTCCGGTATTTGTTTACGTATAAGAGCCGCCACTTAAGTCAGTCGTTGACTCATCGCTTCCGATATGGCTCAGTAGGCAGCTGACCTTTGAGAGGTCCTGAAGTTCGATCAGTTTTACCACGAAATATCTTGTTTCTATCTCGCTTAATGACTACTAGTGTGCATGCATTTCTTTTATAAATTAGTGACTGTGTTGTTCTTACATACCGAAGTGTGTGAAACTAAATTAAGCCATCAACTAAACGCAAACATGTGACGCTGTCTTTAGCGGCGAAACTGAATATCTCTGAAAGGTTAAATAAAGGTGAGTCCCTTCAAAACATTGTAAGTGAGGCAGAGGTTGGCATTAACAACACTGTTTAAGACAGAGAAAATATAAGAAAACTCTTGAAAGATATCCAGTGAACACTGATGATGAGAAAGCATTTAAATTATGAAAGACTCTGAAGAACCCTGAAAGTGAAATTCTTGTGAATGTGGTTTGAGCAGGAGAGAAGAAAAGAACTCCGTTGTCTGAACCAATCATGAAAGAAAAGGGGCTGATTTTCAGTAAAAAATTAGATGCAGACAATGAGAATGAAAAGTTTAAGCAAGTGAAGGCTGGCTACATCTGTGGAAAAAAAACGAGACGGCATTAGAAATGCAAACACAGGGTGACAATTATTGAACTATACCAGAGGGTGAACTATTGAACTGTAACACAGGGTGACAATTATTGAACTATATGGAAAAAAGGAAAATAGTTACAAACTACGGCGTGTACACAATTTTTTCAACATGTTAACTTCACTGTGGATTTCGGATTTAGGTTATGACATGTTCGATATGCTTGCTATCATTGGCGATGACGTCGCGCAGACGAATAGCGAAATTCTGCATGACCCGCGTAAGTGTCAGAACATCGATGCTGTTTTCAGCTCAGCAATGGTTTTGGGTTATTGCTGTACACCTTGTCTTTAACATAGCCCCATAACAAGGAGTCGCATGTGTTCAGGTCCGGAGAACATGGCGACCAATCTAGGATAATACCAGTAGCCTCTGGGTATCCCAGAGCCAGAATGCGGTCCCGAAAGCACTCTTCCGGGACATCAAACACTCGTCTGCTTCGATAGGCTCGAGCTCCGTCTTACATGAACCACACCTTGTCGAAATCATGGCCACTTTGGGTAATGGGGATGAAATCATCTTCCAAAATCTTCACGTACCGTTCGGTAGTCACAAGGCCATCAAGGAATATCGCACCGATTATTCCGTGACTTGACACTGCACAACACACAGTCACCCGTTGAGGGTGAAGAGACTTCTCGATCGCGAAATGCGGATTCTCAGTCACCCAAATGCACCAATTTTGCTTACTCACAGATCTATCCAAATGAAAGTGGGCTTCGTCAAAAAGACAAACTGCATGCGCATACTAATTCCCACCATACCCCGCGGCCAACCATGCAGTCTGGATGTTCTAACGCAAACCGTTCAGAAGTTACGACGATTTTATTTCATATAGTTCAATAACTGTCACCCTGTGTTTTCTGCCTGAAGCTGTCTGCTAACGAAACAGCTGCCAATAAATCTGTTTAGAAATCTGAGAACTTAGTTGAAGAGCTTAAGCTTGTCTTTCATGAGAGTACATATCGATGAGTTTAAGCCAAACTACAAAATGCTCCCTACAAGAACTCTTGTTGCACAGAATGAGTCTGTAACTGGTACAAAACTTGTCAAAGACATAATTACTATTGATATCTATATTACCACTCACGGTGCAGAGAGAGAGAGAGAGAGAGAGAGAGAGAGAGAGCTATACTATACTGATACTTGGCTAAGTAACTTCTCATCTCTCTCTATATGGACTTGGAGAAAAGTAGAATAAATGCATCATTTCATCCTACCAACGTAGTAATATGCAGAATCCAACCCTTGGCCCAGAGGAGCACTGTGTGGCCGAAGAGGCGATGACGTCGAAAATACGTTGGATCAATTTTACAGCGGACACAAAAATGCAGCAGCTTGTTTCAAGCGATGAAATAAAAAAAATACAAAATATTTAATCTATACAATTACCGAAGCTTGGGAAGAATTGACGGCATCAACGTTCGAAAAATCTTGGTGCAAACTGTGGCTAAGAACGAATAAAAATAAAGATGAAACTTCAAAAGAAACGAGTGAGGTGAATCATGACGAAACAGTCCACGCAACAGGCGATGAAAGTTAAGGAATGAACACTCCACTGATTTTGGATTTGCAACTTTACAACCGCACTCTAAGCCCAGAGACGTAAGTGGATCAATACAACCTGACGTTCACCGTACGATATAACAAGAGTTAACTGATAACAAAATCACTGACGCTGTAACTGCAACACCGAGAACAAGAAAGAAGATGAAGACAACGAAGACAATGAACCTGTGGTTTGAGTAATACGTATAGATGCTAAAAATTCATTTGATATAACCCTTCAATACATCGAACAGTGGATTAGGAAACGGCGGCACATCGCGACAAAATGAAGGTTGTAATCTGATCAGAAAAAGAACATTAAAGTAGTTTTTCGTCCTGCTTAAGAAATTAACGTTTTTCACAGTGTGGCCTGACGTTTCAAACAGAGCGGGCCACTGCAAGTCAGTTGTGTGTCAATGCTGTACTGTAATAAGGAACGTACAGTTGTTAAAGTTTCACTCACAGTAACAGTATATTACTGTACGATACAGACGTATTTTAAAGTACAGGCATTACTTCACATTACAGTTTCGTGTAATACTTTAATGCGTCGACGTTTTCTTTTCGTTTTAAGATGGAACAGTATTTCCAGTTGAAAACAAAAATTTTACTGTACTGTATTGTGATGCTGCGCGTCAAAAAAGTTTCTCTGATAATTGAGCCTTTCTGGGTCCCGACCACGCTCCCGATCCCGTAGAGGACGGATTTTTGAGGTTCTGCTATACATCTCAACATTTGGGAACAGAGCACGTGTTTATACAACGTGTGTCCACATTCCTGTTACATAGTTTTATAATTTGTAGTAACGATGATACTTCTCATTTTGGGTAGCTTACGTCCTTATCATTCACATACTACGCTGTAGAATTCATGTCTCGTTTACTTCTGGTAAGTATAATTTTACACAATCACAACCGTAGTTAATAATGCACATATCAGTTAATCGGTCAGGAATGTATTAACTGTAACAATGAAATAGTATCGCCTCTTCAGATGGCAGCCATGGAACGTGTAATCAATTATTTTTACATGTTTGTACCTATGCTTACAGCACGGAAACAGTACACTTCTGTATGATACGTATTCGAACAACTGCAAGCCCTTAAAGAGACTAACAGAAATTTAGTAATACTCGGTGTGATGTTTTCCTCGGAATTATCCAAACTTTCACGTCTCAAAGTTTGCTCGTTTATCCCTGGAGGATCTGAAATTGCCTGATGTTCTAACTCACTGAGCTAAGCCAAGAGCTTCTTGAATACACGATACGTCCTGACTAATGTATCGAACGCTCACGCCTCCTGCTGAGGTAGTTACAGGTTCAAAAGAAGTGATAAATACATAGTAGCTATTATAATCGAAATGTTTCCTGACATTAATATGTTATCGAAGGAACAACAGTCGCATTTCGCCATTATCTCCTCTGATTAGTGGAAAAGTGCCTACACACTTCGAAACTAGTTTCTTTTCTTGATTCCGCAAAATCTGTCCATGAATTTCGGTCCTGTTGATGATCACAAGCAAGAAACACTACCCTTTTTGTGGTGGTAAGTCCGCAAACAGTGTTGACATTTGTCTCCACAAAAAGCTTTGTATTTTACTTCTGAGCATCGCCAGTGGCCAGTCACAATTACCGTTTGTCATGGTTGAACTGGATCGAAAATATTTGTTACGCTTAATTTTCGCTCTGCAGTACTTTTATTTGCAATCTTCTTACAACGTTCCAGCGTATAGGAGAACATTACCAGAGCTATGAGTGAAGACTAGTGCCAATACAGCAAAGTAAATATTTGACAAAAGAAATAGGTTCCGTGGTTCCTATCTTGAAAATACAAATTTCTTGTTTTCTACCTCTGACCACACACGTTTCATTTATGTTACAACATCATCACTGGGTTTCCTTTTATTCAACTGTAAGTAAATTCGTACATGTCGGATTAGAATACATTTTAGTTCGTACTGCGGTAATCATATACCCAAAAAGTGTTTCAATAAGAGTGTATACCCTAAAAACAGTTTATTGTTCATGTCAGTATCACCTACTGTACTGCTGATATTTTAAATCTAGTTTGCCCTATGTCACCGAATAAAGATTTCTTTCCGTACTTCCTACGAAGCGAAAATTCATCTACATCTACATGACTACTCTGAAATTCACAAGTAATTGCCAGACGGAGGATTGATCGAACCACCGACAAACTTTCTCTCAACCGCTCCACTCTCTAAAATCGCGCGGGAAAAATGAACACTTATATCTTTCCGTGCGAGATCTAATTTCTCTTACTTTATTTTACACGTCTAGTGCCGTAGTGCTAAATCGACGAGCAAATCTCCAAGGTCATGAGCGTGTCAGTACAAGAAATTACAACGTAAAGGTAATAACAGATAAAATAAAATGTTGTTTATGAACCCAAAAAACGCAAGCCATAAGCTTACGTAAACGCAATCAACAATGTAACGCAGGTATCAGCTTAATTTTTCAAGGAACTCCTCGACAGAATACGAGTGACCCGTGAGGAAACTCTTCAGCTTCGATTTGAAAGCGAGAGGATTAATGTTAAGATTTTTGAATTCTTGTGGTAGCTTACGGAAAATGGATGCAGCAGTATATTGTACACCTTTTTGTATAGGAGTCAAGCAAGTGCGATCCAAATGCAGATTGGATTTCTGCCTGGTATTAACGGAGTGAAAGCTGCTAATTCCTGGGAATAACCTGATATTGTTATATTGAGAGGCCAATGTCAGAATACCCAGAGTAATGAACAGGAGTCAACAAGAGGTTTGCGAACTTACACCGCTAATTGCCCAAACTGCCCGTTTATGAGCCAAAAATATCCTTTCAGAATAGAAAGAGTTACCCCAACATATAATACCATACGCCATACGCGAATGAAAATAAGCAAAGTAGACTACTTTTCGAATCGCACTATCACTTACTCCAGATCCCGTTCGAATTGTAAAAATGGCAGTATTAAGTCTTTGAACAAGATCTTAAACATGGACTTTCCACGACAGTTTACTATCTATCTAAACACCGAGAAGTTTGAACTGTTCAGTTTCACTAATCATATGCCCATTCTGTGAAATAAAATCGTCGGGTCTTGTTGAATTGTGTGTTAGAAACCGTAAAAACTGAGTCTTACTGTGATTTAGCGTCAGATTATTTTCTACCAGCCGTGACCTGAACTATTTGAAACAGTGCCAATGTTGCACACAACATACTCTACTAACAAGCTAGTGTCATCAACAAACAGAAATATTTTAGAACCACCTGTAATACTAGAGGGTATATCATTTATATAAATAAGGATCAGAAGCGGCCGAAACAGTGATCCCTGGGGCACCCCCTATTTGACCATGCCCCACTGACACCCCACATCATCGACGTTCTCAACACTGTGGATAATGACCACCTGCTGCCCGTCGTTAAACTAAGGTGTGAATCAGTCGTGAGCTATTCCCCGCGTTCCGTAATGGTCCAACTTCTGCAGCAATATTTTCTGATCAACAAAATCGAAGGCTTTAGCTAAATGAAAAAAGATGCCTAGCTTTCGAAACCTTTATTTAATCCATCCAGTACCCCACAGAGAAAAAAGAACACAGCATTTTGAGTTGTCAAACCACTTCTAAAACTGAACTGTACATTTGACAGTAAATTATTTGAAATGCTCGTAAAATTATCCTTACACACACTGTCTTTTCAATAACTTTAGCAGTGATGGCATAGTAATAGGTCTAAAATTTGTCTGTATTATCCTTTTCTCTCTTTTTATAAAGCGGCTTTACTACTGAGTACTCTAGTCGTTCAGGAAACTGAGCATTCTTAAAGGAAAAATTACAAACATGACTCAGTACAGGACTAACATGTGCAGCACACTGCTTTAATATTCTGCTAGCCACTCCATCATATCCATGAGAGTCTTTTTAGTCTTCAGTGATTTAATTACTGATTCAATCTCCCCTCTGGTTGGAAAAAACGCAGTCTGCTTGGTACCTCCTATAAAGTGAACCAAGAACCCTCTCTAGCTTGAGCAAAAATGCTCTAAAGTCAGTGTTAGGGGACCCATACAGAAAAATAATTTGACGTTTAGTTTCACTAAATTCAACTGCCTCTGCACACATTCCAACACCTGTTCAGCGCAGTTCCGTGATACGTCTACGCACTCAAATGGAATACTGTTTGTTTTACGTATGTGGCCAGTCGCCACTCCCCCACTACGCAAAGAACTCCTTGTTCAGCTAATATGTATCCTGGTAAAGGAAGCATCTGGATTGTCAAATTATTTAAGTGGTGCTCCAATATAGTAATAATGAAGAGTCAATTTATTAAGATGACGGTTCTCCCTCTGTAGGTGTGCGTCGACAAAATATTTTCGCTCTCGGAGAAGGAAGTTGGTGAAATTTCTTGAAAATATCTCGACGCAACAAAAAAGACTTTGTTTTAATGACTGCTGTCGCAAATCGCAAATAATGCCCGTGACACTCTCCCCTGCTTGAATTTTTTTTTTTTTTTTTTTTTGTTCTCCGTCAATCCATCTGCTAAGGATTCTATACCGTGCAGCAATACTCCGGAAAAGGCGAACAAGTGTAGTATAGGCACTCTCTTTAGATGATCTGTTACGTCTTCCAAGTACACTGCCAATGATACGCAGTCCGATTCGCCTTCTCCACATCATTGTCTGTAAGATCGTTCATAACTGTTTGTGATTGTTAGCCCTCGGTATTTAGTTGAATTGACAGCGTTCAGATATGTGTGCTTTCTCGTATTACCGAAATTTGGCGGATTCCAGGTAGTACTCACGTGGAGGATGTCGCACTTTATTATTTTTAGCCAACTGCCACTTTTCGCGCCATACAAATCTTTCCCTACCATTTTTCAACTGGTTTTGATCTTCTTATGAATTTACTAAACGGTAAACGACAGTATCATCTCCAAACAGTGTAAGAGGGCTGCTCAGATTGTCTCCTAAATCGTTTATACAGGGTGAATAGCCTAAACTTTGCACCGTACATTTTGCGGAATGGAAAATTTTATTATAAATTAAAAGCACCAGTTTGCTTTTGTTCTACAATATTACTTTTTATTGCTAACCGGTTTTCAGCTTACAAGGCCATCTTCAGACATTTACTCAGTATTGTAAATGTCTGAAGGTGGCCTTGTAAGCCGAAAACCGGTTAGCAATAAAAAGTAATATTGTAGAACAAAAGCAAACTGGTGCTTTTCATTTATTATAATGTCGTTCTACCAAGAACCGACGGAAGATACTGTTAATATGAAAATTTTATTGATCGCATTTCGCAGAATGGATTGGTAGTCTGGGGTGCGTACTGTTGGCCATAAACCGACTGTAATAATACTTAGAAAGTGTATTTCTGTGCAAACATACACTTGTTCAAATGGAAAATGCCAACTGAAAAGTAGGGTAAATTAGTATGTCTGTGGTGCTTGTTGAAGGATTCTATAGCGCGACGTTAATGAGATATCGGATTTTGTAAAGTTTCCACACCGACGATTCTTTGAGCCATTCAACCTGCATAGTTGTTCGGTATGATGTTGCTATGCTTGCTAACAGTGTGCTAGTGTGGTCCTTGAGTGCATGGCGAGCTGCGTATCAGTCAGCGTGTGGACAGTCCAGGCAATAGGTCGTGAATGGACGATAGGATTTACCAACGCAGAAAAAGTCGACATGCTCATGGTGTATGGAGAGTGTAGAAGGAATACAGTTAGTTCTTGTAGGATGTATGTGGCGAGATATCCCAATAGACGTCAACTATCTTGGCAATTATGTATCAAACTCTTCAACGAATTACGTGAAAGTGGTAGTGTATCACACAGACATTGTAACAGAAGGAAGAAAGTGACGACAGAAGAGAAGAACTTAATGTTCTTGTTGCTGTTGCAGTTCATGCACACTAACTTCCATGCAATTGCACGAGGAAGTAGAGTGAGTCAGGCACGTGTCCTATGCATTCTCCATTGACATAGGTTCCATCCCCATCACATTTCTCTCCATCAAGAGCTGCAAGGAAACGATTATGAGAATCGTGTTAACTTGTGTACACAGGCATTAAGACATGGTTCTCCAGATGAATCATGTATCTTATTTAGTGACGAAGATACATTTACCAATTATGGGCAGGTAAATTGCCGGAACGTGCACTGCTTGTCTGCTGACCGTCCCGGTTGGCTTCGTCAGATGGAACGTAGCGTCCATGGAGGGTTAACGTGTGGTTTGGGACACTAAACCACCAGTTCACAGCCCCGTTTTTCATAGACGGAAGTCTGAACGCGCCCAAGTATTGTAGATTCCTAACAAACCATCGCTGCCGGTGGTCAAATGGATTTTGTGCTTTTGCGTCTCTTAATCTATCTTGCGTTGTTTGCTGTGCTTTCGCGACACACTGGAAAGGTTGCACGGGATGTCACAATAAGAATCTTTCCTACTAGTGTACTCCTATAAATGCGCAAACACATTTTTTCCACGAAGAAAAAGCGGAGACAAGCACAAATAAGAACGTTAATAGAGAAATGGAATTTATTCCAAAAGCGAAAAAGTCAGACTTATTTGACAAAAAAATAATTTTTGATGCTTCAAATAATTTATGAAACTTCCGCCAGATGACGAGAGAGAGAAAAAGAGAAAGAGAGAGAGAGAGAATAAAGACCAGTGCCACCATAAACCAAATACGACCGACGTCAGAAGTTACCGACAGTGAAATTAATAATCAACGGGTGAGGTACCATAAACTCTGTCGCTCTGTTTTTTGACAAGGAGGATTCCACGCAGAATTTAAACAAAATCCACCATCTCTATTGATAAGGTTACTTCCTAATTTAATTTCAACAGTTTCCTTAATAACACTATCCAAACAGCATGAAGTGCATGCCAGAATCTCCGTGTTGTATTCCATTTCCACAGATGACCGGGGTCAAGATAATGTTCTCCAGTGGCAGATGTGCACAGCTGTTGAAAGCTAGTGTGCCGCTTATGCCCAGTACACGTGTCATCCACATTCCTGACCAGCATACGACATGTCACAACGGCAAGGAATACGGCAGACAACCGCCCTACGGAAACAAAGATCATCCTTTATGGAACCTAAAAGGACCATGATCTAATATGGCGGTCGAAGAACTGCGGATAGGTGACCGTAGGTGAGAGTGTGACGAGATGGTCCGTGCATTTGTGATAAACAGTGTGTCTGTGTGGCACGGTGGCTAACGAAAGTGGCAAATAAGTAGGAAATCCCGGGTTCCAGTCCCCCGGCAAACTCTTCAGCTGTCGCCGCTGATCCCGCATAAAGACCTGACGAAGTTAGTTTCATTATCAGTTCCTTCACTTTCCCTTCCTTTGTCCCCTCTCCATCTTTAACTTACTTAACACAGTATACGTCGGGGGAAACTCAGGTACCACATTGTTTACCTCTTGGGGGAGGAAACGTATAGTTGCTTGCGCATTTTTGATAAACTTCGCACCAGTGGGTTAAGACTGTAATGTGCACAATCGTTTCTGCTGAGGGGTCGTGATCAATCCAACGTTTGCCGAAGCTGTGCATTATATTAATTCTCCTGCCGCCAATCTCATCAAGCAACGCACTGGCCTAGCTCTGTTGCTAAGAAAACAACTGAAATAAAATTATCACGTAACCTTATAAATAGAGATGGTCGTTTTTGTTTAAATTCGGCATGGACTCCTGCTCTGTCCCTTGTCACAAAACAGAAGGGCAGAGTTTATGCTACCACACCCTTGATTATTGATTTAAATGTCGGTAAGTTCTGACGTCGTTCACCTATGGTTTGTGATGGCGCTAGTGTTTGCTGTGTGTGTGTGTGTGTGTGTGTGTGTGTGTGTGTGTGTGTGTGAGAGAGAGAGAGAGAGAGAGAGAGAGAGAGAGAGATCTTCCCGGTGTTTCTCTGAAAACCGAGAATTTAAATTACCTTGCACAGCCCTTCTTGCTGCAGTTTCGTCTTGAAAACTGGAGGGCGTGCTCCTGTCGAAATATCGCCGGTTGTCGACGACGTTAACCGGCTGGACTCCCGTAAGTTATTTGAACACTGAATACGCCGGGAGAAACTCGGGTCTCATAATTTTCGGTGCTATTTGCAATTAGCGAGAAAACGATATATAAAGGATAAAGTAAAAAGGCGATATTAATTGAATTATAGATACTGTTTGGTTGATTTGCAAGTACATATACGCATTTAATTGTCTGGACAACACTATTCCTGCTCTTTGAATTATCAAGCCTGTAGACAATTTATGACACAACCTTCGATAAGAATAGCCGCGACAAATTTTGATTTCGTCATTAACAAACTCTATTATCATTGCTTGTTCCTACATTTTGTTACGAGATTTCATTGTTTTTTTTTTTTTTTTTTTGTAAAAAGGAGAGTCCGTCTTAACCTCACTTTCACCTGTCAGATGTCGAACTGCACAGCAGGCAGCTCTCACCACACACTCAATTTTAGCGTTGGCGTGTAAACATACTAACCACTTAAGACAGACGAGACTCTGTATAGAATGAAACGCTAAGAGCGGTGCAGTAGACTCGCTTGTCTCGAAGAGTTCATTGAGATATGGAAGTCGATGGTGTAAAAGGGGGTTTTAGGTGATCACTGACGTTGCTTGGAAGTACAGCTAAACTTATTGCAGTTGCAAAAGACGGCGTAACAAAAACACTACAATTAGGTAATTGTTAGGTCCGACCTGAATAGGTAAAAAGCCGACGAGTGTATACTGCACATTCAGACAGCAGACAGAGAGCTGGTCGGCTACTCACCCCGTAGCAGCGTACGAGTCGTAGGCGGCGGTGTCGTAGAAGGTCCCTGCGGCAGCCCTTTCCTCGTCGCCTGCGCCGCCGTACCCGGTCTCCTCCATGGCAGCGCGCGCGCGGTCCAGTATGCTGAGGACCTTGGTCTTGGTGGGCGTGGGGCGCGGCAGCAGAGCCTGCGGGGGCGGTGGGGGCGGCAGTGGTGGCGCCGGCTTGCGGAGGCCGCCGGGAGGGCCACGCACTGCGCCCGGTGGCGGAGGCGGGGGCGGCCCCAGCAGTCCGCGACCGCGCGGGGGCGGCGGAGGGCCTGCTGGCACCCCGCTGCCCGCCACCGCGCTGCGCAGCGGCAGGGCTCGGCCGCGCGGCACCTGAGAACAAACCTCCATTCAGCATCGTTGCGATGCACGGTTCCCGACCCGTGCGTAATCACGGTTTTGCTGTAATAATGCTACTTGGGTAAAAATTCGCTGTTGCTCTGCTTATGCCTATACTTATGTTCACTAGGCAAATTGATATTGCGGGTCCGTTCTTAATAACTTGAGAGTCCTGAGAAGGACATCTTTCCTCCTTAATCAATCGCTAAATAGTGTTCACACAAAAATAATTGACGCACAGCTTAACCAAAGCAATACGTCTCATCACAGGGTATATTCGCCCCGTCATAAAGCAATGGCTGGCTACCAGTTCTCAGTTCTCACCAATAATCCACCACCATTCAGAAGATCAGTCATTGCTGAACGTGTGAACGAAAAAAAGAAATCTGAGTTACCAATTCATTCAGAATTTCCATTAACAGAACCCTAATAATTGCGGTCTAGAAAACTATCGTGGCGGACTTCAATCGTTTTGCAGAAGATTCATTTCACCACTCAATATGCCTGAAACAACCGGTGGTAGGAGCAAATTTCCGTAGTATATCACTAACTAATTAAAACTCCTCGAGAGCGACCAGCACGTTTTCATCTACCTTGACGACAATGGTATATACCGAATCTGATCAGAACTGACCGGGGCAGATGTGGAGCACTGGTGCGCTCATGGGGATAGAAGCCCTCTCCTCAATGTGACCGCGGTGAAGGCAACAAACTGTACATCATGTAACATTTGAATGTTCCCTCAGAGCAGAACCTGGATGTAGGGCTACAAGCCGTGCGGAGTGGACGCGCGGTTAGAGGCGCCATGTCACGGATTGCGCCGCCACTCCCGCCGGAGGTTCGAGTCCTCCCTCGGGCATGGGTGTGTGTGTTGTTCTTACCATAATTCAGTTTTAGTTTAAGTAGTGTATAAGTCTAGGGACCGATGACCTCAGCAGTTTGGTCCCTTAGGATTTCACACACATTTAAATATTTGTAGGGCTACAAACCCATTATACACTTGAAATTGTGTGCATCTGTGTAGAAATGTACATATTTGCTGTAAACAGTTGTCTATCACCATAGAAAAAATATAATAATTCGATTCGGGTTTTAATTCAGTTTATAATTTTACATACAGCGAAGTTGATGTGACAGAATTACAAAGCACAGGCAAAATGTCTGGCATTAAATCCACGGGAGCCGTTCCAGGAACTATAAAATCAAATTCTATTCGCATATGGGGACATACTTCCTTCGGAAGCAATTAAGAGGCTAAGCTAAGAGTAGATGGTCTTGAGACAGTTTCTACAGCATCCTCAATGTTTTCGAAGACATGTCGGGGCTGACGCAAGTATCAGAAGCATTTCAGCATCAGGCGATTCGTTTCGATATATCACAAAGTAAACACTGAGAGAGATATATGTATACTATTATTGGACGATCCATCCAGTTTTTTGTTAATGGTATTCAATCCACGAGATCGATTTCGAAATTATACAGTTTCACTTTCAGACATGCTTACGGCAGCCCATCTCAACCATAACAAGGAAGTAAATAAAGTGACCCAAAATACAATCACACTGAAAATCAGTAATGCCACTGCAAAAGCATGTAGATAAACGCCAACTAAATCTTATTTTAACTGCGGGGAACGGAGGGAAAAAACTGTGGTTGAATGACGCCTATTCATCCCTTTGCAAAGATGTATTTTTCTAATTATATGTGAAAATTTCAAATTGTGTTGCGGATCGTCACACAGTCTCACTTCGCCATGACAAGCAAGCCAACATGACCAGTAGCGCTTTTATTACTTTTCTTTGTCGTCAACTGACAATGTTAATTAAACTTTGCTAAAAGTAACAATTTAACGGAGTCGAATGACTGCCATGACAAGCAAGCCAACATGACCAGTAGCGTTTTTATTACTTTTCTTTGTCGTCAACTGACAATGTTAATTAAACTTTGCTAAAAGTAACAATTTAACGGAGTCGAATGACTAAACGTAATTTGCTCAATCTTACACTTTGTGGTACCGTAAAAAAAAAAATTAAAAAAATAAAAAAAAAACTACGGTCGCAGAAGATACTCGCACGAGGAGGAGACTTGAATGTGGTGCCTCAAACGACGAACCCAGTTCAACCTTTCCGTCATTTCATTCCTAACATATTTACACAAGGCATCTGTTACGGATACGACAGTTCGCAAACTAAGGTCCAACAAAAGTACAATGTCTGATGACAACCACAATTATCTTACAACTCGCCCTCTGTCATCGGAGAGGTTTGTTTCCTTCATGTTGTCCGTACCTATCTTCTGATCTAGCTGAGAATTGAACACAGCCTCTAATGATATTCACCTCATAAATTCGGTTGATTATGGTATTTTTTTCGTGGGGCTATCCGAACTAAACTGACATTTCTCGCTAAATGGCGTGGGAATCGAAGCTTTCAAAATTAGCTGTTTGCCTAAGTCTGTTGCAGCAGCAAGAGGCAAGATCAGTGAAAGACTGCATATTCCAAAATTAAAACTTAACATACAGAGCGGTGGTGTCACTGTGAGCTGAGATCCCTTCAAGGCTGCCAGCTGTTTGCATGAGGAGACAAGTTCACGCGGCCATTCTTGAGATACTGAACGTCATATTTAGGCTTAAGTCGTGTCCTTAAAATATCACAAAGAATCCATTCAGAATATATGATCTGCTACAGCTCGGATGTACCCGAGTCTGCCTCGATATTTTCTCCAACAAAGCGTACCTTAAGAAGCACAACGTTATTTGATGTCTACATGGACGCTTAATCTCACGACGACAGCAGAATGCCTGAAAACAGGACACCTTTCATTCTGTTATAAATGGAGTATCTGTTCTGAAACGACGACGCAGTTTTAAGAACCGAGCAGGTGACGTCTGAGGAGCAGTGGAGTGGATGAGCCATTTGAAAAGCAGGCAGGTGACCAAGTACTGCGCTTGCCAAACGACTTTGAAGAAATGTGAACAAATAATTCCTTAGGTGAAAACAATGGCTCTCTGTCATCCAGTGACACACGAAATAAAACTCAGCAAGCGGTTATTCACTATGACTTGCAAGCTAATACCAGGTTCTCAACATAGATATATTAATATTTGCTACTGTTATGCATCTGGTAAAAATTCCGTATGATCTGTAGAAGTCAAGGACAAACATGAACAGTAATGTCTTTGTTACTTTGAACTTTTTCGGCAAGGCCACAAGGAATACACAACGACGTCTTTAAAGTAAAGGTCACGGAGTAGAAAAATTCCAGCAACTTGGACATATGTTGACTCACACATAAATCTAGCTACGACGAAAATTTCGCGCGACGAAGTGAGAATACGTTTAAATAAGAGTCTGAGTGAGAGGGTGAAGAAACTTACTATACAACCAACACTGGCTTTGCGTGTCACCGAAAACAAAACACACAGTTGTAATCTGGATGCAAATAATCATAATTCATTATAAAATAATACAGATTATACGAGAATACCACAGTCTTTTGCGACCGTAATAAAAGTATTATTGGCTAAAAACATAAAGACAAACTGTATCATTCATTGCAGTCTAAGTCTATGAAATTATTAGTATAGCTATTAAAAACTATCCTATAGTGCTTGTCTTAACCTGCCCTTTGAAGAAGCACACGACGAAACTGACCAGTTCTCCAGAATTTCTACAAACCTAGCGTTACATTGCACTCTTAACATACTAACTAATTTCAGTCGCACATCTGCATTCTAGTTATTACTACCACGGGAAACCGCAATCTGCATGGGCGGCAGGAAGTATAAAACCCGCTCTACCCAAATGTTAATTCAGTGCCGTAATCAACCTATCTCTGTCAGGAGGAAATACTGTCTAAATCGTCCTGCATATCCTTAAATATCAAATGGTTCAAATGGCTCTGAGCACTATGGGACTTAACTTCTGAGGTCATCAGTCCCCTAGAACTTAGAACTACTTAAACCTAACTAACCTAAGGACGTCACACACATCCATGACCTACGATTAACCGATTGCTCCACCACTATTAGGGTCAACTCCCAGTCCCAGTGTTCTAGGGTCAGTAGTTTCTGCAGCTTAGATTATCATCTATCAAGAGGATGCTCCAACTGTGGCATCATCGCCAACTACGGGTTTTAATTTTGATGGTAGAAGTATTGTGAGTGGACTTCCTATTTTTGTGGCTTCTTCCATTCTTGGGCACGGGACAACGTTGGTAGCGAGACCTGATATGCACAGAAACCTGCAGGTACGATGCATGAAACGTTAAGGACACCAGCAGATGTGTCTCGGTTAGAAGATAACTATAGGAAACAGACTACTTATTATACTTTTTTGTTGATAGATTATGAAAAAAAGCCAGGGTCACCAACACGAGCAAGGACGACTCTGAAAGCGGTCAGAAGATGGGTGGAACATGTAACCAAGCAGGAGGAAACTAATGCTACTTTGGAAAGGCAGGTGGATACACTGACAGGAGGCAATGAGGCTATACAGGGAGGTTATGTTTGGTTTGTGTGGCACCCAACTGCGCGGTTATCAGCGTCCGTACAAATTTCCAATCTTTACCCAGTCCAATCCCACCGCTTTCACGAATGATGATGGAATGATGAGGACAACACAAGCACCCAGTCCCCGGGCGGGGAAAATCCCCAACCTGGCTGGGAATCGAACCCGGGACCCCGTGATCGATGGATAGGTTGCAACGCTAGCCACTAAGCCACGAGCTGCGGACGGACCCCTTTATCAGGTAAAACGACTGAGGATACGTCAGTGTTTACTGATAATTTTGGAAGCAGCCGCTAGTCTGGAGTGTTGTTCGGGTGAACTATGTTTGCACATGGCTAAATTATGGTTAATGGGCGAGGCAAAGACGTACATAATGCAACATGAGGTGTTGAACAACATAAATAGAATTCAGTAAACAGAGTAGTACAAGATTCTTTAGTCATCATCTCAACGGCATACCCCAAAAACGGAATGATTCGGTGGTAAAGTTCTCAGATACGATTAGGAAAATAAATGTGCAAAATTATGAATTGACACAGTGCGAGGTGGTAGACAAAACTATCCTCCAAGGGAAAAAGCACAGTGCGCCAATTTTTTTTTGAGGACGCTTCCACCCAAAATTTCGAGGAGAGTGCAGGTGGAAAATCCAAATAATTTTGCTTCTGTCATTGAGGTTGCTACGTAGCCGGAAGAGGATATAGCAACCAAGTGCAAGATACACGTCGCGCATTTTCCTCGAAGGTAAAACGCAAGCGTCGACATGTGCGCCACATTTGGAAGCAATCACAGTGCTATGAATGTGAAATGGTAGGGCACCATATTCAGGATTGTAGGAATGAGAAACAGGATGGTAAAGGTCACTGAAAAACTATTCCACAACCATCAAACAGCATACCCAGAAAAGTTCACTGCCACAAAGACATATGCAGAGGTGGAGTGTTGTTTGGCCGACATAATGGAGGGTCAACTGTTATATGTAAGCGAGGAACTGTCGAGAGCAACTGGAAGTATTGCTGCAATCCAGTGAGGGGCACTGAACAAACCTGGTGTTAAAAAATTCTGGAATCCTGGTGTTGGATTTACTGAATAAGCATCACAGAGTAATTTATATTTCACAGCACAATGTCGAACATGTGCTGTGTTACTACTGGGAGAAACAGCTGCGAATATACACTGATTGGCCAGAACATTATGACCACCCTACCTAACAGTCGGTGTGTCCAACACTGGTACAGGCAACAGTGGCGACATGTCCTTATGGAAGCATGAGGCCTTGGTACGTCGCTGGAGAAAGCTGGCACATCTGCATACACATCGCCTAGTTCCCCTAAATTCTGGGGAGGGGAGTGATGAGCTCAGACTCCATGGTCAATCACATCCCAGATGGGTTCAATCACGTTCAGACCCGACGATCTGGGGGGGGGGGGGGGCGGCAACACATCAATTGGCAGTCGCCAGTGTCCTTGAACCAATCCATCACACTCCTCACCTTGTGACATGGCGCATTATCTTGTTGAAAAATGCAACCGCCGTCAGGAAACATGACCGTCATGAAGGTGTGTATGTTGTCTGCAACCAGTGTACGATACTCCTTGGCCGTCATGGTGCCTTGCATGAGCTCCAATGGACGATGGATGCTCCTGTGAATCCTCCCCAGAGCATAATGGAGCCGCCGTCAGCATGTCTCCATCCAGCACTACAGGTGTCAATGAGCTGTTCCCCCCCAGAAGACAACGGATTCGCGCCCTCCCTTCGGCGTAATGAAGAATGTATCGGGATTCATCAGACCACCAATGCTCTGCCACTGTGCCAACATTCACTGCCGATGGTCGTGTGCCTATTTCAATCGTAAGTGTCGATGACGTGGTGTTAATCTTGGCACGTGGATGGGTCATCGGCTAAGGAGCGTTTGATGCACTGTGTGTTCAGACACACTTGTACTCTGCCGAGCATTTAGTCTGATGTTAGAGTTCCGCCACAGTACGCTACCTGTCCTTTTATACCAGTCTTCCCTGCCTACAACGTCCGATATCTGCAATGAGGGATGGTTGCCCAACCCCATGACTTCTGGACGTCGTTTCACCTTGGTTTCGCCATTTATTGAAGATGCTAACCACAACACTCCTTCAACACCTGACAAGTCGTCAGCTTCCCGAAATGCTCGTGCCGAGCCTCTGAGTCATCACAATCTGCCCTCAGTTATGTGCCTTCCCCATTCTACATACAGATAAGCATGCTCACCGATACAACATGCACTGTGCTTGTGTCCGACTAGCAGGCATTCCTCGCCACATGACGTTATCGCCTGTACGCTTCTGTATCGGTAGTAAGTCGGTGGTCATAATGTTCTGGCTGATCAGTGTTTGCTGACACAAGGTTCTCCTAAGATGAAGGTGGAACCCATTAAAAAAGCACACAAATCACTGAGGCTCAAAATGGCTCTGAGCACTATGGGACTTAACTTCTGAGGTCATCAGTCCCCTAGAACTTAGAACTACTTAAACCTAACTAATCTAAGGACATCACACACATCCATGCCCGAGGCAGGATTCGAACCTGCGACCGTAGCGTCACTGAGGCTCACTTCACATATAAAATACCAGAAGGCGCAGTGTAGGTACTGACCTCCCAAATGATATTTTGTGTATTGTAGAGCGACTGGAACACAATAACAATTTGGATATGTTGCACTATGTTTTACACAGGCATGGTACACACTCAAAATGTGAATGAAAAGTACTTGGTACCAGTTACTGTGGATGATTTTGACTCTGACGAAGTTGTTTTACTGGAGGGGTTATTAATTACCTATTTGGTTATCCCGCATGAGAGCACCTTAGAAAGTTCAAGTGTAGACCTGTGCAAACTGTCACTGTCACTGCACTGCAACTGCAACTGCAAGTACAGCACTTGAAGGAGAGTGATAGGGTGGCCATAGAAATGCTACTGATATATGCGTAACTCTAGCGTGTGAGTAATGTCACACAGAAACTCGTTTTCAGATTGTGATGCAAAAAGAGACAGCTAGAGTTGCAACTCTGGCTCTCTCTTTTTGCAACACAAGCTTGTTATACAGTTCAAGAATCACCAGCGACACTCATCAATCAACTGCCGAATGATGGCATTTTTAAAGGGAGTTGTAGTATATGTGAAGCCCCCATTGTCATTAAGCCCAAAATATCATCAGAAGGAACATGGAAATACAGGTCTTACTGCCAAAATCGTTACCTCAACGTCGGAACTATCATGCATGCGTATCCTACATAGAACATCATGGAAACATTGGACAGCCTGGGTCAGGGCAAGCGTTTTTCACCGATGGATCTACAATGTGGTTAATACCATAAGGAAGTAGTGCAAGAGGACCAGCCGAAGACTGCAATTACCATCCTATGTCGGCGTTACCAATATGGGCACATGCCTTTTCGACATTGCCTTCCCAGTTAGCACTGAAATCGTTACTTTGCAGTGGCAGGAATGAGCTATTAGGCCATGTAATTAGCCACAATGGCATCAAGGATGACAAGAAAGTGATCTGTACAGTCTGACTTCTCGCCACCACAAGCAGGGAAACAACTGCAATCATTTTTTGGGATTACGGAATTATTACACAAAATAAGTCAAAGAATTTGCTGACATTACTGGACCGGTAACGCACTTGCTGAAGAAGGGTGGGAAATTTCAGTGGACGGCTGACTGTCAGTCCCCCACTTGAGGGATTCAAAAATGCACTAACAACTAGACATGTGTTAGTACTTCTGAATTGCAAAAAATAAAAAAAAATAAAAAAGTTTATCCTCTTGTGATGAGGGCAATCATGCAGTGAGATGCGTTCCGAGTTACAAAGTCGGTAGTAAAGAGCACCCAACAGCACATGAATCGAGGCATAAAACCAAACAGAATTACTCAACTACATAAAAGGAGGTTTTGAGCTTGATCTAAAGTATCACTTACTTTCGTTGTTATCTGTAAGGCAGGAAATTTGAAGTTGTAACCGTCCACATGGCATTAAAGTGGCTATTACGACCGAAAGATCCTTCAATCACATTGACCTGATGGGCATTAAAATTTAGCGAAACTGATTATGAGGTAGTGCACAAATCTGGTAGAAAGCATGGCATTTCAGATGGTTTGAGCAGCCAAACTGGGGGGTCATAAAAAAAGCATAGCCAAAGCCTTGCAGAATGGCAGAAGGTGCAGAGCACTCATGCAAACTGCCACCCATTCTAAAATGAAACCACAGTTCATTATGCAAAATGAAGTACTGTGTAGCTGACAAGGTTCAGGCCACATATCATGGGACCTCAGCAATGAGGGAAGAAGAATTACAAGAGGTTCACCATCATATGTTAGCAAGACATGCAGGGTGAACAAATTGTAGACTAGCTGAAAAATTTTCGGTGGAGGATGCGAAGACGGGACATTGACCAATGCGCAATAAATTGTGTGCAATTCATCAGCCATCAACAAACATGACTTCAAAAGTTAACGTAGACATCTAAGCCATTTGAAATGGTGAAGATGGACATTTTGGGTCCATTTAACCAGACACTGGAAGGTAACAAGTACACGGTAACCTTCACAGACAAACGTTTCACATTACACACACACACACGCACACCTCTCTCTCTCTCTCTCTCTCTCTCTCTCTCTCTCTCTCTCTCTCTCTCTGTGTGTGTGTGTGTGTGTGTGTGTGTGTGTGTGTGTGGGCGCGCGCGCGCAATGAATAAATGTGGTTTTTCGTGAAAGTAGCCAGTAGCTTTGTATCTGCGGCAGCAGCTTTTCTCTGGGGCTGCAGTTTTTCCAATAGCCATAGTGGAAACAGAAAGTCAAAATGTCACGTAGGGCCATCAGAGGCAGTGCAACAGTGAGTAAAACACGTAAGTTGCAGGTAACGACAATCGCATTTTTGGTAGCTTTCCACACGACAGGTGGGCGGAAATGGTTAATGCTTTTGTGTGGAGAGGGCTCTTACTGTTCTGCTGGTGGTTGTTAAGTACAGACTGGTCTGTGCCCAGTTCACAGAAGAAAGTATTCGAGTTACTCAGTGGGTGAATTTTAATAATTTTATTTCCATTCTTTGGTTGTCAGTTTTAATCACACTAGTTATTATATGAACACTCTTGAGAAAAGATTTAACATCAATCCTGAGATTTCTAAATAAGAATATACTATGTAAGAGTGCACTATACTTCATGTGTAGGGTAGAACAAACAGACAGCTTCCTAGATTGGTAGTGTAGTGATTTCATTCTCAATGTACCGAATAAACATTCTCAATGTACCGAATAAATTTACGAATTGTAATTATGATTGGTTAGTTGGTTTAAAAGAGGGGGGGGCGGGGGGAAGGGCTGGTGACCACACTGCTAGGTCATCGGTCCCTCATTCCGATTAAAATAATTCCACAAGGGTGGGAGTAAGATAATCGAGACATACAAACCACAACTGGAAGAAAGGAGACCCCCACAAGAATGACACAAGGGCAACAAACACTAAAATGGATAAAACTGGACACGATAACCACAGAGAGATTGCAAGAAACATGTAGAAGGGATCAAAACAAGAGAGCAGTTTACCATGGCTGGCTGGCCATGAGAATAAACAGGAGGAGCCAGCCACTCTGCAACACATTAAAACCTCCACGAATAAAGCACTACGGTGGAGGACACAGAGGGACAAAGGACATGCGCTAAAACTTAGCTCAAATGATAAAACCCATCCCCACGAATAAAATGAAAAACTAAAGCTGCTGTTGAGGCACAGTCACCAAACACCGAAGGTACGGTGCTGAGAAAATTAAGAGTTCACCGTAGAACGGCTGAAAGTGGGCAGTCCAGCAAGAGGGGCACGACTGTCATTTGTGAGCCACAGTGACACCGAGGTGTGTCCTCGCGACTGAGAAGGTAACCATGCATTAGCTACATAAGGCCAATGCAGAGTTGGCAGAGGACAACTGATAATTTGTCAGAGGACCGTATGGAAGACTTCCACACATTCATAGTCTCCTCAATAACACGCAGTTTGTTGTGCTTACTGTTACGCCATTCCGTCTCTCAAAGCCGAAAAACCCTGCGGTGTAAGAGAGAACGCAGGTCAGTCTCGGAGATGCTCATCTCCAGTGGCGGTATCTGCGTAACCTTTTTTGCCAGCCTGTCAGCAAGTTAGTTGCCTGGGATTCCGACGTGTCCTGGGGTCCACACAAACACCACTGAATGACGGGACCACTTCAGGGCATAAATGGGATCATGAACGGACGCTGCCACAGGATGGTGAGTGTAGCACTGGTCAATAGCTTGTAGGCTCCTCAAGGAGTCAGTACATAGGAGAACTGACTCACCAGGGCCTGAGTGGATGTGCTCAAGAGCACGAGATATGGCCGCCAACTCTTCAGTGAAAACACTGCAGCCATCAGGCAAGGACTGCTGTACAATAAGTCCTCCACGAACATATGCAAAGCCTACGTGACCATCGAGCCATTGAGGTGCACGTGAATGGACCTCGAGGAGAGGTAGGATCAGGAAGGACTCCAGCTCAGATAGGACAGAACGCACGTGAACCGCAACCTTAAACCCTGACCTGCGCCGCCGATTCGGGAGATGAACCGCCATGGTTGGGAAAAGGAGACGGTAATTCATATGCGCAGGAGAACTACAAACATGTGCAACCTAACTATCGAGCAGTCGTGCAAGCCTAACCTTCAATGGAGGGACTCTGGCCTCCACCAGGACACTGGTCACCGGACTCGTTTTAAAAGCTCACGTCACTAGGCGAAAGCCACAGTGATGAAATGGGTCGAGTAAACGCAACGCTGGGGGCACCGCCGAGCCACAAACCAGACTCCCATAGTCAAGGTGGGATTCAACAAGGGCCCTGTAGAGCTGCAGCAGCACAGAGCGATTTGCACCCTAACTACTGTTGCTCAGACAACGGAGGGCATTGAGGTGCTGCCAAAACTTCCGCTTAAGCTGACAGAAGTGAGGTAGCCAAGTAAATTGGGTGTCGAAACCAGTCCTAAGAATCGATATGTCTCCACCACAGTGAGTGGATCGACATTAAGGTAAAGTTCTGGTTCTGGATGAATGGTGCGACACCGAAAGAAATGTGAGACACACGACCTCGCGGCTGAAAACTGGAAGCCGTTGGCTAGAGTTCATGTAGGCGCCGCTCAGCAACACCAGTACTGGAGGAGCAGTACCAAATGCAGAAGCGATCCGCATACAGCGAAGGTGAGACCGATGGCCCTACAGCTGCTGTTAGACTGTTAATAGCCCCTAAAAATGGAGAGACAGTCAACACAGAGCCCTGCAGAATGCCATTCTCCAGAATACGGGGGAACTATGGGAGGCACCAAAATGGCCACCGAAAGTATGGAGCGACAGCAAGGGTTGGATAAAAATCAGGAGCGGGCCATGGAGACCCTACTCATACAATGTGGCAAGCATATTATGTCTCCAGGCCGCGTCATATGCTTTATGTCAACGACCAGATGGTGGCATCTCGAAATGGCTGTTTGGATGGCAGACTCGAGGGATACAAGATTATCAGTGGTAGAGCGACCCTGGCGGAATACGCTCCGACATGGAGGCAGTAGGCCACATAACTCCAGGACCCAACCCAACCGCCAACACACCATACGTTCCAGCAGCTTACAAAGACAGTTGGTGAGGCTGATGGATGGAAAGACGCCATCGCACCAGATCCGGTTGAAAATGACGAGTATATGTCGCTTGTAGTCAGATGAGAGATATTTAATCATCTGACTGTGAATCCAATTCAGCCCAGTTGCTGTGTCGGGGCAATGTGCAAGGGCGCTGAGGAGCTCCCACTCTGTAAATGGGATGTTATAGGATTCACTGTGGCGTGTAGTGAACGAGAGGACTTTCCCTCCCAACCGTCGTTTGAGGATGCGAAAGGCTGGGGGGTAGTTCTCCAATGCAGAGGGTCGAGCATAGTGCTCAGCAAAGTGGTCGGCAAACGCGTATGCGTCGGTAGATAACACACCATTGATGTTAATGCCAGGGACACCTGTGGAGTCTGGTACCCAAAAAGACGTCTGATCTTCGTCCAGACTTGGGAAGGTGACGTATGACACACAATGGTCGACATGTACCTCTCCCAACACTGCTGTTTCCGTCATTTTATAAGCTGGCGAACGCGGGCACGGAGCTGCATAAAGGCTATTAGGTGCACTATGTCGCTGTAGACCTGGCCGACGCTCTTTAATTGCCTCAGCGACTTTCAGGGACCAACAAGGGACTGTATTTCGCCGGTGCAACCTAAAGAACGAGGATTCACGTTTTCCACCGCAGAAGCGACCATTGCAGTGATCTGCTCAACGACATGATCCATGGCACCATGTGGGGGAGATGTAGATGTGAAGGCTTCCCAGTTTGACTTCTTTAAGACCCATCTGGGTAGGCGTCCGTGAGCTTGACACCAGGGGAGTGGCAGGAAGATGGGGAAGTGGTCACTACCACACAAGTTGTCATATGCTCCCCAGTGGACAGATGGGAGAAGGAAAGGACTGCAAACTGAGAGATCAATAGCCGAATATGTGCCATACTGAAATGTGTGGTGGCCCCAATATTTAAGAGGCAGAGGTCGAGTTGTGACAGTAAATTTTCGACCACTCTACCTCGGCCAGTAAGAATGGAGCCACCACCCAAGGGGTTATGCGCAATAAAATCTCCTAAAAGTAGGAAAGGTATACATTGCAGACAGTTATTTCCTGCGTCGTCCTTATCCTCACAGCCACAGCTTCAACAGGGGTTTGAACAGCCACAGGTTCGCTACATACCGAGATCACGACATAGACGCAAACTCCAACTGACGCTCTACTACAGTTGCTACAGTTCCTGTAATATCTCTTATAGCCACAAAGGGCAGGGGTCCACAATGCCAAGAACCAGGTTTCCTGGAGGGCAATGCACAAAGCAAATGGCTCTGAGCACTATGGGACTTAACATCTGAGGTCATCAGTCTCCTAGAACTTAGAACTACTTAAACCTAACTAACCTAAGGAAATCTCGCACATCCATGGCCGAGACAGGATTCGAACCTGCGACCGTAGCGGTCGTGCGGTTCTAGACTGAAGCGCCTAGAACCACTCGGCCACACCAGCCGGCTGCAGATAGCAGCTGTTAAGCTTAACAGTTGATAACAGTTGCCGTACCTCAGCCTGGTGGTGGAAAACACCGCCGCAATTTTACTGGAGGATTACGTGATCGTGAGACTGGGAAGGCATTACACACTCAATGAGGCAGTTACGCCCCAGGGTCACCTGCTGCTACCGGAGGAGTACCTGTGCGATAGACATCCATTGTGTCTGAGGGTCCAGCGATATCTATGTCCTCAGTGGCCGCAGAATCTCCACCTCATCCTCAGTCACAGAGCTTGTAGGTAGTAGTGGTGTGAGTGCCACTGCACTGACTTGTTTCTTGGGGGTCTTTTTAGGTTTCTCTCGCTGCACCTTAGGTTTCTCTCGCCTTCACTGATTCAGTCTCAGCGATTGAGAAGGACCGTAAAGTACTATGGCCAACTACCTTTCGTTGCTTCAGCCAGTGGGGGGTGTGAGCTTTGCCACTGGTAGGAAACTGGGAAGGGAGTCACCCACGGGATCCCTTCCTGGAAAGAGGAGCTGAAGAAGATTTACGCTTCTCTGGCTGGGAAGTAGGGACTTACGTCCCCGATGGTTGGGGGGGGGGGGGGGGTGTTGCTCCTGAAGTAGGTTGTGCAGGACCAACAAGGAGGGAAGTGTCCCCCACCATAAGGGGGTAGGTGGGGTCTCACGAGTCTGAGAGCCAACAGTACGCAGCGGAAGGGGAAATGGGGGAACAGTTGTCGTAGTGGCACATAGGTTGAGTTCATGTGCACAGGATGTAGCGTCTCACATTTTCTCTTACTTTCAGTGTATGTCAGTCGATCCAGGGCCTTGTATTCTATTATTTTTCCTTCTTTCTGGAGAATCCTGCAGTTTGGCGAGCAAGGCTAATGGTGCTCTCCGCAATAGACACAGATGGGAGGTGGGGCACAGGGAGTACTGGAATGTGAAGGACGTCTACAATGCCGACAGGTGATGCTGTAAGTGCAGCGAGAAGACGTATGGCCGAACTTCCAGCACTTACAGCACTGCATCGGGGGAGCGATATATGGCTTTAGGTTACAGTGGTAGACCATCACCTTGTCCTTCTCGGGTAATGCGTCACCCTCCAAGGCAAAGATGAAGGCACCGGTGGCAACCTCATTATCCCTCAGGACGCGTCGGGCGAAACGGACAACTCGCCACTCTAAATTGGCGTGCAGCTCATCGTCAGACTGCAACAGAAGGTCCCTGTGAAATATAATACACTGGATCATATTTAAGCTCTTACGGGGCGTGATGGAAATAGAAACATCCCCCAGCTTGTCATAGGCAGTAGTGTCCCATGACTGGGCAAACGATGCTGTTTTGATCAAGACCGATCCTGACCGCATTTTGGACAAGCCCTCCTCCTACCCAAACTTGTCCTCTAAATGCTCCAGAAAAAACTGAGGTTTCACTGACAAGAAAGATTCCCATCAACTTTCGTACACACGACGTACTGGGGTGAATAAGCTTTGCTGCCATCCTTAGCCTGGCGTTCCTCCCATGGTGTGGCTGGGGCGGGGGGAGGGGGCGATTTGGGGTCGTATTTCTCAGCATTGAAGTTAGACCTTGACCGCTAATAGACTGCTAGTGTTTGACCATCAGCAGGAGATGTACTAAGCTCCATGGCGTGTCATCCACCCTGATGCCACCCACTCCGATCAGGGGTCCTCCCCATGGGCGCCAGCCAGCCGCAGCAAAGGATACCTGGCAGAATAGCCATTGCTGGGAGTCCCAATGCCCCAGGGTGATGGGCATCTACTCCTTGGCATACGTAGGTAGCTTACGGCGCAGGCACCAGCATAGCGATCCCTGTGTGGTCATGGGGCTACAACCAACAGGGTACATGGCGGCCCCACCAAAACGGACTGGCTACTATGGTGGATATCAGAAGCAAACGAACTAAGAATTCCATTATCGTCGACAGCGCAGAAAGTGATACTGCACAGAGGGTGGAAGAAAACGTACCCAGGAGGGTGGCCTCGCCCAATAACTGGAGAATGAGCGGAAGACCAGATCCACGTCCGACAAAGGACGTGAGAGGTCTCAGCTAATGATTGACACAATGTACCATGTAGGGCGCCCTTCCCCAATTGGCTGGCTCTTCGGGAAAATTTTGAAAAATTGAGGTCCAACCCTACAGGGGACCATCACATAAAGGCCGAAACGTGCGAGGCTCCTTTCAGTCGCCTCTTACAACAGGCAGGAATACCTCGGGCCTATTCTAGCCTCCTGATTCGCAGTAGGTGTAATATGAGACGTAATTTTAGAGTGTATTGAGTTGTCTGAACTTGAAAGTCAATGGCTTTGTGTAGTCTATTGTAGCGTGAATGCCTGTTATTCGATAACCTGCAGTAAATCTGTACATCCATTCAGCTAGTCAATGTTACATAAAACATATTCCAAATTTCTATTCTACTCTTCTGTCGGGTTTCTTAACCACAGTAAAATGTCCTGCATTTTCCAATCAATCAGAAGGAAGAAAGATTAGAGACTAACATCCCGTCAATTGGATGAGACCAATCAGTACATTGATCTGTAGTGTGGAATTAATATCTGACAGCCAAATTATTTTTTTTCTTCAAGAACTGAGTTGGTTAGCAGACTTCCTCCATTTGTGGAACACGATCTCATTTTGTTCATCCTTTCATTAACTTTCCAAAGTAAGCTCCCACATTGTTTGTAATCCTTGGTATATTTCTGTAAATTTTGTCGAAGCTGTATCTCAAGGTCTTCTTTGTACGTACTGCGCCATATGAACACTGTGTTCATCAGCCCAAGTCGTATCTCATAACACTTTGTAATTTTACATGTATGTAGATGAGCCAGTCGTACACCTAGAATTTGTACAAGGTAAGGTGAGTAAGGTGAATGTGTCTGTGAAGACGTGTGGCCTCAGAGTGGAGAGTGCCTCGCCACAGACTGGGCAGGCCACCACGGCCATTACTTGCAAGCCAGGTGTGTCAGAAAAGGACCAGATGTGGGTTAATCCCAGTATTGAAAATTTTGGCAAGAGACAATGCTCAAAGAAATAGCAGTGCCAATCTTAAAGACAGCTACATTATGGCTCTTTGAGAGTTTATAACAATTTACAGTCAAATACTAACGCAAATCTAAATACATGAGCAATCCCAGAAAAATGAGGCGCATCCAGCGACACAAGAATAATTTCAGTACCTTTAGAACTATAGAAATTAATATTGAACAGTGAATGAACAATTTCACAATGAACCTCTGAATTAACAAATTTTAAACGCTATGTGAGATTTCAACATCCAGTATCTCAGATAACAGCTATCATCCTGGACAGCTATGTATCTGTATCTATTTTATTTTTGATTAATTACACCGTATCTTTTTATTATGGAAGTGTTTGTCAAAACATCGTATTCTCAACATTTACATAGCAAATGAACACAGCATCGATACCTCATATTTTGTCATAGTTGTGCATTTATTTAATGAACAGTTTACTATTTTGCCAGTAGCTTTATTAAAGTGTCGATAGCAAGTGCTATCAAAGAAGTGTGTTAACTTACAAGTGGTCAAATTCATGTGTTAGCGAACACCAAAATTGAACAGAGAAGGAAAAGACATTTCTGTCAAGATGGAATTATTGTTTCGGGGTGTATATGCCGACAACGAAAATAAATTCCACTATTTTTTCCGGATTTCCCCATTAATAATACACTTTCTCCCGGGTGAAAATACACTTTTTCCGTGTTAAGTGACAGTATACTTTTCCTCGTAACTGTAAAACTTATCAGTCCGTTGATTACAGTTTTATACACCAGCATAGAATTTCCTGGCACTTTAGAAAACGAAACCCAGGGGAAAAAAACACTTTTTGGAGAGACGTTTGATGCACAGCAACATGTACACTACCTATTTTCGTAATTACGAAAGTATAAATTCAGATTCCACCAAACACCGCATGTTACTTTCCGAAGCATTGAAATCAAGACTGCGATGCGCTTTTGTAAGCCAGTCATAGCTCATGTCACATGATCTCGCCAGCGGACAACAGTGGGCATTCAGAGCATAGGACATGTAGTCAGCCAATAGCAGCATCACTGTTATGTAGCGCGAACATACAAATACGGAAAAATTAATGGTTTAAATTAATACGCATAGCCTTGCTACAAGAAAAGAAAAGCCTTCACATATAATATTGGTCTCTAAGATTAATAAGCTGCAAGAGAAGCTAAGCTTTCACATATAATGTTGATCTTTTTTGCGTGTGTTACACTTTAAGACACATCACATCAATGTGACAGTAAAATTTTTGACGACGACATGAATGTCTAATGTATATTAGAACAAATGAGCCCTCGGCCACAAATATTAAGTCAAAATTGACCAGGTTTCGACGCTACTATGAGCGTCTGACGTTCTGGGCTGGGAATTCTTTTAAATAGTCGTCCTCAGAGAGTTGATTTGTAAATGAAAGTCAAACGCACTGTAATTTAAGAAATTCATCTTACATTCTCGCACGTAGTACATCTTGCGTAAAAGGAAATTTACTTTGAAAGTAACGCTTTTCAAACAACCATCGCAATATTTTCCCACAACCTGTTAGAAATAGGTTCGTTTCAGCAATTGCCGGAGAGCGCCAGGTAACAGATCCGCTAGATAAAACGAAATACGCTTGCCTAATATTGCAGCAATTGTAACACACCAAATAAACGTGACTGTTTTGGCACAAATGTTATTTTTACAACACGACAGAACACAACTCACGAGGTGCCGATATCAAAATGCCTATTAGGCCTACTACAAGCGAAACGGAATTCTAGTCAAAGCACAGACTATTTGACTACAGGATCACAGCTGCAGGTTATTATTTGCAGCAAATTAGTTGCGAGGCACGAAAGCAGATGTGCACGGCTCGACCCTATGATTATAGCGAGCTATTCTAGGAGCACTGGCTACAGGTCGGCTATAGCTACAGCAACAACTGCCACGAGAACGGGCCGCCTCCCTCTCTGTGCTACAGCACCTAGTTCACTTGTCTTCTCAACAGCCATTTCGTTTCGTACGGAAAACTTCAACCTTGTTAACCCTTTATACCAATAGTCTCTTCATATAAGAAATCGACACGTGTCGCCAGCAACAAACAGCACATTGACATCAAAACAGGAAAGATTTCGCTTTATGGCTAATTACACCGCCTGATTTTCGCTTGGTGGTAGAAAGTGGAACAACTATTTTGTTAAGCCTACTCCGCGAGTGCACCGATTGATCAACATACCAACGACGTTTCAGCGTCCTGCGATGTATACATCCCGCACTGCAGCACTCTGAACACCCTCTGTTTATAATAGCCACCCCGCCCCTGGAACAGCTGGCTGCATCACCAATAATGCCGGGCTATACGGCAATATTGCTGTGTGTTGCAGTCACATTGCAGCAATGAAATAGTGCACTCCCACCACTTCAAATAAAATTACTGACTACACATAAATGATGTCAAATTTAAAGAATTTCTTACAGGGTTATGGTTGCGTCCAGCGGCGGCGGCGGCGGCTGCGGCAGCGTCCTGCGCGGCTAAACCCTGTTTCGCTTGGTACGGGCTGCCGCCCAGCAGGGGTTGACTAGGCAACAGTACCTTCCGTCCTGCGGCGGCGGCGGCTGCGGCGGCGGCGGCGTCTTGGACGCGCACGCCCGGCTCGCCGGACACGGTCTGGATGAGCTCCATCTCGCGCATCTGCTCCTGCCGGATCTCGTCGTTCGAGTCGGGGATGAGGTACTTGCGCAGCTCTGCCAGAGCGTACGCTATGCGGGCGTGCGCCTCGGCGGGGGGCGCGAACGCCGCTATCTCCACGTGCAGGTCATCGCTCAGGTGAGCATACTTTGGGTCCTTCGACGCGCGAAGCTCCTCTTCCTGTGGAAACACGAAACAAATAAATGATCGAAAAGTTGGCTAAATGGAGGAACACCCGGCAGAAATATTAACTTATCGTGGTTGGCTTTACAGTCACTTAAAACTTTTAAAAGGACATGGTAGTCGCCACTGACTGTAGAAATTATTTATATTGATTATCGCAATTACGACCTGGTGGTGTACTGTAGGCTCAGTTTTAATGCAAACAATGTACAAGAACAGTGGTTTGTTGCGATTTATGTCATAGATGGCTCTGGTACGACAACATGTAGCCCCCTGCAGGCAAAAACTGTAATAGTGAAAATAAATAAATTCTACAGAGGCCTATTAAAGACCCTGCATAAAGTACGAGTTCAACAAAGACTTAACATTCTAGCTTGAAACAAGCATGATTAACGTCTTCATTGAGTCTGCAAGCAACGATGGCGTGACGGTATGTCTTCGAGTGCAGCGACTGACATTGCGGTACCAAAAGTCTGCTAATTACACACAGCATCCATCTTACGACCGAATATTTACGTCGTACATAAAGTTATTTGGGCTCATATACTTTAAAATGTTGTGGCTCGCTGGATCACTGGTAAAATACGGGTCCTAAGATATCGAGTTCGATCTCGAGGCAGTCCTAGGGTTTTTATCTATCATACACCACATCTTTCACCTCTGGCAATGTTCGTTAATGTGAAAAACGCCGAGCCGAACCTGGCTCGGAGACCACTTTAAATTTTAGATTCCCCATTGTTTGAGTTAAGTCAGTTCGCAGGTTGGAGGAACGCAACGGCATACCACCTCCAACAGGACCAGGCCTAGCAAAGCAAATGGAGTTCAGACCAACGTTCGAGATGATCATAACATTACTATATTTGATAATAACGGTGGGAGAACAAACGTTTCGCTGCCTTATGAGATAAAAGATAATTTTGAGTAACAAGATAGTCTGAAAACCATACGGGCCAGAAAAATATCACAATCAAACACGCGATTCGACGTAATGCGAAACGTATGGAGAACTATATCTTCGAGGCACTGTGCTGTTGTCTTGTATGACTGCATGACAAAGGAATATTTCCTCTAAGAAATATTTTGGTAAAGGTCCAACGATTCGTCTGTATGTATCGTATACTTAGAGACTGTATCATTAACGCCTGGCTCCAAAAAATAAAAAGGCTACACCACAGTGCAATAAAACACATCATTTAGTATTTCACTGAAGTACGTGGGTGAGGTTTCGGCATGTTCTAAACATTATCACACAAAATAATTTTTCGTGAAAAACCACGTTATGTCCAGCCCATTTATCCAGCTTCTACGTCTAGCAAGACATGGGAGTCTATCCTCTTAACTCTGAAATTGAATCTGAGCGATCACCAACCACTACGTACTTGATTAAAAAGTTGGAATATTTTAGACACGTGTTCTCCCAGCAGCTCTTCTGATACGTCTAACGCCTTATCAGACTTTCCCACTTTAAAAGTAATATCGAATAGTGAAACACTGGCTGTGGGAAAACCGGAACGGAAGAGAATCGAAGCATTTGAGATGTGGTGCTCCAGAAGAATGTTGAAAATTAGGTGGACTGACAAAGTAAGAAATGAAGAGATTCTCCGCAGGATCGGCGGGGATGGGAATATATGAGATGCACTGACAGGAAGAAGGGACAGAATGATAGGACATCTGCTGATACATCAGGGATGACTTCCATGGTACTAGAGGGAGCTGTAGAAGGTAAAAACTGAACAGGAGGACACAAATTGGAATACAGCTAACAAATAATTGAGGACGTAGGTTAGAAAGTATCGACTATGGACCTTTGAATCGCCTCAGCAACTAGGTAGTTCTGATGAAAATATAAAAGCCAGTTCAGTACTTTAACGGTAAAATAACTTAATATCATGTTGCAAGAAAGTGGCTAGAGGCTGTTCATTCACATTAACGTAAGGATTATTTCTAAAAACTGGGTGCTTTACTCCTGAAGTAATGAAATCAAACTAATTGTAGCAACTCATGTGTCGAACTTCACTAACAGATTATATTTAGTGTGGGGTATCATTCTGAACAGATGGTTATGAACCAATACAACTTCGTGATTTAACCCGTCAAAACGATATAACGTTAAATGTGTATGTCTTCGTGTCTAGAAGAACGACTTGTCCATTTCAATATAGAGGAAAACGTAGCTGCAGTGTTTCACTATTACTTCTCATGAAACGAATTCGAAAAGAAATGAGGGTCGCGTTTAATGTCCCGTCGAGGACGAAGTCATTACAGGCGGAGAAAAGTTCAAATTGACAATGGTGGAGGTGGAAATTCGCCTTACCGGCTTCAAAGGAAGCGCCAAGGAATTCGCTTAATTTGACGTGGTGAGATTATCGAAAACTTTCATCTGGATGGTCTGGTGGAGATTCGATTTCTCTCTTCCCAACGCGAGCGCAGTGCATTAACCACTGCGCCCCCTCAGCCGGTAACGAGATCAAGAAATAGAGTATCAATGAAGTACGATATGGCATAACGATTGCTGCACAGATACAAATAACGCCCATGTACCGTTCACACATATAAATCAATATTTTAGTACGTGTAACCTTAAACAGAATCAAAAGGAGCTCTTTAAGATCAGGCATATGTTCATCAAATATTCTGTAGAGTTCAATGAAAAACATTTTAACAGGGTTAACTACCCAGCTCAAAGACAAAAATGTTACTTCTATCAGCATTCACGAAATTCTTCACCTCAGCAATTCGTCGTAAAACTGAAGAATGGAGATCTGCGAAATGCTGTTCGTGGGAAACGGTATAACGTGAATCCTTTGCTTCCAGTACAGTCACTGTTGTTTGTAGCCAGTGGTACATGGCAAAGTGGAAAGGTCTATTAATCATTCAGGGGAGCGAACAAGGTAGTTACGTGAGAAAATATTTTCTACATTATTTCTGAGGACATGTGGAACTCAATAATTGCTCGAACTACCTCAAACGCAATGATACAAACTAAGATAAAAATTTCTTTCCATCTGTATGTTCAAAATCAGTTTACGGGCGAAAAGAAAAACCAGTCTAACAATCCGCCATAGGTCGCACTCTGATAATCGACACTCGGCGGGTGAACGGAAGTCGAAAATGAAGGGACAACAATTTTGGCTCAGGTGCCAACAGTCACTCTTTTCCCAGAGAATCAGGGTCAGAGCGTCATTGCCACTTTATCAGCATTTTTGCGCGGTGTGTATCTAGATGAGATGGTAGCGCAGCGGATAGCACGGCTTCGAATTTTTGCGCCCTGTGTTCAAAACCACGTGGAAGTACGTGATATCAGTATTTTTTTGTGACATCGTGCAATACAAAGGAATTCTTGATAAAAGAACTCAGCATTTCAAATATTATTAGAAACATCTTTCACCATCAAAATTTACACGGAATTACATTTCCATAATACTGTTGCCATCAGTATCTGCCTCTAATAAGTCAGTGGCAAATTTTGTCCTCGAGTCCAACAAGTTATGTAAAAATGAAACTGTTTCTGTACACTACTGATTCGTGGGGTGGGCATAGTCACTGTACAGACAGCTCATGTGGATACACGTGCGGCAGCGGACTGATGCGGCAGTGTTGAAACATTGACTATCATTTGTTCGCAAACTATTGAATGTTGGCAACTTAGCCACAAACTGGTGACCCTTTATTTTCACCTTTCTTTCACCATGCCAAGTTCGACTGTACCACAGGGCGACGTATGGCGGGTTCCCCCTTGATAACATACATTCACAAAACGCATCATAGGGCTCAGCATTCAAAAGTTGTAAGTGTAACTTGTTTCCTATCGAATAAATATTTAATACCGTATACTCGGTGAAAGCACATCACGGAAAACACAATATGGTCCGCTAGCTAACCACACTTACAGTTTTGAAGCTAGCTACCAGGAGGAGGATAGAACGGTACATCACAAAGCGTTGATTCAGGCAATGAACAACTGTTTCAGCTGCCTACAGTTTTCAACCTCGCGGGCGGGACAGTAAAGCACTGTGTGAGTATCCCGTCTGTTGCCAACTGTCTCCACGAGTTCCGTAACCAGGCCGACGCGTGGCGCAGCGAGGCTCGTTTACAAAGCCCCAGTTCTGGCAGCGACGGCGGGATGCAGGATGCTTACGTTTCGCAACCAGTAGTTAAATAAACGTCAGCCTGCTGGCGTGCGGCCCACGTGGACGTTTTCGTCACTTACTCGGCAATAAATAACGCACTAGTTCGCTTCCTCGTTTAATGACCGAGACAGAGTGATTTCTATTAAACTTGTTTCAAACTTCAAAGGAAAAAGATGCCATAAAAGACGCCAAATTACTCCACGGACGCCAAATTAAGATTGCGCAATGGAACAATTGTATCGTTCACAATTACTTAAAGCAATAAGCTGGACGAATGCTCTTCGATTACCTTACTATTAACAGTGGTTAGGATTCACAAAGTTGACCAGCCATTTGACCAAAATTTCGTGGAAAAGAGTTACGTCACCGTTATGAACTTCGAATTCGGTACTACACCCCACGATTCATCAGCGTTATAGAAATTCACATATGTACTTTAGTTGGTGCGCGTTGTGTGTGTGTGTGTGTGTGTGTGTGTGTGTGTGTTTTTCAGCTCGTGAATCACGTCTTCTGCTAGTACATCATGTTTACAAACATCAAAATTTTATTACCTACGCCCCTGAGAAACGCCTACCACATGCAAGGAAAGCAGCAGGCGCGCTCATTACCCACTCCCGGCGCGGAAAGGTAGCAATATTACACATGAACGATCTAGCAGAGAAAACGTCGGAAACTCCGTAAGGCTATTCGCAGCTGATGCGGTTGACTGCAAGAAGGTAACAACGCCAAAAAAACCGTAGCGATTTGCAAGAGGACCTTCAGAGGATTGATGAATGGTGCAGGAACCGACTTTAGCGTTAACGTCAAGGAACCTAACGTATTGCGCATACGTAGGACAAAAAAATCCACTTCTGTACAGTTACACTGTAGACGACAAAATGCTGGAAACAATATCTACCGCAAAATATCCCGGAGTAAGCATCCAGGTAGACCTTATGTGGAATCACCATATAAAACAAATAGGAAAATCAGATGCTAGACTGAGATTCAAAGAAATAATTTTACGGAAATCTAACTCATCTACTAAAGAAGTGACTTAACAAAACATTTGTTCGGCCGATTCTTGAGTATTGCTCATAGCTCTGGAACGCTTACCAGGTAGGAGGGGGTGGGGGGGGGAGAGAGAGAGAGAGAGAGAGAGAGAGAGAGAGAGAGAGAGAGAGAGAGAGAGAGAGAGAGGGAGAGAGGGAGAGAGAGAGATATGCAACGAAGAGCAGAGCGTTTCGTCACAAGGTCTTTTAGTTTCAGCGAGACGGTTTGCTCTAGAAAGAGTCCGACGATGTGTTATCTCTTCCCACACACATCTCGCGAAAAGACTGTAACGAGAAAATTTGAGATATTACAGCTAATATGGAGGTTTACCGACAATCTTTTTTTCTGACACGCCATTCATGAATGGAACAGGGACGGGGAGATCAGAATAAGGCACCGTAAGTACCCTTCGCCCCACTCCGTCAAGCTGAAACTTCCTGGCAGATTAAAACTGTGTCCAGGACCGAGACTCGACCTCGACACCTTTGCCATTCGCGGGCAAGTGCTCTACCGACTGAGCTATCCAAGGTCGACTCATGCCCTGTCCTCACAGCTTCACTTTCATCAGTACCTCATCTCCTACCTTCCGAACTTCACACAAGCTCTCCTGCGAACCTTCCAAGACTAGCGCTCCTGGAAGAAAGGATACTGCGAAGTGCTAGTCCTGCAAGGTTCGCAGGAGAGCTTCTGTGAAGTCTGGAATGCAGGAGACGAGGTAGTGGAGAAAGTAAAGCTGTGAGGGCGAGGTGTGAGACGTGCTTGGGTAACTCAGTTGGTGGAACACTTGCCCACAAAAGGCAAAGGTCCCGACTTCGAGTCTCGGTCCGGCAAAAAGTTTTAATCTGCCAGGAGGTTCCCTATCAGCACACACTACGCTGCAGAGTGGAAATTTCTTTCTGACACCATCAGCACTGCTGTATACGTATATCAAGCGTGCAAACGAAATTCGATTCGTTATTCTTAGATTTAAACAAGAAATATTTCCAAGAAATAAATATTTCCAAAACACCAAATGTGAAGAACCATTATGACTGTTTCTTCTTCCTTCTAATGTCAACCAGTTCACGAATTTAAAGCTTTTTTCTCGTCTTGGTGGTATCCAGCTACACAACAGCTGTCGTTTTTCGGCAGTCCATGGGAATTAGTAACTATTCGTTTCGTGTACATACAACTTCTGTTTCTGTCCATATCAAGTCTACATAGGAAGCCCGTGGTAAATGTTGTGGAAACGTGATTATATGGGTTGTGGTAGGTAGGTAGGTGTCAAAACCGAGATCGTAAAAGAATTTCGAGAATGTGTTCGCCTGCGGTAATTTGTTCCAAAAGCACGCACTGGTTTAAGAGATTCTGTGATACAATTCCTACAAGAAGTTTATACACCAAAATTACCGACTCCATGAGATAGATAATCTAAAAGATGGAGTAATCACTTCTGAATATCTTCAGCACTAGAAAGTAACTTTGTAGTCTTTTTAATTTTTGTCATCATCGATCAATGACTGGAATTAGTCGCACCAATAGAATACCTACGATATCGACCTGGAAAACTAAAGATCGGAAGGGCGCAAAAATCTTGTTTCCGAGAATGCGTATACCAGATCTATGAAGGTGGTTTCTTCTAAAGTAGACCCAAGGTGTCCGAAGTATTGTGTCTCAATTTGTAATTCTTATTGAGACAGACACTAAGAGATAAGGAGCCAGAAAAGGATGACTCGTCAAGGGCGTGCCTACACCACTCCAAAGAGAAGCAGAACAACTCGAAAAACTCGAGCTGGTCCCATGAGACATGCTACACTAAGAGATATTGGGCACAACGGAAAGCTTTTATCTTGGAGGTGCCATAGCGGACGTTTGAAGACAAGTCATATATATGACGCACAGTCCACGATGGCGAACCTGGACAAATTAGTTGACCTAAACACAAACCTTTCACCAAAAAGCGTATGGTGACTAGCACCGAAAACATTTAGATGAATAGAACGGTCATGTTTGAAATTCAGTTGCTTTTAGCGACTCTCTCTTCTGAAAGGTAACAGACATACCACGATCTAGCTACATCCTTACTTACATGTACCAGAGTTTGAAAAGAGAAGTTCACTCATCCAGTCACGAGTGACCTACAGAACAACACATGGAACAGGCCTGCTTTGAAATATCTTCACGACGATACGTTTATTAATGGACCGTCGGGTTCGTTACCGGGGCGCGATAGCTGGTGGCACTGCGAATCAGAAATGTACGGTGTGTCAATTCGAAACGAGTGCACGATGCGTATATTCATTAGCCAGCTGGTCCTGCGACCCGCAGCAACAGTTCACGCACTTCAATTCAACAGCCCGCACGGCAGAGCGTCACGTATCCGGTCTGGCAACAGTCCAGGCGCGTAGAGCGCTGCGTGTGAGATGGGCACGCACGTCCGCCTAATACCAAACAGCATGGCGAATGCTCGTTTCGCCATGGCGAGGACCGGCCTATAACGTGTAAAAAGCGACACCTCGGCGTCGTTCCGGTTCACGCTTTTCGATTATAACCCTCGACACCCACGTTGTAACACGTAATGGCATTAGCTCAATGACATTATTAACATATGGTAGTATAGAAAAGATATTTATCCTGAAGCAACCGACAGAACATAGGGCCTTAAGAAACAAAAAGAGAGTAATAACCTTCGTGTACTTCACAAAGGCATATGACTCCAACGACAGACAGACCCTTATTAGGATCCTGAAGAACAGAGGACTAGATGGAACTACACAAGAACTCACAAAAGAAATTCTGACAGACAAAAAAGCAAGAGTGAGATTCAGAGGAGCACTGTCAAAAGAATTTGAGGTCAAGACAGGTGTTAATTAGGGAGATGGATTGTTACCATTGTTGTTCAGTATAGCACTGGACGAAGTGATCAGGCAGTGGAGAGCAATAAACGAAGAAATGGGAATACCAAAGACCCTTGTGGGGGGACAAGGACACCAGGGCTCAGGTGGACAGCCTAGCCTTCGCAGACGACGTAGCAACAGTAAGTGAGACGGAAGAAGACGCAAAGACACAAATCGACAACTTAAGTTATCCAGAAAGGTGGGACTGTGGATCGCCTATAACAAGACAAAGACATTAAATACCACCGCAGACTGGGAAACACCGGGAGGCACTGTGAAAATAGTGGACAAATTTAAATACCTGGGAGAACTTATACCAGGAAGGAACAGGAGCAAGGAGGGAATAACAGAGAGGACGAGAGATATATATAATAAAAAGAACTTATCCACAGAGGCAAAGATAAGCCTGTACAAGGCAACGGTGAGGAATGCAGTATTATATGCTGCTGAGACGATGACACTAA
The DNA here is from genome assembly GCF_023864345.2 of Schistocerca serialis cubense. Taxonomy (NCBI): domain Eukaryota; kingdom Metazoa; phylum Arthropoda; class Insecta; order Orthoptera; family Acrididae; genus Schistocerca; species Schistocerca serialis. The sequence goes on from NC_064645.1 coordinate 416,458,569, forward strand.
GAAGAAATGGGACAGAACAACTACACAAAGAAGAGGTCCCAAAAGAGGTGGAGAGATATTGATGCGAAGACCTAGGGAAAAACTGTACCGGAACATGAAAACAATATCCTGGGAAATCAGACTCAAAAGGGTAAGGTTTGCTGGACATATAATTAGGCTGAGTATGGACAGAATGACAAAGATAGTGTGGGAAACAACAGGAAGGACAACGGGAAAGACTGGAATCAAGTGGACAATTGAACTTCGGAAGGACTGGTTGGAATTGGGGATCAAGGTCGAAGGAAAGGAATTGGAGGAACAAATATAAACCCACCAATATGCCGGAGATCAACGACAGAGAAGAACACAGAAAAAGATTAAGAGTGCCACCAGTGGAGCCGACAGGAGAAAGGACACTGAAGATCTCGGATGAAGAGCGGGAGAAAAGAAGAGAAAGAATGAAGAGGTTCTGGGAGAAGAGAGGAAAAATGCAGTCCACGAAGGGGCTACCTGTGGTCCTAGAGAGGACGTAGCGCAAGAAGAAGAAGAAATACGGGTAGTCTCTCTTAACGTTGGCCAGCAACCGCCAGCCTGCTACCGACAATAGTCTAAAAACTGGCTACCTTCAAGCTGGGTGAAAGAAAAACATTCCACTACACCAGTAAGTTTCTCTTAGCAGTTATTAAAATTATACCTATCCTGTTAACTGAGTTTCATTTTCATAATCCTTGCTCGTAATAAACACTGATGGAAAACCATCAATTAAAACATTTATAGTTGCGAGATATTAATTGTACGCAATCGGAAACTTTCAGATGACCAAGCGGTCGATGAAAACTAAGATATTCGAAACTAATAATTAATAGTCCTCTCTGCTGTGGGGTGCACGCTTTAATGAATAACTCCGACAGATTGAAAATGTGTGCTGAACCAGGGGCTCGAACACGTATGCTTACACTGTGGGGGTAATACTTCTCGGACACACGGCTGATGTCTCAAATCAAGCCTTCAAATTTGCCAGTGTTCTGCTTCTGTTTTCCAAACTAAGCATAGAGTTTCTGTCGGATTTTCACCAGGATCATGCGGTCACCTTGACACAATATTTCAGCGGTTCATATAGCTGAAATATTGTGCCATGATGAATGTATGATACGACTGCCGACCCAACAAGATCAATTAATTTGCTGGGAGACTTTACGCAGGCGCATCTACAGATGACTCTACTTACTCGATAATTACATTATATATAACGTTTCACAGTTATATATCGGTACCTTTCCTATACAATAAAGGTTTCTTGAAATTACTGCAACCAGTCGCCTTTTGTTCTTCCATTTATTTTTTTATTATTCCATTGCCGGTTTCGAACCACCTAGCGATTCATCATCCTAAGATACATATATTGTCTTTTTTTCTTTCTGACACCGAAGGAAGTGACTTAATTGCACCCTGGAGCAAGTGGTTCGAGAAGATGCACTAACGCAAAGAAATAGGTTTTAAAAAAAAGTTTTCAGGAAAACAGCTCTTTGTACCACTGTTACGAAAAATGTTTCAACGGCCCGTTAACTTGGGGTTAATAACAGAACAATTACTATCCGAGCTGGAGCGGGAAGAGGAAAAGGAGCAGCCGTAATCTGTGTAAGAGTCCAGCTGGGCATTTGCACGAATCAAGAACAATAAGGCAAACCTAATTCAGATTGAATTGACAGGGATTTGAATTCCGATATGGTTCTCGTGTCTTTACTACGGTGCAATCTCGCTCGACCTGCGAGAATGACATCATGCTCATTTACAGCAACATAATTTCTGGTAATTTCATACTTTTTCCATTTAGCCTTCTTTCTTTAGAGATATAGAAGTTCATCTTCGAAATTTTTCTGCGCTAGCATACTCTAAATATTAATGATAATTTTTGCCACAATCCACTCAATACAGTGCTCAGCCTATAAGAATGCTTTCTTCTTTCGTGAGCGCTATTTTTCTACCTCTTTCCATAAGAATGATTTCCTCTTTCGTGAGCACGTATTTTTCTACCTCTTTATATTTCGATCTTATGTCCCACGACATACCATCACCTCTCCTGCAACATTTACGACATAATGAAAGTTTTCAAGTTTTCCGTTGGCCTAAAGGTCGTATTTCCTTCGCAAGAGACTATATAATCTTCTAAGTAACTCAATTTTTTTCCGACTCTGCGTCAGAGGAAGCCTCTGTGCTTTTCATCTTCCCGTGTGCTATTACTCTTGTGGAGGCTTTTCGTCAAAGCTTTTATTACTTCCGCAGCACGCAATTCAAGTGGCTGAGTTAACACGCCGTGGCTTAGTCTTAATCCGCATTTAATAAGCGCTTGTCTTGCTAAAATATATATATGACGCTCTGACCGAAGAACAATAAGAAAAAACAAATAAAAGTTTTATAAAAATATCACAGATGATAGACTGAACAGTCTTACCGATGATGACGACAAGCACGTCAGTACTCTCATACTCGGTGGGAAACTAATTTTCTATTCTTCTTTCATATATTCCCGATGATCAGTGTACAACGAATAGAGTAAAATACTTCGTATTATTATTACCTCTCCCTTTGCTTTTGTGTTGTTATGTACAGAGATTAACAATTGTTTTTGCGGCTACGTATACATCCTAGTACTCTTACCCTAGCCTCGTTCTTGTGGATAACATACTGGAAATAAAAAGACTGTTTGACAATCTGTCTGAAATATTGTTCTCTTGTTTTTACCAAGGGCGTAACTTGAGATGAATGTCTTCTTCACTTTAACAACTCGGTTACAGGCAGTCCGTCACTTTCTTTTGCATTCCCGTAGACACAGGAAAAGAATGTTTAGAGAGAGAGAGAGAGAGAGAGAGAGAGAGAGAGAGAGAGAGAGAGAGAGAGAGAGTGTGTGTGTGTGTGTGTGTGTGTGTGTGTGTGTGTGTGTGTTTTGGAGGGGGGAGAGGGGGGGGGGTCATAGTCAAACAAATGAACATTCCGCACGTATATCGAAATTACAACGAAGTGCCGATTGATACATTTTCAAATAATCTCTACAGAATAATTACACGCTCTGAAAATTAAAATAGCTGAAGTGCATATTTAATGGTGTTTAACAGCCAGCCTACGAAATTGTGGGTCAGAGACCTCAACATTTACGAAAAGTGCAGCATGTGAATACAATTGGTATACAAGTCTCAAATCACACTTGTCCAACGCCAGCTGTAAATAATGTTAAATAACCTTTCTATAAACGTGAAAAAATATTCAATAAAGCCATGCACAAGTCACATAATTCTATACCCATGTCACAAATATTGCTCATCCATAAAAGTGATGCACAATAGTACTGAGTTTTTCGAATCAAATGTCGCAATGAAGCTAAAGAAGCGTGAACTATACAGTGGCACTCCGGAAATAGCACTGGAACGATAAGAGTTCCGAAAATGAAGATGAAGCGGACGTTCAGAACAATTTGCTTCGTGTTTGCACCTACACAGCACCATTCCCGCACACAAACTACGAGCAAAAATCTGAATTGAAGGGGCAAAGTAGGTCTACATAAGCCCGACACGTTAATAATATCACATTTAAAAGTAGGCTATTGTTGAAACCAGGGGCACACAACGCCCTTAGCGCATATTATGAAGATGCCGATAAATCCCCATTACTCGAAGACTGTGCCCTTAGGCATTTCGTAATTTAAACATGTCAAGAGAGTGCTGAAAGACATCTCAATGTTATCCAAGACATTTTCTACACTCCGTTCTTTGAAATTGTCTAGTCTTGAAATTTTGTGGATCCGTTGTACACAGCATGAAACTGCTGGGCAATTCTCATTGATTTAAAATCTCATTCGGTTCGCGAAATACGATCGGATGGCATAATTGGTAGATTGACACTACGAAAAGCAACGACGCTGCGTCGAGTATCGGTTGGACATAACGTTTTTAGCCAATACGAAGCTCGTAGGCGTAATGAGCCTCGATCTATCGCTATTCGAACTTCTACCAGATCAGTTCTGACATCAACTATGCCCCTGAACATATTGTCCGATTCTGAGGGTAGGCAAATTTATGCTCACATGCCTCGCGACAGAATACGGCCACTGTGAGGTTTACCAAAGAACGTCGCGCATTCACGTGCGAAGCTATGAGAGAATAATACACACGTGGAGTTGTGAATGTGTGCATAGTGAATAGCGCGTCGTTCATATATTACCAAGTAACTACAATACTTGCCAACTGACTGAATTCACGCTAAATGTAAGGGAAGCAAACAAACGCCAGATGCAGAGATATTTTTAGCAGAAATGTTAACATAGCGTTTTGTAAAGCTAGTGCGGTGCGGAACTTCGTGGATTCGGAAACTATAAAACGAAATATGTACAGTGTTTGTCGCCAAGAATACTCAAGAGGAGCAAACTGCTGATGATGACACCTAACTGCAGAAACATGATCGAGCAATAAAGTCAGGAAAAAATATGTAATTTAAATAACGACCCAAGTGCCATTCCTACCACGGTATCAGCAAACGCCATTAGCGAAAAGATTCACAAATCGAAGGATGCTGTTAAGGTGGTGGTTGTCAGCGTTGCTCAGACAGGCCCTCAAAGCAACGGGACTTAGAACGGGACTGGGCTGCCGCTCTGCAGCTACGTAAACCAAAATTTGTGTGTGCATCGGACCAGACAGTGTCGGCTTTTGTCGTCTCCACCAAAGCGCCAGCCTGTATTATCAGCGAGAAGGAAACGCGACACAATACGGACAAGAAAGTGATACAGAAACAAATGTCGCTGGCCCTTTTTTAATTCTGTTTTCTTCCTGATGAATATTACTCTCTCGTTTAATCTTGGCCTTGCCTCTCCCGATGAAGTCTTAACACGACCGAGTTTGCGAAAATGCTTCGAAACAACGACAGAACAGGTACTCGATGAAAATGCCGCAGAGACGTGCAAACAACCTAAATCTATTGTAGCAGTAGTCCAGACAGGGGGAGGAGAGGGGCGAAGGTAGATATCATTAAAAATTGAAAGAAAGCTAGGCGTCGCTTCTATTGCTCTGCCATTAGCAACTATTCTCATCTCTTCCACGAAATATCATTTAACATTCCAAACTGCGTCGGTTTCATGTCTGAAATCTAGTACTAAACCAAAATTGCAAATATGTTTGACTCCGGGCTGCTCGCGATGCTTTAAATATATAGAAAGAAACGCCTATGGTGAAATAAATGCGCATTTCAGAAGTCCGAAGACGGATTTGAAGTACCTCTACCAATCTAATATTTTATGAAGTCACGGTATTAGAGTCTATTCATTGAACAAAGGACGTAAAAACACAATTAATTTAAAACCATGTACAAAAAAGAACTGGACGAAGATATCACAACTGTTGAGACAGAGGATTATCTTGTCAACGACGAATAAATGTTAATACTTTCATTCGTGCTGGCAAACGCTGTTCTCACAACGTAGTCCATAAAGAATGTAATAGCTCCGTGTCAAACAGGCAGGAACACAAGCGACCTATTCTATAACAATAAAAATAAAATTTCACTGATAGCACCACCAACTCCGTACCGACTGTAATGTTACGCGAGATCGCATAAGCAAGAAGGCACACAGAAAGAAAGCTAGATAACAGTAGCAGCAGTAGAGCGCATTCAAAATACTCTTACACTTCACCCCCAGACCAGCCGGATCAGGTATTACCGGCAGCAGCTGCGTTGACGGGCAGAGGGCGCCCCGCCGTATCTCCTAGCCTTAACGCAGTTGGGCAGGAATTACGGCGCTGCCGGCCCGGCCCACAATGCACCGCGGCCGGACGTCCGGCGCGGGTGCAGGGCGCGGAATGCGCGCGCGCGCGGCCAACGGCTCGCCTGGGCTCCCTAATGGCGGCCGAGTTTAGCGCTAACACCCTTAAAAGCGGCGTTACAGCGCGCCGACCAATTAGCGCTCCCAGGGGGCCACGTGACCTCGCTAATGGTCGCCACTAATTAGAGGCACCACGGCGCCTTTTCACTTTGCGCGGACGCTGGAGCCGTCGCGGTTTCCGGACCCCCCTGGAGGGGTAGCCAGACACACCAACTCTACGCCCCCCTGGAAAGTCCGACTCGAGGTCTCGACTTCGCTACCGCCTTTGCACCTCAAGCTGCCATTTGCGTAACAGGAGACGCAGGTTTCTTTGCTGTTTACACAGGGGCATCGCGCAAACACCTGGATCTTGAGATTAAACTCATTCACTCACGCTATACTACATGGTGTTGTACAGGAGTCTCCGACATTTGATTATTTAACCCTAATTATTCTTAACATTTTTTACGGTTTAGCTACTGTCCGTACGTAGAAACAACTTAATTGGCCCTTCACACACTGAGTAGCTGCTGGTGGCATCTATACAAGGGGTCAAATAGTGTCAACACTCAATATATGGCGCACGGTCACAGTTGGCATGCACGATAAAAATATTCAATACTCCTGAGAATTGGTGCACACAAATTTTAAATCGTGCTCAACGAAATTTCGTGTCATTCCTTAAAATACGGTTTTGGCAATGTGTGGTGGCTGTTAGTTGTACCAAAGTTAGTATTCAGTCGCACTGTTTTCCAACGTTTCTTTACCGAGAGAAACCCACGATTACCGTCTCAATTTAATTCTCGTGACACTGAAGTATATCACATCTACGCCTATTATCAACGTACGAAATTTGTGACTTGATTGAGATTTTTTTAGTGAGGACGCAGCAAATTATCTTGAATGGAGATCAGACGACAGGTGCAGTAGTAACTTAGGATGGGACCCATGAAAATGTACTGGGACCCTTGCTGTTCATATTTTAAATTAATGAACTTGCGAGTAACCTCAGACTTTCCGCAGACGGTGCAGTAATCTATAATGAAGTACTGTCTGACACAAGCTGTACAAATATTCAGTCAGATCTTAGTAAGATTGCGAAGTGGTGTATAGATTAGCAACTTGCTTAGAAGGTTCAGAAATACAAAACTGCGCGCTTCAGAAAAAGGGAAAACGTAGTAGCCCATGTCTATAACATCAATGAGTCACAGCTGGAATCGGTCAATTCATAAAATACCTGAATGTGACTATTTGTACGTACATGAAATGGAATGGTCACGTAGTCGCAGTCGTAGGTAAAACAGTGACAGATTGCTGTTTAGTGATATAACACTAGGAAAATGCTAAGAGTCCACTGCAGTTGAATGGTGTAATACTAGCGAAATGTCATCAGTCTACAAAGGAGATACGAAAGTTCATAGGAAGAGGCTGCATACAATAGCTCGTGCGACCCATCCTACGAGGAGCGTTCAATATGTAATGTATAACATTTTTTTCTGGAAGCAGGTTGGTGTTATCCAGGATTCCAATACACATTATTCCCCACTATTTTGGCTACAAAAGACTATTTTTCAACATAACCCTCTTTCAATATGACGATATTAAATCACCTTTCTGGGAGGGCTGGTACCGCTCTAATGGTCGACGTAGTAGCCAACGTCTTGCCGCATCACTAACCTCGCCAACAACCACTTACTGCTTCCCGCGGAGTGCATCCTTCAATGGACCAAACGGATGGAAAGCGGAAGTGTGAGATCAGGGCTTTAGGGTGGACGAGGAAGAACAATCCAATGAAGTTTTGTGAGCTCCTGTCGGATGTGCAGATTTATGTGGGGCCTAGTGTTGTCATGGGGAAGCGAAAGTTTGTTTGCATTTTTGTGGCGACGAGCACGCTGAAGCCTTTTCTTCAATTTCCTGAGAGCCGCTCGGCACGCGGGAGATCGGACAGGTTTGCACTACCTTGTTGCGATTATGACAGACTCCTCGCCCAACGGCTCACCGCGTTTTTGTTCAGTGCCAGATCTCCGTAGACATTCCGCAAGCGCCTACGCATATCAGCGATGTTCTTGTTTCCCGCCAAAAGTAACTCAGTGACCTGTGTCTGCTTGGAATGCACCAATCAGAACGCTACGAACTGCGCCGCCACTTATTAGAACTTCGTGAAACATGTCCCACAACAAATTCCACATTTTTCAATCGAAACTGGCTGAGGGAAAAAATGTAGCAATACTTATTGAACGCCTTCATACAATATAGCAGAAGTATCGGGGACCCATACCAAATAGTAGTAACAGCGGATATGGAACGGATAAAAATTGCAGCATGAATGGTCACGGGTTTGTTCGATCCATGGGAGTGTGTCACAAAGACGCTAAAAGAAGTGGCACACGCTTGAAGACAGAGCAAACTATCCCATGAAAATCTCGTTAGAAAACTCATAGAACCAACTTTCAGTGATGAATCTAGGAATATATTACAGCCCCCTATGTATCCCTTACACGAAGATCACGTAGACGAAATTATACTCACGCCAGCGCGCACACATACGAATAGAAAGGGAAGTACCCTGTACCACGCACTTCCCAGTGGTTTGCACAGTATCCTGCCGTAGATTAGATCACCTGCAGCAGCGTTCCCGTTGCGCACTTTCTTCTCAGCTGCTGACAGAAACTTAGTTGCAACGAAGTTATTAGCCGAAATAGATTTTTTAAATCACAATATGCTGCACTGGTTGTCGTGGGTTGGGTTACAATATCATTTTCGTTTTGTCTTTTTAAGTACTGCTCGCTTTCTGCTACACAGCCATTTGGAAGATCATGGTATAACCTGTCAATCGGACTTATTTGGGTTATTATCAAAACACGTTCAAGGAACACTTGGCCTGATGTTATTAATTTTTAAAGTTCGGCCACCGAAGTGCATTTTTAACGATGTATAAAAACCAACGTTAGCTTTGAGCTTGAAGGTAACTTTTGTGTCCGTAGTTGCTTACAAATAAATTTGATTTTGGATTTTTTTTCTTCTTTGCCCAGACCTGTATCGTTGAGCATCTTCAGTGGTTTATTTATTGCTTTCTTTCAAAAACTGGAAAAACTGCTTTTGTTTTCTGAACATAGTAGTTTTAAAAACATGCTTAGGTTTATGCAGCTTCCTGAATTTTGCAGTACAGCAGTTTTCATCTGCAACCATAGAGAACGTATTGACATTAAACTTACATTTGGAATGTAACAGTAACAGTTACACAGCACAGAACAGAAAGCTACAGACACCGCAGCAAGTCTTAACAAGATATAGAATTTTTTTTTATTTTCAGTTTGTGAGTACATTACTCCTAAAAACTGAAGTTCGTTACGTACAGAGCCTGAAAAGTAATTTTACCCGTTAACTGAAAGAAAAACTAATTATATATGAAGTTAACATTAACAATAATTATAACAACAGTAGCAACGGATGCATAGTCTAATACCAACGAGGGTACTTATTGCCCAATGAATACTTTGCTGTCTTTTCACACCATACCGTACGATTAATTATCGTTAATAGCAAGGCGTGTGCTTTGCGACTGGACGTATCAACCCGAAACCGGTAACCACTGCAGCTGAATTTTATAACAATGTAACTGAGACGAACGAAGTAAAAATCATCCAACTTCCTCATTAAATATTTTTAACGGTCATATGCAGAGTGACTAAATTCAGTAATTACTTAAAGGCTATGAGTCCACTTCCAATTCTGAACGTGTTATAGAGTCTGGCGTTTGAAGCTCAACTCCGTCAAGTGCAAATGTCGGCGCCCGGCAATTTTTCAGACGGGAAAATGATCTGAAAGAATTTCTTCTCCGGCACTCTTTGCGGAAAGTTATGGAGGGGAGGGACACACAGAGATGGAAAGCAGGTCCGAGACAAAGCGCGCGGCGAGTCGCGGCCAATTTCGTTACGCAAGAAACAAATGAAACCCGCCGCACAGGCGCCATTAGCGCGAGGGCCGGCACGCAAACACTTTATTTCCAGCCACGGAGAGGGCGCAAAATAAAACGGCTCTCGTTTCGGTCTTATTACAACTCATTTCAGCAGCAAAGAGATGGATATTTCAGAGAAATTGGCCCAAGGCAGCGGTACCGGCCACAAGGCTGGCTTCCGGATTGGCCCCCATCCCACGGCAGACGTGATTAGCAATTAACCACCCACTAGCCTCAGAAGTCCCCACGTCACAGAGGAAACATCAGAATTAACCACTGCTTTGCAACGACGACCTATAACTAAATCCCCAAGCACCATGTCTTGCTGTGAATTAACACGACAGGAATATAAAGTGTTGAATTCAAGCTGACAGTGTGTTATCAGATGCCGTAGCACAATTTCATTTTAATGGAATAGCTTCCCTGAATGTTGTGCGAGCGTAAACGATGATCCACAACAAGAACGTCAAAACCAATACGCTGAATGTGTGAAACACGGAACTATGGTCGCCTTACGATTCCTGAATTGCTATTGATGAAACGCAGATGATATGCTTTGAGCGTTGATTGGAGAGAGTGAGTCCAGCATAAACACGACCAAACACGCGGCCATGCTCTCAACTGGAAATCAAAATTATGGTCGTCAAGGAATACGCAAGACAAGTATTCCCTGTGGAACATGTGTCACGGATATTTGTTAACTGCGCTGAGAAATGACGAAGGCCAACCTAAGTTGTTGGAACACGAGCAAAATGATGCTGTAACACGAATGCGAGCAGCTTGTAAAAGCTGTAAGACAGAAGTTAGACAAATACTAGTACCACGTTTTGCCTCAGGTTTCCTATTGTTCTGGCACGAGTCTTGTGTGGAGGGATCGTTTCCCTTCTCTCGAAGAGTTTCAGGTAATCGTTGGTTGCATCCGACAAGTTAAAAGATATTTTAGATGAAACAGTAAGGCTTCCAAAATATTGCGACTTCGTCACTGAGAAACAAGGAAACAGTATATTGAGGCAACGATGAGATACTGTTACATAAATACACAGAAAATCCAACGACGCGTTCATTACCTTCGAGATCATCCTCCAAATATAACATGATCTAGTGTAACAAGTGAACTTTTTGCTGGGACTTACAGTGCTACACGTCTTAATTTCATCATTTTTCAAAATATCTTCCAACCATTATGACCTGTTTCAATCTTCTAAACCGTCATTTTTTTTTTCAGTATGGAAAACACAGTGTCACTTCGGCCCACCAGCGGAGAGGAGCACGATGACTTTGAAGTGCTTCGAAACAACAATGGACAGACTACGTGTACCTACCAACCAAGTCACAAATCAAGCTGCGAAATTCCAGAACAAAGTGAATGTGGCGAATGAATCGGCAAATATGGAAGGGGGGACCGGTGCAATTACGTCGTCTACTGCCGTGTGGTTCCCGATGTTTCTCAATATCCCTTCGTGATATCTCAAAATAAGGTTTTGTTATTGTGCGGAGTAAACTGAGGCCATCCCTCTACACACAGATTTGAGGCAGCATCTACAAAGATGCTTTTGATCTCCAAAATCGGTTCATAAAAAAGCTTTCGACCTATGGGAAAAGACTTTCGAAATGCTAATGTAATCAATGCGAACGAAATCTGCGCTCTTAATAATAATTAGCCGATTCAGAACCAAATAAAACGGCATGCATGGGTCTGACGAGTATCGACAAATTTGAAGTCAATCGTTTCCACATGTGGCACGGAATCTGCAGTGCTTCTCTTCGATAAATGAAGACAGAATTATCGCTGAGTAGCTGCAGAGAAATACAACGAAGGTTGCGTCTTGATAAGGATTGTCCATATTCACTTTTATTTTCTCCCAATCACAAAACGTCAAAACGAAACATTATGACCACTGTCCACAGCGACGTTGCATGCTGCTGGTGGCGTTGCGGGCATGTGACGCGGTAAAAAAAAGTATGTATGCGGAGCAGACACGGGCTGAGGATCACCCTAGCGAAGATATGGGCTGCAAATGGGCAAATCCATTGCGAAAAGCGACTTTGACAAATGTCAGATTATTATTATTATTTCTTTACTTTCTCAGACGTTAAGTCTGGTTAAAAAATGGGACGTGACGCGGACCTTGATCAAGCGTCACTTCCTTTTAACTGTACGGTATATGTTATATTGCATTTAGGAACTTTCGGGTAATTGAACATGTATCAATAATTACGGATTTCTGTAATTGTATATATAAGTTTGGATGTAGCTGTATTGTATTGATGTACTGGTGGATATTGTGTGGTATGACTCCTGTAGTTGATAGTATAATTGGTATAATGTCAACTTTATTCTGATGCCACATGTCCTTGACTTCCTCAGCCAGTTGGATGTATTTTTCAATTTTTTTCTCCCGTTTTCTTTTGTACATTTGTTGTATTGGGTATGGATATTTCGATTAGTTGTGTTAATTTCTTCTTTTTATTGGTGAGTATGATGTCAGGTTTGTTATGTGGTGTTGTTTTATCTGTTGTAATGGTTCTGTTCCAGTATAATTTTTATTCATCATTCTCCAGTACATTTTGTGGTGCATACTTGTATGTGGGAACGTGTTGTTTTATAAGTTTATGTTGCAAGGCAAGCTGTTGATGTATTATTTTTGCTACATTGTCATGTCTTCTGGGGTATTCTGTATTTGCTAGTATTGTACATCCGCTTGTGATGTGATCTACTGTTTCTATTTGTTGTTTGCAAAGTCTGCATTTATCTGTTGTGGTACTGGGATCTTTAATAATATGCTTGCTGTAATATCTGGTGTTTATTGTTTGATCCTGTATTGCAATCATGAATCCTTCCGTCTCACTGTATATATTGCCTTTTCTTAGCCATGTGTTGGATGCGTCTTGATCGATGTGTGGCTGTGCTAGATGATACGGGTGCTTGCCATGTAGTGTTTTCTTTTTCCAATTTACTTTCTTCGTATCTGTTGATGTTACGTGATCTAAAGGGTTGTAAAGGTGGTTATGAAATTCCAGTGGTGTAGCCGATGTATTTATATGAGTGATTGCCTTGTGTATTTTGCTAGTTTCTGCTCGTTCTAGAAAGAATTTTCTTAAATTGTCTACCTGTCCATAATGTAGGTTTTTTATGTCTATGAATCCCCTTCCTCCTTCCTTTCTGCTTAATGTGAATCTTTCTGTTGCTGAATGTATGTGATGTATTCTATATTTGTGGCATTGTGATCGTGTACGTGTATTGAGTGCTTCTAGGTCTGTGTTACTCCATTTCACTACTCCAAATGAGTAGGTCAATATTGGTATAGCATAAGTATTTATAGCTTTTGTCTTGTTTCTTGCTGTCAATTCTGTTTTCAGTATTTTTGTTAGCCTTTGTCTATATTTTTCTTTTAGTTCTTCTTTAATATTTGTATTATCTATTCCTATTTTTTGTCTGTATCCTAGATATTTATAGGCATCTATTTTTTCCATCGCTTCTATGGAGTCACTGTGGTTATTCAATATGTAATCTTCTTGTTTAGTGTGTTTTCCCTTGACTATGCTATATTTCTTACATTTGTCTGTTCCAAAAGCCATATTTATATCATTGCTGAATACTTCTGTTATCTTTAGTAATTGGTTGAGTTGTTGATTGGTTGCTGCCAGTAGTTTTAGATCATCCAAGTATAGCAAATGTGTGATTTTGTGTGGGTATGTTCCAGTAATATTATATCCATAATTTGTATTATTTAGCATGTTGGATAGTGGGTTCAGAGCAAGACAGAAAGGACTTAATGAGTCTCCTTGGTATATTCCACGCTTAATCTGTATTGGCTGTGATGTAATGTTATCTGAATTTGTTTGAATATTAAGTGTGGTTTTCCAGTTTTTCATTACTATGTTTAGAAACTGTATCAATTTAGGATCTACTTTGTATATTTCCAATATCTGTAGTAACCATGAGTGGGGTACACTATCAAAGGCTTTTTGGTAATCAATGTATGCGTAGTGTAGCGACCTTTGTTTAGTTTTAGCTTGATATGTCACCTCTGTATCTATTATCAGTTGCTCTTTACATCCTCGTGCTCCTTTGCAGCAGCCTTTTTGTTCTTCATTTATAATTTTGTTCTGTGTTGTATGTGTCATTAATTTCTGTGTAATGACTGAAGTTAATATTTTGTAGATTGTTGGTAGGCATGTTATGGGGCGATATTTACCTGGGTTTGCTGTGTCTGCTTGATCTTTGGGTTTCAGATAGGTTATTCCATGTGCAAGTGTATCAGGGAATGTGTATGGGTCTGCAATGTAACTGTTAAATAATTTAGTTAGATGTGAATGTGTTGAGGTGAACTTCTTTAGCCAGTAATTTGCTATTTTATCATTTCCAGGGGCTTTCCAATTGTGTGTAGAATTAATTGCTCCGGTGACTTCATGTTGCAAAATTATCACTTCAGGCATTTGTGGTATCATCTTGTATGTGTCTGTTTCTGCTTGTATCCACCGTGCATGCCTGTTATGTTGTACCGGGTTTGACCATATGTTGCTCCAGAAGTGTTCCATGCCTGTTATGTTTGGTGGATTGTCTATTTTAATGTGTGTGTTATCTATTGTTTGGTTAAATCTCTTTTGGTTTGTGTTGAATGTTTGGTTTTGTTTCCTTCTATTTTCACTTTTTTTGTATCTTCTAAGTCGTTTGGCCAATGCTTGTAATTTCTGCTTCTTTTCATCTAATTGCTCTATTGCTTCTTGTTGTGAGATTTTACCTAACCTTTTCGTTTTTTGTCTGATATTTCATTTCTTATTAATTGTGTTAGCTGTCCGATGTCTTTTCTTAGTTTTTCTATTCTGATCTGTAGCCTGTGTTGCCATGCTGGTTTTGTGGGTTTCTTCTGTGTGTTGGTTTGTTCTGATCTCTGCCTAGTGTGTATATTTAGTGTGGTGAGTGCTCCTATATAAACCAGTAGTTGTAACTCTTCCATAGTTGTATTTTCATTTATTTTGTTGTGTATGATTGTGTTGATAGTTTTTATTGCTGTTTCGACTTGTGGGTTATTTGGCGGTCTATGCAAGAATGGTCTGATGTCTGTATTTGTGTCTTTGTATTCTATATATGTCAGCTGAAATTTCTCTTCTATATCTAACACTTGTGTCTCTTCGTGTTCTATTTGTGCTTGTTCTGGTGGCTGTCTTAAGATTTCGTTTTCCTCTGATTGTTTAATTGATGCGTGTTGGTCTTTGTTTGTTTGCTCTGGGATGTTTGAGTCCATTACTGTATTTTCTTCTTCTTCTGATTGCACATTATTTTGTTCCAGTATTTGTTGTACTTGTTGTTTGATGTTTTCTAATTCTGACTGGGGTATCCTGTTATTTTTTATTATTACACGGATCTGATCAGCTAGTCGTTGTTCTGTTAAAAATTTTAATTCCGGGTATCTTGTAATAAATGTTGTGTATACTTGTGATCTGTATCCAGTTGTGTTGGTTCCTAGGTTTGTTGCTTGGTAATAACAGAACATGAGGTGTCGATTAACTTCATCTGACCATCTCATCCTCTGTCTTTGTTTTCCTTCTAGGGTGGTTGCAGGGAGCATATCCTGCAAAACACCTCTATTTGGATTTGTGTTATTATTATTATTATAATTATTTCTTTACTTTCTCAGACGTTAAGTCTGGTTATTATTATTATTATTATTATTATTATTATTATTATTATTATTACGCAGAGCCTGTGAATGATTACCACGAAAACGGCGAATCTGGTCCAATGTTCACGTGCTATTGTCGTGAGCATTTATGAAAAGAAGTAGACTAGGCGCTAAATGATTGGACGTCCACTACTCTTCACAGAACGTTGGGTTCGGAGGCTTGTCTGCTCCGTGAAATAGGATACATGGTGATCTGTGGCATCTCTGCCGAAAGAGCACATTGCTGGTGCACGCACAAGTGGTCCGGTGCACATCGTGCATCGTACATTGTTGAATATGAAGCTCCGCTGTAGACCAACCATACGTGTTCACATGTTGACGCAAAGACACCGTCAATCACGACTGCAATGGGCCACGGGCCCATCGGGATTCGACCGTCGGTCAATGGAAACGTGTCGACTCTTCGGGTGACTCACGTTTTAGCTTCACTAGGCCGATGGTCGTCTCCAAAAACGCCGTCATCGAGGTGAACGGCGGTTCAAAACGTGCAGTGTACCACGAAAGCAGGCTGTTGGGAGCAGTATTATGCTATGGGGGGACGTTCTCCTGCGCTTACATGGGATCTGTGGTAATAATCGCATCCCTTTATGCTTGGTGTCTTCACTGACGGCGATGTCATCTTTCAGGAGTATAACTGTCAGTGTCTCCGAGTCAAAACCGTGCTACAGTGGTTTGAGAACCATTATAGTGAACTCACATTGATGTCTCGGCGAACAAATTCGCCTGATGTAAATACTATGGAATCCATTTGGGTCGCTATCGGGCGCAATCACCATGTACGCAAATCAATGGCCCGTTATTTATGCCAATTACATTACCTGTTTGTAGACATCTAATGCCACATACCTCCATAAACCTACCAACAAACTTTCGGATCCCTGATACGCAGAATAAGTGGTGTATTTCGTTTCAAAGATGGACGAACAAGCTCCTAAGCAGTTCGTCATAACGTTTTGGCTCATCAGTGTATGCACCATAAGCAATATGTTTGCATACAATAATAATAATCAGAACTTTCAAAACAGTGTTAAACCGGACACAATAGACATTCCCGAACTCGTCTGAAGGAATGTACTCTTCGACAAGGGACTATCGAGTGGTTTCAGAAAATTCGTACCCGTACTGTTTATACAGACCGCTGTTCATCCGCAGGAAAGTGTGAACTGCTACATAGCGCTGTCTTATCGGCGACGAATTACTTAACAAACACGCGTATTTTGCAGATGAGGCGGAAGAGCTGTCGCTGGTAACTTGTCTCACATTCAGTGAAACAGTAGTCAATAACAATTCACCGTACAGTCCTAAACGTGTGCTAGGCCATAGTTTAACCACAATATGGCCGCTGGTGATAAGAAGAGTGAGAATAAAAATTGTAACCCATTTAATATTGGGTAACTAGTCCCTTTATTTTATTCGTAAGAGTTCGGAACGTATTAACCGTACTTCCATTAAAGAAAATAAATAAATCACCTTATTCCTGTATAATACATTACCTCAGGAAGACGACTGGTTAAGTTGTTTCTGTGACACAAAGCGTATAGTGGGTACACACACTATTCCCGAAGACGGATACACAGTGCGTAGGTGCGCCAGTCGAACGCTCTCTTCGTAAAGAGTGTAAAGCATACATACAAAACATGGCTGGAAGAAAGGAGAAAACGACAAGGGCAACAAACACTAAAATGGACAAAATCGGACAAGAAAACTACAGACACACGCAAAAAAATATGTAGAAGAGTTCAAAACAAGGCAGCAGATAACTATGGGTGGCTGACCATGAGAATAAAAAGGAGAAGCCAGCCGCCACTCTGCAACACATTAAAACCTCCACTCTTAAAACACTAGGGTGCAGGACATATAGGGACAAAGTACATGCGCTAGATGATAAAACCCACCTCACGAATAAAACGTAAAACTAAAGCTGCTCTTGAGGCATTTTCGCCCAACACCCAAGGTAGGGTGCTGGGGAAGTTAAAAGGCCACCGCAGAGCAGCTAAAACTGGCCATTCGAGCAACAGGTGCACGACTGTCATTTCTGAGCCACAGCGACACCGAGGTGAGTCCTCGCGACGGAGGAGCGAACCAGGCGTTAGCCACGTATGGCCAATGCAGAGCCGGCAGACACTGATTCCCTGCGAGAGGACCGCATAGAAGGCTTCCACACATTTGTAGTCTGCTTAATGACACGCAGTCTGTTCTGCGTACTGTTATGTCATTCCGTTTCCCAAAGCCGAAAAACCCTGCGGCGTAAGACAGAACGCAGGTCAGTTTTGGAGATGCTCATCTCCAGAAGCGGTTTCCGCGTAGCCTATTTGGCCAGCCTGTCGGCAAATTAGTTAACTCGGATTCCGACGTGTCCTGGGGTCCACACAAACACCCCTGAACGACGGGACCGTTCTTGGGCATAGATGGATCCTGAATGGACGCAACCAAAGGATGCCGAGGGTAGCAGTGGTCGACAGCTTGTAGGCTGCTCAGTGAGTCCGTACACAGGAGAAATGACTCGTCAGGGCCTGAGCGGACGCGCTCAAGAGCACGAGATATGGCCGCCAGCTCAGCAGTGAAAACACTGCAGCCATCAGGCAAGGAATGCTGTTCAATATGTCCTCCATGAACATATGCAAAAACTACGTGTCCGTCAGCCATCGTGCCGTCGGTGTAAACAACTTCAAGGCCCCAGTACAGATGGAGAATCGAGAGGAAGTGATAGCGGAGAGCTGCAGGGTTAACGGAGTCCTTAGGGCCATGCGAAAGGTCCAGCAGAATCTGCGGCCTAGGTGTAGACGATGGAGGTGTACGTGACTGGACCTCGACGAGAGGTGGTAACAGGAAGGACTCCAGTTCAGCCAGAAGGGACGCGGACCGCAATCATGAGCCCTGACCTGGGCCGCCGATTCGGAAGATGAACCGCCGTGGTTGGGAAAAGGACACGGTAAGTCGGATGCGCGGAAGAACTACAAACGTGTGCAACATAACTGGCGAGGGACTCTGGCCTCCACCAGGACACTGGTCCCCGGACTCGTTTTAAGGGCTCACGTCGCTAGGCGAACGCCACAATGGTGCACTGGGTCGAGTTAACGCAACGCTGAGAGCGCCGCCGAACCGTAAACCAGACTCCCATAGTCCAGGAGGGATTGAACAAGAGCTCTGTAGAGCTGCAGCAGTGTAGAGCGATCTGCACCCCAGTTGATGTTGCTCAGGCAGCGGAGGGTATTGAGGTGCTGCCAGCACTCCCGTTTAAGCTGACGAAGGTGAGGTAGCCAAGTCAATCGGGCGTCGATACCAGTCCTAAGAATCGACAGGTCTCCACTACAGTGAATGGATCGTCATTAAGGCAAAGTTCTGGTTCTGGATGAAAGGTGCGACGTCGACAGAAATGCATGACACACGACTTCGCGGCTGAAAACTGGAAGCCGTGGGATAGAGCTCATGACTGCGCCTTGTGAATGGCCCCTGTAGGCGCCGCTCAACAACACCAGTACTGGAGGAGCAGTACGAAATCCGGAAGTCATCCGCATACAGAGAAGGTGAGACCGGCGACCCTTCAGATGCTGCTAGACCGTTAATAGCCACTAAAAATAGAAACTTAATACGGTGGTCCGCGGAAACGAAATTCTCCTGAATACGGAGGGAACTATGGGAGGCACAGACTTGGACACGGAAAGTACAGAGCGACAGGAAGTTTTGGATAAAAATCGGGAGCGGGACCCAGAGACAACACACACACAATTTGGCAACAATATGATGTCGCCAGGTCGTGTCGTATGCTTCATTTAAGTCAAAAAAGACGGCAGCCAAATGTTGGCGTCTGGAAAAGGCTGTTCGGATGACAGACTCGAGGGGCACAAGATTATCAGTGGTAGAGCGACCATGGCGGAAGCCGCCCTGACATGGAGCCAGTGCCCCCACCGTCAAGGGGGTAGGTGGAGTCTGACGGATCCGGGAGCCAACTGTACGCAGCAGAAGGGAAGATGGTGGAACCGTTGACGTAGCGGCGGTGTAGGTTGATGTCATATGCACAGAATGTAGCCTCTCGTATTTTTTCTTAGTCTCAGTTTAGGTCAGTCAATCCAGGGTCTTGTATTAATTTGTTTTTCTTTCTTTCTTTCTCGAGAATCCTGCAGTCCAGCGAGCAAGGCAAATGGTGCTCTCCACAGCTGACACGGATGGAGGTGGGGCACAGGGAGTATTGAGATGTGAAGGACGTCCACAATCCAGTCAGGTGACACTGGAAGTACAGTGGGAAGGCATACAGCCGAACTTCCAGCACTTAAACCACGGGTAATGTGTCACCCTCGAAGGCTAAGATGAAGGCACCGGTGGCAACATCATTATCCCCCAGAGCCTGGTGGACGCGCCGGACGAAATGGACAACTCGCCGTTATAAATTGACGGGCAGCTCATCGTCAGACTGCAAAAGAAGGTCCCTGTGGAATATAATACCCTGGACCATATTTAAGTTCTTATGGGGCGTGATGGAAACAGACACATCCCCCAGCTTGTCACAGGCGAATAGATCCTGTGACTGGGCAGAAGATGCTGTTTTGATCAAGACCGATCCTAACCGCATTTTGGACAAGCCCTCCACCTACCCAAACTTGTCCTCTAAATGCTGCACAAAAAACTGAGGTTTCATTGACAAGATAGATTCCCATCAACTTTCGTACATACGAGGTACAGTGGCGAATAAGCTATGCTGCCATCATTCGCCTGGCGACCTTGACCGCTTAGAGACTGCTGGTGTTTGATCATCAGTAAGAGATGACATAGTACGCTTCATGGCGTGTTATCCACCCTGAAGCCACCCACTCCGACCAGGGGCTCTTCCCCTGGGCGCCAACCAGCCGCAGCAAAGGCCACCTTGCAGGATGGCCAATGCTGCTAGTCCCGATGCCCCCAGGGTGACGAGCTTCTACTCCTTGGCATACGTGGGGAGTTAAAGGCGCAGGCATCAGCAGAGCGATCCCTGTGTGGTCAGGGGGCTATAACCAACAGGGTACATGGTGCCCCCACCACAATGGACTGGCTACCGTGCTAGTTATCAGCCGCAAACGAACTATCCATTATCGCCGACAGCGCAGAAAGTGATACTGCACGAAGTACGGAGGAAAACGCTCCCAGGAGGGTGGCCATGCCCGACAACTGGGGAATGAGCGGAAGTGCAGATCCACGTCGACTAAGGATGTGAGAGCTCTCAGCGCATGGTGGGCACTATGCACCATGTAAGGCGCCCTTCCCCAATTGGCTCGCTCTTCGGGAAAATTTTGAGAAATAGAGGTCAAGCCCTACAGGGGACCATCACATAAAGTGGACTCCTTTTAGTCGCCTCTTGACCGGCAGGAATACCTCGGACCTATTCTAATCCCTGGACCCGCAGGGGGGAGATGTTCTGTCAACAGTATTTCCAGCGCCAGAAAACCTGTTGCCAACACAGTTACTGTGACATCGTAGGCTTTCCCGGCGTAATAAGTCTTTAAAGTCTCTTCGGATTTGCTGCGGGATCCCAAAATAAACTCGATTCGATGTTTCGGCGATCCAACTGGTAGCCATGTATAGGAGAACGCTGTTTCTGCTGTCGAGTCCCGCTGACACTGACGCCACGCTGCCAGTCGACATCGTACATAGGCCGCCCTTCACCGTTGTTGCTCTCCAAGACTGGGCAGGTGGCGCCGCCCTTAGAACACTGGCGGCAACGATATATTGCACTCAGGGACGATACTCGAATACTCCGGCAGCAAACCCGAAGAGACTTTCAACAGAGTTAATGTTCGCGCACTTTCAGCTTTTCCTTCTCCTATCGGCTCCTCGTTCCTTAATCTGCTCAAGTCAGGTCACTTCCGACAAAGAACGTAGGTAAGTCACAAACTGCCATTATTTACTTACAAACAATACTGTATAGAACATAATTAGCTGCAACGCCATAGTTGAATCACATGTGTGTTTGCAGCAGCAAAGTATTTACACTACAATAACTTCAATTTCGTACACGAAATATTTAAGCAATCTCCTTAATAGTTACATATGTTTCGCACGAAACACAAAACGAAAACCTGTTCTCTTTTGTTGGTGACACACTAAGAAGATAGAACTTCCTAGTTCCGAGTTGCCCTGCGAAACTCAAATAACTGTTTGTCGGAGTACATAGCTTGTGCTTAGAAACAGTCTTTCAAGTACTGCACGTTCTGTTGACTGAATGACTCCAGAAAATTCTGTGATAAATGAAGGGAAAAACTTCAAAATAGGTGGAATATTTTGTAATATTTCTTTAGCAAGAAAGTTAGCATTTCCTTAGCCTCCTTCCTCCCAGCCGCAACCTTGGCACAGTCCACATACACGCTCAGACGCGGCTTGTTCTCGCAGCTCCGTTGAGCTGAAGTTGAGGATGCTAACTGGCCGCCAAGAATTGCCCCGCCAAGGTAACTTGGCGCGGCTCTGGATGCCTGCTGCTCTGCTAGCAAGTTGCCGCCACGCTCCCTTTTAGCATTCAGTGCGTCGCCGCCGCTTCCCTGTTTTAACTTTAAACGCACTGGCGAAATGCAACGGCTGTGGAGCCAGGTAGTTTTCTTAACTGAGTCCCTTCCCTGCACTCGGCAGCGTGCCCGCATTTCTACTGCTGCTTCCTTCTCAAGCACGAACTCGGTGCAAATGGCAGCACGCACGGTCCATTAGTACTTAGGTTTCTGAAATCTATGCTTCAATTACGGGTATAGAGGTCGTTAGAAATTGCAGAACATGTACTGCTGTTCACAAAAGCCAGAGAGAGAGAGAGAGAGAGAGAGAGAGAAGGGGGATTGAAAGCTTTAATGCTCCACAAGAAATGTGAAGTGTATTATTTGTGCAGAAATGACAATTTACGAACAGATATTAAAGCCATGACGATGGCACAAGCCATACATTTCGTAAGGTCTAAGCGGAATATCCGACATTACTGATAAGCACAACTAGGAAATCATTATTTCAAACATAGGCGGTCCAAGAATTATTTTGTGTATCTCGCTGGGGGAAGACAAATTACCATCTATTGCCACATTCTAAACTGGTATCGACCCAAATAATCATCTAAAACACTCACGTTGATCACGCACTAGTCACCATGCTCAACAATTCTGCCGTCACTTGAAAGAAACGAAATCAAAAAGCACTGGCAATTCATCACAACCAGGACCGCGCTTCTGACATTTGGCAACCGGTTACTACTGCCCAGTACATACGTCTTGAGTGGGTTTTATGAAATCTCTTCTCGTTTCTCGTATGTGTTCGAGATAAAATTTCACCTAAAAAAGACAGATACTGGATTGGATGGTGCGTATACCTAAGGGTCGTTTCCAACAGATTAAACCGCCGGGCACGATTTATAGCATCAGCAAATAAGTAATCATCAGACGAACACGACAGAATACAGAACCAGAAAAGAAATTTATGTACGATAATCCAATCTGTAGAGGTGAACTTACTTTTTGCTTGTCTTTCATGGAGCCTCGCCCAAGAACCGCCATTTTCGTCATCGTATCTTCTTGTAGTCTCTTCATAGAGTTGCCCTTTGGTCCTAAAAGTTTTCCAACGAAGTTGAACTGCAAAAGAACAATGAAGTAGCTTTTAAACACCAAACGGCATATAACACACCATTAAAGTTTTCATTATTTTTACAGCTCTTATGGTGAAGAAACTGTTGTTAAATAAATAAATAGCATGAGATAAAAAATTACATTTCATTTTTCACATGTCTCACATCAAACAACGGGTTGTTTGCAGAAAATGATTCAAATGGCTCTGACCACTAGAACTACTTAAACCTAACTAACCTAAGGACACCACACACAGCCATGCCCGAGGCAGGATTCGAACCTGCGACCGTAGCGGTCGCGCGGTTCCAGACTGAAGCGCCTAGAACCGCTCTTCCACCACGGTCGGCTGTATGTAGAAACTCTCAGTTATGAGAGCTACTTAAAAGCTACATTATTTAACATTAATCGATCGCGTTGAGTGCAACATACTTCATAATATGAGGCACGTTCTTCAGATTTCCGGACATTCTCTCAATTGATAAAATTTAACTCCTGTCCACAGGGATTAACGAATAACTTCAGTTACTTTACTTCCATTCAGGGACAAATGAAGCGCATCAGCCCTTACACTAGACTAGCCAAACAAACTAAACTAGACGTAATGTAAGAGGAGTTGAATGTGGAATATTTGTCGTATGCCACTAAGTGAACGCAGAGCCAGTATTCATCTCACGCCATAGGAAACGAGTATACGAACATGAAACGTCCTCAGCTACAGTAGAATAATACTGTATGTTAGTCACGGTTTTCTATTTGGAAATTTGTAGTAAGTTCCTACGGGACCAAACTGCTGAGGTCATCGGTCGCTAGGCTTACACGCTACTTAATCAAACTTTAACTTACGCTACGGACAACATACACACCCATGTCCGAAGGACGACTCGAACCATCGATGGGGAGCTTTACTATATTTGCTGTCAAAAAATTATCGCATGCTAATATCTTAGAAGCTAGATTAAGGAAAGGCAAACCCACATTTCTAGCATTTGTAGACTTAGAGAAAGCTTTTGACAATGCATTTATGTAAACGAACAATTTTATAAAATTCATTGTCCACATCGTGAGATGATTTATTGCCCTATTGGATTTATTCATGAAAATGACTTAATTTAATTTACCTGTACACATTAAAAACTAACAGTAGCAAGTAGACACATAAGGAATACAGGGAAAAAGTGTCATACATGGCATGTATGACGCTATAGTAAAACTCACACAGCAGGATTTAACTATTTTTTCTCGAAAGACACTGTAGTAAAGCTAGTGAGCAGATCAAAGGAGTCATACTTTTCTGCGGCGAGCAGACTTAATTTTGTGACATAGATATTTATATGAAATATTAAAACGATCTGTTTCTACAAATATAGAGAGCAATACCACCAAATATGAACTGATTCGTATAATTTTGTGTACCCCATTCCATATGAATCCATAATTTTTTTAATTACATTCGCTGTAATTGGAAAGTATCTGGTGCTGTGGTACTGTTGTGTGTGTGTGTGTGTGTGTGTGTGTGTGTGTGTGTGTGTGTGTGTGTGTGTGTGTGCGTGTTAAAATTATCAATGCACCTACGCATTCGACCTCAAAACTGTCGTCTTTTATCAGCTTTCTTTTGCTTGTGCACCATTACACTAATTCACTCATTCGAACACAACCGATTACTGTCCAGTTTACTGTCCAGTTTCTCACAATCTAGTCTCATATCCATTAAATGCAGTAGATATTTCTTACCATTAGTAAGAAAAATTTTATGCTAGTTCTGTCACTACCATTTACAGCAATAATCTACATTTTTATCCCTTACTATGATAACAAGTAATTGTAACGGACAAATTGAAAACGTCACGTGTCGTCCCTATCAATCTCTTTGCCTCGGTATGTAGGAGAAAGAAGCGGCATTCATTCGCATCAACTGGTGGACGACCTTGTCTTGATTTTGCTTGCGCGCTGTAGGCGGAGTAGCAGCCACTCTCTGGCGCGATAACGCTTCGCACTTAAAAGCCTCATTCAGCATATCTGTTGGTCTATCTTGCTAACAAGAAATGCCTTTTAGGCACCTTGCTGCCTCTTTCTGGAGCTTCTCTCTCGCATGTGCAGAGAGTTCTGAATACTAAGCGACAGCAAAGGCAGTTCTTCATTCTTCTTCCAGCTACACATCTTCCTTTCCATACGACTCACGCGTCTTTATTTTCCATCTTCATTAACTGCCTGTTATCACCTTCCTCTTTCCCTCCCACTTCGGAATTTTTCTCTGACGCCCATTGCTCCCAGCACACACAGTTAAAACCTTACTTCCCGTAATCTGCATTTACTATTTGCATTTATCTTGAGAGACTGTGAACTTTTTATCTGCTCTACTGTAATTTCTAAATGTAGTAATTGATGTTCTATATAATACGTTTAACGTATCATTTGTAATATGAAATATGTAGAACGCCCGGCTAGATGTAAGAAGCGCCTCATCGGGAACTTAACTCTTTCTCCAGGGCTTTGCGAGAACCACTGCCGAATTGCAAGAAAATGCGCAAGGTGCTTGAGACAACCTATCGCAGGATGCCATTCGGCACCTTTACGATCGTTCGAATGCCATAATACACACCTGTGTTGCCGCCATAGGGCGTTACACTGCGTACTGGTGCGAATACTGTAAAAGGCGTACTGGATTCGATCTAAATTTGTTATCATATACTCCTACCACGCTATTGCTTATCCTCGAGTGTGTAGCCTCTTTTTTTTTTGCATGCATATCAGAAAAATCAGTTCTGTAGAATACTTGGGCAGCTATTATACACACGAGGTTTCCCCGCTGTTTATAGAAGCGGAATCCACACAGCAAATTCAACCGCTCAAGAAGGGAACAGCAGGTGGAATAAACCCTTACTTTGGTCATCAAGAGAAACAAACTCTTGGGAGCTGTGTTGAGTATGTACAAAGGTAAGGTGCTAACAAACGTAAAAATTATTATTAAATCGTGTTTGAAACTGTTGCAATGGGTCTACGGATAAGAAAGTGGATGACAATTCGTAACACACGCATTAATTGCCCGTTTCGCTACCAATGCACCTTTAAGAAACTTGACAATAGGAATTCCATAGGAACGAAATGGCGTAATTAACTTATCAGAGGATGAACACACCTCTTGGTGTTTGGTGGTGGGTGTTTCAAGCAACACTTTCCCCCTCCGTGCATGAATGGCGCGTATCTCCGTATTCCTCTGATGGTAATATGATAGTAGCACGCAATACCTCTACCTAGACAAACGCGATGTTTTTTAACATGTCGCGATGCTCTACACCATTTACCGGTTTTTCTAAAAAATGTCTAGTAATACTTTTTTGTTATCAAGTTTTCGAATACGGGTACAGCCGGCGGAGCTGCGAGCCCAAAATAATGGCGACCGACTATCGCAAATAAAACTTTGCATTTGCTTAAAACAAACATAGAACTTGCGAGTTTGACGCATCGTTGAAGTAGGTGTCATTAGGGGAAGATTACAAGCTAAGGCTGGACTAGAATAATGTATAACGTTCGTGCAGGGTACCCTCCGTCATATGCTATAGAATTATCAGCGGAATATATATGCTAAATAGACTGGGGAGCGAGAAGGCCGTAGTCTTGCTGAAGGAACCATTCCGGTATTCACTTTAAATTATTTTCGGAAAACAATAAACGTAAATGATATAACGTAGACTTTCAAGGCCAGTATTTACAGCCTTAGTCACACCTGTCTTCTGAGAATTAGGTCGAAGTTTAATGCATGTTTCTGTGCTGGCGTTTCCTCTCCTTCTGGGGAAAGCATCCCCAGAGGAAATGGAGATAGATGTAGCTAGTGTGAACTGCTTTTAAAAGCGAATGATTGTACACTGCACTTGCACAGCAAGCTGAACACGCCAAAATGAAATGGAAGGAGCTATGGAGCTTATTGCTAAATAGAAGTAACAGCACCTATGCTTCTACACTACTGTATAGTTCCGTAACATCTTAGGTCATGGTTAAATAACGTCACGAATCGACTGTTTTAGGTAAATAGTTTGCCGGTTTTGCCTGCCTGAGAAAGTAGTGTGCACATTGATTGGCTGTTAAAAAGAAGCTTACGTAGGAGAATCACCTACAGACATCTCCACTGCTTCTGAGGCTGTCTACTGTTATATAGGAGAGACAGGCAGAAAATATGCTTTGGACCACGGCCTATTTCCCTGAAAACCAATGTCACCAAAGAAATAAATGTAAATCTGGATGACGTACTGACGGAATTTTTAATCGCTCCACTCCTTCCCCCTTCAATATTAACCAAGTGTCTGACGAACTATGCCACATGCCACATCGTTTGCAGTCCTAAAATAAAACGCCAACATGAAAATCCTTTTCACCGTTGGTAATTAATGTAGTTTTAACACGCGGCAAAGTCACTGTGCACATGATCATGATTAAATACTGATCCCAGTATCTGAAACTGCGTTAAACGCTGACGAATGAACCACCTTGGACTCAGAAAAAACTTAATGATTTTGTTGCCGTTTTAATACAAGAGAAAAGTCAATTATTCTTTTACTGCACTTTCAGGCATAATTTCCCCATATGACGAATGAGCTCTAAATATATAATCTATCCTTCTGCCTCTTATCACTATGGCTATGAGAAAACTCCGGATATTCCAGAATAGTTGTGCTGCCGGTGAATAGTCCCTCAAATCACAGTAACGAATTGGAAACGACTAGATCATGGATTATTAATTAACAATATTTCGTCGCCAATCAAAAATTTTATTTTTATTTTGTCCAGCACATTTCGCAGCTACAACTCCATTTTGAAGAACTGTATGGATATACTGGGCTAACATCTGCTTACGTTTTTCGCCTAATAGTCACAGAACGACGCAGTTGTTACGTTTTACGAGATAAACTATACTTCCAGAGGGGTTAACGAAACAATGTTTGAGGAATGAGAGGAAGTCTAGTAACATATTACGTACGTTTGATCATGCAAAATGGCTCTGAGCACTATGGGATTTAACATCTATGGTCATCAGTTCCCTAGAACTTAGAACTACTTAAACTTATCTAACCTAAGGACATCACACAACACCAGTCATCACGAGGCAGAGAAAATCCCTGACCCCGCCGGGAATCGAACCCGGGAACCCGGGCGCGGGAAGCGAGAACGCTACCGCACGACCGCGAGCTGCGGACTTGATGATGCAACTTTCGTCTTCTACACTGATGAAAAACTTCCACATTTGCACTTACATTTTGAAAATTTAACGTGTTTGTTACAGTACTACTTGACTCCTAACTGCATATTAACCTAACATGGTTGTTACAGTACTACAAGTCTCCAAAGGTGCGTATTAACCTATGTTACAATGACGTGATGGAGTATTATATTTACTATTATTTCTATTCACGGAATTGACGGAATTAAATAAGACATTAAATAATTACTCATAGGAGTTGCAGTTAACATTTTAATTTGACGTGCTTAACTATACAACTGTTTCAACATTAAACATATACGCAACTGGTTAATTCATTTCTACTGTAAGTGACACAGAGTATCACAGAAACACATTATACCTCCACTTATAGACCAGTAAATAATAAATACGTCGTGTGGATATAAAACAATAAAAAATCATAGAAAAGATTGAAATACGTAGTCTGCACAAATGATTACGATAGGATTTGAATGTAATTTCCTTGTTATCACCGTGTGCTACACTATGGCCCACTAGTCTACAACAATCAACTTTTACTACAAAATGTCGTCATTCGCTACCATATTGTCGTCAGCACGCCAGAACATTAACCAGGAATCGAGTACAGCCGACTCACTGGAAACGAAAACGTATATTTGCTTTCCGCAACCGCTGTCAGACTGCGCAGGGTAAGGAGCTCGACAGAACCGTGAAAAACAGCCAGCAGGCAAAGCGATGTTTCGCGGAGATTGCACAAAAGTGCACCCCCAACCCGTGACCAGCAGAGGAAAGTGGCGGATGTAAGACCTGTGGAACACGGAGACGACGGAGTATTTTTACGACTTATAACAACGATTAAGACATTACGTCTGAACGTCACGTAGTATAATCCGCCGGAGATTTTACGACTGTGGACGCCAGGCCGCGGGACTGCGACGCAGGAGAGCAGTAACATTTGCCCAAACGACCAACATTTAACCCCAAGAACGCCGCGGAAATTGAATTCCTTGTTGTTTACGACTGCAACGCTCATAAAAACATGAGCCACAAGAAAGAAATGCCCGTATCCTCGGCACGAATTCTCAATCTGACATGTAACAGCATCGCATACCCCGAAATGTATAGGATGACAAATTTCAGTGCGTGGAACACATTAATGACAAAAGATTCGTGTTGTTGTGACTTACTAAACCGTAATTGAATGGAGTAAGATTTTCTAAAAGTATCTGTAACGAAGGTAACAGAAATAATGTCCCAGACACAAATGCCTTTTATAACTTTTGAAGAGGGAAGGAAGGAAGCAAGAGTAATCAGGGTGGCTAGTCCAAATCCTTACTTTGAAATTGACCCAACATTCTAAATTCAGAAGAGTTCTTCAGTTTAAATACCTTCGATCACGTTTCAACAGTAAAAATATTATAACAATGGATATAAACGAAAAAACAGCCCACGGTCAAGATGTCTGTACTGACTAAGCAACCCACTAAAAAGTAAAGCTTTGTCAGGCACCAAAAAAAATGGCTCTGAGCACCATGGGACTTAACATCTGTGGTCATCAGTCCCCTAGAACTTAGAACTACTTAAACCTAACTAACCTAAGGACATCACACACATCCATGCCTGAGGCAGGATTCGAACCTGCGACCGTAGCGGTCGCACGGTTCAAGACTGTAGCGCCCAGAACCGCTCGGCCACATCGGCCGGCAGGCACCAAAAAGATGAAAATATACAACACTATAATGTGCCCCATAGTACTTACTATATGGTCCAGAAAGCTGGTCATTTACGAAGAATGAAAGAGAAAAACTGAATGTTTCCGATAGAAAAATCTGGGGACCTGTGTTGGGGAATGGCGTATGGAGAGTTCGAAAGAACAATGAAATTTATTAGTTAATGAAGCAACCCACTATCATACAGAAATTAAAAAGTAGGAGACTGTAATGGACAGGACATGTGGCTAGAATGGAAAATAACAGAATCATCAAGAAAGCATTTGAAGGAACCCTCCAGGCAACAAGACCATTGGGCCGACCTCGTACAAGGTGGAAAGATGACATAGAGAAGGACATCGCAGCATTAGGACTTTCCACAGAGTGGAGAGAGACTGCGAGATATAGAAGGCAGTGGAAGCATATCATTGATGTAACGCGTGGTCTACACGGCCTGTGATCGGTGAGGAGAAGAAGAAGAAGAAGAAGAAGAAGTCACACTTGGAGGGGGGGAAAAAAAACCTCCCTGAGAATTTCAGGTGTGAGGAGGAAGATGGTCTCATGAAGCCCCTGTTGGAAATTAATGGTGAGCAGCGATGGGGCAGCGCATACCACAATAATTACTGTTCTTTCCTCTGAGCTGAGCTGTGTACCAGCCATAATCAGTAGTTTAACTGCAGTTTTTAAACATCGATAATTTATATGTCCGTGTGTGAAATCTTATGGGACTTAACTGCTAAGGTCATCAGTCCCTAAGCTTACACACTACGTAACCTAAATTATCCTAAGGACAAACATACACACCCATGCCCGCGGGAGGACTCGAACCTCCGCTGGGACCAGCCGCACAGTCCATGACTGCAGCGCCTTAGACCGCTCGGCTAATCCGGCACGGCAATTTATATGGAATAATATTCATGTACTTAACACACTTCGAAATACTGAGTATTTTAAAATTTGTTGTTTATAAAACTCAATAATACTCAATTTTAATGGCAGATTAAAAACGCTGAATTCTTGTGATTTTGTGTCTTCCTGAAATTCCCTGAGATTACCCAATTTTTCTAGGTAAAATATAATTCTCTGAGGATTCCAGATTTTTTCCAAAAGAATCGCAACAGTGTAACATTCTAACTTGCCGTCGGCACGCTTACGAGATGATTAAAAATCTTGGCAAAAAATGCTCTCCTTTCTAGTGAATCTTTCACTCAGGAGCTGAGAGTATGCAGTGTAAAACTTCAATACCTGTAAGTACCCAAGACAGTTTCTGTGAGCTTGCAATAAAAAGGATACTGTAGATGTACAGTGAAAATATGTGTATGTGATGTGTGTTCGGACGGGTCAGATGTTTCAACGTTTCCTGCAAAAAGCAAATTCTATCTTTCCACTCAGGAAGATAGTTTAACCCATCACCGATGATAGTGAGGCAGTGATTACGCACTGAATTCGAACTCCAAAGGAGCATGTTCCGAATCCCCTTTCAACCATACTCACCATTTTTCTGTATCACTTGAGATAGCGCTGGCTCGTTAAAGCCACCATTTTCGCTTCCGTACCCTATTCTACTGCCAATGACCTAGTCATCAGTCTCTAAGGATCTCGATGTCGACGACAAACGATGCTCAAACTTAACATTCTTTTTAACCTTTCGTGAAACTTTATTTCTCACACCATCTTTTGCATGAAATTAAGGTCTAATTTAGGTATTATTAATCGATATCTATACATGGCATGAATGTCTGTTCGTATATTCACAGGTAGGTTAGCACAGTGAAACGAACCCTAGGTTTTTGTAAGCTTCATATTCACTAGCATCGCTGCTATTGGTAGTGAGGTGGCGCTATTGATTTCGCATCTGTTTGGCGCCAAGTGATCAGTAGTGAGAGGCTGGCTATCTAACACGACGGAACCGCGGAAATCTTGGGCCCGCAAAAGTGTTGTAAACATCGTGACACAAGTATAATCCTCGACGTGCAGTCGTTCGTGCGCATCAGCATTCAATCATTCGTGCGCAAAACGCGAATGCAGCAGTAGTTTGTGAAATGAGAGAACTGAGTCAAAACGCGAAAAAAAAAAAACGATTTGATGTTCCCCCGCATCTCCCGCGTCGCACCACGCGAGAATTGGATTAACTACATCATTCCCACGAACATCGTCTTGTTGGATTGCAACGAATGGATATGAATATGACCACAAGAATAACATGTTTAGAGTGTGGACAGTGCAGCGCTGTAAAAAGTGCACGAATATTAATAATAATCGAAGTTCTACCAGGCTCGTGTGACATCACTCGGTAGTGAAGCAGCAGCCCCCCCCCCCCCCCCCCAATTCCCCTAACTACTTATTTGAACATTGCAGGTACGTTCCAGCATCGTTGCAGTCCAGTACTACGAGGGGGAAAAGCGAACGTGGTTTGAACACTGCGAGGTGAGTGGGAGTTAAGACATATGGCCGTTAAACATATATGCAGTCAGTTCTACAAGAAAGTGTACACCATAATTTTAAATATGATGTCCGCAACGACGTCTCTGGTAGTGGTCTCGAATCTGTAATCAATGCAATTTTGCGCAGTGTATAGATAAGAAGTGTGAGAGTTGAATGTTATGTTCTGTTTTGTCAGTTGCAATTCTAAATGAGTGCAAAATATAAGCGGCGTTCAAAAAGAAACGAGCCGGAGGCGTAATTACAGAAATCAGTGCCTGTATGTTAGAAGTACTGACCATGGCTGTTGAGACACTTGTCCCACTGTGACACAAGACGGTGAATGGCTGTCTCATAAGATTCTCGGGGCTGCGATGTTAACTAATTCTGCACGTACAGCTGGACATCGTCGTCCGAGGTGAATCGTTTGCCCCTCAGAGCCTTTTTAAGAGGACCAAAAATGTGGCAATCACAGGAAGAGAGGTCCGGACTGTATGGAGTGGTCGAGAACCTCCCATTTGAATTTCTGCAGAGGTGCCATGATTGTGTTGGCCGTATGAGGTTTTGCATTGTCGTGGAGCAGATGACCCCACGGGTGAGACTGCCTGGTCGTTTTGATTTGATCGCTTGGCGAAGGGTGGTCAAGCATTGCGAGTAAGGCTGGGCATTCACTGTTCCGTGCTGCAGTAAGTGCATCAGAAGTGGGCCATTTTTGGTCCCCTTAAAAAGGGTCGGGGGGGGGGGGCGAACGATTCACCTCGGACGACGACGTCCAGCTGTACGTGCGGAACTGGTTAACATCGCAGCCCCGGGAACTTTACGAGACAGCCATTCACCGCCTTGTGTCACAGTGAGACAAGTGTTTCAGCAGCCAGGGTCAGTTCTTCTCACATAAAGGTACTGGTTTTTGTAATTATGCGTCCGGCTCGCTTCTTTTTGAACGCCCCTTAAATGTGAAGCGCCACGAGGCAGTGTTCCTTCTAAACTACCCAAAGGAACCAAAGCTATCATATGGAGCTGCTGTTAAAATTCTTAGAAAGTGAAAGACATTCGTTGCGAAGTGGATCAAACGATATTTAGTCGCTAGAAACGTGGACGACTTACCGGGGAGAGGGCTAAGGTGTCAAGCTGGAATCGATAATGGCGGCGATTGGATTAACTATTAGGTAATTGTGCAATTAGTAATATCAAGTATTTTCATGTAAACACATATTTATAATAGTGTTTTTCATTTCATACAGATAACGGCGTCCACTTTCTTGTGGAACTGACTGTAATTCCCTCCATCCGAAAGGTTGGGTAGTTTGGGGGAAGAGACCAAACAGCGAGGTCATCGGTCTCATCGGATTAGGGAAGGACGGGGAAGGAAATCGGCCGTGCCCTTTCAAAGGAACCATTCCGGCATTTGCCTGGAGCGATTTAGGGAAATGATGGAAGACAAAATCAGGATGGCCGGACGCGGGATTGAACCGTCGTCCTCCCGAATGTGAGTCCAATGTGCTAACCACTGCACCACCACGCTCGGTCACCTCATTCGAAGATTCGGTTACATGTTGGCAACATTGTGGCTGAAACCTAATTACAACTGTGCTCATTTAAATGTCTTTCTCTACGGTATTCATGTCAGAGATTAACAAAATACAACCATAAAAGATTTATTTCTATCGTTATAGTTTTTGTTTTTCAAAGTATCTCAACATGTCGTATCTAATTGTAACGAATTATCGATTAAGTTCATCAAATCCGTTACTTGATAGACGTTTCTTGTCATTTTGCAGCATACAAAATCCCGTTGTAGAATACAGAAAAACGAACTAACTCAAGGAATGGTATTGCTTTCCACCCCTGTTATATAACATCTATACTGACGAGTAACTATAAACCTCAAAACCAGAGCATTAAAATAAGCAAATCATACTGATGTAGGTGCCGTGTAACGAAAATCTTTTAATGACACAAAAAACATCATCATTCGTGTCATTTAAGCACTATCCAATTCCTACTAAAACGATGACTTTAAGCCTAATAATGGAAAAACGCAGATATGCGCTTTTAATCTAAAACAGATAATTAATTATAACTTTCAAATACAAATACGTACTGCACTCCCGCAATTTAATTCCGCTGCGAGGACATCAAGCAGAAGATTCGCATCACAAACACCGCATGAGGTGTACATTCAAGTTCCTTTAGCGTGTCATCCCTTGACTGTACTCTCGTGCCTCCGAGAAAGATGCGTCAGCCTGGAGGAACTCTACCAATGCTAATGATGGAATATGATGTATTGTGACAGAAAACATCGACCTTGGTTTTGGGATGATGTCGCAAAACGGAAAGGTGTAACAACCAGAGAACTTCGAAAAGCTAGAGAGATATCACATGGTAATTATTATATCCAAATTGGAACATGCGGAGGTGTCTAAACCGATTGTGAAACTGAACGTCGCAGTGCTGAGCAAACACGAAGTACTGATGCCATGATGAAATAAGTGAGATGCTACGATTCGATGTACATGAAGGATCTCTAGCAACTTTTGTTTTGTGGTAATTTGAAATAAATGTTTATTATACAATGAAGAGCCAAATAAACTGGTACACATGCCTAATATCGTGTAGGCCCCCCGCGAGCACCCAGATGTGCCCAAGACGACGTGTTGGAAGGAACTGACACCAAGAGTCCGGCAGGGTTGTCCATAAATCCGTAAGAGGGGTGGAGATCTCTTGTGAACAGCACGTCGCAAAGCATCCCAGATATACTCAATAATGTTCATTCCTGGGGACTCTGGTGGCCAGCGGAAGTGTTTAAACTCAGAAGTGTGTTCCTGTAGCCACTCTGTAGCAATTCTGGACATGTGGGGTGCCGCATTTTCCTGCTGGAATTGCCCAAGTCCGTCGGAATGCACAATGGACATGAAGAGATGCAGGTGATCAGACAGGATGCTTGCGTACGTGTCACCTATTAGAGTCGGATGTAGACGTATCAGGGGTCCCACGTCATTCAAACTGCACGCGCCCCACACCTTTACAGAGTCTCCGCCAGAGTGAACAGTCCCCTGCTGATATGCAGGGTCCATAGATTCATGAGGTTGTCTCCATACCCGTACACGTCCATCCGCTCGATACAATTTGAAACGAGACTCGTCCGACGAAGCAACATTTTTCCAGTTATCAACAGTCCAATGTCGGTGTTGACGGGCATAGGCGAGGCGTAAAGCTTTATGTCATGCAGTCATCAAGAGTAAGGAGCGGGCCTTCGTCTCCGCAAGCCCATATCGATGATGTTTCGTTGAATGGTTTGCACGCTGGCACTTGCTGATGGTCTGCAGCAATTTGCGGAAGGGTTGCACTTCTGTCACGTTGGATGATTTTCTTCAGTCGTTCTTGGTCCCGTTCTTGCAGGATCCCTTTCCGGCCGCAGCGACGTCGGAGATTTAGTGTTTTATTACCGGATTTCTGATATTCTCACGGTACACTCTTGAAGTGGTCGTACTGGAAAATTCCCGCATCATCGCTACCTCGGAGACTATTGCTCCAGCACCGACTATAACACCACGTTCAAAATTACTTAACTCTTGATAAACTCCAATTGTAGCAGCAGTAACAGATCTAACAACTGCGCCGGACCTTGTTGTCTTATATAGACGTTGCCGACCGTAACGCCGAATTTTGCATTTTTAAATATATCTGTACTTAAATATTCCTGTCTGTAACAGTTTCTTTGGCGCTTCAGTATAGATAATCTTTTCTCCCGTCTGCGAGTATTAAGGCCATTTATTATGTTGGAAGTCAGATGGTGTTACGCTGCATTTACTGAATTTGGGATTTTATTTTACAACATTTTCATTGTCAATTCCCGACACCAACGAATAAATACCAGCAGCATTTGTAAGATTAGGCGCAGCAGTTTCCGTGTCCGTGGGAAGCATCTTCCCCCGACATGGAATGCTGTCTCGGCGGCCCAGAGGGAGCCACAGCACACGCATCGATTGGCGCGCTCGGCCAGATTATTAAATCACACAAGTCCCGCAGCGAGCCCCGGGGCCAGTAAGCGGATTAGCGATGGCGGCCGAGCGAGGGCACACCAAAGCGCGCAAAGAGCAGCTTGGCACGTGACCGCTTTCCGAATGGCGGTTGTCTCGCGGAAGCAGGTCTGCTCATAGCGCCTGACGGCGACGGAATGCGTCGTGCAGCAGCTGGCCTTGGCGGGAAAATGCAATCCCTTGAGAGTTCCCTCCCAACGCCCATAATATGCTTAGAAATAACGACCAGAAAACGACTGAGCAGGGTTGAGGAATCTCCTACAAAGTGCCAAAATGACGGAATAATTAATCGATAAAAACCATTCAAGTAATTAAGCACCTGAAAGCTATAGGAACGTTAAGAAATAAATGTTTTAAAACGGGCGCAGCGAATACTGGTATCCAAACTATAGAGCGATCAAGAAATGAGCTTACTATGCAGGTCGCCTAATCAGTTCAGACGGTATTGCAAATTTTTGTTGTTAATTTTATATTTTTTCTACTTAAACTTTTGTCTTTAGTTTTCGGATATCAATTACGGTGACCCGTGTGCCGATTAGAATCGTCATCTCAGCACAGGATGTTTGTTCCCGTAAAATACGCTGGCGAACAAGCCGTTACGCACTACTTTTTGAACAGACAGTCAGGACCGTGGCAGAGAAATCACGTGTAGGTAGCATGACGCCGCAAGAGCGTGGCACAACGTGAAGACGCTTTCTCTGCCTGGGCATGACATTCACCCCCCCCCCCCCCCCCCGCCACGCCCGCCACCGCCACCGCCTTCCTCTTCTGACTTTGCTCCGATAATACGTCATATCCAACCTTGACTGACTAGTGGTCTGTAATTCTGCTGCCGGCCGCTTTAACCGAGCGGTTCTAGGCGCTTCAGTCCGGAACCGCGCTGCTGCTACGGTCACAGGTTCGAATCCTGTGTAGGGCATGGATGTGTGTGATGTCCTTGGGTTAGTTAGGTTTAAGTAGTTGTAAGTTCTAGGGGACCGATGACCTCAGATGTTAAGTCCTATATAGCTTAGAGCCATTTTGTAATTCTGGTCTGGGGTGCCCAACTGTTAATTCCGCATTACATATGGGTGTCCGCAATACTTTGGATAAGGTAGTATAGTTATTCCAGCAATTTTCGCAGTGTGCATCCAAAACAGCATACGACTGTCGCCTTCTAATATTTCGGCTGATAAGCCGCACGGACATATTGAAGGTGTGCCGTCGAAATTAGAACTAATTGACACAACACTGTGGAGTAAATGCTCGGTACAGAGAAGACAGACAGCAACAAAAGCGTTGTTATAACTGTTTATCTGCTAACTGTACTTCCACAGCTTCCTGACCCAATGAGTCCCAACAGGATAGGGCTGTGGCCAGCATCTTCAATTTCCTTAATCCATGTAATGGCCAGTGAAACGATTTTCAGCCACTGCTGCACATTTGTTTGCAGAGGAGGTGTGTGTGTCGCTGTGTTCGATGCGCCGTTATTGCACAGTGAGTCCTGTTTGTCCTGAACAACTTACACCTCACCCGCAGAGAGTTTCATAAATACTTGCTTTCCGTTAAAACATATCATCTTCACAGGTCCCAGAATATCTGCCCGTCCTGGCCTGCGGCCGAAGGCACATTCATTTTACGCTTCTTCATTAACCTGCGTTTTCGAAAAACATTTCGCACTTACGGTAGAAACGCCACAGACTTTCTACCTGCTCTCCCTTTGGTTGGTCTGGTGTTTTCGCTTGCAGAGCTCTCTTACTCTGATGTTTTGTGTATCCATTTTCAGCAATACTGTACCAGTTCGTCCCGTAGGCTGCCACAGTCGGACACTACTACATAGATCGTATGTAAAAAAAATTTTGAGTACGCTGATAGTTTGCGAAGAATGGTCGTAGTTGGACACCTGCAAGCGTAAATCAGTATGGGTGGGCTTACGGTGCACGCAACTGCCTAACAATCCACTCCCCTAACGTCGACCTGATTCATCCAAGAACGGTACACAGCAATTCACTACCCGTTCCATGGTAAACCCTATCTTTTCATGAATGTAGTCCAGTTGCTCAAGAAATACCAATTTATCCTCATCGCTGAGTCGAACTATGAACGTGTCGCCGACACATGTTAGAAAATTACAGACTTCATAGATCACTTGCGACTGCGCAATTTCTATCTACAATGATGCTGAACAAATCAGTTTACAGGTTGCATACGCATGATTTTTCATGAATGGCTGCATGTTGGCCATTTACTGATAACTAAATAACATACAGGTTTAAATTTGATAAGAATGGGCAAATTAGTCTGGCGCCACTAATCAAGGCAAGTGCAACACACATTTAACAACAAAGTAAAGATTATGATCTACAAGACTACACGCATTTAATTACGTGTTCTTCCTTCAACCGTATTTGGTTAACGCGGACAGGGTAGGTGGCGAAAAGACAAGTAGATGACCACCAGAGATTCCATCAAGGTCCTGCATTAAATCCCTAATCACTCTACAGTGTCTATATGTAACGTCAGATGGAAAACATGATGCTACATTAAAGGTGTAGGTTATGTGCTGGTATCACATTTCACCATCCCCTTTTTTCTCGTCTTTAAAATTAAAGGCAGAATATCACGGTTACCTCCACAAAAAATGGTCACAGTTAACCAATGTCAGAGTTACACATATGACGCCTTGGTCCTCGTTGTCAGTAAGGAGGTCAACGGTAGAAGTATCTCGCACTTGAATCAGTTACTAAACACAGTAATTGTCATATCAAGTGGCAGTTTGAAAAACGAATAATTATTGTTTTTCAGTACTGCCGAAACATAGAGGTTTAGCACTCGATAAAGTATGATGTAGAAAAGAGTAACACAGGCTGCGCTAAGACTCTGGATGACCTTATTTCCCGCTCTAAATTATCAATACAATCTCTAACATGACACGAATAAAAATAAAGGACATTGATAATGAATAAAAATTGATCTTCTACAACGAACAGCGTTGTAATTCATGGTTCAAATGGCTCTGAGCACTATGGGACTCAACTGCTGTGGTCATAAGTCCCCTAGAACTTAGAACTACTTAAACCTAACTATCCTAAGGACATCACACACATCCATGCCCGAGGCAGGATTCGAACCTGCGACCGTAGCGGTCGTGCGGTTCCAGACTGTAGCGCCTTTAACCGCTCGGCCACTTCGGCCGGCTTGTAATTCATGCAGGCAATTCGCATACGTAGGTATTTACGTGAAATGTTCTTGAATCTCTGCCTGATAGAAGTCGTTTCTATGGACCGCTTGATTGTAAAAAGTTCTTTTCTTTTTCTTTTTTTCTGTCTCCGCTGCCCTTCCACTTTCGGCCACAGACTTCATAAACTACGGGGAAATTGGTTCCACGGGGAGTCACCGGCGTCTTAACGGAATTGCCGAATTCACTTTCCTCGGGCGGAGAATGCGCTGGGCGGTCCGCGATAAGAATGCAATCACACGCGCCTCCCGGGGGGGGGGGGGGGGGGGGGGGGGGGGGGGGGCACATTACGTGGTTGGGTGCCCGTGCGTCAGCTACCGAGAGGAGCAATTCCGCACAGAAAGCCACATGTCTGCCGAAGCACACAAACTTCGGCTAGAGCATTGTTTCTAACTAAGCAGGTGCGCTCTATCTACTCGTGACGCTTTCACTACACGAAATTATTCGTACGTGTATCAAGAATTGACCATCGTCGAAACTATTAGGAAAGGAAAATATGTAATGCGACCATACCTACATACGCAAGAAATTTTTTTGTTTGTTATTGTCTTCTCTGAGTCTTTAGCAGAATACGCATCTTTAGTTCTGCGCAGGTTTTCCGGTTGTTGTTGACTTGCTTGCCGCTGAGCACGTTTCTCTATATGGCTCGATATTTACGAATTTTTTTTCTGTATGCCTTTGTTGAAAATTATGCTCTTTACTTACTGTAAAGACGTAATTAATTTGCAAGGCATCGTGTTAACGCGTTGTGCGTCATTATTTGAAAACACCGACACAATTAGGTGCCGTAATAAAGGAAAATTGGAAATCTGTTGTAAGTTCCTATGGGACCAAACTGCTGAGGTCATCGGTCCCTAGGCGACACACTACTTAATTTAACTTACGCTAAGGGAAATACACACACCCATGCCTGAGGGAGGACTCGAACCTCCGACAGGGGGTGCCACGCGAACCGTGGCAAGGCGCCAGACCGTCGGCTACCCCGCGCGGCCATAAGAAAAGGAAAGGTTTCGAATACCAAAACCTCGGTGTCCATCTTCTATTATGAGAAGGAAAGTTGCTACTAACCATATAGCGGAGATGCTCAGTCGCAGATAGGCACAACAAAAATACTCTCACAATTAAAGCTTTCGGCCATTAAGGTCTTCGTCAACAATAGCCACACATACGCAA
The DNA here is from genome assembly GCF_023864345.2 of Schistocerca serialis cubense. NCBI lineage: Eukaryota > Metazoa > Arthropoda > Insecta > Orthoptera > Acrididae > Schistocerca > Schistocerca serialis. Next base: position 416,499,357 of record NC_064645.1, read on the forward strand.
ACGAACCACACTGCCTGTGTGTGTGTGTGTGTGTGTGTGTGTGTGTGTGTCGTTGAGGAAGGTTAATGGCCAAAAGCTGTAATTTATCTGCGACTCAGTATCTCCGCTAGATGATGAATAGCAACTTTCCTTCTCAAAATATTGTTACATTCCATCCTGGACTTCCACTGTTTGATTCTCTTCTGTTACATTTCATGCGCGGTTTTTGAGGTACAAATATGCAAATATCCAAGCGTACTCAGTGCTAGTGTCATTACCAGTATTTTACAGAGCACAGAGGTGCTAAAAATTTTGCGAGGAGTATGCTAACTTTAGTACGATGTTGCAATGTACACTGTTAGTGCTAAGTGCCATTTACGGCAGCATTCACTTTCATCGTCGATGAACCTGCAAGTGTGGCTGATCTCTGAATCATTTGAAATTTCATCTGATCTCAAATTTTCAATGCAGTTATTATCAAAAAAAATTTAAGCTGAAAGTAATGCGACTTGATCATTAGTTACACTTACTGCATTACGTGTGAAAATACTTTACACTGAATTTATAAGTGTCTTAAATCATCGACTGTAAAAGCTGCTCAAAACCCTCCACTTCACGCAAAATTTACCTACAGCAGTTGTCCATCTGTTTGCTTTTGAAATTTGTACATAACATGCTTCTCTTCCTATTTAGGAAAATTTGCAGCCCTGTAGCGTCCGCCATTAGGTCGGCCAGCTTTAGCTGATCAAGTATAGCTGGAGCGTTCAGACAGCGAAGGGCTGTCTGATTTCAACACGTTCTTGATGGCATCAGTATTTGCCCACGTTCATGTAACAATCTCTCCGAGTCGATGATTGAAACTGTTCGACTCTTCAGTTAACGATGGCTATCGTTTCATAAATCAAATGGCTGTGGTCCTCAAGATGTTGGACCAAGGGGTTCTACAGTACTATTACAACGATGCGAGTTTCCCGCTTTAGTAGCTATTTGTTCAATTTTTTCTTGAGGTAAGGTTTTCTTTTCAAAATTCTTGGGAACAGTCATTTGAAAAGCAGTTAAAAAATGCTCCTGTCGGAGCACAAAAACGGCGAATATGTTCCTGTTTATAAGACTGGCAGAAAAGCGGGGAATCAGCTGCCGCAGTCCTCATAGCGTCTTCCTCACCAGATATTCTGGTGTGCCAACACATTAGCGCTCTTTTAACGCGTTGTAAATCCTTTTACCCAGTCTCTTTTTGTAATTAAGCCTTCATACTCAGGACCCTCTCACTGCTACTGCTGTGTGTGTGTCTCTCTTCTCCTACTGTCTCCTTTTTCTACCGTTGATTTACAATACATCCCTGTCTCCTCTCTCACTTAAACTGTATCTTTTTGTATTTCTTTCCCACTGCCACTATCTTCAACAGCTCGGTAACTCCAAACTTCTGTGGTTCCAACTTATTTTTCCCCTACACGCAAGTGTTTAAAATTTTGTTCAAAATGCGTCCTCCCCTACACTAATGTGATAAACTACGCAGGTCTGGGAAGGTCCTGATCTCCTAGCCTACGTATGATCTCCATTCATCTGCATTCCTTATGTCCTCTCTTTTGCTCCCACTGCTCTTATCTCCACCCATTTCTCTCTCTCTCTCTCTCTCTCTCTCTCTCTCTCTCTCTCTCTCTCATTGGCAGTGTGTCCTCTCTCTTCCGCCTTCACTGTCTCTCTGCTACTCCCTTTCAGCACAAAAAAATCACGAATATGATCGCATGCCAAAGCTTTTGGTAAGAAAGGCGAATGAGGAAACTGCTTCCCACTCTCCTGTAAGTCTTTTAAAGGGATGATACTAGCCTTTTCTGTCCTGCGACAGAAGCATTTTTCAACTGGTTCGCTTCTTTCCCTGTTACAGCAGGGTGTGCTGCTTACATGAAACGAATTACTTAGCTCAGTAAATGTTTTGAGTTTACGCAGTCCACGCCGAGTCGTTCATAGCACATGCACAGCGCCGGCCAGTTAGCTGGACAACGCAGGCGCGGCCCATGCATATAGCTGCCTCAGCGGTAACACAGCAACACCCGGCTGGCGTGCCCATGTCAGATGGCTGCAAGACCGTACCGAGCCCATCACGCTATGCTACGCCGCAGTTGCCTCATCCGCTGCGGGCCTCCTGCGGTTTTATAAGCGCATACAGGATCTGACTTTAGTCAGTCTCGTCCTGGACTCCAACGCCGCTGATACCAAGACGCCATGCTATTGGTTTCGCCTTCATCTGGATTTCAAACCCGCTCTGGAACTGGACCATTCAGAGATTCCTCTTCACGGCACTTCAGCCTCTGTTTCATCCACAAACTCTGTTGATTGTCGTTCCAATGGCTGCTCTAGCCCAGTATTGTAGTGTAGTATTATTATGTTTTCGGCTTTCCCTTGTTGCGGAATAAAGTTTCTGTCTACTCACGCCTACTATTATTTGTTGTTCCCCATTCACGGACAAAACAAAAAGTGTGGAAAATGTAAGTTTCACATAGAATCGTTTGCTTTACATTTTTTAATACTTTACCAGTCGATCGCAATTCATAGAAAACGGCCAGCTTATTTGTCTCTTAAAACAGTAAAGTATTATAAGAAATGCTTAACTCAATTCGGAGTCTTTCCAGTTTTACATAATTTTTGGTAGTCGTTTCATGTTCTTTCCAGGCATGTTAAGACCCTTTCTAGCCCATTTTTTTGTCGCTGCAGTATCACTTTGCTCACATTTGTATGAGCGTGAAGAACCCATTACACAGTGCATACAGTACTACAGGTGAAAAAATGCTGACTAAAAACCAATTTTTGTTACCTCAGAACACTTGTGATGACACTAGAACGTTTGACATGTGTTCCCTACGTCAGCTAAAACTACATTTACGCCTCAAACCGGATATTACCTCTGGATTTCCGCAACGGATAACAATGTCGAAAAAAGTTTCAATAGCCCAAAAGCATCTTATTAACAACATACGGTAAAAATTTCGACCATTTGCCATGAGTAGAAACTACCGAAATGGCCGTCCCCTCAATACTTATCGTACCCAAAATCATAGTTTTTCATTGTTTTCTCTGCAACTACGCAAGAACAAACTGTGCTTTAACACGCCTACGGTCCATCCTAAAGCACACCCAACGCAAAAGAATCAACCGATTTGCTCGATTTGCCTGGGCTGGAGGAAGTGTGTATTGTTTAAATTTTGACCCTGTGCTGTAGGACAGCTACAGTATACCCGTTCTTCCGACAGGTAGTATTCGGCAAACGAAGTTGACACTCGGCCCGTTGGCTGATGGGAACGACTGTAAGCCGATTTTTCGTTTACGGTCGCTCCCATCAGCCACTGCGCCGCGTCTCAACTCACTTTGCGCGAACAGTATGCAGTTATCGCTACATCAGGGGCTATCCAGAACACTTGACCCTTCATCTCTGTGATCAACAGAACCAGACATTTGACTCTCTAAAATAGCATTTTCGCACCCGGCTTTTTCGAACATATTGGTACCGTGCACTGTGGTGCTGTAAACAAACGGGACCAGATTCTGGTGGTTGTAAATTATGTTGACAAGCAATGCCCACTACCGGCGTTTATTTTTTGCCACAGTATACGTTTACATCGAGTCACATTAATAAATTGGTATCAGCTGCAGCAACAGCATTTGCGAAATACGCAGTTCTCTCGTAACTCCCAGCCCTCGAAATACTCAACTGAAATGATTAACATCAATTGTGTACGTATGTAATTTAAAATTCTGACAAATGTATTTTCTATAACGCTATTATGCCATTCTTATGTTTCCGTAAGTCAGGCACAAACTTTAGGCTAAACATCAGTGCTAAATTTGGTGCGTGTACTAAGCGCACCGAGTGATTGTGAAGTCACGGCGCCGCCTGTTTTCGTAAGAACAGCGCTGCACACCATAGTAAATTGGGTGTGCCATATAGTAGCATCAGCGCCTCGATATAACGGAACTAGCCGCGCCTCGGATGTTGCGGTTGGCTCGCAAGATAGCACGCGCGGCTGTGGCCACGTGTTGCTGCTTGTACTACATACGCCACAGGATATGGCGGCACTGCGGCACCCAGCAGCCACTGTAACAGGTAGTGTGTCCCAAGGCATCAAGTTTGAGGCGACTCCCAACAAGCTGTTAAGAAAGTGGTGTGCGTGTTACGGAGGCCTGGACTACTCAGCGACCAAAGACAACCCACTCATAATCACACCCTTACATGTGCATTTTCACAGACCTTATTGCATAGGGCACACTGTATATCCGACTAAGACAATTTGCAAGAAGAGCTCACATACCTCAAATGAATTTTTAAATCGAATGCATTTTCCCCGCAACAAATTCGTAGAGCACTGAACGAAAAACCTAGAATGCAGGTATGTGATGGGGAAGAAGATAGTTCCTTCAGATGTAGTGCGTTCTTGCCATGTGTGCGCTCTTTCCTTACTCGGCTCACGGACGACTTACAGCTTCGTCAAGCGGGTGTGTATCAGATTCCTTGTGAAAATTGTGAGAAGTCGTACATAGGTCAAACAACACGCACCGATCACGAGAGGTGTGTGGAGCATCGAAGATACACACGCTTATTACAGCCAGACAAGTCAGCTGTGGCCGAACATTGTATCGATACAGGGCATTTCATGAATTACAGAGATGTGAAGATTTTAACATCCATTTCTTCCTTTTGGGAATCTGTCTTAAAGAAAGCTATAGAGATTAGATTAGCTAATAATTTCATAAATAGAGATGGTGGTTTTAATTTGGACAAAGCACGGAATCAGGCTCTTTGACTAATTAAACTGCAGAGAAGTCGTCATGATGTCACTGCCGCCGATCATACATCGATAAGAGAATCGAATGTCTGTACGCCTTCGCCACAGGCGGCGCATGTGTAAGCGTATTTCTCTGCCGCCGACAAGCATCTGTGACTCGCATGCGCAGTACCGCCGCGGTGGAGCATATAAGGCCGCGCTTGGCATCTTGTCGTCAGTCTTGTAACTCACTCTGAGGATGGCCGGACGATACGCGGCCGAAATACCAGCGGAGGAAACTTTATTTGCGCGGCTGCATGCCCGAAATTTAATGGACATACCCTTACATCTCTCTGTCCAAACAAATAGGTCGGATGACCCGTTCTTTTTGAAAGTAATAGGTGTATGATACAGTCTTACAGCAGTTTACAATACGCCCAACAACATGCACACGGTCAACACCAGAGTATTGTTGTTCGCAAGCCTAGCAGATGCTAGTGCAATCTGATGTTTTTACAATTTAGGTGGGTGCACTCTACGTTTAACATTTGTAATAAGGTACAACTGATTGTCTGATCCGGACTTGAACTTGACGCCTGCGCTGATCCGGGCTTAATTCCGACGCCTGCATTTCGACAACAGCACTTTTGATTTAATCTACGAGAGTGTAAGCCTCAACATGAGATTAGCTTCTCTCAATAATTAGCAGTCTAGAGACGGGACGAGACTCCACTGGCCCTGCCCTCTCAAAATGTAATAACAATGAGAAACACACACACACATACACACACACACACACACACACACACACACACACACACACACACACACACACACACACACACACCCGCACGCAGAGAGAGAGAGGGGGGGAGGGGGGGTATGAACCGGGTAACTTGATCGGTGAACTCGTTGCCGGTTCATCCGCAGAAAGCACCCCTTGATACGGAGCAAACGCCCGTCACACGACGCAACCAGACGGCGGCCCCCTGCAGCGTGCATGGATTGGTTTAGCGGGCGAGCGCCTTCTCCCCGGAAACAAGGTTTAGTACTTCCAATTATCCTCTTTGCTCTCAGCCTGAAGAGAGAGTCTGATTGTACAACATCAAATACTGTAGCACTATAACTGGTGATACGTAAAAATGCTGCGAATACTACCTCAACATTCTTAGTTCGCTATCAGCCACTTCCTTCATAATATTTCTTAAAGCTGTTGATTTTCCTCCTTTCTGTTCAATTTCAGAATGGAGCATAAGATAAACAATTGGTTTCAGTAGAATTTCGAAACTTTTCTTTACCACTTCCCTACGGCGCTTACTTGAAAATAATGTTTCACATATCACTGCCTATTGTGCATATTCAATGCCGCTATGTTTCCTCCAGAAGTGGCTCTAAGCACTATGGGACTTAACAGCTGAGGTCATCAGTCCCCTAGACTTTGAACTACTTAAACCTAACTTCATCACACACATCCATGCCCGAGGCAGGATTCGAACCTGCGACCGTAGCAGCAGCGCGGTTCCGGACTGAAGCGCCTAGAACCGCTCGGCCACAACGGCTGGCCCTCCAAAAGTAATTCACTTCTCTTTCAAGCTCCTCAGCGTAACGCGCTGACCACTGAGATTGGCAAGACAGGACGATAAAGATACAGCAGTGTACATTATATTATGCTGGTGTCTACCATCAGAAAGACTCCTTGCAGAGCACACACTGAACGACAGCAAATACGAGTATTTGGATGCCAAGGAGCGTAGAACGCCGTTCCCTAAGCAAATCAGCAACGGCTTTTTATAAATCACAAGACGCTTTTCGTAAACATGATTCACGGAATATGTGAAAAACAAAGAAGGTTCGCCCGACGTCATTCAAATATGTTTTTACGTTATACTTGTGTCATTAAATTTTTTTTTCTTCCTTTCGAATTCACCAACCAGAATTACGTAACACCTTCAATTGCTCTGGTGTTTCCTATTTTTCCAGTGCTCCAGTTTCTCCCCGCGTTGTCTTTTCCTTTCTTCTGTCCATGTTTCTCCTAGGTATTTCTTTAATCCGGATGCTACTGCCGAATTCTTCGTCCAGACACGGGGAAATATTTGTTTCGTTAGCCAGTCCTCATTCATTCAGTAGAGATGACCCAAAAGGGTTAATCCTCGCTTAGCCGTCACTTCTGCTATTTTCCTTATATTTCTGTAGATCTCCTCATTACTTCCCATTTGCTGCCATCTGTAGTTTGTACTGCACTCATTATCTTTTTAACAATCCGTCGCTCAGGTGCCTCTATTCTGTCCAGCTTATAGTCATACCACTGTGGTATAGTGTTAAAAGTTTTATTTGTCTAAAAATGCATTTCTTATTGTAAATATACTTTGTCAAACCATATGCTCTTTCCATAGCTACTGCAAAATTTTCAAGTTCATTCTATTGCATAATTTACTTAGTCTATTTTACCTATTTCAGTTTCTATGAATTCCGGTGCATTTTTTACATTTGTCACGAATTTTGTTCCTTCAGCTGAAATTTTGAGACCATGGTTATTTGCTATTTATTCTGTCTTTAAGACAATTTTTTCTAACATTCCTTGTCATTTGCTGGCTAAAGCGCTCACGAAAGGTAAGAATTGACCTTGATTTCGCACTAGTAGGGCCTGCATTTTTTTCCCTTATAAATTAACTGGAAACGACTGAAATTACTTCAACCTTTTCTCCGTTTCGTAATGTTACTTGGTTACCAATTTAGAAACAAGCTGACGCAATATTCAAAAGTGCTTTCATTTCGGACTTAATTCCTGTCTTGTTCATGTCTTCAGGATGTGAGTCGCCGACTAATTTGCTTGAAATGGTTAAGAGACAACCGAAAATACACAAGGTAAGTTCCATTGCCATCCTGTGAATCAGCAGACCAGGGCAGTATTTTTGAACTCTCGACTATCTTCTTCCATCCACTGGTGAACACTTCTAGCCACATAACTTAGTGCAAAATGTGGCTAAAGATTTAATCTTCGAAAGAGAAGACAAAATCACGAATGGCTGAACGAGATCTACTCGTATGGATTCGTAACCAGTTAGAGTGCGTCATAAATATATTAATGGCGCCAAAAAATGCGACGTAAACTTTATGCAGATCATAGCGCTGCCAGCAATGGTCGCGCTGAGTTTGAGCTCCAAAGCGTCTCGCAATACACGACGGCGTCCATCTGACCTAGGGAGCAGAGCACGTGAATCTCCAAAGAATGTTTCCCGTCGACTATCAGCAGCATTCCAGTTAAGGAATTGTTGAGCGCATGTGTGTCAATTCAGAAAAAAATGTTCAAATGTGTGTGAAATCTTATGGGACTTAACTACTAAGGTCATCAGTCCCTAAGCTTACACACTACGTAACCTAAATTATTCTAAGGACAAACACACACACCCATGCCCTAGGGAGGACTCGAACCTCCGCCGGGACCAGCCGCACAGTCCATGACTGCAGCGCATTAGACCGCTCGGCTAATCCCACGCGGCGTCAATTAAGAGTAATATCAGTATTTCCTTAAGTGCTGTGAAAACATGACATACAATGGTGCCATTAAGACATTTACACGCAAGCGAGTCATAAAAGCCGGGGCATGATCTATATGCCTCCTTTCCTGTCCAGAAAACTGGCTATCTTTCCTTTCCGTGCAGATTTTAAACTGAAAGACGAACAGAACTACACTCTACCTATAATTTTTTAGTTATTAACCGTAGACTAAAAATGAGGAAATTGTAAAAAGTTAGGAAATTAAGAAGATGGGACAGGTGAAAGTTGGAAGAATCAGAGACTGTTGAAAGTTTCAAAGAATCAATAGGCAACGTCTGACGGAAACTAGGGAAAAGAATAAAGTAGATGAATGTGTAGCTTGGGGACACGAAATAAGGAAGGCAGGAAAAGACTACATACGTAAAAAGGCATGGACATGTCTAAATCCTTGAATATCACATGAGATACTGACGGTAATTGATGAAAAAAGGAAACATAAAAACGCAGAAATGACGCAGACGAGAAGGAATACAGACGCCTAAAAATGAGACTGACGAAGTACAAAACGGCTAAGCAGGAATGGCTAGAGGATGGTAAGGACACAAAAGCATATATAACTAAGGGATAGATAGATACCGCCTATAGGAAAATTAAAGATACCTTTGGAGAAGAGAAGCAGCTGTATGAATATCAAGAGCTCAGATGGAAAACCATTACTGGTAAAGAAGGGAAAGCTGCAAGGTGGAAAGGATGTAGAGTGTGGCTAATCTGGGGAAATGATCTTCACGGCAATACTGTGCACAGTCCGGCTATGTTGAAGTGGCCACCGCCTATGTTCGACGTCAACGTGTAATAACCACTCAGACAGGGCAGATGACAGTACTAGCAGCCCAGGGTGTCAGCAGCATGCGGAAATCAATGCGAAAACGTAGCAACTTACCTGACGTCCTAAACGACATGATCATCGGTTTTAGGAACAAAGGTGGAAGCTTTTCCAAAACGGCTAAGTTTGTTAACTGTTCGCGTGCCGCCGTTGTTGAAGTAAACCGTGCATGGGAAAATGGGGCTGTACAAAACCGGTGCCGAGGCAGATGTGGTGCACCGAAGGCCACAGATGACATGGGTGAACGACGGCAGCGGAAATGTGTGCGGGCGAATGGACGTGCAACGTTCGTGCAACTGTTGAGCTACTGACCGCCCAGATGAACCAACGGGCTACCAACAGTCTCTCCGTAACGAGCCAAGGGGCTACCAACAGTCTCTCCGTAACGACTGTTCAGCGAATGTTGCCGCATAATGGCCTCTGCAGCAGGTGCCTGGTTCATGCAACCAGTATCGCCACTAGATGGCCTTTTCAGATCAATTACGTTTTATTCTCCATCAGATAGATGGTCGTTGAGGCGTTTGGCCCTGCAACAATCGTCTGAAGGGTCCATGTCAGAGGTGGGAGTAGAAGGAACAACAGATCAACGCAAGGGTCCATCCACACTTGGGGACCGTGCCCACCAGTACATGCAGCGTGCTTTTCCTCGGTACTATGCCATCTATCAGCACGACAATGCAATGGATCACAGCTCGCTGTGTACGTATGGTTCGAAGAACACGAGCATGGGTTTACCGAACTCCCCTGACCACAAAACTCTCCGGATTTAAAGCCAAGAATATGTGGGACCATTTCGATCGGGCTGTGCACGACATGGATCCTCATCCGAGAAACCTAGCGCAGCTGTCTACGGCACTGGAGTCGTCATGGTTCCACATTCCTGGCGGTAGCTTCCAGAACCTCACTGACACACTTCCTGCAAGTCTCGCACCAGTTCGCCCTGCGAAAGGTCGTTAATGTGATTGGACAGTTCAGAAAGGGAACAGGAAGTACGCCTAAATGAAGATGAGATGAGAGATATGATACTGCGAGAAGAATTTGATAAAACAATGGAAGACATAAGTCGAAACACTGCCACTGTAGTAGATTAAATTCCTCAAGAACTACTGATACTGATATCCTTGGGTGACACAGCCATGATGGAGGAGACGGAGGAAATGCCATCGGACTTCAAGAAGAACACAATAATTTCAATTCCGAAGAAAGCAAATGCTGATAGAATTAAATATTGCCGAACTTTCAGTTTAATAGGACATAGTTGCAAGACACTGAGACAAACTATTTACGGAAGAATGGAAAAATTTGTTGAGGCCTTTGTCGGGGAAGATCAGCTCAGGTTCTACAGAAATATAGGAAAGCGCGAGGCACTGATGACTCTACGAAATATTTTAGGAGATGGGTTAAGGAAAGGTAAGCCTACTTTTCTAACATTTGTAGACATATAAAGCTTTTGCAGTGGTGACTGGAATACGTTCTTCGAAGTTCTTAATGAAGGAGAGGTAAAATACGGCGAGCGAATTGTTATATATAACCTGCACAGAAAACTGAAGGCAGTCCTGAGAGTCGAAGGGCATCAAAGGAAAGCAAGTGGTTGAAAAGGGATTCAGCCAAGGTTTACACTATCCTCGGTGTTATTCACTCTGTACATTGAGCAAGCAGTAAAGGAAACCAAAGAAAAATTTGTAGAAGGAATTAATGTTCAGGGAAAAGAGAAATAAAAACTTTGAGGTTTGCCAATGGCATTCTAATTCTGCCACATACAACGAAGGACTAGGAAGATCAGTTGAATGGAATGAACGATGTCTTGAAAGGAGGATATAAAATGACCAACGAAAGCAAAAAAAAAAAAAGGTAATGGAATGTAATCGAATTAAATCTGGCGATGCTGAGATTAAGAAAGAGACTAAAAGCAGTAGACGAATTTTGCTTTTTGGGCAGTTAAGTAATTTATGACGGCCGCAGTAGAGAGACTATAATATGTAGACAGGTAATGACAAGAAAGCATTTCTCAAGAAGAGAAAGTCTTTTCTGAAGGTATTTGTCTGGAGGTTGCCTTGTACGGAAGTGAAACGTGGACGACGGGCAATTCAGACGAGAAGAGAAGGCAAGCTTTTGAAATGTGGTGCAGAGAAGGATGCTGACGATTAGATAGGTTGATCGCGTAACTGCTGTCGAGGTACTGAATAGAATTCAGGAGGAAAGAAAGTTATGGCATAACTTGATTAAAACAAGGAATCAACATCAGGAGGCAACAAGCAATAGCCAGTTTCGTACCGGAGGGAAGTGTGCAGGCTAATGAGGGAGGCCCAAGGCGTCAATACAGTAAGTGAATTCAAGTGGATGTAGCTTGCAGCAGTTGGCTTGCACACTACTGGGTAGCGTGAAGGGGCTGCATGTACCAGTCTTCGGACTGACGACGAAGGCGGAAACAACAACAACAAGTTACAGCGACTACGGGAATAAGGGAAATGCGTACAGATAGCATGCCAAACCCTGCTCACTTCATCGGTGCGCATCAACGAACACACACTACAAACTACACGCTCTAGACAGGTAACCTTCGTCTCCAAGATACAGTCATAACAATGTGACTTTTTAAGATTACTTAGATTAAAGACAACGCCACTACGACCTTTTTTCAGTGTCTAGAGAAAAGATATTTGCTGATGTAACAGACTCTACAAATTACCAACTTCTGCTACGAAGGGTAAGGTGGTAGGGGTGGTTTTCGTATAAAAAGTAGTAGAAGCTTGAAACTGTGGTGTGGGTGATATTGGTAAACATTAGGGAAAGTGAAGTGATAGTCGAGAAATAACTCAAAAGAAAACAGAATCAGATGGACTCGTTGAGAGTACTCACCTTTGGATGCTCCTTGATGGGCACGAGCACCTTGACTGCGACGCGGATGGGCTTCTCGCGGTAAATGTCCACATACTTGCTCTCTCGGGGCAGGGGACGACCTTGCGCCTGCACGCGGGCCACCTCTTTCGTCACCTCTGGAACGACACAAACATTTACACTCAGCACGTTCGCTTCAAACGAAGACAATGCAATGGTTATTATACAATTTGTATTTTTTTGCAGACACACGAACGAGGCACATCATCATATATGTTATTTGTATACATTACCATATTGAAATCCGCATAGTGCCATAGTTAACGTCAAGACCAGTATTTAATGTCCAATTTCACAACGTCTAAAGGCACTGGAAACTTTCTCACACTAATAAATATTGTACTGTTTTATTAAGAAATCGATCAGATTATATTATGGTAGTAAAACACATGGGATAGATGCCACATCAGGACATATCTCTCCAAATTTCAGTGCAAATAAGCACATCAGGCAAAAATTTAGTCACCTACGGGAAACATAAAGCTAATAGCGTGTAAAACAGTCTCTAGATTTGACAACAACATGAAATAGGCAAGCCAGAAAGCTCACAAATTTCTTCAGGTTGCCATATCCAGTTAAAGCGAATCAATGATTAGATCCCTTAGAGCCGCCAAATTGCGGTGATGTTGCCCGCCATGCCTTACTCGCTGTTTCGAATAGTCCCAGACATTTTCATGCGATTAAGGTCGGGTGATTCAGAGAATAAGTCGAGGTGTGGTAGGGTGTCTGAGTGTTCCGTCACGTCAGGAAGTCATGCGTGCAGTCCTGTGAATAGCGATGTGCCCCCAGCTGGTGAAGATCCAGAAGAAAGGACATGCTGAAATTAACGCCGTGGTTCGTATTCACAGTAACCTGAGTGAGTGCGCCCAAGTCATGGTACGTAAAACCACCAAAATCACAGAAATACTTCTTGCCTACAGTGCTCTCAACAAAAGCTGGCCTCATCGGATCTTAAGTTCTACCGCCACGCTGCGTCATTTAAAAAGAGGTAAAATCGTGACTCGTCCGACCACGCTACACTCTCCAGCTACTATTCATTTTTCTTGTTATTAGGCTCAATGAAAAGGTGCAGCTTTGTGTATCACTGTGTGCAATGGCATTTTGCGAGGTAACCGACAACTGTTGTCTCGAAAATCGGTTAAGATGGACCTGCATTCAACGACTGCAACTACTCCTATCGGGTTGGAAAGAGTTTAAAACCAACTGTTATTGACAAGAGGTGACACGAGTCTCAGGTCCCTTTCGGTTAGGGTCATTTTATGATCACCGTTCCCACGCCCTGTTAAATGGCTTCAAGTGGCACACCGTTCATTGTAGATCCACTGGACAGCCCGCGCTGATACAACAAATCGGGCAACTTCATTCACGACTGGTCATGGCGAACTCCGATCTACATAGACCTTTTCTCTCATTTTGTCTCCTCTCCACGTGAGCCCATTGTACTGGGCTGACTTCACACAACCGAAAGGTGCGCTTCTTCGTTGATCCATTATGGACTGTGGGACAACGGCTAGCATGTATTTCTTGATGCAATAATTTACCAACAGCCGTATGTATTGAAGAAATTTATTTTATGAACTTCTTATATGCTACCAGTTTCGGCATTACATTGATGCCATCTTCAGGCCCCACACGTCATAGTCGTAAAATCGCTATACACTAAAGGAGCCATATAACTGGATCCGTGAATCAAATCGCTATGCAACAGCTCTTGGTGGCCACCGAGAGCTGTTGCATAGCGATTTTACGACTATGACGTGTGGGGCCTGAAGGTTACCACTGAGAAAGAAGAGAAAATGAAAATTTCTTAGACACTACCATACACAGAATCAACAACAAACAACTTTGGAATTTTCAGGAAACCTACAGCCACAAGTACAGCCATTCACATGAGCTTCAACCATCCCCAAGCACACAAACTCTAAGTTTCGGACACATGCTACACAGGCTCCACAGAACTTAACTGGACAAACCCAGGTACACACAAGAACTAAACACAATACGCCAGATAATCAGAGAGAATGGATACAACACGTAAATGACAAACAAACTGAAAAACAAAATTAAAACACAAATTACGAAAGAAGAAACCATGAACAAATCACCAGCCACAATAGAGAACCAAGAACACAAACTCCAGAGAAACACAGGGAACCAGGAACACCCTACATAGAGTACAGTATGGCACGTACAAACATGCAGTAACAAAAACGTCCACAGGGCAGGAAACATACTGAAGGAACAAGGGCTACAGATATCATTCCGCACAAATAACACAGTACAAAAAAATCTAAGCACTAAGAACACTTCTGCCGACAAAGTCTCCAAAAGCTGGAATATACTAGTTAACCTGTTCTTCGAGTCAGTCAGTCTTCATAGGCCAAACATGCAGAAATTTCAAAACGAGGTATTCTGAACACCTCAGAGCCCTAAGAAGTGACAGTACACACTCCACTTTTGCAGATCATCGAATACAAGAAAACCACCATCCAAAAAACATGGAGACTGATATTAAGATCCTCAGAGAAAGCAACAGAGTCTATCAAAAACTCACCATAGAGGAGAACTAGCGGAAACAGAAAGCAATAATACAAGGAAAGAGGGGTCCTGAATGAAAATACGACACTGTGCAACAAAACTCTGTTTGGAACACTCAATGAACTATACAAAGGCACATCCCCAAATAAAACATAATCAGTCTCAAATATCGAAAAAAAAACCTCTTGTTTTCTCGGTTCCCTCCACACCCCTCTTTCCAGCTCTCTCTCTTTCATGGCGCAGCGCGCGCGCGCACACACACACACACACACACACACACACACACGCACGCACACACACACATCCATCCATCCTGCCCTCTCCCAACAGCCACACCACACTAGTTCTGACGAAACATTCAAAATTCGCGCCACAGAAATCAAGAAGTGTCTGCTCAGATCACATTTTGTCACATTTTCTAAAGGTAAATATGAGGTGAACTACTGAACAAAAAAAAAAATTGTGAAAACTGCACGGAAACAGTGCACTGAGTAGCAGTTGATCGAGACATCAACTGGAGACACGCAACGGGACGAAAAATATAAGTACAGAAATGCACATAACCTCTACCAACGAAATAGTTCACAAGTACCCAATTTTCCTTCATGGCTAGTTTTAGAGATGATATGCTGTCAAAAAACCGACGAAAAGCGGTACAAAAATCGATGTATAATAATGCAGTTCATTTAGCTATGTAATCTTAAGGCAAAAGTCTGAAACAAGGAACAAAGCAAAATGCACATATTGTAGTTCTTAGGCCTACAAGAGATAAATTATTGTAAATTTGATATTGAACTTTACAGAACTCAAAATTTGACCCACAGAAGATGACACATAAGTAGTGGAACAAGCTACGTTTCGACACCGTTTGTTTCTGTGGGTTGCCCACATCAGAGGCAGGTATGCACTCAGGGGCAAACTTATTGTTGGCGGGAGGGAAAAAGACTCAGTTGATCGATCAGTTGGAGGGTATTCCATTGTAGTGTACGGAATATTGTTTGAACAATTTCGACATTGTGTGGAATATTGTTTATTTAAACAATTTAGTGGATTCAAGGTATTGTATGGGATATATGGAAATTGGTGGAGAGGAAGGATCTCGTAACAGGAAATTCAAGGATACATTATTTATTTATAAAAAATTCCGTTTTTGGGGGTTTGGCTTTCTCTTGCCCATCATTCTCTGCTGTTTGGAAACATGTAGGTCTTGCAAGAAGCAATTACATAGGGCAAACATGCTGCATAACCTAAGGTTCGGTACTGGACTCTGGGTGTCTTAACCTAATGTTTGGGCCTTTGTCGGCACTTGACCTATTGTTGCGTTACCTGGCTTTCCATGTCACCCCCATTTCCTTAAACTATTGTACCGCCTTTGATACCAAATTAAGTAATCAGTTACTTCCTCTCACCATTTTCTTGTACACTTTCCGAATTTCACATGCTTTTCAACGCCATTTCTGGGGCATTCTTCTTTGTCACCCACCCCCTTAAACTAATTGTACTGTGTATAACATAAAAATTATGCAAATTAACGTAGTTTCTGCACACAACCTGCTGTTCTGCTCCATGTCACCCACTCACTCACTCCCATTAACTACTGTACCAATAACACCGCATTGATATAAAAAATTTATGCAAATTAATTAAATCTGTATTCTTCACATGTATGGGGTTGTTTTTCTTAATTCGCACCATCCTATTGGTTGGTGAAATCGATGGAATATAATTTAAACAAAAGAGTGTTCATAACAAACACATCCCGTGACATGACGCCTGACGTCGACGCCGTCCCCGCCGCGAGCCACTGTTATCACACCACTGCAGGTGAAAGTTGGGTCTATTTTCGTGTATATAGTTAGTATTCTTCGAGAGTTATAGTGACGTCACAGAACTTCAAGGCGCACTCACGCAGGTTAGTGGAGGTGCCCTTTTTTCCCGCCATTTTTTTTTAGGTTAGTGGAGGTTGCATTGTCCTGATGGAATTTGAACTTCCTGCCAGGGGGGCGTGACAGGGAGACATGGCACTTTCCTGCCAGAGAGGTTAATTAATTGAACACTTTAATTATGTAGTCACTGTGACCTGTCTTCCTGCCATTTCCTTAGTTTAGTAGAGGGTCCATTGTCCTGATGGAATTTGAACTTCCCACCCAGGGAATGCGGCAGGGGGCGTGGCACTTACCCACCAAAGAGGTTAATTAATTGATCACTTTAATTAAGTAGTCAATGTGACCTATCTTCCTGGCATTTTCTTAGGTTAGTAGAGGTTGCATTGTCCTGATAGAATTTTAACTTCCCACCAGGGGGGCGTGGTGGTGGGGTGGCACTTTCCCAACAGAGAGGTTAATTAACTGATCAGTTTCATTATGTAGTCAATCAAATTGATACGAGTGAGAGGGGGCCTATTACAATAACTCAGATCTGAAATTGTACCTGTAGCAGGGATGGGGGAGGGGGTTGGGGGAACAATAGGTTAAATGCCTGTCAGTCGAAAGGAAACAGGGGTGACACGGAAAAGCACTTAACAGAACAACAGGTGAAGTACCTGTCAATCAAAGGAGAACAATAAGTTTGCCACTGAGTGCATACCTGCCCTTGATGTTGGCAACCCACACTAAGCAAATGCGCCAGCATCCCCCTTCCTAAGGGGGTGGGGGAGTGGGAGGGGGTGGGGGCACAATAGGTTAAGTGCAGCGACATGGGAGAGCACTTAGCAGAACAATAGGTTGACATGGAAAAGCACTTAACATAATATGTTGACATGGAAAAGCACTTAACAGAACAACAGGTTTGCCCCTGAGTGCATACCTGTCCCTGATATAGCCAACCTGCACTAACAAACTGTGCTGAAACATAGTTTGTTCCACTACTCACATAGGTGTCGAAATATGTCTGGGTAAATATAAAAATAAAAAATGAATAAACTGTGCTTGTGTAGGATGATTTTCAGGACAAACCAATTTTTAAATCGCAAACACGGAAAAGCGTCAAGAGGAGCTTTAAACCTTAGTAAAACGAGAACTTCACTAAAACTAGATTACTTTCCTGATGATACGAAATTTATTACTCTTGAGAACCCTGTCATTACAGCAGCTTCAATAGGTATGTGTATAACGCATTTTACAGACGTGTGACTTGTAAAATAAACCGGTAAAACAACTTGTTGCCAATCACATGTATCTAATATTTTATAGCTCACTTGTGAATTTTTTGCAGCTTGCTAATCCATGTCATGCATCAGCACATTTTCCAGATGGAAAATAGAGCCTGTTGCGATTACAAGCAGCACATTTTCTTATCATCTTCAACGTAAATGTGATCGGCCAGGAAAGTGATGGACTTAGGATGCCACAGGTCGTATGATAGTATGAACATCTGACTAGACCTATCCAAGAAGAGAGATTGACGTCGAGAGCAATTCTCCTCTGATGTTCTTTGGATGTTAATGGAAGACGTGCACTACAACCCAATTACACACACCTCAGGAGAAGCATTAGCAAAGACAACTCACGTAAACATTCCTAAAGGGTCTTCCAAAACGCGCAACCATTCTTTCAGGTTTAAAGCCTTCGCTTTGGGGAAGGGGGAGAGGGGGTTTACAAGCTTTTCTAGATACGTTACCATAACGCTCCAACCCTCGGAAGATGCAAGGAACGGATGACTGTGTTCTGTGTCTCCTTTATTTACATCTGCAGCTGTGCACTCCACCAAGGGGAACGGTATTGGAGTACCAGCCTGATTTTCCATCTTCTTATTCCATTTGCGAATGGTGCGCCGCAAGAGCAAATCTCGGTAAGGCTCCGTATTAACCTTAATCTAATTTTATCCTAATAGTCGTTACGCGAAATGTATGGTGTGAGGTGAGGTGGAATTGGCAAGGAATTGGTTCAGGTCGCCAGTTCACAGAACTGTGAGAGCAAGATTTTCCACAATGCGCAAACAGCTTTGCAGCATGGTTCTCGCTCTCATGATGGTTGACCATTTCCGAAATGCACGTACCTCCAGCGCAATTTTTCAGTTTTGTGTTAATTTAACTGCACAGTAATTCCAAATTCAATAATGAACAAAAATTGTTAGAACTAGAGCACTGATGTATTTTCTTCAAGAATGAATGACAATTCCTCAACATTGTTGCAGTGAACGTCAGCCTGAAATCTGGTTTCTTCATTACTTGTGTCATGAATTCACTCGATCTCTGTGTATACCAACAAGGTCAAATAGTTAACAGCGGTCTATGCGTAAAAACCCATTTAGAAACATTCTAACAACAAAATCGACATTTCGGCAAAACTGCAAACGTCATTTTGAGGAATTTGGCAACGGTTCCGAAACACAGGATAAGTTCGCCTTGCAATAGTACAAGACTAAGTCTTACGACTTCACAATGACCCCGAAAATAGGCCTTGCCCAGGGGACGAAATACAATGATAAATGCGACATGTAAATGTAAACTGGTTTGCAGATGGTAAGCTATCAGTGAAGGACACCTTACAGTTGATCCTGCACAACTATTTAATGTAAAATCCCGGTAAGAAGCAAAACGAACAAACAAAAACTTTCTTTAGGCCTCAATCTGCTAAATCAATAATAACCTGAGATATTTTTACTTTCTACAGTTTTCAATGAACAAAAACCCACTGATGATGGCACACAGGTGCTGAAACAAGTTTGGGTAAAAAGAAAAAACCGCGTGTTTGCAAAAAGGCGAAACCCATATCCTATCATCTCACTGCAGTTTGCAGAACCGTTCTCGCCGCTCACTGGTTTGTAGAGCAACTGGTAGCTGGAGCCAAGACTGGAACAGCGTCTAAAATACAAGTTTGGACACCTATTAAGTGTGCTGGATGTTGTAGTTGCTTAAAAGAGTACACTTGGGTCCACAACTTTGATAACGTATTCTGAACACTGTAGCTATGATCTGTGACACTTCCGATAGCCTGCTCAACTTTTAGCACGCCGCTGCGGCCTGCTTCAGCGCACGGCCCACGGGTCACGTCAGTTGCCCCCCGACTCGCTCGGCGACCGCCAGCGGCTATTGGCCGCTGTCCGCCCGCACCTGCAGCGCTGCGCTGCGCGCCGAGACAAACATGCGGGCGCCGGGGACGCTCGTGCCTAACGACGCAGATCAATACGACGCGACCACGCTGACGCTATGCCATGCCATGGCCTACCGTGCGCTATCAACTGAAGCTGCCTCTCCACACACACACACACACACACACACACACACACACACACACACACACACACAAAAGGAGCCAAACACGCTATCGGCTGGGTAACATAAGTTTGCAGCCTCAGAATGACGAAATGGCTTACTTACCGTTAGACCCACAGGTATATCTACCCTCTATCGGCTATGCAGGGGGAACCATTTATCGTTACATATACAATGGGTCCTTTCTGTTCCATCCATGGCTGGAGCTTGGAAACTATTTCTACTTATATGCCTTCGTGCGTGCTGTTTATATTCCTATTTTATATTTGCGGCTTCCACGGATTCAGTCCGTTAGGGGCCGAGGAGGAGGAGGAGGAGCAGCAGCAGCAGCAGTAGTTTCCACCACGAAACTGATTTTTACAATTTATTTGCTGATATTTCACTAGAAACACGACATTCTTTGACTGTAGGTGGGTTGATCAACCTTGGAACCTAATGGTGGTGGTGGTTGGGGTGTTTAAGGGGGACGAAACAGCTAAAGTCATCAGTCCCCCATTCCAAAAAAAAAAAGGCGAGACAGAAATGCACGAAACAGGTAAAACCCCAAGGGGAAGGAGACTCCCCCCCCCCCCCCCCCCCCAGGCCCTGAAAGAACACAAATGCGGTAACGAACACTACAGACATGAAGACACCAGACAAAAGGAAACAGAACAAAAGAAGATGACCGGAGACTGGTTGACTGACCACGACAACAAAAAAGGGAAAGAGTCAACCAACCGACTACACACTAAAATCTGCAACCAAATACGACAGACTCGAGGACAAGAGACACACAAAGGAAAAGGAGCAGGACCTCCCTAAATGGAACAATAAAAAGGACTACCACGGATAAAATTTAAAACGTCATCTGCCACAGAGGCATTGTCGCTTAAAACCAAAGGCAAAGTGCCCGGGAGATTAAAAGACTGCTGGAGGGTGCGCAGTCGGGGACACTCCAATAAAACGTGGGCGACCGTCAGCCGGGACCCACACCGACACAGGGGGGGATTCCTCCCGACGCAAAAGACGGCCGTGCGTCAGGTATGTATGGCCGATGCGGAGCCGACACAGGATAACAGAGTCCCTGCGAGAAGACCGCTGGGAGGAGTGCCACACATCGGTCGTCTCCTTGACAGCCCGCAGTTTATTAGGCGACGTCATGCCTCGCCACTCAGCAGACCACACCCCAAGCACCTTACGGCGCAACACCAGCTGCTGATCGCGAGCTGTGAGGCCGATCTCCAAAGCTGGGGCGTCGATCGCCCCTTTGGCCAGCCTGTCAACACGTTCGTTCCCCGGGATGCCAACATGACCTGGCGTCCAAACCAAGACCACCGAACGACCAGAACGGGCAATGGCGGAAACAGACTCCTGAATAGAGGACACCAGAGGAGAAGAGGGATAGCAGCGGTCGATGGCCTGAAGGCTGCTCAGGGAGTCACTGCAGATGACGATGGACCTACCTGAGCAGAAACGCATATGCTCAAGAGCGCGCAAGATGGCCACCAGCTCTGCAGTAAAAATACTGCAGCCAGCCGGCAAGGAGCGTTGCTCAACATGGGCAACGTGAGCAAAAGCGTGGGCAGTGCGACCATCAACCAGGGAACCATCAGTGTAGACAGGCTCACAGTCCGGAAATGATTCGAGGAGCGCAAGAAAACGGCGACGGAGGGCCACAGGCGGAACTGAGTCCTTAGGTCCCTGTGCCAAATCCGGACGGACGGACGGACGGACGGACGGACGGACGGCCGGGACAAACACCAGGGAGGCGTCGGTGTACGGACCCGGAAGGGAGGCAGAAGAGGGAAGGACCCCAGTTCTGACAGCAGGGACTGGACACGGACAGCTACGGAAAGCCCAGACCTAGGTCGCCGTTCGGGCAGATGGAGGACCATGGCAGGGAAAAGCAGGCGATGATTGGGATGGCCTGGCGAGCAATGCACGTGGACAGCATAGTCGGCGAGCAGACGACGGCGGCGAATCCGCAGCGGGGGAACCCCGGCCTCCACCAGTAGACTATCCACGGGGCTGGTGTGAAAAGCGCCAGTTGCAAGCCGAACCCCACAGTGGTGTATGGGGTCTAACAACTTCAACACTGAGGGTGACGCAGACCCATAGGCCAGGCTCCCATAATCAAGCCGGGACTGCACAAGGGCTCTGTACAATCGCAGCAGCGTGCAGCGATCTGCACCCCAAGACGTGTGGCTAAGGCAGCGGAGGGCGTTGAGGTGCCGCCAGCATTTTTGCTTCAGCTGAGTAACATGAGGAACCCATGTGAGCCGGGCATCAAACACGAGTCCCAAGAAGCGGCAAGTGTCCACCACTGCAAGCAGGTGGCCTTCGAGGTAAAGTGCAGGATGAGGGTGGACCGTCCGACGCCTGCAGAAGTGCATAACTCGAGTCTTGGCAGCAGAGAACTGAAAACCATGAGTCAGAGCCCATGATGCTGCCTTGCGAACGGCGACTTGCAGCCTGCATTCGGCGACTCCCGTAGTCGTGGAGCTAAATGAGATGCAGAAGTCGTCGGCATACAAAGAAGGAGACACCGACGACCCCACTGCTGCAGCCAGGCCATTAATGGCCACTAGAAATAAGGAGACGCTCAACGCCGAGCCCTGTGGGACCCCATTTTCCTGTATATAAGAGGAACTAGAGGTGGCACCGACGTGCACCCGGAAAGAGCGGCGCAATAAAAAGCTTTGAAGAAAAGCCGGGAGCCGACCACGAAGACCCCACTCATGCAACGTGGCGAGGATGTGATGCCTCCATGTGGTGTCATACGCCTTCCGTAGATCGAAAAATACAGCAACGAGATGCTGACGTCGGGCAAAGGCCGTACGGACAGCAGATTCCAGCCGCACCAAATTGTCCACTGCAGACCGGCCCCGGCGGAAGCCACCCTGGGATGGAGCGAGGAGACCGCGCGACTCAAGGACCCAACACAAACGCCGCCCCACCATACGTTCGAGCAATTTGCACAAAACGTTGGTGAGGGTAATGGGACGATAGCTGTCCACCGCCAGTGGGTCCGCACCGGGCTTCAAGATCGGGACAATAACACCCTCTCGCCATTGCGACGGGAACACGCCTTCGCTCCAAATGCGATTAAATATCGCGAGAATGTGTGTCTGGCAGTCCCTGGAGAGATGCTTCAGCATCTGCGCGTGGATGCAGTCTGGGCCTGGTGCTGTATCAGGGCAATCGGCGAGGGCAGCGAGGAATTCCCTCTCGCTGAAAGGAGCATTGTATGTTTCAGAACGACGCGTGTGGAATGAGAACGGCGTCCGCTCGGCTCGCTCCTTTAGAGAGCGAAAGGCGGGGGGATAAGATGCAGTCGCAGAGGTCTGAGCAAAGTGCGCGGCAAGCCGTTCAGCAATGGCGGCAGCGTCCGTGCAGACAGCGCCGTCCAAGGCGAGCCCAGGGACACCCATAGGGGTCTGGTATCCATAAATCCGCCGGATCCGGGACCACACGAGTGAGGGGGAGACATGGGAGCCCAAGGATGAGACATACCTCTCCCAGCACTCCTGCTTACGCCGTGCAATAAGACGACGAGCCAAGGCACGGAGCCTCTTAAAGGCGATGAGGGTCTCGAGAGACGGGTGCCGCCTATGACGCTGGAGAGCCCGCCGACGGTCGCGAATAGCCTCAGCAATCTCCGGCGACCACCAGGGTACAGCCTTCCTCCGAGGGAGGCCAGAAGATCGGGGGATGGCAGCCTCGGCCACTGAAATGATGGACGTGGTTAAAACACGGACCACCTCGTCAATGTCACCCTGTGGGGGAGACTCAATGGTTGCAGCAGAAGTAAAAGCCGGCCAGTCTGCCCTGTGGAGAGCCCAGCGGGGCAGGCGCCCAGAAGAACGACACTGGGGTAGTGACAAATAGATGGGAAAATGGTCACTACCGCACAGGTCAGGGTGCACCCTCCAGTGGAGGGATGGGACAAGTCCGGGGCTGCAAAGAGAGAGATCGATGGCCGAGAACGAGCCATGGGCAACACTGAAATGCATGGGAGCACCGGTGTTCAAGAGGCTAAGGTCGAGCTGAGCCAACAAATGCTCCACAGCCCGACCGCGGTCATCAGAGACAGTCCCACCCCATAGAGGGTTGTGGGCATTGAAATCGCCCAGAAGCAGCAATGGTGGCGGGAGTTGAGCCAGCAGCGCAGCCAAGACATGTCGGGGGAGCTCCCCATCCGGAGGAATGTAAACAGAGCAAACAGTAATAGCCGGCGAGAGCTCAACCCTGGCAGCAACTGCCTCTAAAGGCGTCTGAAGGGGTACTGGCGAGCTACAGACAGAGTGGTGAATAAAGAGGCAAACCCCACCTGACGCTCGTTGACAGGCAGCACGGTTCTTATAGTATCCCCGATAACCGCGAAGGGCGGGGGTCCACAGTGCAGGAAACCAAGTTTCCTGCAGAGCAATGCAGAGAACAGGGGAATCACTCAGAAGCATCCGGAGCTCAGGCAGGTGGCGGAAATAACCGCCGCAGTTCCATTGGAGAATGGAAGCACGAAGGGACTGGAAGGGCGCGAATCCGACTAAGAGGCAGACAGCGCTTCAGAGCCAACTGCCGCCACCGGGGGAGAGTCAGCTGAGTCCATAGGAGAGGCCCCCAAGGGTTCCGTGAGGGCGAGATCCGCGGCAGAGGCGAGGATCTCCACCTCATCCCCGGAGCCAAGACTATGTACAGCAGGCGGTGCTGAAACCGCCGGAACGTCCTTCTTGGACACATGCCGTTCCTTCTTCTCACGTCGGCCCTTAGGGTGAGAGGGCTGGGAGAGCTTCTCTGAAGGAGCGTCGGAGGCTGACGACGACGCAGAAGCCCTACGACCAGCAGGTGGCGGAACCTTCAGCCACTGGCTGACATCTGGCTGGGAAGGAGAAGAAACGGAGGAAGGGAGAGCCCCGAGGGACCCCTTCCGCGAGAGAGGAACAGGCGGAGGCAACGCCGGCGGAGAAGGAGGGGGAGGGATCGAGCCTCCCGGTTGTGGAGCAGATGTCACTCCCGAAGTAAGCGTGGGGGGAGCGACAGAAGAGGGTTTGCCCCCAACTGCTAAGGGGGCAACAGAGGAAGGCTTGCCCCCAGACACGAGGGGGGCAGACAGAGATACACGGCCCCGAGGGCCCACTGAAGGCGGCACAGATGAGGCGACAACCGTCGCTCGCGTGGGCGACGATAACGTGGCTGCAGCATAAGATGGTCGAATGGAAGCAGGAGACAACTTTTCATATTTCAGTTTTGCCTCTCGATAAGTAAGCCGGTCCAGGGTCTTAAATTCCATGATCTTCCGGTCCTTATGAAGAACTGGGCAATCCGGCGAGCGTGGAGAGTGGTGCTCCCCACAGTTGACACATACAGGCGGAGGCGCACATGGAGAATCGGGATGAGAGGGGCGTCCGCAATCTCGACATGTAGCGCTGGATGGGCAACGGGAGGACATATGCCCAAACTTCCAGCACTGGAAGCACCGCATCGGGGGAGGGATGTATGGCTTCACGTCGCAGCGGTAAACCATCACCTTGACCTTCTCGGGCAAGACATCACCCTCGAAGGCCAAGATAAAGGCACCGGTGGCCACCCTGTTAGCCTTGGGCCCTCTATGTACACGACGGACAAAATGTACACCACGTCATTCCAAGTCGGCTCTCAGCTCGTCATCGGATTGTAACAAGAGGTCACGATGGTAAATAATCCCCTGGACTATATTTAAGCTACTGTGGGGAGTGACGGTAACAGGGACGTCACCCGGCTTATCGCACAAGAGCAACGCTCGTGACTGGGCTGGGGAGGATGTCTTGAGGAGGATGGACCCATTCTTCATTTTAGACAACCCCGCCACTTCCCCAAACTTATCCTCCAGGTGTTCCACAAAAAACAGAGGCTTCGTCATAAGAAAGGAGTCACCATCAGTCCTGCTGCAGACAAGGTATTGCGGTACGTAAGGCTCCCGCTTGGCACTAGATCGGCGTCCCTCCCATGGCGCAGCCAACAAGGGGAACGACTGAGGGTCATATTGTGCAGCATCAAAGTCTACTCTACCACGCTTAGAGACGCTGGTGGCCGTGCGACCACCAGCTTGGTGTGATTTATTGCGCTTCATTGCGCCACATCCGCCCAGATGCCACCTACTCCGAACGAGGGCTCTCCCCAAGGGCGCCACCCAGCCAAAGCAACGGGTACCTGGCCGATATCCCGTTGCCTGGAGTCCCCGTGCCCCAGACAAGATGGGCACATACTCCTTGGCATGCATGGGGAGGAAACAGCTCTGGCATCTGTAGTGCGATCCCTGCGTGATCAGGGGGCTACCACCAAGAGGGTACATGACGACCCCACCACAACGGACTGGCTACCGTGCTGGATTTTAGGTGTTGAAAGGGTCCACAGTTGTCGTAGGCGCTAAGAAGAAGAGTGCGCACAAGGCGAGAAGGAGACAACCCAGAAGATGTCGGGCGTAGTCCCCCCCACACGACAATAGGTAACATGCAAGATGGTGGAGCATGATGGACCAATAGAAAAACAGCACGTAAGGTGTCCTTCCCCAAATGGCACGCACTAACAACGGAAATTTGGAAAAAAAAGGGAGGTCAAAACCCAAGAGGGGACCATCACAGAAGGCCGAAACATTTGAGACTCCTTTTAGTCGCCTCTTACGACAGGCAGGAATACCGCGGGCCTATTCTAACCCCCGAACCCGCAGAGGGGGAACCTAATGAAGCATATCCCTAGCGTATGAAGTTAAAGTTCTGAATATGAATTAACACCATTTCGCTATACACATCATGTTCCAAGTTAGTATCCCACAGACTGGTACATACGTTTTATTAGCCGCATCTTTCACAGATGAACTGCAGTTCCACAGTATTCTACCGTCTTTAGGCTTAGCTGGAAGCGAAATTATTTGATCGTTATATTTCGCATCCCCACAGACTGTTACTTCCAGGCGTATTAGGCGTGGTTGACTCCAGTGGAGACTCAATAATCCCGTAGGCTTTACACATGTAGTCTGCGCAACTATACATTTATCTAGATTATGTGCTAATTTGCTAATACCGAACCCATCGATATCTACCATCACCTTTGAATCATGGAAATAGAGACACAAACCACCACCTAAAATCTATTATGCCTGAAACACTCAACGCAAAAGAAATAGAATTACTCTCATAACATCACATTCGTTAGCTTCCCTAAGTCAGAATCAAATGTCACCTTCCAAACCTAACTGGACCTGGCTCCACTACGTTTCATTTCAGTTCAGTCTGTCAGCATGACCTACATTCCAAAAATAATCTAAGCAAAATTTTAATTGTTGTAGATATACCAATCCTCAGAAGCTAGTTACATTAATTATTTTTAGATTGTCTTTGTTTACGTGCAACTGAATAAAAGCAATTTATGTTGCACCAGACGCCTTTCGTCTTAATTTATTTAGATCCCTCAGTGACAGTATGTGATTGTGTTATACATGTGTGCTTGATATTTTGTTGGTGATGGTATTCTTCTACCCACGAACCCTTTCCTTCAAGTTATTCAAGAATTCTTAATGATCTTGATAGAAGGTAAGATTCACCTGTAGAATAGAAAGCACACATTTAATGTAACACCAGCACACAATACTACTGAATAAGCCTTAATAAATTAACGCGAAACGGCACCACAGAAATTTATTCAGTTTCAGATAGGCATAGCAAAAATCAAGATAACGTAAATAAATATTTTTTAATTTTTTGACATGTATGGCGTGACACACACTACATCGTCACGTCGCGGGACATTGCCGACGTCTGGTATCGTTAAGTTCAACCCATTCGCTAATTTTGATTACATAACAGTTCCGGAGAGATAATCACATCTTCGGAAAGTTCGAGACTGCTGCATTAAGAAACGTGAATAGTAATAAATCTAGCGCCTTTCCCTGGGCAAATCTGAAATTATTTAGTATACGTAAATTAACATTCATTAATTATTTTAATTGTTGTTTTACGGATCATTAAATGTATAACAAATAACGGATAATATGTTACATTCCGCCGGCACAGGTGTTTTCAATCTACTCGCAAATCCGGGTTCATTTACATACGGACGTACTAACAATGGGTCCACAGGGCAATCGGAGTTTTGTAAACTTTTATATTTATGGTACGTGACGTACAGAGCTAAAATATTAATCCCCCAAAATAATTAGATAAAATTCTCAAAAAATTATCGAGAAAATCGAATTTGAAGATTTCCGACCGTCTTAAATACGCTTGTCAAGGTCGATTTTTATCGCCAAACCGTGTGGCCGTGGCTGTGGGGTAGAGTGCTCGCCTACCACATAGGGGTTTTACGTTAGATTCCCGGCTGATGCAAATTTTCAAACAGAGATGCCTGTCCTACTACCAATACCGTGAAATTTAAAATACATAAAGATGGATAAAAATTACTTGCATTCGAGACTGGTAATCGCTGATTCGAGTCTCGTTTCGGTTATTACTTTTTCGTCCTTTTCCGTTCAGTTCGGATACCTATTTCATTTAAATATAAAATTTATCGAATGTATGGTAACTAACAGATATCTAATTGCTATTTCCATGAAAAATAGCATGTCCTCTTTATTTCTAATTGTATATCGCATACAAAAATCCAGTTTTCATTGCAAATATATGGAGAATCAGAAGGGAAACGAATATGTGGAAAACACTGATAGGATGGTAGGATGGATGGTTGGTTGGTTGGTTTAAAAGAGGGGGAAGGGACCAAACTACGAGGTCATCCGTCCCTTGTTTCTAATAAAATAATGCCACAAGTGTGAGAATAAAACAGACGAGACATATAACACAAAACGGAAAGAAAGGAAAAACCACAAGAACGAAGGAAAGGCAACGAACACTAAAAGGAACAAAAGAGGACAAGAAAACAACAAAGACGCTAGTAAAACAAGAAAGCAGATTATAGTAGCCTGCCGACCACGAGAATAAAAAGGAGAAGCCAGGCAACTCTGTAACACTTTAAAACCTCCACCCTAAAAGCACTAGGGTGGAGGACACAGAGGGACAAAGGACATGAGCTAAAACTTAGATCAAGTGATAAAACCCACCCTCACGAATAAAACGTAGAACTAAATCAGCCAATGACGCGTTGTCAGATAAAATGAGCGACAACGAGTCCGGTAACCCAAGATTTCGTCGCTGGGTAGTCAAAGTGGGACAGTGCATCACAATATAGGCCACTGTCAATCAGGCGCCGCACAGACACTGAAGCGGGTCCTCACGGTGCAAGAGGTAACCGTGAATCGCCCAAGTGTGGCCAATGCGGAGCCGGCAGAGGACAACTGATTTCCTGTAAGAGGCCTGCATGGAAGACTTCCATACATTCGCAGTCTCCTTAATGACACTCAGTTTGTTCTGTGTACTGTTGTGCCATTCCGCCTCCCAAAGCCGCAAAACCCTGCGGCGTAAGTCAGAATGCATGTCAGGTTCAGAGATGCTCGTCTCCAGCAGCGGTTTCCGCGTAGCCTTTTTGGCCAGCCTGTCGGTAAGTTCGTTGCCTGGGATGCCGACGTGTCCTGGGGTCCACACAAACACCACTGAACGACGGGACCGGAGCAGGACGTAAATGGACCCCTGGATGGACGCCACCAAAGGATGGCCAGGGTTGCACTGGTCGATAGCTTGTAGGCTGCCCAAGGAGTCAGTACACAGAAGAAATGATTTCTAGGGGCACGAACGGCTATACTGTAGTGCACGAGATATGGCCACCAGCTCTGCAGTGAAGAGACTGCAGCCATCGGGCAAGGAATGCTGTTCAATATGGCCTCTGTGGACAAAAGCGAAGCCAACATTACCATCAGTCATCGAACCGCCCGTGTTAACCACTTCCGAGCCCCGGAGCACTTCAAGAATCGAGAGGAAGTGACAGCGGAGAGCTGCAGGGTTAACACAGTCCTTAGGGCCACGCGAAAGGTCCAGGCGAAGCTTTGGCCTACAGCTACACCACGGAAATGTACGTGAATGGACCTCGAGGAGAGGTGGTGAAGGGAAGGACTCCAGACACAACACGCAAACCATAATATTAAGGCCTGACCTCGGCAGCCTATGCGGGAGATGAACCGCCGTGGTTGGGAAACGACGACGGTAATTAAATTGTTCAGGGGAGCTATGAATGTGTGCAACATTAACTGGCGAGCAGTTGCATACGTCTGGTCTTCAACGGAGGGTCTCCAGCCTCCACCTGTACGTTTGTCACCGAAATCGTCCTAAAAGCTTCTGTCGTTAGTCGAATTCCGCAATGGTGCAATGGATCGAGCAAACGCAATACTGAGGGCGCCGCAGAACCATAAATCACACTGCCATAGTCAAGGCGGGATTGAACACGGGTCTGTAGAGCTACAGCAGCGTGGAGCGATCTGCACCCCAGTTGGTGTTGCTCAGGCAGCGGAGGGCATTGAGGTGCTGCCAACATTTCCGTTTAAGCTGACGAGAAGAAGATGAAGCCAAGTCAAACGAGCGTCGAAAACCAGATGGAAGAATCGATATGTCTCTACTACAGTGAGTGGATCGTCATTAAGATAAAGTGCTGGCTCCGTATGAACGGTACGACGCCGACAGAAATGCATGACACACGTCTTCATGGCGGAAAACTGGAAGCCATGGGCCACAGCCCATGACTGCACTTTGTGGATGGCTCCCTGTAGGCGACGCTCATCAACACCAGTACTGCGGCAGCACTACGAAATGCAGAGACATCTGCATACATTGGTGAGATGGAGGGCCCGACAGCTGCTGCTAGACCGTTAATGGACACTCAAAATAGAGAGACACTCAATATAGAGCCCTGCGGCACGCCATTCTCCTGGATATTGGGGAGGGGGGGGGGGTGTACTATGGGAGGCACCTACTTGGACACGGAAAGTACGACCGACAGTCTCAATTCATGCACGGCAATGGCGCGAGAAGGTCTGAAACACACTTCTCAGATATCTCAAGTGTCTGTTGTACCAAGAGATAGGCAGCTTGGACCAGCAAGCAGGTGTTATCCGTTTCTACAGGGGTTTCGTACAAAAAATGGTTCAAATGGCTCTGAGCACTACGGGACTTAACATCTGAGGTCATCAGTCCCCTAGAACTTAGAACTACTTAAACCTAACTAACCTAAGGACACCACACACATCCATGCCCGAGGCAGGATTCGAACCTGCGGCCGTAGCGGTCGCGCAGTTCCAGACTGAAGCGCCTAGAACCGCTCGGCCACACCGGCCGGCGTTTCGTACACCAACGACTTGACATAGCCCCCGCGGATTAAGTGAATTCACAATAACGACACAAAAACGGCCAGTCAAGGTGTCATATCGTTTATGCTTCAAATGCCTGTAAGGTAAAGATAGTAACAAAACATCTCACGTAACGGGCACTACGTCTAATTCTAAACCAACATAATGTCTTACAGGTAAGAAAGACTATTTCCCATTTGGTATACCAAATGATCTGGTGCCTTAAAACCTTGTTGATAATTGCTACTTCTGTTTCAGTTTTTTATCAAAGAATATCGTGTACCCTAACCTACCATCGGCAGTTGGAACCGTTCCCTGTGATGAAGACCTACCAGTGCCAGGTCTTCCATTCACATGCGAAGAAGTTCCTAATCTACAAACTCATTGTCAGGGGAATCGTAATATCCATCAAGTGAAGAGAAGCACTTTTAGTAACACACGTAGCCATGAACGAGCTAGTTAGTGGTTCATACTAATTCAAAGAGCAGGCAGAAATTTTATCTTCACATCTTAAGGAATGGAAACTTTACGATGAAACAAAAATTACTCACTTCAGGCAAAGTAATAAAGATTTGATACCACACTATCATCCAAGATAAGCCTGAAGGGTGCACTATTCGTATTACATAATGCCGTCTTTACCTATAGTAGTCTCTGTAACAATGAGAATTACGAAAATTTGATACTTTGAGCTGTTAACTATGAACAAGACAAATGGGAAATATGTGGTGATCTTAAGGTACGTGGCTTACTAATTGGTCTCCAGAGTATCTCACAACGTGTTGCTGTTGTTTCCTTTGTCTTCGAGACAGCCGTAAAACAGATAGACATTATACAGTTAAACAATGGCCACAACCAGAGGGATTGGCTCCAGTGAAAGAAAATATGAACCTTTGGTGGATTCTCAAAATGTCTTTCTTTCTCGAGTGCATATAATACTCGGACTTACTAAGATTTTAAAAAGGGGAGCTATAGAAACGGTTTACGCACCTAAGTGCAGTATCCCTGAATTAAGCAACGCAAAACTGGAAGAAGGGACTTTTAGTGAGCCACAGATGAAGTTAATGGCCTATAATTACTTTGAAGAAATATTTGAGCCAGTCAGAGCTTGCAGTGTGGTGTTCTATTAAGGATGTTGTTGAGGAGGAGGAGATTAGTGTTTAATGTCCCGTCGACGACGAGGTCATTAGAGACGGAGCGCAAGCTCGGGTGAGGGAAGGATGGGGAAGGAAATCGGCCGTGCCCTTTCAAAGGAACCATCCCGGCATTTGCCTGAAGCGATTTGGGGTGTCGTTGAGGGTTTCCTAGTGGATACAAGAGCAGAAACAGTGACGTATTAGTGGGAAATCTTATACAGAACTATAAAAACTGTGGATAAACAATACCTCAAAACTGCACGTCCTTCACTCGCATTTAGATAATGACGACCATGGAGACAGAACAGATTCCATCACGACATATTGCTGACTGAATGCCGCTATAAAGGTAAACGGAAACCTTCAGTGTCAAGTGACTACTGCTCGTGTTTGATGCGCGAAGATACTCATTCCAGAGAAGGAGAATGTCATCAAAAGCACTCATCCAACCAGCCATCCATCCATCCCTCCATCCATCCACATCCATCCATCCATCATAACCATCATCACCATCATCATCCAGCAAAAGAATGTTGTCGGTTTGATTTAAAAATTTATGTTAGGCCTAGAACACTACAGTAACTTAGTTTTTTGCCATGAAGTATATTACTCGTATTATTGTACAAATTTGGTGTAGGAATTATACAGCCCACTATAGTCTCTGTTTTCAAACAAAGATTAGTTAGTTAGATAGTTACTTTCATGCTCTATGGATCATTTTGCACGATAAATCGTCATGAGTGGAACGAGTAGTTTTACATTCATCTTGCAAATTAATTTGTACATCTATTTGTATTCTAAACGTCACCATACTTTTTTTGTTTTATAAACCATCGTAAATACAAACCGGAGGGCGGTGGTGAAAAACTAACTGCAGCTTCGGAATCAGCAGGTCCAAATTAGTTCGAACAAGGTTTTTTTCCCCACTGTAATCACACAGCGCAAACAATGTTCGAAATAAAGTGTACCTATAGTGCTTCCCCCGTCCTCTCACTATTCGTATATCAAAAAGTACTTCAAACGCTGGTTGCTCAGTGGCAACGATAAATCCGACGCGTTGTTACCTAACTACCTCAAGTAGTGGTCGTCAAACTGTTCAGCTCAACTGCCAATACCGGACACTGTGGGGCAGCACCTCGGACCGTGAAAGTGCTGATATTATTAACTGGTAATCTACATAAATTACGATGTTATAAATCCCCAATAGACTAACTGCAGCTACAGCGCGATAAGTTGGTCACCGGCCTCCAAGTACTGATCGTTAGAAGCGAGCGCCATTCGTGTCGAGTGTTCTGTGTTTCTGTATGTTGTGATTCTCAGGCAGTCCTAAGGTGTGACTGCGTGACGAAGTGGCGTGGTGTTGTGCTGTGCTGTGTTGTATTGTATAGATGAGTGGATCATTAACAGATTATTAACAATAATCGTGCTTATATTTAAACGCATTAAGTAACGTGACACACGATCACAAATGTTTACTACACGTTTTGAGTATCTTTTTTCTTCTACTCATTGAGTCGTAACACAAAAGCCTTAATCATTTAACGGCTCTTGCTACAAGAAAGTAGTTTATTCACGAATCTATGGTACGTCTGTGTCGAAATTTATGGCATACCCTCTGACAGGTACGAATCGCGAACGACCAGGAGTTGTCAGTGCTGGAGAACATTCCCTTTCTCAAACCCTGCAATGAACGCGCTACTTAACCCATTGCACCCAACATTACTTAGCTCACGGCCGAATTCACCAACATCAATTAAAATTAAGCACGTCTTCAAAAATTACTGTATCTGTATGTTTGCTTGTTACTTAGCAGGAAGCCTACACTATTCAAATGGTTCAAATGGCTCTGAGCACCATGGGACTTAACTTCTGAGGTCATCAGTCCCCTAGACTTAGAACTACTTAAACCTAACTAACCTAAGGACATCACACACATCCATGCCCGAGGCAGGATTCGAACCTGCGAACGTAGCGGTCGCGCGGTTCCAGACTGTAGCGCCTAGAACCGCTCGGCCACTCCGGGCGGCCCTACACTATTAAGAAGTACTTAACGTTAGCTGAGGTTTTTGGTTTCAGCTGTTAGTTGCTAGGTTCACATTACTGCCCTCGATAGTGAGTGTTCATCGGAGGTGAGGGTATGATCTGGAGTGCCCCAGGGGAGTGTGGTAGGTCCGCTGTTGTTTTCTATCCACATAAATGATCTTTTGGATAGGGTGGATAGCAATGTGTCGCTGTTTGCTGACGATGCTGTGTTGTACGGGAAGGTGTCGTCGTTGAGTGACTGTAGGAGAATACAAGATGACTTGGACAGGATTTGTGACTGGTGTAAAGAATAGCAGCAAACTCTAAATATAGATAAATGTAAATTAATGCAGATGAATAGGAAAAAGAATCCTGTAATGTTTGAATACTCCATTAGTAGTGTAGCGCTTGACACAGTCACGTCGATTAAATATTTGGGCGTAACATTGCAGAGCGATATGAAGTGGGACAAGCATGTAATGGCAGTTGTGGGGAAGGCGGATAGTCGTCTTCGGTTCATTGGTAGAATTTTGAGAAGATGTGGTTCATCTGTAAAGGAGACCGCTTATAAAACACTAATACGACCTGTTCTTGAGTACTGTTCGAGTGTTTGGGATCCCTATCAGGTCGGATTGAGGGAAGACATAGAAGCAATTCAGAGGCGGGCTGCTAGATTTGTTACTGGTAGGTTTGATCATCACGCGAGTGTTACGGAAATGCTTCAGGAACTCGGGTGGGAGTCTCTAGAGGAAAGGAGGCGTTCTTTTCGTGAATCGCTACTGAGGAAATTTAGAGAACCATCATTTGAGGCTGACTGTAGTACAATTTTACTGCCGCCAACATACATTTCGCGAAAAGACCACAAAGATAAGATAAGAGAGATTAGGGCTCGTACAGAGGCATATAGGCAGTCATATTTCCCTCGTTCTGTTTGGGAGTGGAACAGGGAGAGAAGATGCTAGTTGTGGTACGAGGTACCCTCCGCCACGCACCGTACGGTGGATTGCGGCGTATGTATGTAAATGTATTGCAAAATACGTTTGAGAACCACGAGCCGCACTAACACTTGATTCGAGCCGCAATTTGACGGCCGCTGGTCTAAACCTTAAGTAACGGACACTTTGTAACGGATAGACGTGTCGACAGTGACGGATACACGCTGATGAAAAGAGTGTCCTTACTTCTGTAGCACTGATCTAGTGGCACCGCTTAGTCGACGTATAGCTTGGAAAGTGAACTGAGAAACTATTTTTACAGTAACCACTATGCTGTCCTATGTTAAATGTGTGTGTGTTTTTTTGTTTTTGCATGAACACAATGTTGATAGTTCAGCGGAAGTTAAGTGCACTAGAGCGTGGGAATCTGTTCTAACATACT
Source organism: Schistocerca serialis cubense (assembly GCF_023864345.2). Classification (NCBI taxonomy): domain Eukaryota; kingdom Metazoa; phylum Arthropoda; class Insecta; order Orthoptera; family Acrididae; genus Schistocerca; species Schistocerca serialis. Next base: position 416,534,899 of record NC_064645.1, read on the forward strand.
ATGTCGCCGCAGACGGTGCAAACCTCACTTGGTACAGCCGAACTCAGACAGACTGCGTGGGACACGGAGGCGGCCGTGGCGGCGCCGTGGCTGGCGTCCCCCGGAGGCGGCGCGGTCGATACGGCCCCCAGCACGTCGCGCCTACCTACACCGCCGCACGCACACGCAACCGCCTGCTGCCTTCCCCCCCGACAGGTGAAGCGTGTCGGGCACAACCGCCGCTAGCTCCTCATCCAGTAACACAGTTAACTCTGCCTTTTTCTGTTTTCTCTGTCTTCCTTCCTCCGTCAGAAACAAGGCAATTTGAGAACAAATATTCATTGGTAGGAATGGGAAAAAGCGGACGGTCAAAACCGATATCGGTATTTTAATTCAAAATATTTGATATTTTTCGTTATTTGTTTGGTATCGGTTGTAGCAGGTGTCTTTTTAATCTTTTACTAATAGCAGATTAAAAATCCGAAATTATGAACTAGCCATAGCAGCAGAGCCGAAAATTTTCGTTTTAATATAAATCTTTTAAACAAGGAGTTATTTTTATTCGTAAAAATCTGCATTAGTTTATAATACTGCGTTATTATAGAAAACGGGAATAGGGATCAGTGCTATTTTAATAACAATGCTGACAAACGAGCAACAAACACATGGCATAAGAATTGGTACAGCACTGCTGAGACATTAATGCCCATGTTGCCGTGTGTAGGTGCAGTGTGCAAGACTTCCCGACCTCATCTATACGGTAGTTCCTCGCTGTCGTCGCCGGATATCCGTTGTATGGTACCAGTCCTAGTTTGGAAATACTTCACACACAGAGACGTAGCAATGAAGTACAATACTTTATTTGCTTTAAAAGACTGAAGATTTGTCGGCCATTTCTATTACATTATAAACGAGGAAGGAAATTACGGTAACAGCAATAAAATAAAAACTTTACAGCAATTCATTCATATTATGCAACAGAAATAGCGGCTGATTGTTGCCTGGGTCTACATAATATGCCTCTATCGGCTTGTAGCCCTTGAAAACGGACAAATTAACATGAAATATGGAGTCCTTCGACCTCAGTTTTCACTCTTTAGCACCGACTATTCGTAATGCCCAAATAGTGGTAATAACCGATTACGTCATCATTTTTTAACCGAGTTTCAAAAAACTCGAATCAACAGGAAAACACTTTTTTTGTAGTATTGAAGCACCCATCACTTTTCGAGAAAACCAACGAACGGTGAACAGACTAAGTTTTTTACTATTTGTTTATTTAATATTTAGATTCTATGTGTCTTGAAACTAAGAGTGTCAAGCTTTTTCACACTTTTTCCGGTTTCGAAAATCGGTTTATTTCAGAAATCGGTTATTTTGAGCTGTTTTAACACGACCAGGTTAAACGGTATCACCGAAAACCGGTTGTCTCAGCGATACCCGTCAACCCTACCGTAGGCTCACAGCACACCTACAGAAATAGTATCGTTATGCAAATGAGAAGAATGCTTCCAACAGGTGAGGCGGGGAAACAGTCCTTCCCCTTGCTCCCGTCAGTCTCGAGGCTACCCACTGTGTCATCAGCCGTCCAAAAAATATTCCCTTACCTGCAGACGTCAGCTATACTTAAATGATCAATCTGCCATTCACAATTCAGTGCCTGACAGGGACTATCGTTCCACACAGAAAAATGAACACACTTAAATCTTTCTGTACGAGCTCCAATTTCTCTAGTTTTATTACGATGATCATTTCTCCCTATGTAGATTGGCGACACTAAAATACTGTTACATTCTGAGGAGAAAGTCAGTGACAAATTCCATGAAAAGATTCCGCGGCAACGAAAAAGTTTCTTTGTTTTAATAACTGCCACCCCAATTCGCTTATCATTAGCGTGACACTCCTCCCCTATTTCGCGATAATAAAAAACGAGCTGCCCTTCTTTGCACTTTTTCTATGTCCTCCGCCAATCGTATGTGGTAAGGCTGCCATACCGCACAGCAACGCACTAGCAGAAGACGGACAAGCGCAGTGTAGGCAGTCTTTAGAAGACCTGTTGCACCTTCTAAAATGCAGTCGTTGCCTTCCCTTTTCAACAACATTAATTGTATGATCGATCCAATTTAAGTTGTTCGTAGCTCAATTTCTAGGCATTTAATTCAATTGGTGGCGTTTAAATGTGTGTGCTTCATGGTGTAACCGAAATTTAAAACACTCCTTTTAGCAGTCATGTGGAGGACCTCACATTTTATTATTTTAGATTGAACTCCCACTTTTCGCACCATACATACGCCTTGCCTAATCATTTTGCAATTGGTTTTGATCCTCTAACGACTGTACTATATTGTAAATGAGAACATCATATACAAATAATCTAACAGGGTTGCTCAGATTGTCTTCTGCGTAGTTTACATACAGGGTTATTCTAAACGATGGACCCATTTTCAAAAATTCGTATTTATTCAAGTACAAATCCAAAACGAACAACCTTTATACCAATGAAATCAGGAAGTTTCAAAGTTTTTTTTTCATAATTTTTAATATCAGTTTAATAAATTGAATAATTTATAATAATTTGTAATTAAAATGTTTTTAATCATTAGAAATGTTATAAATGTTGAATGTGGCCACCGTTGGCTGCATGGCAAACATCGACGCGGTAGCCAAAATCGTCCCACACACGCGAAATCGTACCTGCTGTTACTGGGTGCACGGCAGCAGTGATCCGGGTCCGCACATCGTTCAGAATGGTTGGTAGAGGCGGGGAGTAAACAGCTTCTTTCACGTAACAGGCCGCTTCTGAAACCATCACCACCCGCCCGCCAAAACTTCGAAATTTCCTCTTTTAATTGGCATAAAGCTTGTTCATTTTGGATTTGTACTTGAATAAATATGAAGTTCTGAAAATGGGTTCATTATTTAGAATAACCCTGTAGATTAGAAATAGCAAGGGTCCTACAGCACTTCCTTGGGGAACACCGAAGATCACCTCTGTTTTATTCGATCATTTTGCGTCGATTGCCACACACTATGACTTTTCTGACAAGAAATCACGAATCCAGTCGCAAAAATCAAGCGAAACTTCCTATATATGAAGTTTGCTCAGAAGTCTGTTCTGAGGCACGATGTCGTTGTCAGCTTTGTGGTGCTTCACTGTTGGCCGGATACAATCTCTCTTATTTCTCATGTACAGCACTGGTATCAAATTGGGAAAGTTCTAGTGATGCGTGCATGCGCACATTAGATCAACATGGTATTCAACTGAGAAACGGGGTTGAAAACTGCCATTGGCGATATCTTACTTGAATAAAACGAGACGTGTATCCTGACGAAAAATAGTACACAGCACTAGTACAAACACACTATTTTATGGAGAATTTAACTGTTATCATTCCGAATGTATCTGTGCACTTAAGAGGAGTGACCATCTAATGTATCTCCTTCTTGCATAAAACTTCCGCCACCTGACTGCATGTTTTAAATTTAATTTACTTCACTCTATTGCAATTTTAGCTTTACAGCCATTATCAAATGCAAAAAATGAACTGAAACTCAATACACCGTATGGATCGTATAGTGCAGAGAAAATTTAGCAAGAAAATAAAAATCAATACATATTTAAGGAACATTATGCACAGACCACAAAATGCCTGACATGTCATTCTCGAAAAACAACAACACATATCTAGTCATATATACCAGTCGTCGCATGCGAGGATGTTCGTGCAAAGTAAAAACTGTAAACGCGTCTGAGATTAAGCACAGCAGAAACACTTTATCACAGTCTTTTTTGCACAAAAACGCTAGTGATCATAAAAGGAAGTTAAAAGCGACCATAGGTTCATCCCAATCGACAGAAGGAAACAGAGCTAAAAACAAAGACTTCCCCTTGGAGAAAGGTCCACAAGATATGCCCTAGAGACAGCGGAGGTCCCGAACCAAAGATTAAACGTCCTCCGCCATACTGCTACGACGGTTAAAAAGTAAAGCGCGATCGACAGCCCGTGAGTTGTTCCCCAAAATGGTCGGTAACTCAGACGGCATGCGGTTAACAAAAGAAGGGCATTGGGTCAGGAAATGGCGAACCGTGCAAGGTTGATGACAATGAGCACAAAGTTGTGGGAGTTCACCACGTAACAAATGGAGATGGCTAAAATGACAGTGCCCAAAATGCAACCTAACTAAAATGATCTCACGACGAGAGAGTCGAGAGGGAGTCGGCCAAGTCATTGGGAGAGGTTTAATTCCCTGGAGCGAGCTTGTTCCCGTGAAGAGAAAACCAGTACTATATCAAGGTAACACCAACTGCCGACAGACGGCAACACGGAGATCATCCGAAGGATTGGAAGAGCTAGAAGGCTGAATTAGGAGGACTGCAGCTTTGTAAGCAGCCTCATTTCCCGTCAGGTCGACATGACCAGGAACCTACATGAACATCACGCTGGTTCCCTCAACATCGAGCATGTGGGAGTTCCTTGGACCCGTTGAACTAAGGGATAGACTGTGTACACCACACAAAGGCTCTAAAGGGCACAGAGAGAATCGGAGCATCCGACACAATTAAAAAGCCTGCGTCGCCGGATATACTGGGTGGGCTGATAACGGGCGAAGAGCTCTGCTGTAAAAATCCGAGGAGTGTTCTGGAAGCATATACCGATAATGATCAATGCCAATGACAAAGGCACAGCCGACACCACAGCCGGTGTTAGAGCCATCTGTGTACACGGAGGTGCTATCGCTGACTTGCATGCGAAGGTCAAGAAACTTAAACGACACATCGAATCTGGAATAGCTTCAGTGGGAAGCGAATGAAATCCGAGATGAACACGCGCTGCCGCAGGAAGCCAAGGCGGTGTAGGGTTCACAGCCAGCGGAACGCGGCAGGTAGCGTGAAGTTAAGCTGCCAGAGCAGGAGTCAAAAGTGAACTCCGTGAGGTAGCAGAGGAGGGGGACGGACGGCCGAGCATGGCAGATAAATGGCATGCGAATTAACTGAATAGGCTATCACGCTCGTGTGACACTGTTAGTTCTGCAGCTTCTAAACAGAGCCTCTCACAAACGAGCTAGTGTTAAAGGCGCCAATAACCAAAGGTATTCCACGACGTTGGATTGTGTTGAAATGGCGTAAAAAAGACGGACGTGCAGAGAAATAAATGAAAATAACTATAGTCTAGTTTCGAATGGACAAGGGATCAGTACCAAAGGAGGAGGGTGGACCGATCCGCTCCCCAGGAAGTGCCGCTTAGGACGCGGGACATTAAAGAGACCAGGTATAGTGTGTGGCCAGGTAAGACACCTGGGAGGACCAAGAAAGTTTCACGTCAAGCATGAGTCCCATTTTGTAGTTCCAGCGAATGGAAGAGCAACAGCTTCAAAATGTAAAGATGGTGGAAGAAATCCACTGTGCCGCCAAAAAATCATCGAAACGGTTTTGTCAGTGGAAAAGAGAAAGCCATTGTCGATGCTCCACGAGTAATGATGATCGAGACATCTCTGAAGACGCCGCTCACGGAGACTAGTCCGTGGAGAAATCCAATAGATCGCAGATTCGTTGACAGAAAAGGAGCCGGAGATGCCTGGTGGGAGGCAGTCCCATATTAGGGTTAGTGGCAATATCGATGAGGACGCCGCTCGGGTTGGAGCCTTGTGGCACCCCGTTCTCCTGAAACTGGATAAAGGTGTCCCACAAGGCCGAGCCCCACACACAACTTGAAAACTTGGTCTTTTAAAAACTGGTGAAGGAAATGTGGCAGCCCCACGAGTAGATTACAGAGGATACCTATCCTCCAGCAGGTGTCTTACGCTTCCTCCAAATCAGAAAACACGGTCATAGTCTGATATTTCTGCAGAAAACCGTTCATGACATTGGTTGACAAAGTGATTAGATGTTCAACTGCAGAAAGGCGCGCACGAAATCCACATTATGCAGTGGTTAGATGATTGCGAGACTCGGACCACCACACCAGCTGACCATGAATCATACATTCCATCACCTTGCAAACACAGCTGGTGAGAGAAACGGGGCAGTAGCTAGAAGGAGGTGTTGTCCTTACCCGTCTTAGCTATGGGTATGACAGTGGCTCCACGCCAGCATTTGGGAAAGAAGTGCCTGCAAGAGAAAGATGCTGCAACATCTGAATGTAAACATCGTCCAGCCCTGCGGCAAAAGATCGAGAGGAGGTGAGAGTATGGTCAAACTCCCTCTTAGTAAAGGCGGCCTTGTAGAATTCATGATTCTGAGAGGAGAAGGCTATCACCCGAGCCTCCTACACTATTTTCGATGGAGGAATGCGGGTAATAGTGGGTGGAGCTCGAAATCTCCGCAGAATAGCGACCCAAGGTGTTTGAGATAGTAATAGGGTCCACAATGACATAACCTGCTATAGCCAGGCCGGAAATCGGGAAATGAACTTCGGTCCCGGAGTGCCGACGGAGGTTGCCCGACACAACAGAAGAGGGAGTGAAACAAAAGAACTAGTAAAGGAAATTAAGGCAGCTTTTCTGCTAGCTGTGACGACACTGCACATGCAGCTGTTTATAATGATTACAGTCCTCCATCGTAGGATGACGGTTAAAAATGCGGAGAGCAGGTCTCCGTACGCGCATGGCGTCGCAGCATGCCTCAGTTCATCAGGGGACTGGAACGCAGCGCGGTAAAGAAGTGCGAGGTATGGAACATTCTGTGTCGGTAAGGATAATGTTCGTAAGGTACTCTATCCGGTCACCACAAATGGGGAAATGTTTGTCGAAGGTCGCCAGCGAGGAGTAAAGCCTCCAGTCAGCCTTAGAAAGCTGCCAATTGTGTTTACACACAAGTTGGACAGCAGTCGTCAAACGGATAGTGCAGGGAAATGGTCGCTCGAATATGTATCAGAGAGAACAGACAAATCGAGATGATGGGCAAGCAGAACGGGAGGTCCAAATGCAAACAGGTGTGCATGGAATTTCAAAGGAACATGGTGTACTCCATTGTTAAGTTAATTGAGAAGGTCAGTCAAGAGGTAGCCTCTCGGACAAGTCGAACTGGACCAGAAGGAAACTCGAGATTTCGTTTCTTGGAGGCAATACGCAAGCACACACTGTGATTTCAAAGGCAGCCGTAATTCCTCATTGTTGGATCTAATGCCACGAACGTTCCATTGGAGAAGAGCCACAACTGGGAATCGGGAGGACGGAATAAGTGAAGGGCAGTGACCTCGATGGCTGCTAAGTGCCAGGCTTCGAGGACTCACTGCTACAGGGCGCAGAGGCTGGAGGATCCTGTTTCATGAAATCTATCTGTTTCATATTCCTACCTGTGCACTCCTGAAAGCCGACCCACGCGTTTGAAGAGTAACGGGTGACTCGGTAACGCTTAATTTCAGAGCACCATCTCCCTCGTCTCAAGATCTAAAAGCAGCGGATCACAAATCACGAAAAGAGGTATTCGGATCCTGTTACAGTTGATAATGATGATAATTGTCATGGGTGAGTTCCACCTATAACGGTTCGTGTTTCGCTTTAACGTAAAGACAGGAACTGTCAACTCAAAGACAGCAAAATGCGACAACGTAACTAAGCGAACATCGCAGGATGGTGAAAGGTCCCAACATCATTGAAGCGCGGGAAAAGCTGGAGGTGGCTTTTGATCGCCGCAGCGCCTAGCGACACCCTCGATTCAGTTGCCGAGCTCGAGGGCGGAGACGAGTGCGCCTGGCGCGCATTCAGCCGGGGCGGGCTTTCAGTGAAAAACCGCCGAGCAACCGACCTGTCCGCCGTGAAAGCGGCGCAAAGTCCCGTAATCTGCAGCGGCGCGGCCGGCTGCACAAAGCCAGGGGACTCTGCAGAGCCGTGGTCGCCGCAACCATGTGCCGTAATACCCTAGCGGCCTTCCCCACATGCCGTTCTTGAATCACTGAAGTTCGCATGTGGTTTATTCGTTCCGTTTGCTTTATTAACACACGAATCTCCTCAAAATGTACATCTGAATTTAATTGAAACTCTATGTAAAACGTTGGCCCGAAAGCGCACAGCTTTCCAAATACAGAGTGTATACGTGGACAAGAAAAAAAAATCCGAATTTTTCCCGGTTAAAAACACTTTTGGCGCGTGAAAATACAATATATCCCGGCTGAAAGTACATTTTTTTCCGTTTTAAGTGAAAATATATTTTTCATCGAAGCTGTAAAACTTATGAGTCCTCTGAATGGTAAAGATACTATACACCGTCGTAGAGTTTCCCGGCACTTTAAGAAACGATACCCAGCAAAAACCAACATGTTCTGGATAGATCTTACATACGCTTTCGTGTACACTACATATTTTCGTATTACTGAAGTACAAACACGCATTCCACCTATTGCAGCACGGTAACATCCAAAGCACTGAAATGGAGATTGCGATGCGTTTTTTCCAGCCAATCATAGCTCACGTCAGGTCATGTCGCCAAACAGTGACAGCAGATATTGAGAGCGTAGGACACGTGATGTACGAGTAGTCACCTCGGCAACCTCACTGTCACGTAGCGCGAACACACAAACAGGAAAGGTTAATGGTTTAAATTAATATACATACAATATACCTAGAACAAAAGCTAAGCTTTCACATATAATACTGGTGGTGTTTAGTGTGTGTCACCCTTTATATCCAACACAAATGTTCCAGTGAAATTTTAAATAATGGCATAAATCGCTGGTCTACTGGGCTCGAAATTTTTCTAGGTTGTCAGTTCCCAAAGTTTTAAGTTATGAATGATAATCGAACGCTCTGTGATTTAAGAAAGTCGTCGCACATTATCACGTGTAACATAATTCGTCTTGCTTAAAAGGAAATTTACTTTGAAAGTAACGCTTCCTAAACAATCATTCGCAATATTTTCCCGAAATCTGTTAGAAACGGAAACACTTGTGACGTCATGCTCATCGACAGCAGTTTGTTGTTACAAAGATGCACAATGCATAATTTTCGTCCTAAAACCTTAGACACATTTTGCTGTCGACAGACGCTTGTGTGTGCACCGTGTTTTGTCGTAAATGACGCATACTAAAGTTTTTATTTTTGTGTTGTTCTCTCGTTTACGTTGTGCTGATGCAGTATTATTCTGTAACTGCGGGTTACAGTAAAATTCTTTGTCAGATTACCAGTTGTTACTGGCCAAATTTACAGAAATTTAACTGAAAACTAAACCAAAGAAAAATTTTCCGAAATTCTAAAAATTCCTGGACTTTTCCCGGATGAAAAAACTACCGCGTTTTCTTGCGGTTGTTCCGTGGCGTATACACCCTGAAATATCTTACAAATTATCTATGACAATCATTTCAACCTAGACGTTGGTATTTTATGTGGAAAGAGCGATAATGTGTTACGAATAACGCGGCGTCTTGAATGGACTGCAGCTAGCGACATCATCTGCAGTGGAACGAATCTGCTGCTGCTTAACATATCATTGGAATTGGTCTTAATATGAACTATGATAATGCCAGTAAGTCTGCAATCTATCACTCAGTATTCAAGTTATCAACAAAGACTGGAAAATATCGATGGTGGATATTCTGAAGTATCTTGATGATTTTTTTTTTTATCTCGGTAACTTCTGGAACGTGTGTCCCTTTCCAACCTTCAATGCACCAGAAAGAAGACGTGCCTTTGTCGTCTATGATACATTCAACACAAGAAGTGTTTCGTCCTAAAAGTAAAGCCTTTGGAAATGACTGTACCTTCGACATCTCTGTGATTTTAATAACTGTGGTAGACTCGCTTTCTCGCTGGCAGTGCCTGTAAGATAAACTTCTCTACGGCAACTATATCAACGAACACAGGTGATGGTTCCAAAATACGCAGCCGAAATATTACTACAAAAGTTAACTGCAGAAGACTGCACCATCAATTTAACGTACAGCACTCAGTAAATTTCATAATAATACACACTGTTCTCCGTCAAAAACTTAACGAATACCAGTCAAAGGTAAGTTGAGCGAATAGCACGATTAATGTTACACGAGGTCATCGATGTTGTCCTCCTATCGCACGCTGTTTAGCTGTTTATATTTCTGATTTCTGTATCTGCACGCAAGTTGACCGCATGTGCCCTATGTAACAGACGCGCTATATCACGAAGCAAGAGAGGCCTGCAACCGAATGTTCGAGTTAAATGTTTCTGTACATATTTAGTTGTATGGGCATTTATGGACACTGCTTGTGTGGAAAGAATAAATGCTAAAATTGTGTGCGCTCAAAAAAAAAAAAAAATATATATATATATATATATATATATATATATATATATATATATATATATATATATATATAAGTTCAGAAACATCATTAAGAAAAGTAAACTACATGTGATACAATGCGACAAACGAACAGGCATAAAATGGACCGAAGAACGAAAGCAAGATCACAGCCAGAAGATGAAAGAAATATGGGCAACCAAAAAGGCAATCAAGATGAAGCCGAAGACACGAAGCCGACAAGAAGCATGGACAGAGGACCGGAAACAGAAACACAGCGAGCGAATGAGGGAAGTTTGGGCAGCAAGGAAGGCAGCAAAAGGAACTGGCCATGTAGTTTAGTCCAAATGCGCTCTTTAAGGGCAAAACACCAATAATAATAATAATATATATATACACTCCTGGAAATTGAAATAAGAACACCGTGAATTCATTGTCCCAGGAAGGGGAAACTTTATTGACACATTCCTGGGGTCAGATACATCACATGATCACACTGACAGAACCACAGGCACATAGACACAGGCAACAGAGCATGCACAATGTCGGCACTAGTACAGTGTATATCCACCTTTCGCAGCAATGCAGGCTGCTATTCTCCCATGGAGACGATCGTAGAGATGCTGGATGTAGTCCTGTGGAACGGCTTGCCATGCCATTTCCACCTGGCGCCTCAGTTGGACCAGCGTTCGTGCTGGACGTGCAGACCGCGTGAGACGACGCTTCATCCAGTCCCAAACATGCTCAATGGGGGACAGATCCGGAGATCTTGCTGGCCAGGGTAGTTGACTTACACCTTCTAGAGCACGTTGGGCGGCACGGGATACATGCGGACGTGCATTGTCCTGTTGGAACAGCAAGTTCCCTTGCCGGTCTAGGAATGGTAGAACGATGGGTTCGATGACGGTTTGGATGTACCGTGCACTATTCAGTGTCCCCTCGACGATCACCAGTGGTGTACGGCCAGTGTAGGAGATCGCTCCCCACACCATGATGCCGGGTGTTGGCCCTGTGTGCCTCGGTCGTATGCAGTCCTGATTGTGGCGCTCACCTGCACGGCGCCAAACACGCATACGACCATCATTGGCACCAAGGCAGAAGCGACTCTCATCGCTGAAGACGACACGTCTCCATTCGTCCCTCCATTCACGCCTGTCGCGACACCACTGGAGGCGGGCTGCACGATGTTGGGGCGTGAGCGGAAGACGGCCTAACGGTGTGCGGGGCCGTAGCCCAGCTTCATGGAGACGGTTGCAAATGGTCCTCGCCGATACCCCAGGAGCAACAGTGTCCCTAATTTGCTGGGAAGTGGCGGTGCGGTCCCCTACGGCACTGCGTAGGATCCTACGGTCTTGGCGTGCATCCGTGCGTCGCTGCGGTCCGGTCCCAGGTCGACGGGCACGTGCACCTTCCGCCGACCACTGGCGACAACATCGATGTACTGTGGAGACCTCACGCCCCACGTGTTGAGCAATTCGGCGGTACGTCCACCCGGCCTCCCGCATGCCCACTATACGCCCTCGCTCAAAGTCCGTCAACTGCACATACGGTTCACGTCCACGCTGTCGCGGCATGCTACCAGTGTTAAAGACTGCGATGGAGCTCCGTATGCCACGGCAAACTGGCTGACACTGACGGCGGCGGTGCACAAATGCTGCGCAGCTAGCGCCATTCGACGGCCAACACCGCGGTTCCTGGTGTGTCCGCTGTGCCGTGCGTGTGATCATTGCTTGTACAGCTCTCTCGCAGTGTCCGGAGCAAGTATGGTGGGTCCATCACACCGGTGTCAATATGTTCTTTTTTCCATTTCCAGGAGTGTATATTACTTCAAACTCATTATATAAGTTATGCATTACCGTTTTTATTTTTATACAGGAGTACTCATAAACGTGCAATGAAATACCTTGAGTGTCACCCGTTACGCTACTACGAGACCACGCTCAAAGTTAATGACAGCACGAGACTAGCACGCCTCATCAGTTCCAGTAATAATCCTGTCCAGCGGGGATTAATGATCCGCCAACAACGAAGTCATTAGAAAAGGAGTACACTAACAGTCTGGAGATGGATGGGGATGAAGTGGTGGTTAGGCCGTGACCACTTGAAAGGAAACATGCTGACATTCGCCTTGCTAGATTCTGGCAAACTCCAGGAAACTTAAAATGCGAGCAGATCGACGTGAATTTAACTCTCACTTCTTCCGAATGTTAGCCCCATGCCATTACAACTGCATAACCAAAAATCGTACAGATTCTAGGACGGTTACGTCCGCCTGCTTGGCATTGAGTTGTCGGTGCGCTGCCGAGTAACTCAAATGTTAGCAAATCCACGGAAAGCCTGAAAAATTACGTATTAACCATCTATTCCTAGGAATAATAAACCGAAAATAACCTTGGGCACTTCACAAAGTGGTTCAAATGGCTCTGAGCACTACGGGACTTAACATCTGAGGTCATCAATCCCCTAGAACTTACAACTACTTAAACCTAACTAACCTAAGGACATATCACACATATCCATGCTCGAGGAAGGATTCGAACCTGCGATCGTAACAGTCGCGCGGTTCCAGACTGAAACGCCTAGAACCGCTCGGCCACAACGGCCGGCGGGGCACTTCACAGCTATTGTTCTTTTTAACAACACTGAAAGACATTCATGATTGCGGAAGTAAATGCGGTGTGAATATTAATTTAAAATGACAGAAAATATACTAGCCTCTAAATTTCCTTTAGAAATTGAAGCTTCGGACTCCTTAAATACAATCGCTGATCTTTTCTGGTCAAGAGCTGCGATACATTGATGCTAACACCACCAGTAAAGTAGTAGTAGTAGTAGTAGTAGTAGTATGGTATTCTGCCTTACGGCAGGTCTTGTCGCAGGTTAAGCCTCTTCCACTTTTGTCTGTCCATAGCCAGTCTTTTCATTTCTGTATATTTGTCTCCTTTTATATTGTCCAGCATTTGGTATCTTCTTTTTCCTCCACCATTCCTTCTATTCCTTCCTTCAATAAACTGTCCCTCCGCAAACAATGTCCAATCCAGTTCCGCTTTCTCTTTCTGATAACTTTCAGCATGTTTCTTTCTTCTCCAACTCTTCTTAATACTTCTTCATTCCTTACTCGGTCTTCCCATTTCACTTTTACTATTCTTCTCCATATCTATATCTCTAGTGCCTCCAATCTTCTTTCATCTTACTTCCTCAATGCCCAGGTCTCCGCACCATATAGTGCAACGCTCCAGATGTAACATTTGGCAAGTCTTTTCCTCAGATCTTTGTTTAGTGGTCCACAAAGTAATTTCTGTTTCCTCTTAAATCCTCCTTTTGCCATTGCAATTCTTTTCCTAATTTCTGTTGAGCAATACATATCATCCATTATTACACTTCCCAAGTAACTGAAGTTATTCACTTGCGCTATTTCCTCTCTCCCTATTTTCATACGGCATTTTCTCCCTTTTCCTCCAATTACCATGCTCTTCGTTTTCTTCTTGTCAATCTTCATTCCATATTATTCTAATTTTGTGTCTAGATCATCTAACATTTGTTCCATCTCTCTTGCACTCTCTGCCATCACAACCATGTCGTCTGCAAATCTTATACACTCCACTCTCCGACCCCCTACACAGGCTCCTCTCCTTCCTGGGGCTTGGGAGATTACCTGGGGGAGTCGTTGCTACAACCTTGCGACTCTGGCTAAAAATGAGGGTGAGATGCGAATACAAGAACTCAACAAGAGTTCTCTTAGCGTCTCTCACCTCAATTCTCCACAATCCTACCTACACGTGGTGCCCCCGTTAAGCTGAGCTACCCAGTGGACGACTGGGTAACCAACCTCGGCGGGAAACTGGGTCAGCGAGCCGACAGGATGTGGAGGACAGTGTAAGGTAACAGGAAACCACCACTGGAATTACTTCCCCAGACGTTCATGGGATGGACCACCCGTAAAGGAACTCAATAAAAACCAGACATAAAATCCTGATTGAGAAACGAAACGTACATCTAAAAATAGCAATTTAGTACTTTCTTTCACACTTCGTTTCACTCAACACACAATGCGTTAAAATTTAATGAGTTATGCGACTACATAAATTTGAGTAAAGTTGATAAAACACTAAGACATGCGATGGACTATTCGAATACAACAAACGAAAAGCACTTTCCAGGGCAGAAGATGTTAAAATAGGCGGCGGGGCAGCAGCAGCAGCAAAATCGTCCAAAGGCAACGAGATTATTCGTGATCCGATTAAACGGAAATCTCTCAATCCTGAACTTCCCCGGGATCGTAGTCACAGGGAATCCGTTGTTTTTTGAATCTATATTATCCTCAGGACGCTACAGAATGGATAATACGTACGTCTTGTCTAGATGGATATCTGGATATCTAAAGAATGAGATTCGTGACATAATATGCAAGTAAGCTTGCGGAAAACATATGCTATCCTCCTGCACGTACACACACACGGTACCTTTCTAGCACGGCCAAGCGCAGTTTGTTTTTTGTAACGGTAATAAGCTGTGCTTCGCAAGAAATGCAGCTCATTATGTATACCCATCCTTCTCCAGATGGATGGAACAACAAACATAAAAACGATGGACAGTGCACATCAAGAGTTTCCAAAATACACTGCTCTCCTAACAAGCTTTCACTTTGCTTGATGCGACTACAAACAGCTCTTCTAAGCAAGTATATAAACGACAAGACGTGTACTTCTGCGTTGTGTATGCCTCGAACAACGGAGGAATTTGGAACTCTTGAGGTGCAGATGTGGGGCGACGTGGAACGTTCTCGGTTTGGCAAAGTGATGGCACTGCTATCTCCGACATGCTACTCTGTTTGTGAAAATCTATTCTGTAAATGTTGCGCAGTGGTGTACTTTACGCTCTACGCAGAAAAGTTATGAACACAATGATTCAATAAATTTTAAAGTAGATGTATTCCTTCAACTGGATAAGTCGTAAACCGTGCCGTCATCAAATTCTATATTTATACGTTTATACGACATAGTCTACTTCATTTTCAGCATTTATAAAATGAGTAGATGGGTTCAAACGCAATTCACATGAAGGGCGTCATGAAACTGCGACAACAGACGAAAACATCGAGAAAAGGCACAATATGATATTGTACTATCAGCTATTACATATCTGATATGGCTGATGATGCTGGCGTACAAGAGGAAAGATTATAATATATTCTACAAGAAGAATTAAATAGGCGGGAATACTGTGTACAATGGATGCCGAAGTTGATCGTGAAGAAAAGCAGATGCGCGTAAGAATTTCTCATCAATGTTTGAGGAATTTAAAAAAAAACCGTATTTTGTGCTCTGATTTCTTATTGTACACGAGACATTCACGTCCAACATTTGATGCATGTTCAGGAACATGCAATTGAAGCAATGGGTAGGAGCTGTTAGTCTTGCACCAAACCAGGCAATCTGTATTTCGCTGATAGAAAAGCTTACGGCCGTGCGTCCTATAATGCAAAAATTACCCTGCAATTGATAACACAATAAATGGTATATGTCACGTACATTTCACGAATCACCTACATTAAATAAAAAGGGTGAAGGCTATTGGATTGTAGAAGACAAAGATGTTTCATTGCAGCAACGTAGGAAATAAGAGTTTCCCACAAAGATTCTTTGACGATGAGAATATGTGAGACATGGATTATAAATTGGTCCAATATCCATCCTACAGTCCACATTTGTATTCTGACCTTCACTAACACGTATTCTCACAACCAAAGAAACTTACTGCCAGAGACATTCTTCGAGTTAAACGAAGAGTGTGTGCTAGCAACAGAAGGTTATTGTGATGACATTCAGTAACATGAGGTACTCATTGGGAAAACGTTTAAGTGCACTGACCGAACTTACGACTGCCAAAACATCTGTTTGACTTTGACTTTTACGGCCAGGTATATACCGCTTTTACCTTGCTCCCGTATGTATTGGTCCCTTATTCTGTCATCTCCATTTTTCGAATGGAGGTGCTTCATGTTCCTATTTTCATTCGCAATATGTACACAAATATATTCATCTGTTCCCTTTTAAACCTTGAAGTGGCGTTATGCTGCTCTTGTATTCTTGCACATTTCGTTTTCAGAAGGGCTACTTCCAAATTAAACCTGTTGCTACGGGCATATGAGCAATGAAGAGATTACTTCTAGATTGGTCCTATGTGTCTTTGGAAGAGAGAGAAATGGGCTGCTTTATGTGAAATACTATTAACTGAACGCCCCTTTGTCTATTATACTGCTTTACTAGACCATCACACAATGTCATATGGTCTTGCCTTTCATTCAACCTGAGAATCCACACTCAGCAGATTTTGGGAGGGTATTTTGTATAGTTTCGGGCTCCTCCAATTGCTGTCAGACTACGAATGTAAAGGTTTGGTAGTTCCGTTTCTTTTTTAGCAGATGTTTTTGATAACACGTATTTTCCGGTACAATCACTGTATAACATCCAACTGAGGTATACTCGTATATGAATTCAATCCGAACAAATACAAAATAGTACTTGCCTTTTAAAAATAAATTTGTATGGCTTGATTTATAAAAAAAAGTTCGCCATTTCACAAACTACCCTATAGCTCCTCAATAATCCAGGAGCACTTCTGAAGATGTTCTGGACAAAACCGTCGGGAACAAAATTGTTTCATGCACTACACCACACAACTCGGAATATTCACCAGCAAACCAACGAAACAAGTTGGACAATATATGCAACTGATCAGTAAACTGGAGCGCTGTTCACAAGCTTTAGGAAACTTCAGACCACTGATTACGCTTCTCTGGATAAAAAGCGAAATGCTTCCGGCGTAAATGAACATGCAATATTCAGAGGCATAAATTAGGTTCTCACTAAGTTAGCGAACTCAAAGAGTTTTCGGATTTCGACCCGCAATCCATTCACACGTGGCTGCCTATTTTTCTTCTACCCACTTGTGGATTTCGCCTCTCGCAACACGTTGTGGCTGAAATAGGCAGGTGGAGAAAATAAAGTTTTTCTGTGGCTCGGACACACAGTTAAACTGCACTTTCTCCATTAACTTTAAATACCACCATACCTAGTAAAGGATAGCAGTGTTCAAATCACAGATCTTAAATCATCATCGTCACCATCACCATAATCGTCGTCGTCGTCTAACATTAAGGCGCTATCATTGCAGCCTTAATAGTGTCTCCTCTGTTGAGTGTTTCGAGGCAGTGTACTTTTTGATTAAGTCCATTCATTTTTCTTTCTTCCCTAAAGTCTTTCCTTCCAATATGCCAGTCAAGAATCTGTTATGACGTATCACGCGGCAAACTAATTTTGTTTTCCTCTTTTCTGTGGCAGTTTCATCTACTACTCTGAGGACCTACTCGTCCCACTCTCTCTCCATCTTCTTTACAGCATCCTTCTCCACATCCACATTTCCAAAGCTTCCAGGTGCTGTATATCCTGTTTCACTAGGACCCTTATTTCACAGTGATATAACAGAACACCACAGACACATCTGTTGATGAATTCGTTCCAGCTTTTAATACGTTTACGCCTGCTTATCAGAAGTATTTCCTGTTACTTTAGGTCTGTTTAGCGGAGGTGCAATTCTCCTTCCGATTTCCGTAGTGCACGTACTGCCTAGAGTGCAGAACCGACTGCACTGCTGTATGGTTTCATTATGTATCTTGATGTTTGTTTCTCTTCACTGTTTTTTTTTTTTTTTTGACAACTACTATTTTGGTTTTGAAGCATTCAGTTGCTTAAGTTTGGTGTTACATCTACGTATGTCATCATTTTTTCATGCACAGAAAGCACAACCACAGGTAACAGGAAGGCGGGGGGGGGGGGGGGAGGAACCTAGGAGCTACTACGGATCGATCCCTAAGCCGCGGATTAGGGGCTCACGTAGGAAGCCAGCCGGCAGCCGTTACCTGGCGAATGGAGTCCCGCCAGCCAGGCTTCAATCTGCGGCCCCAGTCAAGCTTGGTATGAGCCGCGACACATCGATCTGCCCGGCTGCGACGCTCTGCCTACGCCACGTTCCGACGAAGCACAACGGGGCCAGTCGGTCGCCGTGTCCTCTGCGCCGGATTGGGTAACACATATAAAATTACCTCTTCCTACACACGACGCCTGTATGTAGAACAGTCCTCCTTTCAGTAAAAGTCCACTAGCCTTACATATTTGTACACTATATACCATCTCTCCCCTAGGATCCCACAAAATCTTTTGTAAAATTATCTATCTCTCAATAGTTTTCATTGTACGTGTGAACACTTTCCTTGGGTTACGACAGCGTCGTTATTCGCTTTGAACTTTTTACCCCTCCAGATTCTTGGCTGAGTTTTAGAAATTTATCTACATACGCATCCCTTAAGCCACTGCAGAGTTCGCAGCGAATATTTTTGTGCCACTGCAGGTTGTTCTCTTTGCTGTTCCAGCCATAAACAGAGTAAGGGGAAAAATGATTGCTTCGAAGCCGCATTATCTTGTCCTTGCGGCCCTAAACTTAGTAGAATTGTTCTACAGTCCATCGCAAATACTGTTTATCTACACATCCTCAACAGCGTTTCGCTACGTAAATTTAGAGAACCCGCATTTGCAACAAACTAAGGAACGATTCCACTGCCTCCAATTTTCATCTCGTTACATCGGGAGAACGTGAGGCAAGACCACAGACCAAACAGGAATTGAACTTTTCTCAAGAAAATAATTGCAGCTTTTGACAACACCTTTACACAGAATGATGAGATTCGCGTGTGGTGAAGCAGCACCAACCATCTTATTGAAATCTAGGGCAACTTCGAATATAATAGTAACCAGGAAAAATTGTTTCAGGTAACAACAGCAGCAACGTAACATTGCAGGACGAGAACAGAATCTGAGGTTCTTCTTGCCACGTCAACGATGAAGTTCATTTCGTATAATTTCGTTATCAAAAAACGAAGTATGAAAACAAGGAAGCCTGGAGATCTCGACGTGAACAGATGCCAAAATACAGTAAGTGGTGTGGAAGTGTGTCTTCTACCCTTCGACCAGATGAAAGGAAACGCAGATTTTGACAGGTCGGACAACTGTATGCAAAATTTTATTTGTGTAAAAATTATGGTATGAACTGTATAAGTATTGTTTGTATTACTCCAGAAAAAAAAAATCCACTGAATAGGCCTCTGATGTAACAGCCAAGCGCTTATCGAGAGTAACTATTAATTACAGCAAGAAAAAGGCGTTTAAGTTTATAAGACTTTCACACTAGCTACGGAAAATGGCCATAACAACAAACTTGTTAGCCTAATTAATGCGCTCTGTTTTGTAATATTTAATTTGTAATATGTAATCTCTGTAAGGTTTACCTGAAGTGTAGTACGTTTCTAGTCCCATAACTTTCTGGTTTTCTGATTTTGAGTGGTTCTCAACGACTAACCTTCAACTGCATACTTTTCACGGGATAATATATTTATTTAATGCCTTATAATCCTCCTCTGCCACTAAAAATCTGAAGACAATTCTAAAGAGGTTACAAGATTAAGCTGACATACCTTGGAGGAAAAACGATGTGTCAGTATTTCTCTACACTACCCCATCTCATGCAAGATGCTGCAATCTTGGGGTTTCATCGAATCTGGCGCCTCTGGCGCATATGCAACAGGTCCTTCAGTGCGTGCAGGTTGACTAGTGCAACACTGCATAAATGCGTCTTTGGAGGAATGTACGATATGGAGGACGACCAGAGTGGCTGCCGCGTCGGTATCAGTATGATGCTTGACTGGACACCGTCAGGTTGCTTGATTGGACAAAAGAATTTGGTTTTGCTTACTGTTATCTTGTCCTTGTTTTTGGGAGGCAGTGTACGGTACGTATGGTAGTACGAACTGCGCAGTACACTAGAGGCACGTGTAGGCTACGGCAATGGGAGAATGGGAGAGGGAACGGGAGCTTTGTATTCGTGGCATCGGCGTGCCGCTGGCAGCAGCCATCGCTTGCGGCTCAATCAATACCGGGCAGGCAACGGCAGCGTTAGCGGCCAGCGCGCTGTCACTAGTCACACCACGCCACGCCGCTGCCCGCGGGCGGTCGCCTTTGATTTGCGTTACGCAACGACACCCTAGTCCACCTAGGTCGCTTTTTCATCTTAATTGAATTACTACGCTGGGTTCATTCACGCTTTTCCAAGGTTGTGAAAAGTTATATCAAACACCGTGCGCAAGAAAAGTACGTCACTGGTATTCTTAACCAAGGATATATCCATCAATTGCAATGTATATTTGGCAATATTTATACACCAGGTGGAAATCGTCAACGAAATATGTTTTTGGGATGTTAGAAGTCTCTCCGTATGTCCATCGAAATGACATTGACACGACTGAAGACTTGAAATAAAAAATGTTGTAACTGCCAAGATCATGAATTTCAGAAGATGAGTTAAGTATGCTAGATGATTAAGGGTCATAATAGTATCATTAATGCGTTTTATTTGAAAGTTAAGAAAAATATGGAGCTAGTCTCCAAAGGATATCGTGACCATTATATTGTAATACAATGAAAAACTTACTTAAAGTGGAAATGCAATAAAAAGTTTTAAGTGGCACAGTTCAATACTCACCAAAAAGATAGGGAAATTCATTCTGCTTTTGTTACACTTTTTCTCAAAATGGGATACATTCCCAGGCCTCATTTTCATTTAAGCTTCTGCTGGTCTAACTTCTGTTTGTCTAACTATAGCCACTGTACTTTGGATTATGTTTAGATTTGCCGTGCTTGTATTACAATCCGCTGCGTTCTTGAATTTTACAAATTTTATGAAGTCAGGCGCATTCATGTTACCGATGATAAATGGCTTTATTTGTCTCGATTGCTGTATCATGTTCTTGTAAATCTTCTGTAACAATACATTTGGTAACTGAAGAACAAATATTCTGCCGATTTGTGGCGTAGGTTAGCGATCAGACTTACCTCCTTCGCTGGACGAGCTTTTGTAGGGATACATTTATGCTTATGTATTCATTCCCTCCATTTTTCAGGTTTTTTTTCCTCATTGCTACCACTGTAACTTTTCCTTTAATTCGTCGTTTCTCCTCGCAAAATGTTACAAACATCTGCTGCTGCCGCCGCCATTTTACCCCTGCTGATAATTAAATGTGCGATACGTTGAGCCGTTCGTACGTTAACAGCGGGGGCTGTTAAACCTCATGCCATCTGTTGATTGCATTTAGTACTACAATATGTATTCGTTGTAGTTTGAGCCTTTTCTACACATTAATGGTCTTGGCACGTACACTCCATTTCACACAAAACTTCTAATTCCTTATTATAACACTTAAGGCCATTTTTATCTCAAGTATTCAACTACGCACGACTCTGTAACTCGTAGCCCCTTATTTCTGAGAGGATGGTTCCCGGATGGGAAAAAAGAAAAAAAAAATATTGTCTCCGTTACACGTACGAAAAACATTACCGGTAGTGACCATTCGAATCTCGTCGTTTTCACCAACAATCTGTAGATAACGATTTTGTGACACCAATTGTAGGAATACGAATACGCTGTTCCATACAGATTGATTTAACAACATAAGATGAATGTAAGAAAAGAGCTATCTGTCAAAGTCACAAAGCTTTTAAAATGTTCAAGAGCGTGTCAAGAGGGGCAGCTTGCTAAAATACCTTGTACGTAATTTTACCATATGCTGAGGCAGTTCAGCGCTGCGTCGGATAAAGTCGCTCAATCCTTTCGAAGTGCTGATGCGGCACCTGCTTATTACATTTAAGTGTGACGAAGAAGAGGGGCAGGTGCTCTGCCGAAACGCAAAGTTTTAGATTCACCATCCGACCCTCCGGCCTTGTGTCAACAAGATTCACTACGACGGAAACGCATTAGGCAGCATAATTTTATAAATTTTTTAAATTATTGACACGCAGCACACAAGAAATATGTAGTGACATGTTCCATTTCGTAACACAGGCAAGTCTACTTATGACCAGAATAATGAACTACTGTCGAAATAGGACCACACTACATTGCCGAATTACGTGTGATTTCTGCCACTACACCTGGGAGCACAGCCTGGCATAGGGAACTATCAAAATTCAAAAGTAAACTACACATCAACATTTTGATATGAACATACATTTACACACATAAAACACGCAAAAACACAAGAAATACTACATATAGAACACTTACAGTACAAAAGGCGAAGTAAAGAAAGTAATAATTTCCAACTGGTTAAATGAACAAGAATTTAAATATTATATTAACGGACGAGTTGGCCACGCCTAGTAATCCGTACGGCAAGAGACGGTAAGTGTAGGCAGACCCCTTTATATGAGGATTCTATCCGCGTTTTCGTGTAATAGCGATTTAAGTTTTAAATACTGTGCTGTTAACAGTACGCGAAAACAGAAATGCATTACTGCATCTCAACGTTCATCTTCTGTCATGTTTGTGGAGACGTGAATCGTTAGTTCTGGTCAGCAGAGCTGTGGAGTTGTACTTGACATGGCCTTTACTTAAAAGGTCGGGTAAAAGGAAAGCAAGTGCACCTGTCGAGGGAACGAAGCGTGTACGAAGTTCGTATTCATTAGAAACAAAGAGAGAACTTTGGATCGCTATGAGAAAGGGGAGCGTATTGTTGACATTCAGTGTGCTTGGGACCAAGTGAATCAACTGTCAAAACTGTTCATGACAATGTGAAATCATTTCGAAAAACTGCTCACTGTTCAGCTGACATAAGTATGATAAGACTGACAAAAGTTCGCAGGTAAGCGACGGAAAGAACGGGGAAAGCATGCTAAGCCACTGGACTGAGCGCAACAACCAACAGAACATAACCTCTGTCTGGAGCTGCCATTCAAAAAAATGGCTCTGAGCACTATGGGACTCAACCGCTGTGGTTATCAGTCCCCTAGAGCTTAGAACTACTTAAACCTAACTAACCTAAGGACATCACACACATCCATGCCCGAGGCAGGATTCGAACCTGCGACCGTAGCAGTCCCACGGTTCTGGACTGCGCGCCTAGAACCGCGGCCGGCAGCTGCTATTCAAGCTAAAGCCAAGAGCTGGTATACAGTTTTAACGAAAGAAAAATACTAGCCAACACATTTCACAGCCAGCTCGGGTTTGATCGCCTTAAGTACCATTTCAGCCTTCGAAACATTAAAATAACAGGGCAGGCAGCTGCGACAGACGAAGTTGGATCCGAGGAATTTAAAAGCAGGATATAAGTAATTATGACACAACAAGACTATGCTGCGAAGCAGGTTTTCAATCTTGACAAAATGGACTTACTTTAGAAACGAATGCCTAGCCCTACGTTCATTTCTATTGAAGAAAAACCAGCACCTGGATATAAGTGTGCCAAGGACCTACGCACTTTTCTTTCCGGAGTAAATGCTGCAGCGGATTGCAAATTAAAGCTCCTTATTATCTACCACTCTCAGAATCATGGCGCACTACGGGGTTTTAACAAGAGCGGGCTGGGAGTTCATTGTAGATGAAATAACTTCAGGGAATTGTTGTGTTTCAGTGTTAAATTTTTAAATGTATAAATTTCGGATTAAAATGCTTTTCACTAAAATAATAATTATTTTTATTAAAAGTACTAAGAAACGATGCTATTGTAAACTTAATATGTGAGTAAAATAGAATCTAACCCCATATTTTACATATAAAATGACAATTTACGTGAATCCCGTAGGCGCGGCGATTCCGCGGAACGTAACTATCGCGTGTAACGAGATTTGCTTGTAGCTTTAAAACGTAGCTGCTCCGCAAGTCTGTCACGGTCAACCACGCGACGTGATTTTGCTAATTTTCTATGGCATCGGCAATTTGGTGTTACCGCAGTGTTATGTAGCTATATACGGCTTTCAGTGAGTGTTGTTTGCATTTCGCAGTTGAAAGCTAGTAACAGCACTGCAAGCTGTCAGTGATAATTTTTGGAGTTTTCTGTTTGACAGAGCTTGCTATTCAGCTTTCACAAACTTTGGTTTTCCCAGTTTATGCATTTCCGGCTGAGAGAGAGAGGTTCGTAAACAAATATTTTACCCAAGGGTCACCTTTTTTTTCTCTCTCTCTCCTTACAAGGCAGTCTTAAGCTGCAAGCGGTATATTCGGGTATTCTACGGGATTTTGTAGATAACAGTATGTCTCATTTCATATAAAGTCTTTCTGCATTTGTGAGCAAAGACGGCAAGCACGAAAAACGAATACGTGGTTCTTACACTTCCTGCCTTCTACCGGTTGCAGGGTGTCTGGATTCACCAATGTACGGCTACCTGTCCTGAAGTAAATTAGCCTTGGAAAGGCAGTGCTCGGATACAGCACAATTTACTACCGAAAGGCTGCAATAAGAAGTGCTGGCAGGTAGAGAGATTTAGAGCTTCCCTGTGCCATAAAACCCGGGAAAGAGAGAGTAGCAAGTAGGATGCATCGCAGAGACGTCCGACATACCCCACGAGGTAGGACCACGTAGCGTCTGTGGAAGAAGTGGAAATATCTGTGGTCGCGAGATGGACTCTAATTACCAAGAACCATTTTACTACTACACAATTTTTCCGGCATCAAGTACAATGTGCAGAGACATCCATTTATAAGATCTATAGACTATGCACACTTTCCAGCCAACGAAAAACGAATTATGATTAAGAAGTTTCCATGCAATACGGATGAAAGCCTTATATGCGTGAATTGAACGGAGCGTGGACTGCAAACCAGACTACTTCAACACAACAATGTCTCTGTTCTTCCTGGGTGTCTTACTTATCAAAGCGGCAAGTCCCAAAATAATGCGTTTCAGGTGACACCAACACATAGAAGTCACGTTAGGGGTTAGATATTTAGGAACACACACTATATATGTAAAAAAAGACGTTCTGCAGAGCATCATCACATACACTGAATTATCGATGGTCGCCATAAAAAGAAAAAAGGGCAATTTTTAAATACAGGGAACAAAATTGCATAACTGTTGATTGGAAATCGATTAAAAACAGAGTTTAAACAAATACGTCGTACTGTAGAAACTGTCTCCATGGCTAATAACTGAAAACTGTTGTTGCATATAGCGACGAAAACTGGAGGAATATCAGTACGCAGTTTCGTGTTAAGTTTCATGGATGATATTCCCGCGAAAGGTAATTCCCTAACCTTGGGGAGAAGAAGAAGTGTGCTACAATGAGATGATGGTAAATATATAAATAAGGACTTATAATTCCACACGATTTAGTCAGCGACTATATAGGCGAAAGGCTACATGACTTCGGAGGGTAAGGGCCTTGGATGTTTTCCAAGACGTTTTACTATTCTTTGAGCGACACAGCTCAGCTCGACGTTTAACATGCCCGAAAGGCTTCATAATCGATAGGTCAGAGGACAATGTATGTCTTACAAGATTAAGCTACGCGTTTTTTATTCTTTTTCTTTTACGGAACCAGTAGTTGAGTCGAGCTGATAGGTGAGGTGCCGTGATATGTCCCCGCTTCTAATTTCGTCCCCTCAGGAATTTTCTGTTTCCACAGTTGGTAACGAAAGTTTAGGTGCGCGTAAATGCGTAACCTCTGTCCTTCGTATTGTTGAGCGTGTTTGTTGTGTGGAGCACACGTGAAGCTTGCGTTACGAAAGAATTCACTTTTTATGCTGAAGTGAGTTTGCTTAGCAGTTAAATTAACCGTCCGCAATTCCAAGCGTGAGCACTGATCTGTACTCAAATATTGGGAGGTATTTCAGTCGTGTGTTGTAGTTTCCGGTGTGCAATCGGCATAGTTAAAGGTTGGCCTACACTGCTGTAGTGGCCAATATAATAAATCTGAGACTGTTCGTAACTTCGTCCCCCGTGCGGTTCCTAGTTTCGTCCCAAGGTAGAAATCTGTATTCTTATTAAACATTGACTTGTTTGATATTCATAAGGGTGTAACTTTTTTGGCATGGGAAAAAGCGAGGGATGAGAAATGGATTCGTTACACGAAATACTTAGTTTGTTTCCACGATACATACTGTTTATCTGCAGAGACTTTCAAATTCATATTGTACGCATCTATGGAAGCATGGAAAAACTTGAAAAGACTGTTCATTCATGATATTAAAGTGATTCACTGTGGTGAAACTGCGTACAATGTTTAAATTAATTGTACTTCATAGAATTTTTATGGTGAACGAAATTACGAACGCTTATTTTGTATTTCTATTTTTGCTTTAGTATGTTACAACTCAAATGTAACTTGCCTTCCAGTGGAGCATAAATTCAGAGACTTACGTAACAATCGGTAGACTTTTCCGTAACCTCTCAGGACTTAATGTCGGTCCTAACATACGACGACGACAAAATTTTGGCCCCCTACCTTTCTAGGTGTACTTCCTTTGGGAAGTAATAAAAAAGGAATCTTGCCTCCTCTTCCTGGTGTCCTAATGAAGTACGTTTCTCCCCCTCATACCTAACACCCAGTTTTTGGTGTTTTTTAAAAGAGTGTATTTGTAAATGATGTAGCCAGTGTTGATTAATGTTGCTTAGGTCCTTCGCATAGTAGCACTCACTTCAATAAAAATAATAATCTCATTTTCATTTGTAATGTAATATTTAAAGAAGATTTATAAATTGCAATATATTTAAGGAAGCTTTATGAATTGTTCATAATTAAAAACGTTGATGACAGATCATAATTCAATGTTTGGGCTTGCCTATAAGTAGGGTTGCCAGGTGTCCGGCTTTAGCCGGACATGTCCAACTTTTTACGGTCGTGTCCGACCAAGTATTTGTTACGTTCGGTCTGTCCAATATTCGTTAGGCTTTTCAGGGATGAAGCAGAAGAAACGATTTCCAAGAAAAATTACAGTCTTGATAAAGTGGGTTCAAATGAAAAATATTAATGCTTAACTACAGGTTCTCGCTGTTTTTTAATAAGCGTAACTGAAGTGATCAAAAGAAGGAAGAAGTTTTCGTTTATTTTGACATAAGATTATCTTGTCAAATTCTGAGGCTGTTTACTGATCTCTTTTTTAGTTTAAGCATGTTTGTGGTGAATCTCCCAAAAAACTGACTGTAACTGATTATTAATAAACGACTGAAAACACCCGACTGACTTTATTTCTATTTAAAATAAAGAGGAAGTCCGGCTTTTGGGGCAAAATGTCCGGTTAAACATGACGACGAGTCCGGCTTTTCTATTTTTGGACCTGGCAACCATGCCCCAAACGCCACCTGGTGGCTTAATATGTTTACCTTGTAACGCACCGTGCGGCGTGCGACAGTTTGGCCACTCACGATGAGTAAAGATGTCCAATGCTTACTAGATACGTTGTATCCATTAAGGTATGAATTCAACTTGACGCCCTACTAAGACTTAAGCTACATCTTGTTACTGTATAAAATCTATTTGCATCCATTCTTATTTCATTTTTTGTACAACAGGTCGGAAGATGCTGTACAGCGAAAAGCGTCAGGCTACAGCATTTGTACCCCACGTCAATCCATAATTAATCATACTTCACCATACATCGTAGAAAGGCTTACAATGATATGTGATCGGAGGCTTTTCCCGGTGTATGTGTTGTTTCCAGGGCTCTCGCGGTCGTTTAAGTCCCACGATATTTCGGCGAATAACCTTTCCGCCATCATCAGGTGGTTCTGATGGAATGGTCTGTCTGCTCATTGTCGGTGTTATTAATGTCCGTCAGTCGGGCTTTCCACCAGAACCACCTGACGATAGCGGAAAGGTTATTCGCCGAAATATTGTGGGATTTCAACGACCGCATCCAGCTGGACACCCGAGAGCCCTGGAAACAAGGCTTTCACTGCTCTAAGCCAGAATCACTTAGGATCGGTGGCAAGCTGCATCCCATAAAACGTTAGATGATCACGGAACGTAAACCGCCCATTCAGAAATGCGCCCTGTGCCAGCAGGGGTGAAACACCGCAGCTACCTTACTATTCGGTCTTTGACTAGTTTCTGGACACACACCAAGCATGTGCAATGAACTGAATGTGTTTTCGCGTAAAGTGATTTAGCGAGTTAAAGTGCCTCGGAGTGTCCGACTTCGAACTGTCACTAAATTTGTGTGGAGATAATTTTAGAGTATGAAAAGGTGCTCGGATATGTGATAGTTAGAATCGGTGAACTTATGTTTTTTACCATTGGATTGGCTCCCAAGGCTGACTTTTCCCTTATTTTTCCATTAAAAAACAAGGATCATTACTCGGAGAATTTCACTAAGATTTCAGAATTTCCCGTTTCCCATTCCATTATTCACATTCGATTGTATGTTCGTCTGGAGCCACTATCGACGGAGGAGACCAATTGGGACATCGAAAAAACTTCACAAGACATGAGGTATGTAAACCTCTTAATGGTGAATTACGGAACTTGGAGGTGTGCTGGACCGTCCCTTTACTGTTTGGTCAACGTAGCCCTTCACACGCAACAATTCACGAGGAAAAAAAAATAGTTAGGCAGTGGGCTAAAACATTATCCGAAGGGGAACGTTTACTAAGAGTAAAAATAAATGAATTTCAGCGACTAAGACAAGGACAAATTATTTGAGCCAAACATTGTCGCAGATCCACTAAAATATTGCCCAAGTAATTAAATATTTAAATCCTTATGCAATCCCAAGCCCACTTTACGGAACATTATTGACAGCTAAGAAGAATGTAAAAAAAAAACACTGCTGAGAATACGGAAAGAGTGAAAACGGTGATGACGAGAAGAGAATAAATATAAAGTCCGCGTTCTAACATCTATGACACAGTGATATCGGTAAGTTAAAATGTCAAGTATTATAATTTAAGTAGTTGCATTTAACTCACTCACACTTTAAGTATATTACTGTGATAGCCAAATACTGAATTCGTGAATGGCTCGTCACCTCTTAAAAATGGCTCTGAGCACTATGGGACATAACATCTCAGGTCATCAGTTCCCTAGAACTTAGAACTACTTAAACCTAACTAACCTAAGGACATCACACACATCCATGCCCGAGGCAGGAATCGAACCTGCGACCGTAGCGGTCGCGCGGTTCCAAACTGAAGCGCCTAGAACCGCACGGCCATCAGCGGCCGGCGGTCACCTCTTATGTTTGGGGTAATCTCCCTACAGGTTTAGTAATAATGATTCAAATTCAAGGTTTTGTGTACCGTATCTGCATATGGAATTCAAAGAACGCGTGCTTTTTTCGCGTGTGAAGTAAAAAGTAGAAGTTACATTCATTGGCAACAATTTAACGGTCTACGTACATTATGATTTAATTTCATGACAAAACCGCGATTTTTCGTCGATATTCAGTAAACAATGTAAGCCTACAGTCGTTAATTACTAGTGCACCAAGTCAGTCATATGGCAAATTTGCGATGTAGTCTTAACATCGAAGCTTAACCACGACGATGTTCGTATACATGCGCACAGCACAGCCACGTGTGACTTGCATACTAATTTTCCAAAAATACACTGAGATGTCTAGCACCGAATCCCGGACGACTTTTTTTGATCTTTTACGCAGCCACACAGTCATTATTACTCCTTTTCAATGATGACACGGTCTGCAGATTTAAGAAGCTCATAATTCGTTTGTAAACTGCATTGTGAAAAAGGCTACAGATGCGGCTGAATTTCGAGAACCTGCTCGTCTCCACCGGCGCAGCAAGCCGAACGAGAAAGCCTGAGAGCTTGCTAGAGTTAGAGAAGCGGGATGGAAGCACGAAGTTTTGCCCGCGCGATGAAACCTGCACAAAACACCACCCACTCGCACGAGACGCCCGCAGAAGAGGACAAAAACAAGAAACGTGAGTCGCTAATTTTCTGAAGTTTCATCTTATCCTGCTGTCGCGCCTTGCTCGTTTATTTATTTTCCTTTTTTTCTTACAAAAGGGATTCAGAAAGTTTCTTCTGAAAACTGCGGAAGAGGCCAGCTGTTCCTAATTCAGAATTCTACCCGTCGAGGCACAGAAGATCCTCAGCGTCAGTAGTTTCTCGTGGCTCTCTTACTTTCCTGCACGGCTGCAGTCTTGGATATCAGGATACAAGGTGAAGTGCGTCAGTCACATGCAGCAGAAAAGCTTCGTTGTATTCTGTCTGTTGTCAAATGGTAGCACTACTCTCCAAATCCAGCACGTAGCTCTAATCTTCATATCTGTAGCAGAACATAAGCACAAAAGAGATTTACTTCATAAGCATAGTGTCTCACACCCAGGTTCGCAGCACTCAATATTGTTGATCATGTCAAAATATAGCGTTCTTGAAACACTGAGAACAGAACCTTCGTCGCTGATAAATGTCATTTCCTTCCAATGCTTACTCTCTGTAATTATACTTTGGTCGCAGAGCTGCAATTATCAAGTTTGGGCTGTCACTTGTGGAGTGAAGTTCATCAACCTTTCATACCCTGTAAATCCAACAGGGAGCTATTTATTTATAATCGCCATTAAAAAAGTGTTCGTAGATTTTTTAAATGAAAACCATTATAGCCATCGTTTTAGCGTTATCAAGTGGGAATCTTTGTTTCACACGCCTTTACACCAACTCATACGTAATCATCGGAACCTCATGATCTTCATTCTACTTGAAACTGGGAAGCTGAGAAAAACAATAACATTTTAATATTTACCTTGAACTCATACTTCATTCAAAGTTGACCAACGTTTCCGCAGGACTCTTACAAAACTGAAACGAAAGGAAGGGCCGTTAAGTTTATCATTCAATATTAGAATGACAAGAGTTTCAAGGAAGATGGGTTAGGTAGGGAAATTTTCCAGTGCCCGAAGAAAAGAAATTAAAATTCCTTGCTGAGCCTTACGCTATGGAAGTCAACTAAAGAAAGGCACACGGAAGGTGGTAAAAGGTCATACTCCTGATAGCAGAGTAATATCCAATTGCTCTAACACAACAGAAAATGAGCAAATCCAGCCGAGATACGTCTAATTCAAATGTAAGTGGACATTTCAAATTAGAGAGAGGCCGGATGACAGCGATACGCTCGCATGTGGCAGATTTGCCGCATCCCCCCCTTGAAAAGCAGCCGCCATCCATTCACACGGCATGATTTATGAATAACAGGTTAATTACACCACCGCGGTGGCGTAGCGGCTTTGCGGCCACATCAAATTATTACCACTTCTCGAGGAAGAGTAGCCGGGCATTATGGATGAGCACGGCTTTCGCTGACGCGGGACAACTCAAGCATTCCACACCAACGTGGCTCCGACGTGTTATTACAGCACCTTGCAGCGATCCCATCGTGTACTAGCTATTCAACTTAAGAACAACAATTGCAGGATCGTGTTTGGCATTAACTGTATCCGAAACATCAGCGTTTAGTAGACTTCATCATCCAAACTTAGAAGAAAAAGGGAAAACCAGATTTTGTAACCCACCTCACCATAAATGAAGAAGCAGGTCTGATTGGAAAATGACACGGCAGGTATATGCCGCAACCGTTCTAATGGACTCATGACGGCATTCGCCTAAAACGAATAACAAATAATAATCAAAAAATTCGCAGGATTGCTAAATATAAAAGAATACCTTATTCTTGGGCGGCGTGTACGCTGTACCCCAAGAGAGCAGAACAGTAACACATATCAAGAAACATCAACTGAAAGCAGAATGGTCCATTGGCAACAAGACCACCTCCGTTTAAATCAATACAATTTGTTTTCCTTAATGTCAATCAAATGATATCCTTTCCACACATAGTTAACACCATGCCGTCCATAATAAGCTACTCGTATTATATTAAGACAAAGAGAGTTAGCTTGCGAAACATGGTGGTGTGCTAAATCTAAACACAGCACCGGTTGTCAACGAACATCCTTCTTACACACCACGCTGTAAGGGCATACTTAGTAGGCAGTGTCCTCAAATGCGTTCAGGTGAATCAGGAGCAGTTTCCGTTCCTATTTTCCACCTCAAAACAACACATACAAATAGGTTGAAAGGCACAGATAAATGTATGCAATTCGTAAGCAGATGGTGTCAACGGCTTGTGCCCCTATTTTGGGTTAAAGTAGTAATAAAAGAAATAAAGACGAACTGCACCTAGTAACACAAACATAAAGCGAAAAAAGGGACTGTGAAGAACGGAAACAACGCGGGAAACACTTCATCCAGTAGTTTCTAAACTTTTCTGGCTCCTGGCTCTCTCTCAACACGGATTATATCCGCGGCGCCCCACGTCAAGTCATTGATCTACTTAATGCAGTGGATACCGTCAGGTTAGTTAAGTGACAAATAATTTATTGAACAGATCTATTATTAATACGATTAACGAATGAGATGCTTGTTCCCACCAACTTTTCACATCTCGAAACTAAACTAGGAGGACATAATGAAAGTTTGGCTCTAAAAAGCGAATTCGTCGATATTATTGTTCGTAACCGACACACAATGATGGGTGGTCTTAAAAAAAAAAAAAAAAAAAAAAAGAATTTCATATTGGGAGACAAATGAGCTTCATTGGTATTACAAACTCCTGAAATATGAGACAAAAAACCAGTGGTGTAATCTTCATTATTTTTTCTTTTACGTAACAGTAATTTTTTCCGAACGCTGAAATCATCTATTTATTTTAAAATGAACATATTGTGTCCTTGCAGGGAGATATTTATCTTTTGAAGGGCATTACGTAAATGTGGTAGTTTGGCAAAGACACCCCCTTTCAAGTGTAGGGCATACTGGTGTGATTCATCAAGAAGAGTGTGCATATTTTGCTGTAACTGTGATGTGCGAGACTATACGTTAAAACGAGAAAGCCATCGTTAAGTTGTGGTAGTGCAACGTAAGTCAACAGATTTCTATTCGATTTGTCTTCAAACCTGATTAGTGCAGAATGTGTCTTAGTATTGATATATTTTCAGGGCGTGGCACACAGCGAAGCACCGACATTGGCCGTAATTACTCCCAGAATGACACCTGAAACTGATTTTTTCGTCTTCTATTTCTCGAATCGCATTAGGGCAATGCCTGTATTTGCGGAGGACTAGTGTCTCATTAACGTTGTTTCCACTACACTTAAACTTCACTGGGTAGAACACCGTTGGCAACAGCAAATTACGTTTTGTATTGCCCTCCATCTATGCAGGTGTACTAGAAAAGACTGAACTGCTAGGGAAGAAAAACATAATTTATAATCCGTTCCTCTGTAGTATACATAAAGATTAAAATATCACGAAAATGCTTATGAGAACTCTTAATTAGAAGCGATAGGAGTGGTAAAAACACGATATGCCTAAAATTCCTAACTCTTCGAGCAAATGTTCGCATCAGCCTTCTGCCTTTCTATAATTAACATGAAAGATATAAAAATCTTACTGTTTTTCTCTCTGCTGGTGCTGTTTGTTTCATTAAGATTACAAACAGATAATGGTGAGAATATTTCATATACTTTCATTTACGTCCATTCGAATGACTTCGTTAATCCATAAATTGTTCGCTTTTGTTAATGCTTGTCAATGTTGTCCCGAGAATTTTTAATTGGATTCGACTATTTATTGCCCATTCCAAAAATCCCAAAAAAATGCAGTAGAAAGTAGGTAACAATGATGTAAGTTGGGGTCATGTCAGTATGAGGAAAGTGCATCAGGAGACCCCAGGGACAAAAATTTGCGTATCCAATAAATACTTTACAGACAATGAAGTCAGAAAACCGGGAGATGGAAGAAGCCTCGTGACTTGATGCCATTCGAATCAAATGCGATTCATGTCAGTTACTAGTATATTCAAGAGGCCCCTTCACTAGATTCATGTCGCTGAGCGCATACGGCTCCATGTCACTACGAGGCATAACAGATCCCTGGAAATTATGCCCAAGTCGGGTCAGAAGCCACATACACTAAATACTAGACCACTGTGGTCAACTGTGTTGCAAGCCCAAAAGGCCCCAAAGGAGGTTTAAGTAGTTCTAAGTTCTAGGGGACTGATGACCTCAGATGTTAAGTCCCATAGTGCTCAGAGCCATTGTGTGCCCCGACCGGGAGCCGAACCCGGGATCTCCCGCTTACATGGCAGACGCTCTATCCATCTGAGCCACCGAGGACACAGATGAATAGCCCGACTGCAGGGACTTATCCCTTGCACGCTTCCAGGGAAAAGCTGCACGGTCATCAACAGTAACTGTTCTTTCGAGAACAAGTTACTGTCTTCGTATATATAGTTAAAGGCTACCCAGCCATTGACCTTCGTCTGTGCGAATGTGCACAGGTTGCCCGAACTCTACGGGAATCGTCACCTTAGTGTGCGCGTGTAATGGGTGGATGGGCAAATATCTATTAAGTACATTACGTATGTAGATTGTGGACAGCTGGGAATGTGTGTCTCACGGGAAGCGTGCAAGTGATTAGACCCTGCAGTCGCGCTATTCGTCTGTGTCCTCGGTGGCTCAGATGGATAGAGCGTCTGCCATGTAAGCAGGAGATCCCGGGTTCGACTCCCGGTCGGGGCACACATTTTCAGCTGTCCACATCGAGGTATATCAACAACACCTGTCGGCAGCTGAGGTTTTCAGTTAGTCATCAATTAGATGAAATTTCATGGACAGCAGAGGGCCACACGCAAGCAAACTTATGGAATTTTATGTGGAACACAGTAGACGCAACAATATAAATTGAAAATAGTTGTCGAGAACCGTTAGGACGTATCATCGTCCTTGATTTACCCCTACTAACACTTAAAAGAGCTCACGAAAAAAGAGCGGAAGCAGTAGACAATACGTTACCAAACACGGCACGAAAGCGAGAAAGTCCGGTTTCTCCATTCACGGACAATATCAGTAATTAGATAACTGTACTCGTATATTTGGGTACTATTTTGTATTCAGTTCTAGTACAAAAAGGTACTGTGGTATGTCAGACAACTGGATAGACCTTCATACATAGCGAGCCGGTCCTGCACCCGTCAAAGATCGCGTGGAGGGCTGAGACCCACAAGTGGAATGGGAGTTGGCAGACGCCAGTTTCCCGACCTCTCCCACGGAAATCCACGTTAAGACACGACTCAGCATAAAGCTGACCCTCCATCACAGCAGACATTGTTACGTCGAACATAACACGAACTGTTGGTAATATGAATCACACTCTGAATAAATTAGAAACGTGGAATTTACTTTCAACATAAATGGATGTATCTGCACACTTCTTTCTGTCTTGTGTGTTCCTCAGATGAAGAAAATTATACGCAGTGTAAGGCTTTTCACTGTACTTCGTGTTCCTTTCGCTGTGATTGTTATGACCCCCTTCAAAGATAAATTTCGCGCATTGCTGAACTGATACACACAGGGTGAGTCCGAACTCCGCCGATAAAATTATGTGTTATGGACTCGTGGTCTCCGGTTACTAGTTACAGAGTAATTGCATTTCATTTGATTTCTGACCACTTATTTTTTGAGCTGTACTGCACTGAAGGTGTCCTCACAACACTGTCGTGCTGTGTGTTCTGTTTGGGAAAACTTGCCAACGGTATGTAATTTGAATGAATGAATGAACCAACAGTAATGGCGATTTCACATTTCAGCCGGAAGCTTGCATTCAGTTCTTTCTCCATTTTGTATTTCCGGTAGTGTTAGCCGAAAAGTAACAGTGATACACACAAATATGGACAGGTTTACAATGACACTTGGGCGACGTATACCTCGTGTGACGGTTCACTGCACGCAATGGAACGAAGCAACAACTGAGCTTTTCCCACCGCGATGTCAACCAGAAACAACCAGTGTATATGTATCGTCTGTGAGTTGCTGCCTCAAGACCGTTTCACACTTGTCCAGCTACCGTATTAACAGAGCCAGGTGCACGGCTGCCGGATACGCACTTTTCACGTCAACACGGCTGTCGTGCAAACGCCACGGCAGCCTGTGCCGACAATCCCTGACAGGCTGCAGCGACAGCACCACATCAGTTTCACACGAAACTAAACAAATGGATCGCAATAAATTAGCTACGTGGGTGTTCTTTTATAGTCTCCTGAAAAAAAAGACCAAATAGGATGCAGCAGATTCACCCAATCTACATGAGACGATGTCAGGGCTTGCTTTATACTTTTTTGGACTTGGCAAACAATGGTAAGAAATTTTTCTACTATTTTAGGATGAGTATGCAAACTTCTGACGATCTGCGTGTAAGAAAGTATTCAGTCCAAAGCCGCAACACATTGTTCAGCGAATATATCCAACTTATGGCTTGTTAGCAATCACAATAAGAAGAATTACATATTATAAATTTTATTTTAGCTCCTATTCCTGTTTCAAAGTACTTTACTACATTACACAGCATTATGCATTTGACAGATATTTAAGAATCAAAAATTATGTAGTAAAATACAATACTGTAATATGCAAAACGACGCTTAATGTCGGAAAAAAAAACCAAACGAATTTAATGATGGTTCTGAGACAGCACGTGACGTGCAAAATGTCCCTGTGCAATCTTTGTAACGGAACTGTATACACTATGGCGATGGCTATCCCGTGCTGATTGGTGTCCATGGAATGTTTAAGGATAAATAGCCACTCTTGCATTTACTGTCTTTTTTGCGTTTTTTCCCTTGAGTTTCGGAGAGTATTTGGAACTCTCTCTGCTGGGATATGAATACGACATCGTCATTAAAACCGCCTAAGAACGAAATTGTTCGGCTGAAAAACGACGTATGCCGATCTTGCTTTTGTTTCAAGGCACCTGGATCTGGTTTTCTTCCTTCTGCTTTAGCTAATGTTACTTTCTAAAATGTTTCAATGTCCACCATGATAAAAAGAGGTAACAAGTACACGAAAGAACACAAAAACAATGGGGATTACAACAACAAACTCCAAACACCGGCAGATGTGAACGCCAACTATGTCTCGTAGCCCATGTTCCGATGGTCACTTAGGTTTGCCGTCGCAGGCAGCAGCACGACAGCTGCGTGCCGTTTCGCCGGCTCCGGGCAGGTATGAAATGTGTGTCTACAATGTACCTTCCGAAAGCCGTGTACCAGCGCTTTTACATGCCAGCCTGGGAAATGTGACACGATCTAAAATTCGAGCCTATCGTATATCTTTGACTCATCTCACAAACTCGGATCGTTGGTAAACTCGCTCATAAAGTTATGTTGGCAATGATCGTATCCTGCCACACCTAACCATTCGAACTTCCGATACTCTCATATCCACAGACTTTAGCAGCGCAGAAGAGAAAACACAAGGATTGGAAAGTATGTGTACCAACGAATAAATCCTGGTAACCCGCCAAAAACCACACTGCGGCTGGCCGTTGAACCAGCCCACGGTCGTTACTCTGCGCGCGTATTCGTCCACGTTATGCGAGCAGGTAGATTTTGGAAATTGCGTATTGCAGGCCTTTTCACTGTCGTGAAACTATTTGGTGGTCGAGTTCGGGTTCACTCTGTATAGCTACAACATGAGCAGCACAAAATATGAGGAGACATGATTATGTACCAGCAGGCAGATGGAGACAAGTTTCAGTGCAACACAAAAAAGTATCTTAACACTAAGCCTTCATGGAAAGCGACTAAACTGACAACACGATCATTACAGCCGCTTTCGTCACCGCCAGAGCGACCCAGTGGTGGTTGCGAAAGCAAACTTGTGCGTCGCATTAGGCGACTGGAAAGACCCCATTACTCCGGAGCGCGCTGCCGAGGACCCGTAAGGTCCAAGTTTTACTGTTGCCTGCAGGCTCTGCGCAGCTGATGCGCCGCCGCTCTCGTCGATACAGCGGTTATTATGCTAGCCGACAGCTTCGCTTTTATGGCGGCGTATAACCGTAACCCCGATTTAGGACTGCGATTGGTCGCGGGCTAAAATTCTCGTCTCTAGCTAACAGCGGCGATGACAGAGTTGGTGGATCCGTGGAGAGTTAGTACGTAAGAGGCGTAAGGCGTCTCAAGCGTTAAAGTTGGTACTTCGTTTCTTAAAACGACTGCCAGTACAGAAAAGAGAAGCAGTTTATTATTAGTGGCGACGAAATTGCTGCAGTCAATATTAATTGGTGCTACTATATAGTTTCTTCGTTCCTAGGTGTGATGGAGAAATGCATCATCCGACCAAGAAGTCCAGATACTGATTTTATTCCTGGGGTATGGGCGATGTCAGCGGATTAACTGCGATGGCAGTTTCAACTAACTACTGTAAACGACAGATGTGCGAAGTTCTATGCAATTCCGACAGATGGAAGATCCGTACTGAACCATCAAATGGTGTCTACGGGGGGCACTCGGTACAAGCAACACGCTGTAATCGAATTCATGAGTGAGGAAGCTGGGTGTTTTAATACGAAACTGCCATAAAACGACTAATTGTAGAAAGGGTCTCTAATGGTTCGCCATGATCTTAGAAGGTGCGAATGGCAATTCGAAAATGAAGACAATGCTCACTGCCATTTTTTGACGCTCATGGCATTGTCCAAGGGGTTCAGCGGGGATGGTTCAGTTACGTTTCAGAGGAGTGTCACGTAGGAAGCGTCTCATCGCTATGAAGTATAATATTAAGGGGCTGTGTAGCATCGGGACGGAATTCTCCAACCTATTGTCCAGCCATACAGACAACAATTCAGCTATACGTTCGAAAGTATAAATAAAGACATAAACATACAGATAAAGAAGCGAAAGCCTTAGTGCATAACAAAGTAAGCTGCAAACCACAAACAAACATCCATATTACTGCTATAATAGAGGGTCTCTTCTGTCGCATTCACGAAGTCAACAGTCTAGCCGTGGTACTTTTTAAATGAATCAGAATCCAAGCGTGTTACAATGTACGGGGTGGACAACACACTACTGAATGTCACTCAGTAGCAAATTATTATTTCACTGACATGCAACGACGTGCAATTTCGAACAGACTACTTTTATTTTAGTTGTAACTTTATTCCTCCACAGTTAAATTTAATTTCAAAAAGGTTATTATTTAATTCCTTGCTCACCTTCAATGTAGGTCCACACAGGATCGCTAATATGTCGGTGGTGCAAAATATATTTTACAACATTTTGTGTAAATGCCAGTTCAAGCCGGGTAGGCTGTCATTTCGCGTGTATCTCGATACGGCGAAACTGGGCTACACGAGAAACTCACTCGTGTAAACCATGACAAACTTTACTGAATGCGGTCACAGGTGAAATGGCATAGAAATATAATAGCTTCTGAGAATACGAGCCCACAACTCAAACGTTAATCCGCAAGGAACAGTACACACAAGTTATTAGATAACTATGCACTGATAACTGGACACTGAAGATAAAAAACATGGAGCATAAATCAAAGAACACACAAAACCGAAACACATACATAAAACAGCGCCTCTGGTGTCTGGCACAAAATGTTTGACAGCGCAGTGTCTGCAAACAAACGTACATGGCGCGTGCGACACACTACATAACGGAAGACGGTCGCTACATAAATAATGTGTACGTAAATATATGGCCGTCAGGATGGGCTCTATACGTTTTATATTCAATTCTTCCCTTACTATCTGAGTGTGGCCCTATTGGTAAGTTTCAAACAAAGTTCTAATGTTCGGAGTTAAAAATTCTAAGTCGGATCTAGGACTCCTTTTCACTAATCGCTTCCTTCCCTTCTGGCAATGTTTTTACACGTAAAAACTATCCTATTGCACCGTAGTCTGAGTCTAATCTAAACTCGATGTCCACCTGTAAAGTCAGTTTGCAAGTCGGGGGAA
Source organism: Schistocerca serialis cubense (assembly GCF_023864345.2). NCBI lineage: Eukaryota > Metazoa > Arthropoda > Insecta > Orthoptera > Acrididae > Schistocerca > Schistocerca serialis. The sequence continues at coordinate 416,574,730 of NC_064645.1, forward strand.
TGCAAGGATATGCCACATCCAGCAGGATCACTATTACTGCAGCACTGTGATGCTCAACTCAAGCTTCGATTTGAGGACAGCTATAGTTAGTTACACGAATTTGATTATTTTGAACTGGAAGAAGCACATTACTGAGCTTCCAAAAAAATTACGTTCAGCTGCTTTTCCTCATTGTGTAATTGCTTAACCTTGGGAACAAATGGCTCTGAGCACTATGGGACTCAACTGCTGTGGTTTTCAGTCCCCTAGAACTTAGAACTACTTAAACCTAACTAACCTAAGGACATCACACACATCCACGCCCGAGGCAGGATTCGAACCTGCGACCGTAGCAGTCCCACGGTTCCTGGGAACAAATGAATCAACCTCCTAATAACATGTATTTTTCTTATTTCCACACAACAATGAGTTACGGAACAATTTTCTGGGGCAACTCATCAAGGAAATATTGAATGCACAAAAACCAACTGTAAGAACAACATGTGATGTTCACCTGTTGCCGTCACGTAGGTACCTCTTAAAGGCACTGGGCATTTTAAATGCATATATTCGCTAATTAAACTCGTCATAATCCATCGCAATTTAAGAAGAACAGTGATATCAATAAAACACTAGAGGAAAACATGACCTGTACTGATTTCGCTGTTCTTCTTAAATTATGATGTATTATGACAAGTTTAATTAGCGAATGGCTAAATGGTTCAAATGGCTCTGAGCACTATGGGACTCAACTGCTGAGGTCATTAGTCCCCTAGAACTTAGAACTAGTTAAACCTAACTAACCTAAGGACATCACAAACATCCATGCCCGAGGCGATTAGCGAATATATGCCATTTTATGTCCACTGCTTCGCTCGCGCAGAATGTATGGTCTGCACAGATTTTGTTTGTTTTGGGAGGCTGTAATCGAATCTGAATTTCGTTACATCCACTGGCAATGTGCAAATCTTCATTTTAGAAAAGATTTAAGTGACCCTTTACAAGGTTGCCAGTCTTTGCGTAATTAAAGTGTTTCAACGAGTTTAATATCTTATGGAGAGTAGTAGTAGTAGTAGTAGTAGTAGTAGTAGTAGTAGTAGCAGCTTTATTCATCCGTAGATCTCTTTTTACAAGGACATAGGACATGTCAAAGTATTTACAAGTTCAGACCAATTTAAAATACGCTAATTCGAATACATATACAATTACAGACTTCTAGTTAGAGACAATCATTAGATTTACTCCTGGTATACGTTTTTTTACAAATAACTTATTTAATAATGTAATACCACAATGTTCACGCATATGTCACTATCAATCACTGCACGCACTATACACACATTGTTTCATAAAACTTCACTCTCTACACACGCAAAGACACTGGTGATCTCTGGGCGATTTTCTGTACTGCAACTTCCCATTTGCTATCCTGAAAAACTGAGTCAGCATCCCTCTATAATGAGTAAGATGTTGAGCTCAGAAAGAGGAAGAAGTGTTAGTACTGCGCTATTCATAGCTTGGGGGTAACTTTTTCTAGAAAAGTAGAAAAGAAGGAAAAAACACACTGTGGAGGTGTTGTGTGGCACGTTGGATGTTTTATAATTATCATTATTGTCATTTATTTTTACAATTTTTTTATCAAACCCCTACTCTTGTTTTATCTAAGTAATCCTTCAATGTATAAAATGTATTGCATAACAGGTACTTTTTAGCTGCCTTTTTAAATAAGTGTATTTTTGCAATTTCTTTAATCTCTTTTGGTAATTCATTGTACAGTTTTATTCCTTGGTAGAAAATGCTGTTTTGAGTTTTATGTTTATTTTTACTTGATAAATGTTAAGTTGAGTCTAGCTATTGTTCCATGGTCATGGGCAGAGTTGTTTGTGCAGTAATTACGAATGTTATTTTTGATGTGTACAACTGACTGGTAAATTTAATCACACAGAGCAGTTAATATCCCCAGTGCTTTGAACAAATCTTTACAATGATACTGACTACTGTTTTTGGTTATTATTTTATGGCTCTTTTCTGGAGTTTGAAAATTGTGTTCATATTTTGTGAATTTGTTCCCCGAAAAGAATGCCACAGCGAAGAACTGAGGGTACATAAGAATAGTACGTGACTAAAAGACACAGCATGTTACACACTGATGACAGGATTCTAAGCGCATACCTTGCTGATGACATTCTGTTCGCAAGTACCTTTGTGTGTTCACACAACTTCAACTGAGAATAAATATTCATTCCTAGAAATTTTCAATTTGTTACACAGTCTATAGAGGTGCCATCTACATTTAATTTAACATTGTCACTTTCCCTCTTCAAACTGAAATTCATTACAGTTTTCTTTATGTCCAATGTCACTTTATTGCTTATTGACCAATCATAAACTTCCTCGAGAGTTTCATTTGCTTTCTTAGGAGTTCTCTTGTTTTCTCAGTAACTAAAATATTGCTGTCATCAGTGAAGAGAAATTTTTCACCATGACTAACACTACTGGGAAAGTCATTGATGTACATCAGGACTAGTATTGGTACGAATATGCTACCTTGCGCTTCCGTCGCAAACAGGTGCGCAATGCTTTCAAAACTTTGAAGTAGAAAGCCTGGTTAACCACCTGACCCTGCGGAAGAAACTCTGAATGGACGACTCCTCTCACATCTGAAAAACAGAACAGTACTGTTTTAATGTTTGATTTCACCTGACAAGCTTTCTTAGGAAGAGGCGCGAGTTTTCCACTGACTTGATGCTGCTTTGATTCACGATCGTAAGGATAACATCAAATTTCGTCACCTGTGATAATTTTCGAAAAAAAGTTTGAAATCATTTCGGGACTCTTCTTTCAAAGCACAGCATGGCCTCACGCGACCTTGTTTCTGTTCAGCAGCCACTCTCATTCCCAAATCATTTGTCACAATTCGCTGCACTGAACTACAAGTCACTCCCGAGAGCTCAACAATTTATAAAATGGTCCGTCGTCGATCTTTGCTGATGATTGTACATATGTTTTCAACATTTTCATGTGTTCGGGCCGTGGAAGAGCGATCAGAACGAGGTTTGTCATCAACTGACATTTCACCAATTTTTAATACGGGAAAACCACTAATACCCCTGAGTTTTCCCCACAGCATCGTCCCTGTACGCCATTTTCAACATTTCAACAGTTTCTGTTCCACTTTTTCCGAGCAAAAAGCAGAATTTCAAAGCTCCACGCTGTTCACGAAAAATTGACACGGCAAAAACGACAATCACACAAAACAGTTGGCACTATAAACTCTACTGAAAGTAGTCGTGGCCACCTTTCAGCGACGGCAATTTCTTTACTGACTGGAGTGTTCGCTCCTAGCGGCAAAACGCGGTACTACGGAAGCTCTGCCCACCACAAAATTAGTTCGTTTTCCTTTGGGTACCCCATTGTACGATAAAATGACTGACAGGCAGCAAAACGAGTTTGAAATCCAACCTAAATTCATTTCTTGTGGAGAATTCCTATTCCTTGGACGAAATTCTATTTAAAAATTGGTAGTCCGTTAAAAAAAAGTAGTTAAGTGTAGTGGCATGAGTAGGACCAAGAAACAATCTTCATTAATGTTAACACCGACCATGTATACCTGCAAACTGACTCGCTCTACGTCATTTCGATAAATGACTCATTCAAATGATCTATAGAACTAACTATATTAACGACTGTCTGGAATACTCAAATTTGTTGCAGACCCTTTCAATAACCTTTAAATAACTAGTACAGAGTTCACAGAGATCGATCATGAATACAGGTTGGATATTTGATTGTGTACCTCCAGGCCCTATAACATTCCGAACGCTACGTCAACTGTTACCGAAATCAAAACAGCAATGCACTAATCAAGATTTCCGTATCATCTGATCTTTCCAGAAGAGCATTTAAAGCACATCGACCTAAAACAGCAACCATCAATTTAAGCGAATGATCACCAGATCTGAAAGTAAACTACATGTTTTCCAAAAAGGAACACAATTAAGTTCTGCACTCAAACTGAAATTACATTTGTCTAACCACTCCTCGACACAACCAATTATATCCTGTAGAAGAAGGAAGCTGAACAGAAGGTAACTTTGTTATGTTAAAAGTCTTTTTAAAAACAATGCAGACGCCAAAACTAGCCTTAATATAAATTATGCATAGATGAATGAAAAAGAGTTGGAACCCTCGCAGATGTCTAAATGGTTTCATGGAGACCGTGAATTTGCAAGCGTTTGTTTACCAAAGAAGGAAACAGAGCATCTCAGTAAAATAAGAAGCGGTGGCTATCAAACAAGTATTGTCAACAAAACAAGAAATTTTTTTTCCAAAACAGCGAGGCTTGTTAAATCACTTCAACTGACTGCAGGGTGACGGCACGAAGAGTTGAGAGAGCGCTTGTCAGCCAGCTTGAGGACTGTTTACCTACTTCAACGGAATAATGCGCTAGGCCAGCCGACACGGAACTGCTATTACTGGCGCCACTCGCTGTGTAGGACAGCAGATCCACTTACTACGTTCAATACACATAATGGCTATGTCTCTCTTCCTGAGCGGAAGCAAATGTGTGTATTAGATAATAAATATAAATTTGGGATTACGAGAAATATATTTACAAACGATACTCCTCCGCGAATCGTATGTATGTTACATATACATACTGACAAAATGCGTTACATTTAAAAACGAATAGAACTGTCCTGTACAATTACAAAATATAGTGGGATAAGACCAATTATTGTTAGTTTCTTGTTTACAAATAGCTTCTAGTTTACTCACATGTTAATCGTTCTACACATTGTTTTCTTGTGTCTGCCTAGGTTTCCACCTGATGGACCCAACACAAAGCTCTTCATGGCAGCTTAACGCCAAATCGCCTTCTTACGATGCCATATGGAAATTGGAAACTTGTGGTAAGGTCTTTAGGGGACCAATCCGCTGAGGTCATCGGTCCCTAAGTTTACACACTACTTAAACTTAAACTAACTTGCGCTAAGGACCACACACACACACACACACACACACACACACACACACACACACACACACACACACGCACCCATGCCCGTGCTTTTTATATCTTAAAGCTATACTCGGCAGTCCACTTGCAGTGTGTGGAGGGGAGTACTTCTGGTATCACTACAATTTACCGCCTTCCATATTTCTATCGTTACTGGTACCTTGGAAGAAAGACTGTTGGTTAAGTCTGCGTACGAGCTCTAATTCCTGATTTTCTTGTCATCATAATTTCGTCTGACGTATGTGAATGGCAGTACTATGCTAATCGACTCTTCTTGGAACGCATGCTCTCAGAATTTCTACAGTAAACCTCTCTGTGATGTACAATGCCTCTCTTGTAGCGTCTGCCACTGAAGTCAAGTAAGCTTATCGGCTAACGCTCACGTGAACATTGAACTAATTCCTGAAGAACCGTACTACTCTCTGTTTGATCTTAGCTATCTCTCCTATGAATCCTACCTGGTGCTAATCCCAGTCTAACGAGCACAACCCAAGGATTGCACTAACTAGAATTCTGTCGGCTATCACTTTAGAGGGTGAAATACATAATGACACTTCACATGATTATTTTCATTTATATCACCAATGGTATTGATTAGTGTGATGTACCGTCAATAACTTCTTCTCTATCCGACGATTTCGAGCCATTAAGAAACTGGTGTTTTCTATTGCCTACGAAGACATAAATCCAGTAACAAAACTTGTAAGATATTCCGTAAGCTCGTATTTTGTTCACCAGGCAAAAACGCGGCATGACACGCGCCTTCCCGAAGTCAGTGAACACGAGATTCTCTGGGGTATCTTTATGTGGATCTCATGGACGAACGGCTGGAGTATCACAAGAAAGCTGCTTGACTACTGTAGCGGTGCTTCTCATTCTTCAAAATAGCCATATATGCAGGCACAAAACCTATTCTGTAATTCTGAAAAACATTGACGTCAGCGAAACAGATGAATGTGCATTTATCCTCCTTGAAAACGGTAAGCCTCTGCATTTACTCCAATTGCTTGGAATCATCCGTTGGCTCATGACTTAGATGAATCGCTACCTCAAGAAGAGCAAGTTCATTCGGACAACATACATACCAGATGTCCCAGTAGGAATGGTCAGTATTCAAGGATATGACAGGAATGACCATTCGCTGCAAAAAGACTAGCAGACATGGGACATAAAATGCATGTCTTCAGCAGAAGAAATATGTTCCCTAATAACCAAAATGAACAAGTGTTTTCCGTACAATATTCATTTTAGAGCCCTTGTTTACCAGATTTTTTTTCCTTCAAATGATCGTTCCTGTCATATCACTGAATTGACCATTCCCCCTGGGACAGCCTGTATGAATAACGATGGTCTAATTCCTTTTCTGTCTTCAATGGTTTTAGTTAATTTTTACTCCGCAGACATTTTTCTTAATATGTCGTTTCGGTGTTCTGGCCTGAAACTTTGTGGCAGAAAACGATCATCTCGCACTGAAACAGGGCCGGATCTACACGTTTACCTGATTTCAGTACCACTTCAGTCAAGCCCTTCACTGGTTTTAAGGTACGAACTGCAATCGGTAACACGAAATACACCTTACCTGGATGTGGGTTTCATAGCGCAAGCTGCGGCAACGACCGGCTCGCTGGTGGCAGCCATATAAATTTATAGTCCACACTCACCTGCAACGAAAAGAAAAACGTTTTAAGATACCGAATGGTTGGGTTTGGAAACAGAATGTACAGCAAATAAAATTATACGAAAGTTATTGCTTCGAAGTAAAGAGATACGGTAATTATCATTATTATTATTATTATTATTAAATTTACATTATCATACCAATCAGTGGAATACAAATGAGCTTATTTTACTGATGCATTTCACTGCTTGTTCTCCTAGAATATCTTTATCTTCCAGCTCAAGTTCCTTCTATGGTCCTGTGTCAACCTTTGTTTCTCCCTAAGTCCGAGAACGCCAGTTTGAGTTAATTCCAATTCTTTCCTTCGCAACTTTTTCTGGGTTGCCCGTTTCCTGAGCGTGTGTTTCAATTACTAATAGTCATTCGTTCTTAATCATACTGACAGTTGTCTAAGGAGTACAGCCTAATGCGTCTAAGAGACGGAAAAGTATATGCATATTTTATCGGCTGCTTCCTCCTAAACTAGCCTTGTATAAGACGGACACAACAGCAAATAGAGGGCTAAGTTGCTAGAGAGTAGAACAATTTCAGTTCTGTGTTATCCTTAGGTGCATTTTAGACATCACCAAACTAAAAATTGCAGTCACTCATTTCGAGTGAACACAGCAAAACCCTAGAGAATGTTCACTACGTATTGAAATAAAGATGTTTTTACCGAAAAAATTCTCTTCCACAAGTGCATGTTTTATTTCTCATTCTCCTGCCAGCTTCCAAGGTTCAAAAACTACACGGAGGAAAAGCCCATTTCTTTCACTGTTCGCAACTCGCACACTACTACAACAAAGCTAGAATCACATGAGTCAGTTTTGTTCTGCTTTGCTATCCACGTTCTAAGAATGAAACAGAACTATTCTATCAATGCACACGCCTCACGTATTATTCTGAACCAGATTACTGTCAAAAGAGCAGACTGCATTTCCTCCCCTTGTCTGAAAACCGGCGTCAGTTTTGGTCCGCTGAAACTGGCAAATTCTTTCGCTGCCGCTACCGCACTGCGTGGTAGGATTTATTTTGCTGGACGTCTATAATGGGCTGTCAGCTCGCTGACTGACACGCAACTGGCCGCTTCTCTCGCGTTACAAAACTCTCAAGACAGCAAATCTGAATGCAACGATACGAAGCTGTCAAACAGTTTGAGTATTTTCCAATAATCGTTTGTAACATCAGTAGCTGTGATAGAGCTAGGCATGTATTTTTCGGTCCATAGTATCGAATTTCCTGTATTTGACTTCCTCTTTATTTCTCTTTTTCTGGAATGTTTAAAAAAGTTTTTATTTTACTATATGCGAGATTGTATTCTGTCCCGAATCTTATCAGAGTTGACTGGCTAAATTATTCTTACCGCACAATATGTGAATGTTGTACAAGATGATGTTCAAAAAACCCACGCAGCGTAAATAAAAAATCCGTCGCCATCATCAGTGGGTGACATTTTCGTCCATCCCCAAATCGTCCAGTGAGGCACGATTCGACTCATATAAAGAACTGAACAATCACTGTACTCCTTTTAGCACTTTGGGGACAGTAGGAAGTCAGCTTGTAGCCTGTGGTTGAGGTTAACCACGTAAGCGAGCGGGCATTAGCATAAATCTGAACATCCTTGGTAAGTATGCCACCTCTATTATTGCGAATAATCAATAATGTAAGCTTATCTGCCCGATGCGCGAAACTTTACGCTGTTACGATTTCGGTCCTATCTACAAACATTTACCATCCACCATTGCACAAGCATAATAAAAGCCATTGCTTCTTATTTCTTCCAAAAACAACCTTTGCGGTAGCATGGGAAAGATTTTAGATGTTTCAAGACATGTTTAATATTATACAGATTAGTAATTGAACAACGGTGGATGACAATGCGCCATGTCTTCAAGCCACAATTGTTCGCGTTTCGTTTGAAGAACATTCCGGGCAATTCGAGCGAAAGATTTGGCCACCCAGATCACATGAATATCAGCGAACATTTACGGGACATAATCAAGATATCAGTTCGTGTGTAGAATCCTGCTCCGGTAACACTTTCGCGGTTATGGACGGCTATAGAGGTAGCTTGGCTCAATGCTTCTGCAGGGAACGACTTGTTGGGTCCATGCCACCTCAAGCTGCTGTACCACGCCGGGTAATAGGTCCGACACGAAATTATTACGTATCCCTCGACTCTCGTCGCCTCAGTGTATGTTGCTTGAAGTCGCAAAAGTAATAACGGACAGACGGGCTAGATCAGTCCCAAATTCTGTGTTGGGCAACAACAAAAACAAATGGTAAGCAGTCATAAAATATAAAAACATTACCTCGCTATGAACATATAAACCATGGCCTCACTCTTACGCATATGTTCATCCCAAGGCATTAGCCACAGAGCTAAACACAGGAACAGAAATACTGTTATTGGGCGACTGCATCATGGAAAATGGTCGCAATGAGTGATTAGTCACAATACATTAGTAAACGCAACGACAAGGTACTAATATGCCGAAAACCAGATGGGGGCAATGCATCCAGCTTGTCAACATAGAACCTTTGAGGCAGGCAGGCAGTGGACGAAAATGTTCAAATGTGTGTGAAATCTTATGGGACTTAACTGCTACGGTCATCAGTCCCTAAGCTTACACACTACTTAACCTAAATTATCCTAAGGACAAACACACTCATCCATGCCCGAGGGAGGACTCGAACCTCCGCCGGGACCAGCCGCACAGTCCTTAACTGCAGCGCTCTAGACAGCTCGGCTAATCCCGCGCGCCACTGGACATATTCTCGTGTTGGGGACGGCCAGATGTGATAAAATAGGTGCCCCAGATACATCTCCCAGAATGTCTCACCGACTAATGATACGGGAATGTCCTGTTCGATCACGTGCTCGCCCACAGCACCCTGCACGTGAGGTGTGCGTTTATCAATTCAGTTCACCACTCCATCGCTTTCATAGTGTATCATAATGGTTTGACGAATTATAAGGGTGGGTGCATGACTGATCACTCTCACAGCCACAGGTCATCTGATCTCAATCCATACGAAGTGCTCCTAAAATGGGACGCTGTAGAACAAAATGTGCGTGCCTTGGACCCAATTCCAGTTGATCACAACGAGCTATGGGCGGCAATTCAGTTCTGAAGCCTACCCGGCGCTTTTGGTGTCTTATGGAGTTCATGCCACGAAGTGTAGCCCCGGCCATAACGACGAAAGGAGTTGCTACCGCGCTAATTGGTATGTTTGAATCACTTAGTAACTCACAAGAGTATGGATCAATATTTACTGTTACATCATTCTCGATTACACCGAAGGCAAACGGAATTCCCTGTCACTACATACTTAGATAGCTTACTGGCATGTTTGGGTCACGAGCTTTAAGCGCGTTCTCCATCCATACGCACAGAGTAATGTTACGTCAACTATAGTACTTGCCACGGCCTTTAGAGGCAGTTGTTCGGTGTACAAATCATTAACTCGCCGCAGTTCTGATTTAGTCATATGGAAAAAAAAACACGGCATTTATTTATTGATTGACAGAGGGAAGGATGACACACACATTACGTAACATGCCTAGTTTGTCACTGTGCCCCAGCTTTGTTTGAATGGTTATTATAATCAAGTGGTACCGTAGTTCCTTTCTTGAGCTACAATGGATGTTCTACCATAATAGCGGTACTACATATGCTTTTATCTGAATTCTGAGCAAAAGAAGAAACACAGTCACTACCCTCAAAAATCAAACTTGCGATAAGAAGCGAGGAGGTAAATTGAAAGAATGCACGATGGGAATATTTATGATAATTAAGATATAGGCTATCTATAAATATCAGGTGACCGAGTCGTTTGTCATTTTCCAACCGCTCGTAGTTAATAAACTAGTCGCAGCGTGAAGTAACGATACCTGGTGGTGGTTCATTCCACTGTCTGTGATTTATCGCCACTTCAGCGGCTTGGGAATTAGTTACGCTGCTTGTTAATTCAAGCCAGTTGATGATTTGACCCAAAACATTTAAATTCCCTCTAACACACATTTTACCGTTATACAGCCCGACAAGATACAAGCAGACAGATGGACAGTGCATTTCACACACATGTGCTAGCCACAAATATCCCTTGTGATCTGCTACCAGTCTACGAGTAAGATGAAAAAAAAAATCCAATATAATTAAATACTGATACAGCAAAGGTGCCAGTATGGCTATCAACGATTGCACTGTCCTGTATGAAGAAGAACAATGTGATACAACGGTCGTTGAAAACAAGTGTCTTCTCTGGAAAGTCAGAAGTTCACCAGAATCTGTTGGAATTCCAACTATTATTTCTCATACGCAGCGCTGCGTCTGTGAATCCCGTTGTCTATAGGTCACCGCAGTAATCTGCCAGCACCGTTAGAGAAAGGTAGGATAACCTGCCTCACTGAAACGGGCACTAGATCTCACAACCGGTTTCTCTAGTGAACGGAGGATCTTTCGCCATAAAAAAGGAACGCCTCCTAAGAGAAAGCTTCACGAAGCATCATGGAAGTTACTACAGTGGTAACGCCGCAAAGGGTTAACAAAAACAACAGCCAATGAAACACAGGCATGGGGGGAAGACAGTCTTACAGCGCATTTCGTAAAACATGGCCACGGAAGTAAATCAACTCATGATGACTCTTTCATACATAAATATGTTTATCAAATTCTACCTGAATTATTCGTACTTCTATAAATGGCAGTGTGGGGACTACGGAAGAGAGTGAGGGAGGGACGGAGAGTGGAGGGGGGGGGGGAGAGAGAGAGAGAGAGAGAGAGAGAGAGAGAGAGAGAGAGAGAGAGAGAGAAGTAATGCATTTCAACCACGAGTGGCTCTTCGAATAGGACTATACAAATTCGTATGAAGTAACTTTGTTATTTAAGCTATTCGCAAGTTACTTCATTTGTCTCTCGCACTTTCGTAAATATTGCCGAAAGCCGGTTAGCGGCGCTAGCTAGCGTGCTGCACGTCGCCATTTCAAACCCGACCGCTAGCAATTACTTGTTACTTACTCTTTATCATACCTGGAAGAATTTCAAAATTTCTTACGTTTCTAAGGTTTGTACATTCTGGAACATAAGATGTTTCTATAAACAGAAGAACTCTCCGTTCAGGAGATCAGTTATGTTCTGGCTATACGCTGGTGTTCATAATGTAAGAGCAGCCAGTGATATGCATCGTACTTCACTGACGATTTCGGATTTGGCTCCGTCGTCAACAAAACAACGACGGAACATAACACACAGGATAAAACAGTAATTCCTCGTACGCTATGCGACGTGCATGCGGTATTGTTTCTTATTAATTCTTCATAGCGAATATGAATGCCTATTTTGATTTTCTTAGTTTCTGAATCTTTAAAACTAGTGTCGAAAGTGCCGTTAGAAGACTAACGAAAAGTAACTCATTTAAAAGTTGCTGCCGGAAGACAAAGCTGCTTTAAAAAATGTCCTAGATCTGTAGCTACTGGTGTAAAACAAAACTACAAGAATAATTATCCACTGATTCGTCATCAACCTCGAGTTTGGAAAAACAATAAATAGACAGTACTGAAAATAAAAGGAAACGTAAGTGGACGCTAAAAACTTTTTAAAAAATGGGTTATGGAATTGGTTGTGTTTGTCACAAATGGTCATTAGTTCTAGTAACACAACTCTCACAACAATGACATTCAAAATCCACATAAATGCCTGAGGACAGTTTGGAATCAGCTGCCTACGCTTAAAGGGACAGTGACATAGTGGCGAAGCTACGGAGACGGAGCTAGCTAAGTAGACCTACTCCGCTATGACGTAGCGTCCTCCGTTGACGACAACAGGAACGTTTTAGAATCGCCCTTACTTGTCAACACGGCCAGGTGTGAATAGTGATAACCAAAGAAGTCACATCAACCCTAAAAACCAACTGTTTTTACGTAAAATATACAGATCTGTAATATCGAACGAAAAAAAATGGCTCTGAGCACTATGGGACTTAATATCTATGGTCATCAGTCCCCTAGAACTTAGGACTACTTAAACCTAACTAACCTAAGGACATCACAGAACACCCAGTCATCACGAGGCAGAGAAAATCCCTGACCCCGCCGGGAATCGAACCGGGAACCCGGGCGTGGGAAGCGAGAACGCTACCGCACGACCACGAGCTGCGGACGTAATATCGAACGATGCAAAGAGACCACGACATGTGATTCTCTGAAATTTATGTACTTTCCAAGCCTTGACGCTAAGCAAGTCTATCGCCACATGGCAGAGATTCGAGGACACCGTCGACACAAATTGGATAGAGCCAAAATTACCCGTCATGGTTCGATCTATGACAGCATTCGAATGACGTCAGAATGTCGTGACCGGGGCCTACGAGAAAGACAGGCTACGGCGCGTACGTCACGAAGGTAAGACTGAGCTCACTCGCTGAACTCAGCAGACAAAGTACGTTTCTACACCTGTGAACTCCTAAGTAGGTGCATACGTACAAACGAGAATTGCATCTTCTTCTGGGATCCCCTATTATGGAGTCTGACTTGATTATCATTTTCATAAGGCACCACTTCTTGTATGAAATGAGGACTGTTAATCAGAAGAGACTAAATGCTATAAAGTAGCCTTTATATCGAGTATTGATCTTTAATTTTGTTGTAGTGCTGTTAATCAGTAAGACTACATAATAGCGGAGCCCAATGGAAGATGCAGTTCTCGTTAGTACGTACCCGACCAGCTGCGAGACAAGGTTTAGAAACGCGTTTTGTCTGCTGAGCCGAGCGAGCGAGTTCAGGCCTACGTCCGTGACGTAGGCGCCGCGGCTTGTCTCTCTAGAAGACCTCGGCCGTGACCGTTGCGCGAATATGAATGAACACTTTAGCTTTCCTGCCTCTGCTACTACAAACTGGTTTGAACTTCACGTTTTTCCTAGCTGCTGACCTCGGAAAATTAAAGCACCTAACTCCACTACATCCAATTGTCTTGCAGAGCAGCAAACAATAATAACAGACGCAGATAATCGTGGATAAGAGCAAAAAATCGCACTTCGCAAAGGATATTTCAATGTTAGGTGTGATTTCACGTGCATTATTCAAGACGTCGTTTTTGTTTTTTGGCCTCTTTTTTCCGCCGTTGCAGATATACAAGTTATATACTTTAAATAGCTACCGTCTTTAGCAACTGTAATGCAGGTCTTATCAAGACCAAACGCACACGTTTCGCTGCATTCTAAAAAAAATCTAGTGGTCTGATTTTTTTTCTGCTGTTTACGTCACTCTTCTTGGTCTTCCACGTATGTGCGTCACATTTTAGCACACAGCACGGTAACTGCCAATAAAAATACTCATGTTTTGTGTTATAAGAACCATTGTCATCTCGCCAATTCGTTTATTTTGTTTTTAATCCCGTGTGCTGATATCAACCACATACACTTGGACGAAGAGGAAGAGAAAACACACGAAATAGCGAGATGACAAAGGTTCTTCTCAACACCAAAACGTGCATATCTTTGGTGTCAGTGAAAGTGCTGCATGCTAAGACCAGAGACATACGTGGAAGAACAGAAAGAATGCCCTAAAAAACAACAAAAACAGGACCACTGAAGAGGCTTTACAATAAAGCGAAATGCGTTTGGTCTTAGACTTTCGTTACAGTCGCAAAGGCGGTAGCTATGTAACCAATATAAATTATTCGAGATTTTGCGTAGTCCTCGTCAGTTATAGCTTCGGCTTCGTATGTGCCACACTGGGTCCAGAAATCTGCGGTCGATTCCCGATCAGTTCTGGTATCTGTACTGTCACATAACGTTTTCTGCGTCTAGAAGACCCTTTCGTGTTCAAACCAGCCTTCAGGGTAATCACAGCTTACGATTTCTATCACTTTAATGGTTGAAAACGAAGTTTATTTTCTTCCCTATAAATCAATACGCCAATTATTTCCGAAGGCTGAAATCGACTTCGCCTTTTCTCGTGCAGGATCACTGCCTTCTATCCGCAGCTTTGGTAACAGTTTCTTTTTCTGCGCGAAGTTGGAGACTGCCGTCTTATCTCCAGTATCAAATCGGCGCACAAAATTACGAGGGTTTCCCAGGAAGTAATGCACCGCATTTTTTTTTTCTCGGCCGAAAACAGTGCTACTAATGCGAAACGTTACGTATGTATTATTCGAAATCTCTTGAGTGAGCGCACCAAGTTTCCGTCACTTTCGACAGATAGCGTAGCTGGAAGACAGTTTCAAAATGGCGTCTGTAGGTGATTTACATCACAAGCACCGGGCAATATTCACAAACGCTTGTGTGAAGCCTATGGAGCATCCGCTGTCGATAGAAGTACAGGTAGTCGCTGGGCACGGAGTGTGAGGTCATTAGAAGGCGATTCGGCGGAGCTCCACGATTTGCATGGGTCGGGGAGACCATCTCCGGCTGTCACACCTGACATGTAGAAGCGAGCTGACGTTGTCAATCGCGAGAACAGACGCATTACGACTCGCCAGTTGGCGCTGCACCTGTCATTCAGGAAAGGACGTGTGGCTGCAATTATCCTCTCTTGGATATTCAAAAGTATGAGCAAGATCTGTCCTGCGGTGTCTTTATGATGGATCACAAATCGCACAGAAAAAACATTTGTCTTGATTTGCTGCAACGTTTGGAAGCTGAGGGGGAGGCCTTACTGTCCCGGATTGTGACAGGTGATGAAACCTGGCTTCACCATTTTGAGTCCTAAACAAAACGACAGTCAAATGATTGGCTCCATTCCCATTCCCCACAGACGAAAAAATTCAAAAAAACTGTTTCCGCCGATAAGGCCATGACCACCGAGTTCTGGGACTGTAAAGGTGTGATTCTCATTGATGTGACACCAAGAGACGGTAACATTAACTCTTAAGCACATGTTAACACATTAACAAAACTCAAGACGCGCTTCCAGTGGCTTCGGCGCCACAGTAACCCAGGAGAAGTTTTGCTGCAACAAGATAATGCTCGGCCCCACACAAGTCTGAGGACTGCTGAACACATAGAAAAAAGGGTTGGACAGTGATACCCCATCCACCCTACACCCCTGACCTAGCATCCTCGGATTCCCACTTGTTTGGGCCATTAAAGGAAGTCAGTCGTGGACGACATTTTGATGACGATGAGGAAGTATTCACATACTGAAGCACTGGCCCGCCACCAGGACAAGGATTGATACCGAAAGGGCATACACGTCCTTGTTTAGCACTGGAAGAAGGCCACAGAACGGGATGGAGTTTACGTGGAAAAATAGGGTGTGTAGATAAAACACCATTCTTTGGTGTGATTCTCTTTATGTTCAATAAAGAATAGTTGACGAAAAAATGCGGTGCAGCACTCGTAGTTCCGAACATCGCCGAAAAATTTGATTCCTAACCGGTTCTTGACCAGTGTACACAAAATGCGGCACTCACCGTGAACAAAGATTTGACACGGTTAATTTTCACCGTAACAAGCAGCGGAGTCTTTCATCCGACATGGCGGTGGAGAGAGAAGCGTTTAAAGCGGCAGACTTTAGACAGGGAAGCACGTGGGCGATGCGGAGGCGGCCGTCGCCCGGCGGCGGTGAATTTTGCAGGGCGCGCGCCCTCACTTATTCAGAAGGCCCCGACGCCCGTCCCGGCTGCTGTAATTATCAGGGGGCCATAATTACCAGGTTAGCGGCTGGCGTCAAGCGCTCTCTACCGTGAAATATTGTGATCCGCGACACCGTACTTAGCTCGGGATCTATTTCGCAAAACAGAACAATTTTATCTTCTAGTAGTAACCCTTATTTTGTTCCTGTGATGATACACACTGGTGTTCACGAAAACAGCTATATCCGGAATAAAGAAAGTGCCCAAACGGATCGTAGGAACAGTGCGCTAGCGTAAGTACTAAAAACTGCAGAGATATGGCGATCGGGTACGGCAACCAAGCGCAAACACTTGTGTCCGTTATGCTCCTCGCAAATATACATTGTAAACGGGAAAACAAGTGCCAGAATGTGTCGGTGACGTGTCTGCATGTAAGCGACATCTGAAGGACCTATCCTCTATAGACGGGTTGTTTCTCATACGGTTGTGTATCGGCTCGTACTGGTAATGTCGCTGTGAGAATGATGCGTTGTGTGGGGGCCAGCGGGTAGAACAAGGCTGCATGCCCAACAAGCGTGAACTCGACATTTAATTCGACCTCGACAGAGGATGATGTATTTTCTGCAGAGCCATACCAGGCAGTACAGCTTCGTCCAGACTGTTTTCTCAATGAGAGTCCTGAAACGATTGTAAACCTATCTGCGTCTACGTCTCTTCGCCGTATGCTACTACCTGTACTGATAGCATGCATGTCACTGCATCAGCTTTCATTGATTAAAAAACACAATTCGCATCAGACTTTCATGGGCACATGAACACTGCGCAGTCATGCAGCATATCTGAGTCTATTGTTGTCAGACGATTATCACTTCAACCTGCTATACAGTGATGGTCTCAAATGAATTACGTTATCAGTCTAGCAGTTCTTGCTGGGTAGCAGTGCGTACGAGCTATGGTATCAGTCTTGCAGTTCTTGCTGAAAAGCAGCGTAACACGCAAACGCTAAACAACATTCGTATGATTTCTCCAAGATAGGCCTGTGGGCAAAGCTCTTTGAACACGACGCCTCACCGATCTTAGGATATGCTAAATTTTTTCATGCCTAGTAGTGACCTCGTCAGAAGATTTTACGAACAGCTTTGTGAACTACTTGAACGAAGTTTTTCCTTTCCCGAAAGTTTAAACTGATTCATACAAAAACTTCTAAATGGTGCATGTTCTGCAAGGGCGTATTGTTCTGCTGATAAGCAGAATCCATTCAGAATCATCCTGTGGTCTATCTCGTCTGTTGATGAGCTGCGTACTCGTAGATACGCATTCACTTCTAGGATCGAAGTCGATAACGCACACCAATGTTGTAACGTTTGAAATTGGGGTGGCCTGTTCGAATAACAGCGAAGCAACAAATTATTTTCATTTTAATTTGGTTCAAAAACTAATCACCGATAGTAGAGGGTGGACGGTAGCAGACTGGCGGAGTAAACTGACAGGGAAAAGGGTAGCTGTCTCTTTTCTTAAGGAGGAAGTCGAGGTCGATAGTCTAGGCGAGGCAAGTGTCCGTCACATGACACGGACAGATGGCTGCCTCTAGCAAAGGGTCTCGGCTGTTGATTGGGTCAGCGGGGATGCGCCTCCTGCTGGGATGCGAGGGCGGATTGACGACTTCTGATTAAGCCCGCCACTCTCAGACGCAAGGCAATCTCTAACTCACGACGCAGCAGAGGACATAAAATGGATTTCGGAGCGTGATTACTCTAAGGGACGATTATATGTGAAGACAGCAAAAATCGACGACGTTTCTCAAACGTAGTAGTACTACACCTTTAGCATGTTCACTGAATAGTGGCCGATCTTTCTTAACAGTGTTATTCTTTACTTTTCCTGTTCCATTTGAAAATGGATCGTGGGGCATATGGTCGAATGCATATTTGCGATGGGTGCCTAGCTTTCGTTTTAGTTCTCTCCGCTGCAGAAAGCTGTAAACACACAGTCTGCTTATGGTTTTGTGTTAGCTATGGAAATGTCATGTGTCTTGCTCCCCCTGTTGTACGAAGTCACTCCCTTGTTGGCCGAACAGACAGAATAGCAAAATCGCAGTGTATCTGCTCACAGACTGCATTATTTTCATATCTCACTGGGCCAAATACACACACTATCTATATTCATTTGGGCTGACTTCCTCTGTGGCGTTCCTCTAATGACTTAGTCCATCCTTCAAGACAATCACACGTGTACAACGTGCACCTCAGTGTGGTGTCATTTACTGCCTGAGGATTTGATATTCGTCATATTCTTGCAAGCAGACTTTAGCAATCGCAACTAAGAAGCCAGCTTGAAAGAAAGTGATACGTAACTAGAATAATGCAGAGGCACCGAAGGGGAGAGGGGGGGGGGGGTGTGGAGAGAATAGTAAAATTCCATTCTTAAGCTGGAAGGAGGTTTCGGTTGAACATCCTGACAATAAAGATCTCTTCAGGAATGGAACTGTAGCTCGTTATTGACCGGGATGGGAAAGAGCTTGGTCGTCTCCTTGACAGAAAGTTCATACATACCTTTGATTCAGGCGATTTAGGGAAACCACAGAGAGCCTATATGTCTTTGATTGGCGGAGATTTGAACACCGCTCGTAATATATGCGAGTCCAGTTTCGAGCGGTCCTCCTTGTTACGGCTCTGCAAAACTTACGTGGGAGTCCACGCTGGCTGAATTTCTTCAGCGTCCGGCTGCAGTAGTTCGGGGCTCCGATGCTTTCGCAACTCCCTCAACAGTAAGCCACCGCAGAAAACATATCGTTGCAGAATTTACTGCTGTGGTAAGCACAGGAAAAAATATACTGGGGTCGAGATTCAGATTAGTCCTTCTTAAACGACAAAACCTTTTCAAGCAGAAGAAAGGATCACTATAGCGACGTTCCCGCTAATGCCATCATCAGATCTGTCATTTTGATTAGAACAAGATATGAATAAACTTGGTTACTGTACATTACTATGTCTTTTAGGGAATTTATTTCTCTTATTAATAATTTCCAAACGTTAGCTATAATTTTAGCAGTGGGCTCTGTAGTGATAAATATGCAGTATATTACTATAGCTGCATAAAATGCATGCAGCACGTTTTTCTTGCCGCCCCGGCTGCGTGTTACGGTGCCCTTTTGTAACGTGCCTCCGGCGACTGCGGGCAGTAACCCCAGCATCGGAAGTAACAAATGTCACCTGGATTTGGGATACGTTTCAGTCGCATCGCTTCGCGCAGCGGTTTTACTGTTAAGACGCTTGCTAGCGTCACGTACGGTAGTGCAATATGACAAAAAACATGTCTCCATGAAACTAATAACACCAAACAAAGCCGCCTAAAATAAAATGGCGTACGCATTCGAAAAACAAGACTAGAATTTTACGCCAGTGTTTATACTTGTGATCGAGAACTTTCGAAACATTGTCTGAGTGTCACCTCATTTAGTACCTCTGCAAGAAAGCCGGAAATTCGTTATAGAAAATATGATAACCAGAAATCGAAATAATGTATTTCCCAGTGAATTGCTTTGGCGCCCAGAACGGTACACCGTCGGCAAAACAAAGAAAGCCTTCACAATGAGTCCAACCAGCACGCGGACTGCCGATTACTCATTCCGCGAGGGAGAAAATTTACTGCGGGGCGTTCCTGGCAAACACGGCGCGAAATGAAAGACGTTTGTTTTAATCCGGGGTGCCCGCGGGGCCGGTAATCTGATAAAAGGCCGCAGTAACGCGCCGGTCGCTCCCGGTTAGAGGGCGGTGACCGTGCCCTGAAGGTGCCACATCCTCGTCCAACTTTTTTCCCCCTCCTTTCAGTGAGAGAGACTCCGCAGTGCGGCCGCCTGGAGACCGAATTACAGGCGGAAATTTCACGGAAATATTTCTACAGCGCTCACAAATACGCGGTGGAAATTAGGCCGTTTCTTTCCAAGCAGCACGGACGGATTCCGTTACCGCGTATTTTATTTTCAGATTAAAACTTCCGCATTTGAAGTATGATGTACCGCATCAATTTACGATGTCTGAGAGCAAGATGACACTTACTTTAATTTTTTTCCCCTTCAGACTTGATTGAGGGAAGCAAAGTAATGCAGCGCCACCACTGTGGAAATCGTCGCATTACAGTATCGATTAAAAAAAAAAAGAATATTTGCCCTCTACACGTACTGCTCTACGTTCCGTTCTCTATGAAGGTACACAGTATAAGGTATTCTGGAAATACGCAAATTCGTGACAGATTACCATCGTGCCCTGGACATTAATCAGAATCGCTTCCTCCTGAACAGCCGGTTAAGCGCAGAAGCAATCCATAACGTGTGCCTAGTAAAACGAGTCAAAAGAAACACTGCGTGAGAAAGGCAAAGGTCTTGAATGGGGTGTCGGTCTAACACTAAGTTCTGATCGATAGGAACGTCCCGCAACAGCGTCTATCCCAGTGCAGTGCGAGAAATTCACTGTGGATGCATGAGCAATGAATAATGAAAATTATTTTTACTGATGGGTTAAATCGTTTAAATAATCGAGTTTCAGCCGATAACTTCATTAACGATTTTCCACTTCCTGGTAGCTTCGCTTACTAATAATTAACTCCAAGCAGTCTGGAAGTTAAACTTTTTATAATACAGCGTACCACTTGAATTTGTCACTCATTTTGTGAACAGTTTCAGTGCCTTTAAATGTTCCCTCGTCTCGTCTTCGGAGATGACGTCGATCGAACTATCGCTCGCGGCCGCAGCTAGAACCCACCCAATTTTAGCAATGTGCTACGTATTACTCAGTGGAGTTAGAAGCAAATGTTTATTGACGGGTCTCTTCTCTGCACTGTACATTTAAAACCAGTCTAAATAAAGCCCATCAGTCTCGCTCTGAGCGCGACACTGGTTTAAACTTTTCATTACTGCTCCCAAAGATCATGATTATTTATTTGTAGCTATCTGACTTCACTCAGAGATCCGACCACCAGACAGGAAAATGTACACCGCATACCGTTAATAGTTCAAAAACCACCTTCAGCTAATTCCCTAGCAACGACTGCTGCTTGTTTCCACCCAGACGAAACAGGAATAGGCAGAAGACCGAAGGTAGCACGAAAACACCACTCTTCAATATTCCACGGAATCTGAACTGTTTAAGCCCCTTCAGTTAGATTTATGTTTCTGGTAGAGAAACTGTTCTGACCGATCACGTGCATACGCATTAAGCTCGAATACTCAACTAAGACATCGAAATTGAATAATAGGAATTGAAGCCCGCAGACGAGAAAGGATTTGCAAACTCGGTTAAGCTTTGTGTAGTGGCAGAAAAATTTTAAGGCCACTTGGAATCCAAGTTTATTATTGGGTGACGAAGTTTTCCACATTTCTTTCAGTTTCATAGTCAACTGAAGGCGGTTTCATCACACAATGATCCACATTACAATTCCCTGTTTGTCTCGCACTCTTTGAATCGTGGATATGTTCATTTTATTATACTGTATCTTCGTCCGCATCCATAATATTGGATGGAGTAAATGATTCCATATGAAACAGAACCTGTTATCATCGTATAGTTTTCTGTAGACATTGGTTCCAGCCTACAAACCCACGTGTGAACTGCTTAATTTCAATGCGTTGTAAGCATATTGTTAGGATTCTATGTTGTTTTTATTCACATCGGTCTTTCGTACTGTCTTACATTTAATGGAGAAATTCAGACAGCAGCTTCTGACAGAATTGATATTCAACTTTACTGCATCATGCCACGGAATGGCTGCTTTGAATGGTGCTGCTTATTGCCACTGCGAATGCTTTCTTGTACCAGTGACAGAGTACGTAGTTACTGTGTCAGGTAGTATTACGCAGCAAAAACATACTTTATCGAAGTGCGTATTTGTACATGGGATTATGTGCAATGGTACTTCCACCTTACTGAATATTACTGCATTTACTAGGGTAAGTCAATTATTATTCGCAATTTATATTTTTGTTTATTTTGGTAGTACTGTCGTTTTACGTTGATGACGCCTGCTTTGTTTATTTGTTGTTATGTCTTTACAATTTTCAAGTTGCTAGGTTAGTTTCATTATCGCTGCCGTGCTGTTAATCATGGCTACTCCGCTGCCTATTTGCACCAAAGAAGAGCAACGTTCAGTGATACGTTTTCTGCGGCCGGAAGGCGTATTAGGGGCCGAAATTTTTCGAAGACTTTCGGTACAGTACGGCAACAGTGTTCTGCCATAACGCAGTGTCTATGAATGGATTGAAAAATTCCGAAATGGTCTCACAAGTGTTACGCACGATGATGGAGCCGGACGACCGTCTGCCGCGACAAATGTAGAAACCATTGAGCGTTCACGTGAAATGATTCTCTTAGACAGACGATTAACTATTGACGAAGTGGCACATCGTCTGCAAATTAGTCACAGTTCTGCCTACGAAGTCATCCACAACAGATTTGGGTTTCATAAAGTTTGTACAAGATGGGTCACAAAACAACTTATACAGTTGCACACACAAACGCGCTTGGACATCTGCAAAAAACATTTGGATCGCTATGGTAACGAAGAGGATAACTTCTTTGACAGGGTCATTACTGGTGACGAAATATGGATTCATCATTACGAGGAGGAGAGGAAACGGCAGACTATGGAATGGAAACATCCAAATTCGCCGTGCAAGAAGAAGTTCGAGACCCAACCGTCCGTAAGAAAAATAACGCTTACGGTTTTTTGGGACGCACAAGGTCCAGTACTGGAACATTATGGGGAAAGGGGCACAAGAATAAACAGTGTACGTCACAGTGAGATGCTTGTTGCCAGGCTAAAGCCTGCAATTCGAAGTAAACGCCGAGGATTGCTGTCAAAAGATGATGTATTGTTGCACGACAATTCCCGGCCGCATACTGCTGCCCACACTACTGAAACGCTCCAGAAACTCAAATTTGAAGTACTGCATCATCCTCCATATAGTCCCGATCTTGCCCCTTCTGACTATCAAATGGTTCAAGTGGCTCTGAGCACTATGGGACTTAACTTCTGAGGTCATCAGTCCCCTAGAGCTTAGAACTACTTAAACCTAACTAACCTAAGGACATCACACACATCCACGCCCGAGGCAGGATTCGAACCTGCGACCGTAGCGGTCGCGCGGTCCCAGACTGTATCGCCAAGAACCGCTCGGCCACCCCGGCCGACTTCTGACTATCACATGTTTGGTCCACTCAAACAGGCATTAAGGAGCCGTCGATTTGCTTCGGACGAAGCAGTGAAAGAAGAGGTGCATTCCTGGCTCGCAGCTAAACCGAGAACCTTGTTTTATGAGGGCATCAGTAAGCTTGTACAACGATGGACCAAGTGCGTTGAAACGCAAGGAGAGTACGTCGAAAAATGATGTTCTTGTAAGCTGCCTATTTGATTATAATAAAATTTTACAACAACTTTGCGGATAATAATTGACTTACCCTCGTAGTAAACTCTAATTTACGTAATTCAATAACAGATCCAAAAATGAAAGAATGAGAGAGTGTATTATTAGCTTTCAAATTTCATTGGAGTGGGGCGATTATTGTAGTGCATTCATTTCTGCTAAAACCTCTCGTTTGTAGCTCTTGTTAACGTGTAAACGATTTCGAGTAACTGATGTTGCATTTATAACATTTCCAACGGCGACTGCCTTAGTCACTAAATCAAATCTGTGTGAATTCCTACGGGACCAAAATGCTGAGGTCATCGGTCCCTAGACTTAGACACTACTTAAACTAACTTATGCTGAGAACAACACACACACATACACACACCCATGGCCGAGGGAGGACTCGAACCTCCGGCGGGAGGGGGCGCGCAATCTGTGACATGGCGCCTGTAACAGTGCGGCCCCTCCGCACGGCCTTAAGTCAACACTACTAAACATACTCAAGAGGAGAACACGGCAAGTGCCATAACCCGATTTCACAGAAACTTCTCTCAGTGTAAGAGGAGTCAAAATAAGCGAAAACGAGTCTCGGCATATCCGTAAATAATGGACCTTTTCTAAGAAAACGACGTTCAACGTTTTTGACGTAATTTAGATGCCTTTTAGGGTGGAGCGAAATTCTGGCACAGAAATAAAAACAATAATCTGGTTTCGAACACGTGGCTCAAACGTTAGAGGCTAACGTTTGAGCCACGTGTTCGAAACCAGATTATTGTTTTTATTTCTCTTATATTTTCCATGTTCGTAGGTTACTACACGAATGTTTCTTATCGAGTTACAGGGTACCAGGGCGTTAGATTAACTGTAAAATTACAATTGGGTTTCACATTAACGGAAAAACATTTATAGTATATGTGTGAATGGTACTCTCAGGGGTCACAAACGGTTTAACTTACCACACTCCTATATTTTATTCTTACATAAATTCTTATGTTTTATTCTTCTATTTATTTCAAGTTTATTCTTCATGATGATTTCGTCCATTTCCTTGGATGATACCGATTGTACAAACATTCTAAACAGAAATACCGAACACTACGAGCATCGCGCGACGTGACATTTCTTCGTATAAATCTCATTCGGGAAAGAAACGTCGGTAACACTGTTTAAGATTTCACGCATTGGCAGTAATTTCGCAGCAAAACACGCATAACGGATCACTTTACCGAAAACTGGAGCTTGCAATTGATTATGAATCAAGATAGACAACAGAAATTTCACCAAAAACAATTTCAAATTATTTTCTCATTCATTTACTTTTTTTTAACTCATGGGCCAGACACACAGTTAGTAAACGAATAAGGAAAACGCCATTTCAATTTACAATGGGAAACAATCGTGTAGCAATCTTCTACGGATATGACTAGATAAATGAAGAACAAAAATTAAAATGGTAGTTGGGTTTCGAACGTAGAGCGCAAAACTGTGAAGAGGTGACTCTAGCTACCGTCCCACCGCTTCAGCTGAACTATTTATTCGCTAAAAAGCACACAAAGTACCTCGAAAACTTTGACCGTCGTCTTCTCAGAAATGGCCGAGTATCTACCGACAAGTCGAGAAATATGTTCGCTTATTTTGACCCCTCTTCCCCTAACAAGGGGACCATACGAACTTCCGCTCACCGATTCGATTCTTACTGACAGGCCGGGTAAGGGACGACTAGGACTTCAACATACGTAAACAACAAGGCCCAACTCTCAACCGCTTTCGAGAAAGTCAAGTTTGGACATTTTACGCGCGCTTATATACTTCGTATGAGTCGCTAGTAATCATAGTTCCCAACCAAGCGAGTAAAAGTTCAGTTTCATAAAAGCAAGGTCGGTAGATCGAATCTCGCTTCCGGTACTCTTTTTCTTATGTCATTTCTATGTAATTTTAACAACAGATATGAGTGTTCCGCCGTGAAAATGAGCGATGACCGATCACCGCTTCGAATGTAATCAAAGTCTGAGAAAACACATGCACATTCAAAGATTCGGGGTTCATTACAACTGCTGAACGTCGCAATAATTAATGTTCCGCATGTTCCTCCGATCATTATCCAGTTGTATACTCAACGGAAGGATCGGGGTTGGGGTTGGGTTGTTTGGGGAAGGAGACCAGACAGCGAGGTTATCGGTCTCATTGGATTAGGGAATGACGGGGATGGAAGTCGGCCGTGCCCTTTCAATGGAACCATCACGGCATTTGCCTGGCGCGATTTAGGGAAATCACGGAAAACCTAAATCAGGGTGGCCGGACGCGGGATTGAACCGTCGTCCTCCCGAATGCGAGTCCAGTGTCTAACCACTGCGCCACCTCGCTCGGTCCCGATCATTATCATTATGATTCGTACATTATTCCCTTCGTCATTCATTATACTTGCGACACAAAACTGTACTGATTGTTTCTAATCTCATTACGAATTTTTGTTCTTTTTTTTTAGGATAAAGATAATGAAAATAATAAATGGCTCAATCAATAGTGACGGATTGCACTTACATAGTAATTACGTTCGAAGGAAAAAAGAGAAGTGCAGGCAGGTATATTCTATCTATGGACTTCGCGTTCCTGAGGCTAACCGTCTAATAAGCTCGTCTGCCGACATCTTGAGTACCAGCAACCATCACAAATACAAACATCAAAAAAAGTTTTGAATCACTTCAGATCCGAGGGTTCCGGAACCTGTACAGAAAATTGCAATAGAGATCAACATAAACATCATTTCCGCCCTTTTTATTGGTCATGAAAACCACACATTGCATCTTATATCATCACAGAGCGAGACTTTCAGAGTTGGTGGCCCAGACTGCTCTGCACACCGGTAACTCTAATACCCAGCAGCACATCCTCTCGCACTGATGCATGCCTGTATTCTACTTGGCATAATATTCACAAGTTCATCATGACACTGTTGGTTCAGATCGTCCCACTCCTCAAAGGCGATTCGGCGTAGATCCCCGAGAGTGGTTGGTGGGTCACGTCGTCCATGAACAGCCCCTATCCCAGGCATGGTCGAAAGGGTTCATGTCTCGAGAACATGCTAGCCTGTCTAGTCCAGCGATGTAGTTCCCTGATGGAAGTCATTCACAAGATGTGTACGATGGGGGCGCGAATTGTTGTACATGAATACGAATGCCTCGCCAAAATGCTGCCGATATGGTTGCACTATCGGTCGGAGGATGGCATTTACGCATCGTACAGCCGTTACGGCGCCTACATGACCACCGGCGGCGTACGTCGGCCACACATAATGTGACCCCAAAACAGCAGGATACCTCCACCTTGCTGCAGTCGCTGGCCAGTGTGTCTAAGGCGTTCCCCGCCTGACCGGGTTGCCTCCAAACACGTCTCCGACGATTGTCTGGTTGAAGGCATATGCGACACTCATCGGTGAAGAGAACGTGATGCCAATCCTGAGCGGTCCATTCGGCATGTTGTTGGGCCCATCTATTACGCGCTGTATGGTGTCGTGGTTGCCAAGATGGACCTGACCATGGACGTTGGGAGTGAAGTTGCGCATCATGCAGCCTACTGCATAAGTTGTAACACAACGTCCTGTGGCTGCACGAAACGCATTATTCAACATGGTGGCGTTGCTGCCAGGGTTCCTCCGAGCCGTAATCCGTAGGTAGCGGTCATCCACCATAGTAGTAGTAGTAGTAGTAGTAGTAGTAGTAGTAGTAGTAGTAGTAGCCCTTGGGCGGCTTGAGCCGTCATCGACAGTTCCTGTCTCTCTGTATCTCCTCCATGTCCGAAAAACATCGCTTTGGTTCACTCCGTGACACCAGGACACTTCCCTTGTTAAGAGCTCTTCCTGGCACAAAATAAAATGCGGGCGCAATCGAACCTCGGTATTGACTGTCTAGGCATGGGTGAACTGCAGACAACAAGAGCCGTGTATCTCCTTCCTCGAGGAATGACTAGAACTGATCGGCTGTCGGACCCCATCCGTCTAATAGGCGCTGCTCATGTATGTTTGTATACGTCTCTGGCCAGGTTTAGTGTCATCTCTGAACAGTCAAAGGGATTGTGTCTGTGATACAATATCCATCGTCAACGTCTACCTTTAGGAATTCTGGGAACCGGGGTGATATAAAAGTTTTTTTTTTTTTTTAGTGTGTGTATGTAAATACATGTAGAAATTTTCAAACTCCTTATTCTCGAAGACGGCCGAGAGTTCATCTTCCTGTTTACATGCGTTGAAGTCGTGGTCGTGCCCTACAAATCCTGTCATTATGAATGAAATCGGTCAGGAGAAGATCGTACGATCCCATTGTGATCGAGGTTTCTAGGCTAAATGGCTCTGTGCACTATGGGACTTAACATTTGAGGTCACCAGTCCCCAGGTTTCTGGGAAATGAGGTTATGGCATTTACCGTGTTCTCCTCGTCCGTGGTAAGAAGCAACAACATTCAAAGAAGAAACACATGCTCATTCTGTGACAATGTGTAGTAAAGTTGAATACGAATTATGCCACATGCTGCCAACATTTTCCATTAACAGAGAGAAAGTACGAGGAACAGAAGTGGACTAAAATAAATGCAGAATATGAACAATATACTTACAACATTTAAATCGAGCGGTTCACACACGGATTCGGAAGCAGGAACAGACATACATGAGTCCACAGAACACTATGAGAGGAAACCAGCTTCTATTTTAAATGAAACAAAAAAAAGGAATGATTTACTACATTCAATTTTACGAATACGAGAAAAAATAAAACTGGGTATGGCCAACCTATTCACAAAAAGTGGTAAT
Source organism: Schistocerca serialis cubense (assembly GCF_023864345.2). Taxonomy (NCBI): domain Eukaryota; kingdom Metazoa; phylum Arthropoda; class Insecta; order Orthoptera; family Acrididae; genus Schistocerca; species Schistocerca serialis. The sequence goes on from NC_064645.1 coordinate 416,603,166, forward strand.
CAGGAACAGAATGCTACGAAACCAGCTTCTGCATCATGTTATCTCGGGTGACTGAGTTTCAGGCACGTGCTAAGGCGCAACTATGTCCACTTAATTACGGTTACGTAGCCGAATTTGCAGTATTAAATTTTACAAACAAATAATTTTACAGTCCCAATGCGGCAGTCGAATTTGCAACAATTTTACGAACAAATAATTTTACCGTCATAAGTCGATCGCGGGTTCATTCAAGAATTTCTACAAGATTGTGAATCGCAGCTGCAAGAAGTTAATATTGGTTTTGATTAAGATTTCTCGAATATATTACATAACAAGGCCACAAAAACCTTTCGGTTTACAGGCACGCAATTCAACTGCTAGACTACCAGGTCCAACAACAATGCATAAATGAAAAATATAGTCATCTAAGTCGCGTATTCTGAATTAAAAATAAATACGGATTTTCGCGCTGTTTTCTCGTATTCAAAGTTTACTGCCTTACTAGCAAGAGCGCTGCTGCCATCCTCCGCTATGGTATCGTAACATGGGCCTTCCACTTCTTATATTTTGGTTCCTCCAATTCGCCAGCTCCTACATGAATTGAAAATAATAATAATAATAATAATAATAATAATAATAATAAGTTAACAAAACCAAGAAAAAATTCTGAACGAAGATGTTGGCAGTAGTTCAAATTACTTTTTTTTAGACCGTTTGTAAAACCCCATGGGCACGTTCAGTAAACACGCCTACTGGCTCTCCGCTTCCACTTTCTCCACGGAACCCTCCGCACGCCCCCTCTCCCCCCCCCCCCCCCCCCAGCCACACAAACACAAACCGTTTACATGCAACATTTTTACACTGTTTTTGTACTGTCGTGCATACACATGGCAATCACTGTGATTTTATTTTCATCCCATTATTTATATGGTCTTTTAAATTTGAGTGTTTCGCATATCTGCGTGTACTGAAATCATTTATTCTGTTAAAAAAGATGAGCCTGAAGTAGCCCGTTAACATTATTCCACTAGTGGACAGTTACGACTAAAGTGATTATGAATACATTTCTTGCCGGCCGGTGTGGACAAGCGGTTAAAGGCGCTTCAGTCTGGAACCGCGCGACCGCTACGGTCCCAGGTTCGAATCCTGCCTCGGGCATGGATGTGTGTGTGTGTGTTCTTAGGTTAGTTAGGTTTAAGTAGTTCTAAGTTCTAGGGAACTGATGACCTCAGCAAAGTTCCATAGTGCTCAGAGCCATTTGAACCATTTTTTGAATACATTTCTTCTCCAAACCGTTTCATTTTTAGTATGACAGCAACGAAAGTTCTGGTAACGTTGGACGCTACGTACATATTAATTAAAATGAACTTATTTTTATGACTCAAATTTTAGGACACTCACTAGTTCCCGCCCAAGCATACTTGCAACTCGTTGCTCCCGCACCACTCGCGCATTTCCTGCGAGGCCTGCCTGACCTCAGCGCCACCGACAGAGCTTGTATCGTGGAGCGTCGCGCCTAATTCCCTACTGGCCTGACCGTGACCTGGCGTGGTCCGTGACGCAACTCGGCGCCGCCTGAACCTTGGGCAGACTTCAAAAATAGTGACCGCTGCAGAAGATAACCCGCCCGTGTGCTCGCTTCCATAAAACTGCTGTTGCCGATACATTCGCAGCTCTGGACTGGTTTTAGAAAATTGTAAATTTGTCAGTACTATATTCGAAAACAAAAGACAACACGGGGTGGGGGGAGGAAGGAAGGTTGGGCGTGTAGATAGGTAAGTAGGTGGGTGCCAGGACAGAAGAAAAATCGATGTTTCACGTCCTGTCCACGAGGTCATACACCACCTCGGATAGGACGTAAGCTGCCAAAGGGAAGTTGTATTTTTTTCTACACGAACCAGCACATTCGCTTTAAACCATTTACAGCAAGCGTGGCTAACCTATATCTGGATCACTGGAGACTGAGCTGAAGCCTGCTCCACTCGTATACGAATTTAATGTCTTAAGGACTGTGAAGATAAAGTGAATAGCTTTTGAGAATGTTTCGTTACCTTAAGAACGTGCGCGACAGCAAGACAAGCTTGATTCACACAGCTTCCAATTATCTGTTTTCCCAATGGGAGAGTCTGACAACCAACCTTTCTCCAATTTATTACCGTTTCTCTTGCCTGTAATCAGCACACGCGCTACAGTATTGTATCCATATACATTTTAAAAAATTGAACTCTTCGGCAAATTTTACACGTGTCAATTCGCTGCTTTATCGCTCTGAACCATAAACATGATTCCACGTACTGATTAAAAAAACCACCACCAGTTGTGTCACAGAGTTAGTTTAATCTAGAAAAGAGAAAAATGTCAAGGAGAAACGCAAAGAAATCATTGTAAATGAGTGCAGGTTTTCCCAGAAACCGGAATTGCTCTGAGTTTACAGAATGTCTTACTTATTCTTCATTAAGTATTTGATTCAACCCGAATGAATTTTAGTGCAATAGACATATATGCCCTGTCTACTCTTTCACTGTGAGGATCGTGCGTGTGAGTTAGCTCAGTCTTAGTACATTCAATGAGCTGTCAAGCGTCAATTTAACGCTTCGCCGATTGTTCAGAGGAGCAGCAAATTACGCTGAACTGCCAAACTGCTGGTATAAGCATGCGTATTCAAATACAGAGAGATGGAAACATGCAGAATACGTCGCTGCCGTCGGCAACGCATATATAAGACAAAAAGTGTCTGGCGCAGTTGTTAGATCGATTACTTCTGCTACAATGACAGGTTATCAAGATTTTAGTGAGTTTGATCGTGGTGTTATAGCCGGCGCACATGTGATGGGACACAGCAGCTCCGAGGTGGGGATGAAGTAGGGATTTTCTCGTAGGACCATTTCACTAGAGTACCGAGAATATCAGGAATCTGGTAAAAACATCAAATCTCCGACATCGCTGCGGCCGGAAAAAGATCCTACAAGAACGGGACCAACGACGACTGAAGAGAATCGTTCAACGTGACAGAAGTGCAACCGTTTCGCAAATTGCTGCAGATTTCAGTGCTGGGCCATCTACAAGCGTCAACGTGCGAACAATTCAACGAAACAACATCGATATGGGCTTTCGGAGTCGAAGGCCCACTCGTGTACCCTTGATGACTGCACGACACAAAGCTTGACGCCTCGCCTGGGCTCGTCAACACCAACATTGGACTGTTGATGACTGGAAACATGTTGTATCATCTGACAAGTCTCGTTTCAAATTGTATCGAGCGAATGGACGTGTACGGGTATGGAGACAACCTCGTGAATCCATGGACCCCGCATGTCAGCAGAGGGCTGTTCAAGCTGATGGAGGCTCTGTAATGGTGTGGGGCCTGTGCACTGGAGTGATATGAGACCCCTGATACGTTTAGATACGACAGTGACACGTGACACATGCGTAATCATCTTGTCTTATCACCTGTATCATGACCATTGTGCATTTCCAGCAGGACAATGCGACACCCCACACCTCCAGATTTGCTACAGAGTGGCTCCAGGAACACTCTTCTGAGTTTAAACACTTCCGTTGGCCACCAAACTTTCCATACAAAAACATTATTATGCAAAACCGGTATATCTTGCAACGTGCTGTTCTGAAAGTATCTCCACCCATCGTACTCTTACGGATTTATGGACAGTCCTGCAGGATTGATTGTATCAATTGCCTCCAGCAGTACTTCAGACATTAGTCGAGGCCATCTCGCGCCGTGTTGCGTCACTTCTGCGTGCACGTGGGGGGCCTACACGATATTAGGCAGTCATACCAATTTCTTTGGCTCACCAGTACGTTCGTAGAAGAGTAAAAGACTGGAAAGTCCAACCACTTGACAACAGGATGAATAAGCAGCCTAAGCTGCACGTTAAATTCCAACAACATTACCACGACAACTGTTCGAGGGAGTATAGTTGTTTCCGACAAATGGAGCATCGGAGACTTTGAACAGTTGTTCTGTGTGTCTGTAGTCAGACAGTAAGTGACCAACCCCCACCACTGCAGAGATGAGTCCATTTATTGTGGAGGAAACAATTTCGGGACTGAATGTTGAATACTGAGAACTGAATCCCGCTTAAGTTTGCAGACTTCATCCAGTCGCACATTCAGTTGGAGGGAAAATTATGTGTGATACAATCACAGAAAAAGAGAGACTAGTTTGGTGGAGGTAGAGTTTTGCTGCTGATTGCACATAATGTTGGAACTGAGTACGGAGCATCGCACCTTAGTTGGTGATTGGAGGAGTTGTATAACTGTTCATAGGTATAGTGATTACGTTTTACAACGCTTAATACTATTTTTCGTATAGGTAACTTCTCCAGAGAGATCCTGTACGGGGAAGATTACGGACGTCCGCAGCGGCCTCCTCTGACCGCCAAAGTTTTCGAAGTTGCAGTCTACATGGGGTACAATGGGAAGAAACCGCAGCCAGCTTACTACCTCAAGGACTATTCCCGAATTCTGCACACCTTGCTGTCAGAAGAAGCAAGCATCTATACACCTCTTTAATCAACTTAGAGCATTCCACGTTACTGTCAAGGTTCCTGGGGCTGCTAAGCATAATCGAAAAACCTATAATTAACTTTTTAAACTGTAGATCAAATTTTCGCTTTTCTTACAATTTTTCAATGTCTGTTGTCGGCTCAGAGTTTTCTGGTCACTTGTTTTGGGAACTGGTATGTGCCAAACGTCTTATGATTAACCTCTATCTCGGTCTGCAACCAGACATTCTGTCCAGGAAATATGCTTTCATTTCTTAATTACATTTAACTTTTCAACGATGGTACGCTGCTGTAAACAGCATATATGCTTTTTATCTCTGAAGTCTAAATATCTCGACCGGTTTGTGCGGTCTTTCATCTTTTTGTTACTTCTGCTAATTTCGTTGGCTCCATCTAACTACTACAATATACACCGACCGTCCAAAATGTTCGACAATGATTTTATTCCTGGCGTACAAGTGACTCAAGTGCATTGGCTACGGTGGCAAATTGAACAATTGTAAACAACAGGCGTGCATTTGCCCAGTCATTTGCGAGCAGGCAGCGATCAGAAGTCGACGTGCGACAGTAGAGTGTCACAAAACAATCGAGCAACGAACTAAACATCTCGAAATCAAGTGTTCAAGATACAATTCAGAATGTTTTTACGATGCGAAAAGTGTGTGCAAAGTTTGTCCCGCACCCTCTGACTCGCCAACAATGAACAATGACGGATGACGCCTGCCTCTACTTGATTGAAATGAAAAACGCGGACTTTTTTTTTCTGGAAAAACTCATCATGGGTGACGAAGACTTTGTGTTATGAATACGAGCCTACCACAAATCCCAGAATGAGTCAACGATCGTCGCCAAGACCGAAGACGCACAAGCTGAATAACATCCCAAACACTGTCTTTTCTGGGAGTTCTTCCAAGGTTGTAAGATCGTTCTGTGCGTTGTGGGGAGACAATATAGAACAACCGAAGTATCAGAATCGCCTTCTTAACTTTTCTCTATTTTTTGTTCATCTAGTCCCGAAACCTTTTGAACTCTTATAATTTGCTTCGTCTGATCCTGCAATTAATCGTTTCAGGATCAAGTTCATTCTTGTGGTACGATTTTTTCCATATACTACCTTACTCGAACATTCGTTTTGTTAACTCTTCGTTTCTCGCCTTATTTGATGACTTTAATTCGTCGACACATCCACACGTCAAAGTCTTAGCGTTACTACGTCTACAGATTTTCTGTGGTCCACATTTCATTTCCAAACAATGCTACGCTCCAGATATCACGTTAAGAATCGTCATGAATTTTCATTTCATTAACTGCGATCCCTTTCTCTCGCAGTATGCGGCTTGCAAGATGTCGTTCGTACTGACTACTGCTTTATGTAACACGGGATCTTTGAACGATGATTAATACGCTACCACAAAACCAGACTTCAAAGAAAAGAACGAAATCTGAACAGCTGTAACATAGTTTAGTTACACATGCAACATGAGACAGAAAATGAAATTACATCAGCAGTGACAATCACAGAAGCTCTACGTCTTACCAGTGTTCACGCAGAATGCGTAAACTATTTTAATTTTGGAAATAGGTTTCCATTCATAAATCATTCTACCGCCACCATACTAAAGCTGTCCTTAGGCCTTTCAGTGAAACTGATAAATATTTATGCCACTGGTCTCAAATGCTGCTTATTACCTAATTTACAGTAAGCAATCTATTTTGTATTAACATACTGAAAATAGTTTCCCTGGTCAGTATGTATGCCATTTGTACGTTTCGATGTTGGTAGGCTTGAGATACCAGCGAACACGTGGGTATTGGTAAGAATATTTACCGATGGTCTTTGAGGCACTAGTCTTCGGAGTGGTTTTGTGTTCATCTACCATTTTTCACCTCTGGCTTTACTCTTATAACATCATCTGATATAAAAGGTTGTACGTTCAATTCACATTGACGTTTCCTAGATTAAAAGAGAATATGGGAGTCGTTCGTAAGCATATTTACAGTTACGCTTCCATTCGTGCTATACACGTAAGCAAAAAGGTTGTCGTGAATTCAGTTTTTAGTTACATTCAGTTCTGCTTGTTATACGCTGTGAAGTGCTTTTTCTAATTAAGAATGAACACTGCACATAACATTGTTTCACAAATTATCTCGGAAACATTAGCCGTTGAGATAATATAAATTGTTTCCGCTGACAGTGCAAATGTAGAATGATTACTGAAAATATGCAAAAACAGTTCTGCACACACTTGAATGTAATAGGCACAGTACTTACTCATTTTCGGTTGGTTTTTGTGAAGATCTTACTGACATTCATTAATTTTTCTTTTAGATCTTTAAGAATGAAATAACGGAGGTGGTATAGTTCCATGGCAGATGAAGTTCTCGCTGGTCATGTAATGAATTGCTAGGAAGAGAGTACAATAGGGCACACACATGATACACAATTTGGAGGACACACTGATGTAGCTACTATCTCTACTGTTTGAAACACTGCTACGGGTAACTGATGATAATCTGGGTGTAACAGCGTCTACTGGGCCAGTGGGTGAAAAGTATAGCACAGATGCAGAAGGTAGGGTGGACTGTTCGCCTGTGCTTGAAGACGCATTTCACGAAAGTCGTGAAACTGACTGAAATACTGAAGTAGCTGCAAATGCGGGTTGATATACATAGTCGAAAGTTGGTTGTCAGACCGAGTCTTAGGAGTATGTCGTCGTCCTAAGGGTATAGGTTTACTAACACAATTTTTGATATTATTTCCTGCAGAGTTTTGGAACTTACCAGTGAAACTACCACGTAAGATTTTTTTAAGTTTCTGTAACTGTCTTAGATACACGTATATTCGTTCCAAAATCTTACCGATGGCCATTTCATCCGGCAGATTGTGATTCAATGCTGGGATATTAAAAGACGTCTGAATAATCTTGCGAACAGATAAAAACACAGGCCAAAACACTCAAAAAACGTTCAACCGATCTGCAAGCCTAGAAAAAAAACTCTAGTCACGACATTTTTAATCCCACCATTATTCACACCTGGTTCTCAATCGGATTACTATTTCTATAAACACTATAGATTACTGCAACAAACGATCAAGGTGTGCTGCACTGTTCGACTAAGAAACTGTTTTAGAATTCGCGTACAAGGTATCCATCACGCTCCTCTCGTTCATCGGGTGGGACATAAATTCGTATTAGCATAAGCGTCCCAGCTTACACGACGGACACATGGTCGTTTATTATCGGTGCTATATATCGTCATTGGCGCATCCGCTGTTACGTCTGGCTATATCCGCCATGGTGGGTAGGTTGGCTACGTGTGATTCGCATATTCTGACAAGGGAGGCACGAATCGCGACAGGTATACGTCGCAACAAGAATCGTGTAACAGTATCTGCGTCATCACATTTGTATAATGGTCGACGTAGAATGTGGGAGTGCTGGTAGCGATTATACATCATGGCTGACATGAAACTTCCTGGCAGATTAAAACTGTGTGCCGGACCGAGACTCGAACTCGGGACCTTTGCCTTTCGCGGGCAAGTGCTCTACCAATTGAGCTACCCAAGCACGACTCAAGCCCCGTCCTCAGCTTTACTTCTGCCACTTATCATGACTGACATTTCACTGCTCTGTTCGTGCGACGTCCGCTGTGCAGGAAGAATTTCCGCATGAAGTCTCGCGCCATTTTAACTACAATTCAATACAAAGTGATGTCAACATGAAGATTTTGAAAGCCTAATAGAAGGGATGGATACAAAGTTCTACGAATGTCCCGAAATATTTAAGTCAAACTATATGCGTTAATTCAAATTCGAAGTGTTCATCGACACTGCTGTTTGACTGTATCAAACTACTTCTGCAGTAACATACTTCGATCACTACGATAATTTACTTTCTGCTGCACCATTCAAACACATGTACATTATCTGATCAAAAGTAACCAGACACCTTTTAATGGACATTAATACAGGTGAGTGCCTTTATGGTGGCTTGAACTCTGCTGCAGAACTTCGAGCCTGAATGTCATGTCCGTGGAGGAAAGGCAGTCGATGCTTCCTCAAGAGCCGAAACCAGAGAAGGTAGTGACGTTGGACGGTGGGATCTGGAGCGAAGTCGACTTTATCCCAAAGCTGTTCCGTTAGGTTCAGGTCGACGGTGGGCAGTGCAGTCCGTTTCAGGAATAGTACTGTCCATAAACCACTGACTCATGTTGGTGCTACATGAGTGTCATGCTGTACTATCAATTATCCGTCTGCTAACTGTTCCTCCGTCTGCTAAGTGTTCCTCTACTGCACGCGGTACGCAATGCTGCAACATGGGTGTATATTCCGATTTTTACCGTTTTCTTTAGCGCAATAAGGAGACCACACCTCAATCACGAAAAATACCCCCATATCATAACACCGCCTCCTTCGCACTTCAATGATGGCGCTACATATGATGGATGGCAGGCAACGTCCTCGAGGCACTGCAGGCATTGGCTAATCCTAGACACTTTCATCGGGCTGCTACAGGGTACAGCGCGCGTCTCCAGCCCAAATCACTTGTTTCCGGTCATCCATTGTCTGATGGAGTGGCTCTTTACATCACCTCAAGCGCTCAAGCGTCGTTAACCATCGAGTACAGAAATGTGTCACTGACTACAGAAATGTGTGGCTTATGAGCTGCTCGACCGCCGCACCGCATTCTTTGTTAACTACCTACGCACAGTCATTGTACTAGCTAGACTTCTGGTATCACTTTGGAACTACCGAATGATTCCTTCCGCTGATTTTTTTTCCACCGACCGACTCTGCTATTACTGTTGATCTACTGACAACACAATAATCCCCCTGCCTCTTTTCATACTGCCGAGTCCGCCATTAGTTACATCTCGTGGTCAATTCCAATTAAACTTGGGTCTCGGAAACTTTTTACCAGATGGTGTACACTCGGCATGCAACTGCACAATACATGGCAGTTAGCATCTCTTAAAATTATCTGTTACTTCAGTTCCTGTTCGAAGTATCACGCGAAGAAATGTATATGCAAACTGTAGTTCTCGACGTCACATCTACGATTGGGGCATGTATTTTACAGTCTGTCTCGAATATATGTTCTTAAAATTTGCCAAACGGTTTTTCGGCAAATTTGCCCGCAGCTTTCTAAATATATCTACAACGTTATTTAGGTGTTTCTGATTTTTTACATCCGTTCTACTGCAAAGGCCTTCGTAAAGCAAATCTAGCTGTTTAATCGATATAATTGCTTTCTGCGTCGTGTCAAGCTGTCACACCTTTTCTTACGCCCTGATTTGACGTTTGATATGCAATTAATTTTTTTAATTAATTTCAAATATTCCCAGCAATAAGCATCTGACTCCTTGATCTTGTCTAGTCAAAGCTTAGTATGCCAGAACGCCTAGTCAGTTTCAATAATATATACAAAGTCGCAGCCACAAACGACAAGTAATCATCCTGATGCAAACTGCCTCCAATAGCAGCCAAATCGTCGGTCGTTTTGTCGCATATGAGGCTGTCACGAACCAAGAACCATTTTATTGTTGTCGAGTCAGTTAAATCGGTTATCACTTCGAAAACCTGCAGGTAACTCTGTGAGGCCATAAACGTCCGTGGGACGCGTAACTAAAACGTTCAACACTTTTAGCGCCTAGGAGACGAGAAGAAAAATTATGATGCGTCTATTCACTATGGTGGCAAAACATTCGAACAGTTTATTTTATTCAGCAACTTTTTTTCCGGTAGTTCTTAATAGTAGAACCATTTAATCTCGACCGTTCTTCCTTCCGTATTTTTCACGAACGGATGAGCACCTAAGAACCTGATGCACCATCAGCAAATGCTTAGCAGATTATTTCGACATTTACATCGTTCAATCAACTCTGGTATCTCTGTCGGGTGTTAGTGCAACCACACACTTCTTGACGTCATGCCCAAAGAATAAAACAAAGAAAGCAATAACTACAACATACATTGCACTCAGGGCGGATGCCAAGACGGATCTCTTGCAACGATTCTCTTTTGTGAGAAGTAAGATGCAATCATAACCATATTCATCGAGAACTCATTTAGCATCTTCAATTGAATCTTTATGTCCAAACAACTAACTTATAGAAGGAGGAGAATTGGACGAGGTATGAGCACATGTCATTTTTTGATAAATCCTACCAGTTGCCTACGGTGATCTAGGAAAACCACGCGAGATATATGAATCAAAATGGGTGGAGGAGGATATGAGTACATTTCCTCCCGAATATGAGTCAACTGTCAAGGACTGCGGTGTGTTATTAGGTAATTTTCTGCTTTGTAGTCTGTCCATCACCAGCTTCGTTTCCGTGTGTGGACTTTCGTCTTTCAGTTACAATGCAGGGCGTGGTTATATGAAATCAGTTAACTTACAACAGCTGCATGTCGCTTCCTCATTTCAATTCACCAATTGTCTACCCTGGCTCGAAAATTTACTTGCAAGATCTCCAAAATTTATTTGCCGAATCTGAAGCATTTAAACGTCTTCTGTAATCATACAAAATCAGAGAAAGTTCTGTTTCGGATATTGCACGATGAACAACGTAGTGCTCCGACATGGTTCAATGACTGGGTGGCGGACTGTTCCGCATAGAAATTTGTGTAGCTGCTGCATTAAAAAATAAATAAATAAATAAAATAAAAAACAAACTTGCAAACAGTATTGCATAATGCTGAAACAATACTAACTCGCAGCAAAAAGCGACTACTATTAATAATTGGGGTTGTTACTGTACGTGAGGAAATGATCATTCCTATAGCGTACCAGATATTCAGTAAAATTATCAGCAGTATATATATAACACACACACACACACACACACACACACACACACACACACACACAGAGAGAGAGAGAGAGAGAGAGAGAGAGAGAGAGAGAGAGAGAGGTTAGGTACAGTTCACACACACACACACACACACACACACACACACACAGAGACAGAGAGAGAGAGAGAGAGAGAGAGAGAGAGAGGTTAGGTACAGTTAGTTTTAACAAAATATGTAATGTCAGATCTTGAGGACGAAGGCACTTATTGAATCTATGAGGAGTAACACTGAAGGAATTAAATGAAACAAGAAGTTTACAGTTACCAGCCACCGTTTTATTTATTTCCACGAAGCGTTTCAAAGGTTCAAACCTCCATCATCAGGTGGATTTACATTAGTTAGTATTACATTAGTGTGTGTGATGTGTTACGATTTTTGGACGAATTTGTGGCACTGTCTACTGGAGAAACGAGACACTATTTCAGAACATGGTTTTGGGTTTCTTCTGACAAAAACTAAACTGATATCTAACGGTAAACATAAAATAAGTAAAATAGAGTACCTCCTGTGACTGGTAACAGTAAACTTGTTGTTTCATTTAATGTCAATAACAGTCACAGTAAAGCCTAACCTAAAATGTTCGCATTTAAAATTGAAGGAATTCTTCAATATCGCTACAGCTTTACAGTATGCAGCATTACGGTGGTGAGGAATTCAAAATCTAAACTCATCTCAGCATTATTACAAGGAGTTTTCAGATTCTTAAATTGGGAAACCGAAGAATAAATACACTGCTGGCCACCGTAAATGCAACACCAAGAAAGACAAGAGGTAGCACAACAAAATTTATTTTGTAGATAACATGTTGACCAAGTATCAAATAATTACGTTTACAGACGTTTGTGACATGTGGTTCCTGCCAGAATCAGTAGCCAGAGTAGCCGCCATTGTTGGAGATCACCGCTGCCACACGTCTCGGCATTGAGTCAAAGAGACATTGGATGTGTTCCTGGGGTACAGCAGCCCAAGCAGCTTCCACACGTTGCCAAAGATCATCTGGTGTGGCAGCTGGGGATGTAATCTGGGTCACTCGTTGAGCAACCATGGACCACATGTTTTCTATCGGCGAAAGATCCGGAGACCGAGCCGGCTAGGGAAGCAATTCAATCTGGTTATTGACGAAGAACCTTTGGACAATGCGTGCCACGTGTGGTCGCGCATTATCCTGTTGAAATGTGGCTGTGGCCGAGCCCTGAAGGTAAGGAAGGACAACTGGCTCCAGCACCTCGGATATGTAACGCCGGCTATTTAAAGTACCGGCAATGCGTACTAGAGGCGTGCGAGAGTAATATCCAATACCGCCCCATACCATAATACCCGGTGCAAGACCAGTGTGGCGGTGCATAATGCAGCTGTCCAGCATCCTCTCTCCACGGTGTCTCCACACTAGAATCGACCATCGTGGTGCTGCAGACAGAAGCGTGCCTCGTCAGTAAAGACAACGTCATTCCATTCTGCCGTCCACATCCGTCTGTCATCACACCATTGGCGACGGAGACGTCTGTGGTTCTGCGTCAATGGTAGATGAAGCAATGGACGTCTTGCGGACAGACCACTCTGCTGTAAACGGCGTCGAATGGTACGCGCAGACGCAATGTGCTGTGCTATGGTTCGGGATGTCACTGAGCGATCCGTCACTGCCATGCGCACAATTTGCCTATCAGCACGTGCAGTGGTGCACCGAGGTGACTGCGATCGTCCACGTCGGTCCGTCGTACCCTCCTGCATCCAACGGTCACATATCCGCATTACAGTTGTTTGGTTTCGTCCAACACGACTAGCGATTTCTCTGTATGATAATCCGCAATCTCGGTAAGCCACTATCCTTCCTCTGTCGAACTCGGATACTTGATCAAACGATGTTCGCTGTTGTCTACGAGGCATAACTGATCGTCTTGTGAAACAACCACAAAGTAAACACACGTGCCGAACGTACACTCGTCGAAATCGCCAAGCCTTAAATGACGCTATGAGGTGGCGCCACAGGCGCGCGTGATGTGCGTCTGCGCTGAAATTCTAATCAGTTGCATATCTCATTGCTGCAAACCCATGGTGTAAATTTCACTTGATTCGGATGCTTCCTTCAGGGTGTTGCATTTACGGTGGCCAGCAGTGTACGTGTTAATGGAACTTACCTGACACACATGTTGTTTTTAGCTGATTCGTGCTGTTGGCTTTGAGTGCAGATAAACTTCAACAACGAATGGACGAATTTAATACAGTAAGATTCAAAGTAGGCTTGAAAATCAAATACAATAAGACTAAATGTACAAACGCGTTCGAATAAAATTGTACGAACTAACAAAAACGCTAAGGGTAACAGTTGTAGAGTTTTTATTTCTCGAGTAGTTGAGTACAATGTCTAGATGGACAGGAAACGAGAGTAACAGAATAGTAAAATGGTCCAGAGTAATTTTCATAAACTCAACAGTTTTCAACACCAAGCAACCTATTTATCAGAGGACACTTCACAGCGAGGATGTGATACCAGTTTTGACTTAGGGCAATAGGACATGTGCTTTCAACGCGGATCTAAATCAAAACCTGATTGTTGCTACCGGACAATTGAGAGATGCGTGATAAAATTTACACGGAGAGATGGGAACAGACTGAGCGTATAACGTGATCAACAAATCGTTCGGATGACATCAGAACGTTGTGGCCATTGCGCGAATATGAATGAACACTTTAGCTCATCTTTCTTTTGCTACTAGAAACTAGTTTGACCTTTACGTATACGGAAGCAGCTTATGTCGCAGAACTAACACACCGGACTCCACTATCTGACGCTGCCTCGAGAAGCAGCAGACGGAATATTACGCTAAAAATTATGGTTAAGAGCTAAAAATCGTATTTCACCACAGGTTTTTCAATCTCTCTACTGCGAATTTACTTCACGATTACGTAACACAAGATCTTGCGGAGTCGATCCCACCTCTTCTTACTGTCGGAGAGAGAAATGGTGCCAGCACAGTATCGAAGCTCCAAGCGCAGCTGGAACATCCTGCTGCTTTGCTGCACTACCCGAGTCTCGCCGCTGGAATAAATGACGGCCATCTACGGACGAGACTAGTCGCATCCTTCTTGGTCGGCGGCCTTTTCAGCGGTCGCCGCTGCCGCCGCCGCGTGACATGTTCATGTGTGCAGTCAGGCGTAGCTCGACAGAGTGTCGTCTTTTCTGCCTCCTGGGCTCGCAATTTCACAGCAGCACGGTACAATCTTCATCCATCACGGCATTTAGTTTTCGCGTCTTTACTCTTCCTTGCTCAGTTTCCTTTCCACTGACATGAAAAATGTCGCCAGGGATGTACGCGCGTTCGCTTGTGAGAAAAATCGATCATCCGAAAGAAATGAAATGTGCAGTAAGATTAGAGTATCGACAGTGCGCAGTAGAAGGAACAGCGTCGACGATACCGATTACTGAACAGTATCATTTGTACCCAGATGTATACCGGCGCACTTTTGGAACAACGTGAGTTGCACATCGTTTTTCTTCCTTATTCTTTCGCACTCATCCAGATTAATACCAGATGTACTCTATATTGTTCCTGTTCGAATGGCCCGAGTACACATCTGCTTTATTTCGAAGCAAGCCACCGCACAATGCTATCTTCATTGCGAAGGACACACGTCACTTGGTCGGACTATTTTCATTGTTGGTCAGTTGTGTCGAACACAACTATGTGGACCCAACGGAGCAAGACGCGAAATAACAAGAGCAAAACAGCTTATTTTTGTTACTACATTATTGGCCTCAGTGTTCTCAGGATCTCTTTTTTCGTAAGACTTTACTTCCTTGAGGAGCGAAATAACATTAACTACGAAAGGTTATTGTTTCTTAGACTTTTGCAAATGCACTGGTACCCAAATAGTAGCAAATAACATTGGTCAGTAAACACAAGTATCATACGAAGAGGCATTTGGATTCTAACTTTAAGAATTGAAGCACTACTATGATGCACCCACAAACAGAGAAACAATTAGAATACAACAACAGTTTATAAATGGGTAATACCACAAACCAAGAAGGCAACCTCAAATATCTGAGAGGAAAGATAAATCGAATACGTTTATGGTGATCATAAACAAAATTACTGAAAGAAATAGCCGTAACTCACTCTGAGGTACACTGGCAGATGGGCAGTACAGGCCTGTAAGCATTTCGGCTCCGAGAATTTTATGTAGCGTGGGAAAAATCTTGCGTCATGGCTGGTGTAACAATGTTCACGTTGTTAGAACTGATGTCGAACTAAAACAGACATTCAGAATAATCTGACGAATACTTACCCCCCGTACTACGTAAATGGCTTCGGGTCGAGGCACATATAGAACCACCTTTAGTTAGTAGCGTCTCAGACAGACAAGTAGAACTAAATAACTTAGTCATCAACTACTTAAATTCTCCTTGATAACAACTGTTAGCGCTGAACCGAGCGACAATGGAAGTGGCCCTCTGCCATAAGTTGACAGTCCCTGGTCTACATGACTCTGATTCTATAATATTGGTGCAATACTTAGTTGAGTACAAGCATGTATATGGAATGTACAGAGCCTGAGAGACATGACGAGTTTGCGAAGTGCAGCACTGGACATTATTAAGCTACATCACAAAAATTGTTATGCGTTCAGGATGATATATTCCACAAATCAGTATAGGAAAAAACTCATCTGACAGCTTGTCTAATAATAAGAGTTTCGCAAAAACTTGAAGGTAAGGGCAAAACTCGCACCGGTGTAAAATCCATATGTAGAAAGGGAGAAGTGCAGCCCTTCTGCAAGTTTTGTTACTGTGTGTCATGTGTGTTCCAATTTCATTAGTTACGCTAGCATATGTTTATAGTGTTACGTACCCTGGCACAATAATAAGAGCTACATAAGTGTTAAAATCTTTGTATTTTAGATGTGAAGCTCGTGTTTGTCGTAACTGTCCCCTGTACCTCCTGTG